>NC_045570.1:10815833-12056666 GCF_009819795.1 Aythya fuligula | reverse complement strand
ACTTCCCTGTTCGCAAACACCATAAAACTTTACTGTTTATTAAGAAATATTTTCTCTTTGAAAAACTGGGATAATCTTGTCCCCCTCCACATTCATAAATTTGCCAGAAACGTCCTTTCAATTAATTACAAGTGATGCAAATCTTTTTTAAAACACACTAATGCTGCTTCCACTGCCCATTTCACTCTGAAACAAACCCAATTTTATTTGTCTTGAACAATTTTATTTGTCTTGAAAAAGCCAACTGCTCTGAACACATGAAACGAACAGGAAATACATCATAGACTCAAAACCGTGACTTAGCTACACTACTTAAGTGTTGTGTAAATTCTGTGACATGAGCCCAAGCCGCTTGTCACAGACCATGGTTCAACAAGTGACCATATTCTTTTAAGAAACAACAAACAAAGAAAAAGAAGCACACACATTAACATTGCAAGAAAACCGATTCATTTTCACTGCATTATTAAACATATGAAATAGATCGTGTCAGACTCACTGTGTAAATTTGGCAGTAAATTAACACAATTTTGCCACCCAGAACACCATTCGGCTGATGTGCCACAAAGCAGGTTATGTTCACACACATGAACCCAGGAGCTCACCACTGCAGACTGGAGACAGACCAGAAGTCTTTATCCCAGCTTATTTTCTGACAGAACTCATTGCAGGTTTAGAGCTAGCCATTTCCTCCTGTTCTGTCACAGAGCTCCTTAACCGTAACAAAAACATCTCTTCTGGCACCTACGTTTGCCTCCATAGCCTGCCTCTCTACCCACCACTGCCTACTGAACTAGCTGTACTAGATGAAGGTGACTGCTTCCCAAGGCTCAAAGTCCTGAAGAGTCACTTCTTCGCATCTTCCTACGCTGTTCCCACCATCCCAGATGTAGGATGTCTGCCTTGCCCACACACAGCCTCCTCAGGAGAGAGGGAGGCCAAAGGCCGCAGGACAGCTTCTCTAGCCCCGGAGGCCTCCACGCTCCATCTGGAGGTGCCCAGGGCAGCAGTGCCCCACACAGTTGCAGCAGAGGAAAATACCCACTCCCCAGATGCCAGCGCTTTGCTCTCGCTTGATAACACAAGCGGCCAACATTCCCTCAGGAAACCAGGGCACGGGAGCTGCCTAAGCCTGAGGCCACCTCCCGTGACTGCAGTGACAGCTAAGAAAACAAACAGCACCGTATCACTGCAGGGGCCCCAGTCAGTGAAGAGCACACTGCAATTTACCCAGTGCAGGGGGCAATCCTTACTTTTGAGTCGCACACCTCTTTTCATGTTTTTAAAGCGATGAGTTTTGACAAGAAGTTTTTCCACAAGCAGAAGTTTCAAGGTTGGTTTACTGAGGAAAAATGAGAAGTTGAATGTGGCATAGATCTCCTCTTACATGAATTACTGCTCTCTCCTACAGACAACACAGCTACAGCTTTCTTGGATAGAGTCAAGAGAAAGTTTCCTCTGATGGATGAAATGAAACTTTTCAGCTGTTTTTCTCTGCAGTGAGTACTTTGGGGAGTTTTCTATTCCACCCTTATTTTTTTTCTCCCCTCCTTTTTGACAGTTGTTTCTAGTTTCCCATCTACCTCCAGCCTTCCCGAAAGAAGCAAAGTAGGTATTGCATCAACATGAAACACCTTCACGGTGAAAACATCTGCTTATTCTGCTGGACATGCAGGTCCATGCTGAGGCACCCTAGGCCTCCTGCAACATCACATTTCCCCTGAGCACAGGAGATGGAAGAGCTAAGTCAACAAAAGCAGGACAAAGAAGAAGGAGCTGCTGGGTGAGCCGAGAACAGCGGTGGGTCTGCCCAGGCTCGCAGCACAGCACGTGCCATGCAGCTGCAACCCTGTGATGGAGGAAGCGTCCCAGAGCGCCTCATCCCTCACCTCCCACCAACACAAGGCAGAGAAGTCTCCAGCTACGGCTTTAGGTGTGAGAAGTATTTCCCAATAACGATTTCTGGGCCTTTTTGGTTTTTAACAAAATTTGAAAATAAACATTAAATTGTTAACCAGTTTTATTGTTTGGGATGTTGAGGACCACTAAGGTAATCCATGTACAATCCGAGGCTACTGCATTTCTGTTACAGTGCACTGAACCCTGCATAAAGGCTCTATTCAGAAGAAGCAGCCCCTCACTGGAAAGGGATGAAGCTACTACAATTAAGGGCCGTTTAATTCTTGAAAGAGAGCCTGTATGCTGTATTCAGTCTTCTTTGATTTAGGCACATTAGCCTCATACCATTATTTTATTCATCTCAACTTTCCTGTAAATTCCCTTGGAGAAGAGCCTTTAATGAAGAAATCATCTGCCTTAGGCCTACGTAAATGGCTTATATTTACATCACTTTCTCGGCAACACAGACACGTCAGACAAAACACCGCATCTCCCCAAAATGGAGAAAATGCACTATGACAGGCAAAAACGCTGAAAGAGACCTTTTAGGAGGTTGTTAACGGTGCATCTTTCCTACCAACAATAAAAGTACACTGTATCTTAATTTTGAATAAATAATAATGATCATCAAACAACTTTGCACTAAAAATAAAGACAGTTCCGCAATGAAAACAAAGTAAAAAAAAGTTTTCCTGTTTATCTAAAACGTTACCACAGAAAGCCTTATTGTGTGGTTAAATGACATAATTACGCATGATTTCCAAAAAACCACAAAATGGTCAGCATTTTTTCTGCCTGAAAAATACCCACAGAATTTCAGTAAGAATGTCACACTACCAAGACATTTTTACATCCAGACTGTTTAAATCAATGGTACAGCACAATACATATGCACAAAATTGAGAAGAAATAAATTGCTTTTACACCACTTAAAGTATCTGAAGATGTTAAACTTTCTTGAATTAAAATCTAGATTTATTGTTCTTATTTACTTGGCCCAGCAGTCCTAACTTAATGTACGAAACCAAGTGGGTCTCATTCCTTGCAAAGCACATGCATTTCCCACATCTAAAACAGCTGGCACAGATACGAATATTTGGGATCATATGGCTTAAACACAGTACTGCTTCTCCAGCAGGAAACCATCTTTTACCCTAAGCAGAAGAATGACTGATTTCCCGCCTGTTCTTAGCCTGTATCCTTAAGACTAAAAGAAATGTGTTATTAACTGGTAATTGGACTGCAAGGAGCTTTAAATCACAAATGAGCACTAAACTTTTCTTAAAAGAAAATTTACGAAAACGATGCTTACCAGAGAAGGAAGCTTAAGCAAGCATAAGTAATTCAGCACCCTGGATAAATTAAACTGTGCTCTAATGGCACAAAATATAACATGGAACAAATTCAGAGAAACTCAGTGAGACCTCTGAATTCAACTTGGATTTGGTATTGGTGGCGATGATAGAAATAATAGCAAAATACTCAAACTTCAAATCTTTGTTGCACCTCTAGGGTTTTGCATGTAGCGGCAATCAAGTTTTTACTACTTCTTAGTTCCTTTTTGGGTGTAACATGGCAAGACTTCAGCACATTTAATACTGTGGGATCTTTATTAAATCAGCTGATAGCTTGCCACCTCCATCAATTTCCTATAACCTTTGAAAGACTCATCTACTGCTGACTTCCCTTCCTCAGCTTAGGCTAAAGACCAATTCTAAATATAGAACACATTTCTGAGGCCAGAAACACTCTGCTGGAGTATTGTAAGAGCCATATTTAAGAAGGAGGGTAACTTTTTAACAAAGTTAACAGAAAGTTACTTGTTTCAAAACACTAAGTAGATCAAAACTAACACTAGAAAGAAATTAACTGGACTGAACTAAGCTAAACAGAAGAGATTATCAACTGGCTAAACCTGAAATCCTGAAGTTTTGAAAGTGAAATTAACCATCGAGTCCTGAATGGAAGAAACCCGCACAGGCAAAGGAGTGGCATATTTCCTGCTCCGTACGATTGGTGCAGGATTGTATCTGTTGCTTGGACACACCTCTTCAACAAACATTGTGCTAGATACATGCAAAGCCAATTCCAGTTCAAATACTGTAAAATACAGTCTGTTTAGTAGTAAGGAAATAGTTTATGCAATGTCGTTTTTATGGTGGCTTTTTTTTTGGTTTTTCAATAAAAAACAGTTCTTCCTGGTACTGCTAAGCCAAATCACTTTCTTTTTCTTTTTTTTTTTTTTTTTTACCTTACATTAATACCATTCTCCAAGCGAACACTTTAGTATTACAAGCAATACACCAACGTGGGGACAGGCAGGGTGACAAGAGCCCCGACCCCCTGGCTGCCGATCCCTGCACAGCTGGCACTGTTGCTGGCAGCCACACGTCCCCCCAAGTGCTGCCTCCACCCCAGCGCCACCACAGTTCGTGGCTACCTACACCCAAACCGCCCAAATCCACCAAAACTCCCCATTCCCTGGGAACAGCTCAGGGAGACGAAACTTCACTAAGACCTCAAAAGGGAAAGAAGGCAGCTGGCTTAATCTACGTCTGCAATGACTTCCCTGGAGCATCTGCAACAGCCCAGCACCTCTGAAACAAACAGGCATGGGCAGTCTTAAAGACCTGCACTACCAGACCCACGTCCTGCTCTGCACAGGGTGACCTCATGCTGTGGCAGCAGACCCCACGGCCACAGTCAGCTCCATCGCCTTCCCCCCGACAAGAAAGGGGCGGCTGCCAAGTGTCCATTAGCATCAGAGGTGCCCCGAGCCAGGAGTGGCTGGGGGGCAGGAGTCACCTCGCGACACCTGTAAAGCCCTGCTAAATGATTCTGCCAAACAGACGGCGAGTTTGTCTTCTTCAGTTACAGCCAACTAAAACACAGACATCTTCGTAATGAAGAAAAATAAATAGATCACTCTGACTGAGCTGTATTTCCTTTTCATCCAGTCAGATGACCAAAAGAACCACTGAGCAGAACCTGAAGCCAAGGCACATTATGAAGAGATGTTTGTTTTATGCACATTGAATTTCCTCACAGAAATCCGAACAAGATGGAAACATACCTTCCAGGTTAGGCACAAAAGAAACACGGTACACCACCGGTCCTATAAACAAAAGCCCATCAACAGTTTTGTAACAACCCCATCCCACATCCATCTGAAGATTGTACACGATAAAGGCAAACAAAACATACAAAATGATTTCCCACTGATTTCTTACCATAGGAACTTAAACCCCTGGTCCCCAGGAATTACAATTCCTGTGCATTTTAATTCCACTTATTTTCATGAGCAGCAGGTAACAAAAGACAGTAACGAACAAAAGCCCAACGTACCAAGCTACAGCATATGAATGGGAAAGGTAGAAATATCTATTACACACAACTCCTATATAACCAGGAACAGCTCAAATTTAAGGGTTTATTCTGTACCTACAGTACACTGAATGGTGCCGACAGCTTCAGTGAACGCACATATAATTCTCAATGATAGAAAGTGGGTTTTCCCTCTGCTTTTCATAGTTTCCTGATATTTGAGGCTTAGTTTTCCTATTGTCTCACCCTCATTTTGATGGATATCCGCAAGCCCAGCTTTTTATAGCCATCTCTCTCCTATTCTCAAACTTTACAAGCTCGTCTCCGTAATAGCACTGCCTGCTGCAAGACTGCAGGCTCCTCAGTAAATCCTTCCAAACACCTCAGCGAGTCTCGGTACACCCCTGCCTGTGCCAGGCAGAAAGCACCAGCACGCTCTTACAGACCCACTGCTGCAGTATGCCCATGTTGGACTTCAGGACAGCATGCTGGAGTGCTGGCAAAAAGCATAATTAATCATACCCATAACAGAAAAGTGGAAATTATTTACATGTGAAGCTACTCAGCTAAGTTTCTTCAAGTCTAATTTTATCACAGTTTGACTGCCATCTGCATAGTATGTTCTTAGACATGCTAAGTAAGAACAGGTTAGAAAACATCACACATTTCTTCTTTGCTGCACTAAATATAATATGTTGAATCCTTTGCATCCTCCTCAGCCACTGGCAGCTGCACTTATGGGGGCAGAAAGAGGGAAAGAGGAAGAATAAAATGCTTTTCCAGAAGTCCGATTTACTGCTGGTCTTACTCATGTGGGCTTCATTAAAATAGTAACACAGAGTAAAAACTGACTAAAGGAAACAGAACAGGGGAAAAATTCTATCTTAACAGCTGAGTTCAAGAAAAGTTTAGCAGACCTCACTTTCAGTCACCAAGACAGAGGAAGATGCATCCTTAAAACAAGTGGTAGCTCTTGTTTGTCTTTTTGACTAACGTAATTGTTAGTTGCACCAAAAGTCACTGGTTTTGTTTCAGCATTTACTTCTTGAAGAACAATAAAATGTTTTTTATTACACCAAGCTGTAAGAACTCATAACTTATCATATCTTTGTTATTAAAAAACCTGGCTACATGGTGTTACCTTATTTTGTCTC
The DNA here is from genome assembly GCF_009819795.1 of Aythya fuligula. Lineage (NCBI taxonomy): Eukaryota > Metazoa > Chordata > Aves > Anseriformes > Anatidae > Aythya > Aythya fuligula. The sequence continues at coordinate 12,050,289 of NC_045570.1, read as the reverse complement.
CAGGCTGCACACACATGCTCTGTATGTTAGGTACAAACATGCTCTCTGCTGGAACACAATGCGTTACTGGCTTGTGTGATTTCACACAGGCTTGTGTGAATTTTAAATAAAGTATAAACATTTTGACTATTCCTTCACTTTTGAGAATTCTCCACTCAACTCTTAAAGCAAAGAAAAATCAACACTTCTGAACTGGCTTCATGTTCCCATTCGCATTCAAATGCCAACCAGTGTTGGAAACCGGGCTAGTCAAAACAATATTAAAACACAGTACTGTAAATTCTGTAACAAACAGGAGGATAAATGAATTGGTTTTAAAAAGTAAAGGTGTACTCGTAAAATTTGTCAAGGTATTTGATCCGTATGGCCCCGTGTTTAACTAGCCTTTTCGGCAGTTTTAAAGTAAGTGAAAGTTCTATTTTAAGACTATCAGAATCAGTCTGTATCCTTTAAAACCCCATTTAATCCTAATTACAAGTAAACATCAAACATCCCACAAATACTAAAACAAGAAAGGAATTTTAATGAGAACACAACCAAGAACTTAAAGTAGTCCTAAAGAATCCATTAAAGTTTTTTGAGCTTGTTTTTGTTTAAAGGAAATGGTGCAAAATGTCCTTGCAATCCCAACGTTCCCAAGATTGCAATCTGAAGGCCCCCTTAGATGCCATGCCTTAAAAGGCAAAAAGAGTCTAGACATACTGGTAAAACAGAACATTAAAAAAAAATAGATGTAGGCCAGAACATTAAAGAGCACTGCCAGCTGTACCGGGGAATGCATGAAACCTTCAAGCCTGTCTTGCTGTTTAGACTGTCTTACAACCGTTATATAGTAATATCTCACCCAAAATAGAAAGGAACCCACAAACTTGCATTGCATAATGGCAAATCCACCTACTCATGATTTTATAACTCAAGAACAGATCTGCCTAAAGACTGCAAACAAACTCAGCACACTGCAAACACAGGACTATGAAATGATGTTAACAACGCAAAACCCTTATGACTCCGGCAACAACATCTTGAGCTTCTTGGTCACGATTCTTATCGTCCCACCACTGTGCACTAAACATACTGAACATCCCAAGGCCTTCGGAAACTTTGCTAGAATTCTGAGAAGTGCTTTTTTTCTAGATACTTGGAAGATGTGATACCATCATATAAAATCAAAAGATCCCACACTCCCTGAAAGGTTTCATCTGCATCAGTTAAAAGGTTTCCAAGCATTAAACGCAACAATTAGAAAAAAATAGCGATAAAAAACCCTACGATGAACCCCCTAATAAATTTATTCACAACAGTCAAGTGGTAATATCAATTAGTAGTGTGAAAGGAATTTCACGGGACAAAGGTAATCAAAGGTTGAAGGCTCCTAACACTTCCGCATTTCATCATATTCACAATGTGCTTGTTGCTTTCTTGCATGCACATTTCAGTTTTAAATGTCCTAAAAGTATAGAAAAATACTAAAATGAAAACACTTGTAGTTGATTCATAAAATAATTCAGAAAAAAAATTGGCAGAACACCCCAAGAAGCTGTTATGAGCACTGCTATATTATAGCCAGATTTTTGCATCTGACAATGAGAGCATTTAGTCTAAGTGAAAGTTCCACCAGAAGTGCCACTGTTTGTACCAGACTGCAGTACAGGACATATTTCCATGCACCAGGTACACAGCTACTGTGCTTTTAAGCCATGCGCTAAAGGAAGAAACCATCACGAACAATTTCAGGTGGCTTGCAAGGTGAACACTTTGTGAACATACATGCAAGCTAAAGAAAACTTTAAAAAATTTCTTGTCTAACACCACCTGAATATCAGGTTACATAAAAAAAATGGTAGACAAACCTGAAGACGTTGACTAAGGTAAAAATACATCATTATATTCTTATACAAATGAGGACCCTAAGTATCAAAGCCTTCGGATCAGAGAGTTGGAATTGTGACACTGGAAATTAAAGTTCCCAGTTTAATTTGCACAAAATTAGATAAAAACTTGCCAAGTTACTCTGCTTACCTGAAACCCCCTTTCACCTATTATGCTATTCTAGCAACATGCTGCAGTGTGACTGTGGATTTCATCCTGGACACCCACTAAACAAAATGACGCTTCAGACCTGATCCCTGCAGGGACTGTAGCACTTGATTCATGCTGTTCCACACTGCACAGACCTCTTGGTCCAGGCGAGTGCTACGCCAGCTCTGAGACCTCTCTGCCCACGGTCAGTACCATTTTGGACCTATCTTTATTCATAATTGTGTGTTCTTACACCTGCTCTATGTAAGGTTTGTGTAGCAAGCTTTTGCTTTCCTCCTCCTATTATTCTGCAGAGTTGATGATACAGGCTCCAGAGAAACCTTAACTCTTCCATATTTTGGGAGCAACTGACTACACAAATCAACTAAGAAATAAGTGAGTTTTGTTTTTTTTGTATAAGTCAGAGCGTATTTTTTAATTCATACCAAATTTATAAACAGTGACTGCTACCACTACAGACTAACAGCATTTGACCTGCTGTTAAGACTTCTGTTCAGATGGCTATTCACTGTATGTATACAAAAAATTCAGTACCTTGTTACACCAAGTAAGGTGGGTGTTTCTGAAATACAACTTGGAGCATGGGATGACGACTACCAAGACATGACTATTAACCTGAACTGACAAATGATGCATTAACCGGTATCAAAAGGAACTGATACCTCCCTTACAGCAGTAAAGTATGCTACAACAAAAATGCAGCCTCTTAAATTTCTAGTCCTTTTTCTTACGTTACATGATAATTAAATCTCTAGGGAGGCTCATCAACCAGAGAGAGATTAACAGAAAGATTACAAGAAAAGAAGGTTGCTTTCCAAATCATAATCCCATTAGAATTACCATTCTCATTGCAGCATCTACAATTAATATAATGTACCCATTACTATTAAAGTGGTTCATAATGGTAGGGGGGGAAAAAAACATATATATTACAGACACAATAGAAGTTTCTTCTGAAAGCAGAATTCTAAACTATCCACCATCTTAGAGAAAAATCTGCAACTGGAATTTCATCTGCAACTGGAGTTTAATGACTGTAGGACAATGGCCCATGGCCCGACTGCATCTAAGGGACATCACAGAAGAGACCAAAAGCCATTTGCTTTGCTGTTGGATGACAGCCACAGCAATTTCTTCACATGCACACAGAAACAATAAAAACCAAAGCTAAACAGTGTTATCTCATCATTCTTCCTTCTATGGTAAATGTCAGTACAAAAATATCACCACACAGCAGCGCCGATCTATAACCTTTCAAGAGAAAACTTTCCCAAGAGAAATAAGGCGTCTCAGAGACACTGTACAGACATGCTCTACCTAAATAGGATTTCTAAGCATATGTGCCTATTACAAATGTTATCCCTTTAATGTATTATCCCGACAGGCTTTTTTCTACAAGATACCAAAGATCACCAGTATCCACTGCCATACTCCCGTTTTCTGAACGAGCTACAAATACCACCAAGCATCAACCATTCAACGTCCAATAGCAAAGTCACAAGCACTTCTTATACAAATGCCAATTTATTGTTTGGAAATTACAACAGAATAAAACACGGAAGATGCAGTGGAACAGCTCTGAACTGCCAGCATGACCCTAGCACACAGCAGGGGAGGAATTCCCAGCAGAGGTGTGATAAGCGCCAAGGTCACTGCGCGCACTGGTACGCCACCCCTGCAGGCTGCCTTCTCCTGGGCCGTGCTCCTCCGAACGGATCCCCGGTCAGCAGGCAGTGCCCGGGCGGGCTGCAGGGGAGCAGAGAGCCCCAGTGACGAGCAGAGTCCACAACCACCCTGCCTGGCTTTGTGAAGCGAGGTGACCGAGCGCACACAGCCGTTTCAAAGTACGTGGAGCAAAGCGCGGTTATGCAAATCGGCAGTGTTGACACAAGGACAAATGGGTATAAATTTGCTAGAGCTAAGTTCACATGCCAGAAACGGAAGAGGCTTGCATACCTCAGAAGAGCAGAATAGAAGAGAAAAAGCTAACTTTAAAGGTGAAACTTGATCGCTTATAGGAAAAACTAAGGCATGAGGTCGCCAGTGACACTGAAACTGCTTCAGGAGGCTCAGGTGTCTCCTGCAGTGCTCCACTTCTCGCCAAGACCACCAACACCTTTCCAGCAGGACCAGCGACCTGAGCAGTGACCCTGCCACACAATCCGTGACAGACAACGTCAGCTACTGACCTCTATCAGGTACAGTAATTGCCTGTTCCCACTGGTACTACCATACATATACGCAACAGTATTTCCTAACAACACGCCACAAGGTGCAGAGCTCTGGATTGGGGCGGGTGGGATGTTGGGGCACCCAAGTGACCCTCCCCTCCAGCAGCCATCTGAAGGTTGCTGAGCTGAAGGCACGGGAACACTGTAATAACAAAACTGACTGCTGAGCACTTTGGACTAGTTTTCAACCCGATTCGAGCAGTTAGCAGTTACCTTACTACTTGGAACATAAATTACGGCTATTTTTTAATGTAATTAACACTGAGAACTCTCAACAGTCTTATTGACGTACATGTAGGTAGGTACTACGGACCTTTTCAATGCTAATTTCTTCATCACAATAGACTCTAACAGCAAAGAATGTCAGAGTAGTCCTGGCCTTAACCAACTTCTGGATCTGGAAACGTGTAATGATAGTAAGCCACAGAACAACTTTTTCCAACATTCAGCTACTCTCCACCAATGAAGATGGAACTTTTTATACATAAAATTGTGAACATATGAACTGCTATTCCCACCAGATTTCAGTTAGCCCAAAATCTTGCCTCCACCACCAAGCAATAGCACACATTACAGAGAGCGAGCCCCAAGCAAGCATGCAGCAATGCTTCCCAGTACGCTCATCAGCAACTTGTAGCTCGGAGACCTCCCAAGCAGAAGCATTATCTCCATTAACATGGGTCTTTGATGAATTTCTGTAGTATTTGGAATGGGCACATTACAAATACAAAGTCTAGTGCTGTCTGGTGCAGGGAGGCCACCACTGCCTACCACAAATGCCATTCTTTCCCGAGGCAGCACGTGGTAAGGGTTTCCTGTAGCTGTTATCTTACTGCTCCAGTTAAACCATTCCTAACCACCACCACCATCGCAAGAGCTGGCTAAGCACCATTTTTTCAAATTTTCACATCAAGCTCCAGTTATTTTACCTTAAATCAAGTGCCTGCGAATACCTAGCAGGAGGCTGGTGAGAACCAAGGAGGCTCCCACTGGGATCCTGCCTGCTTTCCTCACACCTCACCTAGTGACCCGAGGAAAAGCCCACCAGGAACTACGGCTACCAAAGAAAATATGAAGCAGGCAATGGGCAGTCATCATTTCCTGAGGCAACGTCAGTGGTAAGTATATTCCTACATCCAACTCTTGTAACAGTAAGATTATTAAAGATGCAGTATTAGAGCAATGAAGGAAATATAACAATGCATTTAGAAAAGTTGAAGGTAAAAACAAAGCAAGAATAGAAGCAGCACTTGTCTAAAGTGAAACAACTTCCCATGCAGAGGTGCTACCTGCTAACTGGCCCATCTGTTTTGGATGGCAGCCATGGGCCCTTCCCAATTCCTCATACAGCAAACAACTTCCTTCAGCAAGCGCACTCAGAAGAGGAGAATCTCTTTAGGAAACTGAAGAAAAAAGGGAAGAGGCACTGAAAGGTAACAAATCATTTGAGGATGTTCATTGAAAACTTTTCCAGGGATATCTGCTTGATTGTACAATAATCTCCATGGGAAGTATTAAAGCCCTTAAAAACACGAGAAACATAAAACCATGCCAGAGAGTAATGAAAATAAACTCTAAAGAGCTTTTCTGCTCTGGTCTCCCAGGACAGCTACATAATCTTCCACATCTGCTGCACGGCAAGGTACTGCTCCATCTGAATGCTGGAGAGCTGAGCCCACCTAGACTTGACCTTCCCAAAAGAAAAAGCATTTCTCTGTGTAGTGCACAAGTGTACCAGCTTCTCCTCGCCCTCCTCTTCCAGTTCATATCCTCGTTATCCCAAAAACATCAACACCCCATATTACTTTGAGTCTTCCTCCCTGTTCATTTCCCTTCATGCTGTTTTCTTCCCCCTTATCAGACGATATCTGATCAGGTCTGTCAGCCTCCCCAGCCCCCTGAAAACTCCTTTCCTCATCGGGTCCAACACCCACCACCCCTCCATCCTGCCAGCTGCCTCTTTACAGAGCTCGCAGCTCTGCCCAGCCTCAGCAGTGTCAGAGATTTCCCCTGGCAGCCAAACAAGCACAGAGAGCGAGCTCACCCAAATGGGAAGACACAGGTGAGCTATGTGCTGAATATCTCACAGACTTAGCAAAGCGTTCAAAAAAAAAAGTGAAAATCAGTTCAATACCAAGCTCTTCTACATTGGACTTCTTGTTACTTCCTTGCTATTCTGAACACCAATCATCTTTAGCAGTCAGCCATACGTACTATTAATCACTAAGCTTAGCCTTGAATATTCATGAGAAACTCCAAATATTAGAAGTTTCCTTAGTTTTAATTCCCAAATTATAATTAACAGGAACACCCTGTAATACTCTTCAACCTTTTCTGGAAGTCGAGGAAATGAAAGCCTAATTAAGTCTTGGGAAAGTGCCGCACAATACTCTACATGAATCATTAACGTTATTGTAATCCTTTGTGACATTGCCCCTTTAAAGGACAGTTTCAGGCACATTCTCTTGAGATATGAATAAATGAGTTGGAACTCTTCTCACGTCCAGCAGCGCTTAAAACTACCCCACAGGCCTAAAACATCATGCTGCTTTTCAGCTTGCAACAGCTCCTGTAGTGGTATTTCGAATCAATACAGACAAACCTAGAGCCAGTAACAGAGCCCTGCAGTCCCCGTGCCTTCATTTGCAGGCATTTGACTTTTTCCCTATTCCTTCTTTTGACAATCAAAAACGGGCACCTGGAAAAGAGCCATTTCAGCCACAATGCCCTGCAGTTACACGTCACATATGGCACTACGAGCTAAGCTGTGGAAAGTCCTTCAACCAAAGATTACAGTAAGCGGCAATGTTTGTCTTCAACTGATAATTTTGTCTGCCAATCATGAATGTATTTTAATACGAATCCTGACATTAAATGAAGCATGTGCATTGTAATCTTTCCTGCAGCATTACTTTCTTCTACTAGAATATATTTAGAGACATTTTATCTTAACCAATTTTTGTTGAGGTTTTATTCTGTGCAATGAAGGGTGCTCCTTCTCATTTTTAAAAATGAGTCAGAGTGCTGTACGACAGCCTGATACACATCAGTTCCCACAGTAGTTTTGAAGGTATTACTAAGCATTACGACAACAAAAATAATTATCTTAGGCAAATAAGTCAATTAAGAGCATCGTGGAACATGTTCTTTCTCCTCCTTTTCCAAAACTGCTCACTTTACCAACAGTTTGCAAAACCCAGTAGTTTGCTCTACCAGTCATTACCACAAATCAGATGCAGCTCCTTTGGAGTACAACCACACAGAAACTGAATTTGGTGAGACGGTACATAGGCTTCCATCCTATCCAAGCTAATTTGTCAGCTTCCGACCCACTGGATTCATACACTCCATATGCACCATGGGTGCTATCTCAGGCCACTCATTAAAAAAAGGCACAAAATATTACTCAGTTCCTCCAAAGAAACTCATCTGCACGTACGCCTTCGTATGTCCTACGACATACTGGAAGTTGCAACATACTCATTCAACAGACAAGAAAACTCCCGTGTCTCTAAGTCCACCATCGTATGGTTTTTACCATTATCTTTTTTTCTTTTTTAATTTTATTTATAAGCCCTAAAAATTTAAGAGGCGTGCTCCAAAATTTTTTCATGTTTGTTCCAAACGTATCAGTTTAATAATAGACTATTTACTTACTCACAATCAATAATCACTCATTTTAATTAGACGCTTTTAGCGTGACTTGCCAAAGTTATTAATGTACCGCAAAGATCAGCAGTAAGAACAGAAACAAAAATCCTGAGGGCAGATTATTTTAGCATATTAGGAAGCACCATCCCAGAACTTCTACTGCCTGGATGGTTTTTAATAGTTCCAGGACAGGTAGATGTTGCACAGTGATGACAGCTTCTTTGGCTTCAGTCCTGAAAACACACAATGCAAATGCAGCTGCTCCCTGTCGTTCAGCCTACTCATGTAATGCTCATTGCTAACGCTTGCAGACCTCGGATTTTGTTCTACACTGTGGAGATGAGAAGAAAACAAATTGCACTTCCAAATCCTGAATTTTGCTGGGTATTTGCAAAAAGGGCTATACACTGATCACCACAACCCTCTATAAACTTGTGCTCACTACTGAACCTAGTACACTCTGACTATATCTTACACGAAATCTGTCCATGCAAGCTTTGTCTTACAATAACTAGCAGTGGTTTTAAACAATGAAGTAATACACATGAAATATTTAAAAGTTGGTGGGCTTTTGGTGTAGTTTTTCTTTTTAACATTATTGTCCTCAAAGAACTTACTCATATTAAGGGAATACAATTCATAGCATCTCTGTAAGGAACTACTTAAAAACCTATTTCAGGCTTACTGTCATTTTCATAACTGCTCTAAAACACCCTTAAAAGTACATTTGCTAATTTCAAAGATGTTAATAACAACGCAACTTTGAAGTTTGATCAGATGAAGACATGCATCAGCATCATCAACAGAAAAACCTCAGGAGTTATTACGCGTGTAATTGTTACAGTGCTCTAAGCTTCACAAGGACTTCAAACTAAGCAGTGTAGCTATTTAGACTCTCTGGAGAAACACAGCATGTGTTTCCTTTGAGAATGAAAAATGTTTTCAGTTTGGTTTTTTTTTGTGTGTGTGTGTGTTTTTGGGGAAGGGTTGTTTTAAGGTTTCTTCCCACTTTGTGCAACTAACAGAACTTCAGGTGTGCATTTGGAGGGTTGTTTGTTTGCGTTTTAAGGTTTCTTTCCACTTCGTGCAACCAACAGAATTCCAGCCAGCTAAAACCAAACCTAATCAATGTGCAAGGGACTCCTCACCGGCACCCCAGCCACCCTGCATGGCCAAGGCGCGGCTGCAGCCCCGCACCTCCCGGGAGCTCCGGGCACCCTCTGCTGACCGCGGGGCCCCCGCTGCGCACCTGGCCCCGCTCTGCGACCCCAACCCCAATCCTCCTCCTGCAGCCCTGACACACCGCAGCCGCTCAGCAGCGCCCAGCTGGGCACAGCGGGCTGGGTTAGGTTGGGTTGGGTCGGGTCGTTTCGTGTTGTTTTGGACCAGCACACGCAGCCCCCCGAGGTGTTTGTTTGATAACCCTGGGATCCGATGACTTGCGGCGGGACCCAGCGGGCGTGCTGGGTGGGGTTTTACCTCAACCAGCCCAGTCCGGGGGTACCCACAGGCCCTGAGGCCGCCCCGACCCTCGGGCCGCCGAGCACGGAGCCGCGGGGACCGCTCGGGCTCAGCCCCCGAGGCGCCTCGGGCTCCGCTCCGCACGCTGAGCGAACCCCGGCGGCTGCCGGTGCCTCAACGGCTCCTCCGCCACCCCCAGCCCGGGGCGAGGCTCGCTCCCACCAGCTCCCCACCGGCCGAGGGGCCGTGGGGACGGGACCCCCCTGCCCCTGCCCCCGCCGAACCGCAGCTCCCGCCCGCGGCGGCCCTGAAATGGAGGCCGTTGGGCGGCCGCCAGGCGCAGGTACGCACCTCGCCGCCGGGCGGGGAAGGGAGCTGGGGGCGGCCCGGGACTTACCACCTCCGCCAGCTTGATCCTGCCGAAGGTGCCCCGCAGGTAGTCCAGGTCGCAGCGGAGGCCGCCCAGCCCTCGGCGCTGGCTGACGGGCTCGGTGGTGGGCTGGTAGGGGCTGCTGGCCCCCGAGATCATGGAGGTGCTGGACGCCTCGCCATCGAAGCCCTCCAGGTCCTCGCCGTTCCTCATGGTGCCGGTGCCGCCGGGGGGCCGAGGGAGCGGGCTGCGAGCTCCAGCCGGCGCCTAGCGGAGCGTCGGCTGCATGGCACGGCACGGCGGGGCAGGGCAGGGCAGGGCAGGGCCAGGGGGCTCCGTCAGGCGGAGAGGAGCGGGGACAGCGGGGGCCGCATGGTGCCGTGCCCGGCCCGGCCTCAGCCCCGAGGAGGAGGAGGAGGAGGAGGAGGAGGAGGAGGATGAGGAGGAGCAGCGGGAGCGCCCCGCCGCCGGGGGGCGCCCTCACCGCGCTGAGGGCAGCGAGGGGCAGCGAGGAGCCGCCGTGCCCGCGGCCGCGCCACCCGGCCCGGAGCCGCCCTCAGCCCGCTCGGCGGCGAGGCCGCCCCGCGGCTCCGCTGCTCCCCTGCTCCCGGCGCCGCTCCCGGCAGGGCAGCTCCGGCCGGGGACGCTGCTGCCGCCGCCGCCGCTCCGCCCCCTGCGCTCAGCGGAAAGGGCGGGGAGAGCCCGCCCCGAGCTGCCCGCCCCGAGCCGCCCCGCCCGGACCCGGCCCCGTCCCCGGCACCTGCCCCGGGGCCCCGCTCGCCTCCCCTCGGCCGCCGGGGCCGGGCCGCTCCGTGCCTCGTCCCGCCCGCGCGGAGCGGCGAGTTTGGGTTCTAGGCACCGAGGGGGCAGCGTGAAGACAGCTTCCCCCGCGGGTGAAAACGAGCCGTACCGCGTTCAGCTGTTCTTCAACCATCTCGTCCTTCCCCCCGTCCCCAATAAAAGTTTGTCTCTGGCTTCTAAAACACTGCAAACCGCCGATCTAGGCTTTTGTGTTATTCACTGCAGCTCTTGTGTAGGCAGAAACAAATGACACTGTTTGTCCTTGGCACGTGCACGACTAAAAGGCGCGTGGAGGTTACAGCTGGTGCTGCCTGCTGCCTTTGGCACTTCTGCAGGCAGGAGCCTGGGCTTCGGGGTTCTTGGAAATGCACTGATGTTGATACTAACACTGGAAAACGTCAATAATAGTGGCAGCTTACATTGTATTTTTAACACAAGAGTTTATCCTCTGAGATATATCAAGCTGTTCACACCCCTCAGAATTACCCTTTCAAGCTGTTATGATACTGTACCTGCACCCGTTCAACTAGTGAAAACTCCCATGGTGTTCTTCTGTGAGTGTTAGAAACATTTTGACGTGGAGTTTTGAAGTTTTCCAACGAAAGAGTTGGTTTTGACACTTCTAGACACTTCTCATGAAAGCATAAATAGGGAGAAACATGCAACACAACCTGACAAATACAACAGCAGCAAATGCAAATGAAGAAGGGGTTTGCGTTGTATTTTTTTTTCCCTCAACCTACAGACTGCCATGCACCACTAATGGAGTTGGAAACTCAAGGAGCTGAGTATTGTATCCTGTGATCTGTCATATTTATCAACCAGATTTCTGCTCTCAGTCTTAGTAACAATCCACATTCTTTTCTCTTGTCTAATTTTCTGTGATAGGATTTTCACATATATTAATTGTTCTAGCATCTTCCTCAGGCCTCTAAGAAGGTGTTGGTTTTGTTTTTTTAAACCATTACAGTAGTTCTGTTTTCCAAGAGCAGTGTGGATTATCACCCTTACATCTCTTTTCTTCCAGTTATCTTTATGCTCTGCTTCTTTTTTCGTTCTCTTGAAGCTTCTTTCATCACCCTTCTTTTAGAGGGTTCTGTCTAGCGTCACATATTTTTTAATTTCAAGAGATTTTCCTCCTCTTTGGCCTCCGCATAAACAGACCCTAAGAAGTAGGGCCAAAGAGAGAACCAGAGAGCACACCAGAAACCCTGGACACAGAGTTGATTTTTCTGGTCTACCTTTATCAGGCACAGCTTGATTAACTGGAGACGTATTGACAGCATGCAGTCAGGTCTTTCCATAGCATCTCTGGTACACCCTGGTGCTGGAGGAGTCTGAGATATTCTCAAATGAGATGAAGAGCTAGCAAACATGCTTAAGAAAAGAAAAAAAAGTTGGCCTTTACTGAAGGACAAATAGCAGGAAAAGAAAACATGAGCAAGGCATGGAAAAGGATGAAAACCTCCGTTCCTTGGGTCACCCAAAACTAGTCTAACCATACAAAATTATAAATGGAAAGGGAAAATTCTGTCTGTGATGGACTAATAGGTTTTTACAGTCTCTTTTCTCAGTTCTTGTATAATTCCGGGGGAATGAAAGGTCACACAAAGCTCCTTTTCTTGCAGGAAATATGATGACAAGGTGGCTGCCGGTTAGAAGAGCTTTCATAGATTCTTTTTAACCTTACAACTGCACAGCTGTTCCACAAACACAGCATTTCCACATTTACCTACAGAGACACTTAGCATCGGCTTTGAAGAGCTCCCGTGGTGGTTCTAGAAAGGCATTTGTGAGCAAAGGAATTGAAACATTTTTGAAGCATCCAGCAAACATTATTTTGATTAATCTTTTGCAGTTCCAACCAAAGGAGCAATATGTTGAAGGAGAATCAAAAGGTGGTATTGCACAAGGAAACTGAAGGTCAAGGGGAAAGATGGTTGAGTGATTTAGGAAAAAAAAGCTAGGTGATAAGAGATCTCAATTCCATTTTTTTAGCTTACCACTGCATCCTGTGCAGCCTTCAGCAAACTTAATTTCCTATAAAATGGAAGGCATAACGCCTAAATATATTTAAGATCATGAGAACGCTGCAGAGTATGGGAACACTGAAAACGCTCTGTTCTTTGGGGAGTTAATTGCTTACACAGCGAAAGCACATTAAGTGTTCTCTCTGCTCCAAGTATCTCAAGTGTTATTTGAACAATTGCGAGGCATGTTCTCAGAACCATGTTGACAGTGTCGCCGACCGCAGTTTCACAGGCATTCCAGGCTGCGTCTCGGGGCAGTGGGAAGCAGGCATGGCCAGCCACAGCCATGGTGCCCCTTTCGGCACCACGAGCCGTGCAGCGAGCTTCCCCCTTGCTCTAATGGCACAGAGCCAACACCAAGCCATACTGGGGGATTTTCTGGCATCCTCCTGGACGGGTGGGTGGGCTGGACAGACTTGGCAAGGGCTTGTGAGGTTTCTGCCAACATTTAACAAAGGAATCCTTTACACACATTCTTGCCTGATACGGCACCTTTTCAGTCTGCTCTGTAGCACTTGAAAGGAAAAAAAGTCTACATTTGATATGTAAATAAAAGTATTGATCCAGTAAAAAGGTCACTGCATACATCCAAGGCAAATCACATTGCTTTCAGATAACTTTCTGAAAGTTTTTCCAAGTTCATGAGCTTTTCAAGAAAATCTTGCTATTTCACTGCATGGATGCATACCAAGAGTAGTTAAACGGCGAACCACATCAGTGGTCAGCACTCAAAACACCACCATAATATCAAGCTAATAATCAGGTCACTGTATTTATCAGAGAAGACTTTACAACCCACTAAAACCTGACGAAACAGTGGAAACAAGCAAGAAACAAGACAGGAGTAAACCTAACTATGCTATTCACAGCTGCTGTAATTAACAAAGATCTGTGTTTTTACAGAACACTTAAGCCAGCTTGAACAGAATCAAAAATTCCTCATCAGAAACTATTTCTAGGGCTGTGGTGATATACTGTAACCAACTGGCAATTTACATGTAAAAAACAGTCGGAAGATTATCTTAAATATTATCACTGATCAAACTGAACAAAGCAACTTATCTCAACTTCCATCTCAGCTATTCATACAACTTCTAATAAACTTCAGCCTTCAATGAACAGCCTTTGATAAACCTCTTGTGTGTTCATTTCATTAAATGCATTTAAATTCCATTTTCAAGACTGAAGTGTGCAACTCTATTGCAACTGAATACATCAGCTTAAAAACAGATTTTAACAGCTGCATTTGTGTAGTTTTAACAAACAAGGTATTTTAATGCTGATACATAAAATTTTGTAGATTTGAATGGTGCTTATTGTGAGGAAAATTTAGTTAAAAGTGTGAAAGGAATTCAAATCCTAACAGGGAAGTTCCATCTGTGCAAGTACCTGAAAAGAGCAGAGAGGTTCTTTAAGAAAATGCTCCAGTATTTCCACATGACCTACCAAGGGGAAGGAGCACTGGTACGCTGCCAAATTCCAAGAGAGCTGAGCGGTGATTAGAGTTTAACTCTGGCATCAAGAGAAGAGCATTCTTCCTTGAATTTCTCAATGTAAAAATTCTGAAGCTCTCTCAACTATTCATTAAAAAAAAAAAAAAAAAAAAGCTAAAAAAAAAATAATAATAAACAACTTTCTTTAGAAAAATGTTTGTTAGGTTTAAGTGCCTTAGTTTGGCACATTCTCTGTTTTCACGGAGAATGTGGCATGCACACCTTGATTCCGTAGCCATTGGCAGCATGGGAAGCAGGCAAATAATTTTGCTGAGTCAGAGTTAGGAATTAATGCAACATACAGCAAGAATAAGCTGCAAGTTGTGATATGGCCTTTCAAAAGAAGGACAACCGGCTGCAACAGTGGGGAGTCATGTAGTCAGTTATCTCTAACTGTAGGGGATGACTACTGCTGAACAGCACAAGGATTCCTGCTAGAGCACATCCAAGCAGTACTGCGCAAGCTCCCAGGCTAAGACCACTCAGCAGAAAGTGACCCTGGGAGCAATAACAAGAACCAACTTCCTTAGCTAGCCTTACAGCCCTGCATGTTTGTTTGTGTTTGGTGGCTCTAAGTCACCACGGGACCTGTCCCAGGGAGCTGCATGGGGTTGGCTTCACCTCTCTTGAGAGGAAAGGTGAAAATGTTGCTCCTGTAATTTCACCACCATCAGTGAAGAGAATTTCTCCTTCAAAAAGGAATAGCACAATTAAGGCACTACTGGCAATAAAAATTAGAGACTTACTTTACAGACTGATGAATATGATCTCACATGCCACGAACAATGAGCCATTCACAGAATACCCCTCTTTTTCTCCAGGATTAGAGATTGACATGTCCTTCAACAGTGTCTGTCTACTGGTCCTGTTTTTCTCCCCTGCCTTTATCACTGATGAAGCTGTCACTGACTCTTTTCAGCTCCAAAAGCTTTTGTAGACTTGAGCAACCTGCAAGTGCCAGGGAGGGGTTACCTTGCAGCCACATCTGGGATGAAGGGCAGCAGACATTCTACATGAGAGAGGTGAAATTAATTTATGTAAAAAAAAACAGAAGCAAAACCTCATATTCTTAAGAAAAGTGCCAGTGGACTTTTAACGGTGCTGGGAACCAGCCAAGGCTGTGGGTTACATTTCTTTTGAAAAAATCCCATATAATGAAGCACACTGAAAAATATGCAGAGAGACTAACAGCAATGTTTACTTTATTCATGGCACTACATTTATTCAGGGAACAGAGAAGGGAAAAAAAAAAAGCCCTGAACTGAGAAAAAAAAAAAGGTAGTCTTCTTCCAATAATACTATAAAAACACACAAGCCTAGAACAGAAGGTCAGAAAACAGTAGTTCCTTCTGACTGCGTGGGCATGGTTGTGCTGCCCCTGTGATATCTAGTATTTTTACAGCAAGAGATGGAGCATGTAGGATACAGCAGGCCTTTGGATGGAAAGAGCTCATTTTTATTTTTTGAGGAGGTGGGAAGCTGAAGGGGAGGAAGAAAAATTGTATAAACCATGTTTTATAAGCAAAGTTTTAAAGGTCCCTTAGCAGATTTAAAAAAAAATAAAAAGATGAAGTACACTCACTACATTCTTTCTTTCCATGGATGTAACGGGCCAGCGAAAACAACTGACCTCAACTGTTTTAATACTGTTTGCTGTTACGTAACCCAACCACGCAGCCTCCTCCGCCTCTGGTGGAGAACTGCAAATGTTTAAAAAGTTCATTTTTAGTTTTCCTTCCAAATTGTTTTACCTGCAGTTACTGCTTACACCAGCTAACATGACTACAGTTCAAAGTATGTGTATGTATATATATATTTGTTGTTGTAGGTTGTGTTTTTTTTAAACAGTACTCAATTCCTACTCACAACAAAATTTTATAGTCAGCAACTTTGACTCTTTCCTTGCAGGAAAAAGAGCTTCTTTCTTTCTTTAGTTATATAGGTCTTCTACATACAAGGGAAAACTTTTTTTAAAAAAAAAAAAAAAAAAAAAAACAGGAAAAATAATTTTAAGTCTTCCATCAGTGGCTATAAACTCAAGACAGGCATATGGCCCCAAATCTCCCAAGCTGTGTGAAGCGGAACTAATAAATCCTGATTCCCTGCAGACTTAAGTCTTCTCTTCCTACCTTCCCCACCTCACCCCTCCCACTGAGCCCAATGACCCAGCACCCTCCCGAGGGTCCCTTTTCACACACAGTAGGCTTAGCTCCTATTTATGTCCCCAAACTACTGCCTAAATAATTTAAAAAAATAACAAGTGCTGTGCCAGGTTCCATGTGTGCAGCAACAGATTTTCATTTGGCCTGTCTGCCTACCAACTAGTCAAACTTACAATCCTAAGCAGAGGAAATCTTTGGATCTATTGTCTCCACCGAGCCACTAATTTTCACACAACTGGCATTATCTCAGTTACCTCTGAGCTCTTTCTTGGATGTTACTGAAGTTGAATTTAAGTTGTTTTTAAGGAGGGTGTAGCATAGGCCAGAGCACAAAGACAAAAGCAGAGGAAACTGTGGTAAAAATAAAATACTTTAAATATGACAGCATTCTCCTAATAGTTGTGCTCTACTTCTGTTCAGCTCAAAGGCAACTTGGGGAGATTTTGACAGGCTAAATTTGAAATATTTCAGATCCTGCCACTTTTACCGGCAACTTCCCAGCCCAACAAAACAGTATTGCAAGGTATTGCTTGGTTTAAAAACCAAAATATTCCAATACAGCAAGGTAAACAGTTGCTAATTATAGCTGCCTTCTGGTAATCCAGTATTTTTCTGGGTCATGTGTGCTTCTACCAGGAAAACACGACCGTGTGTGACAACTCAGGCTTATAACATATACAAGTTCCAGTATTAATTCAGTAACCTAATTCTCTTATATGTATCAAAGACTAACTATCACTTGTTTCTTTCAAAATCACCACATCACAAAAGGACCTGAAATTATTATCAAAAGCTATTGTCAGCTGACAGCTATCAAATATTTGGTGTTGGAGTCAGGCAGTGAGATCACAGCACCTACAAGAGACGCCCGTATCACCCCTCACTGACCTCCACATCTACGCTAGATTAATCCAGTTCTGGGGCTGGCCAGCAGTACCAAGGGCTCAGCCCAGCCTTTTACCTTTGTTTTGAATTTTAGAGATTTTCTGTGCAGTGACAACTCTTGAATAAAATGGAAGTTTTTCCTACTTATCTCTCTCTGCACATGGCCATGGTAGTTTGGTCTTTCAGAGCAACTGTAGATTTGTAACACCTTCATTTTTAATACTCTCCAAAGCATAGTCAGCACATCAAATCCTTCATGGGTAATCACTTGATTCCTCTGAAAAAGAGAGGTTTTAAATCACTGAGTACTATCAACTTACTATCCAGGTAAAACAGCTGTCATTAACCAGCCACAGCAAGAGATATTTATCTCCACCTCTATCCTACGCCTGAAGACATGACCAATAGGTGCCCTTAAACTTGAGTGCCACATCCTAGCCTGCTTTACCATCCAAATCTGTGGTCAGTCCTGTGTTCGGATACAGACTTTAATTACTGGTACTCAGCCTTGGCACACGTTACCCTCCCATAAGGCATGCCTACCATTCCTATTTGCTGTTGGACAATGTTGTGACTTCACCCCTTGCAGGACAGTCAACAGGCTGGTGTCAGACCAAAAACTTGGCTGGGCAGAAAATGGCAGCATAAGGCAAGACAAAAATTGCAGCCGTTCCCCTGGGGCAACCCATGCCAGAGATTTAGAATTGCGTGTTTCCTTGCCTCGAGAGCTTCAACATTGTACTGAACATTCTTGCAAAGGTTCATGTGAGACTATTCCCAGCACCTTTTAGTTGCAATCACCTTTCTGGCATAGTTTGAAGGATTTTTATTTATCTTTTTTTTTAAGAGTTTGGCAAGTCTGAGACAAGGAGAATATTTTTAAATGATCATAAAGCTACACTGAGTGCTAACTACAAACAAGTACCAACAGTTTAAGTGAAAATTCACAGTGGAAAAAAAAATCAAACGCTTTTCAAAGGTAGCTTGTGCTTATTCAGTGCAACCCAATTCAGCTCTCTTGTGCATGACCAGATGCAACTGTTTTGTTTTAGGGCTGGACATTGCTATTAAAGCTTTTGTTCTGAAAGAAAGGAACCAGAGTGTCTTAATTAAGACAATTCAAAAATAGAAAGAAAAAAGCTTAATCCATAAGAAAATTCTTAGAACTGCATAAAACTGCTTTTGTTTGGGAAAATTTCACCAATTAGTTCTTTGAAAGACACTTGGCCTACACAAAAATTTGCCACAGAAGAATTATTAAGGGAACATGGCAAACAAAGGACAGAGCATCTTAGAGTGGCACCTGAAGCAGCATTACCTACAGGCACTGATCTCAAGTCTGCCACTGTTTGGATTCGGAACATTTCATCTACAGCAAACTTTAGTGAAGTGTAATTGTAATCAGCTGTCGAGAGGGGAGTCAAAGATCTTTTTCTTCAAATAACAAGTTACAACTAACAACATTGATTCTGCTACATACAAAATCTGCAAACAAAGGCGATACAGAAAATCGCTTCCCTCATTTACAACATCCTCTTCAGACCTCTTTCAGGTACATAATTGTTAGAGTGGTTTAAATATAACCATACCACTAACTGCAAGTCTGTAACTACGAATACCAGAACACAAACCAAAACGTCAGCGTAACCATTTCAGAGGGCAACAATACTACATATCAACCAATACTGACAATTCAAAACTCTTACATCAGTCATTTCTAAACAATGCTCTATGCTGAGCACTATGCTCTTAGGCGTACTGCTGTATTTGGCAAAAGAAACACCTAATGCACTAATACAACTACCCACTGTGTCTTTTAAGGCAGATTAAAGCAGAATTAGATGCCCTATACATAAGGACACACATGATTCTGAAGCATCATAGCACCGCATTACCACTTGTAAAGCACTTAATTTGAGAAAATTACCTTTTTTGGGGGGTGAGGAGTGGTTAAGTATTTCAGTTTCAAGTGTTATAAAGGCAGTGATGTACCTGTGCAAGTCAGTGCTTGCTTCAGTCCACTTTTCCAGAGAGAAGAATGCATACTAGACCAGATTCTGCCCTCACCTACATTACTGCAACTCCCATTACATGGAATGGCTGTTTGTAAACCACAGTAACATTTGACTGCAGAAATATCAGATGTTTCGGAAATCAGAGCCATGTGGTGTCCCAAAGCATTTGTTCAGACTGTTGACTTTCTTAATTATTTGTGCTTACATTATCTTCTCCATAAAATCTGAGCGGATCAGAGAATAAATAATTCGTTATTATTAAGGCTGTACCAGAACTGGCTGGAAGTTTTACATCAATGCTTCTTTGAAGGGGAAATCAAATTCCACCCAAAGTGTGTTTTTGGAATTAAACTGCCTCTATCCTCTGAGTATACTATTTGTTTTAATTAAAAATACTGAGTAACAAGCGAGTTCTCCTTTTGGTACTAACTAGTAAGTTAAGATGTTTCATGTAGTTCTATAGCACTGATCCAGGCAACCAGAATTTTTTAGGTTTTTTTTTTTTGTTTGTTTGTTTTAAGTTGTAACATTTATATATTGTTGATTTTATTCAAACAAAAGGTTCTTACCTCACAACAATATACCCTGACAAAATCCTGCCAAGGCTGAAAAGCCAGAGGGGTTAACACGACCATCTGGAACAGCAGAGTCAGTGAAAGATTCATCT
The DNA here is from genome assembly GCF_009819795.1 of Aythya fuligula. Classification (NCBI taxonomy): domain Eukaryota; kingdom Metazoa; phylum Chordata; class Aves; order Anseriformes; family Anatidae; genus Aythya; species Aythya fuligula. The sequence continues at coordinate 12,030,483 of NC_045570.1, read as the reverse complement.
TGTAAAAGCAGCTTATACCCTCCAGCAAAACGTTTTTCACACCAAAATAAAAACCATGTTATCCCAATTTTCTGTTTTAAATTTGGAGGAATTTTCTTTAAAAAAAAAAAAAAAAAAAAAAAAAAAAAGCTACAGATGAACAACAGCAAATTACACAACAGTTACAAGGGTGTTCATTCATTTCTAGGAAATCTTCATTTAGTTCCCCCACCCTAAACACATACATTCAAAGAATATTTTCTAAATCCCATCTTGAATGCTGTAAATTTTAAAAGGACTTAATCCTTTACTGTACATTGATGAACTCATTTAAACATGAAGCATTATGGTAATTCTACAGTTATAATTGTTTCATGGCCCTGTAAGGAAGGATTCACTCGTACAGAAACTATGTATTTTAAAAAAACAAAACCTTAGTTGATTTCTATTTCAGAAGCAAGATGACTCAGGAAACGTTAATGAACTAGAAATTCGGTCTATGCCGGGGAATATACAGGCATCCAGTTCAAGTAACAAAGAAGTAAACAAGAAGAATCCCAGTTAAATTAGTCTTCTCTTTCTTTAATTAGTAGGACAAACTCATTACACCAACCAAAGAGAGAAAACTTAGATTTGCTGTTAGCAGTGAAGACGTTTGCACTATTCAAGCAACTTACTCGTTAAGTTTCTGATAGCCTGAATTTTAATCCTTCAAATTTAGGGCCAATGCTCTGCTTGGATATAATATTGCACCAATTATATTAGACTGTATACATCTTAACCTGGGAAAACATACAACTATTTCTCTAGCCTCACAAAACAAATTACTTGTACCAAAACCAGTTCTGCAAATGTAACTGTTTGTGTGTAAGCTATTAGCTAGTATGCCTCTCTACAAACCTAGCTAGACTAACTTGGCTTTACTTGCACAAGGTAAGTAAACCTCTAAACACTAGAGAGGAGTCGCATTAGCAAAGGCTGCTACAAGACCTCCCAAGAAGGAAGCTGTAACTACAGTTACTTTCCATCCTGAACACAACCATACAAGCCAACTTATTTCTCCTCTTCACAGAAACAGCTCTAGAAAGGTGATCTTAAAAACAACAACAACAAAAAATCACAGCATAAAGCAGTCTGGATTCGTGTTTATTGAAGCCAGTAATTAAAGACGTCCTTATTTTGCCAGCACTAGAAAGCAAGATTCCACATGACTGCATACTGCACCTGGTTAAAGCCATACAACTGGACTAAGGTTTGTTTCATACATCTGCAGTCCTAATTGTAAGGTGGAAAAAAATCCAAAAAAAAAAAAACAAAACAAAAAAAACAAACAAACACAAAACCCTTAGTATACAGGACAGTGAACTTTCATTTACAGCATGTATATTGTTAAGTTCATGATGTACAGAGCAGTCACTTTCAACATAGTTAAATTAAATAAAATACGAAATTCTGTTCAGTTTAAACAGTTTTTTTAAAAGCCAATAAAAAAAAAAGTGCAAACTTAAAATCAAGCAGCATAACCACAGCATTTTTATGGAGGGCCAATCTTTAAACTTTTATATTTGCTTCAAGTTGAATGATTTCATCTTTTGTTTTCTTAGTTTAAACATGAACAGTAGATGCAGTCACTATAATGCATATAAATATAGTCATATAATAGTTTAAACAGTCTACCATACAAGTGTATCTGCAAATAAAATGAAGTTCCACTTGAAAATGTAAAGGCTGTTTGCAATTTGGCCTTTGGTTCCAATGCTTGAAGACACCAGAAGAACAACTGTGCAGCTCACCAAAGTTGACAGACTTTGGCAACCACAGGATGCTACATAACTGTTTCAATAAACTAGGAGCACTCACTTGCAATCAGAAACTGGAAATCTGTTTCTGTTTTGTCAGAAGCATCTTTCTGCAAGGCTGATAGGTTAACATACATTATCAATTTCAATTAATTTAAATATATTTAATATTTTTATAAAACCAGAAAGTACTTCAATTGTTTTAGCCATATTGCTAGAGAAAGTGCTTACCAGGTTAGATGGCAAAAATACAGTTTCAGACTGAGGTTTTCAAACTCTATCCCATTACAATCACACACTTTTCCAATTTTCCTGCCATGCCTTTGATGTTTTAGTTTCTCATCTCAGTCCTTAGTGTCAGAAGGACAGTGTAATTACTTCTGGTGTGGTAACTTGCAACTGGCACCCATTACACCAGGAAGTATATCCACCAGCTATCCACATTCTTAGTCTGTTACCTAGACAATTGTATAACTTCAGGTCATACCTTTTATTTAAAAAAGTAAAAAAAAAAAAAAAAAGTAAAAAAATATTTTCAACAAAAAACTGGCACAAATAACATGCTTATGTTAACAGTTGTCAAAGAGGCAAGTAAATGCTCTTAGCTTCCTAGATAATGCTTAGACAGAGTTAAAAGAAGAGCCTCTTGATATAACATAGGATTTGAAGTTAACATCCGGTACTGTGTTAGTGGTCAAACTAATTCTGTATATTTAAGTAACAGTATATATTAGGGAAGTTATATCCAGACATCAGATTTAGTACAACAAGTTCATATCAATAAAAAGTAAACTCTGCATAATTCAAATTGTGGTTTTTCCCTTCAACATTAAGAGCACAGAATATGCTTGGTATTTTTAATTTATGGTAGTGTGTACATGTAAAACAAGCATACCGTATATAAAATCAAAGTGCCATTTCAGTAACCATAGCAGTTTCGTTTGTTTTTATAGAATGATGGTTTTATGTGACCATAGACAGAGCTCCGTTACAGCAACGGGGACAACCACAACCCATCTTTCCAAATGAAATGCTACATTTAAAAAAATGCAAAACAAGTTATCAACTATGTTCATCATTTACACATTCGTGCTTTTTAGGTTACCTTCAGATTTGGAGTTGGCTGCACCTGCAGCAGATGTAGTTGGAACAAGGGCCTTGAAAGCTTTTTTAACAACTTCCACAGGTGTAAGGCAGGAATCAATCTTAGCTTAGTAGCTAATATTTAGTTACAAAAAGTAAGAAAAAAATACTGAGTGTTCTGTAGCACATTTCATTTTGGGAAAATGATACGTCACCCACCATTCTTCATAGGCTAGCCTCTTGGCGTAAAAAAGGCAGAAGCTATCAGAAAACAGGACTTAAAATTAAATACAAATTGCCAAACTACCGACTTTAAAATAAAACCAAACAGTGACTGTTTGTACTACAGTGCACAATAAGTTCAAGCACCTTCTAAAGACACGCTATGCCAGGCACTTGGATCTAAACAAGTTATAGTTTCTCCCTTTGTCAGCTACACCAGCAAGGGCATCCACACTTAGACTTTTTTTTTTTAAACTAAAACAAGACTTATAACAAGAATAAATTCCCATGATGCTTAGTGTTTGGCCTGGAATTCTCCAATGTAAAGTAGTCTTTTTAAAACAGTGATTATTTACCCTATGTGAAACACAGGATTTAACAACATTGCTCCTCTCCAGTCAATCCAACATTCTAGTTTCTTACTGACCCAAATCTGTTTCCCCTTTTAGGGCTCCATTCCCTGCCCAGGCTTCTTTCACTTAATTAGTTTTCTGTTACAGCACCACCACCACCTTTCCAAGTATTTAATGCATTTGCAAACATATGAGTAGCCAATTCCAGTAACTCTGAAAGATTTCATTTCTCTTCCTTGTCTTCTGTGCAGTCAGTAGTATTATTTTAGTAAGAATTCTGCATTTTACTTCTCTGTGCTCTTCACAACAGGAAATGCAGCTGCACCTGCTTACCTCAAAAACCAAAAGAATTGCCCTATATAAACTCTAAATGGTTATCTTATACTGAGGGATTTTATATGCAAACTTCCTGAATGTGCACTTTTTACTGGGACAAGGCAATGACATAGTAAGCTCATTTCCCCTGCCCCAAGAAAACTGATAGCATCTGCCATAGCAGAAAATTCCTGGTCTTATCAGATCAATATACATAGTTATTTGGTCATTTACATATGTGTTTTTAAGTGCTATCAAGCTTCATTCTCTGTTGGAGGAGAGTTTGTTGTTACCATAGAGTCTGGTTTGCGAGTCATCCTATCCAATTCCTCCTGAACATTTGTCAAAACTGTTTTTTGTCCTAAAAAGAAAAAAAAAAAAGGCAAGGTTAATGCAATCTCATTTCAATGAAATGTTCTTACTGATGAGTACAATTATTGATAAAATCATTTGTCAATGTCAATATAGTACTTAATTGCTTGTTGTTTCCCTACCTACCCAAGAACAGAGCCTGAGTAAATGCAATGCAATATCTACATAAAAACCAAGATTTGATTCACTTTAAGGAGACAAAATGCTGAATTATAGAAAAACTAAGCATCAAAATATCTGTGACATACTTTAGAGCAATTGACATTTTAAAAACAACCACATATAGACTTTTCTATAAAAATCAACTGTATACAATTCTATTATTAGTACACACAGCAAGGAATTTATTTAAACCCAGATTTTAACCACAAGCTCTCTGAGGTATGTAGGACACCTGCTACAAAAATCACATTTGTTTGGTCATACTTGCTATGTTTCAGTATTAAACAACTAACTCTTTTATGTCTGCAGACAATGTTTCCCTTAAAAAGGGGGACATGAATTGCATATTCATTTAATATCTCAGAGCCATCATTTCAAAGGACTTCTTCAATTGAAACCAGACACACTGAAGTATTTCATGGAACAGCATTTCTTACATTTTTATATTAGACTCAAAGCTTTTTAACAATTCTCCAACTGAACTACAGTTTAATTCCCTCATTCTGAAAATTACAAACCCACGGACAAATTAATCACTAAAATTGGAACATTATATTCTAATGCTCAAAGCATACCAGCATTTAAGATTAAAAATCTATATTTTTAGGCAAAAAGTAGATTATATAACCATGTACAGCTTCCTTACATAGCCAAAGAATTTAACAAGCATCTGTTTTCTAGTTCAAATGTGTGTGAAATATTAGGTGGATTTTTTCCAGGGTACATGCTGAAAACATTAGGAAGGCAAGATTTGACTGTTAGAGATTTAAGTGTTTTTTCCAAAGTACAAAGACATAACTAAGTTAAAAGGCTACCTTTAATCACCGTAAAGGTTTTAGATTTAAACTCTAATCATAAGCCATGGTATTCTTAATAGGATCTATTCAAGGCATCAGTAAATAAACAAAAATTAAAAATTAGTAAATTAACTGTAACATATTTATAACACAAAAAACTTCCTTTGTAGACTAATGGCACCTTGAGTCAGGAAAAAAAAACCCTCTCAGATATAAGTAGGTCTAAACATAAACTGTGGCATTTTTATGCCAAATGAACTGAATCCTTAATTTTCCAAAATAATACCAAGCAGCTGTCTCCTGCAACTACCTCATGTTACACAAGTAAGCCATTGCTAAGCTATTCAGTGACATGTAGGTTCACATACTCCCATTTAGTGCCACCAGAAGTGGTCACTTTTCAACCGAGAAGAAATATACAGCTGTGATTAAGAAAATGAAAATTTACTCTCCATTATAAACTGAATTGATATTTGCTCTCACTTTCCCTACAAGAGTATTGTCCAAGATGGTAGTAGCCTTAGTCAATTAGATCTGTGCTATACAATTGTATGCATTTTCCTTCCCAGAATGGAGTGAGAGCCAAGAACCCTAGTTCTTCACCTTTTGCACAGAAAGGGTAAATGCAACCTCAGAACGTGGAAGCATCTTCTTGTATATACAAATAAATTAACTTTTTATACCAACAAGTCCATGAAGAAAAAAAAAAATCCAGCACAAAAAATCCAGCACAGAACCCATCATTTGAAGCTTTTTGAGTTATCAAGGTTTACACATGGAAACAGACAGTCCAGCAACATAAAAGCATGTTGGACATATGAAGTTGCACAGCATGGAAACAGACATGACATTGCATTTGAGAGAGTTCTCTCACATAAGAGTTGACACTTCATAAACCTATCAGTTCGGCTGACCAGTATGTTGAAATCTGTAATGTCTCCCTCAACCTACCATAATCTCGAAATTCCAACCACAAGATATGCATAGTGGTGGGAGAAACGGATGGTTTCCTTCAAGCAAAATGTTTTCAGTGGCAACCTTCTGAAAACTTAGGTTTCTTCAAAGAGTTTAGGTTAAGCACTTAAAATTTCCACAAAGATCATTTCAGTACATTTATTCACACAGAACAGGCTGCCGTAAATAAGACTTCCTAATCCCACAAGTCATTTTAAAATATCCTCCTGAACTCCTCCACAAAAGAGCAAGTAATCTTATCACCAACACTGGGTGCCTTATAAACACAATGAGAGCTTTTCAGGTACGAAGGAGTGCTTACCTTCTCAGTACTGTTTAATTATGTCATAGTTGAATGTAAGATGTGAGAACATCAGCTGACAAGGACCAGGCATATCCTCTCATGAGTGAAAGTCGACTGTTCTGTTCAGAAAGTCAGGGGACGAGCACAAGCTGCCAGCTTGATGCAGCCAAGAAAAGCCAACCGCGATCTTGAGATCATTCAGATGTACTTTCAGCAAAGAGAGATGCTGCAGCAGGCACTACAGTGAAATTTATCTGGAGTGCTGCATAAAATTCTAACCACTCATGTTGGAGAAAAATAAGCCAATGATGGCAATGAATGAAGAAGAAACCAGCAGGGAAAAGAGATGAACTCTAAACAGAAGGCTAGAGGATAAGTTGTCTAATTTAGTCTAACAACACAAAAAAGTTAAGAACTGATATGACTGCTGTCTCTAGATGTCTCAGGAGAGGAATCATCTATTTAAATTAGAAGTTAATGCTGGCAAAAGAAAACTACAGTCATTAGTCATCTTTGAAAACTCTTGAAACACACAGGATGTTCTAGAAGACTGCAAGATGAGAGCCCGTTATAAACTAGTTAGTTTTTACTCTAGTATTTCTCCAGAAACTGCAATGACGTTTTAGACGCTTACAAACAGCCTAGCAGCACAATAACATGGATCTGTTACCAACAAGCTGTGTCAAGCCAATCAAGATTTCTTTCTATCATAGGATAACAGCTCCTGTGGAGAAGGGAGAATAGTTGATACCATCTCACACAACCTTCATGTAAATAAACTAGAAAAAAGAAGTCTTGGTATTTCAGAAAAATGAACTACACACCCACAAAATAACCCACTAATTATCCATATTGTTGTTTAAAAATAGTGACTAGTAATCTACCCTGTCCAACTGTTGAATTTATCAGATATGCCAGCAAGCATGCTCAAAGACACCACAAAGAACTCCAAATGACAGGACTGGAGGTAAAAAGCTATTTCTATAAATTGTCAATGCTGTGCGTAATAACAGAATGCAAAACGACGATGAAGCAAAAAACAGCGCCTTTGGAAATACTAAGGTCATTTGATACAGACTATCAAACATACGATTAGGAGGCAGAAATTACATTAAAGTTGCTGTTTTGTTGTAACAAATCCTGATTAATATCATACAGACAAAAAGTCCTAGCATCACGCTGAGATGTCTAAATATGAGCACAATATATAACACAGATTAAGTTACCCCTACTTAGGGCTGACAAAGCCTTGTCTGAAGCACTGTATTCCTCTCTGAGCATAGAAATTAACAGATCTTCTGAGGAGGCAGTCCACAGAACAGTAAGAATTATCAGAGCCATAGATATGCCCTATGAGGAAAGGCTGACAAAAGTCTGTTTCTGTGGTCCAGAGTCACAGGACAAATGCTAACAGTTTTTAAATATTCAGAAGACTGCTGCAAAGAAATATGGGATACACTGATCTCTGCCTCCCTTGAGCAAGACAAACAGTGCTGAGATAAAGAGATGCTGACTGTAAGAAAGAAAAAAATAAGAACTGGAACAGACTTCCTGGAAAGATGACATTACATCTATTATTTCCAAGTTTGTTTCTTTTCTTTTTCATCACCAGTCAGGAACTTCGTAACTGATTATCCTTTAAGTAAAGAACATGGATGAAATAACCCCTAACCATTATGTCTAACTGTTTTTATAGAAGTAGGACAGTTTAAGAGCATGATGCTGCTCTGGATGAAGCGGGGGGTGCCCTTCAGTGTTTAAATGAAGAGGGCTCTCTAGCTTGAGGCAGAAATTAGTAAGTGTGATTGTAACATAGATAAAATTATATTAAGCAAATAAAGTGAGAATGTAACACAAATATTTTGTTTTTACTTTTTTAGTAAATAAATGTAATAAGATCTATTTAGGAGATTTAGAAAAATTTATTATAAATGGAGGGGAAAAATACAGTAGACTTACCCTAAGTCAAGTTCTAGCCATTTTTTGAGCTTTCAGAGTATGAAATGTCACGTTAAACTCCTCCCAATTAAAAAAAAAAAAATTCTTCTCCACTGACTCCACAGATAGTTTCAGGACCTCTTAATAGTTACATCCTCACTGTCTGGTATAAATTTTCTTTTTAAATCTCACAATTTCACAAGTCTGAGATCTGAAGTAGAACATCTACCAAAAACTTAGTACTGAAATCATTCTAGAAGTAAGCTCCTTAATACAAGTGGTGGTGGGAATGCCAATACTGAAAAGGAACAGCTAAGTAATCAACAAAGAAGTGGATTTCTAATATTGGGTGGAACAACCATACACTTTAGAGCACCTAATTTTCTATATACTATTCTGACGGTTTCTCTTATTTCCACCTAAAATAGTGTAATTGCTCATCAGTAAATGTCTCATACAATACAGTCACACACACATACACAACAAATCCACTCAATCAGTTATAAGTTGGGTTGGATCACAATCAAATAGTAGATACTTAACAACCGGATAACCTCAAGCTGCCATAACAAGCAATTTGTTTAATCTTGAACTCTGGAAAGATTTCAGTAATTTGATTGGAAACTACACACTAAACCCAATAAAACACATTTCTTTCAAGCAGCAGTTAAGTGTCAGGAAGGCAAGGAATTCTAATGTAAAATATTAGCATCTTTTGAATACAATCAAGAATCAGATGTCATTTATATCCCAGCAGTACAATTTCACTCAGAGAGATGAGTTACAGCAAGTTTAACAGAAGCCCTGAGTCATGAAGTTGCAGTAATCTAATCCTTTAAGAGACTGCACATTTTGGCATTGTATCATCTGTCAAGCTCTGCCACTTAACTGAACAGCTTAAAGGATACACACATTTAGACCAATGAGGACCAAATAAAGTACTAAAAATACAGGAACAGACTGCAGTAACAGATCCGATACCTGATTTCTTTGCTGTACTTTGCACTCCTCCAGCACCAGGACTTCCAGGAGAACCAGTCTTTTTGCTCAAGAGACTGTTAAAGAAACTTGCCAAAACACCTTCGCTTGCAGCATTATCTAAACAAAAAACAAACATAAACATGACAGAATAGTTAATGCTGGTTAATGATAGAACTTATTTTTTCCATACACATCTAACACTCTTACCAATCAAGGAAATAAAACTCAAATACAGGAAAGTCTCTCCCTTGCTCAGTTTTAAGCCACTAGTCCTTCTGCTTTCTTTGGCCAAGTCAGAGACGACTGAAAACACATTACTGCTCTTCTGGGATGGAGGGACACAAAATGTTAAGTTAAACATTTGTACCCATATGCTTTTTCTAAATGTAGAAAGCCAAGAAACAAAGTGTAAAGAATCATGGTGCAACTTAAAGATTTGTAAATCCATTTACAAATAAACTGCACAGAAGTTTTAGAACAGTCTTTCATGCTGCACTACTTTCCATAAACCAGAACTTAGTTACAGAGCAATGCCATGATCTGGAATTCGCTCAGTAAGTTATCCACTGTAAGTGAACTATGGTACTAAAGTGCGCAATTCAAAACAAATTTTTGTCCTACCTACTTCCTTAATGCACAGAGAGGAAAAACCATTCGATAACGCAGAGCTCTATTTTATGAGGAAAGGCACCAGTCAACAATGGGGAATTCCCATCTTAGTGCTGAAGAAGGGGGAAGGGTGCAATTTCCAAGTTATTTCAGGTACTAGAGAAAGTAACATTCTGGAGAGGATTTAGTAGAATAACAGGTTTAATTGTGGATTCCAGAATCAAGTATATCAAGTATAAACCTGTGTGGAGTTTAAAGCAGTTTCCACTCTAATAGTCCAACTGATTTATATAATAAATATATTTAGGCAACATAAACAATAAATGTATTTGAACTCTGTCCCACTGCTTGGCAATAACAGAACTCAAGTTACAGAAATTACAAAGAATAAAACAAAACTAAAAAAAAAAACCCTGCATCTACGCCATAAATTCATTCTTGTTATTAAATTGACACTATACCATTAGTAAATAAATTCCAGAGTCCTTCTGCAAAAGAGGAGTGTTTCTTCTAAGGGAAACACCACATGAAAAAAAAAAAGTAAAATGCTTATTCATACTTTTAATATTTGGATCTGGCTTCTTAACCGATGTTATTGGTGAGGCACTGGGTACATTGGCGGGTCCAGCTCTGCCTTGAGTTCTTGGGGATCCTGCAGGCCCTCTTGCAGGAGATTCCTTAAAAAATTCCAAATCACTTAATTAAACGGACTACTTACATAAAGCAAATGCAACATTGCGTACAAATTACTTTTTTAACCTTTGTATTGGCACTTTTACCAATGGAGAAAAAATATATTCATATCAACACAGGCTATTTTGGGCACGTGCCTCCACTAAGAGAAAGAATCAGCGTAGGAAATTTTCAGTTCAAAAATTATCACATATTTTTAACGTTTCCACAGTGAGTTAGAATGACGTAATTTTTAAGCAACATCATAAAATATCGCCATATATTTCTGCATTTTCCACTGTTTGGAAAGATTATGTATCTGTAATTACATGCTACATTTATAAAACGAGCTTCTGCATGTTAGAATCATTCCCTTTTCCCTAGAAAGGAACAAAACACCTCCTACTCTTCTCTTGGATCTACTTACTGATGCTCTTGTAGGCGTTGCTGGCTGTTTGGCAAGGAATGACTGCAAAAACAACATATTAGGAATTTTAATTATTTTCCAGAAACTACAAAGGAATAAAATACATTGAAGCTGACTAACCATTAATTTATTTCATCATTCACTTTTCTTATATTTATAGATTTCCTCTTTGATATTTATATACTTCCAAACTTTACTACTAGAGGAAATACCACTAGTTATAAAGAAAAAACATGCCTCAGTCCTTTTTCTTACACAGCCATTCCAGAATTACAAGCCAGAACCACAGATACTCAAGTCTGCAACCTCTATGATATTTATAATCAATTATAAAGAAATCTGTTTTTAGGGAGGGTTTTTTTTTTTTTTTTTTTTTAAATAGAGCTGTTGTTATAAACATAAGAAAATAACAAGATACAGCATGGACAAATTTGACACGTTAAAGTCTTTCAAGCCTCCAGCTCTAAGAAATCTGCAACGCTAAGACATGTTTTTCAAGTACTTATATTTTACAGATCAACCTATGTATGTTGTGAAATTTCAAATGATCTTCTTACTCTTCTCCTTTGGAATGTAAATGATTTCTGTTTTGATCATACTTCCAGTTTGCCGAGTGGCTATATTTTCTAATTGTATGCATAAAATTATTATTTCACAATCACATTCAAATGTGAGAAGAGAAACTGAGAAGTTGTCGTCTTGTAAAGTAAAAAAGGAATAGAAAACTGAAGGCATCAATGGAGAACTTCAAGTAAAATCTTATTAGTAAGGACTTTTTTTTTTTTTTTTTTTTTTTTTTTTAATTCTTCCATTCTTACCTGTTGCTTCATAAGAAATACTTGTTCATCTTCTGCTGCCAGCTCTTTATCATGGACTAACTGTTGAAAAAAATATTTTTCTTATTAGAAACAAAACCTGAAATTACTGTGAAGTCTTCTGGCTACGTGATAGCCTCAGTTACGTGTCTGTATGTGTAAACTGCTGAAGCCTTAGAACAGTATTCTGTTTTCAAAAAGCATTTTTGCATGGCACATCCAGAAAGGTTAATGTGCAATGGATATTTTTGGACTGCCTTTGATTCACTAGAGTGAATGACTGCAGTGTTTGCTTGCAGTATCTCAAGCTAGTGGAAAATGAAAGCCTGATGTTTTACACATTTGGATACAGGAAAAAAATAAAACAGATTTAGAGTTTCTCAACATTGTACTGTTTGCCTGACTGGCTGTTAATAACTAATTTGTCAGAGGACAGCGGAGGGAAAAGTTCAACCTTTCCTACCTTTCTTACAGGAGGTTTTACAATGAAGTCTTCATATGCATCTTCTGGTTTCACTGTTGTGAAGTTTTCATGTAGAATGGCAATTTTCTTTTCATTGTCCCAACCAGCAGGTCTACAAAAAGAATTGAAGGAAAGCTTTGCCTTTTGAGCCACAGAAAATATGTCTACAAAGACCAATCGTTTACTGCCCGCTACCTAAACAAGGCAGTCTTAGCCAAGGTCAGTCCTAATTCTCAGCTGAATTCTCAAGTAATATGCACTACACTTACTTAAACCATGGCTTCATAAGACTCACATAAGATCATTTTGAACATTACAAGCCATTCAGGTTTACTTATTTTTCCTTTCAGAACCAGCCTGTATACTCCAGTTATCTTTTATCCAAAGTAACAAAACCGAAAAGGTGGTGCATGAAAGATACTTCTGATTTGCTGGAAGTACAACAGGTATGTACTGAAGTCCCTCAAAAGATGTAGTCAGTCACTTCAGTTTAAAACAAGACTAAGAATAAATAATGAAAAGAGGTATTTAGAAGTATATCACAGATATGAAAAACGGCTAAAAACTGCAACCCCTAAAAACTCATTTATTTCGTTGAATATTATTTTCAAAGGCTACTTTTGCAATGTGGACCTTCTGCTCATTAAAAAAAAATAAGAAAACAAAGATACTTGTTTAAAGTACCTAAGTTAAATTTAGCATAGCATTTCACATTCAATTTCCAGCTTAAAAACATAATGTACCAAAATAATTGATGTAGATCCCTCATCTATGTGTAGAGTTCAATATGACCAGTTCAATATGATTTCAGATTGTTTTTTACAATGGACTTACATAAAAACTGCATCCTTTTCTACCACTAAGGCAGGTGTGGTAAACTGAAAACCGTATGTTTTATGTACAATGTACTTATACAACAGATCAAGGTTCTTTTCCTCCTTAACCGATGTATAAATCAAGGCAGCTCCATCTGATTACTTATTTAAGGAAAAACATGTAAGATACAGGTTTTAAATGACATTAGTAATTTTAAAACAGAGGTCTAATGGTCACGTATCTACTAGAGCTACATTTGAGAAGTAATTAAACGCAAAAGCTATAGCCATTTAGCATTTGGGGAAAGGAAGGGGGGACATACACAGAAGTTACCTACTCTCCCAGGCTCTTAAAAACTGTAAGTTCTGAGGGAAAACAAACAAGCAACAACAGAAGGAAAAAACACACACACAACCAAAGAAAACCAACCCCACCCAAAAAAGAAGAACACCTTACAAAATAAAAGACAAATCTTTCATAAAAGAAGAAAAGCTCAAAATCCCATGCACAATTTCAAAACTGTAATTTTATACATCTTCAGACATTTCTAAAACAACAAACGCTACTAATAAATACCTAAATACCAAGCAATTCTGAAGTGCAATTTCTCAGATTGATTTTATGCACAATTCAACACTAAAACATAATTTTCTTGCTTCCAGATTTCAGTAAATCTCTTTAGAGGAAAGGATACACTGTAAGCAGAATCTACGAATGTGTGACTGAATGAAGTCAAAGTGTTCTTCTCTGTAATCATGTTCCTTCTCTAGTACACTCACTGCATCACACTGGAAGAAAAGGATAAAGAAAATTATTACCAGTAAATATATATAAGTATATAATAAAAATTAAAAAGTAAAAAATTTAATACCAGTACATGTCTACGTTTTCCTTAATGTTCTGAAGACATTTACTCTCATCCTTTTGTTCTAAAATGCCAACAATAAAACAAAAGATAAACTAATTATCATATAACTAAATAAGGTTATTACCCTTCTGCAAAACTAAAAATAGATACTGACGTCAGGAAATTACTTTTAAAAGAAATCTAGAATTAATTCAGCATGTCTGTATAAAGCAGAGGTTCTAAGTGTCAAGTAATTAAACTTCTCCACAGTGGCAAACACAACTAGAAACTTACTTTTGTACAAACTACCAGCACAGGAATACCAAGGTTGTGAGTCAGCACATTTTCTCCAAGTGGTAAAGAAACATTTTCATCCTCTTGGCCAGAAGGGCCTCTTCTCTGCGGTGATCCTTGGTAGCCTTCTTCAGGTTCTACATACTCTTGAAACTCCTTTATAACTATAGAGATAGAGATATTTGTAAGACAAAACAAAGGAACTAGTTTTTTGTTTGTTTGTTTGTTTAAGAAAAACAGAATTAATATGACCTAAAGTAATTTTATCTATTCCTACCTAGAAACCTTTACAAAGTAAAAGCTCAAGCCTGGCTGCCCCTTCAAACACAACTCTCCTCCCCCAGAATTTACAACAAGGTAAATCAAATGCAATTTGGGGCCATTACACATCAGCAAAACTAGCTGCAAGAGCTATGGTATACACAAATGCACATTTGTCAGTTCAATACATTTCATTATAGTAGAGTTCCCAAAAGAAAATGTAAATTTAGCTTAGCAACCTAACCTATACTCTGTGCAATTTGCATCTGGTCTTGCAAGAACGCATGATGAAAATGTAAACGGGCACAGAAAACACCAAGCTGAAACAGACACTTGTATTGTACTAAACTTAGAAACTACTACTCGGTTTAAGTTTCTGTTACTCTACATTTCTGTTACACGAGCCAAATGCTAGAAATATAAAATATACACTGCATAAATACATACTCAGTGACTTGTAAATGTTATCTCAACAGACTTAATTACATTCTGCAAAACTACCACAGAGTCCAGAGAAAATCAGATGTGTTTTCTGTTTTTATTCTGTGGATGAATGTTCCAAAATAGCAAATACTATCACACACTGAAGTGCCTAAGAAATACTATTATCACCATTTTGGAGGCACATTGGGACCCACATGGTCCTTTATCAAAGCTGGGCTGCAACTTAGTCCCTGAATATCCATTTTGAGGATGAAAGCCAGAGAGAGCCCAAGCAAACCTGCCCCAGCACGGTGCATCCTGAAGGTGCTGCCTCGCACCCCAGCCCCAGGCCGCCTCCTGGCTGAGCCACGGGGAGCGTGCAGCACAGGGGCACGCAGAGCTCCACGACTTGCTCCTGTGAAGGCACCTTTATTGCACAGAGCATCACTAGAGCTATGGTGAGAGCAGACTGCATGTACAGTGAGGAGAACTCTTGGTAAAAGCTCCGAATCTCCAGCACATTGACAAAGAGATTGTTGTTCGGTACGTGCAGCCACATGACAGGGCCATCCGATATATCTGAGGTTTGGGAACCCGTACAGCCTCAGAAGTTTGTAATGCAGAGCCTGCAGTATGAGGTCATCGCACCTTTCCAAAATAAGGAACATTTCTGTGACAGAACAGGATGTGGAAGGAAGCACAAAGCAGAAAAAACAATCCTGTTCCAAGCCGCACAATCTACAGTTTTCACCAGAAATATCAAATTGTGTCATTGTTGTGGGAAACAAGAGAGCTCAAGTCCAGAGCAAAGCTTAAAAAAACCTTTAAATATGGACTTCAACCATCAATTCAGTATCTCCCAGGAACCAATTAACAAAAAAACAAAACACTGAATCCAGTTACTTTTAAAGCTGGGGAGGCAGTGCCTTCTGGTGGAGAAGAAACTACAATGATTTTAAAGAGATGTTTTCCTCTAGTACTGGTTCACACCCAGTAACTGGAAATGTAAACTATTCCCTTATATATGCTGCACATTAAATGTGCTTATTGACTGTCGTGGAAAGCTGGTTAATTCCAAAGCACTTAAGGAGAAAATGATAAAAAAGTTTTCATTTCATTACTCAGCCAAGCAGATTGTTCCTAGCTCAGGGTAAGAAAACAAACAAACAAAAACTATTGAAGTCAAGTATATTTCAGCAGTTCACAGAGTACCATTTATGTCCCCTGCAATCCTTCAGATAAACCTTGTTGCCTTCATCAGATGTGAGAGGACATTTGGCAATACTGGTCTCAATTTACTACAGCTTTATCATCAGACAATATTGGCTTGCTTGACTTCAGTCACAACAAAGGAGAAAACAAATGTTTACAAAGTTATTTAGTCATATAAAACCCCTCAAAGTTTGCGAAGGAAAAGCCTCCCCTGAAACCTACAGCTGACCCCGTGATACAAGCCGTCATTCAGGACACCAGCAGCACCCCAACGCTGAGGCTCTCAGCTCTTTGCTCGCGGCCCAACACCACCATGGCAGAGCTGCCACCAGCAAGGCTGCGCCTCTCTCTCCCTGCAGAGCCACGCACGAGGGAACAAAACAACAAAACGGCTCCGTGGAGATGACTGCTGCTGTGCTGGCAGACAGGCAGCAGGCTGGCATCCATCCCTAGCGGCAGCTGGAATGGCTACGGAACACACGCCCAGCTCCACTGAGCGAGGGCATCTGCTGAGCAAGTACAGCTGAGAGCAGGAAAAAGCAGTGCTGCAAAGCTCGACCTACTGGATCTTGCTTCCGTGCACAACTACTTCAAGTGGTTCACATGCCAGCTAGCGACGGGCTCCTGAACAACTTTTCAAGACTCCCATTCAATCCCGAGCCCCATTCAACATTTAGCCTGGTTAAAGCCAAGTAAACCTGCATCACACGTGCTATCAGACTACCTCTCAGCAACGATTTCTAGTAGAAATACAAGATCGTTTCTGCTACAGCGCATCTCTGCCTCACAGACATTTAATACTTTTTCTCCTTACCTCCCATTATTACTGTTACTGTCTCACTTTATCTCCACTCTCAGACTTTTAACGGACCTGAAATTCATCATGCATCCAAACAGACCACATAAACCCTTAGTTCCTCCCTTCTTTAAAGCAAGCTATAAACATTTTCTCCTCCACATAATCCGCATTAGCTTTAGCTTAACAACTCCTTCAGCTCTATTTAAGACACAAAAAAGGCACAAAAAACTAATTCAGCCTGAGCAGGGGACACTATTTAACTCTCAGATAAACATTATTGCGTTTGAAGCCTTTGGCTTTGAATGCAAGTATCTTGAATACCATTAATAACCACTTTACAAGTATATTTCAGTTCTGCACTTCCTAATTTTTGTTAGTTGTTTTTCTGCTGGGTTGACGTAAGTACGGAAGCAAAACATTGACCTTCCCTTAAGTAATTTAATGTCTTGTTCAAGCAATGATTTATCAGAATTAGAATATGAATTAAGCTAGAACATCGGAATCGACAGTTTAAATTCACACTAGCAAAGCTTTTAGCAAGGCATTTCCGCAGAGCAGCTCAGTGATAGGGCTGTGTGCAGACAACTCAGTTCTTTGTATACTTAAAATAATTCAGAAAGAAACAGTTTCTTTCAAGGCTGCCTGTTACTTCCATACAGGTGTCCTGTCTCCCATTCTGGAAGCTCTCTAACACAAAGGAAAGGCTTCCCATAAAGCAGATGGAGCCCAGCATCACCCACCCAGCAGAACCAGGAGTCAGTATCATGAGATACTGAACACGTATCACAAGATATTGACTTGTGCAAACACAAGACAAAAGGCTGGGTGGAGAGAGGCCACAAAAAAAAAACCTTGAAAGCCAAGACAAGCAGTCCAAAGTTCAACTCCATGAGGAATGGTGAGCTAACAGAAGGTTTTCTGGAAGCCGGTAATAACATCCTAGTGATGGAGAAACAACCTAGCAACACTTCACATGGATACTTGAAAATGTTCCCCTGCAGTCAACAGCAACTACTGATTACTTCAGCTGAGCGCAGTAGCTAGTGGGAGCACTGCAGACATCCAGCTTGGTCCACATGCCCAATTTACATCTAGAATCAAACATAAGAACATATGGTCATATAAGCTGAAATCAAGAAATATATACGTGCCTTCATGTAGTGTTATGCTGCACTGGGGCTTTACTGGCACGAATTTAACACAGCTCTTCACTCTGCACCCTGTCCCTGTGTTTTCATTGCCCACTTTACAGCTGTGCTTCATCATCCTTTTTTTCCACTTTGGGCTATTGCCACACCGTGGATTCTCTACTTTCTAAGTGTCAGCATATCTCAGAAAGCATAGGGCAGGAGGATTTTAGTAAGGAAAGCTTTGCTGATGTAGACTTTTTTGAGGACTGTAGTCACAAAGCATTCTTCAGGCATGCATGCATTATATTCTCAAGGCAGCTATGCTAATATGGCCACAACTATAATAGGGATTTCTCAGGCACAATTTGCTGTTAAGAGAATTACAAGTTACGGTGACCAAAGTTTTGAGCTCACATCTGGCCTTTAAGTTCTGCAAGAAGTTAGAAGACATGCACTGGAGATGGTGCAACTCTCCTGCACAGCGACCATGAAAAGAAGCAGGAGGGAATTTTGGAAGAGAAGACATTTCGGCAGCCCCTGTTCTACTGCATGATATTGGACTGAAGTTCACTGCTCAGCCATACGATGGCAGCAGAGTCCTACAAGTGTGTAAAACAAATCCCGAAATTTCTTTTTCCCTCAACTCTATTAAAGAGCACGAGAAACTAGGAATTCCTAAGGTCCTTCCAGTTAGAAATCTCCAAGACAGCACTACTGGAATGCCTCCTGAGTTCTCCGAGCACGGTGCCAAAGCTTTGCCACAACTCTAACTGGCTGCTCCACATGGGGCATTCGTAGCGAAGGCTGAAAACATTTTTTCTCTTCAAAATTCAACTTCAAATGCACAGAGAACTCCAGATTTATTTTGATTGCCATGAAGTTTCCTGTGACTCTTAAAAATGCAAATCAGGTTAGCTGCTGTATTTTGAGACCAGAACTGCCTTCCTCCCATTCCCCCCAAAATAATGCTTTTTCCCTTCCAAAAAAAAAATAAAAAAAATATATATATATATATACATATATATTTGTTTTGCTTTTTAATATAGCCTGATGATCAAACCCCAGATGGTTTCAATCATTAAGTATAAACTTTTAACTAGTATGCTGTAGGCAGAACCCTTTTGGGAAAGCTGTATTTAACATTCAGAAAGGAGATCAGCTATACAAATACATCTGAATGCCCACATGCCAAACAGATTACAGTGCTCCCTAAACTGAATCTGAGGAAGCTACTAGACAGTATTTGCAAGGTTTAAACACTCCAGTGCAGCCAGCAACCAACCCTGAAAGAAAAAAAAAAAAAAAAAAAAAGGCAACAACCACCCATAACCAGCCTGAATCTATAATTGAGTTGAAAAAGGAACATGTTGCTAAGGACTTTCCACTGAAGGAATTTACTTTGGAGTAATTCAATATGGATACAGAAAAACTCCCTAAAAACTCTCAAAACTAGTTTAGAAAAGAAAAGAGGCTGCTGAAAATAATACTGCAACAGCGACTGCTAGTGCCAAATTCTTTCCTGCCACATATATGCCAGGAAAGAAGCCTAATTTATACAACATTCCTAGTGTCACAGGGTAGGAATGGCAAGAGTGAGATGTACCAGGATCATGGTCTGAGGCTCATGAAAATCGAGGGCAACGAGACCTACTGGAAGACAAGTACAGTAGGGAATGAGACCTGGCTAGGATACCACAGTAAAGCAAAGCACTTTGCTACTGAACTTTGTCACTACTTTTAAAATAGTGATTCTATATAGCTAGCTTAAGAAACAGCCTTTTAAAAATTAAATCATCAAAATCTCATTTTTCCAAGGAATATAGAAAATTAATCCACCTGAAATGTTGTTAGCACAGCAATATCCTGAGAGTTCTTTTAAAGCCTAACAGTCTATTCAAATCTGAGTTGCCATTGTAACTTCAATTCTTACTCTGCTCACTCTTGAAACAGTAATTTGAAGAAATTTATCATTACCAAAGAAAGTAGCAAAAGCTAGTTGAAAAGAAAAAAAGAAGAAAAGAAAAATGGGCAAGAACGTAGGGATGCACAAACACTTACACTTCTGTTCCATGTCTCTCATCTCCTCAGGAGGAATTTTCAGCTTATCAATATGTTCTTGCAAGACACTGGCCCATTTCTGTAAAGACTCCATAACAGTCCACGGTCTAGACATATCTGCGACAAAGACCACTATGGTGTCTTGCAGGGATTCTGCAGAAACAGCAAACTTCAATAGCCCTTTATGGTATAAGTCTCCATCCAGAATCCAAACGTTACAGCGGGTATGATCTGAAAAGAAAAGGCACAGTTGAAGCTCAATTGATGCCAACTTGTTGCTTTGCTAGTCTGTAAGCAAACACAGGAGTGTGCATCAAAGACCACAGCCCAGCTAGCAGCAGATCTTGATGGTTTACCTTTTAACTCAGGAACATATATAAATGCCCAAGTTATTTGGCAGATGCTTCCATTTGAGAGGACTTTTCTTAGTTCAGAATATTTTTAACAGTTAACTTCTGTTCTTTGGCTTTTCTTAATGACAGCTGACACAACAGTTTCTAGATACTGCACAGCACTCCTCAATTTAAGCACGGGTATTACAAGTAAATCAAGGATACACATAACACAAATGTAATTCCAAGTTCTAAAGAGAGTTACAGTATAGCTGCGCTCAGCTGGGAAGCCCTAAGTGTCCCTCAGACACTGTTTTAACATACTGAAGACATCTTACAACAAAAATAAGCTGCAAACAAGATACAAGCAATAAGCAGCTTTGGTTTCTAGCACAGAAGTAGGAGGAGACAAACACGGGATAAACATAAAGCCTACCAAACTTTAAAGCTGTGCTATATGCTCCTAATTCACAGTGACTTAACACTGGCTTCTACTTACAGCCTCTTTGTAGAATTAGTACTAGACAAAAGATTTGGTTTTTAGTTTTTGTGTTTCTCCCCACAGCATTTTGATAGTGATTGAAGAATTTTTGTTGAAACACGAGGGGAAATAATCAGCTGGAACAGACAGCTGGCATGAGAATTTTGGACCCAAACATGACCTTTGGCAATAAAAAAAAATAAAAAAATGGAGCATCATCTAGGAACCATGCTTCAGGCACTCTGGATAAACAATTCTCCTCAAATTAAAAAAAAATAAATAAAAAATTATATTATCCTCAGAAGCCTTCTCCTCAAAAAAAAAAAAAAAAAGCCAACTCCCTTTGTTTCTATCCACTAGACTCATCCTATTATCTCTTCCAAAATACTCTCCATTCTCTTATAGTTGTCCAGAGAGAACAATGGTTCTCTACAAGTATTACAGATGAGAGGTGAATTATGAATTATTATGTACTAGATCAGCAAACCAGTAACTGTAGAGTACATATTTTCAAAACTGCTGCAGGGCTTGCAGGGTTGATTTTTTCCTCCAGCTTGTTGCCCCCTGTATTTCCCTGTCATGTGCTCCAAACCTCTCAACTTCACACACTACATCCAGTCTCTGTGGCTGGCCTATCTTAAGAATCAGGTCATAACATAAGAATCCATCAGGATCAAAACCACTGTCTCTAGAAAAAGGCAAAAACTTGACTAGAGAGATTGGAAGGAGAAATGAGCACAGAAATACACATACAACACTTGCTAATAAGGTCTCCAACATCTCTGAGCAGCCCAGATTACATCAAGATGCTGTATGTGGGCAGTCTTCCTTTAGCATCTCTGTTATGCTCCTGCTTAAGTACTCCTAGAGTATCCTAAGTTATTCAAACATCAGTCATCACCAAATAGCCCAAAAATCATGTTTTTAACTTAAATATCTTACTTCCAATTGTGCACTTCAATGCTATTGTTTGCAGTAAACAAAATCGTTATTGTGTACTTAAGAAATACACCATGCAGCAATTATTTTCACCTTCCTTCTCCCCCCACTGCAGCAGACTGCCTCACTGATAACCAGCAAGGAATCTCACAGCACTGGATGCACGAACTGAAAGCTGTTGGAAGGCTTCTAAGGACTGAAGGAAAGTCTGGTCAAAGTTTGGAAAAGAATAAGTGAAGCTAGAACACAATGTGAGCACAATCACAAGGGCACATCAAACATCTCTTCAGGACTCTTACCCCTGCACCCCTTTGTGAATTCCCAGAAGCAAAAATCTACCAGTGGACAACTCCTTGGGCTTTCCATGAGCTACAGATTATTAGGAGACATTTGATAGCACAATGCCTTCTTGAAGCAAATATGCAAAGTTTTAAAGAACTATCTTAAGTCTATCCGCGATCTATGGAAACTTAAACTCTCAACAGCACTTTGATAGCTTCTTCTGTTGTGAGAGTCACAGGAAAGACTTTCACATCTTAGTAAGCAACAAAAATTTACAAACCCCTTAATTAACCGATTTTAAGTCACATTTTAAGCCAAATTCTAAAGGTTACAAAGGTTTTGTTTACTAAACACCTTTGTCCTAGGGTTTAATTTCTACTTAACATCTAGAATAGAGTGGAACTAGAACACACAGCAGAATTACCGCTCAGATGAAATCCATCTGCCAGGGTGACTGCAAGCCTAAAGCCTAACGCTCACAGCACACGATGGTTGTTTTTTTGTTTGTCTGTTAAAGATAGCTTCATAGGAAAATAAAAGGTTTCCTCCTTTCTTACAAAGAAAGACAAGCACCAGGTACGGATTGGCAATTACATTTACTATAAGTATTAAACACTTAAAAATACAGTACTGCTTGTTCACAATTTGGCAAGGACTTGACGGCAAATTCAACTTTGTCAGCACCGCGTCAAGCTCCCAATTAGTCACCCGATGCAAATGTTAACTGGACCTTTCGTAACGCCTATGACATGAGATACCAAAACAGAGCAAACAATTATCAGATCCTGTTGGAATAACAGGTGTTGCTAACTAAAGACTATTAAAATAGCTGCCAAGATTACATTTTAAATCCTGTCAATACCTTATCCCTTGAGCCCTGAAAAGAGTTTCCCATCTCTGATTAATTTTGCTGTAGATGGTTGATTCTGTGAACTGCAACTACATCTTCTGTATTTATTCAAAACGTAGCAGTGGTAATTAGATATCATATCCCTTATCCAAGCCGTAAAGAGAAGCAAAATGGTGAAAAAATCATTTTCAAGAGAATGACTTTAAAGATCTTGACAAAAAAAAAAAAAAGTCTCCCATTGGAAACCAGTGTACCATCAGCACTTGGCTCACTCTGGAACAACCAGTTCAACTGGAACGTGTGCATGGTGTGACTGAGGCCAGTCCAAACCTGAGGCAAAGAAACAAGACTACTTGACTTTCTTACAAGGAGGAGCACCACAACAGAAGGGCTGTACCGCACCTGCATGTTTGGTACAGCCAGAGCCAACTCTATTGCATTTGGAATGTGAGGCAGTCCAACTCAAAAACCTCCACAGTGTTTATAATTGCCTGCTAGCCCAGACATCACTGCTAC
This sequence comes from Aythya fuligula, assembly GCF_009819795.1. Classification (NCBI taxonomy): domain Eukaryota; kingdom Metazoa; phylum Chordata; class Aves; order Anseriformes; family Anatidae; genus Aythya; species Aythya fuligula. The sequence goes on along the minus strand of NC_045570.1, from coordinate 12,006,998 downwards.
CAAACCAGTCACCTGAGCAGCTGATACAGTTTGCCTCACTCCACTGCTGCACATCCTCGCTTCAACTCTGACCATAAGACACTCTGAAAGCTACTCTAGAAAAACGTATCCTGTAACAAAATGATGCAGAACCCCCCTTTATATCCTACCAATTAAGACCCTCTGCTCTCAAAAGTGAGCACAGACACAAGACATCTGCTCATCATAAAGTAAGGCAAGAAACTGAGACTTAGCATATCCCTGGGAAACTCTACTAAGAGGAATCTAGGGCCTGAGCTCCAAGGTTATTAAATGTTCTATGTGAATTCTACAGTTAGCATTCTAAGTGCTTTCATCCAGATGAACTAAGGTGTCATGTATGTAGAAGCCATACGCTCCAAAGATATTGTACCTGAGGCTAATGATCTAGGAGAATCCTCTCAGGATTGCTTGTCAGGCGTCCCCAAGCCTCTTCTTGAACAAATGCCTTAGCCTAGGCACAACTGGGGATTGTACCCTAAGGAGAAGATTTTTCAGGCAGAGATTCAGTAGTGGACTTATTCTAAGTTATCCTGAGACCTAGGGATCAAAGTAGTGCATGTTACATTGAACAACTAACATCTGGCAGAAACAGAACTGAAGCAGCTAATTACCAAGGTAGTGGTGACATGCATCTTGGCATCCAAGCTAGCTGTGAGGCACTGCCAAGAAACAGGCAGCGATGGTGAAAACAAGAAGTCAGTGGACACCTGCATCGGGCACAGAGGTTCGTAAACAAACAAAACCAAAAGTGTTTTTATAAATTTATTTAACTTTTCTTAAATTTGTGTAACTTTTCTTAGCAGAAAAGACAAAAAGGAAACTAAATTATGCACCCTGTGTGAGCCAGCATGAAGTAGTAACTCTATGATTCTACTTCAAGCGTAGGACGAAGGAGGAGCCAGATTCAAATATCCCTTAATGAGGGAGACAGGAAAGGAAGGGGGAGAGGTAGAAATAAGAAGCAACACAGAAGATTTCCTTCAAGACTTCCAAAGGGAGGTAGATAATAACTTGGCACTATGACCAAACTATTTTACCCGGAAAGAATAAACTCTTCTGAAATGAGGAGAAAAAAGGTAAAAAGCAAAGAAGCCTTCCAGCATCTGGGAAAGGAGCTGACAAGATCTTGACTCTACTATTCCACTAGTTTCATCTGCAAGGATTGGCTTGACACCCATGGAAATCCTCGTGGTTTGCTGGTCTCAGAGACTGGGGTATAATAAAAAGCAGATAGCCTCAAAAATGGGTATGTGATAGTAAGCTCCTGATTACCTATCTTCAATTTTTTATGACTTCCAAGAACTGTGGGACAATTATATGGGCTTGTTCCCACATCTGTGTCTGACCACACACACACCATGCAACAAGTTTAAAGAACCCAAGTGCGGCGCAGAGAAGTCAGAGTTAACTCTGCCTGCCAGGAGGTCCTGACCTACTTTGCTATTTATTTTGCTTGCTGATGACACCAATGAGACAAAAAGGAAAGAGGCAGATATTATTAGATCCTAACACAACCATGAAAGGGACGTGCAAAGATCTGAATTCTGCAGCTGAGTCTGATAAACTAAAAGGTCTCATTTTTTCCTGCTACTGGTACAAGAGTTCTTATGACAAGCTTCTCCTAATCACCTCAAATACTTATCACTTAGAGATACTCACAAACAGACCCAAAATAGTTCCAGAGTGGAGACATACTTGAGGTTTAATAGCACCAGTAAGAATAGCACACCCAGCAATCGCCTGCTTACAATAGCAAGAAGCTCGATGCCACAAGCTATCCTAACACCCCTACCGGCAGGCTTTTCACCCTGAACTATTTACGTAGTACAGAAGACAATTATACACAGGGAGCAAGCACGTACAGTAAGAACCTCAAAAAGCGAAGAATGGCCTCAACATTGAAAATTACAACACACAAGATTTTTAGGAACTGCAAGGTCAGGTGGCCACTGAAGACACAGGCAATGTACTCATGTACTAACGGTGCCTCACTAGTATCTGAAGACAGTTTATTACCACAGGAGCACAGGATCAATATCCATAACAACCAGACACATATGGTACTTAATCACTTATGCAGTACATTTCCATTTCCAAAATACCATTCTAGGATCTATCCAGTTCATCTTTCTTCAGGAAAGATGGATGAACCACCATCAGTGCTTTCCTCTTCAGCATTGGAAAATCACAATGTCACAAGTTGGAAGACCATCATTCCCAGTTTTGGGGGAGGGAAACTAACATGAAAAGGTCCAGCATTTTGCCCAAAATGAGATAGGCAGAGGAAGACTTAGGAGTGAGGATAATTAGCTCACTCTTCATTTCTTCTTGTCTCTAGCCTTCCTAACAATATCCTAACAGTATTCTCATTGTTAGACCTGCTTGTATCAGTCTCTTGCCTCCCATCTACTAGAAAAGACGTATCGTTAACAGCAACAAAAAGAAATACAAGGGACAAAGAGACAAGCTCCATTCTGAGAAAATAAAATCCTAATTCTGACTTATCTACTAACATATCTACTAGTAAGTCAACAGCAGGAAACATATCTACCCTAAAAGTAGATGGATCCTTAACTATATCAATAGCTCAAGTGTACTTTCGCCTCTTGCATAGGGGAAGTGTGAAATGGGTGAAAATGAGACACTAGTCCAAACATAAAATGCATTTCACTTAAGAAAATGATATAGTTTATAACACATACCCAATAATACTGGAACTAGGTACTTGGGCGTAATCCAAAATGCACTGATGAAACTGGAATTATAAAAAAGCTTGTCAGCTATTACTGAAAAAAGATTACATACAAAATAAACTTACCATCCCTGTCTTCATCGTGAATATTTAGATATAAGTATTCCAGTCCTCTTCCTTTTTTGCCATGCTCTGCTCCCTGTATTTTAGCCATAAGTGTGGTTTTACCAGAACCATCATCACCTGCCAATAAGTTTGTACAGAAAAAGAAAAAAAGAAAAAAAGAAAAAAGACAATTTCAGAATTAACTTTAACTTTGTAGAAAAGACTTTCAAAACACGCTTCGGAAATCAGAAGTGTTCTTGCATATTTTTGGACCACACTTACTGTATTATTTTAAGCGTTCTAGCAGAATCCAGCAGCTTATACCACAACAATAAGAAAGAAGTGCTTCATTGTTCAGTATTACATTCCATTTATTTAAATATATCTTGCAAAACTAACAGAATAAACCAGAAAAAAAATAAATCCACCAGCCTGAAGACAAGAATGCCATAGATCATATTATGTAAGCTAATTTTAACAAAGTGATGTGTCAATTTGTTCACATCATTGTTTTCAACATGCTTTGCTTCTTCCAAAAGAAGAAAACCCTCACGCTTGCATGTGCTACTTACCAAAAACAAGAATATTTTTGCCTGAGGGCAATTTAGATCTCGACCGGGTAGAAACTTCGCTCAGTATCGAAGACCTAGAAAAAGAGCATCGTCCTCGTTAGGCTGACAGGCACACGCTGCACACAGGCAGCAGCACGCACCGCACCGCTCGTCTGACAGCGCTGATGAGCTCAGCAGATCTACGCGGACCAATCCAGTCACATTCGTTCTATTTACAAACTGGGCTTGCTGCAGGTAAAGATTTGAGTTCATCTCAATAAAAGGCCTCCCCAGCAGCCTGCCACCTTTTTGAGGAAAGTTTTTGTGGCACCTAGAGCACGGGCACTGACGCCTCCCGAAGCTGCTCTCCCGCAGCGGAGCTCACGTTACGGCTCAGCAGTGCTTCCCAGCTGATGACTAACTCTTCCCACAATCCATTCCTGCATTTCACACGCGTTTCTTTTTCTTTTTAAACAGATAACTGACTGAAAAGCAACACGCCGACCCCCCCGGGCCCCCTCCCACAACCCCCCGATCGCCACCACCCAGCCGCCGGCCGTGCCCCCATCCCGGCCCCGTTCCCCCCCGGGCCGGGAAGCTCCTGGCAGCGGCTGCGGGCTGCGCTCCGCCACGGCCGGGGCTCGGGGCTCGGGGCTCGGGGCTCCCGCCCGCCGCAGCAGGGCCGGGGCGGCGCCGCGGGGCAGGGGGACCCCGCCGTGACAGGCAGGGCACGCCCGGCTGGCGGGGCACGAAGGACGCGCGTGTGCCCCCCTCCCTCCCTCCCTCCGCCGGGGGCTCACCACAGGTTCTGCCCTTCCTCCTCCTCGCTGGGCAGCTCGGCGCCGCCGGGCCCGTCCGGCCCCAGCAGCTTCTTCTCCACCAGCACCGGCGCCATCTTGCGAGCCGCAGCCACAAAGAGTGACCTCAGCCGGGCGCGCCGAGGACCCCGCTCCTCCCTCTCCCCGGCCCGCCCGCTGCCACTGCCGCCCGCTGCCGCCTCGCCGCCCCCGGCTCCCCACTCCCGGCTGCGCCCTGCCCGGCCCGGCGCTGCCCCTCGCGGCCGCGCAACCGCCCGCAGCCGCGGCCGCGTCGCGATCAGGCGGCGCCCGGGCAGCCCCGGCAGCGCCTCCGCCCTGGGCGGTGCCTCCCGCGGCGGGGGGCGGCCCTCGGCAGCGCCCCCTGGTGCCGCAGGGTGAGGCGCGACGGGGCCACAGCGCTGCCCGGGGTGAGGTGCGAAGACTCCGGCCATAGGTGTAGTGAGAGGGCTGGAGTAACGCTCGGAGATTCGCCCCCATTTTCTTGCACTTCTCCGATAAATTTTGTTCTTCTACTCGTGTTACAAAACAATTTCTTTTTTTTTTTTCTTTTTTTTTTTAAAAATACTTTTTCTAAAATTCTTTCCCTCACACTTGGGCAGTAACCACCAGGCACTTGGACTTCTCAAAGCATGAGGTAGCATAAGAAGTCTAAAAGTGACATGAATGGGTCTTACACAACTATATTACTAATAACCATTCCGTGTGCATTTCAAAGCAGTTTATACAAGAAAATACAATTACCCAGAGTGTTCGATCACTTACTTTCAGACAGATGAATCGACTTGCACAAATTCATACAACACGTCTCTACTCGCTCCCAGTCATGACTCTCCCTTGCTGGATTTTATAAGAACGTTTTAATGATGCCTATTTCAGCAATTTTCATTACGAGAGAATTAAAGCGGCTGAGGAGATTGTGGGGATTTCAGTTTTGGACATTTTCAGCACTTACCAAGGCACAGAGCACCTGAACTAACTTTGAAATTAGGCCTGTTCTAAGGAAGGTAGATTACTGACTTCACAACCTAAACTGTTACCTATAAATAGGTAAATTGTCAATATTGCAATACTCTGATTACATCTGTCAACTAAAGATGTACGTCTTCCATATTTTTTCCACTTCAAATACATTTAGGCCAGAATAATATGGATTACTAATACACATTCAGATACTACATGAAATAGAAGCTTGCCTGGACTAGCTTATGAGTCCTTGGAAAAATACGTTGTGGAGTGCGTAACAGACCAAAATCTCGCTGATGTATGCACCACTCCTTGGTATTACTTTTGGCTCAAGTTCTGCAAATATGTAGGCCAATATTTAATTACACCCCTTGGAATAGCTCCATTCATAAAGGTTTATAGGATTGGGCCTTTACAAAGATATGCCTTAAGGCATCTTTTATAGGTTCTTTAGTATTTTAACAAGATATATATATATATATATAAAGAGCAACAGCTGAAAAACATTTAAAAACGATTTATTATACCATCAGCATCAGTGGAAGTCCTTCAGTTTCAGATTATCATTCTCACTTTTAAGCATTCAAGCTACATCATAGTAAAAGCCTACAGCAAATAAGATGACCAAGCTTTTTCTATAATAAATGAACTAATTAGAACAGAAATACTAAGGCTATCACTGAAAAATCAAGTTATTAAGCCTTTCACTAAAGCTTTTTACAACCATTGTATATTTAGCAAGAACAGTTGTTCTGCTCATGCACTTATATAATATACAAATAAATGTTCCACTGCAAATAGAAGTCAAATTAATCAGTAGCTACACTCTATTTAGTTCACCACATAAGTATTTTACATAGGTCCATGAATGTCATATAAGAAATACTGCAGCTGAACCACACACTATCTTACGTGTATAAGTTCTGAAATCTCCACAAGCTCTGTAATTCAATTTATGTGAACCTCTGTAAGATTTGCCTAGCGTATTCAGCAATGCTCAAACATACATTTGGTGCTTTCTCTCATAGATATATCCTGTTTTACTCAGAATTATTTGCAAGTAAGAATTTAACAAAATTATAAAGCTTGTCCTACCAGCCCTTTCTCTCTGAAAGTATACAACCTTCTGTTCAAAAATACGTCAGATATGTTAATTTTCTTGAACGTTTCCTACAACTTCTATGTTCAAAATTAATAGTTATTAGCATTTATATTGTGAATGTTTTGATATCATTAGAAAGGTCTTTATAACCTCTGCAATCACTTAAACATTTCTGCTAACTATACGATTCTCTTAATTGTTGACCTGACTGTATAACTTAGAATAAAAAAAAACACCTCTTCTAGATGTCTGGAAATGTATTCTATTTTTCTACACATACTGCACATCAAGTGCATAAAGTATCTTAGCTGCTGATTTCACTGATTAAAAGGGGAAAAAAAGTCAGAACATTAACACTTAGCAGTTTCTGGCATAAAATATTAATAAAAATATTCAGTAATTCAAATAATTAAATTCAAAATATTCAATAAACTTTTTCTTTACAAATACATTTTAAAAAGAATCAAAGCAAAATAATTGTTGCAAAACCAAAAGTGTAAGAATGTTAAATTAAGTTCTTTTAAAAAATAACTTTTACTGGTAAAGACTATTTTAGTAGCTATTTTAGCATTATTAAAAAAAATTACATTTAAGTGAAAATCGCAAAGCATAACAATTTCTGTAAATGAATGTTAGCAGTGAAAAACACAAGTTCAAACCAATCTAAATTCTCAACAGGCTTGTATCATTGTGGTAGTACATCTTCATTAATAAAGCTGTTCTTCAACTTTCTGCATCAAAATCGAAAATATTCTTGAAAGATGTTATTGATGGATTTTGTTTTTTTTCCTGCCTCTGTAAGATAGTAGATACAAAAACCATCATGACCAATGTTGACACAAGACACTATACAATTTTAGAAAAAAGTCTCAGTAGAAAAATGGTTGCCCAGTCCCACATTTACCCAGAATACAGCAAAAAATGCTATCTGATCCATCCGTTGTGATAGCATCTCTAAATTACATTGGAGACCATTCAAATCCTCAGCATGCAAAACATTGAAATGACAGAAAGACCAGCCCCACAGGCTGCAAATTCTAATATCCTATGGGTTTGTGGGTTTGTTTTTTTTTTTTTTGAGTCAAATCAGGGTGAAAAGATTAAAAATGACCTGGTAGTATATATTATTAGTAGAAAACTAAACTTTAGTTATTTGCACCTGCAACTTGTAGTATTTGCTGGAAAGATCAACGTTCGTCCGTCCTTCCTGAAATGGGTAGGACCACAAAATCAAATTCCAGTGATGACCCATTTCTTTTACTCCAGTTAAAAGATAATTGATTTCTTCATCTGTGAAATCTTTTCGGATTCTTCTTTTCTTGTTGAAAGTTCTTATGTTTATATCCAGGGAGTCTCTCTCATTGTTCTGGAAGTATTTATTTTGCTGTAATTAAAAACTAACTAAATTTACACAGTATTTCCCATTCAGAAGCAATGCATTATTACTGGTGATGCAACCTTAACTAGTTCTGGAGAATCAATTGCTTTATCAGGATAATGATGGTTCTTCAATATATTACGTTCAGCCATTTCTTCAGTCATCCACTCAATGAAATACAATATTTTTAAACATTGACACATTTATTTCTGTTGTGCCTACCTAACTTCCACCCTCAGTATCTGTTTTCTAGCCAGAACAGCTATGTCTTTAGTTTTCTACTATTTCTATACTGTAGGAATTTTTGTAAGTACAAGAAAAAAGTATACCTCCATATCCACCAACTTGAAAGGGCTAACAGTAGAAAAATGCTTAACTTCTTTCAGGGATAAATCACTATGAAGTAGAATCAGCAGAGGAGGATATGTTTTGAATATGGTTCACTATGTTACTGGGGTCCTGTTAAGGGTGACTTGAAAAGAAAATATGTAATTCACACTCATGTTACATTTATAAATATGTGAGCGTATGAGTAGGCTTCGCATAACTAACCTCATTCTCACCAAGTGAATATATACAATTTTCTTTTAACTGTTGGCATTCCTGGCTGTGCTTTTCTTTCACACATTGTCTCTTCAAGTTAGCATCCTGTTTTTTTTGGAAAGCTATGAAATTGTGAACAAGGCCACCTCTTAGTTGTTCTGAAGTAACTGAGCTCTACTGTAAAACTGAATGTAGTGTTGTAAAAGAATATTTATTCTAATGAACATGAATACATAACTGTTGTTTTATTAGTAATATCTAATTTTCATTATATCTTTTTCCAATCATTGTTATTAACGTGTCAGGATTATTTAGGTACTGGAAGCAACTAGCAAATAATAGGATTTAGCCCAAAATAAACCTCAATAATACTATGAGTGAAGGTACAAGAATGACTATTTAAATTCTCAGCTACTTGTCTCTAGCAGCAAGCATGGATTCCTTTTTCAATGCCCTGAGCTAAAGGTAATGAATGGTCTTTAAGTTACTCTTATTACAGTATTAATTTTCTGGTAATACTCACACTTTTCATATATCGGTAGCAAGTTATATTCTTCAGGTAACCGAGTATTTTTATTATGTTCATCTCTATGGGAAGTATCAGGTTTGTTTCTTCTAATTGGAGTCAAAAGAATACCTAAAAAAATAAAACATCTTGTCTTTTTCTTGAAAAAAAAAAAAAAAAAAAAACACCACATAAAACACAGGTAACATTTTAGGAACTAAAATTTATGACAAAACCATGTTTTGAGCCATATTACTATCTGTTCTTGGAAGAAAGAATGAAAAATCCAGTTAAGTTCAGAAAATGTTTACTTGCTAAAGGTTATTAGTGTAATAAGTTATTGAGATGAAATAAACAGCTGCTCTTTTTAACAAAAGTTTTTAAACTTCCATGGCTATCATTGCCAAATTAGTTTCTGAATATGATTTTAAATATGTATATATATATATACAGACACACACGCTAGCTATTACCAGAAATCAATTACATAATGATGTAAACAAGGTTTTTGGAAATAGAACACTAAAAACAAATTCCTGACTGGTGGGCTGATTTTTCAGAATTGATTTTTTATTTTTTATTTTTTTAAGTAATATTAACATTTATGAATTTAAGTACTGATTTTGAGAGCTTCTTCAGCTTGCTTTAAAATTTCCGGTCAGTCCTAAGTTAACAGTATGGGTCAGTAGTTGCTGAATGTATTATTTTGACTGCAGTCAGAGCTCTGCAGGATGTGCCCAAAATCACCACATTCTGAAGAAAATTCCTTGTGAATTATGCAAAAAAATAGATATATTTGTGGAGTAAATAAAAGAGTTCAAATTATAACCAACTATTTCATTATATTGTAGAATAAAATATTTTAAAAGATACATATTCTGCTATTTACAAATGGACAGTTGTGCATTATAGACATAGACCTTAGCATTATAGACCTTTTTTTAGGGGCAACTGATGCTTTTGTAACCACAGGGTTCTGAAATTGTCCTGCAGAGGCTGATAGAGCTAATATTCACTTTTCCATCTCTATTTGTCAGTAATGTCTTACTCAACAACTCAGTATACAGGACAGGTAAACAAACCTCTTTAATTTTCTGATAGATCACTTCCAGACACTTGCTCCAGTATTGTTGTATATTTCAAGTTTACTTTTAGCTATTTAGCACACAGAAACCCAAGTCCTTAGCGGAACTCCAAGAAGGAACAGAAACAGAAATAGGATAACACAGCTATAGTGCTGAATCTAGGTGCAGATGAATGATGCTGAATCTAGGAACAAACAGCTGCACTGTGATCTGATCTTGACTGTGCCTCTACATTTTTAAACTTAAGGCTACAAAATTGAGAAATAGTAGATGGCATGGCAGTAACCCTAGCAGGATTCAATGCAATCACCAGATCACTTAATTGTAAAGTAGTATGTGTAATAATTTCATGAGTATAAATTACGCATTCTCTGACAGATTGTTGACAGAATCCATGTACAATATCATAATTCTTTATCCACAGGCTCTCATGGTGAAACCCTGCAATAAGATTACTCAGACAACAAATGCTTTTTGTATTAATTTCCAAACTAAGGCCTTACTTTGGACATTATCCTTTTTGCTCTTAAAAGTTGATGTCTCTGTATGCAATTTTCCTTTCTTTATTGGGGTCAGCAGTATTTCTAAAAAGTATAAGATAGAGACCAGACAAGACAACAACTATTTAATTACTTTTAAAATTTGCCTCTGTTAAACCAGAAAAATAAAAGATGCTTTTAAATAAGATTAATGCTCTTTTTATTGATCAATAATCGTAAGCCTCTTTTCATCCATGAGCATGTAATATTGGAATGAAACAAGTTCGTTGTAAAGTTCATCCATTCACACTTTTTGCAACTTCATATATTCACTTCTATTAATATTTGACTAACTGATCCTCCCAAAAAAATGGCAGTTCCAATCTCACTTAGTACAAATCATTGGTAAATCATATAAAGTGAGTAGGATATCAGAATAAGAATGTTAAAACAAGTTACTAAACAGTTACTAAAAAACAAACAAAATAAATTACGCTCAAAAGCTGCATATCCACTAATATGAGAAACAGACAACTTCTGAAGTTCCTTTTTATATCTTTCTTCAGCTTCCAGAACAACTTTGTGATGATAACATAGGTATGGACAAGTTCGCAGCATCTTGCTAAAAGTTTTGCTATTGACAGACAGACCTGCTGTTGTACAACCTGGAAAAAAAAAATAGGGCATTGTAGAAACAGTAAGCATAACTGCTATAGCAGCCATCATAAAATTCAGCATGTTACTATGATCTACAATTTAACCTCCAATTTTTCATATACATATGTTAAAAGAAGTTATTTATCTCTGTATCTTCTTGAAAATACTTATTGTTTTGTGCTTGCTCTCTAAATTTGTTTTCAACATGACCTATGGAACCAAATTGTACTGCACTTCAACTCTAAAATTACTTAATTAGGCACAGATTCTCTACAGAAATAAAAATATTGATGGGATGGGAAGAAAGGGCCCCTGTTCACTTTGCACAGAAGGAACGATTTCTGCAGGAGCTAAAACATAAAACATGTCTTTGCTTTACTGTGAAAATTTGTGTTGTGACAGCTATCTGCATTAACCTGAATATAACCGATAAGCCTAGTTTATGCATGAATTCCTTCACAGGAAGCCTTCTGATTTTTTTTCTGAGGTCATAACCCATTCTAATATACAGTTTAGTTACTCTTAAGTGCTCTCACTGTTAGTTATGGCAGCTGAAAAAGAACTTCTGTGAAGAATTTGAAGGGCACAGGTGTATCTCAGCAATATTCTAGCCTAAGATAAAGCACTGCTGAAACTCAGGTTGAAACTATTTGGACAACTTGATTTCATATGCCCACATGATACTTCACAGTGGACTGTGGATCTATTTAAAAAAAGACCATACAGATTCCACTTACAAACGCTGAGTAGCAGAGGCACTGTCATAACCTACTGATGGACTGTGTTCAGGAAGGAAAATACAGAGGAAATGCAGGCTGCAGTCATGGATAGCTGTGATAGCCTCTCTCTATTTAAGAGCAGTAAGGCAGAGAAAATAGAAGGGCTTCATAATAGTTAGGAGGCTTAGCAGGGCGAATACATAAGGGATTTGAGCAGGGCTTCTTTTTTTTTTTTTCCTCTGAGGAAGCAAAGACCTGCTCTGTAACTACTAGGTGTTCTCTAAGCTATTGTACATTGTTTCTTAGTAAAACCAGTATTACTAAAGACACACAGATCAGGATCAGAATATGTAAGCTTTATGTCAACATTTCTTTTATTTTAGAAGCAGAGAAAGTAAAGGAAGCAGTTAAGGATTAGAGAACAGGTAATCCAATAGAAGTGTTAAGATTTCTGTAATGTCAGGTTCACTTTCTGGTTTGGTGGCTCTTCAATGCTTCTTTTTTGAATTTAGGAAACAAGGACCTAAGATATTTACCTATACACCTTATATCTGTCATTTTAAGGGATGCAGTTGTAGTCAAGGTACTTTTTCCTTCCTTGGTTATCTCTGAGGACAATGAATGGTTGTCTAAATAAAGAGGAAAAAAAAAACAACACTAGGAAGAAAATGCAAGCTATCATTTGCTAGGGGAATCATGCATCAGCATACTTATATTCAATTATATTTTCAATTTATAGACTAGGAAAGTTGAATTCACACTAACAGCAGAAAATCCAAATGAAATTTCCTGAAGTTAAACAGAGAGTATTCATGTTTATGTAAATCCAGAATTATGTATAATTCAATGCTTACTTCTTATTTACTTTCCTAATGAAGCGTACCACTTCAACTTGAACACAGCAAAATAACCCTGTAAACTCACATTGCTTAATTAAGTTCCATGAACATGATCTTTATTTAGAATCAGATACTGAAAGTGTGATGTACTGGAATACTACTTATTTTTCATTTAAATAACCATTTGTGAAAGTCAGCTTTGTCCCTTGTAAAGCTACCATCCTGGCGAACACTGAACTAATGAATGATTTTGTAAATTAATTGGAGACTAAATTATAAGCAAAAATTTGATTGACTATATTCCAATTCTGAAATAAATACACATAAAGAAAATCACTGTAAACCTGAAAAACTCTTATTCTACCACCATCCACACACACTCAAAATGTAGGAACATCTTCAGGCAAAAGTCACTCTCACAGGTAGGTTCTATCCCCACAATTAAAAGTACAGTACAAAACCAGTAGCCTTGCACATGTTCTGTTAAGGGCTTCAATTGTTCAGTATGGATTGCATTCAGACTTAATTTAAAACATTTATCTGTAAGACATTCAGTTGAATAGTTAAAATAAAATAAAATAAAAAGCTAAAAAATCTTAAAAGAAAAAAGAACACTCTAGATAAGGTTGTATTTAATATAAAATTCCAGAATTATTCAGTTAAAGAATATTACAAGTAATGTATTTTGTCATCTAACTTAAACATGATAAAAAAGTAATGATAAAAATAAACAAAACAAATTAAAATCGTTAAGAACAAAATTATCTAAAACACGAATATGATTAGCTATTTGTACCTGACGTGCATGCCTGTTTCATATTTCTAACAGTCTTTGCTGGTTGTTTAAATAAGTCTTTCCTGGAAAGATTAACAATGTGAACCAATTTTATATAAAGTTTCAAAACATACATTTAACTGTAAATTAATACGCATGTTCCAAAATACAGAACAAAAAGCACATTAAATATACAAAAGATAAAATTCTACAAAAAAGATTGTATTTATCCCAAGTTCCTGAGCTAGAAGTATCCAGCATGATATTATCATCTTAGAAATTTGTTTACCCAATACATGTGATTAGCATTCCTTGCAGTGCTATGCAGCATGTTTGTTCCAGCATTCGGAACACAGTACTTTTCCTGGCATTCGCTGCTTTCCAGAATCATTTCCAATCAGTTTATATCACAGTTACTTAGTGCACATTAAACTTCCAAAGAAGTGTTCAGAACACTGTAACTTTTACCAGATGTGGCAATTGCTCTGAAAGGCAATTTGTCATCTTCTCTTCTTACACCGAGTATCTTTTATGCAACCAACACATTCCTGTGATACCACGATCATGCATTTTTCAACATCATTGACCACCTTTGAATGCTGCAGAAGCAAGGAGCCTAATCCATGGTTGTGCTCAGGTAACTCCTGTTTTTACACATACACACATGCAAGGAGAGCACTTTTTCCACAAAATGTATTCATTGATAATTTTGTGCTTCAAAGGTCAGAACAACAAACAAAAAAGCTGTGTGAAATTATGCCGATTAGTAGCAAAGTAGAATTTAAGTGAAAGTAGCACGGAAAATATACTAGGCCCTTGATTATTTCTGTGCTAGCTGCAGTCACAATATAACACATGCTAGCAATCTGTATAGGACCATGGTCCAGCCAGCCACATAAAGGAAGCACAATAAAAATGTGGAACAACAACAAAAAAAAGATCCATAGTTTTGTTCATATTCCCACTGCCTGTCTCAGAGGATACTTCTATGTAAATGCAAGACAATGGAATCTATACTTATTCTTACAGGTTGCCTATAAATCATTTTTTGTTTATCAGTAAGAAAGATAACCATAGGAAGCAAAAGAGGAAAATAAGCATTTGTGTGAAACAGGTGTGTAAAGCAAGAGAACAGTAAATGACTGTCTTTTTCTTCCCATGCAGTGAAGGAACTGAGTACAAGGGAAGAGAAACATGGGGGGAAAAAAGCTTTTTTTTTTCCTTCTTCATAGGAACTACAGTTTGAGTTCTTGCAGAACAGTTCTATAACTGCTGTTTTGCTTTTAAGTGCACATTGCAGAAGTATTAAGGGTTTGGTTTCATCCAAACCAATGGGTCAAATCCTAATCTTCTAAATCAGTGTGAATTTGAAGACAGAAGACTACGGATGCTTTCTCATCACTATGTTCAAGACCACAGAACACGGCCTGTAACAGGCTCTCTATACAAATCATCAGAAGCCTACCATTAAGAGGGAAAAAAATATATATATAAACAATGACACTGTAGCGTCTATAACCTTTGGTACAAATACATAGCTAGAAACCACTAATTGAAAAGGCTGACATTCAGTTCAGAAGTTACTAATGAAAAGCAACTTACTATTTCTGCTTAGATGCAAGATACTTACTGTACTTGAAGAATAGATTGCCTTTTTTCACAACCTGTTTTCTCATTTATACGATGACTTTGAAGTACACTGTCTCTCTGCACTTCATAAACTGGCCGTGGAATATCATTCTGTTCACTTTTTCTAGTAGAAGTGTTTACTGGATTCATAGCATTCACTGCTTCATTTTTCAGGGGAGAATTTACAGCTAGAGCAAGAACCTGACCATCCAAATTAGACGTTAATCGTGGATAACATGTTTCTTTATGTGTTCCTTCTACATATGTTTCTGGATGAATAGGATTCATTTCATGGTATTTTGTTGCTTCAATACTGTTTTCTGAAGGTCTGTCAACAAATACTCTTCCTTGCATTCTTTCCTGTATTGAAAAATATTAGTTAGTAACTGTATGGGCTCTTAAAAACCACAATAACAACGAAGTAAATCTAATAAGATGATCAACTAGAATAGATCAATCTAATCCCTGACTGAATTGAAAGCCGACAAAACATCAAGGCTATCAAAGGTGTGCAAGAGGTAGTTATTAAGTGATAGTTCCAGACTGAAGCAATGGATGTGCTACTAATACAGAACACTTGGTAAATTTTAATTAACTGAAGATCCAGACAAATAACACAACATTTGCTATTCCACACCCAGAGATACCCTCCAGTTATACAGCACAAGCAAAGTTATGTAATAACAAAACTGTTTACGTTCACATGTGCATTAGCTATCCTGTCATAGCTGTACAGTCATGGATATTTCGTGCTTGTGAATACTAAACTATAAATTTAAGCAACTGGCGATTAAAATAAAATTTAACTCTTGTTTTTCAACCTAAATGATCTGAACTTTATTATCAAAATAGATTTTCTACAAACTAAAATACTTCATAACATTCAGATGCTGTCTTTCTCTGACTGCACTCAATCCTTCTAACTTTTATGATATACAATAACGGCAAAAAACAGAGGTTGTTTCTCATACATCCCATATCTTCCCTACTTTTCTAGCTCACAGTGAAATAATCTTAAGGGTTTACTTCCTATTGCTCCCTAGACTCTGAGAAGATGTGCTTAGTTTTACCCTGCTTTGGTAAACATGCCAACCTCATCATGTTCCTTTTCAATCAATTTTATTCTGTGTAAAATTTCTCTCGCTTTCTTCCAGTAATCTTGTAGACTTCTTTCTCTGATTTGCATGTCTGCTTCCAACTTGTCTGCATTCTTCTCATTTAATGAACTCTCATTTATTTTCAGGGACAATTGTTCAGCTTCATAAAACATAAAGTTAATATTCCAAATTTTAATCACTGAATACTTTAATATTTATTATATTATAGTATTCTGAGGAAGTGACTCCCCGTAAATAATAATGCAAAATATAACCCCCTGTTAATCTAAATTTATACACACATGTTCATACACTTCAAAGATAAACTGCAGTCACAAGAAGCATGTGCAGTGTTTCCATTAAGTAATCACTGAGCTTGCAACTACAGCTGTTATAACCTGTTTATAAAATTATGATTTGTTTTAAGAAATCACTTTATTCTGGACAGTTCCTTCACCAGTATGGCTTTTAAAAATAAAACACCTCTGTATTGATGGAGCCTGAAAAGTACCATGTCCCCTCAGCTATACACTTAAACAAAACTCTCAGATACACTTTTAATGCAAAAATATAGATACATGCTTTTTACTGATTAGCACTGCATAATACCTTCAGTGCTATAGAGACTGAAGGACAAGGTGTCTTTCTGCTCCACGGGTAGTATTAAACAATTTAAAAACATTAAACAGGATGCTTCAAAATGCACCCTACTTTAAAATTGAAGTTCACACTTTTTAATATGGTAAAATAATAGTAGCCATGGTGATTACAGGCCTGATTATCCATTGGTTTAGTCTCTAAAGGTACAGTGGTACATACCCATGAACAGAGTACTAATAGGGTATGGGATTATAATATTTTGTACATTGTTTATAGACTGAAAAGGTTTTATGAACTGGGCCTACATATGTAGGTTACACAAATGCGTTCTTGTCACACCACTGAAGTTTTTACTTTTATTCTGCCTTCGCTGCAGAAAATAAACATCTCTGAGTACACAGAATCACAAAGCTGCTACAGTTAAAAATCATTTAGAAAGTCAAGAAAACTTAAATATGGAAGTCATCTCTCATTTTTAGAGCAGGAACAGTAAACTTACTCATTTGTTTGCAGTTCTGCAGCACAAAAGTAGCAGCTTTGTTTAGTTCCTCATCTTGAGACTCAGTTAGTACCTGAATCATAAGTGGAAGACCATTGTTCTTGAGCAGTTCATATTGATTTTCTTCTAAAATAGAAAATTGTAAAAGAAAATAAGTTATTTGCAATCTCATACACACTTAATCTGAACTAATTTTAGAAGCTTAATACCAGTAACTTCCAGGGAAATTCTGGGAGGAAAAAAAAACACAAACAACATTGTTATGGATTCAAGTATGCTGTAATGACCCTACTAACCAGGCTGCAGCAGAAGTGCTCTAAATCACACAGGATGATTTGACCATACTTCAAATCTATTGCAAGAAACTTGAAGAAGGACCAAGCCAAACTAGACAAGTCAAAAATGTAAGCACTGCTCGGCATCAACTAAGACAGCAGCCTAAAATTTTATTGTTATCCGTGATACTGTGATAACAGGTAACAGATACTCTTGTACATGCCATGAGGAGCCTGGCAAAAACACTTCAGGGTTACTTAGCAGTTAAGTTACTCTAAAAACATTACCATTGTACAGCATTTTAAAATACTAATAGATATGTAAACAGTGTACAGCAGCTGTATCTATTCAAGGACCATTAAAACAGAGATCAAAAAAATTTGTTATGTATGTGTTTTAGTAGTTTTCAGGACTGGATGAATTTTACCCTGTGATACCTAAAAACAAACTGAATTCTTGCCTACTTTTCTAAAGTTCTGAAAGATACTATGTGTTAACAGGTCTTACAGTTTAGAGATCGAGTATATAGCAAACTTTTTTTTTCCCTGCATATTAAGTTACATTATTTAAAAGAACATTCCCTCATGTTTCAAAATCTTGATCAAATGTCACCACTGAAATAATGTATGAGAATTCAGTTAAAAAAAGGGGCAGAAAGAAAGAAAAATTTCTTACCACAAACCTCAGTACAATGTCCAATTGTTAGAATAATACTCATTTTTTCTCCTGTATCCAAAGTGTCATTAGACAGCAGGTTCAGTAGCTCAGACACAGTGTGATACTTCGCCAAAGCGCTACCCATGGCAGCTATTATGTTAAAAGCAAGTTGAAGAAAAATGAACTAGACAATAAGTATATAGACACCATTCAAGTCTGAAATTATTATTTATTTTTTAAGAGAACTCTCTATAGAAACTTGGGACTCTAAAAAAAGCCTTGGGACTGCGTAAACTCTAGTCTCTCATTTTTAATTTCAACACTTCAAATTGGCAGACCTCTACTGGTGTAGTAATTCTACCATGCCATTCCCCATATCCAACACTGCCTTTTCCCCCAGATTGTACTCTAGAATTGTGGTAGACCTGACAAACAAGGACTTTCCAATGTGCAAGTTGTGTAGACCTCTGCTGAGTTTTCTCACATCAGTTCCAGAACAGATTAAAAGAGTAGAGGAAGGTTTGATTCAGGCTATCTGCCATAACAAGAGCTAGTTCCTGGTAAAGAGGGCAAATTCTTCCTAAAACTGGGAACAGCACTGCTAGTGCACGCATACTCCTAAAGCTTACAAAGCTTATTAGTCTCCAGTACAAGCCTACAGAAGCACAACTCTAACTCCAGAACCCAAGCTTACTGCCATGCCTAGTTCTCAGCTTTACTTACTGAAAAATAGCACCAGTAACTTATTTTTAAATTTTAGTATGGTTTAAATTTCACTAAGTTTATTTTAGTAACAATAGCAAAGTAATCCACCTCAGATTAACTGAATCATTCCCAATACAAGTTTGAATCTTAAAGATTTTGCAATACAAACTGGATCTGTGTGTGTATATATATGTATACATACATACACATATATATGTAAACTAATAGCCTTTTAGCATCCATTCCTAGCACTTATCCACCAAAACCAGGCTTTTAAAAAATGCAATTTAGAATTATCAGAAATAAGTGGCAGTGCTCTCTTCACTCACAGTCATTAGCAATGCAGGCATCCAGAGTCTTTGTTACTACTACCGCAAGTTTTGTGCTGGATTGACTTATACAGGAATCATGCATCAACTTGTTGAGAACTTTAGCTAAGGTATCCAGTCCTCCAACAGAAACAAAGTATTTCTGCACAGTTGCTTAATATGAGGAAAAAAAAGAGTTTTTTTTTTAATTGTTTTAGCATTTTTTAAACTCACTGCAATTTATCTATGCACATATTAATCACTTTATTTCCATCCATACAAAGAAACTCAATTTGGATATATATCAATCTTGAGAAATTGTTGTAATTGTTTTTTAAGATAGTTACAAGAAACATATGGATCTAACACATGCATATAAATGTTTTCAGAAACATAGTAATGAAATATTTTCAAACTACTTCTAATCAAAAAAGCTCCCAAATAGTTTTTACCAACCTCAGTAATTACAGCCAATGAGGCTGTTCATGTTCATAAGCACAAACCAGGGAAATGGAGATAGTCGAATCTAATTTTCAATTTAAAAGTTGCAAAAACAGTAAATGTATTTGTAGGGATTGATGATAAGAAGAAATCAAAAATTTAACTATAAAATGAAACTTACAAAAGGAAACTGTTTAAAGCTTCAGCTGTACTTACAGTTATTTGCAACTGTGAGGCCAACAAATGAACAAATAGGACGAACAATCTCAGGCTCCGTGCAACTTTCTAGCCACTCTTTTGCGTATGGAAAAACTGCACAGCAAATGCTTTGATTATCTTCTGGGAAAATAAAAACAAATAACCCCAAGTACAAACATAATTTGGCAAAGCATCACACTGAAATTTCAGTTGAACAATAAAAATGAAAACAGAACTTATCACTTTGGAAAAACACTTCAATCATTTTTCACAATTTTAACAGCAACACTTACCGTTCTGAGGATTGTTAACACAGGCACAGAGAGTACTGCAGACTGAAGACCACAGTTGATAGCTCTGGTAAGTATTTTCATCTGACAGATTCATCTCAGATGTGGAAAGAGTTGTTCTGTTCAGGAAAAACAAAGGGAACAGGTCCTAAAAATTCTATCATTTTTCTGTTTGAACAGCAATTGTTTGTTACCTGAATAACTGTAGCAGAAGACCAATGCAGCCTGTTTCTCTGACATAAGTTTGCCCATACTCTAAAAGAGAAGACATACCAGACTCAGAAGACACATGCAACTTGAAACAAAATCCTGATGTCAAATTTAATTTTTATATTTGAATTGTATTTCCATTTCCTAAGCAAATATGCACCCCCCTCCCCTGCTGAAAATCTCAGAAAAACATTGGCAAAAGTGTTTTATTTTTCTCTATGTCTAACTTTTTCAGAAGACTTTTGTCAGAAACTCCTGGTTTGCATGTAATGTTAGAATTTAAATACTTTCTGCTACTTAAGGAAATCCCAGTAAGCAATTACTTACTTATATTTATTTCATTTACAGTGAAGACCTTAAAGGTCTTTTTCCAATCTCAGTGATTCTATACTTCAGTTCCATTGACATGCTATAATTCATCTTTTTTAAGTTAACCTCACAAAAGCATTATTTATTGAGTGTTCCAAATTTCCATAACATAGATTGGCAAACAGAAAAAAGGAAACCATAAGTAAAAAAAATGGTGTTATAACACAGAAGAAAGCACTTACTGTTATTTGAAACCAGTACTAAGATGACATAAACAGACATTCTTTTTAAGTTCACACCAGAATCCTTATTAATTAAAACTAAAATGAGGTCCTCAAACAATGCAGAAGTACATAAAGATTGTTGACAGTAAACTGAAACCAGAAAATAAAAGCCATTAAGTCCTTAAAGCAAGTCTTTTTTAAAAAAATCTTAAATTAGTTTGATAACATGATAACATAGTAAACAAAGGCTTAGTTTTATCTAAATCATTGTGAGGGCCTCTAAAGGGAATTAGGGCTTCCTCCTGTGGTCACTTCTAAACTATGCTGGTCCTTGGCAAACTTTGGAAGGATCTCTGAGTCATTACACTTGTTAACAAGGAAGTGAAGCAATAAAACTGTCCATTAGCATTAAGATGTGCTGGATACACAAGTCTAGCAGAGATAGGCATATCAGCAAGGTATTTCTTCAAACCTTGGGGTGGGAAAGCGGAACAGTGGCAACTTTATTTCCCCTTTTTCAAGCTTATTATTCTGTAATATCATTTTTGATGGGAAAAATAATGGAGAAAAAGAACAAGCCAAGGTATAATATGACCATGAGTAACTCAGAAATATACATAATAGTATTTATTACCATTACTCTCTATTATAATTCCTAATGTAAATAAAGCTGCTTCCTTTACTATGCAATGGACACTTGACTTTGCAAGATCGTTTATAAACCTCAAACCACCAATTTCTCGAAAATATTCGCTTGCTTCACCTACAACAAACAAAGCAAAAAATAAAAATTAAAATTTTGCTTTTGTGTAAAATTAAAATCTTAAGATTTTACACCCCATCAAATCTTAGGTCTTTTAGCTAACTTATTTTCTCCCGGCATTGACAGCTTCTTAACATACATTGTGAACATAAACGGTTATGTTTTTTTGAAGGTAAAACGATTCTTACTGTTTTGTTGACAAATTGAATAAATAGTGATCAAAGCCTCTTTCTGAGATAAAGGGCAGTCCATCTGGTATTTAAGGCATTCAAGCAGTAAGTTCAGATCTGTTTTTATATCTAAGAGTAAACAAAAAAAAACTTCACGTGAAGTGTTATCTTTTCTTTAAATTCATTTAGCATCACATTAAACCAGCTCAAAAATGTACCATGGATATGTATTTTAAAGAAAAAGCAAGCAAAACACAGAGCTACACCACCTCTATCCATCTATAAATAACTAAAGTACTTAACCCGAAGTCAACTATTTGAGCATGATTTGCTTCACTAAAGTAACAGTCCCATGTTAATATTTCTGGCTTTTAATTATTGTTAGTATATGTTATAAATTTAAATAACTTAATATTTAGCAATTTATATCACACTAAGTTCTCTAATTGCAAATTATATTACTTCTATTTAACAAATAATATGGAACTATGAACATCTGAGTGAATTAGGAACAGAATCCAGTGGAGGATTAGGCTAAATGCCAAGGCTTGCTATATGGCATTTATTTAAGCGAGACTGAATCACTTATCTCAACCGTTAGCATCTTGAACCAGGTCGTTATGTCAGGAAGTTAATACAAAGCATTTAGGGGTGCACCTACGTACAATCTTTAGTAGATAAATGACCATAGAAATCTGTTTCTTGTATTTTTGATGTAATAAAAGACTTACTAGACAATTATTTCCTAATTTGGCAAGAACAGATACCATATTTTTCAAACACTTCAGGTTTTGTGTTTCTTAAAGAAATTAAATAGAAAAAATATGTTTAAGTATCAGCAGAAAAAGGTGAATGTGTGCTGGCATTATTTACTGTTTGAATAAGGCAAGAATCCAAAAATTTGGCAACAAGGAAAAAGAACATTTCCCCAGTAGGTCACCCTCCTACAACTGACTTATCACAATCTACTAAAACTTTGTAAAACAGATTCAAATAAATTAGAAATATTTTCAGGTATCTTACCACACAGTGTTGTCTGCACACTTTGATTTTCCATTTTAGGTTGAACCCTTATTCTTGTTCTAAAATGACAAGGAAAAAGCATTTGCTCTTTGTTTAGATCAGCAGTTTCTATAACATACGAAATATAAGTTAAATATTTTTTTCTTAAATTACACCCTTTAACAGCTTTCTAGTTTTGCACTATCACCTGACACACAAACTATTTAATATAGCCTTGCATAGTGAAAGTTTCCTTTGGAAATACCCTATTTTATAGTGATGCTACTTCTAGTTGTGTTATGTCAGCAACTTTGAAAGGTAACATTTAACAAAAATAAAGTGATTCCATGCTGCCATTGTGGGTCACCACAAAAAGCACCTGGCATTAAAATATATCTAGCTCTCTCATTGATCACAATAAATGTCTTCAAATTTTCCTTACAACAGGCTACCAACTTCATCATCAGCCAACAAGGGGCAGCACAATTACCAGATAATGATAAATAAGCAAGTTTCTGACATCCAGTATAAAACAATCCACTTCCTACCACTGCTACGTGAGCCAACCACTAAACCATAATTATATTGCTTTATCAGTAATGATCAAAACCAAAGACAGAAATGCACAGGAACCAAGACACTGATTATTTATTAAACCAAGACTTT
This sequence comes from Aythya fuligula, assembly GCF_009819795.1. Classification (NCBI taxonomy): domain Eukaryota; kingdom Metazoa; phylum Chordata; class Aves; order Anseriformes; family Anatidae; genus Aythya; species Aythya fuligula. The sequence goes on along the minus strand of NC_045570.1, from coordinate 11,983,722 downwards.
ATTTTAATTAACTAAAGAAATTTTAAATAGAACATGTAAATCAGAAAAACCCACAGCATTGATTCTACATAAGTCTAACATACCAGCATTTCCAATTTATGTGAACAGCAGAGCGAAATTCAGGTTTGGAAGCATGGTTAAGGCTTGTTGGCAGTCCTTGGCTGTTCGTGCCAGGCCACAACCCTATGGTGTATTAGGATGAACTGACATCTACCCTCAAATCTACTGTCTGCCCAAATGCTCAAATACACCATTTCACTTCCCTTATCCATGCTCCAAGTCCCAAATGTGATGAAAGGTTGATGCAAGTGTCACAGTAACCTATTTAAATATCTCAAGAATGACTTAGCTCCAGGTAGAAACTTTAAATCAGTAACAAAATCAGCTTAATAATGGATGAATTATCCTTCTCAAAGTAGAGCACAGGCTCTAAGAAATATCAGTGTCATCTTAGTGAAAACAGCCAGCCCTGCTTTCCAATTAGAGTTACCAAATGTCCCCATTCCTGCCCCACTTCCATCAGTTTAAAATGCTCCATATATATCCTTACAGTAGCAGGTTTTGAGAGGGATAGGGTAAAAAGGCTTCAGCTTCCTTTACCATTTCCAGAAGTGGTAATACATACACGTTCCTCTGTCTTGCAAATCTAGCCTTGCCACAACAGCAGAAAGCTCACAAGTCTCCCTCACCTCTTTTTTCCCCTCCTGACACCACCTTGCTAGCCAAGAGCAGCCATATGCACTCCCTGCAAATTCTTTAACAAAGACTACAAACATTAGCTCACTTTGGAGCAAATTTCATTTCAGTGAAGTTGGATTAAATACACGTTTATACAATTAGTCTTTCACATAAGTAGCATAGATTTTTAAACCCTATAGAAAGGCATTTTTAACTTTAATTGGATCTTTGAGACACACAGAAGGTACAGAAAACAGCGTTTATAAACCAGCCTACATTAACATGCAAATAGTTCAACTCTGCTGTTGCATCATGGAGCAAAGCTGCAAAGATAAATAACACAGTTTGCTGCAGCAGATTCTTGGTAAACATCGCAAATAAGGGACAACAGAATAACCCAGTAACAACCCTTTCAAAACTAATAATAATAATAATAACCTAAAAAAAGCCCTGATGTATTTGTCTGCTTGCTCAGCAGTGTCAGAGCACCTGATGCATGGCAGCACCGTGAGAGGAGTTTAGCAGAGTGCTGGGCCGTGGCTGCTGGACCTGGGCCCTGCAGGCACGCTGGGGTGATACCAGGCAGCCTCAGGCCTGCTCTGCCTTTTAAAAACCCTGTGGTCAAACCCTGTCTGGCTCACTGGCGTTCTGTGACAATTGGAAGTCGGGCCAGCAAAGGACGCGCCCCCAAACTTCTCAGAAACACGCTGTCCAGAGTGCCATAACAGGCCTCTGATGTCTTCCAGAGCTGTTTGGGAATTCACCCCATTCCTCTTCACTCTCAAATAAGTCATGTATGATCCATTAGGTTCATTACCAGAGTTTGACTCTGAAGCAGCAGTCATAACAAGTGCCCCAGATGATCCTGAACATAAAAAGTGGAGACTACATAAAGGATACGGGATTAAAACAAACAAACGAGGGATGGAACCGCAGAAGCATTCTTCTGCCGGCTGGAGGGCGGGAGGGCTGTCCGGAGCTGGGCAGAAGGGCAGGGGTTCGTTCGCTACCTGCAGCCCGGCGGCGGCACCGAGCCCTGTCAGCCACGAAGGCGGCCCCGCCGCCCGGCCCCGCGGCCTGAGGAGCGCGAGGAGCCCGAGGAGCCGGCCGCCCTCAGCCCCGGCGCGGGCTCTTCCCGCCCAAGGGCGCGGGCAGCTCGCCTCAGGCCCCAGCTGCCGCTCACGGCCGCAGCAGGGCGGACAGCCCCTCGTAACCGTCCCCAAGCACCACCCGAACCTCCGCGTGCCTCTAGGCTAAGGAGAGGGGAAGAGCAGCTTGCAGTGCAGCTCACTTTCCGTACTCAGCATTTGGGAAACTACAACTACACCATGAAATGCATACAGTTAATTGTTACCCGACATTTGCCAGACACACAGTGAGGGAGAGAGAGACCATCTCATGCTAGATAAATACAGCTGAAGCAAAACAAGTAATTTCTGAACATAACCCTTTCCCGTAACATCCTCAGACTGGCTCAGTAAAGGGCACTACAGCTTTCCCTAGGTCTCCCCTCACTTGTATCCTCTTTTAACCTTTTGCAACTCATCCCCCCCTCAACCAGATTAGCAACTTTAATGAAAAAAATCATCTCTGCTGCAAACCAGGAAAACTAATTTGTAAATGCCACTTAATCTGCAAACAAATTTTTTTCTTACACAGGTAAGAAAAAGTCCTAGATTTAAAAAAAAAAAAAAAAAAAGGAGAATTGGGAATGATTTTATTTATCCTCAGTGGGGGAAAAACAAAACAAAACAAACAACAGATAAAATCATTACAAACAAAAGAAGTTTAATTTTGCAGGTAATACAGAACAGTCCAGTCAGTGGCAAACCACCACAGTATTTACAGAACACAGCAGCACAGCCTGGTGGCAACAAATGTGAGATGGTTATTCTACAGCTGGAAAGTTGCTGAAGTCTGTGACATTCCACTGTAAATATAGGTGTTATTAAAAATTACAAATTGTCCTGTAATGACTTTAATGACCTCCTGAGCAGCAGCTCCTACAAAATAAGATAATATAGTTAGCAGGTGATACTTTAAATCCATTAAAAAGCATGTTCTTAATCTAGAACTGTATGCACTGGGATTGCTGGAGAAGTGCTCGCTGCAACTCCTAGTTAAAAAAAAAGTCTTTCAGTACTTCCCAATATAGAAGAGGCTCTGAAAGCCATTACCTCAAAAGCTTCAAATCTAGCTTTAGACACACTTTACTAAATACAATTTCTCTGTGCATGTATCTACACATAATTAAAATGTAAGCAGTCAAGATTAATTACATTTAAACATTACTTAACCTAAAATTAACATGGTACACATTTTTCTTTAAAATAATGTAATACACTCAATATTATTGCAAATATTCCCTTTTAAAATTACTATAAGTGTTCCTTTAAATAAAACTTAAAAAACAAAACAAAACAAACAAAAAAAACAAACAAACAAAAAAAAACACGCATCTACTGGGATTATTTAAGTTTACTTGGTTTCTTTTACTGACTTTAAACCCTTGCTAGGAGGAGCCACAACTGAAGAATTTTATTACATCTTTGACAACAGTCCACAATTACAGTCTTTGCTCTGACAATACCAAGTCATTAAAACAGCAAGATTCTGACTCAAGCAAGTACAACTGCAGGTTGCTTTGTTAGTTATGGAAATACAATAGCATTCTTACCTCCCATGAAGGCAGCAATAGCATGTGGCTCAGCAGCTCCATAGCGACAACTAGACAGCAAAGTAACAGTTAGTATTTCCAAGTCAGTTTTACAAAGTGACTCTTAAAATATTTTACTTACAATTCATGAACATAGTCATCTTTCACCACTACAGACAATCCATGTTCTTGTAAGAAACTTGTAAGGCATGATTTCAGTTTTCCAATATCATCTTCTACCTGATAATTGTAGACACCTGGAAAATAAATAAAACTGTTTCATCATGTAGCTTTAACACCACATTCAAAATTAATTATTTTTCTTCTGAAGAAAAAAATTCTAAGTAGATTAATATATTAGACTAATAGCAATAGATAATATTTAATAATTCTGTTGATGTTACTCATGATAATGACAAATTGCAGCATAGTTGAATTAACTCATAATCCATGCAATGCATTTCAATGGTATCAATTTTATCTAAATTCTTTAAATTCCCCCCAAAATAATGTTTAATTTTTGCAATGTTGAAGTTGCATTAATAAGGAAAAAAAAAAAAAACAACAAATGTTATATATGGAGTTTGTAACTAGTATTGTAGTAACTATTGAATTTTCATACCTCTTATGACGACAACTGATATTAACATACCTGGGTATCTCCCATGCTGCTTATAAAATCTATCAACAGCCCGTAGCATCAAGTACAGCACTACTTCACTGTCTGGGTTATCCATATTGGAAACTGAAAATAGAGAAGTGGTTAGCAGGTACAGATTAAACAGAAAAAGAGTGTTTGAATTACTTGAAATCAAGCATTTCCCCACGTACTTAAACTGTAAAACCCTTAGTTTTTTTTCTGTTGTTAAGAAAGTTTGCCACCAAGAATGTAAACGACTGATCTAGCAGATAGTTGATTTTGACTCCAGAGTGCCTGACAAAACTGTTTCATATATTTGGTATAATTTCTGTTCAGTGAAGATACTCATGTTTCAACTCTGACAGCTGCTGTGTTAAATAGGATACTCATTAGCTGTAATTTTAGGCTTTGAAACGCATGCTACTTACGTTTAATTATGACTAATTATAAAACAGGTCTTAAATCCCTTAAGACAATTTAGTAGTTTTCCTAAAAAATAACTACCTAAGTCTCAAAAGGTATTATCAGCTAATTCAAGGAGCTTTTACTGAAGTTATCAATATTCCCAAATGTATACATGTACAAACTATATATATTGCATTTATAAACGCGTATACATTTTGTCCAAAACATTTAGAGAACTTTTATGAGCTTCATTTAAACAAGTTGTGATGATAAAAAGTATTTCCAGCTTTTTTTTTTTTTTTTTAATTTATGCAGGTTCAAAAAAAAAAAAAAAAGTGTTATGTAACTAGATTTTCCCTTTATTCACGTACAAAAACCTGAACTGAGAGAGGCCAGCATAATTATTATCAAATCTTTGGTCAGGTGAAAGCACCTTTCCATTTCTGTCAGAAATAAAAGGGATAGAAAAAAAGGAGAAGTTTAAAGAAAGACGTTTTATGTATGTGCTATAAAAAAAAAAAATGGAAAAATATGAAATATGCATTACTCTGTAACTTCATTTTTGAACTTTCAAAAATCAAAATGAAATCAACATTCTACAGTTAACAAAAATGTAATTCTAATTGATGGTGAATTATAAAACTACATACTGAAATAGTATATCTAACATCCAATTCTTTCTCATAACAAAACCATTCAAGTTGAAAACACAGTTAAAGTATACGCCATAAAGGAGTACTTACTTATTTCATCCTTGTTAAAGGTGTTTAAACCATACTCTTCAGACAGAGATCTACACCTCACTACTCGAAGAAAAGCTGAGTTGCTGCCTAAGAAAATGCAGAAAGACAAGCATTACTGACTTGAATGCATCATCAATTACTAAATCTATAAATCTTATCTTTGATCTGTAAAACGCTGTTAAACAATACAACGATGAGTTTGTCTTCAATCTGTTTCTTCTTGTACCTCAGTGATAACATCTATTAGACTACATTTACGTCTATATTTTTACAGAAATACTTTGTGCATATTTGCTTCCACATTCTAAGCATAACTCTTGTGTTATCTAACAGCTACGTGTAACAGCTCACAGTGTGTGCATCTTTTACAGCAAGTCATCAGTTACAACCATCAGCTTCTGCTGTAAATGAACACAGATACTCTATCTTTCACCGTATCTACCACTGTCTCACACATTCTCAATTAATATTTTAACTACAGCCATGAGCAAATAAAGGTTCTCCTCCACTATCACTGCAATGAACCAACGCAATGAGCACCTGGCACTCAAAATGTGTACCTGGCACTGAAAACAAATGAGTAACTCGTAAGAGATGCTTAAAAATTCCAGCAAGTGATATGTAAATGCAGCATGTTCTTGGCTACATGCTTACAGGAAAGCTATCCATTGTGAGGAGACTTACTCAGGCTGCTCCATTGACATGAATATATCCATAACATAACCTAACTGCCATAAGCAGTACTATTCCCTGAATCATTGTTTTAACTTTTCAGACTACAAGAAATGTACGGAGACTACACTCAGAAGTCTGAATCATAGAACGTATGACAGTGATTAGATAATAATTACAGAAAGTAGTGGCTATCTACTACCTGTTGTGTGGACCTGAAAAAAATATTCCATCTTTTTCTAAAGCCAACCTTTACAGACTCACTTTTGGAAGATGCTGAGCATGTTCTCTACACTGAAGATGATGAATGCAACTGCTAAGCACATGGCTGAAAAGTTCAACTCGTGAGCTAACAATTAATAGCTACGCTATCATTCGGAAGCTTTTTGTTGGTTTAGCATTACATTATCTGCAAAACACTGAAATAGAATCCAAGCATACTCACAAAGCAATTTCAATTCTCTCTCTGAAATTGACTCAGGTGCCTAGAACAGAAAATACACTGGTTCCAGTACAATACAATGAGCAGACAATTCATGTTTTCAGGTATACTAATACATTCACTGTGATATTACCTACTCATTCTTGTAAAAAGGGCTATCTTAAACTTGTAAATAATATAGCTCTTTATGTATTTTGCTTTTATTTTATATGACCAAATCAAAAGTGATAAATAAAACAGACCACAGATATTAAATCTCATTAGAACTTAAGGGAATGAGATAATTCAGCTCTCTTTTCATATCCATCTCTTGACTTATTTCTTTACAGAGTATCAGGAAAAAAGTATTTCTGCCCTGTCACAAGTGGCCTACATTTGTAATTACCTTGCCTAGGGATTGTAACAATTTAGCAGCATGGTTACCCACAGCAGCAACATCCTTCTTTGCTTTTTCACGGTACCTGTCAATAATAAAATATTCTTAATTACAGGATAGAATTATCATCTTAGACTTCACAGAGAAGACCATTTCCTCCTGCTTTATATTATAAATGTAAGATACATGCACCATGAATGGAAGCAAGCTATCTGAAGATCATGGACGCACTCATATTCCTGTATGACAACTCAGCAGAACTGAACTGTTCACTAAATAAATGACTTACAAGCTACATGCATAAATATTCTAGAAACCAGTTCGTATAAAAAAACACTATTACTAACAGTTGGAAGAAGATTAAGTAAAGTATGAGACCAGCAGGTATGCATCCTTTACTGGGCATGAAGTATTTTAAGAGTTTCTGAAAATACAGTACAATGCAATAAAAAAAAAAAAAAAAAGTCTTCTTGGCCCAATAATTTACGTAATATCCATGATGCACAGGAATAGTAAGTTTATGGTGAGGATACATGCCTTCAAAGATGGCCTTCGTAAAATCTTGATCCATGCTGATGCTGCTTAGCATTTATAGTTAATATTCATTCACCAAGTCATTGCCCTTGCTTATCTACAGAGTGATGCCTTCCAATGAGATTTATTAGAATTACATATTTAGAATTAATTATCTAGGAAACTTGAATTTCTGTAACCAGGCTGACAATCATATTAAGGAAAATAAAGAGGCTGTGTTTAATCAGTGATCTACTTTAAGCAAATGTTCTGGACTGCAGTAGATAGACTATGGGATCCACTGTGTGTAAGAACATCTTTACTAGATTTGAAATGAAGAGAAGTCATCTGTTACTACCTAGCATCAGGAAACTGGCACGTATGAAAGACTCGGGGTTAGGCCCTAGTTCCAGATAACAAATAGTATTTGCTGCAGACAGGAGCAGGTAGGCCCAGGCTGCAGGGTTTCCTCAGCCCCTCCTCATCCCCCCCCTTTTCTTTTTTTTTTTTTTTTTAAACACAGGTCTGAAATCATCATCCTTTAGTATTATTAGTTGCTTTTATAGAAAATACAGATACTTACACATTTTGCAATCTGATAAATTTATTGGAGTCTGCTATCATATCAGGAATAGTGCCCCGGACAGGTAAGCTTCCTTGCCCTTCATTTGCCACAAATTCCTTCAGAGCTCGAACCAAAACCCAGAAGGAGGGTGACTGCAAATGAACAATAAAGTTATGTATACCATGTTATTTGTAACACTTTTTCTACAATTAACTCCTACCTTTAATTACTCATTACCTGCTCTGTGAGATTTGTGCAGCAATCATCATTAAAAATTTCTTCAATACATCTTGGAATCTATAAAAAAAAAAATAAATTGGGTTTATACCCCATTTACTAGACTTAACTTCTTCAATTACCTCAATACTCATTACACTGGGGATCCAACCCAAGTGACCTCAGAGTTTGGTACTAAAGCATTTCTTGACCCTTTGGCCATCAGTGCTTCTCAGATGCATTCAAAAATATCACTGCCTGAGAACAAGACACCTACTTCTAATCAAGACCATTACAAACAATTTTTCCATATTTTTATCTCTTACGTGAAAGAGGTTTTTTTTTTTTTTTTAAAAAAAAAAAAAAGAGCGGTCACACCATCAGCACAAGATATTAACAGTTGCAGCTGCCCGTCCTAACAAGGAGAGGCAGAGCAGCCAAAAAGAATTAGGAAGTGAAGAGGAGCCTGCAGAAGCAAGAGTGACTCCGTAACTGCTGCAGTTCAGAGTCTGACACAAATTCAAATAAATCAGTAATATCCTGGAAAGTGGACTACAGTAGCTCAGATGCTAGCACAAAATTTTACCTGCTGCCTTCTTGGTAGGCTTGAATGTCCAAACAAGTATCAGCACAGTTGAAATAAAAATGGAATGTAACCTATGAAGATTGACAGAATGTGATTTGACTCCACATAGCTTTTGCAGCTTATCATGGATGACAGATTAAGGTAAATTTTAAACCAGGAGTTACTGCAGGATTAGATACAGGCAACAATAAAAACCTCACTTCTAAAATTTTTAGGCTTGATCAGTTTATGAAAGGAATATCATATACTTTCTCCAAGAGGAAAGTTCTGAATTTCCTGAGTCAGAAGTCTTTTGCAGCCCAACTTCTATACGCATTAAGTGCTGTAGTAAGCAGCTTCAACATAGCGTAACTTCAAGCACTCTTTCTCCTAGCAATGTATTTAAATTGGACATCATCCACACTCGTGACTACTAATTCTGTGTAATTATACCAGGCCACCTACTGGATTTTCCTCCACAAATTAAACTGTAAAAGTTTAAGACAGCAATACACTGCTAATGAACTCTGGTTGCTGACTCATTCTATACTTAAATTCCAGTCATCATGAAGGAAATGGAGCTTCCTTGCATGAACAAGCAAAATTAGGAGTTTTCATAAACTACAGTGCCACCTAGTCTAGGTCTATTTTATTGCACTTAATTTCAATTTTCAGGTTGTACTAATGCCATTTTACTTCAATATCGATGTTGCAAAAGATTTTGTCCTAGAAGAGTATGTTCTGAAAAAATGAGGTGTTTGAAATTTCTTTAAGCTTATCATATTAAATGGTTATTTTACCTTTGTAGTATTTAATGCTGAGTTCACATTTTTTATAGCTTCTTCAAAGTTTTCCTCATCTTCTGGGATCCCATTTTCATTCTTTAGGATACCTTATTGAAGGAAAAAAAAAACACACACACACACACCACAATTCTTTGAATTACATCTCATCATTTAGGTCTTACCAACAGAACAGATTGGTTTTGGATCTCCCTGTGGCATTATGACACATCAACAAAAAAAGGATTATCACCAGGATATACTGATCAAACTAAAAAGCAATTTAACACTCCTTCCCACACCCAATCTTTGTATGTGTGCGCATGCATGTGAGCCACTTATGCTATGGTGCCCCATTATGCTTTTGAACTCATACAGCAATTCCAATCAGGAAAAGAACTCTACTAAAAACTTCACCGAAGGTCATCACTACTTTTCAAGCAGATCAGTTCCCTAGCATAAACTAGGGATGAAAACAACAGAACCACTCTTAGAAGCAGCTCACACACAGGTCATCTTTAAATGATGATATTCCTAAACTATCATGTTTTAATTATACAACATATTTCTAGATCTCAAAAAAAAGTCTCAATTTTAGCAGCTGCAAGAGGTATTAAATTTAAAAATCTGAATAAATGAAGTCTGTTCACAGACTACACTATATTCAGTAGCCCACATAATCTCTCTCTTGACTAGTCATTTAGGACTGCAACAACTACCAACAATTTGGTGGGCCAACTGAACAAATAAATACTTCAAGTTCAAAAGTCAGTGTCAAAAGCCACTCACTTTCCTCTTTATCACACTTTCAATGTTGATAATTAGCATTTTCAACAGAATTTTCTCAATGCCTCTCCTCTCATACAAATGAAAACATACTGTATCTTAAACAGTGAACAGTACAAAACACCGTTATGATGTATTTATATAAGCAAAATCAGGGTTCTTAAGATCCATCGGTATGAAATCATCATGTAGCAAAAGAATCACATCATATATGTCAGCAGGTTTTTTGTTTGTTTGTTTTTTTAAACTTAACCCTGAGAGAACTTCTGATTATTTTTCAAATATTGCCTTATATATTTCTGCCAGTTTAAAAAAAGAAACACTCCTAGGAGGTATTACCTTGCCGAATCAGTTGTCTGAAGGCTTCTTTTTCTTTGTAACTCTTGGGCAATTGATCACTTTTCTAAATTTAAAACCACAAAAAGAGTTTGTTTTAAAAATATCTACTAAACTCATGGTGTTCATACTGCTAAACTTTAGGAGTCTGTTAAGGTTCACATACATTCATTTGTACTTCACTTAGTAATATTTTTATGCTTCCGTCTTGTTTTGAACATATTGCCAACATCATAACCTGGTTTAGAAAAAATAACTGTGTAGTAGTAGTAATAACAACAAACTGATTACTTATCCTGTTTTGCAACATACCTCGTTGAACCACTTTGTTAGATACTTGGCTACAATCACAATCCATGGAGTGTGGCTATGGTCCTGTAATTGAAAAGCAGAGAAACTGTTGTAAAGTTTAGAAGAGATAAAAACAGGAAATGAATTAAGAACTTATTTTCATTATAAACTTGTAATATCCTTTCTACTATTTTACAACACTGGACATGTTCTGGATTTTGATTCTGAAATAAGACCCTCTAAATTCTATAAAACAAATTGTTATTCCTCTACTTTAACACAAGTGTAGACGAGCCAAATTCTCCTATATTTTTCCAAAGCAAAACTTAGTATCATGTACAAATATCCACACCACAAAGCTCTGTAGCAGTAAAGCCGTAATTGATCATAAAGAAGGCGAGAAGGGGAGAAATCAATCTAAAGACAAATTGTCCTTCGGTAATCTTAAGACATTCCCCTTGCTTAAGGTTGAAATACAGACTTTAATATCTGGGCCAAAAGCAGTACCTCGTGACTAATTCTCCTGTTGCCTCTGTTCAGATGAGATGCAACACCAAATAAGTCATCTGCTGAGAAGCGTTTTCATAGAATCCGTTTTGTGCCTGCATGTGTCTTAGAGACCATAGTGTAAACCACATACCAACCTTTTTGTCCATATGATCCAAGTCATAAGACTGAATGTGTTCACTCAGTTCTGGAAATGGCTTGTCCAGTCTCAGATCTTCCAATGCATTGTCAGGATGAGATTCAACAACTGCAAAAGAAGTTACACGATGCATTTCACAGTTTTATGCTCAGCCCTCAAAACACAGCTATACATCAAACACAGTGCATCACCTGTTTGTTTAACTGTTGAATTCTCAACATGTTTCATAATAGGCTAAGCTTAATGTCAGAAGATAACCTCCAAAACTATCTATTGCAGTCCATAGTTTTTATGCATTTTTTAAAGAATGCTGGTAAGGAACTGCAAACCATAGAAGACTTAGCAAATACTAAGTACCTCACAAAATAAAGTTGAAATAGGTGACATAACATTTAGAAGCTTTACACTTAGAAAAATCTTGATCTCAAAAAAAAGAACTCTAACCTGGATGTTCTTTGATGATGACTCTCATGTAACCAACCAGTCCGTAAGTCCTACAGACCAGCAGAGGAACATTAGAATTCCAGAGAAGTTCAGCTAAACGTAGCAATGTACTGTAAGGAAAAACATTTGTTTGTTTGTTTTTCAGATATATAAGAGAACAACAGCCACAAAGTTACTTGTATAAGAATTTTTCTACAAGAGTTAACTTGTACAAGAATTTTTCTATATGAGTATTCCATTATCATTATTATGATTTTAAGCACATATGATCAAACTTCTGACGGAGACTAATTTTACATGTGAATTTAACATAGACTGGTCATATGATTATTCATTGTCTTACGCATATTTAACACTATTGTCCCAATGCTCTGAATGTTACTTAAGTAAAATTTTTTTTCAATGAGTTGTGAAAGAAGAAAACACATTAGATACGTTTATTGCACAGACAAACTTAACCTCTAGTAGAGGCAAGTCAAATCAGATTTTTAAATAGCATTTAAGAAATTAATTCCCAAATGTGTGCATGCAAGGATCGCTTTAGTAAGAAACACGTCAGTTCTTAATTGCTATTGCTTTTATGTAAGCAGGCAGGGGGTGGGAGGAGAATGATTGAAGTATGAACAGCTACTTCCTTCCAAAAGCAAGATACAACAATTCATCTATCCAGCAACCTCTTTCCCCTGTGGAGGAAGCTTGTCTACAATAACAGAAACATGTCCTTTTCCCCCAAGCATTTTGATGCTACAAGAGCTGTCATTTTTTCAGTTGTATTTTTTACTGGAAGGCAGCATGAGAGACCAGAGGTTAAAAAAACATTCAAGAACATTGCGTCTTACTGAAGTTCATCTATGCAATATTATTATGTAGGTAAAACAGAGCGAGTGATATGATAAACAACAAAACGTAAAATACATTTGCAAAAATCCAAAGGTATCACAGACCCTGCTATCCATTAGGTTTTACATAATAGGAATAATTGTTATAGCAACTTTGGACCAGAAGCAATTTCTACTACATAAGAGTACTTGACACAAACAGGAGAAGGCACCTAAAAGTCAGTCATGGATCTGAACAAGATTTGCAACTACATATCAACATATAGAAAGGTCCGTTGAAAAATGCAGTCATTTATTATAACTTTCCTTCACAATGGAAGATTTTTGTTTTGCCTAAGTTTTCCTGCAAGAACATACCCGCAGTTGAAACCTGCTTTTACCACTGAATGAATACAAAAGAAACAACTTGAATGGATTCTTTACCTTTCTGGTAGTTGTGTTGCAACCACTAAGTTAAACCGATTGAAAAAGGAAGGGTCATTGTCTAGCAGTTTTTCTGGACTCTGAACAGTAGAGAGAAATATGTCAGGAAACATGACAAGAATTTCTGATAACAAAGTCTTCAACACTAAATGTAAAATATTCAGTGAAAGCTACAGTATTATTGAAATTACAAAATAATGCTTAGAATTAACTTTTATCAAATAAATTAAAATCATCTTCTTCAAATGTCATTTTATCATGAAGCTATTTAAATTGCATTACTACAAACACAACACAGTTACCATTTCACAGTCTTCACAATATAAAGGAAAAAAAAATCTATAAAATAATTTAAGACAGACCTCTTCCACAAAGTTTCCAGAAACATCGTTATTTAATTCCTGCAAAAGCTCAGTGGCACTCTGGGCACGACTCTGTTTTGGAACAATAAAGATGTTATTTAATTTCTTGAAACTCAGTTTATATAGTGTATCAGTACTACATATGCTAAATGGTAAACAAACTTCTTCATAAGCTAAGATTTTCCATGCCCTGTTTGCAAAAGAAAAAATAAATACCATAATAGCAGACAATTGTTTAAAACTATTTTTAGTAATGCTTTCAAAACAAAAGTTATGTGAAGGCTATTTATTAATTTCCAGGTTCATTTGAGAACTTGTAGGAGTTACTCGTGCTTTTTGTATTCTTCTGTCCTTGTGATTCCTCCTTGCCCCCTGCTCCTTCACCCCTCTGTTCTGAGCCTTACTCCAACTGCAATTCTCTTCCACTTTATACTTCCAATGATATTCTTAACCAGATCCTGTTATTTTTTTCATTCAGTTTTTCCAGAACTGAGCTTTTCTTCTCATTTACAAGGAATGAAACATTAATGTCTTAATTAAAGAATACAGGGATTTTAACCCATACATATGTTTTGGGCATTAATTACAACGCTACATTTGAGTACTTACTCAATATATTCATTCTTTCAATATACTTAAAATGACATTTATTACATCCTTACCTGACCAATATGACTTTTCTGTAGGAAGAAACTGAAAAGGAGACAAGAAGAAAAAAGAAAAACATTTAATTTTGAAAAAAAAAAACAGTCTGCACTACAGAAGGTAGCTTCATGTTATGTTGTTGACTCTCGTATTAAAAAAAAAAGTCTGAATCTTCCCCTTTAAATCTGCTTTCCTCCTCCCTGCTTATTATGTTCTCCTCATGATCAGATTGTAAAGGAAGGTTTTCACTGCCTGAGCCACCAATCTGAAAAATAAGACATGCCAAACTCCTCTAGAAGCCAGGATCATACTACAGATTCATTTTCACTGGGCTCATTAAAGAGCCATTAGTACTCATTTCTTCGTGTAATAAAATATCCTTACCCCACATTTAACCCGACAAGTAGACAGGTATTTTGGGGTATGTACCTGAACTGTAAGAGAAAGTTATCTAAAATTATTACAGATAAAAAGTAACTTGTTAATCTGTAATAAGTTTCTTATCCTATCCCCGTCTGCACACCTTTCAAAGCTATGGAAACTAAGGAAATATCAGTCACAGTTTCACAATGGTAAACTAATAAAAAAATTTGTCACCACAATTGTTACGCCACTAAGGAAAATAACTTTAACCATGCTGAAATGCAAGCAAATCTTATTCATGTTTTGAGGACAGCAAACAAGTTATTAAAAAATATTTTCATACTGAGCAGACCATTGCCTTTATAAACCGGACATATGAAGCAAATAGATCTATAAGGTACAATAACAGCAGCTAAAGAAAAAAAGTAAAAGCTAACATCAACTTGCTGATCACATATGCTGTATATATCGCAAACATCAAAGAAGAGGAAGACTTGGAGCAAAATATAGAGGTTTAGCATTATGAAGAATTTTATGTAACTTTAAAAGCATGGAGATGAAACTGCTTATGGAATTGTTAGTTCTCAATTTGGTTAAGAAGCCAGTAACAAACCTACTTATTTCCAACATCTTCTCCAGAGACCCGATTTCCATCCACAATCGTAAATGAACCAATACCTTGAAGGAAAAATAAATACTGTGAATAACTAGGCATTATGAACTTATCAGCTATACTACAACACAAATATAGAACTGACACTTACTTACCTGGTAGCACCAAGTTTTTAAGTATTTCAGTTCCTGTGGCCGTTGCATTTATCACACAAACATGGGCAGATTCTAGAGCTTCTTGTCCATGATCACCCCACAATCTATATTGGGATATAAACAGAAGCACTCTGCGTTTCATTTTCTATAGTAAAGTGATCAAAAAAAAAAAGAACTGAACGATCACAAACGGAGGCTAGCACACTATTTTCCATTTGCCATTGAGAAGGACTAACTAGCATCAAGTAAAATAAACTTTCTTTCAGAAAACTAACTGTGACAGACCTCAAAGCATCTAAAGAACAAGTCTATTTTATTGCTGATTCATTTTCTCTGTCCTTACACTCTGCAGCAGACAAATGTGCACACCCTTCCCTATTGCAACATACTTTGCTTTTTAAAAAACAGAATTGGTCAAAACACTCCTTAAGTAAAGTTTGTCCTTGGGAAAAAAATAAAACGGAATGCTTTTTCCTAAGTTTCACTGTAAATGACATACTTAATGAATGCTTTTTTGTAAGTTGCACTATAAATGAGGTAATTCTATAATCTGAGGGGGTGCAAGGCACAGAAATGTACGGGCAGCTTGGCAAACAGCCCAGAGGAGTTGCTTGGTTAGGCAATGCACTTAAAACATCAATAATCCTCAAGTTGAAACCGTGTCTCCGCTGTCCTGACTCACAATCCCCCGACCTCATACTGGCTGGGATTTTACTCTCCTCACATGCAGAAAGCTTACTGAAGACACACAGGAAGGCATTAAACCCTCTGTGAGATTCCCAGCCGCGCGCAAGGCGCTGCGAATTCCACCCACCCAGGCTCGCCCCGCCCCAGGACGGGGCTGGTTGCAGCCTCAGCCGCCCTTTCCCCAGCCCACTCGGTTGCTCTCTGCTCCCCGGGGCCGCGACGAAGGCTCCCTCGGCAGCAGGGCGGCGGCACGGCCACCCGCCTCGACCCCCGAGCCCCGCCTCAGCCCCCTGCCCTCCGCGGGCACATCCCCTGCGGCCGCCCCTCGCGTGCCGAGGGGCCGCGGCCGCTCTAACGGGGCCGCCGGGGCGGCTGCAGGCCGCGGCGAGAAGCGGGGCGAGGCAGGGCCGAGGCTGAGCCCCGCGGAGGCCGTGCGGGTGCGGCGCTACCTGAGCTGCCGGTCGTATCGCTGCTCCTTCAGGCTGGCCCGGCCCGGCTGCGCCATGGCGGCCCGCTCCCGCGATGCGCAGGCGCGGCCGGGCGGCGGGAGGCGGCCCGCGGAGGCGGTGACGGGGCGGGCGTGAGGGGAGGCCTCGGCGGGGCGACCGGGGGCGGCCCTGCCCCTCACGGCGTGCTGGCGTCGAAGCCCGAAGGCGAAAACGCTGCGGGGGTCTGCCTCGTCAGGCCGGGGGCTGAGAGGCGCCCTCCGCTGCTCAATTGAAGAGAAAATGTGTTCTGATAGGAAAAGCCGGAGTCAGCTGTGTCCGTGTGCTTCTGTCAGGGAAGTCTCCATATAGGATCAGTACAGATCATACTAAAAAGACAAAACGTTTACATCTTCAAGCGTTTCAACCGACATTTGTCAGTAAATTCCAACAAGAGGGGCCTCCAGACATGTGCACTGTTCCAGTATTGGTTACCTTACAGAAGCTGTTACATTACACTTTTATCCTGCTGCTCTTTAGTACATTTAGTACTATTTATCCACTGGAACAAAATACACAGCAGTGCAATTACAACCTAGGGTTATATACCTTGCCAATGACATTATGATGCACTCCAGTGTTTCCTCTTTTTTTTTTTTCCCATGTACAGCACCTCCTCTAAAGTTCACTTCTCAGGCTTTGTGTTTGCTCTGTCGCAGTAAATCCTTCCTTCTGTTGAAGTGCCAGTGACTGTTGGAATATTTAGTAGGGCTCGTTCTGTTCTTGCTAACTGCTACAGTCATATGGTTTCAAATGGTCAAGCCATAAATTAGAAGAATTACTCTTTCAGACTCAGTTCAAAAATGTAGTCCCTTGTTTGTTCTGGAGTTCTGCCATAAAGCTGCTTTAAAAGTCAGGGATGAGTCCCAACAAAAAATGACAGGTGAAGGCTGGGAAACTCCTAGGGGCCAGGTACCCAGCTCCTCTTTTTCTGCGCCACTTTGCCTGTCATTCCAAAGGGAAACCTTCTTTCCTCTTGGCCCTCTTTTAACTCTTCTTTTCCATGTTTTAGTCAAGCTCTTACATTTGCAAATAAACATTTGAGAATATAAAATTTGAAATGTAATGTAGATGTTATCAATCAAAAAATCAAAAACTGTAGGCAATCACTTTTTTTTTTTAATAAAGTACTAAAAAGTGAAAAAAATCTGGAATTAGTCTGTTTTTTGATTTTTGATGTTGCACTACCCGCTCCAGTTTATAGTTACATTTAAAGTATTTTTGTGCAGTTTTTGGATTCATTACAAATGACTTTAATTCTCACATACAGAACAGATATCACCATAGTATAACTCCGATTTGGAAACTGGCAGCATTAGTAATGGCAATGTAAGAAGAGAGATGAGCTGTCTGGATAAACTAGATACCCTCAAGAACCTGAGGTGTAGGCAAGCCTGGGGGTGATTAATGTTTTAACACTTCGTCTGCTCCTGTCTTCTGTACTCCAAAGGCTCTAGGGTTAGCAGCTTGTGTCCAAACTGATTGTATTTCTGGCTTATTTTGTTAATAGCCAACGGCACATCTGACACATTCATATGTATTAAATAGAGTAGGCACACAGCAAGATGTTCAAATGTGTGTTGCTCTCATTGGAGATAGCCAATGTCAACAGACATCAGGATTACAGAATGATCTGGTATCTGTCTATGCAGCAGTGTTGCTCTAGCTTTAAGTAGAACCTAATTTTTGCCTCAAAAAGAAAAATCAATGGGGGAGGATATTAAATACTGTGTATATAAATAACTATGTATTTGATATTGTTATAATTCATAGGTAAATTTTTATTCAGGAAGGTTTTATCTTTCAGGCACTGTCAATCCTCTTTTACACCCTTCTTAAATCCAACTATTAAAATTTCCATTATGTGGAGTCCACTTCCTGTCACGCTGCCAGGAAGAATATGCTATTCTTGTCATTCCCCCTTTGAAATACACATATTTAACCATCTATGTGGTTTTGAATGTAAGGAGATAAAGGGGAAGTGTTGAACAGTATCAAACACATGTAGACATTTGGCCACTTCATTGGCACAGTGCCCTGAGAGCAAGGTCTGAGCCGCAGTTTTTAAGCTTCTCTTGAAAACAGTCAACTGGGCATTCTCTGTCTTGGATGCAATTTTCCCCAAACTTCTGTGCTTTGTTAAGATGCAAAATTCATCTTCCATTTCCTTTCATTGGAAAGTTGTTTTTTTGTTTGTTTCTTCATTTTTTCCCACCATCTAGGACAGCTTTCCAGACTATTTGCATCTGACTGACCCTGCCCATGTCTGGTCACCATGTTTGCCTACAGACACACCACAGAGCCACACCAGAATAAGGGGAAGCACCCCCACCTCCTTACAGCCAACCTGTCCTACAGAGCTGCAGTGTTTTAACCCAGTGCCACTGCAGCAGGACCTGCGTGTGTGGATTTAGGCACACGGACTCACCAGCAGGATCAGGGCCTGGTGTGAGTGTCAGGTCTGCTCAGCAACCTCAGCAGATCACGCTAGACAGAAGTAAATTGAGAAGTGGATCTGAGTAAGCCATTGTAAAACTGCTCTGTGGACACCTTTACAGCAGGTTACATCCCTTGTTGAGTGATTTAGCTTGAATCAATAAATCTCAAAGGTTTTAAAGCTGACTCTCGTGGAAAGGTCCTGAAAAGGGAAACGAATTCTTACAAGGCTGTACAACAATAGAAAAGTTACTTAAAATGCTTTCATTGATTTTTTTCTTCCATTTGCTTGATTGCACAATAGAAGGATCTTTATCTCTGCATGCTACCGCCTTTAAGAAAATCAATATGTTTTACAAAACGTAGCATTTACAGATGGTGTTCCCTTAGATCTAATAAAATTACTGCCAGGGAGACATGTTTCTTGCCACAAAGATGTCCTAAGAGCTTTGAAAATGCAGAAATGCAGATTTGGTATCTCATTTTAGCTTCTCCATGGGTTTAGCTGGATGCAGGCAACAACTGGTTTATAGGACATCACTGAAGCTTCACAGACAGGCTCCTATTTCTAGAGTCTGCCATGTTCTGTTCCCTAATGTAAGTCTGCTTTTATTTTTGCCTTTCAAAAAGTTTCCTTGGAGTTAACAAGAAAAAAAATCATATTGGTGATTTATCTCTAATTGGTGTGATCCTACCTTGTTTAAAGGTAGCACAAATCACTTTTATTTTCTAAGAAGAGATTGCTCTCCATCTCATCTAAGCACTGCTTCTTAAGTTTTAGTTACAAACCAGCTGGTAATATCAGTCTTTCTTGCAGCTAGAGAGAATGAGAAACGAGAGGCAGTAACCAGGTGTTTCTCCGTGCAGAACACACAAGAGAGACGGGCAGTTCCCATTACAGTCTGCACGTTGCTGTGCCCTGGTGCTCAGAGCAGGTTGTGGCTATTGCTTCCCTGTGCAGAATAAGAAAATACTACTACTTTTCCCTAAATTTGATTTTCACGTGCAAAAATTTAGCTAGTTGTCACCTGGACAATCTTGTTTCCTCTATAGGTCCTGAGACTCCAGTTACTTAAATTTTAAGCTTCCCTTTTCCTATGCTGTGTTAGCAAACAGAGTGAGCAGGGCAGGGCAGGGTAGAGCCCAGCAGCAGCAGCAGCAGCAGCAGCAGCAAACTTCAGAGCAGCAGGAAGTCGGATGCTTTCCCCGTCCTGCAAGAGCTGCTTTGGTTGCTCTGTATCTTTAAGGGGCTGACCCTATCCCACGGTGAGCCATTATAAAGGCAGGTAAGCAGCAATGCTCCGATCAAAGAGCTGAGAGCAAAGCAGGGTGCAGCTGCCCTATAATGACTGGCCACCACAGTTGGGGATATGGGCAGGATGACGGTAGGTTATAGCGTTTCCATGCTGCATCTCTCTGTCTTCCCCCGTTCATTTTCTTTCTAGAACTGTTGCCTGAGCCCTGCAGAGCTGCCTGCATTTCTATGTCTGTAAGAATCAAGTAGATACAGCAGCTAATTAATTACTTTATTGATAAAGAGCACACAGAAAGTGTTGCCAAAAGATGCATCAACTTATACCTGATGCCTTTTGTTGTTGTAATAATTGCTCCTAAATTAAGAGACTCAGTACTGAGTGTTTTTTTTTTTTTGCTCAGGCTGCATATATTACAGATGGGTCCCTTTCCAAAAAGCTGCTATGAAAATGAACTATTTGTCTCTCCAAAAACAATTCTTTTAAGTAAAGCAGATTTATTAGAGCAGTAATAGTTCTTCTGGTCCTGTGCAGCTGCTGAAATGTGATATCTTGACTTCCAAAGAAATGAATAAAAAGAGGTATATGTTATATATTTCTGGAACATCAATAAATTGTACAGATCAGTATCAGAGACCTCTTACTGAACAAATCGTGCTTTCTGATTTGACAGTCTTTAATTTAGCCATCTTCCTTCACTTCCCACCTCCGAGACTGTGTCAGTGAGAGGATGTGTGAAACTACTGAAGGATCCCTACAACAATGTTTTCTACCACCTGTACCCTTTGCAGAGAACGATGGATGAATGACAGATCTTGTCCAATAAAACAGCCTTTTGCATAACCTTCAGGAGCCTGTCTCTTCCTCTTTTGACAGCAGTTATTTAACAGGTGCTGTCACTACAAAAGCAGCTTCACCTGAATGATAAGTGAAGCTGGTTATTGCTGCTAGATGGTATTGTTTGCACATCTAGGTAATACTCATAGAGTTATGTATGCTAACACAAAGCTTGGAAGAGACAAATGATACTGCTTAATCTTGTGTAACAGCATTTAAACCCCAAATCTGCTTTACAGCCAGACCAAGAAAATACACTATTTTGTAAGATTAAATCGTCAGAAAATGCTAAAGATAAGAGGATAATGTGCTTTAAAAATAATAGTAATACCATGTAAAACTGTGAGAATGCTACCACTAAAAATGTGCTACTTAGGAACCTTAAAGTGAAATTGCTACTGTTTAGATTTCTGACCATGAACAGTAGAAGAATTGAATTGCTTCTTGTACTACCAAAGTAGAAAAATAAGTGGTAAGATAAGGAATTCTGATACGTAAGGCTTTGTTATCTCAAATGGCATGAGTGTTCCAGATCTGCCAGTAGAGAGCAATGTTATTAAGTAGGTCTTTAACCCTACTGTACTGGCTTCAGGAAGTCTAGAAATGTTAATTATTGCACTGAGAAGTATTTCTTTCAGGACAGAAAGATACAATAATGGGCATGAGTGAGGAATGAAGCTGCTTCAAAGGTTTACTGCAGCCCTAAAATGGTTTTAAAAATAACTGCATAGTCAGTAGCTAAGAGATTGAGTCATCTGCATCTCATTTGAATGAGCGTAGCTTTTACATTATATTTCCTAGGAAGAACTAACTGCTGTTTCTTTGAGGGAGTGTGTGCGCATATAAGTGTGCTTATACCTGCACATCTAGTCCTTGGAAGGACTTCAGATACCTTTAAGATATAACTACCAACTTCGCAGAAAACTAGTGGCACAAGTAAATGGAGATGCAGCAGTCTATTGATGCACTGTGGCTTCCCCAGTTTGTTTTGTACATGATACTTCAGTCCCTCATCTAGTTGCACTGTGCTAATAAAAACACCAAGCTTGGAATATAAAATGAACTTGTCAGATGGCAAGTGTTCAAGTCACTCGTGCTAAGTGAGCCTTACATCAAGCCTCATGAAATTCTGTAACAATTTTGTGCATTGCAGAAAGAAAATAATGGTGCTCTCCTTTCTTTGGTTTTGAAGGGCCTTCCGAGTGGCACAGATCTTATCCTATTGCCCGAGGGAACCGTCAGTCACCTATTGATATAGTTTCTGCAAAAGCAGTCTATGACCCGAATCTGATGCCGCTTACTGTCTCCTATGAATCCTGCACGTCTCTCAACATCTCCAACAATGGCCACTCAGTTATGGTTGAGTTTGAAGACACTGATGACAAGACAGGTGAGGCTACAACATGGCCAACTACCTTAGCATAACATCTTGTGTCTTAGGGAAACAATTAAGTATATCTTGGATAGTGTATTTTATGCAACGTATAAATTCAGTTCAGAACAAGGTATGCAACCAGCGCCCTTTGAATTTTGTGTACGAATAAACCTGAGCCTTACGTTTCTTGCCTTCACTTCAGTCTCTCAAGCAATATTTCATATCACGCAGCTGAATAGTTTCTGCATTAGGAGAAGCACTTTTATGAAGAAACTCAGAACCCTGCTTGTAGTGGTTCCTTTTCAATGGGGATTGTCAGTTTTCTGGAAAGCCAGTATGCGGAGTAGGCATGAACACTTCTCAATGCCCTGCTTGTCTGATCACCTAAATCAGAGGTACTAGCTTTGGCTGGCCCACCCCCCCAGTTTTGCATCCACAGGGGCAGAGAAGGGAAGAGGATTATCAGAGACCAGGTCATACAGAATAGTCATCATAACTGTAGCGCACTAGACCTATTTTTATATTGACCAGTCACTGCTATCTTGCATTTTATTCTTTCCTTATGGCAGTACAGCTTCTTCAGAAATGATAAAGTCTTGAGCTCATTCTGAATTGGTAGGAACTGGTGGATGTTGCACTATATGCAATTACTTGGCAGAAAACTTAAATGCTTTATATGATTACTTCTATTAATTCTACTTCTATGGTAGATCTTGCTTTTACAGTGGGGGGGGGGGGGGGGGAGAGAGAGAGAGAGAGGTGAGGAAGGAAGGATGGTGGTAAATACAGCATCAAAATAGAGATGAAGTAGCTGATAAATGGAGAAGAGTGCATTTAAGAATACTCTGAATGATTTTAAGCCTGACAATTGATTTCATCTTCCATTTGGTTGTGTTCATCGATCTCAGTTAAATAGGATATCCTAGGTACTCAAAACCAGTTACTTTCTCTGAAGTGGTTTGTCTATCTTGGTAACCATTTGAAATAGGGCCTGGGGGTTTAAATTCCTGCTACTTGATTCTTAATTTCTGCATCTCAGATAAAACTAAATAACTGCCCAAATTATTGGTCAGGTTTTCAGGTATTTCTAAATGTTGAAGTTCATCTTCTAAAACTTATTGCATAGAAATCCAATAAGCATGTAATCCTGAAAGTAACTTGTAAATTGTACCTGGAAATATTACCTTAGCTTGCTAATAAGTTTCATGCAATTCAAAGCTGAACTCTATCAATGCAACAGTGCACTTCATTCAGTTCTACAAGTTTAGGACCATTATGCATCACTCTGCAGAGAAACTCAGAGCTCATGCAGGAATGAAGGCACCTGCACTTTCTATGCTATGCATGTGTGATGTTTCAATAACGCTTAGAAGGAACAAGATTGCTAGGAGCATAAACACGGTTTTGAGGGTTTGAGTTGTGTTGAAATAGATCTAGTGACTCACAGCTTTGCATAAATGATACAACAGAGTTCTGACTAATCCATCATAGCTAGATTTCTTAAAATATTGGGACAGGTGATGCATTCTCTTAAGTTCAGCAAAGCGTACTAGAAAATACTTAATATTAATTAATACTAAGAATATTTTGGCAAGGCCAGTGTCCTGCATGAAGGCTAGAGCTATGTACCTGTGAGGGCATGCACAATGCTACAACTTTAAGTTTTGGAATAAAAATGTTACAGATTGCACTGAGAGTAAGTGCCTTATGATTTCTAGATGCACTTCAATTGCACTTATTGCAAGACTTTGATCAGGATTTTATGTCTGCTGAGTAAAACGTAATTGGTTTAGTGCCATATAAACATACAAGAGAACTACAGATATGGTTGTTAGATTATCTTCTGTAGTTAGTCTTAAACATTCATCTGTTCTTAAGTGTTATTTCTAAATGACGTATAAAGTTTCTCTGTATCCCTTTCCCATCTTTATGAGGTGATTTGAGATTCTGAATGGTGTTGTCTAAAGTACAAGCTATTACATTACCTGTTTTATGGGATCAGGTATTTAAAGGAAGCAGAACATAGAGATCCTCCACTGGAAAGAATTCTTATAGAGGAAATACTTAGCTGATTTCTCTACCTGATGCTCAAGGTATTTACCTTTTGCACAGAATCCCAAGTAGTGTTGTCAAAAATATTTTACGTGTTCAACTTAGGTTTTGTGTTAAACAGGAAAGGCCTAGCCATAACAAACCTATTAAACTTTCATATGTTAAATGTTTTCTTTCCAGAAGAAAAAATGTTAGAGAATCCTGCATAAGTAGCTACTTGATACTCTACAAATTTATTTTTTACATGAGTTTGGGTGTTTTCCAGTAACAAATCTAACCCTTAACTATCTGCATGTGGTGTCATTTTTATACTGCAAACTGAAATGTACAGGATTAGAAAATAACAGCCAACAGCTGTTAGGTTTTATTATCAGGGAGCCAAAAAGTGAGAATGCTTTACTCTTATTTCCTTCTACCTAGTGATCAGCGGTGGTCCCTTTGAAAATCCCTTTCGGCTAAAGCAGTTCCACTTCCACTGGGGGGCAAAGCACAGCCAGGGATCAGAGCATACAATTGATGGCAAACCTTTTCCATGTGAGGTAACTGTTTTTATGGATGAGATTAATTCATGCAAATGCTGTTGGCAAACATCTGTAGTGGTATCTGTATGTTCCTTAGGATTCTAATGATTCTATGTGACTAAGTCATATGGGCTTTAATGAGAATTTTATTTTTTACATGAGTTTCTGATCTATTGTTCATCTGTTAATTGCCCTGTATTTGGAGAGCACACCTCCGTGCAGTGCAGCCCTTTCTCCAAGATTCTCTGCCCATGGTCAACAGCGCACAGTTGGCTCCACAGCTCAGCTGTTTTGCTCACACAGCACTACTTGCACCTCTAAAAGCCCTCTATGTGGTTTAGCATGCTGTATGTGATCAAGTCCATCCTTTCACTGGTGCAGACGGGAAGGATGTACTGGCCAATATGATGCTGAGAAGCAGCATCTAGCTCTGCTACCTGCATGGACAAACTAGACTACAGCAGAGGATCACAACCTATGAGATGCTGCTGCTGCTGCCACCTATGAAGCTTAGAAATGGCTTCATTTTGAGGCTCCTGAGCATTTTCTGCAAAGCAGGGACAAGGCTCAGGCATTTCCACAACAGTCTCTTGCAAATCCTGCAGCAGGGTAACATCCTGGAGTCCCCCAGTGAGCAATGAGGCACAGTGTTTCACGGGATAAAGGCCCATATCAGCAAAGTTAGGCCACAGAATCATCTGTTAATGCCTGAGTTGCTTCTAATTAAGGATAATAGAGATTTAATTTAGTGTCTGTCCATGCTTATGTCCAGATCCAGAAGACTGAACTTGCTCATATTCCCAAAGATGTCTTTGGAGTCTATACTCCATTATGAGCAAGCATTACTGCCTGTTAAGTATGAGTCAATCTATGTTCCACCTATGTTGACAGCTTCTAAAACTGATTTGTTTAATTCTTCTTTGTTGCTGCCTTTAAAGCTCCACTTAGTTCACTGGAATGCCAGAAAATATGCAACATTTGGAGAAGCAGCAGCAGCTCCAGATGGCTTGGCAGTCGTTGGTGTTTTCTTGGAGGTAAGAATTACAAAAATAGCATGTTTACATGATGAAAAGCATTATGCTGTCAAATGTTTGAGAACCATGCTATGTATTTAAGAGGTGCTCAGGGAAAACAGATGACTTACTGGAAGCAGTAACTCATAGCAAATTGCTGTTAAACCTTCCTTAGTAGGAATGCTGAGATTGAGATAAGAAAGCTATGCTACCTATTCAAAGCATAATTATAGTCATTCTTACTTAACCTGTCTATTCCATTACTATTTTAGATTGGAAAAGAACACACCAATATGAACAGGCTCACTGATGCTTTGTACATGGTAAAATTTAAAGTAAGTTTAACATGTTTTTCTTATTTCTGGGACATCCTCTGGGGAAAAAAGGTTACATATCTTTGAGACAACGAAAAACGCAAAATCAACCACCACAAATCCTTTCATTAGAGTACCAATGCAGTTTTATTCTTCCTGTCCAATCCCTCTGTTCTCTGACCCTCCATACTTCAGTATATTTGCCTACTGTTAGCAGGTGCCTCCCTAGGCTATGCTGACCTCACTGGTCATTCAGACGTTTTGCTTTTCCTGAGCTACCTAAAACAAAAGCTCTGTGACCCTTCAGGCTCAGCAAAATGAATCATCAAGTCCAGCTTGAACAAGTTGAAGCTGATTGTCCACATTATTTCTGCTGCAAAGCTCTGAGGGGATAACTTTCATGGGGTCCTAAGCTAGTTCATTGTCAGTAGTATGTGAAGGTTATCTTTTATCAGATGTGTCCAAGATCTTTGAAGCTTGCTGAAGGAAGACTAATTAGACTACCACAAATATTGTTCTTTTTAGATTTGTATGGGCTTAATGCACTCTGTAAGATGCCTAAGTTCTAATATTAAAAAGCACTACCTAATACTTGAGTTGGCATTTTTCTTGTTCCTTTGTATATGCTTGTGAAAGATGGGGGGTTGGGAAAGCAATTCAACAGTCGTATGTAGGTTGTAGATACATGAAGTGATATTTAGATTTCAATAAGAGATTCCCTGAACATACAGGTAAGTGTCATTCCTCAGTTGCAGTGATAGGTCTCCGGGTTTGTCACCAGGGATAAGCTGCTCAGTCTGTTCCTTATGAGCAGCTTTAGAGACTTCTGGGCAGTGCTTTGTGAGTGACTCCATACCTCTCAGATACTTGTGAATAGAACTGCAGGCTGAAAAAAATCTTGCCCTGCAGTGTGGCAGTCAAGGCAATTGCTACCTTAGGCACAGCACCTCCTTCTACTGGTCTTTCCGTTGATCGAGCTTGCTCTACTTTTAGACTTAGATGCTTGTCTTTTAAAGCTGATACTTGTCGCAGCAGGCAATGATTGTTTTAGAACAAGTTTTTCCAAGGTTGACATTTTTTACTGAAGCAGATGGATAGTGTAGAAAATAGCCAGTAACAAGACAAGGAAATTCTTCATGATATTTTCTGTATTTCACTGAACATTAACATAGGAAGTATATTTTGTCTATATTTTTGGACCTTTTATCAGCAGCTCTGAACTTTGGTAGAGGCCATGCAGCAAGAATATACTTCCTGAACTATTTTTAGATGTTTGTCACTAAGAGATGAACTTTGGTAAAGGCCATGGGGTAAAAATGCCAAGTCCAATCAGCCAACACCAGAGGTCACAGTTGATATGCAATAGTATGTAATATTTTTCCTGATTCTTTCTTTATGCTACCTTTTAGGTAACAGTAGTTATGAGGCAGCCAAACTATTACAGACTCTTCTCCTGCTCTCCATTCTTTAGTATTGCTCTACTGTTTTGTTTGTTTCATAAAGACTTCCTAATTTGCACTTAAAAGTAAAAGAAATATCAAATATCAATTGTCTTCCAGGGGACAAAAGCTCAATTTAGAAGCTTCAACCCCAAATGTCTCCTGCCTTTGCGTCTAGATTATTGGACATACCTTGGATCTTTGACAACACCACCGCTTAATGAAAGTGTAACGTGGATAGTGCTGAAAGAACCCATCAGTATTTCTGAGAAACAGGTAAACTTCTAATACTCTCCCAGATCTTTTAAGATTTTACACTGGATACACAGGCAATGGCTGTTTTGCTTTGCAGCAGGGCCAATTGAAAATAGCATTAGCCTGTGAATAATAATCCTGTCCAATAATCGGGGCTTGTATTTTTTCTATTAATACTACCTAGGATATTTGCTTGAACCTATTCTATCAATAGACCTCAATGAATGCTCTCGTTTGGTCCTTTTTCAAGAACATTAATATCAATTGCCTTCTTAAGCTTTAAATTATCTCACATGAATTTACAGCTGGAGAAATTCCGCACACTCCTCTTCACCAGTGAGGAAGACCAGAGGATTCAAATGGTGAATAATTTTCGCCCCCCTCAGCCACTGAAGGGGAGAGTAGTTCGAGCTTCCTTCAATGCCTGAAGAAAACTGACAATGGCCCTGAAATATCCAAGAGCTTCCACATGAAAGACAATCTGTTTTTTTTTTTAGATCACTCCTGAAGTGTGCAAGATAGCCATTTCCCTGAACACCCCATACTTGGAGGGGGGCAACAACTTTCTGATTTTGTAGTTGATTTAAATATTTAAAATCTCACTCTTTAACTTAATCTTTCATCTTTTTAACTGGAACTCTTTTTGGTGTAAGGGGTAGTGAAGTAATTGGGAATGCTGTCCAGGACTCGAAACTAAAAATCAATAGAAGAAACTGTTGATCTATTAGTGCTGATGCACACATTGGATTGTTTGATTTAATGCAAGATGAAACAACAGTCAAGAAATTTGTATTAACTGGACTTAAATTTTTCATAGTTTGAGCTCTCATTGAAAGATTTTCACTGTATTTTAGCTGCCTGACAAAGTGCAAAAGTAGTACAGAAGTTGTTCTTTATTCACCTCAAGTAGGCGCTGATGGGAACACCACTACCTGAAAATGTGTACATTTTCAAGTTACTGTTCTAAGATGCAAATGCTGAGTTTAAAAACAGGCCATATTATTGCACACTATTGTTAGACATCAATTCTTTTAGCCCATACAGAATACATAATTAGTGGCCTCGTTAGTTCTGTTGAAAACATCTGTAGAAATTCAGGTATGCAACTTCTGGCTATCTCAATTGTTCAAATTCTACCTCAGGTGATTTGCTTTGCAATATGACCTTCGGTGTCTGCCCTACAGAATGTAGATTGTTTATTTTACTTAAGAACTAATGTGGGTAGACCTTGACTGCACTGAATGTACATTGCTGCACAAATCATCCCCTAGCTATGGCCCTCTTCAGGGATATTCCCTGCAAATGTGAGGCTTCATCGGTCATGAATACTTTTACCTCTTCAAAATAGTGGCTTTAGACAAGTCGTGCTTTAGTATTGCTGCTACTGCAGCGTAGTGATGAAATTATTCAGACTACTTTGTCTAGTGGTAAATAGTGAGGTTATCTATAACTATCCTCACTCTATTTTCAGTTATTTAATTATGGGCTTCAAATGTTTCATTAAAACTGTATACTTCAGACACGATTTGTTGATTATCAGTTATCATCTTAAATGAAAAAAATGTTCAAAGCTGTATACCTTAAAGGAAAGCAAGGGGGTTAGTGAGGAGAACACCTACTATGGCCTATTTTTTTGTTTTCTGAAAAGGGAGAAAGATACTATGTGTGAAGCACAGTATGAGGAATTGAAGGCCAGAATTCTAGATGAAACTCTTTACAGCTTTTCTGGTATGCCAACCTAAAATATTCTGTTCCTTTGTTTCTTCATATGTAAAACAAGAGTTACACTGTATGACTGACCTACCTCACAGGGATGTTGTGAGGGTTAACTCAGCACTGTTTTGTATTTGAGACTCTTACACAGACTATACTAGAAGAAATAATAGAGAAGAAACATAATGAAATGTTTTTAACTATATGAATGTAGCTTTGCTAGTAATGCAAACTGGTATTGCAAAAAATCTATGTATCTTCATTTGTCCATTTAAATAAATGACACTTAAATATGCATCTCCTCATCTATTTTGAACAGGTCTGTATTTTCCTACATATTGCAATGTTGTTTTTTCCTCAGGCTTCCTTTAGCAGAGAAACACCAATACCTTCACCTGATGCACGTGTTTCAGAGTGAGGGATGATCTGATTGCTCACCTCCAGGTTTCACAGGAACCTTGACCATGCAATAGTAGAATAATATGAACACAGATAGCAGTCATCCCTCAAGTTTCAGACTTTTTTCAAAGTTCTAGAAAGTCTATCAATTAAAAAAAAAAAAAATTAGTCTGTGCCACAATTCTTCCCATCTTCTGGGACTAATGCTTTCTATTGCTGTTTATTCTTTTGGCTAAGAATTCTTGACATTTACTACATCTTTAATGACTTTTTTGCCTACTGTCAGAGTTGGATTTTTGTTACTATGAATTTTGAATCTTATTTCCCTTTTATAGTTAGTTACTACATGAAACACCTTTTAAAATTTAAAAGGTCTTGCAGAATTCCAGAACAACCTTACAGATTTGATATCCCTGTTCTATGAGGGCTAAATTAAAAGCCTCTTAATTGAAATTTAAGCGGTATCACTTACTTCATATGACTTAAACTATCAAAGTACTGCTGCATTTCTACACGCTTTAACAGAGTAGGTTGCAGATAAATATTTATTTTTTTTTTTAATTTTAAGCATATAAGGCTTTTCAAAAAGTGTTAATGGGGTTTGTGTACCAAACCTTGATTCATCTTTTCCCAATTACAACCACTGGGGTCCAACAAAAGAAGCTTACTTATCTACAGAATGTGTCCATGCTGTGACCTTGAACATAGTACTTAAGCTTCTTTAAGGGTGGTTTACTTGTGAACAGCAGAAGGGTAATATTTAGCTCACAAGGTTATTGTAAAAGCTTAGCTATAGTAAAGAGCTTTAAATGGTGAATCCTACAAGGTATTCAGTTTCTGGGAGATGTTTACTACACTTTGATTTAGAAACTTTATAGCTTTTCTCAGTTGTTAGATTATAAACTATCTTTTTTTTACTACAGTGAAACAAGGCGCATTGATAATACAGAAGCTTTTGTAATAATTTCTTCCTTAAAGCAAAAGGAAGCAAAAATTATAAAATTATCCCCCACCAAAGACTAAAGATTACTAGTCCACAATGTTTTTTAAGAGGTAAGACCAAATGTTTGACTGATAATTCATTTTAATTTAGCAAAGTTTCCCTAGTAACTATGTTCTGCAGTGCAAGGGACCATATTAATTGGTATTTTATATACAAATTCTTAACTTGTTAATATATTGGTTGAAATATGGCTAGTATGAGAGCTTTACAGCAAGAACTCTTTTATTCCTTTTACTGATATTATTTTACTATCTATGAGATGAGAAAAATGAAATCCAGAGACTGTGTACTAAGATTTATAATGTGCTGTGAGACCCTCAGAGGATAGTAACTATGACAGTACAAACCGCTATTAGTCCAACTTCTGGCACCACACAGGTCTATCCAAAAATTCAGACCACGTGACTAAGTGTACAGTCCAAATGCTTCTACTGTCTAAATGCTCCTAGCTGTATTCTAGTCAGTGACTCTAGCACACATGTACCCCTTAAAGGCTATTCATTGGGCTGAATAACTGCTATGCACCACTACTTTTCAAGGATTATCAGGAACATCATTTTTTCTGCTTTCTTTTTACCCTCTGACATACCTTCTAAACTTTACTCAGCAAAGTTGCTCTATCACAGACATTCAAATTCTAGAATGTGTGCTACCGTTGTATATTGCCAGCTCCATTGAAAGAAAGCTACCAGCTGAATTTAACTACTCCAGGGACATTTGATTGGCTTAACTTGCAATATGACCATAGTTCTCATGACTGAAGGAATGCAAGGCCTTACTTGTAGGACAGTGACAAATTGAACACCTGTAAAAGTTAGACTAAAAATGCCATCTAGTGGCTGCCTGTTTCCATTCCTTACCATTTCTTACACTTAAAATGCTTAAAACAATTTTTTAAGGCTACTTGGTCAAAGTACAACACATGAGAGAAAATGTAACTTTGACAAAAAATATATATATTTTTAAATGTATAGGTGATTATAGTTGAAATCCCTGTGCGGGCTTGAAGGATATGCAGTCCTTGAACCCTCGTTATCAGATAAAAAGATCGATCTTACAAAAGAATCATAGTAGATCAGTTACGTCAGTTACAATTTTGTTTCACTGGTAGACTAGAGATATCGTCTGCTTGGTAAACTACACACTCCACTACATTTAACTCTTTGACTTTAATGGTTCCAGTTAAGGTTCAGCTTAGTTTTTTACTACCCTTTACAAACAGGAGGATATTTAGGCAACTTCAGTGATATAGGTGATGTATATAGCAGCAATTTATTATGATGTTTCATGATGAGTGTAAAGTATGGTATATTGTAAAAATGGTATATTGATGAAACCTGATTTTACCAGAACTATTCCTAATTTGCATGGCTGTAAGGCAGAGAATATTTATGTTTCTAATGTTCTCTGTATAATACTATTTGCATTACCTTTGAATTTTAGCCAAAAAAAAATCTTACTGCAGGTTGTGAACAACGTCACAATAATGGAAACCATCATTTCACTTCACATTCATATAGTGAGTTTTCTAAATGTTGGCACTTCAAACTAAGTCTGGAGACTTCCCTGCACTTGTAACTTATCCTCAAGAAATTTAAACTCACATTTGGAGTGGTACAGAACCTTAACTGAACATTTATTTCAGCATAAGAGTGATTTTCAGTTTAACTTCAACCAGTTTGTAAGTAAGTAAATGATAAATGTGGAATAAAATGTGGGTAAATGTGGGTAAAAATTATATATGTGGAGTTAAGATCCAGTCACAGCAAATACATATGCCTTTGTACTAATCCAATCACTTTAACTTAAATTGGATCATCAGTTTAAACTGCAACTTCGTGTATATGCACACTGCTTAGTCTCTGTTGTAACAGCAGGGGTTAAGTGAAGTTGGAGAGTTGGAATGACATTTTTTCTACAGTTGTTCATTGTGTTTACCTCTGTTCATTGACATTTCTTGCAGCTTGTTTGCTTTCCTAGCATTTCAGTATTTATTTTAGATTACATAAGAAGATCAAAGACTGGATTTTATTTGCAACCAAACTAAGAAGAAAATGCAATTGCTTTAACAGACCTTGAGGAAACTTATTCTTCCCAGTCTCATTCATAATTTTTTGCTTGTAAGAGACCTCTCCATCTAAAGTGCTAATTTACCTCTTGTGAAAGTTCAAAATAGCATATACATGTACAGTAAATGAAATGTTTGTCACTATTCACAAAACACATATAGCAAGTAGCTGGCATCTTTAAAGGCTGTGAGCAGTAACAAATCCAACTGTTTTGTATTTGTTTCCTTTCAAAAAGCCAGTTAGGTATACTGGTGTGCTGTCTATGAAAAGGCAAGTTCTGACTACCTGTATTCTCCCAGCCGGTCCAGAGAGTCAAGTCATTCACAGGACCTATCTTTCTTTGCATGATGGGCATTCCCAGGTTCCCAAAGGGCGTCTATCTACGGCTGTTTTCTAATTCAAGTACTAGACTGAGCCTTTCTCCTCATTTCAAGAAAACTTCAAGTAGACTTCTACCTCTTTGGATTCAAATTGTGTTTGTTACTAGTCTGCTTTCCAGAAAAGTATTAATTATTTGTTAGAAATATTAATCTGATGTTTAACTTGTTCTCCTAGGAAAACCACACTTATTTGGTTGATATGATTGATTGATATGATTCCATTCTTCATGTGTCCCCATAACAAGCTATGTTTACAAAACACCAGGAGTCCCACACTTTTCATGAATTTCAGTGGGTTAGTGGAAATTCATATATATTAGCACCTGCTGTGAAGGCAGTGGTAATTAACAGATGTCTGTTTGTAGTTCCTGGAATTGGAAAATAGATATATTGTACCAAACTAGCCACAGCGAGTTATTTGCCCAAACAAACAAGCGGAAGAAGGAAAAGGAATTTTCCATAGGAACAAAGGAAAACCCAAGTAGTGCAGTATCAGTGTAAGGCAAGTCAGATAGAAAGCTTTAAGTTTCACTAGCCGGTTACAGAATTAGACTCCTTTGATAAAAGGACATTAAAAACTATGAACAGCTGTACTTCCACTTCCTAGATACATTCTGGGCTTGTTTCTTGACTTCAGCTAAAAGCCTTATTATGCCAAACTATCAGAGCTATACCAAGTATACTTTCATATGTCATTTCTGAGTGATGCATATGAACAGCCTTTTTTTCTTCCTAAGATTTCTGGTTCTTCCACACAGCGTTGGATTTTCAGAGAGAAAGGGTGATACAGTATGTTGTGGAAACATTATCTGAGCTCTAGCCAACTCGAGTTCTCTCCACAACTTAGATGTTCTGAGAGTTGAGATGGTTGCTGCTCTTTTCAAAGCAGAACACTGAGTGCCAAAACCCTTGAGCAAAGTTTAAGATTGGTTGAAAACTACCTCCCACCCTCTCCCAAGATGTCATTTTTTTTTTATCAGTTTTGCAGACATCTGCCTCTAGTTCTATGTGTGAAAATCCTCGTTGTGCAAATATTCTGTTACCCCTGATTAATTCAGGTAGCTTTACATTAACTTACTTGAGCTACTGCAGGTATATAAGATTGTGTATCTTTCATTATACTTCATCATTTTTTCGGTGCAAATATTTACAAGTTAAGACTGCTGAAATACGTCTGCTTTGCAAATGCTGCACAAAACCATTTACTTTTGTCACTTTAAAAGGTTTTGGGAAACGATAAAGTAGAACAAATATAACTGCTTCTGTGATTGTGTCAGCATCTTCATCCAGTATATTATATCATGCTTGGCTAAGAAACTTAACATAGCTAGGATTATGAATAGTAATAGTCATTTTCGCCTTAACATTAATTTCATTTTAAAGTATACAGTGATCTTAAGGAATAAAAGATTACAAAACAGTAAACCAAACCCTATTTCAAGTCCTTAGATACAATGGAAGGCATGCAATATAAGCAGAAATAAGATAATTTATTAATATTTTGATGTCTCCTGAAGAGCTTACCAAAATACATCACCCCTTCCATAAGTCTTAGAACACTAATTCTCCAGTAGGCATCCAGACAGTGATAACATAATTCCAAAAAATTGCTAAAATGCACCATGAGAGAAGAGGTAAACTCTAGCTTTCCCATCCTTTGTACCCCGTATCCAGAAACATACAGCCTAAGAATACAGCTTCAGGTGTCACTCATCCAAATTAACTGAGGCCAATGCCAGAAGCAGCAGTACTCCTCTTCAGCCTGCGTTTTTCCCCTTTCCCAACATTTGATTTAATGATCCTATTACCACAGAGGAACTTGTATCACAGCATCCCTCCCAACAAATTATTATGTTGTCAGATCTGATGACAGCCTCACTTCCCATAAGCTCACATGATAGCTAAAGCTGACCCAACAGGTGGGTTCTGGGAGTAGAGCTCTAAGCAGCATCCAGTAATTACATCAAATTCAGTGTTTCTTGTAGTCTTGCACTTCTCCATTCATACAAACATACAAGTTGGCTGAACTAACTTAAGCAATGTACTCCTGTCTCAAATACCTGGCATGATTTATCTGCTTAGAAATTCCTGTGGTGGTAACTTTAGGTCAGAAGTAAAGATGTCACATGCCTGCATAGCCTGACTGCAACCTGTTTCATGCAATGGGATTTCTGAGACTGACCCTTTAGGCTCACATAACCTTTTACTTTATCTGAAACCTGCTGAAACTGGGCTTGCCCTTAATGGGAGTTGGATTAAGGCCTAAACACGCAGCATGGAAATGAGCACAAAAATATATTTGCGAAGAGAAAACAGAGTTGCTGCCCACACAAGTAAAAAGATAAAATTATACCTTGAAAAAGTCTAAATATAGCATTTGTTACATTTTAACCTACCATGTACCTTAATAAAATGCTTCTGGAATTGCATTCATTTGCTTATAAGAACTCTGTCCTGGCACAGGACATTTGATAGTCACCTTTTGCTCACCTATAAACAATGAAGTCAAAATGAAAGCTTAATTTTGTTTAAAGAAACTTGAGTTATATATATTTTTTTAATGTGAATTAGCTAGGTAGGGTGCTATGGCAACCAAGCCACTGTTGCCACAGGAATTCACCATAGTAATTAGATATTCCTGAGGGCAAAAATACTGCAAGCCTGAGCAATACAATTTCTTTCCCCAAATCATATCAGAGAGTAGCATTTCTACTTTTTAACTTTAATAATGTATCTCTCTGGTTCATCAGCATAACACACCAAAACAGAATCTGAATCTCAATTGACCTTAACATCTAGTCCTGTCAAGTAATGACACTGAAAATGTTTAAGTTCCTTATATGCCTTCATACAGTATTCCTTCTTGTACTTGGCTTATGTGGAACAAAAGCAATACCTGCAGGATTGTTAATTGTCTCACCTTAATTTACATGTTTCCTAAACCACTTCAGCTTATGCACAGGAGTTTATGAAATGACTGCATGAATATGTGAGCAGTAATAGCTTTCAGCTGAAGAGCAGAATTTAAACATGCCTTGAGCAGAAGAAAGAGCAGTCAAGTTGGTTCTCAGGCTGCCAGATGAGGTTTTATCACTGTTGTAAATGGTACAAAAACTGAAAAAACTGGTAGGTCAGAAGACTGCCAAGGAGCTCCTGCTGGTGCACCCATTTTGGATAATTGTTTCCACATATGCTAGAATAATGCTTTTTTTTTTTTTTTTTTTTCTTTATGGTGACCTTTCTTTTTTTTTCTTGCCTTGGTCTTCCAGTTGACATGAAACTATATTTCACTTTTTACATTTAGAACAACAACAACAACAAACAAAAACACGGAAACAAATAAACATTCAGACTCACAAAGATGATCACACATCTGTCCACTGCAGATAATGTGGGAACACACTTATCTCGTGTGGGATACCTGCAACACATTATGTAAATGAAAAACGCTTCAAAACAAGAAGCCAGGAAAATCAAAAATGAACTATCATCCTATCAAAGCCTCATGTGAGCCTCTGTTTTTGCAGAATCACTACTTCAGGTCGAGGCAAGGTCTATCGGTATCCAGTATGTAATAACCAATAACTACTTATTAACCACCATGCACTTTGGGCTCATTCCTTGTCTCATTACTAAATGACTCAACAGAAATTTTAACCATGACAGACACTGAAAACTAGAAAGAAGATGGCAAAAAGGGGGATCCAGGTGTCTGAACCTCTAATAGTTGTTGCTCTTAACTTACAGGGTCTGCCATTTTCAAAGGGGCTTTGTGATTTGGAGCCTTATCAGCTGGCAGCCCCAGCACCAAAAGATGTGTCATTTTACTTTTAAAAAGAACAAAGGAGAGTTCCTGCAAAGAGTAACCTTTGTTGACGTTTATTAATGGATTCTTTATAAATGGATAATGGATTCTTTCTTAATGGAGAATTTAGTTTATTAATCTAAAGCAGGAGGAGGGCGGAGGCTGCAGCCGAGGGCACGGCGCTGCCGAACGTGAGGGCGGCTTAGGGGACGGGAGGTGACAGGAGGTGACGGGACCCGGCACGGCCCCCACGGGTCGGGTCAGGCCGTGCCCGGGGGGTGTTTCTCCTCCCCGCCAGCAGCAGCAGAGCTGGCACCGCTTGGCGGAGGCGGCGCTGAGGGAACATGGCGGCGGGGCGGGAGCCCCACACAGCCCCCACCCGCCCCGCCCCGCCATGTCCTGACAGGAACCCGCAGCCCCGCCCCGCCGCGGCCGTTCCTCGGGGCGGCTCCGGCGGGGGCGGCTCCGGCAGGGGCGGCGCGGGTTGGGCGGCGGGGCCGTCGCTCAGCGCCCGGCACTTGAGCGGCGCCGGAGAGCCCGGAACCTGCGGGGCGCGTGGCGGCGGCTGCGGCCGGGACTGGACAGGAGCGGAGCCCTCCGGTAAGGGACGGGGTCGGAGGCACCGCTTCGGCCGCCTGCGGATAGAGCCGCGGGGGCTCCGGTGGGCCCGGAGGAAGCGCTGCTGCTGGCGCTGCGCCGCTTGAGAAGGGTGGGAGCGGCTCCTGCCTCATGGGCTGTAGCCTGGCGCCTTAATTAGCACCGCCCGGCGCCCTAATTAGCGCCGCCACCGCTTTGTAACGCGGGCGGTGGTTGGGGTGGGCGCTGGGGCTGTGGGTGCAGGTTCAGCAGTGTGCTCAGGACCCCGTCGGTGCTGCCCGGCCCTGGGCAGGGAGGTGTGTGCATGGCGCTGGGGGGATCTGCTGGGGAGGGGAAGGAAAACCCCAGCGAGGTGCAGCCACCGCTGCGAGCAGGGTCAGTCACGTTAACAGGCTGCTCCTGTAAGGGGGTCTGATCAAGAACAGGGGAGTTGTCAGGGTTCGGATCCTGCCTGGCTCGGAAGGGTGGGACGGGAGGGAAGCAGCAGTGGGGAACGGCCTGGGCAAGGCTGACAAATGAGGCTCGTCTGGTGCTGCTGCTGTTCTGGTTCCTCCTGGCTTTCTTCTGGTTGTGTTCTCTGCAGCACAATAGGTGGCGGTGGGAGAGGTCCTTGTCCCAGGAAACCACAGGCAAGCGCTGAGCCATGAACTGGCAGTGGCTTTGCCATCTGCTCTCCCGATGGCAGTGATCAGGCGGTGTCCTTGCCTGTCCTCGCAGTGTCCCCGGTGTCAGAGTGGTGGGATCCTTGGTGGAACAGCCTGTCTGCTCTCTGCTGTTGTGGGGCGCAGGGGGTACGCTTTGCTCTTGTTTCCCACATAGGATTTTAGTCGTGTCCTTGGGTTGGAGCAGTAGACTTTCTGATTACAGTAGCTCACGTTTGTGTTTAGCTTCTGCTGATTTCTTAGAACGTTTTTATTTATGCAACTGGCTGGATGGCCTTAGCACTGCTTCACAGAGTGCACTGCTTAAAACAAACAAACAAAAACCAGAACTGCAGTAGTACATAGATAGCATCGTTGGACTGGGACCTGGAGTACCTTGTGCTGGAGGCAACCTGCAAGTGGTTCAGAGCTCCGAGAAAACTACATTGTTCAAACAGGCTGCCAGTATAATCTTCTGGGAGTAATTGTACTTGTGGTGCTACAATACAGTTAGCTTTTAAGTCCTTGGGGCAAAGCTCTGTTGTGAATTAAGCATCTAGACATGTGTGCCTCTCCCAGCTTGAATAGCTTATTTAAAGGAGGAAGAGAGATGATGCACCTCCCCCATGGCAGCTGAAGAACCTCATCTGTTCAGGTGTGCCCAAGGTTTCAGTGCTGTTGGCAGCAGAGCTCTTCACAGCTGCTTGATTTAATTGCACTCCAAATGAACATGCCTAACTGCAAACCTATAAAAGTCATCAGTGCAGCTGTGGCAGAACTTTCCCTTTGTCCAAGTGCACAGTGCTGTGATAAATACATTAATTGACCAGGAGTCCAGTCTGACTTCAGCTGTGCAGAAATCCTACCAGTGTTAAGACCTGGAAGGTACAAAAAAAGAATCAAGCTTATAAGCTGGAACAGAATTGGAAAGGTAAGCTAGCTTGCTCTAGATGTGAAGCTCGTGGCAATTTATATAAAACGTTAATCTGTCTGCCACATCTTTCAGTTCTGTGGGATTTGAGTACTTACTCTCTTGGCTCTGATGTTTAGAAGAAACATTTTGCGATTTAGAATGAATTTGGAGTAGAGCTGTACTTTAGCAGACGTTTTAAAAGTTGTCCATTAATTGCCGCATAGATCCAACACATTTGAGATATTTGTCTTCTTTGTCCTGTTAGACAAAGCTTTTCACTGAACAGTGTATGTTTCTTGTAATGTTGGAATTATGTCCTAATCATGCCATAATAAGAAAAAGCATGCTTGTAAATAAAAATAAGCTTTCCTGATGGGTTAGTTGGTAGGAGGAGTCATATCCTAAGTTAAATTCACCAAGGTTGTCATTAAGTAATGGAAATTGTATCACTTCTAAGATACCTCTATCCATAAGTCTTTTCTGCAAAAAAGTTCTGAATGTTTCTGTGAGCTCTAGACTTTCTTTGTATTGCTGTATGGAAAGGTTCTTGTGAAATTTACCTTACACCTTTCCAATTCTTATATTCCAGACTACAAGGACGTTCTGCTTGACTGAAGGAAGTTGTTCAATTTGTGGAGTGACCTATGATGTCAAGAACTGTATCATCCTGGATCTTAAGCTCAGCAAGAAACAGCATTGTTTTACAACGAAAAGGACGTTTGTACTCCATATGCATCCCAAATAGACAGAAAATAAAATGGAAGCTTGTCTTCTCCAAAAGACTTCTATACCCTGCTGCAAGCTGCAGCTTAGACAATGTCTTCTCCTTAAAAAAAGCGTTCAGACACACCTCCACTGAAGAAGAACAATTCTCTTTCCAGTTGTCTCCATCACAAATCAATGATATTCTCAGAGCAGGTGAATTATCCCATAAAATACTGGATTTGAATTCTAAAAATACAAATTCTGTGTTGAGATTTGAAAGTAACCAGCTGGCATCCAACACCCCTATTGAAGACCGCAGAAGTGCAGCCACTTGCTTGCAGACCAGAGGCATGATGTTCGGTGTCTTTGATGGTCATGCAGGTTCTGCGTGTGCTCAGGCAGTAAGTGAGAGACTCCTTCATTACATAGCGGTTTCTCTCATGTCTCGGCAAGCACTGGAGGAGATTGAGCTTGCTGTGGAGTGCATGAAACCAGTTATGCCTATTCTGCAGTTGCACAAGCATCCAAATGATGTGGAGTACCGAGAGATAACTTCGCAGTACTTTGAGAATCTCCGGGTTTACTGGCAACACTTACTGGACCTGGACATTGAGCCAGGATTTAGTTTAGAAGAAGCCATGGTAAGTGCATTCAAAAGGTTAGACTCGGACATATCATTGGAAGTTCAGGCTCCCCAGGAAAATGAGCTGATGAGAAATCTTGCCCTTCAAGTAGCTTTTTCTGGTGCAACAGCATGTGTAGCTCATGTTGATGGTGTTCACTTACATGTTGCAAATGCTGGTGATTGCAGAGCAATTCTAGGGGTTCGGGAAGAAGATGGAACATGGTCTACTCTTCCTCTAACGCGAGACCACAATGCCTTCGATGAGTTTGAAATTAGAAGATTAAAGAGAGAACATCCTAGATCTGAGGAGAAAACTCTGTTTGTGAATGACAGGCTACTGGGGATTCTCATGCCCTCCAGAGCTTTTGGAGATGTGCAATTAAAATGGAGTAAAGAACTGCAACACAGTGTTCTTGAGAACAGCTGTGATGCTGAGGCTTTAAATATTTATCAGTATGTTCCTCCAAACTACCATACACCCCCTTACCTAACTGCGGAGCCTGAAGTCACATACCACAAATTAAGAGGCAAGGATAAGTTTCTCATTATTGCTTCAGATGGACTATGGGAGATGCTCAGTAATGAACAAGTTGTAAAACTAGTTGCTGGACACCTTACAGAGCTTAATGAGCAGAAACCACAACTGGCTTTTGAGAAACCAGTTAATTTGGGTTATATGCACAACTTGTTACTTCAGAGGAAAAACGGAGGCATTGCCTCACTTGACCAGAACATAGCTACTCATTTAATAAGGCATGCAATTGGAGATAATGAATACGGCGAGGTGGACCAGGAGAAACTTGCTGCAATGTTGACACTGCCTGAAGACCTTGCAAGAATGTACAGAGATGATATCACAGTTACTGTGGTGTATTTTAATTCAGAAACAATTGAAAACTATTACAGAAACAATGAATAGATACTTGCACTGCTGCTCTTCTATACTGCTAGTTGATTTTGATACTGAGACCATCACTGTCTTTCTTTGATAGCCAAGCTGTTATCAGTGTTATGGTCTGGAAGTTCCTAAACCTTCTTTGTTACTGACTAGTCTTGAAAATAACGTCTCTAGAAGTAAATTTGGTGAAAGTTCCCTGGCTTTCCCAGTGTGTACACATTGAAGAAAAATGTTTTGATGGAAGTTCACTGCAATGCAACTGAACTAAAGATTGCTGACCAAGTTCTGATTCCATGGGAACCACTGGTAAAAATTTCCAAACGAACAAATGAGACAGATTTCAATGAGACTGGTAAAATTTCATAGGGAGATGGATAATACCTGTAGCTGCATGGAGTATAGGAAAGCTCTGCTGTTGTGGAAAACAAGTAGCATCCTATTGAAGCACTGTAATTGAATTAAATAAACACACCTTT
Source organism: Aythya fuligula (assembly GCF_009819795.1). Classification (NCBI taxonomy): domain Eukaryota; kingdom Metazoa; phylum Chordata; class Aves; order Anseriformes; family Anatidae; genus Aythya; species Aythya fuligula. Next base: position 11,941,675 of record NC_045570.1, on the reverse strand, counting down.
ATTTGATGTAGCAGTGTCAGATATTTGCCTTGTGTACGTGAAGCTTAATTTTAAAGACAGCACTAAAGAAAATGGTTCAGACAGCCCTGGAACTATTGGACATTGTTTTCCATACAGATTAAGATAAGAAACAAAGCCATATTTTCTTTGGCAATTATTTAAGTGTGAATGCATATCCTCTTAATTGTGTGTGGATTTGTATGACAACTTCAAACTCAAAAGCACATCAGGGACTTCATGGTCCCCTGCCTGGGAATTAACAGTACTAGACTTGAGCATTTATGCACCTACTTGCTTAAAGAATAAATCATTTTCTTAAGTATTGATGTATGAGGTGTTGCATATCAAATCCACCAACTGTAATTTAAATGAAGTTTGACACATCCAGAAGTTCAGAAGTACATCTAAAGGTAAATACAGCAAAACACACAGCACCCTTCTCTTCAGATTTGACTTAAAAATAAAAGTACTGGTGTTTCACTAAAATACGTTGAATCTTCTTGTCTTTGGACAGGAGCTTGTTGTTACAGCTGCAGTTATTTTCTCTAATGAATGTATGTTCTAAGCTCTGAATGTATTCTTTTGTGTATTTTATAACAATTTTCTTTTATACTGTTTTCAAGGGTGATTATCTAAAGCTTGCAAATTAGCTGTATTTTCTTAAATTCCACATATGGTGTTCTCTGGTGGCTCTTTCCCGTAATTGTTGCCAGTAAAAATGCGCTCTGGGAATAGAGGACTGTTTACTGCTGTAGCTACCAAGAAAGAACCTGTGTGGGTGTGTCACAGCAGATAAAAATAAAATCATTTTTTTCCTCTGTTTCACTTAAAATAAAAGCATTATCCTTCTGCGCTTCAGCAGATGAAAAAGGGCTTCAATTTTCATCCTAAACTTTTAAGCAAATGAGATCTTGGTGATAAACTAGTAGCAGTTGTGGATTTGGGCCTTTTTATGTACTTTTCCTCCACATAAGACTTCTCAATGCTTTTCCAGGCATCTAATTAATCTGTTTTAAGACTCTTTAAACAGTTTTTTCTTTTCAATTAAATATTTGTGCTTTTGACTACACAGGATTTACCTGTAATTCAGTATTACAACTGCAATCACTAAATGCATTCTTATATTAAACCTTTGTTCCAGAAAAACAACTTACTATTTTTTTTCTTTGAGTACATATATTGGAATATATGCACCAATTCAACTTGAAGGCAGGTAGTTCTATTTTTTGGATGAAATGAGTAGAGTTCAAAATCAGCAAACCAGGGTTGGCTTGAGAAACCTAAGACTTAGACCTCAGAAAGGTTTAGGTATGTGCAAGGTGTTAAAGAGGATGCTGAAATTCTTGTTACTTGGTCCAGTAATTTAAAGTATACCCACCTTCCTGAGGCAGGTACTGTGGAGCAAAATTTCATGTGCTAGAAAAAGGCAACCAATTAAGGCAACTGGTTGAGGAGAAAAGTGCCCTTATGCAGCATTCCTGAACCCCTTTGTATTTATGTGGGCAATTTCCATTTGCTCTTACAGTACCTTACATGCTTCACTGCTTTAATTTTAGACATAAAGCAGTAAAAGAATGCATCCCTCAACTACTTCTTAATAAAAAGTTACTTCACAGTGTGCCTAGAGGAACAAGGGGCTAGACCACGCTAGAGCTGATACTAAATAATGCAATTTTAATGAAGATGATTTAGAAAACTTGTGCTATAGAGCAAACCTATAAATTCAGAAATACAGCAAACCATCTAGTATATAGTCAGTAAAAAATAGTTTTCTAATTCAAGTAGAACCCAGTGGTAAAATCTTTGTTGTCTTTGAAAAGAATCATTATACCACTGTTATTCCTAGATACCAGTGTTACTCCTAGATACGTGCTTACACGTAGGTTGTTGTAATTGCAACTGCAAATTGGTAATGATTGTTTTAGGGAATCCATTTGACAGTAAGAAGGGTACTACTTCTAATTTCATGCTAGTTTTGCTCAGTTTAACACGCAACACTATAATTATCCTACAGTGGAAAAGGATTACATTAAACTAGTTAGTTTTAAATGGTCCCTGGAATTTATTGCAGGCCAAAGACAAAAACCTGTCATCACTTATGGTAAAGAAAATAATGATTCTATCAGTTTGAATTAGATCAGACACCTAACTACGAACTTAGCTTCTTAGGCATTAATAAACATTGTATTTTGTGACTTGGAGAATCAACAGCATTTAAATGAGTGAACTTAATGTGTTAAGCTGCTTATGCAAGCCCGCTGATGTGAAGGCTTAATAGCCACATCTAGATGCAAGTCCTGCAATACCAAAATGTATGTTCTGACAAACATCTTTGTAGGCAGTCTATTTGCTTTAGGTTGTATCAGTTCTGTTTGGAGTTTTTTTTCTCTCTAACAGTCTAAAGAAGCGATAGTCAGAAACACGCTCACCCAAATCACTGTTTTCTTTTTTAAATAAAAATATTTAAATCATTTTTCAAGTTTAGAAAGTGATTTTTATTAAAGGGATGGGAGACAATGTTTCAGTTACTTTATCAGAATCTAGCATAACAGAAAATATGCTAGATTCCAGTTCAGATAGGGTAAATATTCAAGCTCAGATAAAAATAAATAGTTTGAGTAGGCTTTGCTAGTTTGCTTTGAAACTTGTATCTCAGCAGTTTTCCCCCAATGGAGATAATTATTAATACATAAAAGTTAAGGATACCTTGATACTACTGAGGTGCACTAAATTGCAGTCAGCAGAGGGAGCAGGTGTTCACTGGCCAACATATCCAATCTGTGCTTTAGTAAAATTGGAAATACACATAAAAATGTTCAATTTGGCAAGCTCACTTGCATAGTATTTGCCTGCAGTTTAAAAATCATTTGAACATTTGCCTGAAGTATATGATGTAAATTGTCTTAAACAGATGCAAAAAGGACTGCAAGCACTAATAAAATCATTGAATTAGAACGGACCAGTAGCACAGCAAGTGTTCAAGTACTCAGTCTGAGGTTCAGCTTTGTTTCCATTAATTCCATTGGTTTGCCTTTCTTGAGGGTGAAGAGAAATTAAGGGACAATTTTTTCCTCCCTCTCCTTTCTGTCCCCTCCCCACCTCCAAAAAAAAAGAGGTGTAAACTTTGCAGAAGATTTTTTGGGTGTTTTAGTCAGAGTCTCTGTTTAGAGCTTTAATTGTACTGAGAAGAACTGAAAGTAGAACTGTGCATATCTTGTGGTTTTCTCAGCTATCAGTTGGTCACACTACTGTCATAAACCATTTTCTATGTTCCCTTCATTGCTGTGCTGTAATGCTGCGGCAGAGAAAGCGGAAAAGTGAGACTCCAAGGCATGTGTTTCTCTAAAGGCTACGAACTATGGTTTGACATGAATAGGAAATACGTTTTTCCTCTATCTGCTGCTGAGCAGTCGACCTCCAAAAAGGTATAATTATCACATAAAACACTTGAAATTTTACTAAATCGTTGTCCCTATCCTGGAGAACCAATTCAAACTGCTACCATCAGATCTCTCTAGGTATGTCAGGTGAGAGAGTCTTATTTCTTACTGCATTAGTTAATTGCTGTTCGGCCATGTTATGGGCTCGTTGGCCCATGCTACAGTTTCATACTAACAAGTGTCTGGGCATCTGCTCAAGTCTGTCGATGGTGCCGACTCAGAATGCTTTGACTGAGGCTCTTCAATGACTTGAAGGCAAAAGATGTATGGGACCAAAGCAATTGTAGAAAGGATGCAGAATTATGCCTTCCATTCAGATTAAAAAAACAAACTTCTTAACTGGGCACTTCTAATTTCTTAAGAGTAGAAAAATAAATAAAAAATTGCTTTCTGATGAGCTTTACTTAATTAGAAACAATACAGGGGGAGAAATGTAAAGGAGCGATGCTTAAAAAGGTACTGGAACCACAGGCAGCAGGTAAGTGGGTCATAAAACACGCTCTGATAATCCCATTTATGTTTATGTAGCTTCGGTGTGAGACTTTTACAACTTGCCTAGGTTAATTCAGTGGTTCTGAAAAAGATTACACAGTCTTGGAGTTTGAAGTCTCTATGTGACAAGATGAACAGTGATCAGGCAGGATTTCCCATGCTCCCCCTGCTGAAAGTGGAGCCAATTGCATAGGGGCTTGCTCTAGAGCGAGTTGTTTAGTTCAGACTCTGACTTCATACTTCTCCCACACCAGCCAAAAGATGCAAGCTGTTGAAATAGTTCTTCCTGCTTGGAGGCTACTGAATGCATGTTAAGAACCAGTGGCTTACTGTCAGCTGAGGAGGAGGTGTAAGCTCCAGCAGTGGAGCCTTTCATATGAGTTTTTTTTTTTTTTTTCAGTGTGCTTTCCTTTATCCTCTCTGAAATGGCCTTTATTGCTGTGGGGTGGTTCTCACATCAAGACTTCATACTCCACAGTTCTCAGGTGTTTTTTCTTCACTAAAAGGATTTCAAATTCAGTTCTGTATTGAATAAATCTTCAGTTCCATACCTGTAGAACCAAGGTTGGCCAGAAGATGTCAGCTGAGTTTTGTAGAAGGAAAGCTGTGTTGTTATAACCACTTTAATCTCTGTTCAATATTAGATATGTGTTTCTAACGCATGAATTTCAGGTGCTGTTCAATAACAAACAAGCAAAAAACACACCCCCAAAACTGGATAATCTAAGCAAGAGTTTGATTAACTTCAGTTCTTTGCCAAAACTACGTTTTAATGTCCTACCTAACCTAGGTGATTAAGCTTGGTAGAAGACAATTTCCCTGTCCTGGCATTGGTAGATAGAAGAACATGAAAGCCAAGTCTCTTTCCTGAAGTCTCCAGTTGCACAAGAAAGAAAATATGCTTCCTAAGCTGAGGAAATCTTTGCTCAACCATTATCCGTCTGTCTGGCTCCCACTGTCACGCAACTCAGAAGCTGCAGATGGCCAAAGCTGCCCCATGGCTACACTGTGCTTTATGTGAAGTTGTTAGGTTTCAGACAGACGTCTAGCCTGGAAATTACAGTGAAATGAGGAACTTGCTGCTGTGACGAGATCTACGGCTCACTCTTGGTGTTCACAGAGATGTTTTGAGCTCTTGGTTCAAACTCAGTGTCAGCTGGTATTCTGGAATAAAATGAGGGCTTAAGAAATAAATCAGCGTTTTGTTTAGTATTATCTGCAAGTCTTTCCTCTGGAAAGAATTCTTTCTGTGCTGGATGCTGCTGTAACTATCAAAGCCTGCATCTCTTTGTGTATTCTTGCTGTTGCTTTTTCCACTCCCCAACCCTTGCTTTCTTCTCTTCCTACTACTCCATGGTGGCTTGTTTTCTGTTTCTTGTTCTGGGCAGCAAATACTTCAAGAAAAAAGGGGCTACACCACTGTGTCTTAGACCAACATAATACGGGTGAAGTGGCTTTGTTCAACAGATAGCCGGTGAGGGAATTCTAAGACATGCTTTCAGCCTGGTGCATGCTGAAATGATTCCGCAAGCAGTTACAAAAAATGGCTTTTGGCTGCTGTTACAGCAACACAGAATAGTACAGCAAATATCAAAGATCTGAAACGCTAGGTGATACGGATAATTGCTTTGTCCTCTGTGTCATCAAAGATGAAAGGAGGTACTGTCCCTGTAGGCCAGCTTTGCCTTCTGTTTAATCCCAAAGTTCATCCTGAGATACATTTGAGCCTCTAACTGCTTACCATGGAAGCAGAGTAATTCAGACAATACTGACAACTCAACTGGAAGATTAAACTGATGGGCGGAATTGGGGCAGAATAAGGCTGTTATGTTTGGGTTAGAGTTGATACTCCATGGAGTGGCTCTACACCTGGACTTGGGTCAGGTTCTGATCTCTAAGCCATTTGATATATTTGCTAATCAGACCTTTGATATGCCCTATTAAGAGTGAAATCCAGTCATTTGACTAGATATCCAGAGAAACTAGGTCATGATTAAAACCTGCCACGGTTGGGGCTCATGTTGCACCTTCTTAATTTAAACAAAATAAAATGGAGTTAACTCTGCTGTTTGGCAAGCATGTGTTAAGCTCATAAAAGCTATGCATCCATCCCTAATTCTGACGTTGCCATGCATTAAGGAAACATGCTGTTCAACAGTGGTTTTTTTTTGGTGTTATATCACATGTGAGTTCCTAAGGCACGTACATACGACCTTTCATTTGCAGAGTTGTTTTAATGAGTAAGAGATAATTGCTATTTTTGTATAACTATGATAATAGTAGAGAGTAAATTCCCTAAAGACCCTGATCCGTTTAAAAAAAAAACTGCTGAAAAAGTTATTTATTTTTATTGTGACTGTTTAAAGTAAGCCCTGTGTCTTTGTAATCTTTGGCTACAGTAGAATAGATTGTACTAATCAACTCTGGAAGTTTCTGTGGTGACATTACATTGAAGAGACAGAAGACAGTCTGTAAGAACCGCACAAACAATGCCACATCACTGTCCTTTTCCAACTGTGATACAAAAAGAAAAAGGGGGTTCGATTACATTTTGACTTCAACTCCTGTGTACTTTTTCCAATCACCTGACACAAAAGTAGGTGTCTTCAATTAGCTGCATTTCCTTTACTGGAGTGCTAGAGTGCTAGTTAATTTTTTAAATGGTGGTGGTTGCATTTTTTTTTTTTTCATTCAGGCCTTTAGAGGCATTCTAGCATTGTTTTCAGTGAATGCTAGTAATAAATATTTCTACATTATTCACCTGCCAACTCATCTTTTATTCATCCTTCTGATGAAAACAATCCTGTGAAACTTCTGTTGCTGAAGAGTTCCAAAACTTCCACATTACAGATGTTATAGATCCTTTTCAGCTTAGTGGAATAATTTTCTATTATTTTGTTACATATTTTTAAAGAAGTTAAGAACTGTCAAGTTCTGATTTTTAAGTAAAGCAACAGAAAGCAACCCCATACATGGAGCAGCAAGTGAACTGCTCTTTATTTGCTTTATTTAAAGATGCCAAATGTTGTACTGAAAGTCACATGGCTGCCCTTGTATTTTGTTAAAACTTCAGCAGTGTGGACTGACACCGCTGCACCTGAAGTCCTTAGTCCTCAAATACTGGTACACTTACAATCTGGCAGTGGTACCACACACCTGGGAGAATGGTTGCTTGTACGGCTTTGTGATTTGGGACCTTGAAAACTGAGAACTGAAAATAAACTAATTGGCAATGTGTGTTGATGGGGACAAAGGAAACATCCACAATACTAACTCTGTGCTTTCCATGTGGGGTAAGAGTGTGCTTATGTATGAACTGGGAGAGATATCATTGAATGACATCCAGCTAAATGATACTTCTTTTTTCCTACTTGAGTGGAAATCACTATTTTATGCAAACTATTGATAGCTTGATCTCAGCTTAATTGCTGCTACCTCTTCATTAAAAGCTAGCAAATGACTTAGCTATAACTAAACACCTTCCTGAAGTTGTATGTTGTAACTAAGTCTAGGAAAAACTGTAAACTGTTGCAGGAATTTACCTATCTACATACAAATGTAACAGAGTGACTAAATACACTAGAAAGAGGTTGTATTATTTGCTAGACCAACTGATTTATGGAGTTTCATTTATTATTTATGTGGACCACCATTTGGTCTACATATGAGAAGCAAGAACTGCCTGTGACCCCGTATCATAGACAATCATGAGTATAAGGATCTTGCTTCTTTAAATATATTTTTGTGATATGAAAATGTGATTTTTATATTCCATGAAGAGAAAGAAGTAAGGCATGAATGTATGTTAGTTTAAACTCCTATGTTTATCCTAAGAGGTTTTCTCTGCTTCTTGACTACATAAAATCTTAGCTCTTTCAAGAGCTTTCCCATGAACTTAGAGGCATCACTGCCTTTTTTTTTAACACATTTTTCTTATACACATGTCAAAGTCTGATTCTGATTTTGAAGATGGTGTTAAATTAAAACATGGCAGTGGTGTAGGAATTGCCTCTGATGTTGGGTGTCTTGAGGCACTCATCAATAGGATCTATATCCTCTAACCTGTGCCAGTGGATTAAACTGGTAGAGTAGAAAATGAGCTAATGGCCACCTCTTAAATATATATATATATTATATTATTTTATTTTGATTCCCTAGTGTGGAGTAAAAAATGTAATATTGTGCTCTTCCTTGATCACATGGAAATTCACTACCATAACATTTTGGGATATAGCCCAGAGCCAATTGACCTCTTCTTGAAAACCTTGGAAGGGGCAAGAATGTGAACTCCTGGATGCGTACATCCTATTTGCAAAGGAGATGCAGTTTTAGATGGGCAATACCCATGACTCTGGGGATTATAGATTTATATTCTTATGACCACGTAGGAGTATTTTAGCTATTAGCTGATAGGGTATATTTTTGTTTATCACTAGGCAGTTTTTGAACTTTTTTTAGCAGTAATGGTTTAGATCAATAATCTATTAATAGACTATTCAAGCCGAAAGTTTCTATTCATCCTCACTCTCCAAACAAGCTATTTCTATTGTTCATTATTATGCACCACTTCCATTTCAACTCTGAACTCATAAATCATAAATGAACTTGAAGTATTCATTTCCCTCTTTCAGCACCACCTTTATCTAATATTTGCTGACATGGTTCATTTATAACTTATTTTTGAGCACAGTCAGACTTTGTTTTCTGAACAGATGAATTCATTATTGGAAAGGATTCTATAAATAGAATTTAGGGGCCACCAAAATGAGAAATTCTAGCTCATTTGTATCTCAGCTGGAACAATCTCATCTGATGCACAGAAGTTTCGAGCTGATGAAATGAAAGCAAATGACAAAATTGGTTCTAAACTGTTATATTATGAATGCACTATTTTTATATTATTGTTAAAGATAATAGAAACTATCTGGCAAAAAGGCAGCATATATTAGAAGAGAAAGGAGGAAAAACCAGGTTAACATTATAGAAAAATATGTATATTGTGGGATAAACTAATTATTTCTGGTACCTTCTGGTATTCTGAGCTATCTTCTTCAGGTGAGGCTTGCATAGCATCAAAATCCTGTTACAAAATAGGTCTGCCCTATCTTCCTAATATATTAGAGGCAGAGATGTCTCCTCTATAAACACTTGGTGCTGAAATAGTGAAGCAAATTCATGAAGATGTGATTCTATTTCAGTATCTCAAGTACAATCACTAATGGAAAACACATGAATCCTCTAAACTATCTAGTCTCATGGAAGTCTAAAGGCTTACTGCATCAGACCAGAAATATTTCTTCTGGGAACAATGTGGAAAACTATGTTAAAAACTATGCACAAGTTCTGGTTTGAATATGTCTGGCACACAATGCCTTCCAGAAGTTGAAACTCTGCTGCTGGGGCATGCATGAAGACTTTGCCCTAACTCTTCCCAGTAATGGATGGCTTCAAACATGGCTGGATACCAAACTAAGTCAGTTAGGATATTATTTCATGATAATAAAACTAACTGATGTCTTTACTTCCTCCTTCCTTACTGATGAACAAAGTATATTGTTCAGGGGGAAGACTCTATGATCTTGAGACACTGTAAGTAACTGAGGAGGAACTTCTGACTATTTTTCTAGAATATGTATATTTGCTATTTGACTTTATCTCAGTGACATTATCTGACTGTTTTCTACTGTTCACTTAGGACATATTCACTTCACTTGTTTTACTGCATACTGAAACCAGAAGAGTCCATCCATTGACTCTAGAATTAAGAATTTACAAGTGAAACTCATTTCATTATTTTCTTTACAACATACATTTTAAATGATTGTGATTAAGTAAGGGGCCTGTGAATATGAAAGAAGTAAGACATGCAGGTATGGGATGGGGGCTTCAAGTGGCAGTGGAACTCTGGTATAACTTTGGTAAATAAAGTCAGAGAAAACCAGCTAGTAGGAACCATTTGTGTCTGTCACAGAAGTGTGCAGCTTGGAGTCCCTTGTCATGGCTGTTCTCCTGTGCACTACACACAATGCAGAAAAAAGGTATATATACTGTCAATACCTAAAAAGGAATAAAGGGCAGAAAGGGAAACTGGTGAGGAAGTGAGAAAATTTGCTGAGATCAGGTAATCTTCAGAGCAGATAAAACCTAGGAATCCTGATAGTGTGCAAACCACTGGGTTACATGTGCCATCAACTGCTGCTAGTTCACAGCTATTAACTTAAACTCTGTTGCATGGAACAGACAGGCCTTGTTAAAGTCCTCTTTCCTCTGAGTGTGGAATAATTGCCTTTGATATAAGTTATTTTCTTGTTCATATCCAGAACTGCAAAATTAATCCAGTTATTCCAAGAATGTGATCTTCTGAGAAGATCATTTAAAGAGATATTTTTAACTCAGAAAAGTTCTATTGACTACAAATCTACTCTTGAAATAAAGCAACATCTAACATTTGTCTTTGAAAGGTTAATGAGACTTTGCTATGTTTATAGTACTGCATTTAAAAAAGAAGCAATGATAATGGCAAGACAGATGGTAAATTTTCACAAGAGGTTTTTTGTGTCTTTCAGGTGACCAAGGTGATCACTGGACTTACAGAAAGAACTGTAAATGTTTTTGTGGACTCATTTGGAGAAATATAAGGAGAAGGACATAAGTATCCAAAATTACAGTTAGCTTTTGTGTTTGTGACTTGACAAACTGCCTTTTCTTATGCAGTGCAAAGAGAATTGCACTGTATTTTTAGAGAATTGTGCAGTATTGTCAGTCTTGATACTCACAGCCTGCATGTCTGATAGGATTTAATGGGATATGGGGCCCTCTCTCATCAGCAAATTAAATACATGACCAATCTCAGCTTAGAGCATGCAGTACAACGTAGAGATACCTGAGCTAAGTCCAGAGCTAGACAGTAATAAGTCAGCACTTTGCAGTACTAATTAGCGCTACTAAGAGAGGAACACCTGCTTGGCTAGTCAACTCCAGCTGGACCATGTCTAGAATTCATAAGTAAGTACATCCCATTCTCTGCCAGGCTGTAGATATGCGTTATTTCTCCGGAGCAACTACCTATAGGCTAGTATTGCTGTCATGGACTATAACATGAAGAAGTGGTCTGGATGGAAGCCAGTTCTTAGAGACAAAGGCAAGGCTAACACTTAACTCATGGTGTTTAAAGTCTCTTAGCTTTATTTTTCAGTATGCAAGAACAGGTAATATAAAGAAAAAAAAACACCTGGGAAGTCATGTTCTTATTCTGTTTAACTTAATTCAAATGAAAAAAATGACTGCATTAATCCTGTCTTTTTTTCTTGTGTTTGTCATTTCAACTTCTATGTAATGTCCGTCTTTTCTCTGGATTTTTTGACATTGACATTTTAACAATCATTCATGCAAGCATTTTTTAAATTTTTTATGAAGCTCAGAGGACTCAGATTGTTGCAAAAACCTGTGTGCACTGTTCAAAACTATCATGCTTACAATCAGCTTATTTGTTGTCTATCCAGTATTCAAACTGAAAGCACAAACTGAATTTTCAAAATCCATTTCAATTTTAGATTAAATTATTGATCTTAACTACACTAGGGGTAGTGTAAGCCAGGACTGACTAAGGAAAAGAAAGCAACAGAAAATCATGTGCTGACCTGAAAAATAAATTTGCCATACTGTTTCAAAAATTACTGAAGTATTTCTTGCATGCTAGTCTTTTTCCTTTGGTCTCTGCTGATTTGTAAACCTCATGTTCCTTCTTGCAAAGGATGAGGTAATTTACATCTTATGTTTATGAAAGCATGTTAAGTTAAAAATAATGTATTACATACATTTTTTTAGGCATACACACCAAATACTCATTTTGCTGAGATTCCTCTGTATGTGAGGGAAGAATGTATTTGATACAGTAGGAACAAAGCAATCAAAACCTACAAAATATTAGCAAGCAGTACTAAATCAGGCTTATTCAATAGAAAAGCTCTAATAGTATATATTGGCTTCTTTGGTTACCAGACTAAATATAATAACACATATCCTTAAAACACATATACTGTGCTCACGGTCACCATCTCTAATTGAAGTTGCCAATCACTGTATCATCATTGAATAGTTCTATGTATAGATGGTGACCTGCCGTATTAGTCAGCAGCAGCCAATATTACAATCTGACTCATACCACGTTTAATTGGATACTGATGGATGAGTGAATTGTTTCGGATAAAATAAGAAACCGCTTACAAATGTCATTGTGTTAAATAGGCTCCTTTGCTTTGTGAAAATATCTTCTTAAAATGTATGACTTTGTATCTTTGAAGTCAGAGCACAGTACTTTGCCAATGTACCATAAAAAGGACTGTGTCCTTAGGAGTTAGCTGATACTGTGCTGTCCTGGATTTCAAATCCATACCAAAACAGTTTTGGTGCACAACATACCCAAGCTAAGTCAGTGAATCCAAACTCCACTTATTTATTAACCATCTCTGGTCATGACATTGTTAACATATACAAGCTAGGGAGTGGATTTTAAGAAGCTGTGGCATTTCATAGTCTTAAATCTTTTAAAGATGATGATTCACAACCTTTATTCATTAATGGGCATCTGATTCATTGCAGGTTATAGAGGAAATAGATTTTTATATTGCAGTATAATTGTTCATACTGCTTTATAAAGACTGGGTAATTATTTCTATTATTGATGCCTATTTGGAGGATTTATAGCTTGTCTTTAAAACCTATAACCTGCCAAGCTACAGCATAGAACAATCTCTATCTGAAAGTAATTTAAAGTGATCATTTTTAATTTATGAAAAGGTAGTTATTTAAAAAAAAAAAAAGTTTCAAAGCATTTACAACCTTTTCAGTAGAGTATAAAACTCTAATTTTCATAAAAATGAAAAATGAAAGAATTTTATGTTGGTTTGGCTAAACTGAAATGTTTCATAGTCACACATTTCATAGTCTTACAGTCACATTTCAATTTTCTGGGGTAAAAACTGGAACGTTTGGAGGTAATCATCAAAATACTACACGGAAATAAACCCTGCAATTCACTTTCTTTCTCCAGGATGGGATGAAAAACCTTAATTTTCTCTGTAATTTTCTATGTAAGGCAATTCTGAACTTCCATCAGCTCTTTTTAAAGTTAAATGGCTTATCCAGGAACGGTTTAAATGAAATAGAGTATGATTTAAGAATGAAGGGCTACGTATTTTGATATATTAAATCATTTTCATGCATTTCTACCAGCAAAACTATAGGAAATTTTTCTATCATTTGAATATGGTTTTCTGCCTCTCTACAAGTTAAAGCCAGGTGTTTATAGACTCCTTCATTTTGTCATTGTTGACTGCAAATGGCAAGGAATCTATTTTCCCAGTGTTTAAAGTTTTAATCCCAGTAAGCTTTATTCTTCTTTATTCTTCTTGCTGTACCCTGCCTTTTCTCAAAGCCAAGGACTGTGGTACCTGGGGTCTCTGAGATGTGGGTCCCTTGGTGTATGAGACAGATCATCATCAATCACCTGACATGTTTGGATTTATTTTTTTTTTTCTCCAAAACTAGGTGAGAAATAGAATAGTTAAAATAAATACAAAATAGAGCCATATCAATTGTGCATAGAATTTCTAGGCTCTTCGGTTAATCAAAGACTGAAAAGACAATAGTGAAAACAGTTTCACTGCCCAGGAATATAGGCATCTTTCCAGACTTCTGTTTTAGGAAACTAACAGGTTGCGTTGCTGATGCCTTACAACTCAGACCATTTGGGCCAGAGAACCTGTTTGAAATATGATGCTGAGCATTGTCTGCTTTATGGTAAAAATATCACAGCTCTTCCCCAAAAGAGGCAGTGAATTTACTGTTGAAAGCTGGAGGTGAGAGGAGCAGAGGTACTGTACTCAGAGATGCCTGTTGTTAAGAAAAAGTAGAAATGTTCTGCTTTTGCATCCTTTGTCATGAGTAGTTAGAGCTTCACCTGCAGGACCCCTCTTGATTTTTAACAAGGGAAAACAAGCAAGGAGCCTTAATGAGGACTTCTACCAAAACTGTTTCTGGTGCATCTATTTTTCAGTACAGATTCTTAAGACTTTTATAGTTCTGATTAAGGAAACACTTTAAACCAGGTAAGCTTACTGTGATTCTAACCTTTAGCCTGTGCATTTAGAAATTTGTTTATCTGTATTGTGTTCACATCTGCTGAGAAGTCTGTTTATGTCGGTTTCTGGAAAGAGAGAGTTCTTCCTCTGTGAGCTAAGAAAAGGTGAATACACATGACTCTGTCAGTCTAAAGAAATCCCCCAGCTCTGACTGGCAGCTGGTGCACGTATTACAGAGATGACTAGAACTACTCAGTTCTCAGTAAACCTCCTACTGAATACTCTTGCTTGCCAAATGTTAATTACACAAATGTCTGTCTCTCTGTCAAGTGTATACGTTGGGACTGTGGAGCATTTGACTCAATGTTAGATGTGTACTTTATCAGTCATCTGGCCTGCTGTCAGCAGGGTTCTCATTTCCACCTAGCACATCAAACTGGGGATAGGAAAAGCCTCCCTAAAGATAATGTGCTTGACAGTTTGCATGGGATGTACTCAAACAATGATGCTCACCTTTGACACCAAGTATTTTAAAAAATCTTGGAAATAAACTGACAACAGCTAACTGGTAAATCTGTAAAAAACAGTCTAACATTGCCCTATGGACTCTATAATTGATAGTTATTTTCATTCTTTCCCTTTGAAGTCTAAACTATAAGGGGATTTCAGACATTAATTATGAGTTGTCTGTAGCTTGTATAAATGCATTCACATTTTTTGGAGTTACATTGGGTCTGTTCCAACTGAAGAGAATTCAGAATCACCCACCTCTACCCAGCAACCTGCTGTACATTGTTCCAAGCATTCTCATTTTCTTTGTCTGTCTCAGTCTGCATAGCATAATCATAAACCATCTGTATTTAAATAGTGTTCTGTATAAATAGCATTCCCAGTTAAAAACAGACAACCAAGCCAGTAGAAAAAGAAAAGAATCAAGGTTTTGACCTCTTGATGAGGATTAATCTGGAGGAATTCTTTTTCCATTGGGGTCACTGAATTCACACTAGTGTAATGTAGTCAGAAACTTAGCTTGGGTATTTATAATGTATCAGAAAGTTCTCCACGGTAGGTTATAACTATCATTCTTTAAAGTGAGTATGTAAACTGATAAGTCAATAGTAAGATGAGCAGCAGTCTGAAACAGAGTTTGTTTACAATGCAATTACTGCACATTAATGGTATGAATTTAAGTCTGCTAGCTATTTTGCAGTAGCTCTGTGTTCCCTTATGACAGATCTTTAATGAAAAATGGTGCACAGTGGAACACAATGTCATTTGCTAAACAATACATACAGCCAGCTACAGGATGGCACAGAATCAGAGTGAACCAAAGACAGCAGACAGTTACTGGGGTGCAATGCTGTTCCTTAGCTGAAAAACTGGTGCTGGGACCTTTTTTATAGTGTTGTGCAGTGACTGACTGCTTCATTTTGATTCTGATCACAGCTTCCCTAAGGAGATCTGCATCATCTCTCTCTTTAAGGGGAAGGCATGTCCTCATCTTGGAGTGTCTTTGTGCATGCAGACTAATATTTTTGAAGTGTTTGCACACAGGAGGTAGTGGAAAACAGATAATATATATTTCCTTACCCAGGCAGACAAACCTGTCAGTCACTCTTCAGAAAAGATTTGTTCTGTCCACAAAAGTATAACAAATAAAGTTTCTTCCATTGTAATTTTCTAACTTTCATATTTTATAGAATTAATAAAAATTAGAGGAATCTTGCATGTTACAATGCAGCTCCTCTCTGATCGTGGTGGTATCTCTCTTAAGCTTCAATACTAAGCAGTATTTCAATATTTTTGCTGACTAGCATCACCATTGAACATCATTGCTGAGTTTCTACAGTAAAAGAAGGGAACTTTCTCCCAAACCCTCTTTTGCTACAAAAGAGCTCCTTGTTTTACTATGTATTTTTCTGTTGCCCATATTCAGGTTAACAATGTATGTTATGACTCTCTATTATATTTAGTTGAGTTTGTTTTTTCCCCAAATAAAGCACCTCCCGACAGACACAGTGAAAGATGATACATACTGTTCCGTGGGTTGTTTCTTGTCATCACACATGATTGTAGAGGCCTGAAAAAGGTAAAGAAGAAATCTCCTAAAGCATAGAGCTATACACACACACGTATGTTGCATATCAGCTTTAGAAATAAAACATTTTTTCACCTAAATTATCCCACAATGGTAGTAAGTTTTTGATCCTTTTGTTTTCTTTTATTGTTGTTTTTTGTTTGTTTGTTTGTTTGTTTTACTGTTGAGAGGAACAGCTTTCCATGGGAGCTTATTGTTTCTCTTTGAGTGTTTGAAATGGTCAAATGCTAAAAGGAGAGGAAGATTATACACAGAGGGAGAGGAAAAAATTACTAGTTGGATTAACATGCATGAATAAATGCATAAGACATCATGCCTTAAGGGGAAAGTCTAAAGGACTGAATTTTAACTTTAACCACTGGATATTAACATTAATGAACAGCTAAAATAAATAGGTATATGAAACTCTGTTCAGCTGTAGCAATTGTTGCCCAAGCTTTGAATCTGATCTTGTCAGATATTCAGTCCTTTCAAATTAATTGTGAAATTAATTGCATTCAATAATCTTAAAACATAAACCTTAGGTATACCCTCCTAAAACAGGACAACATGGAATCATCCTACCTCCATCCTTAAGCAGCCTTTATGCACTGGTGTTTAGGGCCATATTTATTTACAGAATAAATAGGGTCCTATCACAGACTACATGTGAAATTCACTTTTAAAATTATTTCATACATTGGTAGAAGCATCCATAATACTGTTTTCCCCTTGTAGTTTTATTACACTGATTGATTGTTAATTCATATTGATCAATAAGGGAACATGAGCAAGAAACTTCTATGAAAAAAAATATTAAACTGAGAGCTGAGGATCTGTTCTAGTTTTTCTAATGATCAGTCATGGACTTCTTTTTCCTGTACTTTCTTACTTTCCCACCATTTGCCTGTCATGATTAATGTGTAAGGACTGGTGTCTTTGTTCTATGTCTGTATAGTGGCAAGTTCAAGAACAGACTTTCTGAACTGCAGGCATTAATGAAAAATAACCCATACCAGTAACTAGCATTACAGATACCAAGTAGTCCCATAGAACTGAAGTAGCACTGAAATTAGACCATATAAAACCAACAATTTCTGCCACAATTTCAATAAGTATTTGTTGAAATCATCAAGTTAGGCAATCATCAGCTTTAGCTCAGAGAGGAGCTACTGTAACTCTATTTGCTGATGTGGGTCTTTGCCAGCTGGGTTTATGGCCTCTGACATTGGAGATTTTCAAGCCTCTCTGGGTAATCTGTCACTGTGCTTAACCACTTATTATGAAGAATATTTTCCTATGCCTCTCCCTTGTTGCAACTTGTGACTATGACTCTTTGTGCTTTTGTGGCGTCCCTTTGAGAACAGTCTGTTGCTGTCTTTTCTATATGCAGCAGCTTTAGGTTGCAGAAGACAATACATACATTCTGTGTTGGCCTTCCTTTCTCCAGGCAAAGCAAACCCTAAACCCTCAGCCTCTTCTCACACATTGTATGTTCACATTCCCTACCATCTCTGTAGTTCTCCACTGGATTTTTTAAACTGGAGAGAGCTGGGAGAGCCCCAGACTGGACATGATATTCCAGATGTGGTCTCCCACATGGCCTGTTCTCTCTTCTAGAGCTGTGCTTCCAGAGTGCCTACTTGTTCCACCTCCTGGTACTATGTTTTCTTAGGTAAAAGTAGATCTGATAGTCAGGGATACTATTTAGTTGGCTACAGATGACACTATCATCATGAAAATGGCAAACCTTGTTTAAAAAATCTTACCAATGATATTAAGCTATATAAGGATTAGAACATTAAATTACCTTCCAGATTCTGTACTGAATGTGGTAAACTAGCTCCAATCTGGTAAACGTTTTTTAAGCTACAGAACATTTAGTAGTAATACATATTTCCTTGAGATGGCTCTGACTACAAGAGTAAACATCAGAAACATAATTCACTGCACCACTGATAACAATGACTAAATCAGGTGGTGCTGCCACAATTTTACTGGTGTGTTATCCAGCTGTATTGAACTGACATGGGGTAAAAAAAAACAAGAGCTCTGCCTACACAGTAGCTTCTAGTGTTGTTTATAGCTGGTAGAATTGAATTAGAAGGAAAATATGCGTTAAAAAAAGGGTGTTGGATATGGACATCTTCCATCTGTGCTATTGAATAAACAGTGATTTTCTATCAGACAGTGGGTGAATTTGGCATCTGCCATTTGTACCACATTCTCTTATTAAAATAGATAAATAAATAACACATCTCCAGGTCATTAAATGAAGAAATACATCCAAGTCATCCCATGGTTATCTTTCACTTCTAGTTAATGCAATTCAAAATTACATTAAACATCATTACATTAAACATCAAACCATCAGACTTTTAGAATCTCTTGAAGTGACAAATCCCTAATATCCCAGCAACAATGTGGAAAACCTCATGCAATAGCAGTCTCCATTTTCTAGGGCAGCCGTTTCTCTAGTGAGTACAAATATCCAGCAGAATAAATGTATTTCCCTATCTTTAACAAAAGCCATGAGCACTCTGACAGAACCTGAGCTGTGTGCAAAACTGGTCATGTAGGCTAAAGATCATGAAAGTTTTTCTGAGCCCCTGTGCCAAAAATAGCAGACATTTGTATCTGAAATCAAAGAGTTGCTATAAAAAGATAACTCTAAGCCTGTGGAATATCCATGTCATTAGTCAGGAGGGTTTATTTTTGGCATGAGCGTTGACAATGCCACTTACAATCAAGGCAGATAGAAAGTTACTGAACCGTGAGCTCCAGGAGCAATGCTGCACAAAGAGCACTGTGACTCTCACGTGAGGAAAGCCAGGGTACGTTACCAGCTGGGAGATTTGTGTCTTAGGGGAGAAATGATAATTATATAACACAGAACTGTATCATTCTTGCTGATGCCTTCTAAGTTCTGCATTTCCCAGAACAACGCAAAGGCCCTACATGTGGTGACCCTTTCTGTAGGCCAGAAGGGCAAGATGTTGTGCTGTTTATCAGCCAGCAGTGGTTTAAGTGTCAGAAGACATGTTCATTACCCAAGAGCAGAGTTTGAAGACTCTCTGCTATCACAGCCTTTTCTGACCCCCATACTCGAACTCTGGTACAGTTGGGGGGTTTTGATAATTGAAGTAGAAATGTGTGCTTCCAAAAAAAAGTTAGTATCTGTCCACTTTTCTAGTGCTCCAGTCCTCAAATATAGTACCACTATATAGTACCACTATATTTGAGGGGTTTGCAATCTTAACCTTTAAGAACCTCTGCAAGTATTTTCAGGCAGCAAAGGAAGGCATAAACAAGCTAATTACTTGTTCAAGGTCACAGAAAAAATCTCTGATGGAACAGAATGCAGGTTTCTGAGTGCAGCTGGCCTCTGCAGTACTGTCATCTTCTGACAAAGGGTATCCTTTGGTAGAAGACTTTATTCTGACAAATAGGCTGAGTCAATTTATTTTGCTGGACTTCTGGAGTGGGGCTGTATCCAAATGCCGTCCTCTGGCCAGAACTCGCTGCAAATGGCAAGATGCCATACCGGAGTGCTGGGGGAGAAGACAAAACACTGAGAGCAGAGTACAAGCTGGCAGCTTAGCCAGCTGTTCTTCCTGAGCACTGCTGCACGCTGTAAAGTGCATGCTGCATAACGGTATGTGTCTGGGCAGAAAAAGACTCCTGATGACTCTTAGTCACTAATTTGGACAGGTGTAGTACAACGTGGAAGCTAGGCATTACTCCTTTTCCTATTAATCCAAACTAACGAATTATTCAGCTTCAAATTCCAACTTTTTGCTGAGGCTTAGTTGGGTAGGTCTCCATGTGCAGCAAATAGGCAAAGAAAGGACTGATGATACCATAGCAAGTATTCTGTATCGTGTATTACCTGCATAAATTCTGCTTTCAGGATATGTAATTCAATATATTTGCTAAGTTTCATAACTTAGTTTTACGTACATTCTCATATTCTCAGAGGGACTGGAGTTCCCTCATTCATTTAAGATCATACCCTGAGGCCATATTCAGCTTTTGCAGATGGTAATAACTAACTCTGTTCCTGCTCTTCTGTTTTTTTTTGTTTATTTGTTTGTTTGTTTTTTGTTTTGTTTTTGTTTCTTTTTTGTTTGTTTGTTTTTGTGTTTTTTTTTTTTTTTCCCCTTAGTAAGTTATTTAAAAATATTCTTCCCCAAAATAAGACTTTCCTTGCTCACCCTTCTCTTCTGATCTCAAGAGTACAGCAGACCACGTCTTTTTTCCACTGCAGCATGTCTTATTTAATACATCTTTTCAGGATATATAGTTCAGTCCATCTTGGCAGCAGAATTTGGAGAACCTGCTACCATATAGACTGTCTGCGAGATCTGCAACAACAGCCAATGGTCACAAGAGTTCTACCTCAATGTTTCTGGCAACATTCTCACTGTGCACAAACACTTTCTACAGGACAGACTTTGAAAAAAAGTCAAAAAAAAAAAAAAAAAAGAAAAAGAAAGAAATAAAGTAGGGAGGGGCTCCCCCCTTTCCCACAGATTATTAGAGGTAGGCACAGCATTCTGACCAAGTCCTCCTTTCTTTCTGTGGGATTTGATTTCCATTTAGAGTTGCAATTCTATGGCTTCTGCTTCTTTTGGTTACAGAAAATTCTTTTCCAACATGGAAAATATTTGCATCTAATCCTTGCATATATTAGTCTGTATTTGTCTCTGCCCTTGAAGTTATCATCTGCAACATTACACAAAATCTTCAATTTTCTTCTTTAAGGAATGATTAATCAGACTAAAATAAATCTCAGTGGTATGAATACAGCCTGCTTCTTTTTCATTTGTAGTAGTGTAAATGTGAAGCAACTCCACTGAAGTTAGTGAATTAAATAAATTCAAAATGAATTTATTTAAGGCAAAACTAGAGTTTTAATGCAGCTGAGAACAAATCATCTTTTCCAGGTGGATCCTATGAATTTCTTTCTGCACAAACACTGAAAAACTGAAATAAATCTAGAGACAATACCAATGATTTGCCCCTGAATTCTTGTAAAATGAAATCCCTGCCAAGTTTCCAGGGAATGTGTTTGATAAGGACTGGGCATCCTTGTGACCTTACTAAATACTCTCCTAGTGTGGGAATATATCTTACACACTGTGCCCAGTAAGAATAGTAACATTGCTAACTTTGTAACAGATAGCTAAAAACAGACTACTTCACACCTTGTGTAAATTATTCCAGTATCTTATGGATGATGTGAGAAAACCAACATGTGAGACTGGAGGTTTGATTTTAAAATGAAAGGGTATAAGAAGAGAGAGTTCAAATGATGACTCTTGGGTAATTAAAACTGTCTAATCTGGCTCCTTTCTGACTCTAAAGTTACGCATGCTGGTTTACATTGCAACTCAGCCCATTAATGATGAATAATTGGATAGGTAACAGAGAAGCTCACGTCACCTTCTTTCCATGGTTTGTTGATGGAAAAATAGTGGTTCAGAGATTAAAATTTGAGTGACAAGAAAAGTATAGGTGATACTACTACACAAAAATTCCATTAAAATGCCCTTTACAAAAAAATTGCCCTTTACAAAAAAGTCACATTACAATGGAGCCTGGAAATACCTCCCTTTCTTCCCTCCACTCTCTCTGCTTATTTTATATTTTTAATAGCCTGAAACACTGCATAATCTTACAGACGGGTGGGGAGGCTTCAGTGCTTTGTTAACAATGACAAGTGTTATTTTGTTAAGAAACATCATTAATCCCACAGTTTCTAATTCAAGCACAAAAGGTGGCTCTGAGGGTAAAATCTGTAATTCCAGTTGTATAAACTCTACTTCGTAGCATATCTACGTCACCTCATAAAAGGTTAGAGTTAAGCCCAGGTATTTTGGTAATTTAACTTATTATTGAAGATAACTTTGCAGACTATCTCTCTAGGTGTTTTTTACTGTTAGACCACAGAGTTTACTTCATAACAAGGCTTGGCAATTTTGTGGTAAACTATAAAAATATTGAAAGAGTAAAATTTGTTCTTGGCTTGATTAGATAGCCGACAGATCTAATCTGGCTAGCAGAGTTCAGAATGAATCTGCCCTTTGAGACAGACTAGGACATCCAAACAACACATCCATTTTTAAAAATTAGTCAAGATTGTGAAGGCTGACAGCTTGCAATGGCATGAAAATGGTTGTTGTAGTTTATCTTTGAATAGTCTTGACTGAAAGCTGTGTCTGTACTGATTTTTCAGTGAAAACCTGTGATGACTCAGACAATAAACTTTGTAATACAAGTAGGAATCTTCTTTGTTTTTGACAAAACCCAGCCAAATTTTCATAATGCCTGTTACTGAGTATGACTCTCAGAAATTTCTGCCTCACAATTCAGGAGAGGTACATCATTTGAAAATTCAGAATAAGCTTTGTCAATTGGCCTACCTGAGTACATGTAAACAAGTACAAGTTTATGTGACAGAAGAGTTGGGGAAAAGAAATGGCAGGAAACACTTTATAGATGTAGGTGTTTGCAGTATTTGCCCAGAAAAACAAGAGGTATGTTCAGTGATATGTGTGTTTTGTCTTTGTATTTGCACAATTCTCCTGTTGTATTGCTTTTCTTAAGGGTTTGGAAATTCTTATGTGTCACTGCAATTGTTTAAGTCGCAGCTGAAAGAGCTCTATTATTTTCTATTCTCAATGCAAACATTTAAAAAACTCCTGATGTTTGTATCACAAAACAAGCAAACTTCCACTGAAAGTTCCTATCCCAAGGCTGAATGGATAGCAAGATACTGTGTTTTGTCACAACCTTATTTTGAAAGGAAATTGGCATGAATGAAAATGCTAGGATTGCAATATACTAAATCATTCACATTCTAAAATATACCTTCTAAAATGCATACTCTCTCAAACATCAGAAAAATCCTACTTTTAATATAGTAAACTCTTTATCTCGTCTTTTTTATGCAATTACTATTTTTTTATATATGCAATTTATTAAAAGAATTTAGCAAATAAATTAATATGAACTGTAACTACTCTTCATTACCTTATGGCACTAACTTCGTATTAATTTAATCTGTTCTGTAGATATAACTGCATGATGCTTTTTCTGCTAACAATGGGATTTTTTAATATTGTTTGATATGCTCCATGCTATGCAGATGTAATTTTGAACTAGAGGCTGCAGTGTTCTGGGAATCCTTGCATAATCTGGAATGTTCCATAAATAGAACATGCACTCGATGGAAGGAAAGCATGACTTATTTTGTAACTATATGCTTGCCACAGATCCAACATCCACCCAAAGTCAAATTGTTCTTGTCAGGGTTGCCAAGTTGTCAGTTAGGCAGAAAAAGCCCTTGTAATGTGCAAGGTGACTTTTCACACTAAAGGAAGTGAAGAAAGAATGGGGTTTCTCTTCTGCTGAGTAACTGGTTTCAGTCCTTTTACTGGGTTGTTTATATTTTCAGTTTGAGTAACTCTCCCACAGTGAGATAAGACTGACTGTTCAAGAAGACCTGTGAGACAGTGTTCTGAGTTATGGTTGCTGTTGAATTCCTATTGGTATCAGAAGCTCTAGCACTGAAAAGAGCCGAACCTTTGCCATCAGGTAATGAGGACATAATCAGTGAGCAACTGTACCTTTGTCCTATTTCTGTGTGCCATTCAGTCCCTGATTTGACAGGGCAGGTCTACCACAGGATGGAGCCACGTGGAGAATGCTATATACCTCTTAGACACCAGTTCCCAACAGAAGTCAGTGCAACTCCCATCAAAGAGAGCTCCTTTCCTCTCTCATCTCCTCATACCAGTCTTGCCAGACCCACTGACAAGAGGAGGGAGAGGAAGCAACAGCAATGCAAAACCTGTATCTGGGTCTAGATTTCTGTCTGACTGGTTGCTTGTTTATGCAAGCTTTTTATTTTTACATGCTATTGTCTGAAGGGCATCTTGGAGGAGAAAGGTGGCTCTTTTTTATTTTCTCAGATCTGTGATCTCATCTTCACATCTTTACATCTTCCATAGGTCTGTTCTGAATCTCCTAGATTCCCTATGAAAAAACTGTTTTTATTGTCACCAGGGAAAGCTCTGAAATACAAATTTGTTTTTTGTCTTTTTACTCACACTGTCTACGAAGGCTGGCTCCTTCTTATCAGTCTCTTCTGTGAATGCTCCTTAGCCAGGTCATCAAATAATTGCAACATCTTCATTCCCAATAAGCTGAAATAAAAAAAAAAATACATCAACTTTTGTTATCTAATGTCCCCAAACATCCAATGTATCAAAAGACCCAATCTTAAACATTGCTATAGCATAAATCAGACTGGAGGACTACAGTAACATGGACAAACACAAACTCATTAGCATATCCTGGCTTTCTGATGGTGTCACTGAAATGACTCAATTCTGAAACTGAGGAAAAAGTAGAAGGTCTTTTGGAGTTTCTGTAATCCTCGCTCAATGATGTACAGTGTTCCTTTGCAACTAAAACATTACTGCAGAGCAGCCCCACTTAATGGCTTAAGAAGTTAACGGTGTGATTACCACAGCGGAGGAAATCTTTTTTAGTTTGAAATTGATGTAGCAGTCCTGTGTACCCCTTTTCTTTCCTGCCTGGAAAATTTTGTGCGGCTGCACTGCTTAACTGTTTCTATTTTGAATAGGCCTCTTGAGTTTACTGGCAGTTGGTATTACTGAAAGCAGACCTCATCCTACTGCACCCTACCCTTGGGTGCATCTGGGCACAAGTCCAACTCAAACGGGAATATAAGACCTCTGCAAAACTGTTCAGGTGTGAGCTAGACTACAGTGACATTCTGGAACAATGTCACAAGATATGTGTAAACTCCAAAAATATATTTGGTTTATTTGGAAACAGTTTCCAGACACATGGCTGCAATTGGGAGGAAATTTGTTATTTTTTCACGTCTCGGTGTTGTTTTGATCACATGCAAAGAGAATCAGCTGCCAATTACAAAAGAGTCCTGTAAAAATCTGGCCTCTGGAAAGGAGAGCTGGTATGTAAAGCACGGTTCTAAGAAACTAGGAAAGAATCATTTGAGTAAAAGTGATGTAAAAATGTGTGTCCTAAGTGATTATAATTTACCATGTTTATAACAAATGACAGAAATACTTGAAGGTTTGGAAGCCCCAAGAAACATTTGTAGAGCTGCTATTAGCACTGACCAAATGTACTGAGACCTTCAGACTGAACTGGCAGCCTTCTTCAGACCCGATCTGTTCAAATCAGAAAATCCTAGTGATGTTGTGTTATCTCAATTTGTGTAGACATGAAGTTACTACAGAACATATCCTTCAATAAAACATGTTATTGGAACCTTTTACTATTCTTTTCTTATTAATTCTAGTTAATTTCTGGCATTTGCATGAAATAAAATCAGATGGCTACTCTTTAGTCTCAGAAACTTTTCTTATTTTTGCTTTTAGTAGGTGACTAGAAGGATTACTTTGGTTACTACTCATTGGTAAAATGCTTTGAAAATGAACCAAAGTAACAAGGACGAAAATGTGAGGTGTATTAAAACAGAATTTGGGGATCCAGCTGAGCTTAGAACAGAAAAAGTACCCGAATTGCTGCAGGTCTCTCTAACATTTTCAGTTCCCTTGGCTTTTGTGAAACCTCATCCATGGGGCACGGCACTTCACACAGCTGGACCTCTCCAGTGTATTTCCTTGGATGAGCTCATGCTCCTTGAGGAGTCCCACAGCCTTTTTGGGAGGTAGGAAAATATTCTCCACAGTACGAAAGCAGCAGGCTGAGGAACTAACGAAGGAAATTCACTGGTCATTTGCTGAATATATCCAACAGTAAACCTCAGCTGCTTTGACTTCCATTCTACCCACAAGATAAACCTGAAATGATTGAAAAGGCTCATGAGAGCCCTTGGCGTAATGCATTGAACCACATAAGGAAAAAAACAATTTCCTGTGAGGCTGAAGAGGAAGATATGTGACATTAATGTGTGGTTTGGGTCATTCAGGGATTAGTAAAAACATGCCATAAGGCTGTTAAGCGCTAACAATTAAGTCTGTTGGAGTTTATGAAAATAAGTTCCTGGGCAGGACACAAATGCTAAATATAGGAATCATTTTTGAGGAGTTCAGTAAAAATAGTAAACAACAGGCACTTGCTTTTTGAGACCTTCAACAAGACTCACTAGTGTCAGGCACTCCCTCAAAGAAATTCAGTTTTTATATCTTACCACACATTTTTAGGGACCTATTCATCTATTTCCCACCAATCTCTAGGAAAGGAAAGAAGGTGAAAAACAGAACCCAAGCTGGATCCAGAAGCTATTCACCAGTCCTTTCCACAGTGCACACTGAATTTTTCCCTTCCATCTGTCTTTTGTCGGTGCCTCTGGAAAACCTACGGACAGCAGAAACATCTTAACACTCTGGAGGTCACTGTCTCTGGAATTTGTTAGACAAGATGGTAAAAATGCTCTCTTTGAGGACAGTCGCTTCAGTCTGGATATTCTCAGCCAAGGAAAGAAATTAGGCTATTGATCTTGTTCCTGATTTGATTTATGAGAGAAGGAGGAATCAGGGGTATTCCCAGCAGAACTCTATCAAACTCAGAGAAATTATTATCACAGTAGGTCTGGTCATTAAGAATATATTCTCCCTAATCAAATACCCTATAAAAATACAATGGTGACCAGTACTCACGTTGCCTGGTTCCTGTGCTCTCTGCTCACACGCATCCTTTTTCCTTCACCAAAACCCTGTGGTTACTTGTTTGCAGTTTACTCAGAGCTCCGCACTAAAGCAGATTCTTTCTTATAGCTACAGGGAACTTATGCTTACGGGCTACTGGTAGAAATATCGCTAGCTTCTAAAATTCAGTCCCAGACTTATTCTGCGAAAGGACTTTCTCTCTCTTGAAAATGCATTTCTTTAAGGCTGACAGTCGTTTTCTTTATAGCTTAGCTTCTTAGGAAAATGAAACTTACAGTATCATATTGTTAGTAATGAGTCCTATCTGCCTGAAGATGTTTTATACCCACAGACAATTTTAGCCAAATTTTACAGAAATGTGGAAGTCTCACTCATAATTAAGTTTCAATAAAACTGAAGGCTGTTCAGAGGAGAAAATCTGCATTAGTGCCATCACTGAGAGAAGCAGATGTCCAATTAGACTGCCACACACTGTTTAGCAGAGGCCAACTTGCCAATCTGTACACAAGGGCTGCCTGAGGATGTTTCTGAACACACGGAGAGAAAAACTGTGCTAATTTGATGGTGTAGGTAAGCATTTGTGGAGATAAAGAATACAAATTGACAAAAGCAGGCCTCTCATTTTTTCCAGCGCTCACAGAAGAACTTGTCTTCCAGCAGAACAGTCTTCAGCAGCTTGGAGATATGCAAAGATGCTGGAATTCTTCCAAAGTGTTGTGCTTTGACCCTTAGCAACAAGCAAATTTGGTTAAGGAATAAAATGAAAAGCTGCTTTTGGCAATCTGACCCAGAAGTTTATTCTTAGTAATTTAGGTTTTACTTCAGCAAGGTATGTATGTATTTCCTGAAGTATATACTAGCAATAAACAATTGTTTTAGTACCTTGCTGAATTATAGATCCAAATGCCATACAAAGGCACGTGGAATATTCCTTGCTACGGAATAAGCAATCTCCTTAATTACTATAATCTTGATTTGAGTAGCTTTACAATAACAAATTGTAATATTTCAAGATATGTTATAAATTGTAAATGTTTTTAAATATTTTTAGATATTTTTAACTTCTTGGTGGAAAACCTGAAGTCTTTATAAACCTATATAAGGCTCTATTCTTGGCAGAAGCCAATACCTTGGCTTGACTTACAGTATTGGAAGCATGATTCCCAAAATAACCTATGACTGACAACAGGCTGGTATCTATCTAGAACATATTCTTTTCCATTTTATCATGGATATTATTTCTCAAAGAAGGTCAGTCAATTGTTGTAACCATAAGAGAGATTTCCTGCACGAAGCAGCAATGGGCACTAAAGAGTCATTAGTGCTAAAAGGTATCAGGATTACTGAAGCTGTCTCTTTTTGATGTTATTATACTCAGCTTTGTAAGTTTTCACCACATTTATTGTACCTTGAGTCTTTAGCAATGGTGACAGCAGATTGTCTGTGTCCTCCTCCACAGCTCTGGCTGTGTTCAGACTGCAGTTCACTCAGGTTGTATATTTTTAACCTAGCAATACATGTATTCATATATTGACAAAATATGTACTTGTAATGTACTTAATACAACTTGGTCTTTGTGTCTGTTTTAACTACAATATGTTTATTCCATGTATTTTCCATAACTGCTCTATTGAGTTTATATTTACTTTGTTGCATTAAAAAAAAAGTCTTTTATGTTTTGGAAAATCAATATATTGGATAAATCTTATCCATTATCCTAAAAATTAGATAAGTGAAGATCATTACTGAAACATAATACAATCTAAACAAAGCCATTAGGAAAAGAATTTGTCTTTGATAGAACACTAAGTGTTAAGGAGTGGGTGAAACTTAGCTTGTAACAGCACTCAAAACAGAGGCAAAAATTGTCAGGAGGTTGGAAATGGCTTTCAATGTTTTGTGTGAAAGCTTGGAGACAATGCTCATTCACCGTGGTAGATCTACGCTACACATTCCAAGGTGGCTAAACACCACCATCAAGACCAAACGCACTGCTCACACCACCAACCGGCCCCCAGAAGGACTGTTAGGCACCCTCTGAATCACACAGGGATGCTGTTTATTCCAGCGTGCCCAGCAGCTTCACAAGGCCAGC
Source organism: Aythya fuligula (assembly GCF_009819795.1). Taxonomy (NCBI): domain Eukaryota; kingdom Metazoa; phylum Chordata; class Aves; order Anseriformes; family Anatidae; genus Aythya; species Aythya fuligula. The sequence continues at coordinate 11,912,798 of NC_045570.1, read as the reverse complement.
AGGCTGCCTGTGTGCCCGGGCTGGCTGTCCCCGGGCTGGCTGCCAGCCTGGCCCTGTGGGCACTGCAGGCAGCTGCCGCTCGGGAACTGCACTAGGCTCAGCGCTGCCCTGCAGCAGCTGTCTCGGAGCTGCAAAGTCAGAACCTCTAAGAGGGAGCACTCAGGGATATATATACACATGTAGGAGTATCTCGATGAAAAAACGATGGCGGTACAAATGGGATTATTGTTACTTCTAAACCGAAAGTTCTAAGCAGCTTGAGACAAATGATTCTAAAAAATCATAGAAAACTGTTCTAAAAACCTCAGCTGATCATCAGGTTCATCCCTCAGTCACACAGCTAAATAACTCATGTGCTTTTCTCAACAGTGTCCTTAAAGACTTCCAGTGCTGGAGACTAAAGTTTTCTTAGGTCAACAATTCTGGAGCTTCACTGTTCTTATCACTGGGAAGCTTTTCTAATGTCTAACCTGAACCTTCTCTGCTACTATACAGGCCTTTACTTCTTTTCCTGTCCTTCCTGGGCAGGATTTCACTGCTTTGCCAGTTTTCAATGCTTTAAGTAATAGAATCCCAGTCTGCTCATTCTGCACAGAAATTAAAAGGTCCCTTACACAGTCCTCCTCTGGATGGTCTTACTCTCAGCTACAGCTTTCTTGAGGAGTATCCCCCAAAGCTGGGGCCTAAAACATATTCCAGTCAAAGCTGTACTACTGGAAAGTAGAATGAAACTTGCCTCCCATCTATCTTCTACACTGTACTTTGATTTAAACCTCAACATGCCATCTTCCACTTTTTGTGACTACATGACGGTGCTGACTCAGGTCCAGCTTCTGAGCCACCGAGACTGCCAGACTCAGAATTAGTGCTGCCTTATTGGTTATTCCACATCTAGTGTTTTTCTAGTCCTAGTTTTGCTTGGAAGAGTATAGCACTTGACCTACTGAACTGCATTTTTTTCAGACTGTTATTGCTATTTATCCTATGCACTTGCAGTCTCTCCCCAGCTTACTAGCAGCTGCAGATTTAGTAAGAATGGCCGAAGTCACTGCTGAGAACGGTGAGCTGCACTTGTCTGGGAGAGACTGCTGCAGAATCTAGTTTGACAGGCATTCTTCCACTAACAATCACTGAAGATCACACTCTCAATACAGTTTCCAAACAGTCCTGCACCCACCCTACAGCAGTTTCCACTAGAAGAACACTTCCTTCCGAGTACGTTGCTTAAGACAATGGCCAGAGCTTTACTGGAACCAAGACAGGTAACTCTTACTGCTTCTTCTCCACTCGGTGGGCCTGTTACCTTTCACAGAAGGAAATTACATTGTCTTGACAGAATTTGTTCTGAATTCATCTACGATGCCTGTGATGTCTTTGGGTTCTCCTATGTGCTTTTATAACATTTGCTTGAAAGTAGCTCAGTATTTTTCCAGGAATTTAAATTAAGAGGTGTGACTTATAATTCCTCAAGCTGCTATTTCGCTTTTTCTTCATATAGGAGCTATGTTTCTTTTCTTTTTCTTTTTTCACTTGGTATTCATGTTTGCCAATTTGCAAACCATTATGAGCAATGTGATTGCTTCAGCTGCTTCTTTAATATGCTAGGATGACAAAGCTCATCAGGTCCAGCTGATGTGAAAACTATAATCTCTGTATTTCCTCTTCTAGGTTAAGATCTTATCCCTCCATCACTGGTACTAATTATGCTAGGCAGATGCTATTGCAACTGATCTTTTCAAGAAGGGTCATGAAAAAAGCTAGTAAACACTTCTGCCTTTTCCAGAACTACCATTTGTCGATCTCTTCCAAGCAAAGGACATAGATTTTCCTTAGATTTTCTTTTACAAGCAGTGCGTGGGTGTACTGCCGCATACCAGGCCTGATATAAAGAACACATCTTATTCCAGGAGATTCTGCTCGGGAAAATGTTTTTGGTGTTTTGTTTTGTTTTGTTTTGTTTTTCACTCAGTTTGGCTGCTATTGTTCAGATTACTTAAAATTCAGATATACAAAGTGTTTCCTTTTCCCCCTTTTTTCCTACAGAGCCTGAAGCAATAACATTTTGAAAATCTCTTTGGTCCATCCTAACAAAAAACTTGGTCTTGAATTGGGAACATCTGTAAATAGGTATAATTTATAACATTTATAAAAGTGGCTTTACTTCAAAAGCTAAATATACTCAATTGTATGGTTATCAGGTTACAGACAAACATAATTTTTGAGAAAATAAGAAAGCAGAAATTAGGAGATTATCTTTAGATACATTATGAATTTAATCACAGGATTGCTCACAAGAACACAGATGCTCAAGAGTCACGTGGAGGACGGAAACATGCTCATCACTAGGCTGACGGCATCTTTAATTGCTGCCCTTACTTACAAACAAAATTGCGTCGGCAGAGAGGATTACAGTGTAGTTCAGTTTATAGTGTGAACAAATACTGATTATATTTTAGCTATTTTAACAGGATGAGCTCCTATCTATACCACAAACTACAATTATGTTCTAGCTGAGACAGGAGATGACTGACTTGGAACTTCAGCCCTTGACTTTTATATATAGGTAGCACCGTGGGCTTAGTACATGAGAAACCAATGAAACACAGGCTAGTGTGGACAGGAGATAGGATCTGGGGTGTTCATTTTCCTTTAGAGACTCCAAGCTGAGCAACGCAAGTAGACCTAGCTCCTTATAAAGCCTCATGCAAATATGGGAGCAAGTTATCAGATGGTAGCATCTTAACAGATATTCCACAAAAGCTTGAACCAGTGTGGAATTATGACCAGCCTTCAAGGACAGGTTCAGTAGCAGATCTATGCCTGAATTTTAGACATTTGGTCTCTGGAGTAGACTGCACAATCTAGTGCTATAGGAGAATTTGGAAGAGAAGGAGTCTAAAGAGCCTAAAAATTCATACACTGAGCAGGAAGCTGCGTGCTATTTTTTAAGGAAGTGGCTGAGACCAGCTGGATCTCACAGTCTGCTTTGCAAGTAATTTCTGATTCCTCTTCCAAATAATACCACTTCTGTCCATTCACTCACTGAACAGAGCAGAGCTCCCTTTTTTGTCATCAGAGGTGTCTTGAGGAAATATATTGGTGGCACCCCCTTTTATGGTATGAAAATGTGAGTTACTCATCCCTCTTGCTTAAAATATGCGTGAATGAAAGAGCTTAAAGACTGATTTCCATATTCTCTATGCTACAGAGTTGTTCTATCTTTATGCCACTGTCAGAGAAACAGGGAAAATCACAACTGAAAATGTCAGGCATCTCCAGAGTTACAGGTTAAAAAAATCACTTCAGAATCTCTGTTTTGGTGCTGGGTTTCAAATTACGCCCAGGTTTTATTTTAGGTACCAAAGGACCAGATTCTCAGAGATTTATCTTCTTACAACCCATATGACTTCATGGGAGTTTAGTAAGTTCCAAGATACTCTAATTTAGGCAAGAGAAGTCTGATTCGCTTTAGCCCTTAGTCTCTAGCAAAGCTCTCTCTTTCAGTGGCAAGGGAGGGACAGAAATATGTGTTCTGCCTTTCCCGTTTTATTGCCTTCTACAATTTTCTTCAGTTACAGGACTTACATGTTCCTCAGTTATATGAGAACACCCTGCGCCGGGAACTTGACTGTTTCAATGTACCCTGGCTTAGCCTAGGTTACTTGTTCCTTTCAGAGTTGTTTGTGTGCTGTTCCCTTGTCTTTGCTGTTGGGCAAATGCTAAAAATAAGAATTTGCTTATCTAATTTGTATGGATCTTCACAGTGTATGCGATTTCACTGTCTCCCTTCCCCTCGAGCAGTGGACAGATTTTCCAGACCTTATGACTATGGACTATGTTTTCATTGCAGTTATAAGTCAGGGGATTTTTCCTTTCAACACTGACTTGTCAAATGAAGACGTCCAAAATTTTTCCATAGGGAATTGTTAGAGATTACAGTTTCTGTTTGCTCTGATAGGGCTCTGGACCTGCTAACCCTGATCTGATTATATTTATTTCCAGTCCTGGAAATGGAATTAGCACCTTGTATATTTGTTTTCTAGAAAACAAACAAACAAACTTCCCCCCAACAACAACAACAACACTAATACCTGTGAACTGATTTTTTGTTTTTTAGAATAGATGAGGAAGTTGATTTGGTGTTAGATTAATCAATTATTTGCTCGTATGACAGAAGAATCAGGGTAAGCTTCCCTTTGTTGCCAGTCCCTGTGCAAAAAAGCTTTGGTAGGGATGCCATCTCAACTAGAGATCAGGTTATTCTGCCTCCAGTCCCGTCCTGTCACTGCCTGTTCTACCAAAACAGTTCAAGATAAGTTCCTGTTTGTCAACCACAACATTTTTTTGCAGCAAATTTTGTTTCTGGAAAAAGGAACTGCAGCACAGAGGTCACCAAATGGGCTTTTTCTGATGTGGTTTGGATTTAATCAGAATAGGCACATATTTCAATTAGCTCTATCGTGAATCAATAGAAAGTTTTGAAATGTAACCTCCGGATTGCAGTTTGAGACACCAGCTGGTTGTTCAAAGTTATGCAGATACAGTTCTTTCTGTACCCTTGCACATACCCCAAATATGCAGACAGTTTAATTCCTGTTTTAAAAGGTCTAAACACAAAATATTTTCACAGCAGGAAGCATGATAGTCAGTGCTAGTGTTTATCACACTGAGCATAGGTCGTAGAACATTTTAGCTGCATATCTTCTCTTACTAACTGAGATCAGTAAAAAAAAAAAAAAAAAGTAATTAGATACCCTTAAAAGCTTACTTTATCTATGCTAAGGAAGATTAAAAGTGCGCTTTCTCTTCTTTCTGCATCCAACATCCTTTTTTTGAGTTGTACAGAGCAAATGATACTGAAAAGCAATGCAGCAGAAATTAAGCTGTGATAGTTTGAAACTTCGGTGTATCCCCACTCAATGTTTTATTGCGGAGCTGCTCAGCACCTGTAGAGTCAGCCAGTATCCTATGAAACTGTATCACTGACAACTGGTTAATTTTGGTGGCTCTAATGGATGTAGAAGCATCCTAGGATAACGGGAGTACTGATGTCCAGGAAAATTAGTCCAGTAAGCAGAGCAACTGAAAAAGGATTTGTGAGCAACCAAAGGTCCTTAAAAACACAGCTAAGCGGAACAAAGAAAGTGACTGGGTGGCACTGCTGGCATTCAAGGGCCACAGGCCTGCAATGGTCAGTAGGAAGCTCTGTGAGGGTCAAAGCAGAGAAAGGAACTGCTTGTGAATGTGGTAAAAACAGCTGGGGGACCAGACAAAGAAAAAAGATATGGCCTACAATAGAGAAAGAAGTAAACTATAGTGTGGTGCAACACCATGTGCTTGTAAACTGGGAACAGAGCAGAGGGAAGATGGGACAGGATCCTGGAAGACCCTAACCTAAGTGTAAAGAGCATGCAAAAAGCAATGCTAATATGGGTAACCTGGGCTTTTTTTAGAACTATATTGTTAAGTAATTTAACAAGCACTATGTGGACCTGTTTACTTTCATGATAATGTCCCCTTATGGTCAGAATTTTGCTTCTGGAGGAGCAGAACAGGCACTACGTTTGAGTAATAACCTTTTGTTCAGCAGATGCACTAGAGAACATCTCCCCTCCCCCTGACATGTATCTATGGCTAACCTGGGCCGAAACTGGTTTAAGAGCATAGGAGCTTAACATACAGGACTCAGTTCAGCACCCAGGTTAGTGATCAGCTGGCAAAACTTTTGGTCTATCCGAGAGTATATCTTTAGCCAGATTCTGACCCCAGTCGCATCAGAATGAATACAAATCAATTTCCAAGACTCTAACTGGATCTGTCCAGTAAAGTCATTGTCTCTGAAATCACAATTCGGTACTTGCTCTGCAATCTCAGTTTTATTCTAGGATAGGTCAAATTCCTTGAGGGAATAATGAATCATCTAAGACATCTGGCAAATCTCTCTGATTGTGTGATACAGTGGTAAAATAGGTCAGCATAGTTTAGGGCTGCTTTAGAATCTACAAGATAGGAGACAGGAGTCTTTAATACAGGAGACTGACTCCTACGGACAATGAGATCAGTTATACAGGGAAGATGAGAGAGATATGAGAGCTCTAAAAAAAGAAATTGAAAAAGATTTTAAGGCTGCGAAACCAGACAAGAATAAATGAATTAAATAATTTTAAGTAATTCAATAAAGTATTTGCTGAAACTTACAAGTGCTTAAATGGCAGTACAATTTCAGCAAAATTAACACTTAGCATCATACACGACACATTGACCACTACCATACACACTTCTTCTGGACACATTAATATGTTGAAATGTAGGAATAACAACAACAACAAATAATAAAAAAAAAAAAGGAAGCAAAGATTTTTTAAGATGAAAACTAAGAATCATGTCCTGATAGTAAGATTTGGAGTTGCTTGCAAGCAGTTATAGCTTGTAGTATTTAAAAGTAATATAAATAAAACACCATTCTTAACAACATGAGACTTTTTCTGAAGATAGATAATGAAATTCTGGTCCCAGCAAAATTAGTGGGAACTTCTGAGTCCATCTGAAGTTATCCATACCTTGCAAGAATAATTTCTGAAAGTACATATGTCTAAAGGATGCATATAACCTATTCACATGGCTGACCCAGCAATTCTTAAAAATCTGTTTAATGAAGAAGTACAAGAAAAATCACAAGTAGCTGGAATTAGGTCAAGGCCTACAACAGGATATTTAATTTGGCATCCATGAAGGGGCCTGGATTTATCATTTGTTGTTAATCTAGGCACTCTGCTTGTCCTCATTTATCTTCCCTTTGGAGCTACTGAGAAGAGCTTCAGAAATACATTTCAGCACATTGTGAAAACAGTCTATGCTCACAGCTAGTAATGAAGAAATAATGTAATTAATTGCTGTTATGTAATGGCACTTGGCAAATGAATGTGAACTGCTGTAGAGTAAATAAAAGCTAGTTCTATTTCTGGAATACCAGTTAGAAACATCTTGACCAAAGACCTGGAGCGTGCAAACATTTATTTTTTATTATTTTTATTTTTTTACACAGAAAACATTGACATCAATGGCTGTTGGTTAAAGGTGTTGTAAGGAGAACTCTAGAGATTGAGAGCTTCTGTATCGCTGCTGAGTACAGACAGCGCAGCCTGTACACTGTACTCAGCTGCCTCTGTCACAGTCCTGCAGCTCCTTAGTTCCTGTCATCTCTGCTAAACTGACAAGGGCATTCTGTTAATTCCACCAGCTCCTGGGGACAAAGTGATGTGGTCTGTAATGAGGCCACCCAAAGAGGTGCATAGGAAATCATAAAGTACAGAAGGACTTACAGCTACTTTCCAGTGAGACGCATTCCCAGCCAGAGCCATGAAGTTTGTGTGGGGATGTTAAGAATCGTCTTTTTAAGTTAATGACCTGGGATATTTTATACGCACCCCTTTTGTTTCATATTGCAGGAATTTTAACCACACTGTCTGTAGGTCTTTAAGGACCTTGCAAGGACAACTTGATGAAAAACCGCACGCAGATCCATGCTAGAGCATTTCCTGTGAGAACCCTCACGCCTACAAAGGCATGGTGTGTTGGCAGAAAAGCTTTACTATCTTTGTTTGGTAAAGGAGCCTGCTCAGGCAGTGCTCATTTTGAGTGGAGATGTGGGTGGGATGAAATCAGGACGGCTGCCAGGCTACCCTGTGACTCAGACGAGGAACTCCCATCGATGTGTGGGGAATTCAGTGCCAACAGCTAGAAAAGCTGAGACACAAATGGTGGGCGACTTAACTGGCTTCTGTCACACAATCTGAGGATCCGATCCTGTATGAATCAGACCCTGTATCAGTAAAGCCCCTGCTTATTATCATCCCTATCTTTGTCCTAAAATCTAAAGCAAAATTAATCTTTTTATTTTTGTAAATGGGTCAACAAAACAGTATCTCTCCATCCTAATGACTAAGAGATTCAAGTAACCTCTTTGCCTCAATTGGAGAAATTTTAGAGTAGATTAAATTATTTGTTGCTATTACAACACAGCTGCATCAAAAAGTAAATATATGGGGGTATTTTGAGGGGATGGCTGCTTTAATTACAGCTCATAAAACATTTTCAACATACTAACTCAAATTTTTTTCTGCCCATTTACATTGATTTTTAAATTTCCTTCCCATTTCAATAACAAATCCCAAATAATAGGCTTAAACTGCTATTCATAAAATACAATGGCTGAGTTGGGGCTTTTACTGATTACATTTTGAAGTTTACTCAGTTCTGAACCTTCATGTTTTAACCAGTAATTGTTTCTCTCCTGTTAATACTACTGTGAACAGAAAAACTGCTGAATTGATAAGAAAAGCAACTAGGTACATCCTATTTTACTCTGTAGGCCTACTACCTATTGATTTGATGTTTGACTGTTTGCTTTTGACCACTTACAATTTAATTGCTGGTATTTCCTTCTGTTCAGAACTATTATATTGGAGCTGCTCATCAGAAATCCCACAGAATAGCTTATAAAATTTTAATACCTGAGTATTAAGTGGCATCGCAGTTCAGCTGAAGTGCTACTGGAAGTCCTCCCAGGCCTGGCACCACTGAGGGGATGGCCACAGGTTTCATCACCTGTGTCCGGAACAAGGGACTGAAGGGCTCGCCGGGACACTGGGTGGCAGCCACATGGCCCCTGGGGATAGGGGAATGGATTGCTGGGTCTTGTCCGTGCTTGTGGCGGTGTGGAGATCGCCATAGCAGCAACCGATGCTTGCCCGCTGCCCTCCTGCGAGGCGCAGCCGCCATTTTCCCCTCTCCATCCCGCTCTGGGGCTCTTGGCGCCAAAACCTGCGTCCGCCCTCAGTCACCTCAGGCGGCCATTTTGTGCCCGACAGCCGGCTCTAGGGCGGCCGGTGCCTGTGGCCACCGTCGGAGAGGCCACTGTCAGTGACTTAACGGCCCTGAGCGGCCTCACCTGGGAGCCACACCCGCCCTCTACGCCTGGTTTTCATTTAAGCGCTAGCCGTAGACCACCAGCTCCCCCCTGAGCCGTGAGGTGGTAGCGGGGATCTCTAGTTCAGCTATGTACTGCCTGCAGTACCGTTCCTTTAAGCTCTCACCTGTGGGCTGATTTTCTTCTTTGCCCTCGGATCTCTCCCCTGGCTGTGGATCCATCTAGGGAGGAGACCTCTTCCTCTGGCAGGAAGCTGTGGAGAAGCTGTTGGGCCTTTCTGCCCCCTCAGGCTGGGCGTCCTGTCAGTGCCGCAGGGCCAGCCACCCATCTCACTGTGCCCCTCCAGAGTATCAGGTATGCCCAGGCAGTGGTAGCTTTGATACCCAGATATTAAAATCCCATTTTACTGAAGACAGATTCCTGCTATTCTTACAATTTTTCCTTTTCAAGGAGGCTATTTGCATGTAGTGATCTTGTGGTGCACTAATGCTGCCTTCATGAAGTAGTTTCTGCAAATGGATAGAATGCAAGGGCAAGATTTGAACTTATCTGACCCGTGGTAGTCATCTTGCCTTCATTTTTCTGCAGTCCTCTGCCCTTTTTGTCAATGCCAGGGAGCCTTAGCCAGCAGGGGAGAGTATCTCACAGTTACCTTTTCAAAACCTTCCTGATTTAGCTTTTTTAAAAATGTATGCTCTACTTGTACTTGGCTAAAGGACAAGGTGAAGAAAAGGAATAAGGGAAGTTTTTCCTCCTTGGGTTTTGCTAGCACCTATTTCTGTGAGGTTGCTCTCTTTATTACAAAGAACAAGCCTACTTACGCTGTTTGACCAGCTAGTTTTAAACATAGACACAAATCGGTAACTTTAAACTCATATAGGCTCTCTCTTGGTCTTTGAGAGCTTGTTCAAAATCAGAATGCATGAGTGAATTAAGTTTTCAGTTCTTGTATTAGTGGTGCTGTATGTTGTATATAAATATTTAACAGCACAAAATGTTGAGGCTTTGATTTTTTTTTTTTATTATTCAGTTGTAATGCAGGTGACATACACAAGTATCAGTGATTTATCTTATGGACTGCTTCCATGGGCAGTTCTTGTGTCTGCATGTGTCAGTACTTTACTTTCACAGTGTAATTGTCTAGCTAGCAGACAGGAGAAGGAAGCCTCTGTCTGTGTTTGAGGTACAGAAGTATAGTCACTAGCTGCAGACACAACTACTAAAAGCATGTGATTTATGGAGCTTGGTGTTAATCTTTATTCCAGCTGACCTACAAAAGATACAATTTAAAAGAATATGACAGACTTTCAGTGAGTCAAATCTTTCATGCACAATTGCAGAACGTTTAATTTATTAAAGTCCTGAAGTCCTGAGGAGGTTGCAAATGGCTTAATGTAACTGGTTTTCCTGGGAAAGACTGTTTCAGTGACCATACTAATGCTGCACTTCCTCTGGTGTTTTACATATGGTGCATATGTAATTACTCTTCTTTCAAGTCTTTTTGAGCATTCACTGTAGTAATGCCTGCTTCTCAGGGCTTCTTCAGATGGATTTCAAACCATAAAGCTCAGCGGCTGGAACAAAGGAAAGGATGCTTTTAGTTGCTAAATGTGAAATTAATCCTTTGCCTGCAGATGTTTCAAAATGTTTAAGAAAGCTCATGGTGATTTCCTTTATTCTACTGAGGATGTGCTATTTTTGAAAATGTATTGGGAGGGGTCAGTCCTTCTTACTATGCTATTTCCATTTGTGTTGTGGTACCAGTTGGGACTCAGTTGTGATTCAGGTTTCTCACTGTGCCAGGCCTATAATGAAAATACATTCCCAGCCTCAAAGTCCAAGGTATTTTATTGACTTTGCTGTTATATTTAACCGTATTCTTGATACTATTTCTGAACATTTCTGTTACTCTTTTTACCTCTACTTTGGTTACTAAGTATGGGATTTTTACTATTCTTTTTAGCTCAGAATTCCTGAGCTCTAATCCTATGTGCTGTATTGGCTCAGTGCAGACAGAGCTACTGACTTGCTCTTCATCTTTCTTCTAGAGAAGTGTTTCACCTTTGAACACCTGCTACTTGTCACCACCTGTGGATAGCAGTGAAGGAGTCCTTTGGAACAAACTATGGCTATCTAAAATCACTCAAGCATTTATTTGTAGCATTATTTTAAGATGGGTCAGTTCCCCAGTCTCTTTCATCACAAGTTTGGCACATCAGTTTTGCTGGCAGAGTAGAAGGATCAACAGGGAGACAGCTGAGAACAGGAACAGTTTAAGTTGGCAGTATTTCTAAGACAATAGCATGAAGAACCCAATTAGGGTATATGGATGCCCTATATAGATGCTGGAAGCAGTTGGCTTGCTTGGTAAGGCAATTAGGAATAGAAGCTAAGCTGTCAAAAGGCAGGATGTCTTATTAACAGAGTTAAAAGGCCTCAGGAAAAATTGCAAGTTTATGATGAATATTCTTTAGGGATCTCTTTACATGCAGGCCTGTTACACTCTTTCCAGGTTATTGGGCTCACTGGACCTTTGATCTGACCCAATACAGCCATTATTTTTTCCCCACTTGCAGCTTTTGGGGGTGGGGTGTTAGGGTAGCAAGAGGGGACGCTAAAACCATAAAAATCACTATGAAATTTGGACACAAAAGGCATTTACTTGGTATGTATGAAATCTGTAGCTTACAGGGAAATGATGACGTTTAACTAAGTGTTAGAGTGTTTGTATATGTAGAGGAGGTAAGTGGATTGGGTAGCAACGTGATCTAATTGCTGTATTTCCTCAATTAAAAGTGAGTATGAATATACATCTCTTCAGGGTGATTGTGCATTTTAGTGACTGGAATATGCAGTTGCAGTGACACCTCCAGAGGTGGAAGGAACTGTATTTTGAAAATGTGGAACAAGTTTTGAAGAGGCTTTCCAGGGGAACATTTTGCCTTTTGAAATTTAACTCCAAAAGATTTTTCTGTTTTCCCCTAATGGCTTACAAAATATTTAAATTTCTAACACTTAAAATTGCTGCCTTGAACTAGCACTATGTACCAAAGTGTGAATGTTATCTCTGCTGTATGGAAACAGGAAGACTGTTGGCCAGGACTAAACATCTTTTTGAGCAACTTCTAAACAAAGTTGCTAATTAGCTATATTTTTGCTAAGTAGCAATATTTTCGTTAGTTTCATATCCAAATGCCTCAAATGAAATTGTAGACTTGTTGGGTACCCAACCACACAAACAAAAAGGAGTCTTTGATCTAAATATGTGACAATCTAAAAGATTTGTATGACCTAGCTCTTCCTTTAGCCTCAGTAGTGAAATAGCTGTCAAGGGAGTTGAGAATGCATTTTTCATTTGCTGAGTTATACTTGGGTGCAATTCTGAAGTTAATTAGTCACGTCTCCATGAGGTGGGAACTTGAGTATTTTTTCCATATGAAATGGAAGTGTGTATCCATGTCTATACCTAGCAATACATTCTAACTCCCAAAATCAGGTACTAATTGATAATTACTGGTTTACTGAGCAGATTAGACTAACACAGAACTTTGTCAAAGTACATATGTTTGTATATCAATTAAAGAGCGAAAAAATCAAACCAAGATGGTGCTTACAAACATCTGTCTTTCTGTTCCAGAGCAAACATTTGCCTTATTTAAGGTGTTGCACCATTTTGGGGATGGAAAAAAGTTTAAAAATACACTTCATGTTTACATTCCTTGTACACTAGTGACTCTATTCTCATTTTTGGTTCGTTTATTTAATCATTCATTGCTCATTTCAAAGCTGCTTTTGGACTGGAAACTTGTCTCAATTGGCCCCTTTTTAGCTGGTGTTATTTCTGGATCTGTGTATTACACATTTCCACTCTGAAAGCAAAAATTGTATGAGAGATTGAGAGGACTTGTCAAAATCATCAGCTTGTCACTATAACCAACTGACATTTGAACTGTCAGGTTTTACGTTTTAACAAATGCAGTTTCAGCTCCTTTAACAGCTTGCTGATTAAATGTTAAGGTAATTCTGGCAGAATATACTTTCTGAACAGCTAAAAATAGCAAGTTCATCTTAATGGCTTCAAAAGAATGCTGATATCCTGGAGACATGATGGGTAAAGTAGTTCAGGCAACTCTTATATTTGAAGAAACAACACCTGACTGCCCAAAGCAAGTTTCGTAGGACTAGTCAGTGTCCTTTACTTAAATCTGGAGCTATGAAAACAATTATCATTAGATAACTTTTAATTCATCTGTTGAAGACCTGTGGTACAATCTTTTCTACCTTGTGTAGAAACAATCTCATTTTAGAGAGGATAAAGACACAGCTTTTCTTATCTATCATTCAGTCTTAGTTTGGATCTTCCATGGCCATTTAGAAGTTGTTCATTGCTTGTTTAATACAAGCTATACAATTTCATAATCAATGGAATTTTTACTGTGAATTGGAATAATAAATATGCTATCCTTGCAGAGGAAGTCCTTGCAAGACTGCAGGCAACAGTGGACCTGGATAACTCCTGAGGATACTTCTGAAACCACCATCTGATATTCTTAGATTCTGTCTAAACAAATGATGTTCTCCAAAGGGCTCCATCTAAAATGTGCTTAACTAAGGAGATAAGAAACATGGTTTATTCATAAGCATTACCAGTGTAATGAAACAAATACTTGTTAGAGAAAGGGCATCTGTAAATAGCTGTTGGGGAAAATTTTCTTCAACTGCATCAAAACTGGTGAGTGTATTAGTGATAATTTTGCTGGAAAATACTGAGTTTTTCTGGCACAATGAAGCTAGTCAAACTCATTTCCTGACATCTAGCATGTTCTGAATCCTGTGCCAGGTAAAAGTTGCTGATGTGTTCTGCATTCTCATGAATAATATTTGAGAACTTTAGCATCTCTGTGTTGATTAGTTGTAATCATTATTTTATTGGCTCATGTAATCATTACTTTCTTGGCTTAAAATTCCTGAATTATAGAGAACTAACTTTGAGTTTGTCTTCAGAAATGTGTGTGTTCCAATGACACCTTTATGCACTGAAGTGAACATAACAGTTCTGCTGGTCTGTCCGTTCACAAGCAGTTGGTAAAATAAGATATCTCATCATTTTGCTCTGGACTGTAACAGTATCAATTATTCACTAATCTTCACAAGATTTATTTGCTCCCACGAAAGCCAACTGAACAAAAGTAATTAGCATAAGGAAATATTCTGCGAGGATAAAATAGAGAAAAGATCTTAAGATTAAAATACCTCTAAAAGATTTTAACAGGAATAACTTGTACCTGTTCTTACTCTTTCCATCTTTGTTTTAAAATTATGGAAGTAAAGAGGAAGCTGAACTTGAAACACATTTATCAGCAGTGAAACGTTGTTAGCTGTAAAATAGGGGATGAATGTTTTCTTATAGAAAAATAGGTCCACATTTGGGTTACAGTTACATACCTGTAGTCCCAATGCTACCAAAAGTGATGCAGAAATCACTGAACTTGCCTTCGGTTCTCCCAGCTTTGTGTATGCATTGTCATTCCTTAGTGCACAGGGAAATAGTCACTGTGACCAGGAAGAGGCTGAAGCAGTGCATCCTTCAAAGGTAGGGGAGCCTGTCATGGACAAATACAGTAAATCGAAGAGCACAAGATCACTTGTTCTTTATTTGGCCTCAATTAATGTGTAGCAAGGTAGCTACTTACACCACCTTCATCAGTTCTTGGAACAGAACTGAAGAAAATGAGTGGGAGCATTTCCAAATATTTGCAGGGTATGAAATCCTGATCTGGCAGCAAATCTTAGCTTTGCTTCCTTTGCATCTTAAATCTGTGAGAGGTATAACCAGTGTGAGTGAAGAGCTGAGTATTTACAGCTGGAGATGAGTCATGCTGTGAAGGACTGGTGAGGCCACATCAAGTTACATCCTAGTGGAGGAGAAGGAAAGCAGCAGCCATAGGACTGCTGCACCAGGTGATGTGGGTGTGTGTCCCCTTTCTAAGGGGACATTATCTCTTTGGTGTTCCAGCAGACCTTTACTGACAAGCTAGGAGTTGGTTTTATCTTCAGCTTAAGCTTCAGGGATTATTCTTGCCCATGTTTCTTTGCTCAACCTTATTCCTAGACAAATGTGTCGATGGACATAAAGAATGTCAGCTGTGAAAACACCTAAGTATTTCACCGTTCTCCACTACCTCTCTGGAGAGAAAGCAAAACTAAGAAAAACAAAAAAACTAGTATTTTTAGCTATGACCAGCCATGTGACAAATAAATAGCTGGTAAGGATGCTTTAAAATAGGAACTTCTTCAGCAATAACAACTTTCCATCCCCACTTAGCACAGTCAGCTGTATAAACTAACATTTTTGAAGAAAGAGCTTGGATTAGGCTCAAGCCTATACTTAGCAGCCAAGTTTCAGGTCTGAGAATGAAGGTTTAACCCTTATATGGGATACTGCTAGATACTGGTAGAAGTAGGTAAACAGTTGGAAACAATGAGATGGTGAATTGTTTGTTCTTACATTGTCTGCAACTGTCAGCACTTACAAAAAATTACTGTCATTCAAAATAGTTTGGCAAATGTTTCATAGGAGGGAAAAATAGGTCTGTTAAACTCATCAGAACCCATAGAGAAACGATTAATCTGTCTGGTAACTTAAATTTACAAATAGTTGCTCAGAATCAATTGATAAGACAAACTTAATAAAAAAATATATACATATATAGTTGAAGCCTTCAAGCCTCTATAGAGCTGATAATGGCTTCTAGCATGAAGCTGTGATTATTACCCAGGCTTACTGTTATAGGGTCCTTGTGCTACTGTGCGTGGGTCCCATGAACAGCAGTAGCAATTCCTGAGTTGGTCTGGTGTGCATACTGATATAATCCATAGTTTTATCGTTCATGAGGATGAACTTCTTTACTGAAAGGGTTGTGAGGCATTGGAACAGGCTGCCCAGGGAAGTGGTGGAGTCACCATCCCTGGAAGTCTTCAAAAGACGTTTAGATGTAGAGCTTAGGGATATGGTTTAGCGGGGACTGCTAGCGTTAGGTCAGAGGTTGGACTCGATGATCTTGAGGTCTCTTCCAACCTAGAAATTCCGTGATTCTGTGTGAGATCAGTCTTGCCTGAAGTCTTGCAAGGCTATATCTTGACAGCAGTTGCATTTCTGTTGTGAAACTGAGGCCTGAGGGTGGAAGAGTCTTTTCTTTTGTATTCTTCTTCCCACATAGTTTTAGTGGACTTCCAGAACTGTAGATATGCTGGAATTTTGCTTTCAAGTATATTCTCTTTAAAATGTCACCTGTGTTAGCTAGTCAATTACTGCTGCATTTCATTACTTAGTTTCAGTGCTGTCTTTTAGAAAAAAGTTGTAGGATAGTGATCTGATTTTATGCAGCTGAGACACAGTAAAATAGTAGAGTACAGTTATTAAATGCTTCCATTTATCATTTGAGTGTTCACACTGAAGATGTCCCGCTTAATGACCCTTAAAATAGCTACTTTAAATGATTCTCTCTCAAACAAATGAGAAATACATGCAAGTGAATCATTAACAATTTTTATAACAAACATCAAAACATTACAAGGGACATTGAATTGAAGCATACACTGAATCATGTGTGCTCTTAAAAATAAGTGCTTACTGAACTTAGAAGATATAATTGGGCTTTTGAAACATCTTAGGGATTCAGCCAAAACAAACTGCTGTGCATTAGCTATTGGGGGGGGGGGGAATCATTGAACTGGCAGATCATGTATTAGGCTATCATGCGGCTTCATCTGTTTCCAGTTCACACAGACTCTAGGAACAGCATCAGGACCTTATTGCAGATGAAATCAGATGAAATGAAAATTCATGAGAAATACCATCACTAAATTTAGTTGATCCCTATTGCAAGTCAGGCCCTCAGTAAGTACAGAGCTTTCTGGCAATATTTTGCATTTGCTGTCTTTTTTTCCCCTGCTGATCTCTTCAACCTGTACTGCCAGATCCTGCCATAACTGTGCTGGGGGAGGTTGGTACCTGACTAACTTCGTGTTCAGGGTTGTCAATAACAGTTGACATCATATGATGTATGGGCCCGCTTAATTCAGAGACATACCCCCTGAAGGCACATCTCATGGGGATGTAACTTGAATCTGGGAGCTGCAAAGTGAAGAAGGAAGCTTAAATTGTGCAAGTAAAACCTACGTGTGCTGCCTTGGGTTGACTAATTACTGCTTGGCCATGCTTATTTACTTCCTGTCGTACCAGCTGTTTAGTACACTAGCGTAATTTTCAAGGAGGCACTAAAATCTGGTATTTTAGAGAAAGCTCTGGTCATCATACGTGCAGTTTGGCTTGTTGTAAGCATGGGAGTAGGATTTCAAGGGAAGCTTCGTTCTGGCTTGTTACATACTCAGGGTAAAAGCACCAGGCTCTGTGTAGTCCAAGGTAGGAGCTTAATGTGAACTAAAAGGTACTGGTTCTGTTGCTTTGCAGCTAATAAATGGAAGTAATACTTATTTGAAGAGGAAAGCTACACGCTTCTCCAATGGGAATTCTGTACCCATGGGTATGAAAACGGAATTGGCTTCATGGATTTCACAGTGGAGCCTGAGCCCTTCATGATGTTGAGGATCATCAGGGAGAGTTGACTCCATGGCTGGACCCTTTTTTGTGAACAGCTTCAGATGTGGAGAATCCAAACATGATAAAGCAATATTCTGGAGGTAGGAAACCAGAATGTGGAAATAACATTTTAGACGGGCAATACTCAAAATCTGCACCATGTACTTGTAGCTGTTCTTTGGCCTCAAATTAATTTGAACTTATCCATCAGCCCTTCCTAATTTTGTAGTTTAATCTTAACTTCAGTAAAAGTAGATATAAGGTCTTAACCAAGGACAATCAAAAAGAAAGTTCTGCTCAGATGCCAGCTGGCTAACAGCAATGCAGGTCACTTTCCTCTCAGCTCTGGGTGGAAATAATTCTTTTCAGATGTGCTGCAGCAATAACAGTCCTTGGCCTTTCTGTGCTGGTGAGTAAAGGCCTGAAGAAACTTGTCTGCAGTATTTAAGTGGCTCTTCTAGGTCATTGACAATAGCAGAGAAACATACTGGCAATCTGTTCTTGATCCTAATTTAAGATGCTGTGACTTCCTCAATAGCAGGTACAACAACCTAACCCTTCAAGGCCACAGAGATTAATATAAAGTATACCTGATGGCTGTTTTCTTCAGAGTCATGATGTGAAAGCTCAGGACTGTTGTGATACAGACCTGATGAGCTTTTCCATGCTCTTCCTACAACTCCTCTTTCACTATTTAATGTTATTTGCTCAGTATTGTTACTGTTACTTCCTTCACTTACAAGTCTACTAGGCTTCAAGACAGCAGGTGCCTCTCCACAAATGCGGATTACGTTACTTCCTGCTTTTCCTTCTTGTGTTCTTTACATTAGCCCTTAAATAAATTTCACTAAGTCTGTCAAACAAGATTTAGTATTTACGTAGACTCATTTCTTAACAGTTCATATTTATTCCTAGTTCTGTGATCTCATCCCTTATTTGGTTTTCTAGCATCTAGCAATCAACTGAAAGCAGGCTCACTTGGTTTCTCCTTCTCTGCCTCTTTACTTTTCTTCTACAGTCCCTCTCTGAAAATGAATATCACTGTTACTAAGCCTTGCCTTCATGCTAGCAATTTCTTCCCAATGTGCAGTGGAACATCTTCCTACCCAGTAATCATCATATTTGAATCTATAGTATAGAAATAAGTTTAAGGAAACTGCTTACTTACAGGACTCTTAAGCACATATTTGACGTGAACAGCTTTCATGTTTAAAATGTTGTATTCAATTAATTATCTTTTCAGGTACTATATTTTAAAATGATGTACAAGGGTTGGAACTGTTGAGAAATCAAGTGTACTTTATCCAAATTAGAGGCACAAGATCAAAAATATTGTCTTAGACACCCGTTCTCTTTACAGCTATTTCCTGCATTACAGATAAGACAAACAAGGACAAGAAAATAATTTAATGTCTATATCCTGCTGAAGCTGCAGGTAATTTAACAAATGCAAAAGTGACTGCTCAGCAGCAAAACAGACATGGTTTTTGCCTGTGGCACAAGGCAAAATATAGTTTTCATGTATATGCTGTCAGATTAACAAAGCTGTTTTTCTTAAATGTATTTTGGCATGAGGAATGGCTTGGAGTAAGGTAGTAAAAATAACATCACTGAGAATGCACGGACCAACCTGTTTGGGTGTTCCTCTTGTAATCCTGTTTCTTCACAGAATTATTTCCCCAAGATGGGAGGTACATGAGGTAGCAGGAAAACAGAGTTGCCTAAAATTCTTGTAGTGATTTGACCTTCAAGAAGCAAAATTTCTCCATGTGTTCCTGCTGAGCTTCCAAAAATGCTGGAAAGCAAGCTTTGCTTATAAGTGCTTGTATTTGAAGGTGTCCTTAAAAAGACAATATGCAGTGTGTGGGGTGCTCTATGGTGATAAAAAAAAAAAAATGAGCTTAAAGCGTAAGCATATTAGTGTGTATTAAAAGCATTATCTGTGGAATGGAGATAACAAAAAGTGATTGCTTTCTTATTGCCTGCTATGTATATGCAATGGATTTGAGAGGGGGTTTCACTATCTGAGGATAACAGGAAAAGTATATGCTCTGGGTTCCAGCTGGGGGCTTCCATGGCTAAATCAGCAGGCAGACTTCTAAGAGAACGTACAGAAAAGACCCGTATCCACAGGAAGAAGTATATGTTTGTGCAAGAATTTTCAACAGTCTGACAGCTTGAAAGCATATCCTCTCTTCCAGCTTTAGGAAAAAATAATGTGCTTTTGAGAGGTGGGTCATCCACACCACATTAATCTGCTGTGTAACTGAACACATCAGAATGAAAAGTACTGCTCTAAGTTCCTTGTACCTGTAAGGTGCTGTGTAGTCTAAGGCAGTAACTCCCATATGCACTTGTTTTACTTGTAATTATCTAAGGAAAAATCCTTACACCCCATTTGGTCTGCAACCAATTTTAAGAAGCAGGAAGTTTTTTCATGTAAAACTAATCCATCGTGAAGCCAAGACTAAAGCTGCCACTGGCATGGCATTATCAAGGGCAGGAACCAGGTTAGCTCGCATTAAAGTCAATCAAACTTAAAAATAAATGAATAAAAAATCTCATGCTAACTTTGTGAAACTCTATCTTGGTCAAGTGGCATAGTTGATGGTCATAGGCAGAAGTACAGAAAAAAGGGCAGAAAAGCAAACTGGGTCCATAGAACATATCTAGAGAAAGTTTCAGGCCTGAAACCAGTGGGTGTTAAGTGAAGTCTTCCAACAAAAAACAGTTGGATGCTGGAAGACCCTTCACTGCTTGAAGACAAGTCAAGTCATCCTGTCTTAGAAAACCTCAGTAATGATAGGAAGCAGTGTTGTATATTTATTATAATGTAAGCTGTGTGTCATCTTCATTCCTGAAGACAGCCAAAATTCAACCAGATAAGGCCCTCAGAAACAAGATCCAGTGTTGTTAGCTGTGCCTTGAGGAGAAGCCTAGATGTGACCAGGAGATGACCACCTGTGAACTGTTCCAGCTTATGTTAAACAGTTTTATATGATTTTGGAGTTTCATACTGAAAAAATGTTAATCCTTTTCCTTGTAAGGGGGTCAGTGTAGTCTCTCTAGAGACAGATTTTCAACTGTTCTCTAATGATTTAAAACTGTAGATTGTGCTTGCAAAAGACTACTGTAGTAGTCTTCTACAGAATATTCAGTTTGTAAGAATGCATGCTTATTTGCTTACACAAATGTCTCACTTTGTAAGCATAGATTTAGAAGCAGCAGCTGAACATGAAGTCTCTGCTGTCTTACTACAACATCGTTTAAGAAACCTTACAATACCTATATGACTCATGTCTTAGATGATAGCATGTGATGTCTGGAAAATAGATTTTGAGGCAGAAGCAATATAATGGCACTTTGCATTGATTCACATTTATTTAAAGAAATATGCATAATATTAGCCTCCCACAACAAAAAAAATCATGAAATCAGAGTAGAAATAGAGGCCGAGAAATCGTGGTAAGAGGGTTACAAGAAAAGTCTTAGCCATATGAGCCCATGAATTCAAAGTGATTCAATCAGCATGTATCACTTTAACTGCATGAACTCATGTTAATATTTCTAAAATGACAAAAATTATATGGCTATGAGATCCCTTCCAAAGCTAATGGATAAAAATATATGGCAACCAAAGCCACAAACTCATCTTATTGGCAATGTGAAGAAATGGAGGGAATAGTGTTGGTTACCTTCAAATCTTTCGAGTAATCTTTTAAGCAAACAGTTATTTGATAAAAGTAATAGAAGCTGGTATGTATTAGGCCCTCACATACAATCTGGTTCCCAGCCCAAAAACTGCAAGCACTGCTGGAGACAGGCTGGGAATTCCTCCCTCTGGCACCCGTGAACCTGGAGCTAAGATGTTAGAGCCCAGTTGTAGAAGCTATTGAGTTTCTTTTCTGAGAGGCTAGGCAACTTCCAGTTGTGAGTTTGTAGTTGTTCAGAATTGGGCTTTGGGAATGCTTGCTACTATTTATATTGAAGAATGAGTCATCCTATTTGCTTATTACTGTAATTGTCTATAAAGAAAAGTGATCACAGTCCTCTAGTTGACCTTACCTGCCTAAATACATTCCATAATTTAGTGGTGTTGCTGGCTGAAGGCAATTTGGGTGCCAATTTATCTGCTGCAGCCAGCTCACTACAGCCTTGCGTGACACAAATGAATGTTTAAGTTGCAGCAGTTGCTTTCACATACAGTTCTTTCATTGATAATGACAAGAGTAAATTCCCTATCTACTGTCCCAGCTACATGTGATTCACACAAGCTGAAGGAGAACCATTCCTGTCCGAGTTCCTTGGAGGGTTTTTTAGGTAAATTGGTTGGTGGCGTCACTAAGTGTGACTCACTGGGGGAAGCAGCTTCTGGCACAAAAAGTGCTTGGTGTCTGTGCTGCAGTGCTTGAATTAACAGCTCTGGTCATTAGCAATAGCCTGCTATCTTTTACAATTATATTGCTTCCTAATGGCTGCTGATTTCAAAATAGTTTTTGAGGAAGAAAAGTCATAATGAAGGTTTAATGCTTGTGACAGTTGGTCTAAACTGGGTTATCTGTTTGCCAGCCACATTGACACATACAAAATTGAGACATTTTTCAAGTCTAGCTGTTCCAGCAAGGCTGCCATGAATGCACTTTGAAAGAGGGATGATATTAAGACAATAAGACTAGCAACAGCTAATCACCTTCTTAGATGCATTAATATTCTAATGTGGTATTCTGACATTAAGGAATGCTTTATCTTTAATTTGGTTACAGAGCAGCTAACTTTTGTTTTTAAAACCAAGACTGCAGAAGACTCCAGTATCAAAAGGATTAATTCTATTACACTGCTGTAATGTGCAGGTTACGTTCAATTCTTGGTGGTGTGATCAGCGATAGGATTTTGCTGGAGTAAGCCACATCATGGGTTTCCAATAATCCTTGCAGCTCTCATCCACATTCACTCCCACAGGTCTGAGTGTGCAGGTGATCTGCCTTGCAGTAATGAATGACTTGCAAAGAAATAACATTATTGAAAGCATATTTTGTGTTAGGCAAGAGGGAACTACCAGTTTTGACCAGTCTATATATAAGAATTTCAAGTTTGATATCTCTACCTTCATGTTGTCCTCAAAGCTGCCAGAACAGTATGATTTACACATGCTCTTTTAAATAGTGTACAAGGACAAGCATGGAGCCAAAGATTACCTAGTACAGACAGAGGACAGAGCAAGTATGTTTTCTGCCTGTCTGCCCATCGTTTAATCTTGCACATACTCATTTTCCAGTGTGCAATTTATATCCATGTGTTACCTTAGAATTTGGTGTGCTATCTACTCTGCTAGCTCTAAGAAGGGAGGACGGGAGGGTGCTATGATCTGTTACAAACCTGCATTCTGTTCTTACCTTGATCTTGAGCAGTGCCTTGCACAGAGCGACTGCCTTGTCTTGGCCCTCTGAGACTCCAGGTGTCCATACTGCTCATCAGTAGCAAATCGTGCCATCAGCTGGCTTCTGAAATGCATTTAATATTTTCCTTGAAAAATAAAGGATATGGCACTCGGCTTTGCATCTCTGCTGTCATTTACAAGTGCACAGTGGGCAAAGCCAACTTCAGTTCCTCTTTAAGAAAATGAGCAGGTGGAGAAAAGGCTGTGAGTCATACTGGGCTGCTTTAAAGACAGCACTAATAGTGGAGTAGAAGCATACGTTGAGTGTAGTTGAAAAATGACTCAAGCTGGTTTTCTCCTCAGTGAAATGCAATGGTTTTATTGGCAGGAATGAAGGCCCATGAATCAGCTGAGGCTGACGTGCTAAAAAAGTAGTGAAAAAGCCATAGAAAGGGATCTGGCTGTTAGGGCTCTCTGACGTTTTCCATTTGTAAGATGTGTTTTTCAGCTGCTTATAATTTTGCCTTAGTCTTAAGAAAATATTCCATCCGTGTAGCTAATTTATTGTTTTTATAGTCATTTTCAGGTACAAACATAGACAACGATTGGTTTGCTTAAGCAAAAGGTAACTGCAGCGTCTTTGAAGTATTCTGATGCCTCTGTACTTTGGAGCACAAATGTAACTGAACAGGTGCTAGGGAGCAATGGAAGAGGACTTGGTACTGTGGGGGCAGAATAATGTTTCTGGCCACTATTTGATATTCAAAAATATCCTAGCTTTTGATTTAGTTAACCTGCACTGTGTGTATTATGATGCTGAAAGCTGGATGCATGCTTGAAATCTTTTATCTGCCAATGATTGAATTGCAGTAACACTTTGCTTTTTGGATATTTTTTCTTCTACGGACTGACTAAAGGGCTACAACAGCTTCATCATAGCAGATAGCTCTGCTGTGTGGGAGGAATGCCATCTCTTATCAGAAACTTAGGTGTCCAGGATGTCTGAAATGGTAGAAAAGAGTAAATCAGTGCCTTAGGCAGAAGGAAGTCAAATTAGAAGCTGAAGTAAAGAGCTGTAGTAACCAGTATGGGAAAAGATGTGTCAGTGCTAACAAACCTTGTTATGAGACACAGAGGCTCTCGTGGACCTTCCAGAAGTTACCACAGTACGTTGCAGACCTGCTAAAACATACAGGAAAAGATGTACTGTGAGCACTGTCAGAAAATAAAAATCTAGGCTTTCTTGGAGGCTCCTTTACATGGTATTCCTTCTGTATTCCATCCTATTAAGCAGTGGTTATTTCCTTTTAATAGGATTACATTTATTGTATGTTCTTGTGTTAACATTTGGTTACACATGGCCAAGGCCAATAGAAATTGGAATTGTAGACTGTTTTGAAAGAAATTATGCACTAGCTCATTAATGCATGTGTGCTTGCTGGCAAGGTGCCAAAGCATCTATATTTATTGCCTCCATTTCAAACAAAATTCCAGACTCATGCATTTACAACTTGAGCAGCATTTTTGTTCTCACCCTGGATGTTCCTTAAATGTCATGTCCATTTTAGGCCCTGAATAGAAAGAAACACCCATCTGCTATGCTGTCAGAATGGAGGTTTTTAAGGCTGACCACAGTTGACTTGAGCATTGTCAAAGCATCTGCACCTTTTCTCGTAATCTCCCCTGAAGTGATAGCATGAAGATACTGCTATATACAGGCCCTTCTCTTGTGTGGATTTGACAATCTCTTTATCATCACTAAGGAAACAATCTACATCTCCTTTTGAATAAAATTCTCTTGATTAGCACTTTCTATAGATCTTGGCTATATTATATTTATTTGGACAGTGAAACATGTAAATGTGGATATAATTAAGAATAAGTAATGCATGAGTGATACCAGCTACAAAAAGTTGCTCAAAGGGTGTTAATTTGTCCCAAATATAGGAGAAGATGGAATGAAGGCCAGAGAAATCTATTTCAGCTCAGGGTTTCTTAAACAGTAGCTGAGCAGGATGCACTTATTTTAGTTACACTAAGAAAAAAACATAAATGATGATCCTGGAAATTTTTTACATCAGAATAGATCCCACAGAAGCAGAGGCCAGCCTAGGGGAAATTCTGTGCTGCTCCCCCTCCATGCCCCACTTTTTTTCCCACTTCTTGCCCTGGAACTGGCTGTATCAGATTGTATTTTTATTTTTAATCTGTTGTTACAGTGCTTTAACTTTCATAGAGTTTATGGAATACATATATAGTTTTGACTAGGAATGTTTATGAACAACTCATGTAAAGCTAACAAATTTCACTCAGCACCTACTTCAGTTTTAAGATGTGGTTGCCAATAAACTTGTGTCAAAAGTGATGTCAGTTGTCAGCTTTCTCATGTGATTTTCTAAGAGAAGAACTTGAGGATCTATATAACTTTTTGACTTAGGCTATACCCAGAACTAACTATTTTCCTTTGAATGAATTTCATGTTCTGTCATTAAATTTCTCAGATACAGATCTAACTAAGATCTATTGATGTTTCTGTTTCCTTGGCCAAATCCTGCCTTAAATCCATTTGGATACCAGCCTATTTCTTAGTTCCATTTCTTTTGCTTCCTGATGTTTGCTTTTCTTCTAAGTCTTCCTGTGTCCTGTAGTGTTACTTGTAACAAGAATCAGTATTGTTTCTTGCACTGTAGCTGTCAGATACACTAGACTATTTTGTAAGGCTCTCCTGTTGCATTTGTAGCAGTGCAGTTTAAGATGTCCATTGTGGGCCAGCAAGCATAGCACAGCGATATATGTGCAAGACTTCACTATGCGTAGAGATCTCCTTTTTCCCCTATTTGGCCAGGGCGCAGTTCTCAGTGCATTCTGTGTAGTGTAAGCATAGTTTTCTCCTGCTAAGAATGTAATTTATTCTTTAAATAGTAATTTGAGGCTGGAAAGGTTTTGGTACATGGCCCCTATATAATGAAGATACAACAAAACCTTTAAAAGGAAGATACATTTTCACCACAGAATATCTCCAAGAAGTCAAAGCATTGGGATTTGTATGTTTCACTCTTTCCAGAGAAAAAGAACCTGAGTTACTAGGTGAGTTTAGTAAATAGGTGTCCTCAATTTTCAGGAGGGGAAAACTGAAGCAGAGTGTAGTTGCAGAGAAGAACTAAGACTGCAGTCTGCTTTTTTTTTTTTTTTTTTTTTTTCCTGGGTTACTTGTTCTTTGTTTCTGGATGTACTGTATGCTTCCAATAATTCTTTTTTTTTTTTTTTTTTTTTTTTTTTTTAATAAATTGTGTTTAAATACTAAACTCTTGAAATTAAACACCTTCCCTCACTCCATCTTGTCTGCATCTACCCTAGATATGTAATCCTTCAGAGGAGAAAAACAGGAAATCAAATGCATGGGTGTTTTCACCCTTAAGCAAAACTTTGACCACAAAGGGGGGATTTGGATCAGAAATAGCAAGGACAGTGTCACTGAATACAACACTTTGGTGGGCACTTAAATATCCAATTGTATTGGAAGCAGTAATTTACTTTCAGACATGCCTGGTTTGTGTCAAGACAGTACATAAACCACAGTACATTTGTAGAGCCAGAGTAGAATTATTAGTAACTGGCTTATCAAACACTAAAACAAAGTCAGCATTTATCTTGGGTTTGAAGTGAGATTACAATAAGGTAATCATCAGTCTTTAAGGGCTAATCTACAAATGCAGATCAAATAAACACATCCATGTACTAAATCAGCACCCTGTGCTGAGTTACTATCTGTTTAGTATCTGCAGGCTCTCCAGAGTAGTTATATTTGTGATTACCTATAATCGTTTCTGGCTTTGTCTCTGTGGATAATAAATTTATGAAGGAGTATAAAACAAGTAATTGTTTCTTTTCCTATCTGGTTTAGCTGTAGCTGTAATAGCTGTTATATGGGCACTTGTGTTTTCTGTGTGCCTTTGACTTCTAAACTGATTTATCTATCTGGTCTTGTGACATAAGGGTGATGGTTACAGAGACATCAGAAGAACAGGCAGTGTGCTGCTGGGGATCCTCTTACAGACAGTGGGAGGACTTGGGCCATCCTGCTTTGCCTGGACCAACTTGCTGCCTTTGGTCCAGAGAGACAGGATTTCTTGTAACTTCTGGAGGGGTTGAGCTGAATGCATCTTCCCTACTGAAAATTTTTCCAGAGGTGTGACTGATTGACCATGAAGTCAACTGTCTCTTTATTTTAGTAAGTTCTGTCTCTTTATTTTAGTAAGTTAAGTATTTGCCTCTCAAACTCTGCACTTCATAAATACGAGCCAAGCTCATTGAAACCAGAGTAGTTAAGCACAGTGTGAGACCAAAGCAGAGAGCAGGGTCATGTTAGTTTATTTTGGGAGAGGGATATGGATTTGTTCCTTGAAGTCTGGGATCTAACTAGCCAAACTGCATTCAAGAATCTGCCTAATTCAAAACCAGCATTTTCTAGGTCACAGTTACAGTTGCGTTACTTCTGTTTAAGCTTAGTCTTGTCCTTTTGTTTCCAAGTTTTCAGAGCCTGGCAACACATTTCCCACTGACAGTGTGAAGCCCCTTCAGATTCAATGTGTGTAAACTTACAAAGTGTGAAAATACAATCTGCTAGTGTGCTCTCAACCATTGTGTTCTCTTGGTGCTTTTGTACCCAGTGAGCTGAGTGCTGCTGCTTCCTGCTACCCAGACATGTTCATCGTGTGAAAGGGAGAGAGCCCCTAAGTGAAAACGGCAATCAGGAATGGCACCTGTATTCCATCTGAATGGAGTGATTAAAGCCTGGAAAGCCTCAGGAAATACAGGTAACCCCCCGTTATTAGACAGTGCAATCTTTCAGATGATTATATCAAACTTCTTATTTTTGTAATCTGAAAAAATGGATAAAAAATCTATTTGAACTTTTCACATTAAAAACAAATAATTTCAAGGTCAGATTCTGGATTGAAGTCTTCTGTTTTGGATAGTTTGTATTAAAATTGGTATTTTTGGATAATGGCCAGCCTTATCTAAATCTGTATGAACTATCTTATTGACTGAAAACTCAGGAGTACCTAGTTTGGAATATTGTGTTTTACCATATGCCACTTTTGTCAAGAGCTAAAATGGCCTTGTAAGTGACGTGCAATGACTAAAAGCCTAGTGTTTTGCTGACTTCACAGAAAGGATATTGTCACTTACCTAGGTGTCTGCTTAAGAGTATTAGCACTTCCATTGATGACACTAAAACCCTCGGGTTTTACACTTTTGTTGACGTCAGTAGAAAGGTAAGACTGGTTTACACAGAAGTAAACCAATAAGGATGTACTGCATAATGCAATTACTAAAATATAATCTTTTTTCTTCATTGCCTTTATCTATTAGTGACTCATACCTCTAGGACAAAATTCAATGCTTTAACAACTTCTATTGTTGTCTCCTAAACCTGAAGAAAAATGGATCCCCTATAGTTCATTTTGCAGCCTGACTAAGCAGGTTTACTGCCAGGACGGGGAAGAGGTTAACCAAAGGGCAGTGCAAGACCACATCTTGACAGCCCCATCCTTCTCCTAAGGGAGACAATTAGTGTTATTTTTACAAGTGCAATAACTTTACTGTTTACTTTTCCTGTAATGTCACTTGCCATCTAAATTACAGCCAAATTGCTTGATTAAAGTCAAGAGAAACTGAACATTCATTTCCAGGAGCATAAGGTATATAGCCTTATGTTAGGAAGGAAAAAAATTAATTCGAACCTTTAAAAAATGTTTGCATCTCTTTCTCCTCTGTAGCTTTATATTGCACAGTGGTAAGCTTTTCCAAACAAAAAGAAGGAAATGCCTGTTTTTATGAAGTTAGTTGGAAACTAGTTTACAGTGAAATGAGTTTTCTTTAATTTTCATACTGTTTCAGCTCCATGGAAGAAGTGGGAATGGTTGGCCACTAGGCAACAGTAGATAAGGAATAGTAGATAGGAATATTGTTAATGCTGTTAATGAATAGCCTGTCCTGGAGCTTTATCAATTTGTTATGCATCTGTATAGTAATAATCTATTCTATTAGTATCTGATTTACCCTGCAAGTAATTCTGCTTTAGTAGGGTAAGTTACATGGAGCAGAGGTCTCTTGTCCTGTTGTACTTTTGCGGAGTAGTAATATAATGTCCAATCTGAGGAATAGATTCCTAGGTGTTATGTTGCAAATAACCATTACTGTACTGGCACTGTGATAGACGAGGGAAATACTCGAGTAAATGAATTGCAGAAGAATTGATAAGGAAGGATTTGAGCAGAATTTTCAGTTGCTTTTTGTCTGTGGTCATCTGCTGTCCATTCACCCTTTTTATTTTTTTTATTTTTATAGGTCTTAATCATAGAAAACTAAAGGGAAAAGAATATAAAAAGTACTTCTTAGAATTTGCTTCTCAGATGTTCTTCATGAGATGTTAGATATGGTATATATTTTCTAAATGCAGGACAGGTAGAAAAATCTTGGGCTTTAATTTCATAGCTAAAAATGAATGGGTCTTCATTGTAATTTTGAGCTAAATAAGAGGTAAAAAGAAAATTAAATTAAAGGTGAGCTCAAAAGAGGTATACATAATACAGTGCCTTCCAGGTGAGGGCATAATAGGTGACTTTTCATGAAGTCTAAAGTGAGTTTTGATCACTGTTTTTGTCTCAGACTGGCTTGCCCTACAGTCAGTAAAAAATAAAGTAATGAAAGCAAGGTTCAGAACTGTCATTAAGACATTTTCACAAACCCTGGTTACATTAGACTTTCAGGAGAAAAAAAGACTCAGATTTATAGGTCAGACTCAGAGCTGGATTGCTTCTAAATAATTCTTATTAGATCTTACATTATAAAAAGATAAGAGTGATCAACAAGATTAGTCCATAGACTGGTAAATACCTGGGAATATAATTTTGAGTTTGCCAGATTACATTATATTAAGGCAATTCATACTAATGCCATTTACATTGTCATATGGTACCACAACAGAGGAAACCATAGCAAGAACAAACTCTGAACAGAGATGAATGAATACAAATGTAATTTAAAATAATGCTGAAGTTCCTATTTGCATTTGTTGTTAGAAATAGTATTTTTATTTCTACAATATGTATTTGGAGCTTCCTGTACCCTACTATTTATTAGTAGAATTAGCCTCATGTCTGAGGTCAAACCAGAAATAGTAATGTTTTTAGAGAAATCCAGAATTACATTAGATAAAGTAATAGTTACTCTGGATTATTTCTTACGGAAATTACTATCTAGCCCGGAGGTTTTAATTTAGGTTAAATTTAGAGGTTTAAATTTGAAGGTTTAAAATTAAAAGTTAAAGTGGTCAATTTCTTTTCCACTCTTGACCCACTGTGAATGATACTAACTAAAAATCAATAGCTTTGCAACCCATAGTGTATCTTAGAAGTTTTTATTTTTCAGCTGTTTCTGGGGGGATTCCACCTTCATCTGTAAATAGCTACTGGCTAGATGGAAGTAGTGACTTCAGTTTGTCATAGCCTCTTAATCAAAAACATTTCTAACCGATTGGGTCACAAGCTTCCAATGGTTTCTTCCCTGGCTAAAATCATGTGGTACCTTGGCAGACAAATATTCACAGCACTGGTCTGTGGTTCATTTGGATTTCAGAAGATTTCATCTTCAGAAAAGTGAATCAACTTGAACATCACAGCTTATCTGTGGTAGTCATAGTTGTTAGGTACCTCCTTGTCTATATTCAGGTAAAGTGGTCTATTCTACTTCAAAAAAGATTAGAAAAATCAGTAGCTTTTACTGTGCTTCTCATTTCTATCTTGGAATGTTACTTTCAGTTGTAGTAGCAGTGAAGAGATTGGTACAATATACTGTAATTATTATATTGTTTATATACAGTACCTAATACGTTTTTCTCCAGTTTTTTAGTTTAGAATTAGTGAGTTTAATATTGTTTTAGGAGCATTATTGTAACATCTAGAAAGCTTAAGTAGCCAAAGCCCTGTACTGCTGTGAACTTCATAAATGCATACAGTATCCATGTCTCTGTAATCCTAGAATAACAAGTTAGGATAAACTAACTGTGTGAATTAAAGAAGAAAAAGCAAAGCAGGGAGAGGAGGAAGAGAACACACTTATTTTTGCATAGGACTCGTGTTCTATACCTGAGATTAACGAATCCACTGTACAATACATCCACCTCTCCCCACAGTATTTATGGAAGTGTAATTAGATCTCAAAACAATGAGCTAATCTTTATGACAAAGTATCAGACTAGAATTAGCCTGATTCTGCTCCTAGTGAAGTTAGTGAAAATTTTATCACTGAGTGTAGTGGGAACAAAGTTATGTCTACCCTTAACCTTTGTCATAGCTGTCTACATATGGAAGTGATTACCCTGCAGAGTAACTCCAACATTATTTGATACTCCAGGGTGCAATTCTCTAAGATGTCAGCACTCCTTTGACAGCTAGCTATTAGAGTAAAGTTACCAAGTCTGGTGTGTTAATCTGTCCCCTCTGAGATCAAGCATTCCACCTTCTATAATAATGACAACATCTTAGCGGGCCAGATTGTTATCAAGGATTCTTGGAATCACTTCTGTTTTGTGCTGTTTATCTCACTCTTAAACCCTCACATGGTATTTTAAAAAAACAAATATCAATCTTGCAAGAAGAAGCTGCCCATCTTATTGAAGCAGGTCTCAGTTCATCAAAGCATTTTGCTATCCTAAACAAGTCACGTCCTCAAAAAAAAAAATTTTGTGGTAAGGAAAGAAGACCTTGTCAAATGTGGAAAAATGGAAAATATGGAAGATAGCTCTGACATGCTATAAAAGCTTATGGAGCCACTTGGTATTTTGAAGAGTTCCTACAGGTGTATAGACACACCAAGTTAGTATGTCCAATGCTTATGTTATTGCAAATCTTTTGATATCTGGTACTTTGATTATGAATTCACCCATTGCTTTATTACTATATTTTTATCCTGGAGGTAGGGTAGAAATGTGACCTGATAAAACAGATCTTTTAAAAAGAAAGCAGTTCTTTCTCTCTGGCACAGTTTATCTGTGAATGTATCTTTGTGCATGTGATATTTAGAATAACTTTATTAGCTGGGAGCTTTCATTTTGTTTTTACCATCTTGGGTTGGTTAGCCATCCTGTGACTGAGTGACAGTGAACAAACTATACAAACAGGTTCCTGACTTGTTCAAACATAGCTTCATGCAGGAGCAGGTAAGTGTTCGTGCATACCTACATAGATGGCTCACACATTAAAGCAGCTAAAATGTGTTGCTAGCCAATATACATTCCAATAAAAGCTTGAAGGCTACACATATGAGTATCTGCATTCAATCACACGTGCACAAATCAGGCCTATGTACAATCATAAACAGATAAGACACCTACCCATGCACTGGCCAAAAGAGGCATGTCTCAACTCATGAAAATATTGACTTGTTATTTATAACTGATAAGCACCTTTGTGAAGCCATGTTTTTCCTGGTTTGAGTATTAAACTACATGAAGGAAGCCCAGACCCATGTATAAAACGATGCAAGAAAAGAGTATGGTTGTAATGATAACCACTTAGTGTGTAATACTACTGACAGGCTCTGCAACTATGGAATGCTGTAGAGCTGCTGATCTATTATCATAAACAAAGTGTTGTTGTCAGGGGCAGGAATTTAGTAACAATAGAGTCAAGGTCGCCTTTGTGAGAAGGTTAGAGAGTTGTTTATATCAACAACATTTATGAAAACATTATAAGAGCTGCTGAGACCTGGCAACAAAACACAAGAGAGCTTCCAAGGCTTCTCGACAAAGTAAATATTTGATGTAGAAGGAGAAATACTTTAACAGGACACTGTTCTGCCTGCCACGGGGTCTGTGATCTTATTTGACAAGAGATAATCTCCTTTTAGCATTCAAGATCTGATGACAAGGGAAGTCAGGATAAGCATTTAAGTGATCTGTCTGATAAGTGAGGTTCTACAGCAGTCTTTAAAATGATCTGCATTGTGAAGCAATGCTTCAGAGCACTGGCCTACAATCCAGAATTCTGCAGTGTTATCAGTCCAGGTTATTTGCCAATGAAATGAAAACTATTTGATACCTGAGGTTTCTGCTTCAGAATCCCAAAAATAACTTCAAAATTACTAGTCTTGGGGTCATTAATATCCTATACTTTTACTGTGATCTCACTTCCTACAGAGAGTTTAAAAAAAAAAAAAAAAAAAAAGTTGTTTTGAAGATGTGCTTTGATTGCTGCGTAGGAAAAAGTTGTTCAGAATTCAAATATTTTCAATGGCTTGAGACAACCTTTAGTTAATATACATTACATAAAGAATGTGATAGATGAGTTTATCTTTGCAGAAATAAAAATAAGATTTTAGAGCAGAAACAAATGAGAAATATTGAGCATTTAGGTACAGATTTACCTGCAATTCAGTTAATCCAGTATTTAATATCTTTTAGTGTCTTTTTCACTGCTGAACCCAAAGATTTTCCTTAAAGGTTTTGTTACTTTAAGAATGATCATACCTCTTCAATATAAGAATCTGTGAATCTTTCAAATATGCCTGCAAGTACGATGCAAAAAATGTTAATTCTCACTGGAGTAAGGATTGCACAGCTGAGTCCTAAGTAAATTATTGTCCTTGCTCACATCTGTGGTTGACTCATAATTTTACAGCCCAGGTTGTTGCGTAAGAACAGTTTTCATGTTCAGCTGTATTTTCCTTGAGTGCTACCTGATAAAACTCCTGGGTGAATACTGGCAAGTTGTAATTCTCATCTATCACTGTTATCGGCCACGTGAGTGGGTCACTGTACAGTGGTCCATCACTGTTCCTGGCGAAAAAATGAATCTCATGCTGCTACAATTCAAATTAATGAAAAGAAATGATGTGGTAAGTGTTCATTTATACTCATATTAAAATTTGGCATTAATATTCTTCATATAAAAACTCTACCATCATTTGCAGTGCTGGTGTAGCAATCAACTCCTTTTTAAGACTTAAAAAGAACTTAGGATTGTGTAGGACTCAATAGGACTACGGTTGTTGAAATTCTGTGAACTGCACAGTCTATTTGTAGCTTGTTACTTTTTTTTTTTTCCCAATTTTTTTATTGATTATACAATGCTTAGTATTTTATCAGAACAGATGAAAACAAGGAGGGGAAAGTCTGTCAGTGGACTGCTACTGTGTCAAACTTCCTCCTTTTCTCCTTCTGACTATACTCAGCTAGAGTGATCAGTAAAAAATGAAGTCATCTACTACTCTATGCTGTGTGTGGACTGTGCTGGTAGATTCTCCAAACTTTTGAACTGCCAGCCTGTCTAGTTTGGAAATGCAACATCTCCAAAATGCACTAAGTCTTCAGTTTTATCCGAAATCTGAGAATTTCTTCCACGAGCTGGACTACAAAGACAGCTAAAATTACTTTCTCTTTATAAACTTTCCTGACAAGTATTGATCATCTTTCAAAAGATTGTATTTTAAATAGCATCTTATTTTTATAGAGATCTTCAAGCTAGACTTCACTGCATGCACTATTCTTAGCTTTATATATTCCAGAGAGAAACCTAAAGCCTCAAGGTAAAATGTGTATCACTGACAAAGTAGACTTCAGAATCCCAGATGGCAGATTGCAGGCTTTCCTGATATATGGAAGTCCCAGGGCTCTTTCTATAAATATCTAGGACCATATGTTCCTACATCACTGAAACATCAGCAAACTGTTCCATCTGCTTCAAAAACTGGGACAGTCACATCATAGTAAGGACATCTTAAAAAATCCAAGGCAAGTAGTGCAGACAATAGAAACCTGTGCTGTAAGTCTACCCAGCTCAGTATTCTTTCTTAATAGTGCCTGTTATGGGCTGGAGGATTGTGGGATCAATTTCATGAGGGCGTGAAAGTGTATTTAAAGCACAATTTTACTCAATATTAGTGCTGCTGCTAGGCCTTCCTTGCTGTAGGTGTGTCCAAACTGCTTCTGTATTCACTTCTGTACTCACTGCTATTACTGAGGGCCCTGTGCAGCATCTTGTACCCATAATCTTTTCTGTTCTGGGCCAGAGGCTTGGGTTTTCATTCAGACTGTTTTCAGGTAAATTACTATTGATTTCTTTGGTATTTGGGGGGAACTTAGGACTGATCACATAGTAAAAGATCATGAGATTTGGTCCCAGGGCAACAACTCAGGAAGAGGTATATAGAGGAACGTAATACTGATATAAAAATCTAAACAGTAAATGCTTCAAATGATATGAGAATTCAAGTCTGGTTTAGTCTTAATAGAGAGTTTACTTTTTGTTGAGAGTCAAATTTTCTTATTCCAATACAGTATTTCGGACCTGAGTAGAACTGCATTTATGTTACTGATATCAGGAGCTTATTCCTCAAGGGATGATTTAACAGATGAGGCACTGAACAGTGTATAATTCTTAAGGTTAGTCACAGGCTGCCTGTATGAATTTGGGTATATCGCTTTATCTAGTGTAAGTCTTCCACCTAAGAAGCAATAGTATTTTTCCAGTGCCTGGAAATGCTGAAGACGCTATCCATTAAAAGTGGCAAGGTGTCATGCAAGGGCATAGATCTTCGTGTTGTGAAACAAAGTGATTAGCAGGCAAAAGAGTCTGTTTCTCTGGCATTATCTTTAAGAATCCTATTTTCCACAAATGTGAAACTTTATTAACATGTTAATAAAATCTGTGTACTCAAATACACTAGCTGAAATACAATACTAGCTCAAATACACTAGCTGAAAAAGCCATACTATAACTTTGGACTGATTGTTCATTATATTTACACTTACCTCTGCCTGACTTTATCTTCACTTCTGCATAAATGTTTCTGGTTGGATCAGTTGAAGAAAGGCACTTGAGGGAGCTCCCCTTCACAGAGTAATGGACCCGTCTGCTTTGCCGCTCAACCTGGAATCATGGGTGAAACATCAATGTGAATAAAAAGATTCCCTGTTTCAAAGAAAATATGAAAAATAATAAAATGGTTCAGTCTTAAGGACAAAGGGTTACTGAAATACTATTAAATCTCTGCTGGCAGCCACAGAAGATTGATACTAAGAACGAGTAGGCATAGGAATGGAACTGCCTTGTAGAAATCATCTATTTGGAGAACTATCCGAGCACTTTGAGGGGAGAGCATGAAGTTTTTGTGCTATCATACATCTCCTTACTGGAGCGTGAATGGAAGTTTTTCCTCTGGTGGGCAGAGCCAGGACTTTCTCTTACTGAAATAATTTAATCCTATTTAACATTTTTTTTCAGAAAGACAACAGGCCTCAGGATGCAATTGGAGAAGACAACATCACTCTTGGATCTAGTTGCAGTAAGTGTCTGCTTTTAAAGCACCTGTAGTTGAAGACCATGCTTTGTTCTAAGGGAGTTCTTAATTTGTTATCACAAAAGTTGAGATATGGTCTGCTAGCTGTAAAAGTTGTCCGGGAATCAAGAAATGCTGGGTTGGAGTTTCAGTTCTGCCAGTCTCATTCTGTGTCAGTAGGCAGATTGTTGATGACTCTAGAGAAAAGCAGTTTTTATCGAGTTTGACTGAATTTATGGAAGAACACGTAAATATGCAGCCACCACCGACCTCTGCCTCATTTATTGTAAATTATGCTTGCCTCCTGCAATGTTGCAGCCCTTGCATAAGTAATTTTCTCCATCTGTTTTGAGATCCTTTGAATGTATAATTATATTATTCAGACTACTGATGAGATATTGCAGGCCTCCACAATTCCATAAACAGAAGCATTTTATATCAAATTTAAAAGGGTAAAAATGGAATTGAAATGAAATAATTAAATTCTAGGATTTTAGGACGTTTTCTTGTTAAACAGTGTAACTTCTCTATCACAAGCTAAAGCAAAACCAAATCAGTGAAAGCTTTGCCTGACATCCTTTGGCAGGCTGAAAGTTAACTCATTTTCAGTTGGATTTAAATGTGAAATTGGATTACCAGAGCTAAAAATATTTCTGCAATACTGTACTGTCAAAAAGCAATAAACACTTATGCCAGATAGTCCAAGGAAGAATGGACAGCAAGCTCTGAGAATATTATAACTGATTTTTTGCTGTAACCATGGAAATGTAGCTACAAACACTTGTGTTTAGACTGTACAGTCCTCATGATGTACAGCTTGTCAGTTGTTTTTGCAAGACAAACCCTTTCGACTCCGTGGGTGCAGAACAGTTCCTAACAAGGAGAAAGTGGAAGGTGACTGTTACAAATGGGATGTGTGCAGTGCCTCATCACTTCTCAAAATAACAAGGCAAAGCCATTATGGAGACCTCATTCTAATTTAAACATCCATGTGTTTATTCTAGCATTAATGTGTTTCTTGGGTGACTTTGTTTAGATTTTGTGCCTCCTAACCCATATGACTGTATTCCCAAAGTATGTGGATAGTCATGTGATTCGGTTCCCTCCCTCGCTCTGCTATGAGGAAAGGCCTGGGCAATCTCTAATCCATGTTTAAATTAACATTGTTATTTTAAGCAACCTTTTCCTACCCCATCTTCAGATGCCTGAGGGATTCCCTTTGGCGTTCCAATAAATAGGACAACAGCAGGCTTTACTGTGCATTAAGTAGTGCTATGTTTCTCTTACTGGTCAAACAATACAAGCTGAGCAATTAGAATTGGAGTAAGAAGCTGGGAAACTGCAGCACTGATTTTAGGTACTTCAGAAAATGTAGCGGTAAAAACTTAAAAGCATGCTGTGGAGATCCTCCTTTCAGGGAGAAAAAATCAAGCCCATTAGTCCAAAATACAAGAATGTAAATGATCTCAAACACCTTCATGGAAAAGGAACATTTTAATCGGTTGTCACTTGAAGGTCATATAGCTATGATCCATTACCTGGACTAAAACAGGAAACAAAACCTGACCTATGTCCATATGCATTTCCATTTTACTTTCTAACATGCAGCACACAGCAAATCTGCTTCTTCATAATGAACCTATGCAGACAGCAGCATTTCTGCAAATCAACAAGAGAAGGCCAGATTTAATGGGATTATTCATATACCTATTAATCACGGGTTTGTAGGATCAAAGCCTGTGTTCTTAATCCAAATTAATTATCCGGAGTAGATTTAAGATTACAGGAGAATCTTATCTCTGTTGAGCTGAATGATCCAAGTTGAATGATTTTCAAAATCAGGATTTCTTGACTTACCTTGGAAATGATTTGAGGCTAACTTGCATTCAGTAGTTCTGGAAGGAAAATGGCACCTGGAGCTACCTGGCTGTTTTCCACCATTGCAATTTCAACTGTTGCTAAGGCACAATATCCTAGAGACGGATTCCCCAGTCTTTGACTTGCACGATTAGATGATAATTGCTGACCTGGGATGCATCTGGCACGGAGCTGCCTACAAATAAGAGAAACTTACTGAAGACAGAATTCTTTTGCAAAAGCATGACAGCTGGTCTGGGGATGTGAAATTAAGCTCCCCTCTTTGTTAATTGCTGCTAAATAATTAGATCAGCTACTTTGCTACAGGGAGATCTGTGTTCTTGGTTTTGTGTACTTTCTATTTGTACTAGCGGTTCAATTCAGTTTCATTACTGCCAGTGATAGCAAGGTGGTTAACACGATACCTCTGCTGATCCTGCTAGAAGGAAAGAATACCAAGAAGTTGAGGTACTGCTGGGACAGTCCTGTACCTTACTTCCATGATACTTGTCTTTCAGAGTCTTGTAATGACTGTACTAAATGCTTGCTGCTGATAGTCTTGAGCTCCTGGCTGCCAAATACTCACTTTAAGGTGAGTGCGGCAGCTGCTGCTGGAAGGGAACCATTGCCTGGAAAAGATCTTCAAGCAACCCTGAATAAGTAGAGCCAAGAGAGTAGAGCTGCTTTGCTGAGGGACAAATGAGAGTAGGCAAATAAGAACCACTTAAATATTATGCTGTTTTTGTTCCTGATAATGCTGTGACCTGTGTTCAGGATCACTTACATGAGGTGACGTTTCTTCTCAGGACAATATGACTGTGCAGCATATGAAGTGAGATGCTCTTTTGTGCCACTGCAGGTAGTTGGGGGGAAGAGCTTTTAAAAGTTGGATTTAGGAAAGCCAGTCTTTACATTTCCAACAGTGTTCTGTTCAGAAAAGCTAACATGCCTACATCAGTTCCTATATCCTGAAGCACCAAGCATCCTTAGCTGACTGGCATGCTAATGTGTTGTGTTGCTAACTTTAAGGCTGCATAGAGATGATGTCAAGCTGACTCACGATGACAGTGTTTCCTTGGTGAGGACAGTGTCAAACCCCTGAGAACTCCAGCAGTTTGTCACTGAATTGCAGGCCTAACACAGCCGTGTAGCAGTCCTCAGCCTGCCCATCACTCTACCTGGCTTCTCGGAGATCATATGGCAGCTGTTCCCAAACCACTGCCTATAGACCTATCCTCTAATTCCAAGGCTTAGCTGGGTCACTTCCCTGCTTCCTCAGTACAACTAATCTCATTGACTGGAATTGCAGCAATGTCAGGAGTGGGAAGGATTGTAGAGCTTAAGCTTGCATTAAGGGAGTCTGGTTGGGAGGATGCAGATTTATATTTGTGTGTTCTTCCCTCCTACAGGTCTATTGAGGTGGTGATGCAGCGTTCTGTACCCATCCTGCAGTGACTAATACCTGAAAGTCATAGAAATTGCTTTGAATTCTTGAATGAGGGAAGATGTGTTCTTTTGATATGACAAGGGAGGCAGAGGATGTTTTTGCTTTTATATCTGAGGCTGAGATTTATATCAGGTTGCTGTGTCAGTACAAAAATAATAGCAACCAGGAGGGGGAAGGTGGGAAAGCCTGATAGTTTTCAATCTGTTTACCAAAAACAGTTATATGGGTAATGCTTCGCCATTGATCTGTTCCTGGAACAAAGGAAATCAGATGAATGACAACTGTTCTTCAGACATTTGGACAATATTAGACTAGAAGGCTTGAAAAAAATCTGATTGCACCCAAACCTTAATTTTGGGAGTTTATTGCTTAATTTAACATGCATAGTTAATGATAGATTAGTTAAAATTGTTTCCATATAATCTAAGAAACGAGCTGTGCAGATTGAGCACTGTTCCTGTTGCTCTGACCTCAGCTTTTTTTTAAAACATAGACAGGGACTTTAACTAATGGCCACTGACTATTTTTCCAGGGGAAAAACGCTTACTACTATATCAGCCTGGGGTGTGCTTTTAAGTACTATTTCCACTACGGTGGCCAGCTTTATATGGCATTTGGAAATGTAGGAATAAAAGTAAACCATACATTGAGGAGCAGTTTACAGACTTAAGGTTTTCATTTTGTAATTAAGTGTTACTGCACAAACAATATGGAGAAGTGATCAAGAATGTACTTCGGTGTGCATTTGTAACATAATGCAATGGCATACATTGAAGCAAAGCAGTGTAACCTGTTTTGGCTTCTTAAAATGGGACAGTTCTTACCTTCCCATCTCATTCCTTTATTGTTTTTGAGTTGCCATGCTCTGTCGTTGGAAATTTCTTTGTATAGAATATCACTTGCAAAATACCTAATGCAAAAGAATCCACTGCAGAGCCAGGCCACTGAAGCTTAAGCCAAGACATTGTTCAGTTGATATGGCATGTGATTAAAAACGTAGGCTGGATTATGTTTTGGGAGAGCAGCTATTTAGCCTTTGTCTTTTGCAACATTCTTCTTTTTTTTTTTTTTTTTGTATTTTTAATGACGTTTCTTTTTTTCCTGACTCTTTTGCTTCCTTTCCTTTCCCCCTTTTTCCTATTGATTCAAAATAATAAGCACAGCTTGTGCCATAATTCAAGTTAAGGGTTTTAAAAAAAAATTAAGATGACTTATTTAATCCCCTGCCCATTTTTGATTTCTTTCAGTGGCAGTTTCCTAAGTTTTCTGTGTTATCTTAGCATAGACTTGGTCTTTCAAGAACCTGTCATACAGTACAAAGTGACTCCAAGCACACAAAATGAACTTCAAGAAGACCTTTCATTACACTAAAAAAAAACTTAATCCATCCTGTCACTATTGGTTATGCATCACGTGGGTGTACGCAAAACATCAGGCAATGTTTTTTGAGGATAACAGTTGGCAAGTTCTCAGCTCTATAATCTGCAGATTCTGAAAACAAGTGCAATAAAATGAAAGTCTGCATATTGACTTCTACTGAAAGAAGTGAAGATAGGAGTCATCAGGAGTGAAAACTCAGTGTAATCTGGTGCTAGGTGCATTGGGATACAATCTGGTGGAAAACTTTCCGCCTGAAGTTGCAGAAAATCTCAGCATTGCTGAAATCTTTGAGATGCCACTCAGAGTGAGTAATGGCAAGGTATTACACTTAATCAGTAACTTAACTTAATTTGGGTAACTTAATCAGAACTCAAAGGCTGATGGGAAAACCTTCCATCAGATATTGTTAGAGGGCCATTTGTCTTATAAAAACAAGGAATTCTATGTTGATACAGCTCTTGTTTCTCTATTATGCAAGAATTTGGTTATTCAGAGTTTTATCACTGGAGTGGTGTAGGGTGTTCATGACTTCCTTGTGGTAGCAGTACCTAGGCAACTAATCCATAGCTCTAAAAGAGATGGTACATCCTTGAGCATCTAAAAAAATTAGTTCACATGCCTGCTTGTGAACGTGCACTCAAAATAGGTAACTGGTGTGTTTCTGAAGCCTTAAGGTCTTAATTATTCAAATACTCCAATGTTTATATAATAGTTTATACCCAATAGAAAACAAGGCAGGACTACGTAGCAGTGTTTTACCTTCTGCAGATAAATAAACACACTGTCCTTGAATATATCTAGAACGTGCTCTGAAGGTTGGCTTGTATTCTGTATGTTGTGCAGCTTTTATACTTGAGCATGGTATTTGGTGCAGAAGGGTCATCCAGCCAGTGGGTCGGGGGAAGAAGGAGGATCTGGGTTTAGAGAGGAAATGGTATTTGGTACTGAAATTTATCTAAAAGACAATGGAGTTCAACATGACAAATGCTTTTTATAGACAGATTTATCCTCCTAGTGAACACGTGTCCATCTTGAAAACGTTTAGTGTCCTATTTACAGCATTTCATGAGAGTTTTCAGGTAAAGAAAAAACAGTGTATACTGTCCCATCATTACTTCGTTCAGTCTGGTTCTACATTCATTGCCTGCCCAGTAACTTCTTTTCTTGAAGTTCTGGCCTGTAAGTTTTTAAGTCTCAGGACTGCCTTAGGTACCTACTGTAAATGACACAAAGTAGTAATTGTAATTTTATAGTACCTTTTCTCTGAGGCACTCAAAAGTCTTGCTGCGTTTATCAGCCCTGTTTCACAGGCTCGAAGTTGCCAGCTCTTATAACATTTATTGTTTTTCTTACTAACCCATTTGCTGGCAGTTTTGAATAGGCTAGCAGTGCAATAACATATTTTGGTTGTGCAGAAAAGCTTGCAAGTGACCTGAGGCTTTAGTCAGAGTGTTTTCTACTTTTTATGGCTTAAAGTGTTCAGATCAGCAGCTG
Source organism: Aythya fuligula (assembly GCF_009819795.1). Classification (NCBI taxonomy): domain Eukaryota; kingdom Metazoa; phylum Chordata; class Aves; order Anseriformes; family Anatidae; genus Aythya; species Aythya fuligula. The sequence continues at coordinate 11,870,368 of NC_045570.1, read as the reverse complement.
CAGTTGTTTCTTCCAGACTGCAAACATCATGCTGTAGGTCTCTGATCTGGAAACCTACAGGCAAGGCACAGACAGGTCCTTGCTGGTTTTGTTCTTAGTGTCAGAAAGAAGACCTACCTGGGGCTGAAGATATTCCTGGGATGTACGCTATGCTTGTATGGGCAATATGCAGGGGGGGGTGTATGTCAGCAGGAAGAACATGTGCTGAGTGAGTTTTCTGGTTCCTCCTGCACATGGCTCAGTATTTCAGCTGAATCTACTGGTGACAGGCTTGCCAGATTAAACAACTGAAAAAAAAATAAAATACATCTTGTACTAATGAAGAAAATGCAGGGCTTGGATGTTGGTGCACCTCATCTTAATTCATTTGTACCACTACAAATGGGATGTGATACTACCTGTTGGTTTAACAGTGTTTCCTTTAGCTTTGCACTGAGATCAGTTATGGCCCATGAAGTACGGCAACAGGTCAAATGTGAGTTGAGGCCTAGGCCTCTCACTGGAGGTTTACTTAGGGGCTGGCAATATTCCTAAAACATTCTTCTTGTAACAGCTGGTGTGAATGAAACCCTATTTTCTTGTTTTTCAAACAAGAGTATGAGGTAGACAATAAATGGATATAGGGCTTAAAGGGACAATAGCCTTGATGATTTAACTCAGTCAATTTCCTTGTTGTGAACGATGTTCATTCTTTTTCAATATTTTAATAGTTTTGCTTAATCTTTCAAAATAAAACATACTGGAGGGACCACGTACTTCAAAGGTTTGATTTTTAGCAAGTTCATTAAACAGCTGACAAACAGCTTCTGTATTCTACACTGGAGGTAAATGTCTTTATGGTCCAAACAGCCAAACTCTGCTCTGGTTCATATGCTAGTTCGGGGATTTTCTAAATGTAGTGGATAATTTGTTTGGTAGCATATGTAATCCAGTAGCATTCACTAAATGCTAATTGAATAGCGTTATCAGGATCATCTGATTTGACATGCAGGGGGAATCCTGAAGGACCTGGTCTAAAACATTGCCACTTCTGAGCAAGATAAACTAGAGGTCCAGCAATGTCTGCTGGGATCACTCTGAGTAGTCTGTCTAACTGAATATAAAGCAATTTCATTAATATAAAAGTAGAAACAGGGCATTTGAGCATTAATGTTTGGAGCAGTAATAGTATTGAGAAAATAGCACTGAGGAAGCATCATTATTTTAAATGTCAGTAATCTAGCACTATGGTCTGTAGCACTGCATTTCTCCACTTATTTTTCCTTTACTCTCAAGAGTTTTTGTTATAAATTGGAGCAAATGACAAGTACCCATTAAAACTCATTTAGGTCTCACACTATGAATTCTGCTGCTGCTATGGTCTGAACTAACTTTTGCCTCTTACAAACATGGAAATGCACAGAAAACCCTTTATAACACCTACAATGCAAAGAGTATTGCTGTTAAAAGCCACCTTCTGAGAGTGACGCAAAGCGGCATGACCCGTGCAAGCCAAATGAATCTATTGAGGAAATGATGACGTTGAAGGTAACTAAGTATTTCAGATGGAGCAAAACTTCTCCAGATTAATCAAGGATCTTATTCTCTGGGTTATCTCATTTTCTTCGGTATAAGAAGCCAGAGTTCAATGGAGTTACTCATGATTTATAGCAATGTGAGGAGAAAAGAGTACCTAATAGGTCATATTCTTTGCTGATTTTTGCCTTGCATCATGACTGGCTGACATCTGTGTTAGCATTAAAATATTTCCTATTTCATTTAGGAGCTTTTTATACTGTTTGTACTCCTTGTGTAGGGGAGAGGAAAATTAATTGTGGTCTAAATTAAATCACTTTGGGGTGCATTTAGATATGACTAAGAAGACTTCTAAAAATATGTTAAAGTGTTATAAAAGTATATTGTGAAAGAACATTTCAATATGTTTGCAGGCAATGGTCAGCTGTAGATTGAAGGTGCCTTTACAGGATTGCCTCAAGAAAACTGCATGTTACACTGCCTGTCACAACTCTGGTCTTTGGTGTCCATACTGTGTTATATAAAATGGTCTACAGCCACTTCTCCTTTCTGATTCACACACATTCTCCTGCACTGTAGAACCAGTTGCAAAGTACAGTATGGTGGGGGCTGCACCTAATTTAGCACCTCTTCGATATTAATAGTCACGAGCAGCTATAGAACTAATTTAGTAGACTTTTTGCTGTGAAGCTGGGCAAATATTTTTAACTTTTCAGAATGTTCCCCAAAGCTAAGTGGCATGCCCTTTGCATACCATTAAAAGCATTAGAGCTTGTATGCTGAAACAGTGATCAGAAAGCGTTTTTTAAGATACCCTAAGTCCTAGTTAAGAAATTTCGGAACAATTCCTTCTGTGCAAAACTGAGAATTGTCAAGAGTTTGGCCCTTATTTTCTGTTCCATGACATCTTAATGCTTACCTGAAGACAAGTCACTTTCTATTCCTGACCTTTAAGATTAAATCTTCAGGAAATATTCATCCCATTTTTTCTGACAGCGCAGTAATTTTACTGTAGACTTAAAAATATACAAGCAGCTTAAAACAACAGCTTGGCAAGGTTAAAGGAAGGTCCTGAAATCACCCCTACTTTTGTGTTATAATACTGTCTCCTTCTGACTTTGGTTAGGCAATAACATTTGCTGTTCAAAAATATGTCCAGAAGTTTATCTATAGAACTAATGATAGAACAGTCCATGTTTCTAAAATAGTCTCCTTTTAGCCTGCTTATCTCTTTCCTGACATTTCTTACTGAGCATCAGTGAGCAGGCAGCTTTGTACTGACATCTGAAAGCTACTCTACAGCAGCAGCGTGCAAAAGGCTATGGAACAAGCAGTCACATGGTTTCTATATTTTCTCTCTTTGTTTACTGTGTTCATAATGCCAAATGGCAAATTAAAAGAATGCCTGAATCCCAAAGAGTAAGGCATGTTATTTCTCCTTTCCACATGTATGGTTGTGATTATCGTTGTGGAGGGAAAGCATTTTATACTTGTTCTTTAGATATTCAGTTCTAGTCTTCTGGGGGAGCTAATTTCTGAAATGTTTAGTATAAACACTCTAACTTGCATAAATTGGATTATTTTTAGGAAATGTTTGGTTAAATTTACAAAGATTAACACGTGATTTGTAAAGCCTTTGACTGTAGGAGACAAAGGAATGTAGAATTTTGGGGGAGGTTGATCATAGCTTCTTCTCTTTGGTAAGAATTTCAGGGAAGACAGTCTTAGCGAACACTGGCATGTGGTCATTTTCATCTTTCATTGCTGCTATGGTTATGGTTTTAATTCTGGATACTCACCTTTATCTTTTGCAATTACCTATTTTTAAAATGTTTTATAGTACACTTGATGTCACTGGAGCTGTCTGTAGGAAAACCTCTATTAATTGTTACTAATAAAGAGTATATGATGTTTAGATTTTCAGTTTCAAATGCAAGAGAAAGAAATAAACTGAGGTGTACAGGTTAACTCCCTCTGACCTTCCTAGTCTTATATGTTATGTAAAGGGGTTCAGGAAATAAAGGTACCTGGGAATTCCTCACCATGACACAGGCAAGCCCCTGTGTTTTCTTTTCTAACTTGGTAGCTGTGATTAGCCAGCGTGTGGGCGCTTTTATCGGATCTGGAAGGACAGAAGACAAGGTATAGGTCATATACGGCTTAAAACTTACAGAAATGTCCTACTTGCCCACGAACTGAGAGCAATCTTTATTTTTAAATTTTCAATTTTTGGTAGGATGATACTAGTTGATAATATAAGCTTAGCCTTCAGTGAATAATTAATTTATCTTAGCTTCCTGAAGTAGCAAATAATGCTAATTATTTTTCCCAGACATTCACTTGTCAACACCTGCTCAAGTAGTCCGTGTAAGATCAAGGCTGCTTAGTCTTTCCAGTCACTGATCTCTGAGTACAGTGCTTAAGCTCTGACATGACAAGCAAGCACATTACAAACAGAGAAGAAAAGGGGTGCGTAAATTTCTATTTTGAAAAACTTGGACAAGATGAACATTAGTTCTAAGAACTTTACAGCTGTTTTTTAAGCAATATAGACTTAACAATTTAGCCTATATTCAATAGCTATAATATATGCAGAAATAAATGTATCTGGAAGTTATTTTACAAAGATTAATTGGCATAAAAATGCCATTTAATTTTGTTGCTTAATGTATGCTTTGAAAAGTTACTCAGAAAAAATTACTGGAACTTTTAAACAACTTTTCCACATTCATTTCATACATATTTCAGTGCACAAAACTTGACTCTGCACATGCACGTGGGCAACTGTATACTCTAAACATATTTTTATCACACAAAAAAACATTTTTAAATTCCTTTGCAAATATTTGAAATATTACTCTGAAAAGTTGTACAGTTATACTTGGACCGTGTTACATGCTCAAGAATTCAGAAAGCATCAGGTGAGGAATAGGATTCTGAGACTGAAAATAAAGTTCCAGTGCTGGTTGCACAAGCCTGGGAACTGTTTTCAAAGATATTGACATTATCAGTATTGACTCTAAGGGTCTAGCTGGTGATGCGAAGCACAGCAGCAATAAAATGGCAGTGTTCTGTTCAAAGTCAATTTAAGTACAGACTAATGAGTTGCTGAAGCACCTATTAAATGGCAGATGGTGCTTATGACTGAGAAGGAGAATAACTGACTATATTTGTTCCTCTAACAGAAGACAGTTACTGAAGTCAAACAGGTTGTTAGGAATTGTAGCTGTAGCATTGCCATTTCCTAGTATGGATGGAAATGGGGTATGAAGAGACCTACATAACCTGCACAGATAGCACCAGAGGTTTCATTAGTGTGGTGTACAATACAGGCCTCCTTTGCATTGTACCTTTATCTATGTGCAGCAGACACATCAGTGGAGTTGTCAGACTGAAGTGTTTGATACTCAGCCTGCATAAAAATTTAAAAAGGTGAGAGAAGTAAAGAATTGGGCTCCGTATATTTCAGTCTGATCTCACAGCAATGTAAGTTTGATTAAATATGGTAACTCTCAATTTAGGCCATGAGTCACCCACTTTCTTAAGTAGGTATCCAGTTTTAAGCACGTGAATAAGAAAACTACTTAGGAGGATGATGGCTCATAGTCAAGCATGCCTTTAGAAACTTAGCTTAACTGTGTGTTTCAACATTGTGAACTGAGATCATATCCAAAAAATTATCTTAAGTATCTCAATGCCCAGTAATAGAATAGCCTATTTTTTTTTATTGAAATGAAATACCTAATGGAAGGTAGCAAGGATCACAATCTTGTGCTTAAAACTAAAAGCTTATTTCCTTATGTTAATACTAATTCTATAAATATTTTGAAACTTAATGTTTTTTAGCCTGTCAGTGAACAGAGACCATATCTAGTATTTTTCTTATCAGGGGCTTTTAGTGTCTGACTGTATTTGGTACATGGGGTCCTAGAGCATACAGTTTATGGATTCCTAACATATGTGCCACGAGTTATTAGAAGCAATTCACCTATTTCCAGGCATGGCAGAGGAAATGAGCAGTAGCCAGAGTAAATGTTTTAGACATCCTGAAATGCAATGGAAGAAATAACATAGCTTAGGAAACTTACTCAATTTTAAACTTCTGATTTGCCTAGAAATAATTTTCTTCAAAATTATCAGAGTAAGATACAATTAATATGATGAAATGTGATTTAAATGTGTATTTACCTACATGAAATAATAAATGACCAAGGGATATGCAACACCTAAGCAAGAAATAAAGAGACTCTATCTGTATTTCCCTAGTACTGGAAAAGACTTTCAGCCTTATGAGAAGTTCTGTAGCAGAAGAATTTAAAGGAAATCTGGTCATCATTGATATTCCTCGGGGGGAGGGGAGGGACAGGACACTTTTTAAAACAAACAAACAAACAAAAAAACAAACACAACTTCTTTATATAATGGTTTAGAAAGGGACAACCCTTACAAATGACCTGTTTTTTAGGTCAGAGGTATAGCTATAGATTTTATTACCGAATACTACTTAGAGTATATAAAACTGCTTGTTGCTTCACATAATACTATCATATACTGTTTTACTCAGCTGGTAGTAGGCATCCTACTGTGCTAGGCTCATTTAGTTCAGGAAAGTATTGCTTCACACAGCCTTGATACATCTCAGTAGTAAGTATGCTCACATAATTTTATTTTCCAGCCCTTAAGTCAGGAGAAGGGGGTAAAGGATAGACTTATTTTGAAAAGGCTTAACTCTAACCTGCCATGGTGTCTAAATTCTTTTATTTACAGTTCAAAAAATCCTTGTTGCTTTTTAAAATGTGGAGTTTTAATTACAGAACCCATGTTAATGTTTTAAAGCAGCCAAACCTTCAGTAGTCTTAAATACTGGTATCTGGGGTACTTAGAAGGAATTTCAGCTAACACATTTTTTAAATAGGAGAATGAGCTTGCTAATGCTCTTGGTGCTATTGCAAATAGTTATTGTAACATTTCAGACATACAATAATGATAGTTATCAGCCATAAACTGATTATAGTTCTGTAGGCACAAGCAAGATAACAGAAGTCTGATATTTAAGTATTTGCATGAAAGATAAAGATTTCCACATGAAATAGTTAATTTATACTAGAAAAGTGGAAGTAATATTTTTCTTTATTTTTGATAATTGCTACAAATACTATTTTTGAAGAGATCAAGATGATTAGATTTGGAAATGCTTATTTTTGCTAAAAGGCGAATGATAGAATAATGATACATGGAAAAATAATTTTGAAGCCAGCTATGCCTGCTGTCTAACTCAGTGTCAGACAATTGACTTAATTGCCTCCCTGTTATGAACTAAATTAAAACAATTGACTAAACTTAATTGACCATTCACATGACATAAGACAGTGAAATCCAACAGCATATGAGTAAATGTTATTTCTCCTGTCTGTATGCAAGAACTAGACACTATTTTAATCTATCAGTCTTATCCTGAAGTATTTAAGATCTAGTAATCTGAGGAGAAATATTGGTTTATCCAAAAAGAAGAGTAATACAGGAATGGACTGCCAGCACCAAAATGAGATATCAGAGCAATGGCTCTGCAAATATGTACTTGCATGTTTCTGTCAGTTTTATCCAAGTAGCATCAAGCATGTCTCAATGTCAGTCTATCAGGGTAGGAACACAAATAAAGTTGCCTTTATTAAAGTATTAAAGCAATCTATCTGTGTTAGTTTGGAGTTATTATTTATACACATCATCTTGTAGAGAAAGGCTCTAATTATAAAACATTCAGAATTGTGCTAGGTAGCAATGTTGGGAAATTCTGTTGTGGATCTTCAAAATGTTCTCAGACCCGATGGTCCCTCTCCCGTGAGGGTTATCGTGGTGTGGTCTGAACTGCACCTTCCCCAGTGGCTTGAGCTGTGTGAGCTGTGTCCACTCACTGGCAGAGGTGGGGTGGAAAGTGACTTGGAGAAGGTTGGCTCTCCAAATCCCAGCCATTTGTTTATTTCTTAAATTTGAGTAGTTCCTTTGAACTCCATAATGCTCTTCAGCAACAAAACCGCATAATTAAGGCTCTTCAGTGCATAAATGCTCCTGTGGCAGGAGCATTTTGCATCATTTACAGGGCTGACCTCTGCTCTATTTTTAATCAAATAAAATGAAAGATTTTTCCTCAGTTTTGTTGTTGTTAATTGCCTTCCAGACATAGAAGCATAGTTTTGTATTTAGTCATTCAAATATTCAAGCTGTTGGAAACAAAAATAATCAGGAAATCTTTACTGGGTTCACTTAATTTCTGTCTGAATGCATCCATCTGTCAAAACATTCTTGTGTAAAATGTAACAAGGTTTTTCATTTCTTTCTATGCATAAATTCCTTTTATTTACAAAAATCCACTTCAAAAGTTTTGAAATATTTCCTTCTGTTTCTTCAAATTATAATATCTTTAATGACAAAGGAGATACAAATCTTGGCTATGGTGAGATCAACAAGAAAACTCCTAGCAGATTCACCAGGGTTACCATTTAACCCATTGTATTTGCTACCAGGGCTGGACAGGAAACCATTTTTCACCACATCATTATTGGAGGTATTCTTTTTTCTTATTCCAAATAAGAAAAAATAAAATTATTCCAAAACACTGTTTCCACTAAGAAACATGGGGAAGTGCAGACAGATTAAAAAGGAATTTCATAAAGTGATTATGGAAGCTAGATCCAGTTCTATCCATGTTGGAAGATACACTTGTTGATCTAAATTGAAATGTCTCTGAATTAAGAAGGACAAATGGAAAGCATAAAGCATCCATGTTTCATCTGTGTTGCACCCATCCAAGTAGTGGGCATTTAGAAATGTTTTGCTTCTGGGGCCGAAATGTTCCTGAGACAAAATTTGGTCTCTTCTCCTGTATTGCAAACATGTAGGAATGATACATGATGTTTCAGGGGAGAAAAAAAGAAAAAGCATATGTGAGCATTCAGAAGACAGACCTCTGATAAGGTGGCATTATGTTGTATCAAATCTATCTGTTCAGCTTTTTTAATATCTCAACATCTACGATGCCAAGAAAAAGCTTTTTTTTTTTTTTTTTTTTTCTTTTAGAAAAAGGGGGACAGCTTATCACTGTACCCCAAGCTTGGTGTAGGGAAAGTACATAGTGCTGAGCTGCAAATTTGTAGAATTTCATATGGATCTAATAGGGATACTTTCCACAGCTACTGCAGTCCTAAACTTTATCACAATTTCATGAGCCAAGATTCAAGGTTATATGATTTTTAATAAATCTATTTTATTTGAGCTTTTGGATTTTATGTACTTTACATTTTTAACTTTTTCCTCTACCTCCAAAGCTTGACTTGTTCTTTTTTAGAGGAAGTGAGGTTCCAACATAACCATTCCTATTCCAAAGGGAGAACGTTAAGCAAAAGTCCTTTGGTAACATTACATGATTGAGAATTACAGTGATGTGGTAGAATTATATTCTCTTCTTTGGAAAGCTGATTTTTAGTTCCAGGCTGTTCTGTAAAGACTTCTCTGTCCGTGTGACAATTTAGTGTATTATTTTAATGATTTCTTGTCATCTTTAACATGATGAACTGTGAGTGCTAGGAACATTCCAAAACAACAGGGTTTAATTTAATAGTGATTAATGTAATCCCTCTTTCTTGTTCCAGTAGTGTACACCTGATCTATCTTTTTTTTTTTTTTTTTTTTTTTTTTCTTTTGCTCTTTAAGTTAAATGAATCATGCTGGAGGAATTGTTTGGCTCTGCTTTTGATCTATCCAGAGAACTGTCCGGTGCTCATTCGTCTTTTTTGCCATGATGTGACTGTGTTGCATGGAAGTTGCCCTTCAATTATTTCATTTTCAGAATGTCTGATTCTGCAAAGACAAGATACATTTCCATGAGATGACAGACACTCATACAATGCCAAATTCTATTTTTGTTTTCCCAGTAGTATAGCTAGAATACAATTCCAAACAAATAGTCTTTTAAATATTTATTCCATCTTATTTATCCAGTGTTCTGTGCTGGCATAAAGCATGCGTTAGTGTTTCCAAAAACAGGGCTGAGATCCGCTGACTCTCTAGAAAAGAGCAGGGTTTATCCTGTGATCTCAATAACATTATTTGCACAAGTAGTACTCAGTTGAATCCAGCATGATAGGGGTGTGTATGTTTAGCAACGGAGGTGCTCTGCCTTCTCTGCCATACTGACAGGGATGTGAGTAGGGACTATTAGGAGTTCCAGCTGTTTTTTTTTTCTGTCCATCCTTGTGTAAATTTCTAAGGGTAAGAGAAACACAAATATTAAAATGCATTTACTGTTTTTTGTCCATTGTTTACCAAGTGACCTTAATAAGCCATTTTCAATGCCATATAAAATGTTTTACAGATTTGAATGGTTTTGGCAGCTTTTCTCACACAGATACAGTTGAATTCAAGGACTTGTACAGATAACTGCCTAAACTGAATCACTTTGGTTAACCAACTTCAGCAGGGGTTTATTCCCTGAAATGGGCGGGATTTCGCTGGATTATGTTACTGCCAGTTGGAGTTTTAATTAAACCTCTATCCTGCTGTTGGGAAAGTAAGCTTTACAATCAGTGAATTAAAAATGGCCTTTTCTTGGAGGGGGAGGAGAGGAAGGGAGGAGGCGATGTCTTGTGATGCAGGAAGTTTCCCACTGAGCACTGCATGGAAGAACAAACTTGTGCTTGGGCAGCTTACAGACCTTTTACTTGTCTGTCTTCAAGCACAATTCCTTGCTGAAGTCAGCAATCCCCATGCTGCAATTTCTTCTTGAAGCAGCTCAGAGACAAGCCTTGTTTTATTTCTGTTTCCCTGCCCTTTCTCTGTTCCATCCCTCGAGCCTCTGCATTTATGGATGTTGTTGTGGCTGTAAAGTTTGTGAAGCGCAGGTGATCCAGAAGTCCGTGCTGCATCTGCACCTGCAGTTCTTCTCTGGCATGTTTATCCCATCAATCCTCCAGCTGCAGTTTCAGCAGGGACTGAAGGGAGGTCAGAGGCGATTTGCTCCGTAAACACTGCAGCCCACCCCCTGGAATGGAAATACCAAGTTGCATATAGATGTCGTTTGAACCCTTCCCTTTTTGCTTAGTCCTTTGTGTGATTTATGTGAATACCAATGTAGAGTCAGTCTCTGTATAATATACAAAGTAAAAAAACTTTTAAAAAAAGAGATTAAAACAAGATTGGTTTTATAGATATAATTATATCTTTGATACTTGCCACTAAACATACCCTTTCCAGCTTAAAATAAGCATAGTATGCCTGAGTGCTTCAAAAACTCTTAAAAATGAGCCTACAAAATACTGACATTTTGTATTGAGGAGAATATTAAAAATCTTTGCCCAGTCAACAAATACCTGAGGTCAACACCCAGAATACTAATTTGCCTTTACAATATTCCAAGTATACAAACTGCAGTCAAAATTTGTCTGTGGTTTGTTCTTTTAGGCTTGACATCTGCTCTGCATCGTCCTCCCGAAATCAAAACTGTGTTAGCAGATGTTTAAGTACAGTCTTTCAACAAGAAATTAAAAAGCTGAGGACCATGTGAAATTCTTATTGCTACAGGGCTCACTTCAAAGGCTGGAGACCCCCTTACCCATGGTAATGGGTGTGACAGGTGAGAGAGAGCAGTATGAGCTTAAGGGGGTCACAGTCCAAGCCAGCAGGAGAGAAAGAGAAATTCAAGCAACTCCCAATTTGTTTGATTAAAAAAATGCTCCTTACCTCCATCTTGCTCTTGAAGAGCAGAACGTTACTTTTGGATGAAATAATAAAGCCATGCTGGCTAATTACCTTATAATTAAAAGTGAACCAATTACTAAGTCAAGATCCCTAGAATTTAACTAAGAATTTAATTTACAACTCATCTAATGAAGATTGAGTATAAAATTCATTACAAAGCTCCTAACACTTTATTTTTGAGGGTGATTTTAGAATATAAGATGTGCTGTTTTCTAGAACCCTTGAAACCTATCTAAAAAGATTTGCACATCCAGCTAATGAAATCTATGGGCCGATAGAAAGTACATTGCATATATGCACCCTGCATCTCTGTTTTTGAGGACTTGGCTGTTCAACATTTTGCTATGATATTTGACTTCCTCTGCTTTTCAATAAAAGTTGTGCAGACATGCAAGGATACGTTAGCTCTCTGGTGTCTTGACAAAATACATATAGAAGGTGAATGAGAGAGAGATCTGCAGGAGGCATTATTCACTTGTGCAGTGCTGTCTAGTGCTTTATTTTCATGCTTATTTCACTTCTATGCTATAACTGAAATTTTTAGTACTATCTTTTGAATTACTGTGTAAGAGAAAGAAATAAAACTAGTTCTGCAGGTAATGGTTGCATATAGGTGCACTGGTTGTATGTTTATCATATGAACTCAGTGTCTGTACTTGTGTTACAAGTAAAAACTTATATTGGTAACAATTTGAAAAAACAAACAAACAAACAAACAAACAACAACAACAAAAAAAAAACAGCCTGATCTTGTAGTTTCTGTTTTATCTGCTTTGTAGTGTTTTACAGACTGTGACTTCAGATCTGCTGCAGAGTATCAAGATAAACACAGAAAATACTATTGATAAAGGCTAATGAGTTCCTTGTTTTTATAACCAATTTTTCATTCTTTTTAACTTGACCTACCCATGCTGCTGTGGACTGTGTGTTGTAAATCCTGCATAGAAATGTTAATTCGTTGAATAAAATGCTTTTCATTGTGTTTTTCTGGTGTTTTTAAAGTCCTTGGGAACTTTTCCATTGCTCATAATTTTCACCTACCTTGCTTTCTTTGAAATCTCATGTGTCAGACTTTTAAAAATATTTTCCATATGAGACCAGGTAGAAAGAATAGAGATCCAAGAGCTCTAGGGATAGTCAGGGCAGAAGACCATACACAACTATGCTCTATAGCCTCAGAGATTTCCATCAAAAAAAAAAAAAAGACTATAGGGTAAAAATGAGAGGCGGCTGTCATATTGCATAAGTTTTTCTTTCTTTTTTATTTATTTATTTATTTATTTCCCATGAACAGATTAGCTAAAAATCTTCCATTCCCTTTTGCCTTGCAAATGCAACAGTACCCCTGACATTCAAGGAGAGAGTAATTTAATTTGCTATGCTGTCTTAATCAGGGACTTATGTGCAGCAAAATCTGACATTTTTATCTAGACTGTATTATGTAAAGCAGTGAGCTGGGGGACCAGGTTCATGTTACGACTGTTGACAGCTGATGTTTTTCAGTAAGTCATGCAGCAGCAGACGTTCCCAGTGTACTGCTGAGCCACTGCTGCAAGGGTGACAATGTGTAACAGTGGAGGTCAGAAAGATAAAATTCAAGTTGACATGAAATGTGTGTGACAAAGGAACTCTACAAACAAGGTACCTATAACTGAAAAATCTGTGAGAAAGTTGTTCAGCCCCTGGCCCATGGCCAAAAGGAGTTATGTTATGTTCTTTTAGTTGAAGAAGATTGGTGGGTGAACGCTCCTCCAGAAATTCCAAGGGAAGGCCTGGAATGAATGGGAGCAGATGCAAGTTGGAATGGGTTTAAAATTTACTGTATATTGTAATTCAGTTAAGATGTATTTCTGTGGTATACTTTTTGTGTCCTTGATCTTCAAGAGTAATGAATAGGGCATGATCTCTTGCAGGTACTTTTGCAGTGTCAAATGTACTAAATTGTTGCTGCCCAAACAGTTGTCATAACAAGACAGCTGTAGTTAGAAATACAAAGATTGTTCTTGTCGTGTAGCCCAAAATCAGGAAATAATGTTGACTTTATAATGAGTTCAGAGAGCTTTGTAGCCAGCCAAGAAACATGCAGAAAGTGAAGCAGTGTCAGCATTAGTTATGTCCAATACTATTTACAGCTTTTCTAGACCATCAGTTCACCTAGAAAAGTACAGGAACCCAGGCCAGAGCCCAGAAGTTATGTGCTCATTGTGACCTAGCCAACATCATTAATATGGCTATATTTTCTACTACGTGGAGCTCCTGAAAGCTCTTTGTTAGGCATAATGCATTACAACAATCCATTTTAGGGGTGAAAAGATTATGATTCTTTTGCCAAGGCATCTAGTGAACTGAGAACTGTCATCCCCAAAGCAAGGGTCACAACCTTCAGTGGCACTGCAAGCCTAACAAGTGTAATTATTTATGCTACTGCAAAGAGGCTGATGAAAGTGAAACTTACTGCCAGAAAGCTTTTTACAGGTTCTCTATTCTGGCCTGAGTGGGAGCAACTTTTAATTATATGCTGCCTTTCCAAATCCTGTCCTTTCTCTAGCCCTTGTTTTGGGCCCTAGAAAAATTTATTTTAGGAGGATGAGAAAACTGGTATTTTCAAATGTATTCTATTGATCTAACTCTCTTAACTTAGCAAATTTTAGTTCAGAATAATATCCCATGACAAATATGGTAGATAATAATCCTAATTGGTTTCCAGTGATTCATTCAGATAGCACATTTTTAAATAGAAAAAAAAAGGGGGGAAAAAAAAGAGAGAACAAGAGGAAGGGGGGTCTTTAGAACATACGCTGCCCATTTTACTCCTTTTCCAGAACATTTTCATAATACATAATTATTATTAATATCAAGATAATTGTTGATAAAGGACTTAGTGTTGAAGTAAATTCTTTGGCCTGCTTCCTACCTTCTAGTACTGGAATCCTGAGTACAATTTTAAGTTAAACAATGCTGTTCCCTGTTGGATTTTGAACAGTGCATTAGAGAAGTCTTATGTGAAAGTAAATGATGGGTTCTTCATTTATTTGTTGAAATCTTTTGTTTCTCTATTCAATATCCATGTCATAGAGCACAAAGGCAGTTGGCATAATCTACAATTTCAAATTTTAGACATGAATAACGTAAGTAATATTGGAGTTCAGGTGTTTCTTCGTTTAAAGAGGGAGTCAAATTGTCCATTTTAATGCTAGAGTTCGTACATGTAAATGGCAGTCCTGGAATGCACTAACTTCTTTGACTGCATATGCAGATTTAGAGAGGTCTGTGTGATGTGCATGCCATTAACCTGCACATTGTCCCCGGATGAAATTAAGAGAACTAAAGCAAAATTCAGCATAAGTACTATCCCACTTTTCTTAGACTACCTCTTAGCAATCTTTTATCAAACACCGAATTCTTAATCACTGTCAGTTCGTTATGCTTTCCTCTTCAGTAAAGAACAGTCATGTTATGCAATGTTACTATGTAGATCCTGGCCTGTTTTTGTAGCCCTATTTTGAGAAAATACATCTGAGTAAAACTACATTTTTGGTGATGCTAAGTCTTCCCCCGGCAGTTAACATTTCATCTATATTTATAGGACTTGACTTTACACTTTGCATTTTTGGCAGATGGAGGAATGATTTTCTTCACATTTTTCATACCATGAAGAATTTACAGGATCTAGCTTAGCAATAGCAAGCAGAGGAGTCTTTGATTTGTTTACCTAACATATGTGTCACGCATAAATGGTGATGTCCTTCCACTGTAGATGATGATAATTAGAGCTGCTCCAAATGGACTTGTGCCAACACAAAATGCACCACCACAATTAGCAGTAACAGGAACTTCAGCTGGCAGTAACAGTGAAGGCAATAAAGATTAAATGATGGTGTGAACTGTCCTTATGAATTAAAACTGATGTATATTGGCAAAAAATAAGAAAACTGACACCACTGTAACCCATAGCACTCTGCTCCAGTAATAATGAGAGAAAATAATGTTGCCTGGGGCTCCTGGTATTTTTCACATGACATAGGTTCACCACCATCAGTGGCAAGAATCTGAGTATCCTTTCCAATAAAACTTGTCAAATTACGAAAACCTATAGGTGACCTTCAAATGCTTGAAGGTACACATAACCTTTTGAAGAATGTTGATTTTTGGAGGCACTTGACAGATAGATGTCTGCTACTGTTGCATATGTACTGTTAAAATATATGCTTGGAAATTCTACTAAATAACATCCAAGAGATTAATATTTTTTCTGGATAGAAAGTCTTCCAGGAGCTACAAAATCTCTGCAAAATAGCATTCATAGTAATACTTCTGTAACATAGAATGTGATACTGGTCTAGAGAAGGTTACTATCAAAGCTCCAATAACAATGAACCCTGCCCCTATTGATGAATGATGGCTGAATTATATTAATTATTGTAAAAACAAATGAAAAAATAAGTATGAATACTTGAATACATGTTTTATTATATGATATTAACCAGTAGAACACAGCATAGATGAGTCTAAGCTTCTTTTGAGGGATTCACAGTTTTATTGTCTCACAGTGACTTTTATGACATACTTGTAAAACACAAATGTTAACCACTATCAGTGAACTAGAACACCTCTGGAATATTTTTTATTCTTTAGAGTTGTCCTAACCTATTCTTCTGAATTCACAAACACAGTAAAATGTGTGATTTGTAGGTCAGAGCATGCAAAAAAGTACAGCTGTTAACCATGACCTTGAAGAGGTCATGCAGCCGTGTTGTGGCATTGAGAGCAACACATCCTTGTAACACTTTGCACTTTGTGAAAAGCCTTATCTTAAACTCTGGTTTTGCATCACGTTCCTTGTATTTATCATGGGCAGAATTAAATCTTGCTGGTCAATCAAACGTCAGTCCTCTCCCAGTCATTCTGAAAGCACAGGACAACCAAAAGGCAAAAGCTTTGCAAGCACACAGGGAGCAACGTCTAGTTGTGTTGGTAACTTTAATATAGGCATAAATAGGTATGTGCTGGATTTATGCACATGAATTTAGACACTTTTGTGGGTTTTCAGGACTATGGTAATTTCCTAGCTGTTGACAATTAAAAACTTAGATGTAAGTAGGTATCTAGTGTCATGCTCTTGACAGTGGTTAGACATTCCAGAAATGGTTTGCCATAAGTTTGCCAGGAGGCAAAGCTGGTGACAAAAGGCAAATGCAATTGAAATGTATTATCAGGTAAATGTAAGTTTTGGCAGCAGCACAGAGTTACTCACTTTAGACCTCACTCAGGACACAAAATAAACACCTCTCTTCATAAGAAAACCTATGTGACCTGTTAGCAGCACCATATGCTAAACCTAACAGCTGTACCAGCAACAGGTTAGGAGACAGTAATTCTGCAGATCCAAAGCAGAGATATACAAGCCAGATACTGTTTCCCACAGTACTAACTGTTCCCTGATGAGTGCCCAAAGACTGGGTTAGCCTCATGGAGAGTTGTTTGTTCAAGCTCAGGGAAGCACTGTAAGGTGTAACCACTCATGCACTTTTTCTGCTGTATGGGAAAGGTCAGCTATAAAATCACATACAGATCTCCAAAGCAGTGAGAACAATCTCTCTAAATAACTGGACTCAGCCTCAGCTGTGGGCAGAAAAAGCCAGAATGTATGGTTGATACAATTTATGAAAGAATTTAAAAATAACATATCTTACATAGAGGAACTTCTAAAGCATATGCAGCCAGCCCAAATTATTTATTGAGGCATGACTGCTTTTTAAATTAATTAGTAGCAAAAAGGTAAAAAAAATAAATAAAAATTTCATTGAAACACATCAATTTTAACACAATAAAATGAACACAAAAACTGTAATAACACTGAAGGCCACAACACGCCATAGCTGGAGCCTGCAACTCTTTCAAACAGCCTTGCCATGATGGTTTGAATTTCAAGCCATTGAAAGTTACTTACAGGCTTGGGAGTAGACAAGAAAATTATACTTCTCCCAGAAAGGAAAAATACAACAAAACCTACAAACAGTTACTACCACCCAAAAAAAAAAACCAAAAAAAACGTGTTCAGTGGCTGTCATACAGAGATGTAGAAAGTTGAACACTACAGGTTTCAATTAATCAGTGTGGAAACACATCTAACTATAGGCATCTAGAGGTCTGTTTCTGCTGGAGCTCATAAGAGAACTGGGTTGAAGATGAACAATGACATTAAGGTACTCCTTCCTGATGTGAGCTGTTGTAGTAAGGTACTCATGAAAGCAGGATTTACTTAAAGAAACTGTCTACTGAAGAACTGGATGCAGAGTATGCCCAATTCATCTCATTCTGGAACTGTCAAATGTAACTCAGTTGAAGTCTGAATATAAGGTTCTGTACAGTTGAAAGAAGGTCAATATAAAAATATTGCTCCCAGTCTTTATCCAAACTATGAGAAAAGCACAGTTTATTATAACAGGAAATAATACTTTATTATAAAATCTGCATGTAAACAAGTAACAAATTAATTGAATAACAGTTAATGGAAGTGCAAATTAACTTCATAAAATGACATCTGTTCTGTATTTAACTATATATATAAATTTGTTTTACTCCCATTCTAATGTGGTTCTACTCCCCCCACCCCATATTTAAGTTTAAAAAGATTTATCTTTGCTTGCTTTATACTAAAAACAGTGTACGAGCCTGCGTACAAATTTAAGTTTTGCTCTGCAAACGAGACAAGTCTATGGTGATACATATCATCATCTTTTCTTATCGTTGCATCTCTGTTATCCACAGGACAAGAGGATATATAATATATGTACATAATGAAAGTGTGGGCATGTCAAGCCACTTATTTAGAGTTAGTTCATTTACTTGTACGCATTGAAACTTGAGCCATTTATCAATGAAGTAGACATTGTAATATAAGTTCTGGACTTGCTTGTGCACCTTAAGGCATTAATGAGAGTCTCACTGATAACTCATTCTTATCACCATGAGGATCATCCATATACTTCAACAGTCAAATGCTTGTTCGCCTCCCATGCGTGACATCTGGCCTTGCTGAAAGCTTCTAAAGCACAGATAAGTCATGGCAAGACTTTGATTTTGCTTTAAAAGCCATCTTCTTATTGTTCTTTGCCACAATTCTCCCAAGGAATCGCTTGGCCTTTTTGCCTATGCTTTCTCTTCTTTTTGTGTTGGCCATTCTTCTAGCATTGTCTTCTTTGCTGTCTTTGCGAAGTCTAATTTGCCGAACAATACCTTCAAACAGATCCTTGACGTTATGATGAAGAGCAGCTGAGGTCTCAATGAACTTGCAGTCAAACACAACGGCACAGGCCCGTCCCTCTGGATGGAAAGAAAAAAAGAGAGATGAGTGGAGACTGACATTTTCTCTTTAATATATTGTGGCAAGAACAAAAAAAAGTTTGACTTAAATACAGTGCCTTCAACATCACAAAAGAACTTTGTTAAATAGTAGGAAGAATGAATATTTGCACTCATTGTTTTGCTGCAGTGTGGTCAATAATCTCACATGACCAGTAGTACTGAATATAAGACAATAGTAGTCCTACAGGCAGACCTGTCTAGTATAATTTAAAATCTAAAGCTGATAAAAGAGAGGTACTTGGATGCGTGCTTGCTGTCTAATAGGAAAGATTGTGAGGTACAGAAACTAGTTCCTATTTCTTCTGGAAGTTGTTGAGCAATTGTGCACCTCAGCCTTGCTATAGGAAGCAAGTTTTCCATAGTAGCTACAGTTGAAGCTGGCAGTCCAAAAGGTCATTAAACAGATTACATTGGAGGTCATGAAGCTGTAGACCAGTGGATTTGATTGGGACTGCCTTCAGAATAGATGATGCTCTGTTTGCAGTGTTCCAGAGGTAAGCATGCAACTCTGGAACATTGCTGCAGTGCAAGTTTCCATGTTTGCCTTGTGGTGAATAATGGCAAAGGTTTAAACCTGAGCAAAATAATGACACCTCTAGGATGGGTAAACCATGCACTGCCACAAGCCTGAAAAGAACGTGGATCTCCTGATCAACTCCAGTCAATTCCCTGTACAAGCATTTAACGCAGGAATCATGCCATAACCAGACAGCAATAAAAGGTTCATCATTATCTGTACTCTAGTTGTAGAAATGCACCCTGGCACTAACTGAGAAAGTTCTCACTGGCCTCAGGTGTGGAACACATACAAGGAGACTGTGTGAGCCTGGTCCTTCCAGCTCACCACAAATGTGATGAAATCTCTTCCAGAAAAAAAAAGACAAAAAAAAAGTACAGTTGCTGTGGGATCACCATTTTCATAGACTGCCTGGGTTGTGATGTGACACTCCTGTCCCTTAAAAAAAACATAGCTCGGGCTATCAAACCTTGAGACTAGCAAGTGCTGCTGTGTGCTTAACATCCAGCTAAACCCTACACACAGCAGTGTGCTAAAGCTGAAGCATTGTCTCTTGCAGTGCAGTTCAGCACATAGCGCTATGCACAATCACACGTCTTCCCCCACTGCCATCTCCACTGCTGTTTGTGGTGCAGAGCCCCCCCTCAGTGTGAACCAGCTGGCTTGATTTCTTTGGGGTGCCTCCAATCATGTTTTTCTCCATCAAACCTGGACCAATCCTATTGATCATGATCCTCTGCTACTAATTTAGACAGTACTGTATAAATGAAGAGTAACTTACCATCAACTGAGACTTCCCGGGACCTGACCAGGTCGCTCTTATTGCCCACGAGAATAATAGGAATGTCTTCCGTTTGCCTTGCTCTTCTTAGCTGTATCCTTAGTTCAGAGGCCTTTTCAAAACTAACTTTGTCAGTCACTGAGTATACGATAATATAGGCATCGCCCATTTTCATACAGTGGTTCTGAAGCCATTGGCTGTCATCCTAAAACAAAGGGTGAGAAACAGATTTATTGCATTGAAAAAGCTATTCAACACTAATTATTTAGGTACTGTAAACATCTTAAAGATATTCTTCGTAGCTTTATAATAAAGAGGCAGCCAAAGTAAGCAATCTCCCAGAAAGTTTCTTAAGATTTTCTCATTTGAAATATACTACAGAACAAAATCATCGTGTTTCCAGAAATTATATGGGGTCTGCACTGCTCAGATTGTTAATCTCTCGTTTTGCACGAATTTCCTGGGCTGCTGATGTAAGCTGCTGCTTACTGCAAGCATTAAAGGATTCGCTGTCTGAGCCTGTGCAGGTTTTTTAATTGCCTGTCTAGCTACAACAAATGGATTGCGAGAGAGAAGAAAGCGGCACGCGCTGATTCTGTACCGCCGCCTTGTAGGAGCGTCACGGTGCCCACAGGCAGCCGGACACCTGGACGCGGCCGCTGTGCAGCCCGCAAGGAAAAGAAAGGCACGTTGAGGCGCTCCGTACCTGCTCCCAGATATCGAACACGACCAGAGACGCCTCTTCCCCGTCGACCACGATCGACCTGTCGTACGTGTTGCCTGGAGGGGGAAAACACAGCGTTGGGGAAACGGGCGGCACCGCGGCGAGCGGCCGCCCCCCGGGCACCCCGCGCCCCCGGCCCCGGCCCCGGGGGGGCCCCGCGCCCTCACCGGCCTCCTCCGCCTCCGCGCAGTCCTCGACGCCGCCGAAGATGCGGGCCAGGCTGGTCTTGCCGACGCCGTGCTCGCCCAGCAGGATCACCTTGTAGAGCCGCCCGTCCGAGTCGCTGCCCGACGAGATGACGGAGTCGGAGGAGTCGGAGGCCCAGCTCTCCCGGTGCGCCTCGCCGGGGCTGTAGGAGGTGCAGCGCACCAGGCCGGACAGCTCGTCGTGCGGCAGGGCGGCCCGCAGGTCCCGCTCGTCCACCGGCATGCTGCGCCGGTGCAGGTGCTGGTGCGCCGCGAAGGGCATGCTGCCGCGCCGCTTCTCCAGCGAGCGGAGCTTGGCGCCGCGGTTCAGGGTCATGGGGACGCCGGGCTGCTGAGAGGAGCCGCCCCGCTCGTCCCTCGACGTGCTCCGGAGGGAGAGAGAGGAGAGGAGAGGAGAGGAGAGAAGAGAGGAGAGCCGGGCTTCCCCGCTGCCACAGCTCGCTGCCGGTGCTGCCGCCGCCTCGCCGCTATTTATGGCCCGGCCCGGCCCGGCCCCGCCGTGACGCGCGGCTCTCAGCGCGCCCGGGGGCTGCCTCCCCGCCCACGGCAGCTCCGCGCCGCTCGGCTCGGCACGGCTCGGCACCGAGCCCCGGGGAGCCGGAGCCGTGCGGAGGCGGCTGGGGGTGGGAGATGCCGCGCTGTGAGGGGGGGCGGGTGTGCCCCGGGTGTCGTGTCCCCCTCCTCCTCACCCTCACCCCCCGACTCCCCATTTCTGAGGCTGCACCGTGTGGAGTGGGTTCAGTGGGTGATGCTGGGGGGGGCGGATGATCACGGAGGTCTTTTCCAGCCGTAATCAGGCTGTGATCCTATGAAATTGCAAACGGGGCTGGCCGTGAGCCCTGCCAGGCGGCTTTCCTCAGCTCCTCACGCTCCGTGGCGTTGCCCGGGAGCGGCTTTGCTGCCTACAGCAGCCTCGGGAAACAGCTGCACATTGGCAGCGTGCTCGGCACCGTGCTGCCGTTCCTTAACGCTCAGGAGCAGGGGGTGAGAGCGCCCCTTCTAGGTGCAGTCTTGCTGCATGCGGGGCTAACGGTTTCAGAGGGCAACACAAAACATAAAGGTCAAATTCTTCCCTTCATTTCACCTGAGCAGCGAAGTGAGACAGTGAAAGTTTTATCTCTTAAGTGGCACAGTCATTACCGTGTGATCAAGTGAAGAAACGACTAACCAGATAACTATACTTGTGTCCCGAATGGCTCACCCCGGCATCACACATACCGGTTATTATTTACCTAGCAACCCAAACATGTTAGACATTTCACAGCCAAAATAACCCTGGCTGCTGCTCCCAAAAGATTACAGCCTGGTCACTGCGGGGAAATCCCCGTGACCTTGTGTAGGGACCACTGCCATCAAATTAATGAGTTAAAGGGTTTGTAAATCAGCTGCTGCAACAAGGCTAAAGAAGGCAAGAAATAGGGAGTTGATGGAGATTAAGATGCAGACATAGGGAATAAGGTAAAGAAAGGAATCTGTGGGGCTGGGCTGTGCAGTTGCACAGCCAACAAAATACAGCACACTGGCTCATAAGCATCTTTTTCTTATAACATGTTGAATTTCTGAGGCTAATTGACTGCGACAAAGATAAACATGGAAAATACTGTAAAGGGGCTGACCACAGGGAATGGATTTTTTTTCCTTATGAATTCCAGTGAATATTTTATTTTCAGAAGTTAATGCTGCAGTTCACGTTCTGGGGTAGGTTTGGCCCCTCTGCCCTGATAACTGCAGGTTGAAGTGTCAGTGTGGCAGTTAAAGATCACCAAGTGCTTACAGCGAGTTCTCTCCGCCTGTCTCACAAAGCAGGAACCAAAATAGCCATGTCAGTTTAGATAGCCAGAGCTTGGTGGTTAAGAGAACTGAGTGCTGCAGTTAAATGAATAGAATTATAGAGCTTTGGTCAACATTTTAAATCATATTTAAACAAGTTATGGTTAGCATTTGAAATGCACCAGGGTTACTTAACTTGGATAAACTGGAATCTACCAAACCATCTTGATTAATCTGTATTTATATACAGTCAAGTGGGTAAATATACTTTCAGAATTGTTTTTTCTTCAGTTAACTTTATGAATTTGAATGTCTCTGCCTAAAATCCTCACCCAAAAATACTCTGTTTGATTTTAGGAGTTTTTTGGACCTGTCTTTCCTGCTGACTTTACTGTGTGTCACGGTCAAATTTTAGAAGATGAAATATAAAGTGGAGGTATTTTTAATTCTTTACTGTGTGGAAGAAGGGAAATCTGGGAGGCATCAGAACTAAATATACTGTGCTGCTTTTATGCCACATGTAGTATTACTGGTTGAAACCAAACTAAAAATGGGATTTTCAGTGACAGGACTTTAAAAATGCCATTTTTTTATTTCAGGTCTTTTGCTGATGAACACTGTGAATATTTTAATGATGTAAATGCAAGATAGAGCCCCCATAAGCCAAAAAAATAACAAGAAAGGCATATATAAAAATGCTAAACACAAACTTGAAGAGAACAGCTTTTCAGTAGGAGAAGAGGCTGAAAGTAATAATAATAATAATAATAAAATAATAGAAATCATACACGACTGTGTGGCAAACACTTTTTTTGTGCCAGCACCCAGGTACAACTAATGAATTATTGCTTACAGAATAGCAGCAGGGTTACAGGATACTACTCGGGATCTGGCACTGGGTTCTCTGCAAGTTGTCCTTTAGCGGAAAGTGAGATGGCCTTGGATTAGGTCCCTGGGGCTTCGCTTGTTCCTAGAGGGAGGGCCACGAGTTGTTCAGAGAAGCGCTGTGCCAAGGCAGTGAGGTCTGTTCTCATCTGCCGCGGGATCTGTGCCTGGAACCAGAGAGGGGGGAGATCACAGGGGTCACGTAGCTGGTTTATCTCCCTTGATCTTCATAGATCCAGCTATTTTGTGAAGTTGGGAAGAATTAACAGATAGTTCAGGTTAATCACTTGAGACATATAACATGCTTCTTCACATACCATGTAATTCTGTTTGTTATTATTACCATATATTCATGTATACATTACTGTGGCACATAATGATTTCAGTGGGATGCATGAGACCACACAGGCCTGAAATGCTGATCTTAGTTTCTCTGAAGGGTTTTCAGATCCTGTTCTATTTCAGCTGCCCTCTATTTCCACTTCTACTTGATTCTGCTTCTAACATATAGTAACTGTGATTTATTTTAATGTAAAAGAAATTTTAATGTCTTATTTTTCTACTTTTATTTTGCATCATTCTAGCTGCTACGGGTCTAAGATCCATTTTAATTAAACGAGTGTTTCTGTCGCATATAGTACTTGATATTTTTAGTAAGCCTAATTTACTGTTCCTTATGTATTGAAATGGAAACAGGAAATTTTATAATTTCTTTCCATTTTATGTACAGCCAGACCTGGAGTCTATCAATGCTGAAGGTAAAAGTCCACTCTAGCCAGCATGATTGATTGGAAGTGCAATGAATTGGGGTTATCAGTGCAGCAGTAGTACCATCTGCGGTTCTTGAGTTCCAGGTGGTTCCTGAGCAGTTCAGGTGACTGTTCCCTGCAGCAGCTATGTCATATAACCAGCAGCAGAGCTGCAGTCAGGGGCCGCTGTCTGTCCAGATCCTTGTGATGGGAAGGAATAAGGCTTAATGAAAGAATTTGCCTCATGCAAATCTTGCTGAGGCCAGAAACACTTGGTCCCAGGTACCCAGGTCAACTACATCCTAATTGTCAGGGTGTTCTGGGATCCTGGAGGAACCACTGGAACCCCCCATTTATGAATCAATCCTAAAGCTTCACTTTTACTTGGCTACCCAGCATCTGTGGTGTGTGTCTTGCAGTTTTCACGGAAGAATTTAATCTGGCACTCACAAGGAAAGGAACATTGATGTCCTATATTATGGGGACCTGAGCACAAAGCTCTAAAAATGGATATCATGTTGTTTCTTTTGGTTTCATCTCATCCTTGTATGGTTTTCATTTTCCTTATTTCAATTGCCTTTCACTTAAAGTACCTTTTCTTTGTATTTTACTGTTGTAGCATGTCCTGCTTCTTTTTTTCTTTTGTTATCTCATTCTTCTTCTTTTTTCCCTTTTTATCCCATTCACTTTTTCTCTAGCTTTTGAGAAGTGGCAATGTTCACTTTTAATGCACTCTATTGGCCTCAGTACTTTTCATCGTATGGAAAATGTAAAACATGCAGTCTGATCCTGTTGTTCCAGTTATTTATTACTGTGGTAATAAAGCTTGTGCTTGGAGTTTCTTTTTGCTATATTAGATGCAGAGTGCATTTCATGGTCTAAATGCCTAAGCACGTATAACCTAACACCCAGCTCCCCTCCCCTTTGACTGTTCAGATGGAAAAGCAGAATTTGGGGTTGGAATTAACTGTATGTGATTCTGTCTCATCAGTGTTTGTTCAAAGTCAGACATCATATTTTAAATAGCATTTATACTTTTTACCTCTAATGAGTGTTACCACTGAATTCCAGTTTTTGTTGTAGTTACTGTCATGCATTGGAATTGTTTCACTTTTGGTTAGGAATAATAGAAATATTATGAACAGCCCAAAGACTAGATTAGCAGCGTGAGGTTTGGAAGAAAATGTTGTTCTCAGCTTGGCTCTACATTGGAAGTCATGCATTTCTCCTCTTCTTACTTTTCAGCTCATCTGCACTGCCTCAAGTCTAATTAATCAGCCATTATGTGGGTGCAGTTATTTCTACAAAAACTGTAGAGAATCCACAAAGGTCTGTTCTTGCCAAGTTACATGAAGCATTACTCCTGCAGAAGCCTGAGTCTGGCTACCTCCCAAATACCTGGACTAAAAAAGAAATAGCAGTGTTATTTATTACTATTTTAATTACAGAACTGACAGACTAAAGCCAGTGGGAGAAGAGACAGAAGCAGCAGTAGGAAATGTGTTTTTTGTTTGTTTGTTGTGTTTGTTTGTTTGTTTGTTTTTAATTCAAGCAAGATAGAAACAGTTGCAGGAAAAATGAACAAAAGACTTTTTCCTTACCCTACATTTTTTAGTATAGTGAAAATATGGTCTCAAGCCCTCCTCTCCACAGTCCTGTGATTTTACATATACTTGTGTGCGCTGAACATGTACAGACTAACCAGTTCAGCTATGGGGCTGTATGCTCATATGTATTAGACCTTTTCATGTGTAGCATATGGCATATCACATTATCTTACAGTTATTATATAGTGGTATAAAAGTAGGCCACAGTTTGACCTGTACAAATGACCAGCAGTGGTGAAGCATTAGTTCGTCTGTCTGAAATCCCGATGAATGTCACATCTATGCTGAACATGCATTTAGATGTTCCCAAAGAAGGGCAGCACACTGCTTTGGCCAAGGAGCCATGCTTGTTCTCATAATTACTCTTGCAATTAACACAGCTGATATTTTTGACTGAGTAGTGATAGCCGTGAATTGGGGCTGCAACAATGAGATGTGAGAAATATGAGCTCTGGAGTCAATAGAAATTGACATAGTGTAGAAAGCTCACTTATAGTGTCAAGGGGGAAATGGAAACAGAAACCTAATTAAACAGTTATTATATCTACAAAATTAATCAGAAGTTGGTTCCTTTCACAGTTACTGTTTTCTCTCAGCTCCAGACCAGAAATTCTGAAGCTCACTGATAGGCACTGAAAAATAATGTGGTTCCATTTGCATTTTTCAGGTATAGCATAGAATAGGCAAATTGTAAATATGTTGCTTGCAACATAAAGCAAGTGCCTCTTTCTGAAACTCTTGTAAAAGATTGCAAAAAATAACTTGGAGTAAGAATAATTGGAAATGTGCTTCATCTTCCTGCTACTCTGAATTTCTCACTGCTTTGAGTAATCTCAAAAGCTTCCAGTACTTGATAAACCTCATGGCCAGCTGGGCCAAGTGAATCAGTCCTCTGAAAAAAAAGAAGTTGCGCAAGTGGCATATCTAATTTCATTTTTGCCTGTGCAGTTCCACAGCTTCTTTTTGACAGAGCGCACCACGCTATTAGTTAACTATCATGTTACTATGTACTGGGGAATATCATTCTGTCTGAATCTTAACTTCAAATTTGCACTGATTTTTAGTTTCTTGGATTCGGTTTTATTTCTTACCAATACCATAACCACTTGTGCTCTACCATGCTACAGTCAGAATTCAGATGCCACCTTAGTTTCCCCAGTCACTAGTAAACGCACTCAATAGCACGTAGTATGTCTGATCAGCTGTATGCTCCTATTGAATTTCAAGTTTGGAGTAAAATCAGAACATGACCTAAGATATTTCCATAATTATTTTATTTTATCACCCCCAATTCCTCTTTTTTACAGTATTAAATTTGTCATGGTCAATGTGTGTGTGTGACACACATCGTCCATCCATGAGTGGAATGCTCAATATCCTGTTACAATTCCTGTGGGATGTGTACTCCTTAGTGTGGATTTCAGAGGCCCCTTACAAGACATGTCTAGAAGTCTGATACCATGAAAAAGCTTCTGAATTTACACCTTGCAACAGACAGTTGGTTTAAAGAGTGGGCAACGTAAATGGCTGTTTGGCTGTCCTGCTAAGAAGTACATAGTGGTAAGGAAGCAAATTGCAATGTAAGATTTATTGTTTACCAGCAGTAGCTCTTGGCAAGAGGAATGAATCTATTTACAATAACAAATTAAGGGAGTTGTACTGGGTCAGACTCAATTTACATTCAGTTTCCAGCAGCTGTCAGTAGCGGATATCTAAAGAAGAATAGACAATAAGAACATGATAAACACAGCTAAAACTCCCCCTGTACTCCTGCCAGGCTAAAACTATTCCTTTTGTTCAGAGGCCCTTGATGTATTTTTTCTACATACTTTTCTAATTGCCTTTTAATTCATGTAGGTTTTTGATACTCTGCAACACCCTCTGTTACTCTATAGTGAGGTAGAAAATAAGTTTTCCCTCATCTTCATAATGTAATGATTTTATAGCTTCCTTCAGAAATTTTATCTCAGCGCAAGAACCTGGTGTATTCAGTCACTCATTGCATAAAAACAATCCCTACTTTGTCTTCTCTGTATATTTTCTATTTCTAATACATTTTTAGAAGTCATGGGACAAGAATCACAGGTTATTCAAATTGCAGATGAGCATGGACTTTTGTAGTGGGGAGAGATGCTTCCTGCTTTGTTTTTTAGTCCTGAGAACTCTATCAACCACTTACTCTTTGTCAACTGAGCAGTGAGTAACATTTTCATGGGCCTACTGCAATTCTCTTTTATTGAGGAACTAATATTTAATAGCCAGGAAACTGGTTAGAAAACAGACTAAAGCTACTCTTAGCAAACTGCAGAGCCCATTTCTTCCATATGCCTGCAGAGCATGGTCTTCCGGAGTTGCCTGTTAGCAGGCATCTTCCACTTAGTAATGCAGAAACATTGCAGAAAGTTGCAGAAGGAAAAACATAGCTGTAAGGGAAAACTTCTCTGCAGCAAGAGATTACAGTGAGGGTGCCAGGAGCACAGCAGATTGTGTCGGTGATGAGGCATTGGTTATGTTTCAACACATTACAGAGATACCAAAGGAAAGAAGATTTGGAAATAAGGGAACCGAAAATATGGATTATATCTAAGTAATAAATAATCGCAGTTAAATCATTGTGTTACAGATGCTTCCATGAATATGACAAGTGAACAAGGAAAAGTCTCCTTGCAATGGAAACCCAAAACTAGGAGCAGGCCTGTTGACCTCTGAGGAAATAAACAACATGCTTGCAGCACTAAGAGGCACATAGATCTGTCACTGAGGAAAGGCAGAGGTAAGGCAGAAGCACAATTTATAATGTTAATGACAATATAGAGTATAAAACTTTAACTGTGCTGCCCTCTTCTGTATATTAGATAAGGGAAAAGGACAGGGATTTTTAAAGCTGTCTTTTCTTACACAGAGAACTTTAGTTTTGTGTCCAAATGTGCATTTACAATGCTTAGAATAGCTGCATCTTATATAAGGCTCCAGGTAGTGAGTGGTGGTGACCAGAATTGAAACATAGCTGTCCTTTTGCTTTAGGTGATGAAGTCTGATCTTGTTTCCCATGTAGGGAAAACTCCATTTCCCTTTCATTTCAAGAAATAAAAAAGCTTGAAGCCAAGACAAAAACTGACACTCACAGGGAAGACTTACAGATTTGAATTAGAAAGGCTTTACACTTCTTTATAACCCAGTGCTGAATTTATGGTTGTCTTCTCCTGTGGTGAGTGATGTCATGGAATCATTCATGTAAGATATGTAGGCATTTGGGTGTGAGAGATGTTAGCAACTGTTCCAGAAGAAACTCAGAATTTGCCTGGTTGGAATGTGCTGAGTTTGGCAAATTCCACATTTGCGTAACAACAGTAATAGGCATCTCTGCTTTTTGAAAATGTCTCATTTCCTGCTTTGTCTCTGCTGCTATTTATGATATTCTGATGAAGACCTCCAAAATTGTTATTGTAGAGATATACTGGAATTGTATGGACTTTTCACTTGAACTTATCAAAATTCTTTCTGATTTCATTCTCGAAAAAAAAATGTAGCAATAATGATATAATTCATTATCTACCAGTTTCTCTCCAAAAAGTGTAAGATGATCAAGATCCAGGCTCATGATAAACTACAAACAACAAGTGCAAATGTAAACTGAGATAACAGAATGATACAAAATGTGTACCCTATATAAAGAGGGTTATAGGACACTACAGACATGAAAAACATTATTTTATAAAGGAAATGACACATCCCAAATGATGTTCTTCCATCAAGAATATTCTACAACCAAACCAGTTGCAGTGAAGCAGATAAGATTATTATTTTTTTCCCATTCATCTTATTACTCACAGAATCAATACTTCGGTACCACATCTAGTGAATACCATGTCCTCAAATCTTTGGAGAGGCAGCGGTATGCTGAGCTGCTGATCACATGGGGGAATTGCCAGGGAATTATTGCTCATGCTCTCAATCTCTTCATGTCTCATGCTTGGGGGCAGAGCTCCCTGTCAGGGATTTCTTTGACAGACATATTACAATGTAAATCTTTGGGCCTTAGGCATTTAAAATTGTCGTTCTTAATTTTCCAAATCATCAAAGCTACCTATATTCAAAGAAGGACTCGGTAATCATCACATTCTCTGGTGGTCATGAAATTCAGCAATTTCTTTGCCTTTCATGGCATTTTTCCTAGTTTACAGTTTTGGAAATGAGATCAGAATCAGGCCTTGACAGTCTTTCCCCTTCTCTACACTTACTCACAGCAGTAATTAACATTAACCAGGCAAACACTTCCTTGTCATCAGAGTCTTACGTCAAAAGCATCAGGTCTGTGATTTCACTGCCTGCTCATGCACTCAGGGCTGTGAAGAAGAAATGCTCTTTATTCAGCAGTTAATGTCAAAAAGAATATGATGAATACAGTAAATTGCATTTCTTCAAAGGCTCTTTCTTTTCACACTCACCCTGCCCTCTGCATAATCCTTTCATAATCTTTACCCAAGAAAGGGCCATATATTTGCATTATTCCTCTGCTCAAGCACATCAGCACCACCAGAATCATTCAGATGAATCTACAGCCTTCTAAGGTAACAGCAGCACGTAGCTAGGCAACAAAAAAAGAATATAGTATTTTTTCAGGAAGGAGGGCTTTTCTAGATGATCTCATACAGATGCAGTGCTTTTTGCCTTATAAGAAGAAAACTGTTCATTGGAGAAATGAGTCTGTTATCCTGTCATCATCAAGACATATCGATATATAGGCTTCCCTTGATGAGCGCTGAAAGAAAATAACAAGGCATCATATAATGTACTTATTTATTTCTCTGTATTTATTACATATTTGTAATTTGATTTACAAAAGCTGAAAACCACAAATGATTTTATGGCAGATTTCATTAACCATCATCCAAATTAAAATGGAATGCTTCGATAATTACCAAATCAGCTGAAATAAATTGTATCTCTGTTCAGTGGAAATTGTGTCAGCATTGAAAAAGAGATCTTGTGCATGGAAAAGGCATCCTGTTATATGTACAGTCCATCACTGTATGTAGTGACAGAGTGCTTGTGAGTGGTGCACACTGATTTTAGGAATCTGAACAGATTCAGCTGAGTGAAAACCAAAAAATGGATCTGGACTAACGGATACAGCACAGGCACTGGATGCCTTTGTACCCCAGGCAGAGAAGCGGGCTGAGTAGCTCCCCATCTGACAGGTACAGTCTGGCTCACAGAGAACTTAGGAGGTGCCAAGACAGTTTCTGCTGTGTTGTGGCAGCAGGAACTCGGGTTCTGGATAAAGACATTTGCCTCTATTTCTCAGTGGGGTTTGTGCTTGTAGGGTCTCAGGACAGCCACTGACCGATGTGAAATCGTAGCACCATCTACTGGGGTAAGGCTAACCTGAGCATCATCGCAGTCCACGATCACATCTGATGTGGCAAGTGGACATCACTTTCAGCTATCCCGTTTCCAATTTCTGCATCACACTAATTTGACAATTTGTCTGTACTGTAATTTTACTTGCAGAGCTGTCAAATCTTGTTTGACAGTCTGAGTGCAGCAGTGCAGCCTGCATGGCTGGGACAGGTCGTATACAGCAGTGGCACGAGACCCAAGTGCCAGAAAAACATTCTCCATGGAGCAGGGAGTCCCTCTCAAATTGTCCATGTTTGTGAAGGAACGTGATCTGTACATTGCCGTTTTTGTGGCACATATTTTTTCTGGTACAGACCTCAATGTAGCTGATCAGAGAGACATTACATCACAGTCTTGGCAGCTTTCATGTATGCATTTCCTCTCTTTGGCATGTTATTTTATTTGTATATTCCAGAGTCTGTTCTGTGGGATCATTTCCATTCTCCCCAGCTGGACTGAGCCACAATTCATACTGTGTTGTCTCTTTCATCTCTTCATTCTTTGTGGTATAACAGGGATTGCCCAGTTAGGCATTCAAGCCATAAAAGACACAACTTATTTGGAGCCAGTGAAAGACTCAAGCAGCTTTTAAGAGGATGAAGACTGGAAGTCAGGAGAAGGCATGCCATCTTCATAACGTTCATAACAAAGTTTCTGCAGTTGTAAACATTAGTAGAATATGTTGCAAGTATTAAACTAGTGTGATATATTAGCAGATGTGTATACAATCTGCATCTAAGCCAGTGTTTATTTGTTGAGGAAAAAAAAAAAAAAAAAAAAAAAGAGGAAAATTATTAATTGTATGACCTTTTAACTGCTTGAGTATATCTGCGGAACTGAATGCTTAGACTATAGATGAACTAAAATGTGTGCATGCAAATGGTATATGCATTTGAAATAAAGCTGTCAAGATTGAGGTTAAAGCTAATAAAATGTTTACTTTTTGTTTGCAAAATAAAATGAACTCTCCTTTTTTTTTTGCTAGGGATGGTCCAATATTCTTCTTGCCAACAAAAATAAATATCTGACAAGACTTCATCAGTTACATGCTAAAAATATAATCCAGAGTATAACCTCAATTAAAACTGTCAGTTTGCAGGATCAGACCCAGAATGGTGAGTTTGAAGGGAAAGGGAAGAAGTTTTTTAAATAACAGATCCTATTTCAAGCTCCTAATCAATTTTTGTCAATAGTAAGAATCATTAATAAACTAGGATTTGACAGGCTTTTTTCATTATTGATTTATGTCTTAAAAAAAAAAAAAAAAAACTTCCAAAATGTATTGTTATGAAAATAAGTCCGTACAAATTTGTACAGAAACAATTTATGTAACTCATTCCTAATCATTATCTTCTGTCCACCTCAAAAATAATTGTGTTCTTTAAAAAGTTGGCTGCACTGATAACAAAACTTTATTTTCAGATTTTTGGTAGTAAAACTAGTTTTGTTCTATTAAAACAGGAGAAAATTGAATATGTTGGCATTTACTGTTTTTCCCTGCAAGTGTTTCAGACTATGTGGATGATATATTTGTCAGAGTGACAAAAACAAATATTGCTGCTTAGGTACCTTCACAATCCTTAGACAGAGCATGTGCCAACTCTTCCATTAGCAAAAGTGTAGAGAAATAAAGCTGCCAGACATCCTGGGGTTAAGCAAATTGCTGACAATGTACTGAGGTTATTTTGGTCAAAGACATGTGTGACACATCAGATGGGAACCCAGATGAAACTAATTTGGGTAGGTCAGGAAAAAAAGTGCTATGATAAACCATCATCCCAAAACTACATGAAAATAACAGAGAGAATCATATCCAGATGAGAGAGTTTGGCAGTCTTGGAAGACTTGTTGCTTGGGTCTTCCTGCTTGGCCCAGTGTGGGCACAGCTGCCATCCACACTCTCTTTGGCCACTGTAGTTATGGTTTTGGCAAAGTGTGCATCTCTCTTTGTCAAATTAAAGCATTAGTTTTACATAGATACTTGTCCTCCTGCTCCTCTTTTCTCCTGCTGCTGTTTGGGAGGAAGGCACTTGGATTTATCTACAGTAGGGCAGCAAAGGCTTTCCTTTTAACATGCTGCAGTGTGAGGGCACTTGGGATGGGCCGTGTAACAGCCCAGTAAGAGAGGGTAGAGGGAAGAGAAATCCAGGGTGAATCTCATAGCTTGTTTCACATTGCTGTATCACCCTTCCTGATATTACCACCACACAGGACACAGAAGGGTGGGAGATGCCTAGCATGAAGTCATGGAAGTTAACTCAGTCCCCCTCCAAATGAGAGGTCACAGCCTCCAGCAGGCAGCTGTAGGAGCTCATGGATCTCCATGTTGCCACAGCTTGAGGCTGAGGGCATCCCCAGATATGGGTAGCACAGTGAGGTGTTGTATGGCCCTACACTTTCTTTTCTTTCTCTTTTCCTCACAAAGCTCCAGGGCAGCATCTGCTCCCAGTTCCAATGTTACATTTATTCCACAGACATGATGGAAATTATCTTCTGTGCTGTTCTCTCCCTCCAACCCTGTGCATGGAGCTGAGCTTAAGGCAGGAGCCAGGGACTTTTAACTTCTAAAGAGCATGGCTTTGGTATCTTGAGTCTTGTGTGTGCTGCAGTAAGATGCTGAAAAGCACCAAAAAGGATGAGACAATTGGCAAATTACTCAGTGACTCTGATGAGTGTGTGGAATGAAGCTGGGACAGCAGGGTTTCCAACCATCCAAACAAA
The DNA here is from genome assembly GCF_009819795.1 of Aythya fuligula. NCBI lineage: Eukaryota > Metazoa > Chordata > Aves > Anseriformes > Anatidae > Aythya > Aythya fuligula. Next base: position 11,836,372 of record NC_045570.1, on the reverse strand, counting down.
CAGGATGTTTTTACCACTGCAGACAGGGCTGTTCCTTTCATTCACAAAGTAAAGTCAAACAGTGGAGATAACCTGCCACAGGATGCAAAAGTTCTTTACAGGTAAGACATGAAGTAAGAAGTACATGAACAAAATAAAAAGTACATGAGAAAGTTACAGAACTCGGCAGCATATATATTCTGCAACTACTGAAGTGCACTGAACAAAATGTGGGCTCCTTGCTACTTGTATGTTTGGTAAAAATGTTTCATATCTTCAGTATCTCATGGAAGGAAAAAAGGTTTTATGTGCTTTCTGTTAAATGTTACTGCAAATGGTTGTGAGGCACACTAGCAGACTTAGATACACAGGTAATAGCCTCAATTTCCCCTGTTTTTTTCTCTTTGTTGATACTTTCCATAGTAACATTTGAAAGATTTTGCTATAAACATTACTTTTGTTTAAGGAAAAAAGTTGAGTCTGCCACTAGTTCAGTCTGTATTTATGCCAAACTGCATTTCATAAGGGAGAGGAAAGTGGTATAGTTATCTGCTTGACAGGCTAAAGGGAAATGTTTTTAACAGCTATTAAAAAGAAAAAATTGTAAAACATGTAGTTTATAATTCAATGCTCCAGGGGGAGATTCTTATCAAAGCATTTTATTGATGTAAACACATCAATCTTGAACATGACTGGAAGACCAAAATAACATTTTATTTTTTTTTACTAACTGTTCCCAGTGTGTAGTACACATTGCTCCATGCAAGGAACAGGGGAAATATTGTCCTCTTAAGTGCAAAGTTATTCCTGTCACTTCTATGGACAGTTCAGTTGCATCTCTGGATACAAAGCTGCTGAAATGTTTTCTAGCTGCTCATAATGAAACTGGGGGATGAAGAGTCTTCAGATTGCTGGTACCAGGCAGCAGTGACTGTATGAGAGCAGCTAGAAAGTCTTGTTTCCTCCCAGGGAGCAGGATTGTGCGTGCAGGCCCGAGTACGTGCAGAGTGGCAGAGCCCAAGATGCATGAACCGTGCCAGTCTGCTGGCTCAAACACACGGCAGGTTACTCTAGTGCACAACAGAGCCAGTGGCCCTGGGGAGCTCTTGTCACAGTGTTTGCAGATTGAGAGTAACATGTGCCATTCAGCCACTCCTGGAGGGCTCTGCCTAGAGCCTAGGAATGTGAAACACATGTCTGCTTCTGGCATTTTTCCTGGTTTTGAATGAGGCTGTTTGTATTCAACACAGCTGCTCTGAAGGGTCATATTTTCTGATGGAATGTGTCTCATTACAAAGCATTCCAGAGACTAAATTTAGGGATAGGGTTTTTTGGGGGGAGTGGAGGGGGTAAAGAAGTCTGAAAAGAAATACTTGTAACAGATTAATGTTTTCGTCTCCCACTTACTCTCCATACAGCAGGAGCCAGCTAATGATCATTAAAACCAGGGAATGGAAGATTTTTGCTGCAACTGGCAGTGCATTATCATTCAGCAAGAATTCAAGCTGAGGGAGCCCCCTATAGGAAGAGCTGTGATTTCAAGCATAGTAACTGGTTTGTCCTTTCTGTTGTTGCTATCATCTCATAAATATAACATCCATGTCATTTAAAGAAGCATGCCAGACCCAAAGTTATGGATCTCTCCATTCTTAAGTAGCAGATGTCAGACTTTTTCTTTGATACTCCACAGTAGAGTCCTTTTACTGAAAAGTCACCCCCCAACTATGTACTATAAACAACTACATGCCATTGCTTCACTGAAAAGGTAAGCAGTGAAAAGTGCACCCCTACGGTTAGTTACTGTGTATAACATGACTTGTGAGGCAAGTGCTAACATCCCAATAAATTATTTAATATTTTTATTATGTAGTGGTGAAGGCTAAGCAGTAGAGATTCAATAAAACATAATTTACTGATTCATTCTGTTTGATGTGCAGGTTGAAGCAATCTGCATGCAGCTTACTTGTCCTTCTATTCCCCCCCCCCACACACAGTTGCATTTCTGTCCTCCACAAAATCTGGGAAGGCAACATTCATTTTCTGTTAAAAAACAAAACAAAACAAAACATCAACCAAGCATATTGCCTATGCATTGCTTGCATGCATTGCCATGGTTGAAGTTTTCATTTGTGGTGCAAAGGCTGGTAGCATCAAGAGTGATCATTTCAGTGATTTGGCAAGAGAGGCACAGAGGAAAGAATATTAACAGCTGGGTCATTCTGCTACTTTCCCAATATTAGTATTATATAAATATTGTCTTTATTTACAGTTTCATTCAAACGTCCAAGGAAGTGCTGATCATTCAAAGAATGCTAAGCCAAATGATCAGATTAAAGCTGCTGTGGAGTTGGCCTTCTGTAGAAGCCCTGTGCAAACTGGGTGAGTAATTTCTAAAACTGGAAGATATGGATTTATTTCTGTTATTTTTTGATGTGTGACTTTCTTCATTGTACTTGAATCACCACTGCCTCAGTTCCCTTAGCTGCGCAACACAGAATAGCCTGGTCTACCAGGCTTTGGTTTACATAATTTTCATAAGGTTTATCCTTTTTAAAATAGCATCCGAGATCCTCCAAGAGAAAATACTGAAATGTAAAGCATTACCATCACACATGTACTTTTCTTTTTTTTTTCTTTTTTTTATAAAAAGTATACTAGTTGCTCTTTACATAATTGATGATGATGAAGATACTGAATAATTGATACGTAGTATTGCATGTTTGCACCAAAATACAGGATTGGTAAAGGCTGTTATATTTCCCTGTGAACCAGGTTGGAAACAACTAATACAAAAGTTTTAATTAATAATGGAATTCTACCTTAATGAATTTATATATTGTCAGTTTGTACCAAACAACAGTTTAGTAAGCCCCATGTCTCCCAGAACAGAAAGGGAAGCATAGCCTAGGTATTAATGCTAAATCTGAATATGTTTAAAGCAAAGCTTCTGATTTAGCTAGAACTTTACCAGGGAAGACTTTCAGCATTGCATAGCTGGACTGCCCGTACTGAAAACTATGATTGACTCCCTCCTGTCAGGTATGAGGTAGTGACACGTAAATAAAACCAAATCAAACCAAACCCAAAACAAAAATTCAAAGATTCTTGGTACTCAAAGATAAAGGTATTTGCTACCACAAGTAATGAGTAAGAAAAAATAAATCACATTTTAAACAGATCTAGAGCCCTTCCTATTTGGCAAGTCCAGGATGAGATAATAAAAACAAAAGCAGATGATTTAGAATCATTTACATTTATTGCTACAGATGTTTTATAACTTTGTATCCATGAACTTGTTAAAATCCTGATGTATGAAGCAAAAATTATGTTAGCAGTCCAAAACAATCATATGAATATAATTTTTTTTAACTGCTAATTAGCTTGGTGGACTTGTGAAATCCAGTATGCAAAATACGTTCCTAAAATGAAGTTTAATTATCTTTGGACAGTGAGAAGCCTGTTAAAAATATGTTCAAACCTTTTTAAAGTAAGTCCAGAAAAAAAAAAAATCCTACCAGTGCAATAACTAATAAACTTGAAAACCCAATTTTCATTATGTTTTTGTAGCTGCCTACAAGCTAATTTCCCCCATACTATTTTTTGTAGAAGTAATGAAACATTTATTCAAGAAAATCCAAGCGATTTTATTTTGCTCATAGATACACGTATAGTGAAACACTAGCATCACCACTTATATACAAAATCCGTTTAACACAGCAGGATATACTGGGGATTTCCTGATCAGGCAGTTATGATCGGGCAGACAGACACTGATTCACCACTTCCAGTAAATGAGAGTTTTCCAAAGCAGCTGCTACACGTTCTTTATCAGCAAGCTGTTTATTAACTGTGCAGAAAAAAATATCAAAAAAAAAAAAAAGGTCAAAACATTGGTATAGAATGTCTTTTTAGAAGCATTTTACATTGCAGTATAATCCCACCACTGCTATGGTAACTCAGATGACTAATTCTGTAGATGCTAAGTGCACCACAGAGTTGTGGTCTCAAGTCAAAGCTACCATATTACCACAGGTTAAACCAGCAAGTTATTTATGATTCATCAGCAGAGAGCTGTACATGTACAGGTCCAACAGGAAACGAAATTCACCCCAGCCTTGCCCCTTTTTCTGAGCCCTCCAAGCAAATCAGTAACTACATGAGAGCACAGGTTGTCCACGGAGATGTTAAAGTAAAGTAAAAAACATTTCTAAATTTCATTATTACACATGCCTGTTCTGTAACATTCCCCAGAAGGGGCTTGGTGCATGTAAAGTGCCAGATACTAAACAGCTGCTCTGCAGGTGGAAAAACTTATTTTATAATTTTCAAGATTAATAAAAGAAAACCACACAGGAGAACACTAAAAAGCTTACCTGCATGCTCAGAGGCATGTGTTCCTGGTGTTATATGAACATCCATCTTAAAAAGCATCAAGAAAGAAAAGTGTCCAGTTAACAAAACATTGGAAGTTCAAAGTAAAACTATTTAATACAGAAAATACTGCAATTACAAGACAAAACAAAAAAAAGACATTCTTGCCAATGCCAGATACTCTACACCCCAGCATAAAACCAGGTCTAAAATTAAAAAGCCTCAAGATCTCCTCCCATGCCATGCTGTAGAGGCCAGCAGGTACCTTCCCATCATAACCCCACTCACCTGTGACATGGCCATCACAGAACTGGAACTCTGCAACCATTTTTCAGTTTAGTTCCTACCCCAATTCCTAGAGTGTTTCCCTTCCCCATAATACGAACGAAAAAAGCTCCGGTTATTTTATGCTGTAAGTTAGCTAGCCGCCTTTTAAACACCATTCCTCCCTTGTGCTTTCCAGAGTGATTCATTACTCACCTTAAATCTCTCGGGCAGAGATCTGATCAATTTTACTTTGATGGACAGGCCAATTAACGTCGCCATGCTGCAGTGGGGAATCGTGGGGGTGAACTCCACTGCCACGGTGCTCTCAGCATCGTTCACCTGTCAGAAAGCAAGCAAATAATCGCTGTGTGCAAAGCTTCACCCCAGCTAGCTGGAGGCACGTTGTGCACAACACAGCTCAAAGCTGTGCTTTGCTGCACGTGGGTTCTTCACTGCTTTGAAGACTGTTTAAATGCATTAGTTAGCTAGTAACAAACCTCTTCTCATGGCACAAAACCAAACAACCAAACATCCCCACACAAACAAACAACCAGAAACAAAGCAAAAGAGAGAACAAAATCTCACTTTAACTCGAACTTGCTCAACAACATTCAGCTCCTCCAGGGTGAGGGGGTGCTCGGGATCGTTGATGGAGCGGATGAGATGTGTCAGGTTAAGGAAAGGGCCCCGCGCTGTGTCCTGTCCCTGTCCCTGTCCCTGTCCCCCTGTCCCTGTCCCCCTGTCCCCCTGTCCTGCATCCTGCCCTGCCCCGGCCTGCCCCGGCCTTCCCGTCAGGATATCGAAGATCTCCCGGTCGTCGATGGAGTCGGGCAGCTCGTCGTCCTCCTCCCTCGCCGTCACGGGCCGCTCCCCGGAGCGGCGGTAGATGAGGGGGTTGGCGTTCTCCAGCGGCGCCCCGCCGGCCGGGCCCACCATGGCGGGAGGCGGCGGAAGGAGCCCGGCCGCCCTTCGCCGCCGCACCGGGCGGGCGGAGCCGCGTTGAGGGGAGCGGGGCGGCCCCGCTGCCGCTGCGGGAGCGCCCTCGTGTGGGGAGCGGCGTGCACCGCCCCCGGAACGGCGGGAACGTGGTCTGCTCTATGGCTGATTTCTCCTCACAGAACAAGGGATGTGTAGGGTTTTGTGGCTGTTGCTCAGGTGACACCTTGCTGTCTGCATCAGGTCGTAGTTATCGGTAGTAAAACACCTCAGGCTGCCGGAGGTGGATTCCCCGGTGGCAAGCAGAAATAAAAGCTCGTATCCCGTGTTGCTGATAATAATATTCATGTAATAGATGCTGGCATAGGTGTCTAAACTTCTTTGGCAGCCATTTGACACCTGTCACTAACAGGACCATTTCAGATACCGCCAGTGTCCGTACAGCACATCTTACTCTGACAGTTCACCTAGCTGATTAGCTGCAATGTCAGGTTTAGAAAGCATGCGCTTTTCTCTCTGTGTTGGTATTGTTGCTGTTGTAGGCAGTTCTTTCAATTCAGAATACTATAATAAAAGTGAATATCGATTTTTTTTCTCTCTTTTCCTTTGTGCTCATTTGTTCTTTGGCATATTTAATCAATGTAAATCACTATAAATTAAATAGCAAGGTATTTAATTGCTAATATATCTGATACTACATTTGTTGACTGAAAAAGGAGAGGAAAATGCTGGTCCACGCTGCTGAGGTGAGTAAGAGTTGTTAATTTGGGACGCACTCAGAGTTCATTTAAGCTGATCGAATCCCACTGCCTGCTTTTGTCTTTTGAATCAGTCATTTTTACATTGAAAGGTCATAAAAGTAAGTTTTCTAGCCCATTCTTTGGAGGTTTTAGTGACCCAATACCGTATGTAAACTTCTCATTTTGGGCATCTGCATTAGACCAGGTAAGTGTTAACTTTGTATTCCGTATAAAAATTGAGTGACTAAATTTGAACCAAAGTGTGATAAGAGGATAACTGATTTATATCAGATAATAGACAGTGCTAACTCTGATTTACACTGTGAATTCATTTTCTGAGAGTTATTTCAATATCTAGTCATTGAGATGAAGACAAGGGGTGGAAATCTATGTTTTAAATTTAAAAATATCTTGTGTTAAAAGAAACTTGGGAAAATGGGATTTTGTGTGTCAGAAGGCCATTCACCTGGAAGGAGTCTCATTTTCCTTTCTTTAATATAGACCTCACCTCCTACTTACATCTTTTCATTTTCAGATTGAACTGGAACAAAATAACTGCAACAGAAAGAATTTTCCAGAAAGACTTGAGGGAAGTATTAAAAATAAGAAGCAAGGTATGTCCTACAATGCATGTTTGCACAGTTCCGAGTGAAATTTGTGAGAAATTGTCACACATCTCCACAACTAGCACAACACAGAGACTTAAGAACTATATAAGAAACGGCACATAGCTCTGAATTCTCTTGCACTGTAATTTTCGGATCATTCATGATCAGGATTGGATAACAATTAAGTAAGTTACACTAAGGGATTGTATTTACATTTCATATCAATTACAGCTCTGAAAGTGCTTAATGCAGTGTATGTTTGGAAGGGAATTTAGCTGCACTCCCTACCAAGAGGGCAGTCCTTAGGGACCTTTGTACTAATATCTTCCATTTAAAAACAGGAAACAATATCTGGAATGCAAGTAGGGGAAAAAATGTCTCCTCAAAGCCAGATCTCTTTGCTTTGTACCTTGGTTTGTAGTATAACATTTATCACTTGTGGAATAGAAGGTGAGATATAAAATCTTTTGTAACTGCTGATGGGGAAGCAACTGCATTAGCAAGTTAAAGGGTTGTAGTTTTCAAAGAAAGTACATTTCTCATACTTGTGTTAGCAATCTGCAAAAGTATCCTAATAATCTCAATGCAAAAGTGACTGTTTTTGCAGGAGGAAACCAATTCTGAGATGGTTTTATGAAAATAACAAAAGACCTTGTTTCTTAAAAAGTAGAAATCAGAACATTTCTGAATTACCTAAACTATTTTGAAAATCTTTTGTTGGATGGTAAATAGAAGACGTTAATGATTTAGACAGTTACTGTTTTCTCTGAAATTGTTTTTAAGATTTATAATGTTGCACAGTGAATAAACTGTCCTACCTAGCTCCAGTTGTCATAGGCGGAGCCAGTTATGGAAATGTTTGGCAAGGGGTGTCTGTCATTGTACAAAACTTGAAAAAAATTGTACAAGCTGAAATCTTCTAAATAAACGAGCTGGTAAAAAAAATGATTCACTGAAAAATTTGATAGTTATGAAGATGCAACTTAATTATTTTTCTTATGTGTAATCTAGGACAGAAGGGTGCTGAACCAGAAGTGACTATTGCGCATGGACGGCTCAGAGGAAAACAAGCAAACGTGAAGGGGACAGATCGACTTGTAAATGTTTTCCTCGGTATTCCTTTTGCAAAAGCACCAGTTGGATCCTTGAGGTTTTCCCCTCCTGAACCACCTGAACCCTGGAATGATCTGAGAGATGCAACTTCCTACCCACCACTGTGAGAACCATTCAGTTCATTTATATGTAGGACTTGCTCATGTTTGTCAGCGTTGTGTTTATTAGTGTACAAATATCTGATTTTAAGTAAGGCGCTTGGATTGACTGGTAGTGAAATATTTTGTAAGACCTGTGGGAATAGGAAGTATAAAGAATACCTGGTAAATTCCTTTATTTGGAAATCCAGTTTTCTTATTATACTATTCTGAATTAATGAATATTTTAAAGTAAAAGTACAGAGCTGTGCTTTTACAGTTGACACCTCTAACTGTATATAAATAACACAAAGTTGAAGCACCATGTGGAAATTCAGTCTGATAAAGAAAATGTGTTTTGTTTATCATTGTTACATCATTGGTATTGCAGTTTTATTACTAATAGTCGCACTTTCTTTCTTTTGTAAAGATGTCCTCAAGATCTGTCCCTGTTGAAAAAAGCTGAAAAAAATTATAAAGAAAAACACATTCCATTCCGAACTTCAGAGGACTGTTTGTATCTAAATGTTTACAGCCCTGCTGGTTCAGACAAGAAGGACAAATTACCTGTACGTAAACCCATTGTGCAAACTTGCATTGTACAAAGTTTGCATCTAATCATGGCTCCTAAATCGCTTAATTGCTTTTGAAAATATTATTCTCCATTAGTAAGAACAATATTATACAAAATTCACAGTACACCAACTTAAAATTCAGTTCCCATTGACTTTCAGAGGTTAGAAGTGCCTAATTCTCTGATGTTGTCTCCCCCTTTCAAATGAAATCTGCCAAGCAATTTATAAAAGTATGTCTTACCCTTTTCTCTCGAAGGTAATGGTATGGATCCATGGAGGCAATTTTGTATTTGGAGGTGCTTCTAGGTATGATGGTTCTGCCCTGTCAGCCTATGAGAATGTAGTGGTAGTAATAATTCAGTACAGACTTGGACTGCTTGGATTCTTCTGGTAAGATGACCTGATTCACTTTTTACTAAACACTTTCTATCTTGTGTAAAGCATGGATAATTTTATTTTCTAAATTGACTGAACTCGTACACCAGCTTCCCACTGGTATAGTGGTTTAAGTGTATATAGTTAACTGAAAGGTTATGAGGTCATTAAGAACGTAGTTCTTCAATTCTATTTGCATTGCCATTTGATTACAGCCTACTACCAAATCATAGTTGGGCTTATTTGGTTCTCTGTAGGGTTTTAAATTTTGCCATTAACTCTATCCAGTGGTGCATAAAACAAAAATTCATATAATGTCAAAGCCAGGTATCCATCTGTGCATGGATGAACAATAGAGGTCAGTAAGTGGGTCTTAGATCTGACTATGAAGGGCTTTAGATCAGTAAATACAGATCTCTCCTTGTCCAAATAGGGCACTTTGCACAAACTATAAATTGTTAGGGTTAATATTGTCTGGCATTAGAAGAACTATTACTTTTCCTGAGAAGTTAGCTTATACTGCTTTTCTTTTAGTACTGGTGATGAACATGCTCGTGGGAACTGGGCACTTTTGGATCAAGTAGCAGCTCTTCGTTGGATCCAAGAAAATATTGAACACTTTGGTGGAGATCCAGGATCTGTCACACTCTTTGGTGTATCTGCAGGATCTTGCTCTGTTTATGCACATGTAAGCATGCAATAGATTATACTAAAAAGTAAAGTCTTAAAAAAAATCTTCAGTAGTAAACTCAACTAGTGTAACATTTAATGTTAATCCAGTTTTTGAAAATAAGATTAGTGGCACATTGCTCTAAGTCTGGACACTTTTCCTGTAAGCATATAAAAGTGTTTATTTCCCCACTGAATGCAGCAATCTACTTGGGCAAAATGTCATGGGATAAGGACCATTATGTAGTATAAATACTTTCTGTTCTTCCCTTTTTGGCAGGTTATGTCTCCTTTGTCTAAGGGTCTCTTTCATAAAGCAATATCAGAGAGTGGAATTCTAATCCCCCCTAATAAAAATTTACTTCTTTCAGCAGATCTTAAGGTAGGCTCATTTTTGCATTTTCAAGTCTTTGTATCATAAAGTATTTCTTATATCCGATTCTTTCCTTAAAAGAAAAAGAGGAAAATCTGATTGCATATTGTGCAAAAAAGTTGATTTAAATTTATTTTCAAGGCATATCTATATATACATAGTTTAGCACTAAGTTAGTTTTTAACTCAAATAGTCCGTTTATTTTCAATCTTACCACGGTCATTTGGTGTTAGAAATAGATTGTACAGTTATGTGATTATAACGTCTGTAGGTAGATTTAAGTATTTTCAATTATACACATGCCCATCTAGGCATATACCCATTTTCATGCATACTGTCACTTATACAGTGACTGTGGAATTTATTATGGGAAATTTAGTTAGAATACAGAAGAGGTACTCAATTTTTATTCAGCTATGGTCTTTTATGGAGTGCTTTTACTTCAAATAGAGACCATCAAAACAACAATAAAAAAAGCCTTGAAATTAAATTCCTCAGTAAATGTATTTCTCTTCCTGAAGCAGTAGTCACCAATAATGTCAAAATCATAAGCTGATTCTCTGAATTTTCTTTGATTTATGTCACAACTTAGTATTATCTCAACAGCAAGGTTTGTTATAGAACAATGAATGGAAACATAGCAGGAAAGAGAAGTACACAGGAATGATTTGACTTCATGATCTAACTGTAGTATTTCTAGTAAAATAAAGTACTTCAAGATCTATCAATCTCACCTAAACTAGGCTTTATTAAAGCTGCTAATACTACTGTGTATAATAATTTTCTGCATATAAATTCCTCATAGACTACCTCATAGTTAACAGTTCTTGTCTTTGTTAATAACTTTCAGAAAATTGCAAGTATATTTAAGTGTGAGACTAGTAGTTCACTTTCAGTCATAAACTGCTTGAGGAACCAAGAAGCAATGGATATTATCGCTAACAGTACGGTAGGTGAAACTTTACTTAGTTACAGATTTTTTTAATGGCACACTTGTAGTTCATCTTCTGAATGGAGTTAATAATTGGCCTGTTCCAAGGTTTATTTTTCTGAATTTTTGTTAAAGTACACTCTATGTATTCAAATAATTTCACAGAGTATTTTTTCAGAATTTTTAATGAAGCACCTGTAAAGTTGTGAGCAAGACTTGAGCACACATTTCAATGCTAGTTGGAAACAGAACAGGATCAGGAAATGGTTAAATTGCTTAACAAGCCAAAACCAGGCTAGCATTTCACATGCTTGTGCAAAACTCTAAATGTATGTTACAGTGTCTGTATATACCTAGATTTCTGAAATTTTTTTTTTTGCATTTGGAACATTAAGCGTGGATGTTTTATTATGTGTTTTGAAGGAAAAAGGAAAATACTACTGACAAGTAATTTGATATGTTTTTTCTGCTCATCCAGGAAATCCAGCTTTTACCCTTAGTTTTGGATGGAGTATTCCTTCATAAGTCACCTGAAGAGATATTGACTGGAAAGGAGTTTAATATGGTCCCACTGATGATAGGAGTCACCAACAACGAATTTGGCTGGAACATTAGATCTGTAATTTAGTGTCTATTCTTCATTTTTTGGAATGTTTGTATTAACAGATGCAGGCAACTCTGAGAAGAGTAGGTGAGGTGTTTGCTGGTAGGACATTTTTTATGTATGAATTGTTGAAAATATATACAAGTTCAATTTTGCTTGAGTTATGATTCTGTAGTGACCCAGAACCAGCTGGTCACAAAACAGTGAGACAGGCTCCATCCTGCAAGCTGAACTATATGAACATCCTTGGATCTTCAATATTATACAGTACTTTCTCTTCCTAAAATCATCCAGGCAGAGGAAGGAAAAATAATGCAGCAGTCAAAAGTTTATTCCTCATAAAAAAATAGAAAGAATTATTTTCCCTGCAACAAATACACAATATAAAATATTGATACACAGGACATTTAAAATGCTACAGTGATCACTGTAAGCAGCTTACCCCATAAGTCCTGAACTCTGCTGACTGCTGGTTATTTCATTGCCCTGTGTTCCTTGTTATCATGTAGAAAGATCGATTGGCTGAAAATCTCAGAGGGGAACAGAGGATGGGGTTAACATGGGTGTCCAACCCACTCTCAGTGCATAAATTCTTTTGCACACAAATTCCATGGGTGACTCCAAGAGAGCAGTTGCTATACAGTGCAGCAAACTGCAGGGGGTAGATTTGTGAATTTTCTTTATAATATGATGCTTCAAAAATCAATACCAGTAGTAAGAATAAAGCGAAGTAAAGTTGTTTCAATATTGAAAACTTTGGAGAAGTTGAATGGCCGCCATAACATTATTTTTTTTCTGTGCAGACATCACTAATACCAGGTTTGAAGGAAGTGAAAGATAAAAAATCAATCACTTCAACATTAGAGTTTCTACTACCAATGATGGTAAGAATTGTTGTACTAATCCAAATTAAGATGTAAAACCTCTTTTTAATGCATATACCAAATCAGTGAAATTTAGTATTCTTTAATTTCCTGGTTGAACCATGTGTTACTAGAGCTTGAGGTACCATTATGCTTTGAAGAGAGTCCCAGCAAAGTTGACAGGACTGCAGTGTATGGAGCTAATCAGAAATAGGACTGAGTCAGCCTTAGTTTTTGGTAAATATGTTTTTTCTTCTAGACCTCAGAAACGTTTTTACGTTATGTATTTGTTTGTAGGGTTATGGTAATAGTACCCCTAATCCTACAGTAGTTGGTGTCTAATTGCCTGGCAGATGAGTTTCCGGTCAGGATTTTTCAATAAATTAAATGTAGCTTTTAAAATAGTTTTCAAAAATACTTTGCACTCCTTGCTTTGAAATGTATCATTCAAGCAGTAAATTGTAACACTAACAACTTAAGCTATGTTTAGAGATCCTGCTGGTCTTGAACTGTAGTCTAATAGAATCATAGGATCATTTTTTCAGTTTTGGGCCCCTCTCTACAAGAAGGTCACAGGTCAAGGTGCTGGAGCATGTCCAGAGAAAGGCAACAAAGCTGGTTAAGGGTCTAAAGAACAAATATTATGAGGAGCAGCTGAGGGAGCTGGGTTTGATTAGCTTAGAGAAAAGGAAGCTCAGGGGAGACCTTATCGCATTCCACAATTACCTGTGGAGTAAAGGTAAAGGAGGCTATGGTGAGGTGGGGATCATTCTCTTCTCCCAAGCACTAAGCGATAAGACATAAGGAAATGGCCGTAAATTGTGCCAGGGAAGTTTTAGTTTGGATATTTGAAAAAACTTCTTCACTGAAAGGGTTGTGAAGTATTGGAACAGGCTGCCCAGGAAACTAGTTGAGTCACCATCCCTAGAGGTCTTCAAAATTCTAGATGTGGTGCTTAGTGACATGGTTTGAGTGGACTTGGCAGAGCTAGGTTAAAGGTTGGATCAGAATAGTCAACACAGCTTTCAAGGACTCAATTTGCTTTTATTATTCCTCATTCTTACCTTCTGAAGAAAAGGGATGTGAAAAGCATTATCAAGATGGAGGAATTTCCAAGCTTCTGGAACTTCATTCCTAGAGTTTTAACCCATATAAATCTGTTGTAAACTTAATCTGAGGTTTGTTGTGTTGTTTTGTTTTGTTTCACAAGAAGTCTAAAAGGTTTTATTTGCCATCATACTTCCCCATCAATGTGGGTGCTACCTGCCATTTTTGTGCCTTTGCAAAATCTCTGAAGTTTAAAAGATGACATTTTTAGATTGATATTTTATTTTCTGTTTGTTTCTTGTTTCACCTTTTTCTCTTAGGATTTGCCAGCAGAGTTATTGCCTATGATAATGGATGAGTATCTGGGAAACACAGATGATCCTGCTGAGCTACGAGACCAATTTCTCGACTTGCTGGGGGATGTAGGAGTTGTCATGCCATCCATTAAAGCATTGAATTATCACAAGGGTGAGCTAGTGAATTCTAGCTAGCGAGCAGTCTCAAAATAGTACATTCAAACCTCTTTCTGCATGCTAGATGAAACAATATAGAAGAAAATCCTGTCGTGTAGGCAGCCCTTCTTGAAATTCCCACAGGGAATCTTGAGGGTGAAGAGTGATTTAGGTGTGCAGGACCATGGCAAGCAAGTGACACCTTTACCTTTGTACTAGTGTTTTGGACTTGTGTTCATATTCACAGTATGTTGAGAGCAGAGCATGATAACACAAGTACATGGTTCCTAAGTGAAGTACACAGACAAAAAATAATTAAAATAAATAAATAAATAAAAGAACCAGGACTGTCTTTTGGCCCACCGCTACATGGGAAATCAGCAGCTCTGTAGTCGAGATTTTAGGGTATTTAAGTGTAGGCAAGCCATTCCAAAATATCAAGAACTGGAAAATAATTGGATTTTACTTTGTTTTCTGTAGGTATTCCTGGGGTGATTTTTCATTTTCTTAATACTGTGCATTCTTCATTTTGAATTAAAAGTAAAAATACATTTTTGAGTGTAATGTTACATTTAGAAATGTGCCAGCTCACCTATAAAGCTTTGGGCGTATTGAAAAGAATATTTTAAGTAGATGATGGAAGATGTAATTTATGCACCTCTCCTCTAATTCTCTAAGTGTTACATATTCTAGAGACTGGAGCTCCTACCTACTTCTTTGAATATCAGCATCGGCCCACTGCATACCAGGATAGTAAACCAGAGTATGTGAAAGCTGATCATGGAGATGAAGTTGGCTTTGTCTTTGGAGGACCGTATCTGGCAGGTGATATAGGCCTACGCGGTAAGGAATGGAACATCATTGTTCACTTATAAATTACTCACATAATACTGACATTATTTGGCATTGCTACTTCCATTTCAATCAGACTAAAGTGTGCATATAATTAGTGAGACCAAAGTATAACCCTTTTTCCTGTTTTATTTTGTTTAACGTTTGTTTACCGTCTTCACCATTCTTTATCACATATAGGCTGTTTCTGGACCACAAGAAGTTATGTATGCTGTAAACAATTTAGCAAATAATGATGTTTTCCAGCAAATTTTCTGTCATTATACTGGCACTGTTTGTGAATTTGCCAAATAGTTTTGGTTGAAAAACAACTCAAGGGAGAGATCAGTTAAGCTGACAGGGAATTAGCAAGGTACTCGGGAAATTTCCCATGAAATCCGACTGCTTGTCAGGGCCCAGAGACTGGAGTATGATCTATTTGCAGTGTTCCAGCTTGTGTTGATTAGAGCAAGACTGGAACTCCAGTGTTTCACTGCCACATGAAAATATAATGGTTAGGTTAAAGACTATTTTCTACCACGACTCATTAACATTTAATCATTTTATCCAACATGGAACTGGTCCGTTGAGGAAGGATTAAAGGTGTATTCCCAAAATTACATTTGCTTTAACAGTTTGGGCATTCTTGTAGGATTTTAGAAATGTGGACTCTGGTTCCTTCAGGAAGAATCCCATGTTGCCATAGACCAAATGAATGTGCTAATCACTAAACAGTTAAATAAAAAATGCCATGTCTTCAGGAATGTTACAAATCTAGCACATTCCTTTAATTGCATATGTCTGAAACAATAATACTCAGAAGGGAGTCTTTTCATTCTCGTTATATAGGTTTTCTTATTTGGAAAAAGAAACACAACAATATTTTAAGCGGAATTCACCATTTATTTTTCTGCTTTTATTTTTTGCCATTTTCATGGTAGTTCATAGTCTTTTTCAAAGTCCACATAAATGAAAGTATTTCCTTTTACTCCACTGAACTTTGGAGCAACCCAGCTATGTTGTAAAAACATTCATTAATCTGTTACTAGGGCTTTTTACTTTGCTTGTATTTTGTGTGTGTTTGTTACTTATGAATTCCTATACTAGAGAAAACTATACACTTCCTTTTCTATTTGCCCAACTTTACTGAAAGCATTAAAATGTCAAATATTTTTCATGATGTGTTGAGTTGTATTTAACATTAAACACAGTAACTAAACTTACTTTCACAGAATTGATAGGAGAGGACATACAAGTAAGTACTTTTAGATTAATATTCTTAAAATACCAAGACGTGGAATGACATCCTTTTGGATCAGAATGAAGAAACCTTGCCTAGTCACACTCTAAATAACAGATGAAATTTCAGTCCCACTATGCTAGGTTGAGATCTATGAAACTAAACCATGTGGCCCATTTCATGAGTTGTAATGGGACTCGGAAACAATGGATTTTTTTTTTTCCAGTTATGCTTCTGGTTTCCTGGAAGGGTACAGACAAATTGCTCTATTTCCTTGTATCTAAATTCCTCTGTAGAATAAGGGTAATAATGCTGATCTTATTCATAAAAAGTGCTGAAATCTCCTGATGATTGCTGGATTACTAATACATTTCAGGTGTGGTGCTTTTGTTGTAACCAGGAAGTTTTGACAAGACCCACATATTCACAGACTGAAATGCTGCTTGTGTAGCAACATGGTTTTGATTTTTGCCTCCTATAATAATTGTTTTACATTTTGTTTCTCAGGTGAAGCTACAGAGGAAGAAAAAAACCTTAGCAAAACGCTGATGAAGTACTGGGCTAACTTTGCTCGAAATGGGTGAGAATGAGATTCATGACGGATAATATTACAAAAGTAATTTAGCTACTTTGTACTGACTCTGTAGTGAATCAATTGTGTTGTTGTTTCATTCTTAATTGCTGTGATTGAATTCCCCAGTGGACTGGAGAGGGTATTCACTCTTTGTTTCTTGTTGTTTACAGAGATCCTAACGGGGAAGGTTTGGTTGAATGGCCATCTTATAACCTAAACGAAGAATACTTGCAAATAAACCTAGAACAAAAGAAAGCCAGAAAGTTGAAGGAAAAGAAGGTAGACTTTTGGAAAAAGATTATGTTTGAACAGACAAATACCAAAAGAATGGAAAACAGAAAGGTTAATTCAGAGTTATAATTTATAGTTTAAACATATATAATAGGCATCCTATTAGGATAGCAAAAGAAGTTACTTAAAATATTTTTGAGGATAAGATAATGTGTCCATTCCTTTCACGTTTTCTTCACAGTTGTCATATTTATGATTAGTCACTGTAATAATTCCAATGGCCCTATTTCCACTTTGTAATCCTTTAATTTTTCTTGGGTTCATGTCCACACTAGAAGTCTCATTTATTAAATGTAGTTACCAGAATTCCCTGCTGCTCAGGTTTTCCTATAGCTTTGCCATGATTGAAGAGGGAATGTAGCAGCAACTTGTTTTAATAAAGTTAAATGAATAAAGACCTGATTTGCAAGTAAAACTGTCTTTGTTATGTCAAGTGTATCAGTGGTGTTACAAAAGTTTTGGTCTGATTCGCATACAGAAACATCCTCTGTGAAGAAAAAATGAAACTAAATAAGTACTCCTCTATAAATCGGTTTTACAACTTAAATAGTTTATTTCTGACTGTTGTGATACATAGTCTGTTACAGTAGTGCAGTGCTGGAATTAAGACTCCTCTCAAATGTCAGAAAAGAGAAAAATAATCTCTACTACCTCCATTGTTTTCCTTCTAAATTTAGCAATAACTACTTTAGAAGGATCAGCTGTGGTAACATAAAGTGTAAGCTTTCTGTCTTCTCCTTGGTTCTTTACATTGTGCACCAGGCTGTTCTCTGTGCCTCCAGTCAGTTCCAGGTTCTCTGCCCAGGTCACAGGCCTTCATTACTAGCACTGGAGAGAGATTCATTTACCAGAATTATTCCAGTGCTCTTACTAGCTGATATGCTCTTGGACTGCCAAGAACAAGTCTTAACACATCATTTCAGTGTTGCAAAGATCTTCTTTGCCATGTCATGTTGCTTCCTATGTCTGACCCCTAGGCTGCTCCAGCTATCCCAGCCATATTCCTGACCATACTGCTACCTCCCAGCAGCATTATGCAGCACAGTAGATCCTACAGGGATGTCCACACATTTGCCCACCCCACCCCATGATTTCTTTAACCTGTATTTCTGGAATAATTTAAGATCATTCCCAGCTAGTCTAGTCATGTCTTACAGTAACTGCCTGGACATCCCTTCCTTCTGGATGACTTTATTGGGATAAATAGGGTGGGGTTTCCTATGTCGTTCTGCCCATGTTCTGTTGCCAGTCAGAACTCAGGAGATCAGGTTAGACTGTTAGCATAACTGCTGTTTTGGTAAGTGAGAATTCCTGGTAAGCATCTGTCCGTTGTCCTTTGTTTTAGCTAAAGTGTTTTGTGAAGAGAATATAATCTCAAAGTAGTCTTCAAAGATTTTCATTGTATACATAGCTCCCCTGAGGGGCTGTACCTTTCCCTTTAAAAGGAGAAAACCAGGCAGCATTGTATGTCTATGTACAGAATATATGCTTGTGTTGTACGCTGCATGCAGACGTGCAGTGTAACTGGCTTTTTACATACAGGCACAACACTAAAATGACTTGCACTGGAAAATGTGAAGAGATTTTATTCCTATCTGCTTAGGCGTGAGTGCTCTGAAAATCTGTCCCATCCCAGAAATGTTCTGGTGAGAGATTACCATGTGCTGAAGAGAAAGTGTTACAGCTGTAAAAGCTCTAGCTTCATAGACTGTCACTCTAAGTTTTACATGCTCCAGGGATAAGTTTTAAAAAAATAAAAATAAACTGACCCTGTTTTAAATGCGTGTTTAAACATTTCTACCCTGCATACTTGAAGCAAAATGTATTTGTGAGCTTTTTTTTTATTATTTATTTTATTTTATTTTATTTTATTTTATTTTATTTTATTTTATTTTATTTTATTTTATTTTATGGGCCTATAAATGTGGTATTTGTCTCTATTTTTTTTTGTTATTGCAATCAAGACAGGTAGCAATGCATTAATCTATAAAGAGGCAAATGTCATCACAGAGCAGGATTTTTCTGGCTTGGTCCCTGACTTGTGCATTGCTCACTGATTGAGGGTAAGCTGCAAAATGTTATTTCTTAAAATTAAATGCAAAGCAGACTTAAAAAATTCCACTTGCCAGGTACATAGCACTGTCTCCAGATTCCCCAAATTTTGTCTATATCACTAGAATAAGTATTTCCACATTTGCAGAGGTATGTCCTGTTTGTAGATCCATACAAAGGTCTGTAGTCAAGGTAGTAAAGATCTAAAATCCCATTTGTTTATTTTGTCATGTAAATCAGGTCATCACAGTTCACAGATAACCTTTTGCACTGGTAGTAATTTCTGGATGGCTGATACTTTTGGCTTTCAAATTGTACATCTCTGGGACCGTGGATGGGCTATGAGCTGAGACATTTTGCTTCTTGAGCAAGAAAAAGTGAGTAGAACAATGAAAGATTGAAGAGTAAAGCTTGGAAAATAGAATAGTAAATGAAGGGTGAAAATAAAGGAAAAGCAAATTGTAAAGGGCAGATTTTTAGAAAACCAGAAAGAGCAGGTGGTAGAAAATAAATTATTTATGGAAATTCGTAAGGTTTGTTTTAGCAAAAGGAAAGAGCATTGAGCAGATTGCACTGTTTGGCTTTGTAGCAATGGACTCCTCCTGTAGTTTGTGGGTTGCAAGTAATTGAGGCATGCATGCTCTTCAGGATGGAAGCCAAGTGTTACAAGCAGGGATTCTTGTAGTTTCACCTTGCGCAGAAACAGTTTACCCGTGCTAGGAACCAAAGCAGTCCAAGGACATTCTGAGGGAATTTGCAACAGTATTCAACCAGGCAAACAGGAGAGCAGAGTTTACTTCTATGGAGTACTCCTGCCCTTTGCTTCCAGGAAACCTTTGTCACACAAATAAGGTAGGAGGTAGTTTATGCTGAAGTCCATTGCTTGCAGTCCAGGTGCCTGTTTCCATTCATTGCCTTTAACAGTGCATACATGGATCAATACAGCACGGACTTTACATTCATAACAGTACAGACTAATGCCAGCCCAGTTTTCGTGGCATGAAATTTACTCTTGAGAAACAATACAGGGAAAAAAAAGACTCTCAAAAGACATGTATAAATCCATAAACATTCTACAATGAAGTTACAGTCCACATTATTTACTTAGAAGCTCAAATGTGTTATCCCATTTGCCAGGGTATACTTGCACTAACCATACATTCCAAAACAGCTGATAAGCCATCTAGCATTGGCATTAACAGTGTCGCGGCTGCATCACAGAGCTGCTGTAGTACAGAGGGAAAAAGTCGTCTGATAACGGAGTAAATGCTTAAGATAATCAGTATGCAGTGAATATACACATCTGAAACAAGCTGCCAATAGTTTGTACCCTGAGCAGTCCAGTTTAAAGTTGCCTGGATTTACCTATACAAGCTGTAAATCACACCTGTACAGACAAACTTAGAGTCTAGAGTAAAGCATCTCTTCAGAGTGCATGAACACAGCCTGAGCACACAGGACCACTACAACTTTAACATATGTGCTCAACTAATGTAATGACTGTGGGTCTTAGGACACACATAGCTGAAACAAAGGTGTGGGCACTAAGATAATGTTTAGAAATGCTCTCTCAGACAACTGAGAATTACAATGCCATAGAATTACAAAACAGGCTTTCTGGAACAAGAGCTACTGACTCTAGCCAAAAAAATAAATAAATAAATAAAAGAAAAAAGCAAAGCAAGGAAACATAGAACAAACACAACCACCTAGTTACATAGTAGATAATCTCTTTTACTGACAATTTCTTTTATTTCTATTCATCTATCTCTTGCCTTTTTTTCATATCATACCTGCGTGACAGACATAAGTTCACACGGAAGTCTCTAAACTCTCCTGATTTCTTCATAGGGATTAAATGTGGGGTTACTACCCAAATCCTTTAATATTGGTCCCGTGCTACAATAGTTAAGAAAGCCTCTCTTTAGTATTGCAAAACTCTTTTATTTTGAGATAAAAGACAAACATTCCTGAACGCACAGGACTGAGTGGTAGGTGGAGTATCCACCCTGCAGGAAAAGCTGAGATTTTTCTAGTATTGCTTTTGTCAAAAAATATCCCTTTGTGAGATGAAAAATCTTCCGATTTTTACTTCAGCAAAGGCACTTTTTTCAGGATTATTTTTTGGATTTTGGTCTTTGTGGATATGCTATGTGTTACATATATTGAAATGAAGCAATTACATACTAAAATGAAGTAAATGTAATAAAATAATTGGGTAGTTTTCCTGGTTTCTTCAGTGTGTAGTGGGAGATTAAGTCCTAATTTTTCAAAGATAGTAGTGTTATTGTAGCAGGAAGAATCTCCTGATGTTATGAGGACTATTTACAATGTAGTTTAAGGCAAATAGTTGAGGCCTGATACTCCGTGAATAAGATTTATAAGAAGCGGCGAGAAGCTAGTATGAAACTTCTGGACACATTCTGCATATAGGTCTCGCAGTTCCCATATACAGACAAGCTGCTGCACACTCCCCTTGAAGGGAGTGGCTTACAGTCAGGGCAGTTGCTCAGGCTGGCCACTGTTGGTTTGGTTTCACAGCTTGAGAAATGCTTTAACTAATCAGTGTTTGTCTTGCGTAACAGTTATACTTCACAGAGTATTAAAGGCAATACACCGAGGAGGTAAATGTGTGACTTGCATGCAAAATGGCAACTGAAAAGAACACGCTGCTGTCCTTAATTCTCACTGCTGGGATTACAGCACTTGTAGCTACTGGTAAGCCTCAGAAATGTTCTTCATGGTTCCCTTCTGGAAGGAGACTACCTATGGGAATCCCAGCCTTCTTTGAAGACCTGGGTGCCCAACCTTGCTGCAGAGAAATTAGGTCTGAATAGCAAATAGTTCTTAATTTCTTCTTTGTTATCTATTATCAGGCATTTGTCTTTGTTGTTGTTGTTTTTGCAACTAGTAAAACTAAATTCCTCTTGCAAAATTTTGTCTGCTGAGTCAGAGAAGACCAAAATATGCCATGTTTTTAATTAGATACTGAGAATTTTCACAGTGATTAACATAAATCTTACCTAAATGTTTACACCATTTGTATATGCCAGACTATTTTCAGGTATATTAGGAGTTTTTTTCTTTTGTCTGTATCTACTAATGAGAGTCCCAAATATATATTGCGCATTCACAGATCCATTTCTTAAAAAGGAAATGCCTTTTCTTAATGAGAGCAGTCTATTGGACTTTCAACAACTTGGATCAAATGGATTACGATCTACACACAATTACTAATGTGTGTGCATTGTGAGTAAATATATATGATATACCTGAAATGTTGTCATCTATACTGATAGAGTTTGTTGAAACCTTATGTTTGAAAATAAGTTGTTTAGGAAAAAAAAAAAAAAAAAAGGTATATATTTAGGTAGCTAAATTTTGTAGAATTTTTTCAATTACTAACCAGACCACTCAATTATCTGAATTTTGTGTACACATCCCCCAGGACAAAAAGCAGAACAACCAGAAGTGGTGACCAACTATGGAAGTGTCCGAGGGTACCAAGTCAAAGTAAATGCAGCTGAGAGGAGTGTAAATGTCTTTCTGGGACTTCCTTTTGCTAAGCCTCCTGTTGGACCATTAAGGTTTTCTGAACCCCAGCCACCTGAGCCATGGAAAGGTGTCAGAGATGCTGCTTCCTATCCACCGATGTAAGACAATGAGAAAAACATTTATCTTCTTCATGATTTTATATTATACGCAGTTCAAGGACACTGATACACAAGATGGTCAAAGTCCACAAAGATAAATTTATTGGTGTCATCTCACTACCACCTGCAACTGTTACAATGAATGCATTTCTAAAGATATCTTTATAGCTCTTTTTGTTAAAAAGTGCTGTCTAAATGGCATCAGCAATGAACTAATACAGATCATCACTTGATCAATAATGTTCTATTTTGGGAGCATTTGGCCATAATGTTTATAAACTGTGTAACTTTGGAGCAGTAACAGAAAGAAGCTGAGGAAATGCTGGAATAAAATATTGGAAGAAAAGAATGCCCAACAAATCACATGCTTAATAGGACATCTAAGAAACAGACCAGTTCTAGACTATATTATAAATATCTTATTCCACTTGTACTAGCGCCCTTCTTGGAGTGACTCAAGCCTGATATCTATAATTGCAATACAAAAAACTATTGCAGATGTAAAATAATTACTTTACATTTTCATTTAAGCAATTTATAGCCATATTCATTTGCAGGTATATTTCTGTAATATTTCGAAACATGCAAAATTATATCTGCCTGTCACTGTGTACTGCTGCAGACCGTGACTTCTTTTTACAGAGCTTACTAATGCCAAGTCAATGGAAGAAAATATATTAATGGTGAAAATACGTTTTATGTTTTCTGTTTCCAGCAATCTAGAAATGTACTACAGATTTCTGATTTGTACTTGGAGTACATAAAAGCTATGCTTTGTACCACTGAGGTTTTAGTTATTTCTGTTGCTTTTTTTTTTTTCTTTTATTCAGGTGTCTACAGGACAAAGTATTAGGACAGTATTTTTCAGATGCTATTACTAACAGAAAAGAAAAAGTTCGTCTCCAAATATCTGAAGATTGCTTATATCTGAATGTATACACACCCGTTTCTACAGAAGAACAGGAGAAGCTGCCTGTAAGCAAAATCATTGTAAAACCTCTAGCAAACTTTACTGCTTCTGTGACTTGATGGACCAAATTGAGCCTGAACTTGAAACTTCTAAAAGCTTCCTAAGGATTATAACAATTTTACAGCAGATCTACAACCTGTACTATATGGAGACTTACAGGTGCAGTTCTCTAATGATGATCCAATTACACACTTTGCACCACTAAATATTTAATTGAGCTTTAGCAGATACAAAAAAAAAAAAAAATAAATCCCATTTTACAAGTAAAATCTTACTAACACTTTACATAAGTAATGTTTGATTTCCTCAAAAACAAACAAACAAACAAAACCTGTGAAAAGTCACAGGACACTGGTTTAATTTAAGTATTTAATGAAATCAATGTATGTTGTAAGGCTGCTACCCTCCATTTCAAAAGACTTCTACTGTCTGTGAAATTTAACCTGAAAGACTTGGGAGTGAAAGCACAAAATACTGTATTTAGTTTATATCATTGGAGCTCTTACCTGTGCTGAATTGTTTCTGCTTTTTCCTTTCCAGGTCTTTGTATGGATCCATGGAGGTGGATTAGTTTTTGGAGCAGCTTCATCGTATGATGGTTCAGCACTAGCAGCGTTTGACAATGTGGTAGTTGTAACAATTCAGTACAGATTAGGTATTGCTGGATATTTTAGGTAAGACATTCTATCCTAGTTTTTGCTAAGTGATTTCCAAAATTATATGCACAAATCCTTTGTGACAAGACATATAGAATATTGGCTTATGCAAATAAATTATATGTATCTTAATTACACATGCAAGTTGGGAACAACTTACAAGTCCCAAATCTGCTTCAAAATCTGGTTTTGCCTGATACTCTGATCTCAGCCATTTCTTTTTAAGTTATGCAGAGAGGCTCTTTTGCAGCTGATTTCTTATACTTCAGATTGTATTTACTTCTACCTTTTTCTTACATAGAGCATTTAAACATATTATTTCTTACTAGCACTGGTGATAAGCATGCTCGTGGTAACTGGGGGTATTTGGATCAAGTAGCAGCTCTCCAGTGGATTCAGGAAAATATCATACATTTTAGAGGAGATCCAGGATCTGTCACCATTGTTGGAGAATCTGCAGGAGGAGTCAGTGTTTCTGCTCTTGTAAGTTCACAAGTCATGAATTTTAGTTAATTAAGGAAAAAAAAATACAACAAAAACACCTGTCCACATTCATTCTTAGTGCCTTAATGAAAAATCAGTGAGAGAAAAAAGTAGGGCTTTATAGTAAACCACACATCACCTTGTCTATAATACAATGTGATAACAATGCAGCTTCTGATTGTTGAAAAGGTACTTTTCATACACAGATCTTGTAGTTTAGACCCAAGATGTTATTCATCATCTCCTAATTTGAGTTCTGGGGTTTTTGGCTTTTGCAAAATTTATCCTTTTGAGAAAAGTTCTCTGAGAGGAAGCCCTGTTGCCCATTTCCTGTATGCTGCAACAGCAACTTGTGCAAAGTAACCCAGGTGAGTAGTCATTATATGTGAACTAGACTGGCATTTTATGATACAGTGATGATGCCAAATTTTTACATCAACACTGATTGATTAATTGATTAAGAGATTATTCTCTTCCAGTCTCGCACAATTTGCTGCAGATCACACAGAGAGCCTGGGATTCAGCAACGAATGCACTTAAGCAATAATTTCTGTTTGCTAACCTCCTACGTTCTGTCTAATAGTTGTTTATTCCATTTCTGTAGCACAGCCAGACTATCCTTGACATAGTTATGTGTTCCATATCTGGCTTACAGTATAGTTCCATGAAGTCTTGGAAGCAAGGTCCTATGGAAGTTGGCAGGCTTGAACTCCTTATCCCTGATATTACTGCCAAAGACTTTTGCATAGCTGAATTATGGTCAGAGTCTACAGCATAACAATCTTAAGACATTTGTTTTTGAAGAATTTTAAAAGGCATTTCCTGATAATGAAATTCTAAGTCAGTGGTCAGAATGTAATTCCTGAAATGCTTGTAATGCTTGTTCTTGCTTTTTTTCAGGTCTTATCTCCTCTGGCAAAGGGCTTGTTCCATAAGGCCATTTCAGAGAGTGGTACTGCGGTCAGGATTTTGTTCACTGACCAGCCTGAGGAGCAAGCACAGGTGGGTATCCCGTGTTTTTGTTTTTTATGTTTTTATTTTCTGATGTTTTTGCATACCTTAAATGGTTTATTCTAAAAAGCAGCACTAGACCTTTTTCTTGTGAAACTGCAATCACAATCACCAGAGATAGTGTTTCTGTGTGCAGATAATACATACTTAATGAGTCTTTTCTTTCAAAATATGCAAATATACACAGATGTCTGAGTGAAAGCAGAAGACTGAGGAAGCAGAGCGAGAAGGCAGGGAGCAAGTGTGAAACGTAAAGAAACACTGTAACTTGTTATGTCTTTAGAAAAAGTTGAGCTGTAATTTTTGGCTGGAAAATGGCACCAGATTCTGACTACTGTTGTCCTTCCCTCCTATTTGATGCCTGTTGTGCTCAAAGAAACAAGACTTTATTCAATTTGGTTATAATTAAAAAGAACAGCTCACGTCAACCCAATTTTTTCACCTGCAAGAAAAAAAATATCCAGAAACCTCTTTTTGCTAGTCTGGGTTGTATTAGAGGCAATATTGTGATGAACTCTGTCTCTCTAATGACAGCTGAGAACTAATGTTACCCAAAAAAACTATACATCATTGAGAACGGTGTAGCATGCTCCTTGTTATCATCTACATGTCAGTATTCTGAATATGGATCACTTGAGCTCCTTTATGCTATTCTGCCTTCTTAGCCCAGCATGATATTTACCAAAACAATTACCTTGGTAATTGTATCCACTGTATGAAAATGTTTTGAAGAGTATGTTTGTCTTTCTACTCAGCCCACAACATGAAGGGTTATGAGAGCTTACTATTCTCTGCATCTGCAGCTGAAACATATCTGGCTTTGCTCGTCCTTTCTGAGAAATGTAGATTGCCACACACTGGACTCTTAGATTCAGTGACACAGAAGAACCTTCTGCAGGAAGCATATGGATAATTAGTGAATTAAAGCATGATTGTTCTTTTTATTAATTGCAGAGTATTGCTGCTGCAGCTGGCTGTGAAAAATCCAGTTCAGCTGCATTGGTTGAGTGCTTAAGAGAAAAAACTGAGGCAGAGATAGAACAGATAACTCTAAAAATGGTAGGTGAAATTATACTACTTGCATTCAAATGACATTTCAAATTTTTTCATAACAGAGTATGCTGCATATGTATTGTAATATTAGGAGAACTTCAGTTTAATGTAACATCTGACTCTTTCTTGACCTTTTCAGGATACGACAACATTGCAGCTATGCAATACCTCATCTGAAAAATGTGAACAGGTTACTTCCCTTTAATTCTACATGGGCTTTGAGCTGCATGTGTTTGCTGTCATGCTCTACCAAGGGAAGGAAAAGAGCATATTGAAACGTAAAAGTTTTCCTGGAGAATTTGAACGTTAATTGATATCATATATTATGTCCAACTCAAAATTTCTTGTCACTATACTGGCTTCCATGTTCATTTGCAGTTTCAACACAGAAGTTAGTTCTTCCCTCACTGCTCCACACATTCATACTGGGATTGAACTACCTAAGAAGTGTAAATTGGATATCACCTACACTTCATGGATATTCAAAATATAATGCTAATCTTCACAAATTTTCTGTCTGGTGCAGAAAATTTGATGAGAGAAATTAAGAGAGAGCTTGAATACTATTACTTCTTATATTTTCACTTGGCACTTAATTTCTTTTGCTTTGCATCTATAGTAAAAATGCGAAGATGTTTTCTAGAAGAAAAAAAAATAGTAATGTACTATTGAAGCTTTCTTTTGTTTGTTTGTTTGTTTGTTTGTTTTTTTCCAGCCTCCCATGTTCATCAGTGCATCTCTGGATGGCGTATTTTTCCCTAAGAGTCCCAGGCAATTGCTATCTGAAAAAGTGATCAATGCAGTCCCATATATAATAGGAGTAAATAACTGTGAATTTGGATGGGTACTTCCTAGAGTAAGAGATACATAATGGTTTTATTCATATATAATTTTGTTAATAAAAGATTTCCTAATAAATACATAGTTTCTTTGTCATGCAGATGATGAAATTTCCTGAATTTACAGAAGGTCTGGAGAAAGATGTTGCACGTCAAGTGTTACAGAGCACATTAGCATTATCATTTAAGGTAAGAGACCATTTCCAGAATAACTAAGTGCTCCTTCTTCACTGGGCTGGTTCTATATTCATACTGCTGGAGGGATATATTTAAAAGTAAACTGTTCTTTTTGACAGCTTCCTAACTTGGGACAATAATTCCCAAACAGACAGCACAGATGGTGTATTCCTGTTGCTGCTACTGATTGATAAACACAGAAAATATTCTAAATTTCCACCCTAAATGCCCCATCTTTTTTAAAAGGAGTTCTGTGGAAATCCAGGATTAATGCAGTTAGCTAAGCATAGGTCTCTTGTGACATTCAGGATACCCTGGGTTATCTAAGCTATGTATGGTACTGGCAGGTATGACTCAAGACCTGTAGAACATATCGGCTTTTCTGAAGTGGCAGATGGAGACTAGAAAGGATACCCTGAGATGTTTAAAATGGCACTGAGACCTACATTTAGGCACCTGAGGTTTTCCTTCCCTGTAATTTGCAAAGTTCTCACTTTTCTGCTTATTGAGCTCTCCTGAAGCTACTAAACGTAGAAAATTGCAGATTATTATGTAAGAATTAAGGACTTGATAAACATAGCCAGTACGTGCAATGGGTCATTCAGAGCCACAGATATGTATCATGAACTTGGAAAGACAGAGCACAGGCTTGTTCTGAAAGGGAGTAAATGATGGCCATCTGCAGCAATAAATGAATTTTATGAAATCCTGCTGGATTTCTTTTCTCTTAAGAGAGTTATTTCCACAGAAGGGAGAACAGACTACCATTATCTATCATCATCAGTGACTAATATTTATTTAAAGATGTTTGAGGGCATCCTTTGTGATCTTGCAAGCCTCTTTCCCTTAAGAACATCTATACCTGGTAATGGTGTAACTCCCAATTCTGAACTTGGAGATGCACTGTGGCACAGTTGGGGATTTTCTCTGAAAGAAGGTAATGTTTGGGGTTTAGCCATAGACATGCAGGTAGCATGCTCAGTTAATGCTGTTACTCCTTTTAATATTCATTGTCATTATAAAAAGTATCTTTATTATTCATTTCAGGGTGCTCCTTCTGACGTTGTTGATCTAGTATACAATGAATACATAGAGGTTGCAGAGAACCGTGCTCAGGTGCGAGATGGCCTTCTTGATTCAATAGCAGATCCTTTGTTTGTTTTTTCAGCTATTGAAGTGGCTAGACACCACAGAGGTGAGTCTCTAATTCAGCATCAATTAGAAGAAATGTAGAATTACATCCTTGGATGTGTATGTGGACAGTGTGTATCACACTTCATTATCAATAGAACTGATAGTGTGTTCATTTTATCAAAATAGCTTGTGATAAAAATTTATCATCTTTGATGACAGGCATTTTCAACACTAGCACTCTTCTCTTTAATTTTATTTTCTACTAGATGCTGGCAACCCAGTCTACTTTTATGAATTCCAGCATCGACCAAGCTCAGCTGCAGGTGTTGTACCGGAGTTTGTAAAAGCAGATCATGCAGATGAGATTGCCTTTGTCTTTGGAAAGCCATTCTTAGCTGGTGATGTATCCATGCTTGCTAAATAATTCTTTTTAAAACATCATTGTTATTAATCGTACTTACCTGAGGGCTTTCAGAATAGAATATCTTTTAGAAATATCAGAACCAAAATAATCATTTTCTGTCCTCAGTAGTAGTTACTTCTCATGAAATCATTCATCTGCTGTTCTGTCCTAGAGCTCTGTTCATGTAAAACTCCCACAGCCCAGAGTAACAAGTAAAATCATAGAATGGTTTGAGTTGGAAGAGACCCTTAAAGATCATCTACTCCAACCTCCTCACCCCCTGCTACAGAACTGATTACAGTCTATCGGAATAGATTTAACTGATATTTTTTGATTATTTTTTTAATGTTGCTATTTCATCTCTCACTTGCAGGGAATGCTACAGAAGAAGAAGCAAAACTTAGCAGAACTGTTATGAAATATTGGACTAACTTTGCTAGAAATGGGTGAGAATCACAATGCTAATCACAGCTCAAGTTTTGTCTGTGCTGCCTGAAACGTAATGGCAATACCTGTATGGTAGTTCCTATACATTTGGTAGAATTTAAGATAAGTATTGAAGCAAATAATTTCTATTCTTAATGACTGCAAGAAAAAAAACAAACAAACAAACAAACAAAAAAAAAAAAACACACACACACAACCTTTTAAATGAGCCTGCAAACCAAACAAAATAAAATTAAATAAAAATCCAAGAGCAGTGGAGGTTTAGGTCCCAAAGTAATGAGAATTATTAATGTTGACTATTCCAATGATGAGCATTTTGATAAAAACATCCAACTATTCCAGTACTAGAATTACATAATCTGAGATCCTGTTAGTTTTCTGAAATGATCTCAGCCTGAGAAGTCAGAGCACAATTGATTGGCAACTGTACAGTTAACTTCTCATTATATTGTTTTCAGAAATCCCAATGGAGAAGGCTTGGTACATTGGCCTCAATATGATCTGGATGAAAGATACCTGGAAATAGACCTAACACAAAAGGCAGCGAAGAAATTGAAAGAACGTAAAATGGAGTTTTGGATGCAGCTTACAGAACAAATAATGAGTGACAGAAGAAGAAAACACACAGATTTATAAGAGTTGCAGAGGATACAGCTTCTTTTTGAAACATGAATTAAAGTCAAATATTAGTTTGTCAGAATGCAGAGTTTAATAATCACTTTCTAACTCACTAGTATGTAATTTGTTGTCATGATCACAGTGAAAGGAGAGATTCAAGGGAAATGTAGAATGGTTGTGGGACTAAAAATCACTATTTAATAAATCACTATTTAATGAAACAAGCAGGGAAAAAAAAAAACACTGCAATCTTGCAGACTGAGCCAATGCTATCTATCCAGTCAATATCAAAACTGAATAATACTCCTGTGAGAAGGGAGAATGAGAGGGGCAAATTGTCAAATATATTGAAATCCGTAATAAATTATATATACAGAATATGTCTTAAGTATCAAAATATGTTGTATGTCCACTCTTCTTTCAGAAGAGTCTTTAGTTGTCATTCATACAGCCTCTTTCCACTTTCTTTATGCGGAAGCAGCTTGTAAGGAGCAGAGCATCCATCAGAAAACAGCTGTGGATTGTATGGGCTTGGCATCTCACAAAGGAAGACAAAGTCTCTACCTGTTTTCCTGTTTTGTAAATTGTTATTAATAAATGATACTTTTAATTTTTTGGAACTTCCATTTCTTTCACCTAACTTCTATAGGCTAATTCAAAAATGGTATTGTGAAAGCCACTAGGAAGTCTAAACAAAGAATTTTTCTGAAAGTGCAAACTGGGAACTGTGAGGGCTCTTTCTTCCCAGGTGCAGTCAGGACAGGGTGGGACTGATGGGTTTGGCCTTGGGATACCTCCCTCTCCAGTCTGCACTGCCTGAGGCCTGCCTAGCTGCATGGCTGGCTGTCTTGTGCACAAAGTGCTGCATGCAATAGAGGAACGGGCTGGGAACACGACAGAGATTTCTCTAATTTTTGTAAATTTGTCATTTCTCAGCTGTCCAGGGAGTGAGATGGCAGCCCAAGCTACTCTGTGCAGCAAGGTGGCCTTTGGTTTCAGGCTGCCCAAGTCTGAATTTGGTATTTTGCTTAGGAAGCAAAGCTGCAGAGCATGGATGGTCTGCACACAGACACCAACCGCTGAGTTCATGGTACAAATGTACATGTCATATGTAAAGCAGCAGCTTGCAAAATTATAAGGGCTTTCCTAGCTATTTGCATGAGGTCTGTTGGCAGCAGTGCTGCCCATGGCTACACAGCTTCTTTGTGAGAGCAGGCTGGTTACCTGGATCCTACTGCCCCAAAGCAAGGGAAGAATAAAGGGCAGGTGAAGCCCTTTAAAACTAAGCATGTGAAAGAGCAGAGCTATCTGGTCTGGCACTGAAGTGGATGAAGATCACTCACTGAAAAGGTTGTGCTGCACAGCAGCGATTTCAGGAAAGGGTTGGTTGGAGTGGTTACAAGGTTTTTTAAGACTAACTTGTAATAACACAAACCATTTCTGTAGAGATTACCTAGTTGTGACAGCAGTGTTTGCTGATACATAAAATATATAAAGGATTAGTTACACCAGCCTAAACCTGGCACTTGAGTACCTTTTCCTTGAATTACTTTTTCATTCAGCTGAAACAAGGCCTTATCTGATTTTAAAAAAATTGTTTTCTTTTGCCATGATCATTACAGCATCTTGGTTACCAGGGCAGTAAACTTTACAGCAGTCTTGCACACATGCCTACGTCTTTATCTGGACTAACATAAACCTTCCTGTTTCTTTCCCCACAGATTTAACTCCACATTATAAATAAACCAGTGCTTGGGATATGGAAGCAGTGCCAGAACCAAGAATCAGGTAGAGAATACGTAATCAGTGTGTTTTATAAAATTCTGATTTAAAGTAGTCAAGGTATTTAAAAACTTTAAAAACCTGAAGTAAATTATGTTGCTAATGTCTGCTTGTGATTGAGTAAAAAAATGATTATATTGCAAATTTGTTTATGATTGAGTAAAAGTGTCTGTGTAACTTCAAAATGTTGTAATTACTTGATATTACCCCAGGTAATTTTAGCTCATGTAATGTCTTTATCTGAAGGAGGATTTCCTTCATACTGAAACAAATGGCCTGTTTGGATGTGGGTGTAAAGAAGTGCATGTAATCTAGACAGTACACGGCTGGCTGTTCTTCAACACCACTGTGTATATGCTGTGGTTATGTGCCACTCAAAAAGCCACAGACGAGCCCTGGTTTTTACTTAAAGTCTGGATTTTCCAGCTTTCTTTGCCGGACCCGATTCTGGGGGCTGCAGGGGCGGTGTGACTTTGGGGCCTTTACCTCTCCTGCTGAGGGCTCACCGCCCTCTGAGCGGAGCTGGGCGCCCCCTGACAGGATCCCCCTGACCTGACCGGACCCCACCTCAGCGGCGGGGCCGCGTCGCGAGATGGCGGCCGCAGGCAGCGCGCGCCCCCTCGCGTCCCGTCCCGCCGGGCCCACGCATGCGTGTGGGAGCTCCCCTCAGCGCGGGGCTGCGCTGCGGGGCCATGGCGGAGGAGCGGCGGCCCGTGCTGCTGGGGCTCCGCGACGCCCCCATGGCCGGGCCGTGCCGGGAGGCCCCGGGCTGGGCCACCAACAAGCTGGGCGGCTCCGCGGTACGGCCGGGGAGGGAAGGGAGCGGGGAGGGAGGGCTCTGCTCCGAGCCGTGGCTGTGGGGCGGCACGGCCGCGGCTCGGCGGAACCCCCGCGGGCGTCCTCCAGCGGTGCGTGTGGTGTCGGCTTGCAGGACGCGCTGCCCGCCCTGCGCCCGGCCCGGCCCCACTGCGGGGCGTGCGGCGCTGCCCTGGCGCACCTGGTGCAGGTGTACTGCCCGCTGCGGGGCCTGCCCTGCCACCGCCTCGCCAACGTCTTCGCCTGCCCCGGCACGGGATGCTGGGGGCAGCCCCGCAGGTGAGCAGGGAGCGGGATGCGCTGTGCTGGCGGCTCGGAAACACCCCCCCGGTCAGCCGGCGCTGTTGCTTCAACGCCCTTGTCTTGTCTTCTTTCCATGTGGCACGCTGAAGCTGGAAGGTGCTGCGCTCCCAGTGCTTGCAGACTCAGGAAAAGGAGGCACGAGGTTGCAGTCTAAAGCAGGTACAACCGGCAAGCTGCTTTCTTGGTGTGTGCCCATGTGAGGTACAGCATTAAGGAGGATTTCAAATAAAAAAGTAGTTAAGTCGGGTGAGCTTCACGTCTATGTGTAGTTGTTTAAGCAGCCATAGCTGCCCTGGAGAAATTGTGCCACGTGCTGGTTTTGAGTCACATGGAGAAGTCATCGCAGTCACAGGCTCTTTGGTACAGGGAGCGCTACATGCTGCGTACTACAAGATCGATTTCTTACTTGTGATTTATGTTAGAGTAGTTTTAAAATGGAGGATGCAATCCAGTTATACGGTTAAGATTGATATTTAATATCATAATGACTGAATCTACCTAAACACTTTTTCAACTGTACTTTAAAGGACTATGCTGCTTTAGGTTTAGATCTTTAAGATGCTGTCTTTATTTTCTAATTTAAATAGATGATTTTTTTTTTAATAAAAATCAACTTTAGTTTATCTGACTCAAGTATTGTTAAAGTATTTCTGGGATTTTTGTCTGTTAAGCTAAACATTTTCATATTGGTTTAGGAAGATTGAAAGGGGAGGCTGGCTTTGAAACTAACGCTGACAGGCAGGAAGTGTGCTTATTCAGCTGGTGCGTTTGCAATATAGTATTTTGGTCTGTGGTAAATGAGTTTATATTCTGATAAAAATGGTGCAGATATTTATTGTTATTATATTCCTCTGTATCTGCTCTTTGAGGTTACTGTGGTACACTAATTGGTTCAATTAAATATATCCAAACCAGTTACCTACTGTCAGTTGTGCCAACCACCTAGATATGGCAACATAAGGCATGAAGCCCATGCAAAATGTAAATTAATTCTTGCCCTATTTCTCCAGTTTGAGATGTTTTTTGCCATAAGTGTGCTGCTGTGAGAAGCACAGTGGATATGCTGGTACCTGCTATTCTGAGGGTAACGGGCAAAAAAAACCCAACTAAGCATCAGGTTAAGGTTTTACTTTTCTTATCCATTACAGTAGTAAAACTGTATTTGAAATGTATCAGGTAGCTCTTGAAAGTGTTTCTCTTCTTTTTTTTTTTCTTCCCCCCACCCAGAAACAACAACCTAACTTTTCTGCAAAGGACTGGTGTGATGAGGCAGATGACTGGGGAGTCTGTGATGGAGCAGAATCTCCTGCATGTGCCCTTCAGCTGCTTGGCTTAAATGAAGTGATGAGCAGCTCCTCATCCAGAGAAGCGGAGTGTGCATCCCAGTTCCAACAGCTTTGCCTGTCTGAAGCTACAGATGTGTCAGGTTCCGTGGATATGGATCTTCCAGTCAGGGAGGATATGGTAACAGCCACTTCAGCTCCTGTGTTCCGTCCCTATTACATTAGTGTTGTGGATGAGGAAGACTATGCTGGTTTCCTTGATACAGATCATGCAGATGAGCTATGGAAGGAGTATCAGCAGAGAGAGGGTGTTGATTTGGAACATTTGATGTCAGAAAGGTGCGCATAGGTTTGACTTTTGTGTTGAAAGCGAAGGCTAAAACTTTTCTTATTCCAGTTGCATTTTTAAGAGCTTAACTACTCAGGAATTTTAACTAGAGACTGGGATGATGGTATCAGATGGACTCATGGAGTTTTTGATAAAGAAGTTGTCCGAAAAACAATTTTTGGATGTAACTACTGAAAACATTTTCAATTTTAACTTAATATCCAGACTACTACTTTTTTAGTTTTGTTGAAGTCTACAGTGACTTTCCCTGAATTGTGAGCAATGCTGATTTTTTTGATAACTAAAGCTACTGGCAATTGCGGAATATGCAAAGAATGGGTTTTAGTTGTTGTGTTCTGTTGATTTTTTTTTTAATGTTGATGGAATCATGGAACTCTGATTGTGCTTAAATTACACTCCTTTTAAATTTGTAATTAAGAAAAAAAGACAATTGCTGAGCAGTTACTAAAGGAATTATTTTTTATTTCATTTCTTGTTCTCATAGTTTTGCAACTGAAGGTGATAAAGAAAAATATGAGAAGAGTGAAGTCAAAAGTGGGGACCACACGTTCCATAAATTTATGAAAAAAATATCTGTCTGTCATGAACAGATTTTAAGGTACGTTGATCACTTGGTTGTAACAGGGTGATACAGAGCATAGATATGGACTGTTAGTAAATCAAAATAAATTATTTGACTGGAAATGCTTATTTATTTTTCTTAATTGAAAAATTTGCTGTGAGTGCTGTTACTGTGCCTGAATTATAAGATTTCAGTCCCTGGCTGGACTTCTAGGACTAAGTGTTAACTGGATGAGAGGCAAAGCAGAATCAGAGCCCCCAGATCTGTCTATAAGAAATGTTCTTCAACGTAAGACCTGATGAGAGCAGACCCACACTGTCTTTAGAGACTTACTGAAATCAAGGTGTAGAGGTTTTCAAGAGATAGTTTTGAGGTGGAAGTGTAATGCATAGTGGTGTGCTGTGATATACCTCCCAGGCTCTCTCCTGTAAAGTTTTCTAATCTTATTGTTACTGCCTATGTCTCAGTCTCTGAGACATTCCTGAAGTAAGACATTACTCATTTTAAAGCCTGAGTTCATTTGCAGCTTATGATTACCCCTCATGACTGTATAGACTTCGCTTCTTGTAAATAGGTTACTTTGCTAGAACTAAAGCAGATTAAGCCTCAGAGAAACTTCTTTCCGAAAAGAGGAATTATTTCTGAATGAGAGTAAATAAGTTGATTTGAACTCTCTGATATATAGTATGAGATAATACCAATAATTTTAATGGATCATACAAAGTATTTGTTTTTAACAACTTTATTCCAGAGAGTCTGCTGCAACCCATCTGGTCAAGCTGTCTCAGTTTAGTGACATGACCTTTGTTTATCAGGTTTTCAGAACCAGGTGGAACTAACTGGTACCTTTTTGATGAGGAGGTAAAGTTTGAAGGGCTGGTTATGCACATAAGAAATATTAGAAACTTCTGTTAATTAGCTATCAAAGACTATACAGAAAAATTACAGATAGAGAGTGCAAGTAAAGTTTTCAGACAACTTGTGTTTTGCACTGGATCTATCACTTTGCAGTATTATGTTCTCTGAATTTTCCATTTTTCCAAAACACTGCATCCGGTGACCCCTATGAGTATCGTTAGTTACAGTCTTTATGCAACGCTCCTTTTTCCCTTCAAGAGCACTGTGAATATACATGATAGGTACATGACACTAATGTTCAAACATGTTTTCCCTGGACTGCTGGATCCCTGTTGAGCTCTAGTTTGTTTAATTGAGTCAGGTACAGCATATTTTGGAGGTGTCAGTTTAAAGCATTTATCTCCTTTAAATGTAGCTCTTTTGTTAAGACTTTCCAGGTGTTGACCTTCGAAGGTCCAACTTTACCAACTTTAATTTTTGTTGAATGACTCATCTGAAACTTAAGCAATGATTGTGGCTTTTAATAATGTTTGTGTATTTAGATACAAAAAATAAATCTTTTTTTTCCTTTCTTCTCTTAAGATACTCCTGGGGTGGTCAGCCTTTATTCATAACTTGTCCTCCAGCCAACTTTAACGAAGGTATTCCAGCCTGCAGTAACTGCGGAGGCAAAAGAATATTTGAATTTCAACTTATGCCAGCACTGGTCAGCATGCTCCAGAGCGATTCAGGTTATTGGCTTTTGACTTAGCTAAATGAATATTGGAAACAGTCACCTTGCTGGTAAAGTTCGGTGAACTGTAATTTGGATTGTTTCTTGCTAGCCATAGGCACTGACAAGCCTAACTACAGTGGTTATAGAATTATATGTTACATATGGGTAGGTATATCCATATGGATTGTACATAGAATGTTCCCATTATAGGTTTCATTAAGCAAATGATGGTTATGGTTTATGGGAATTTGCGGATTTCAGCTTTATTTGCTCCCTAGTGAATTGTCATAATAACAATGTAGATAATTCCATGACTTTGGGAGTAATTATTACCTTTTAAATGAGGCCTTGTAAAATAATAAATGTTGTCAAATTGCAGACATGTAAGAAGCTCTTCGAAAATTCTCAGTCAGCTTGCTTTAAAATCTTTTAAATTAAAAAATGTCATGTCTGTACAAGACAGAATATGAAAAAATACTTTTTGAATTGGAAGATTGAGCTACAGTGATAAGCAATAGCCACTGTCTAATTTTTCTAATACATGACATCCCTTTATTGTTTTGTTTTTAGATCTGTCAGTGGAATTTGGGACTGTTATAGTTTATACATGTGAGAAAAGCTGTTGGCCAGCAAATCATCAAACCCCTCTTGAAGAATTTCTTTTTGTACAAGAAGACCCTGATCAGAAATTATTTAAATAAATTGTTTCTTTGTAGAGATGGGAAGTCTGTTTTATTCTTTTTCTTTTTTTTTTTTTTTTTTTCCTACAGTTGAAAGTACATAATTATGCAACAGAGTTTTCCTCAAATGTGGTGAAAATGAAATAGATTTGATGGCATGGTGCTTATTTCCTAGAATAACGTACAAGTTAAGGTGCCTCTGAAATGTGGCCACAGAAAACTTGCTTACATTGTTTACATGTGCAAACAGAAGTGTAGAGGTTGTTTCAGGATTCCAGTTACACTTTTAAACATGGAAACTTCTAAACACAGGACGAATGTAAAGGAGAAAGGTTGCTGAACTGCACTCCGTTGTTATACTTTGCATTGATCAGTCTGATGGGATCCAGTTTTTAGAAACTACAGCAATGAGAAGCTTAATCCAAGTATTTAAACAAACAAATTTGCTTTATTTGTATTGATGACAGATTGGAAACTCAGTGAGTGGGCAGTGGCTGAGAGAGCCTTGCTGTAACTACAGTCCTATGAGGAAGCTTTTCTGTATGTTTTTCCATTGAAGGATGTCACATTTGCAGAGCTAGAAGAGCTCTGACAGTTACTTGGGATGGAGAAAGTGAAAGCTTTTGTTAACAGTTCTGTTCTTGTGAGTACAGAAGGGTACAGCACCTGCTGTGTTACTGCAGCATAGTGCTTGCAAGCTGATCACACTGTGCTTTAGTTAACAGTCTAAATTCTGTGAACTCCCTGTTGGTTTAAGCTAAATTGCAGTATTTTAATTGACTTAATGGAGGAGTAATTTAAGTAAGTGTCCTTAAAGCTTTTTGTACAGGCTGAATGCCACAGCATAAATTAATCTACCGAAGTTTTAAGAAAGTAAGAGGGGGAGGCAGTTAAAATAATGAGATGTTTTTGCAGAACTGCACTTCTAGAGATGACTTGTAGCTTACCACGTTGACGTTCAGAGGTGAGTTGTTAACTTAGGTTAGAAACTGTTACGCTATAGTTCGAGAGAGTGCCTGAGCTCCCCGTGGGTGCCGGGCGTCTGCTTTGCCCTCCGCGGCAGGAGGCTGTGGGGGCTGCCCCCACTCGAGCTTTGCTGCCCTGAGCGGCGGGAGCGGGTCTCGAACCCGCGTCTCCCGCGCGGCCCCGCCCGAGCTGCGGCGCCCGCTGCCGCCCGTGTGGGCGGGCCGGGGCCCTCCCGCCGCCGGGGGGCGCTGCGGGGCCGGGCGGGCGGCGCTCTGGTGCGCGCCGGGCTCGCTGTGCGGAGTGCGGCCCGGCTGAGGAGAGCCGCGCCGAGCCCCGCCGCGCCGCGCCGAGCCCGCCCGTCACCGCCGCTCCCCCGCCGCCATGTCCGCGCCGGTGTCCGGCCCGCTGGGCCGCGAGCTGGCCGAGGCCGTGGCCCAGGCGCGGCTCTTGGTGGTGGGCGCCGGGGGCATCGGCTGCGAGCTGCTCAAGGACCTGGTGCTCACCGGCTTCGGCAACATCGACGTGGTGCGGCCCGGGGTGGGGGTGCGGGGGGCGCGGGGCCGCCGTGTGGCGAGAGGGGCGGGAGGGGGGGGGGGCGCGGGCCCCGCCGCCTCCTCGGCGGGCGTTCGAACTGCCGCGGCCCCGCAGCGCCGCCGGGGGCCGGGCCCGCCACAAAGGGCCGCGGCCTGCGGGCGCCCCCCTGCCCCCCGCGGGCAGCCCCCGGGCCGGGGCCCGGCTCCGCGCTCCTCAGCGCGGCCCCTGCTGGTGCCGGGGGTAACGGCCCGGCCGCGGGGGGGGGGGCGCGTATCGGGGAGCCGGCCCTGAAGCTGTCAGCCCCGGGGAGCCGCCGAGAGAGCTGCCCGCGGGCTGCTGCTGCTTTCGCTTTTGCTTCCCGGTGGTGGTTGCGGGGGTAGCAAGGGCAGAGCCGAGGGATGGCAGCGAGATGAGCTGCCCTGCGGCCCTGAGGAGCGTCTGCCTGATTTCACGTTAAGAAGTCGGGGAGGACAAACGGAGCGAGAGCACAAGCCCGTTTGGTCCAATGCGTTTTTACTTTCCGGTGCTTTGCCCGGAGCCGCTTCAGTGGCAGGTTGTGAGAAGTTTGTTTCTGCATTTAGACTTGTTGAGCCGAGCTCATTAGAAACAGCTTTTCTCTAAAACTATCAGCAGGCAGAGGAGTCCAGCTACAGGTTTGCACTGTTATTCCTATAATTCAGGCTTTTCCACTGAAATGTTTTTTTAAACATTTGTATGATGTGCTAAAGTGTAATTCCTCACTGTCCCTTGGATTTGAATCTGCCAGTGAGAGCCTATCAAATCTTAACATAGGAGTAAACTAAACCTGTGAAGGAGAGCAGAAGCCTGCAATTTCTGCAGTTGTTTTTTTCCTCCTTACCCACCTTACTGTGTCATTTGTGTGCTCCTGCAGTCCGTTGAAATAGAGTTTAGTATCTCCTGATTTTCCAGTTAGTCATTAAGCATAAATCTCATTGGGGCATGCTTATTGTTTCCCTTATTTTAGTTTGATTTTTTTGGATTGTCTTTCAAGTCTGACTTGGTTGGATTCCATTAACTTAAGTATATGTTGGATCAGGGCCATCTTAATTTAAAAATATTACTGGCAGTGTTCTATGCAAGAGAGTAACGTTTTGATAACATGGAGTGGATGGGCAAAAGGCAAGGTGAGAGCAAAAATAGAATTGTGTGCAAAGAGGAAAATTGATATCAGTAGAAGAAATTGCTTTTGTCAGCATTCGTGATATTGCTGGGAGTTTTTCTTGATTTTTACAGACCAATAAACTCAAAAACTGTGAAAATGCTTTTTTTTTTTTTTGTAAGTAAACTGAGAGTTTTTTTTTTTAACAAAACATTAAAACTAAAACAAATACAATTTGAACACCAGAAACATGTAACTTTATTAAGTACGCTTTGTTGAAACACAGTGTCTTTCTTCTCGTGAATCAAGAACAAAATTAAATTAGTCAAAATCCAAGTCTAAATTAAGAATGCAATTGTGCATGTCTGAACCTCTGAGATATTTTCCTTCTAATGTACAGAAATGGGAGTTACAAAAGTGTAAAGTTGTTTTAATGCAAGAACTGGCAGATTCTGATCATTCTTAGCTAAATTGTAGTTTTGGTTGAGGTCTGGTGGTCTCAAGTATTATCTTGGAGAAGAACTTCCTTTGCTTTTTTGGGCTTGGCAGTACTGTTCAAGATCAGTTTTCAGCTCTAGCTTAAGTCACTTGTTATCATCTCCACTTAAAGCGCTAAATTAAGGCTTTCCTGGGAGTGGATGTTTTAACAGAATTATGCACTTAATCAGTTTCACTTCAAGTTCTCAAACTTCATGGCTTTGGACTGTGCAAGTGTTCTGACTGTGCCTTACAAGAAAGGAAAGGTGGTAGAAGTGTGTTTTCAGGCAAACACATGTATTGTTTTAGTTAGGAGATGCAAGACCATAGCAGTTGGTTATGAGGGTACTATAGGTAATAAGCACCATGTACCTCATAATGCATTTCTGAAAGAGTATGTATTTTTTATGAATTTATATTAATGAGTTTGCTCAGTATTCACAGGTTCTTTTATGTAGTTTTTTAAATAAAACTATTTGGCTATTGCAGCTTAGTACATTAATTTTTAATCCTTAAATTAAAAATACTTCCTTAGGACAGCAGGAAGCTTAATATTGGAACTTGGATCTTGCATGCAAAGGGTCCTCAATGAGAAGTGTGTGCATACCTTTTTTCATTACTTGAGTTTGGTTCCTAAAATGGAAAGCTGATGAGAAGCCCCTCAGCAAGTTGTGCTCCTGCTGCACGCTCTGGCTCTCTGTATGCCACAGAGCTGTAGGTGCCACGGTGCTGAGGGTGTTGGCATTGCCAGGGGAGCTGGGGGAAATGCTGATGAGGCTCAGGGATTGTCTCCCCGCACCCCCACCATGTAAAAACGTTAGGGGCATGAGAAGACTAGCATGAATATAAAGGAAAAATAGTGGCAACAAAAAAATGAATAAATCTTGATTCTTGTGGTGGGGGGCAAAGACATTTGCAGTTAGGATGTTCATGTGAGTGTATTAATGAATAGAAACATGGCTCTTAGGGGAATCAAGGTCATGGCGTACTTTCAGGTTGTACTTCATGAATTGTGTATGTTTTTTAAACATTTTGATTACACGACTGGATTATTTTTTTTTAAGTGAACTTCATTATTTTTTAATATGCACTTAAGCAGTGGGTCCTGGTGTCCAAGTATAAAAGTTTGCCCCGCAGTGTATGAATTAGATGACAGTGCAGCTCTCAGTTTACTCTTTCAGTTGCTCAAAGCCATGTTCAAGCGTAAAGGAGAAGTGCTAATTAGTGTGCTGGGTAGCCTTTCCTGGACCGTGGGGAAGCACGGTGCAGAGCTCTGTTCAGGGTGACTAGTCCCGTGTGGGGCCTGACCGAATCCTGCAGGATTTCTTGAGTGTGTACGCTGTGCTCCTGATGAGTTCTCACTACAGTCTTCATCCAGCAGTAAATAGGAGAGTCAGTTATTGACTTTCTATTAAATATTCTGCCTATGTATCTCAAAATTTTGTGTGTGGTATACTAAGGACTCTTTCTGAAGAAAGTTTGTTGTCATAAAGCTCTTAATTTTTGAGATCACTCCATTGTTAATAATTATTTAAAATGAATGGATTCCTGAAAATGAATAATTGATCACTGTGCCTTTACAATTGCTGTAGTGCAGATGTAATAACTGTATGCAGGTCTGAAAAGGACCCAATGCATAAACTTCACAGATCCTATCACATTTGCTTCAAAATCTATTATTAATTTTGTTCCTTTTATTTCTGTAAAAGTGAAATGGCTGCCTTTTCTGTGTTTGTAGATTGATTTGGATACTATTGATGTCAGCAATCTCAACAGGCAGTTTTTGTTTCAAAAGAAACATGTTGGAAGATCGAAATCACAGGTGAGGAAAAAGCCAAAGCTCAAGTCTTACTTATTCAGTATTATTATTATTGACGTTGTTAGAAACGGTACAGTTTTGTTTATGCTATTAAGAGGTGTTAGTTGGTTGCTCGTGGCTCTCTATAATAATGCATTTAAAAGTATTAAAATCAGTAAGGTAGTCAATTTACTCAATACTCAACAGGTATTGAGTCTCTTTAGAAAGATGGAAGAAATAATGTGTTGTTTTTGTTTTGTTTTTATTTCTAGGTTGCCAAGGAAAGCGTGTTACAGTTTTCTCCAGAAGCTAATATTATAGCTTACCATGATAGCATCATGAAGTATGTTTATTTTTTAAGCTCTGATCACATGTTTTGATTTTCAAGTGCTGTTATTTAAATGCTGCAATGGTGTGCTTTAAGATACTTTACAAAGCTTCTGCAGTAAGACGAAATAGCTGTAAATGAGAGGCTACCATGCACCTGAGTAGGAGTGTGAATTTTGTATGAATTTTCTTAAGCTCTGATTATCTGTAGTTGTTTGCTTGTGTGTAATTTGCACATTATTAGCAACGTTTACTACATACATTTCTACATTGTAAGGATGCCCTAATGTCATGAGCAATAATTAGGTTAAAACAAATGTGAATGTTGAGTCCATGATTTTAAAAAAAAAGGAAAAAAGTCCTCTGTGTCTATATAGGTAACCGAGTAATATTTATATCATCCATATGATACCATGCCCTAAACAATCAGAATCTAGTCTTTGTATTTCATAACAAATCAATAAAATATGAGATCATGTAGATTTTCATTAGCCATATTTCCCACATTTAAATGCATATTTGTCCATTTTTAAGGAAAAAATAAGAAAAAAAAAGGCATGGTCTATAATATCAAGGTTTCAGCTCTGACATTGCTGTTAGACACTGAAGCGTTGGCTCATTGCATCTTTCTCCT
The DNA here is from genome assembly GCF_009819795.1 of Aythya fuligula. Taxonomy (NCBI): domain Eukaryota; kingdom Metazoa; phylum Chordata; class Aves; order Anseriformes; family Anatidae; genus Aythya; species Aythya fuligula. The sequence continues at coordinate 11,792,756 of NC_045570.1, read as the reverse complement.
GAAACTGTAAAACCATTAATCCTATTTCCGTGCTACTCCGTTGTCTTTGCCACTACCTTTTTTAAGTCAGAAAAATGCAGTGTCAGGGTACTAAAGTGTCAAGATTTTAAACTCCCTCATCTTGGCTCCTAAGGGCATGGAGGCACAATCAAAACCAATTGAATTATGATATAATTCAATTATATGTAAAGTATAACTGTAATGAATTATCAACGGTCTGATGAGCTGTGGTAATTATGGTATGTGCATTTTACCCTCAGCTGATGGTGTTTTTAAGGTCAGTGATCAGAGCTCAGCCAATTTACTCATTAGGTCAGAGCAGCGTAAACACTTTTTCCATTGTCTTCCTGTTGCATTGGTCATGGTAATAATAATTGGAAAAGCTTCCTTCCAGTGGCATGAAGTTCATGCATTTACGCATCTTTAAAATGGGCAGAAGACAAAGGGGGTAGTTAAAGGCTAGCACTAAATTTATAGTATGTGTAATTTATACAGCCTTTTCAATGTGTGTATTTTCCGTTGTGGTGTAATAACCAACAACTTTGATATGCCGTATTGTTTTTCTTTTCTGTAGCCCTGACTATAACGTAGAGTTCTTCCGCCAGTTTACGTTGGTTATGAATGCTCTGGATAACAGAGGTGAAGTTTTCACTGTGATTTTTTTATTGGAGATGAGAATACTGTTGCTTGTTCATAGGAACAGAACTTTAACGTGTTATACTATAAGTACTTAAGCAATGCCAGTTAAATAACAAACATCCTCTTAAGCCAGCTATAGTTTGACTAATATTTTTGTTCTTAACTAGAAGCTTGAAAGTGTAGTAAGTGCTTTTACAGGTGCTTTGTAAGTAAACATTGGCTGCTATGTCACTGCTTTATGGGAACTGATGTGTGTTGTGTATACATGTATGACTATTCAGTTGTTTGCTGTATTTAATAGTGTCAATATATCTTGTTTTAATTGGAAAATCGCCTTTGTGAAAAAGGCATAGTGCTCTCTTTAACAAAATAAGGCAGATTCAGGGTCACTGTGTGCATAAGAGGCAAGTTTGTGTTTGGTAAAGTCAGACTTTTTTCTAATTATTCAAATTTTTCTTTAAAACCTCTTTGCAGCTGCCCGCAACCACGTGAACAGGATGTGTCTGGCTGCTGATGTTCCTCTGATAGAGAGTGGCACCGCAGGCTACCTTGGACAAGTAACAGTTATTAAGAAGGTTAGGTTCTGTGTTACTCTTGTCACTAAGTTTAAATCATTGGCTATTTTAGACAACAGGGTGTTGGGTGTTCTGAGATAAAGTTACAGTTCATCTGATAATAGCATATACTACCAGTAGCCTTCGCAGCGTGACAAGTAAATATTTCACTTTTCCCCAGGGAGTGACAGAATGTTATGAATGTCATCCTAAACCAACTCAGAAGACTTTTCCAGGTTGCACAATCCGAAATACGCCATCGGAACCTATCCACTGCATTGTGTGGGCCAAGTATTTGTTTAAGTAAGTTGTCTTTTTTATTACTTTTTAATAGCTACTGTGACTCACTCTCTTTCTGTAGGTTTCTAAACCTACAGATTGAGAAATAAGAAAGACACTTCATTTGAAAATTAACATGGATTATAGCGAAAACCTCCAGTTCTTTGGCTTTTTTTTTTTATATATATATATATATAAAGATACCATGTCAGTTAGTACTCAGCTGTTGTTCTGATCTCACTTAAAATTTGGCAGAAAAGTTTATCAAAGAGGTGTAGCCTGAGGATGCTTTATCCTTTGCTTTTGTACAGAAGTTACATTTTTCAGTGTAACAATTGTATTAACAGAGATAAAGGTTGCAGGGATCGTGGAAATAGATGAACTGTTGAATGAGTCAAATAGATCTGTTTTACTATATTAATTTTTATATTGGACTTTTTGCATTGTCAGTGGTAAGTCTGCATGTGACTAATTTCAACAATTGAAAAAGCAATGTATGAAGTGGCATTCTGATAGCAAGAATTCTAAAGTGGGTATATGTCAGATAGCAAATATCTGAGTCTTTAAATAGACATGATGAAAATCTAGTGTCTTATTGTTGTTCTTAATTATAATATAGCCAATTGTTTGGAGAAGAGGATGCTGATCAAGAAGTCTCTCCTGACAGAGCTGATCCTGAAGCTGCCTGTAAGTGTGATATAAACTGGTAACTTAGCCTGTTACTAAAATGTTTTATGTCACAGATTGACTTGCTTCTGTCCATTTTGTAAAGTTACATTGCAACCCCACTTTCTTCTAGGAGGATTCCACTTACAGTGCCCATGGAGAACATGAATTTAGGTTGTGTTTGCAGCACAGATACTTTTGTACACCATGCATGCTTTAGTTCCCTCATACTACCATTTATTAAAAGTTTGAAGCAGGCTCAAGCTGTTTTTTTTTGGTTTTTTTTTTTAGTTAACTCAATGCACTGTGTATACCAGAGGTCTTTGTGTGGCCAGTGTGCAAAAAAAAAGCCTCTCAGAATGCTGGTGTTTCAATAATTTTCAGCAGTCAGAACTATAGCCCTTGTGGGCAGCCTAAAACTTTAATGAAGTGATTACTTCAGCTGTTGTCAAAACCTTTTAATACAATCTAAGATAGGTCACTGTCATGCACTAGCTCTCTTCAGAGTGTGGGTAGAGCAGCTATGAGGAACAGCTAATACATCCAGGTGTGTGATAAATGATTTAGATTAATACACTTATATATATTCAGAGATTCCTGTTCCCTCTGGAGCAAGCTGTCTCCTCCATGTGCACAAAGAAGTGAAAAGTGAATCTGATGTGAAAATTAAGTATTATTGATCTTCACAGAGCAGCATTTTTTTCAGTATATTTGGATTTGATGGAGTAATTCCTTCCCTGCAGCTGGGAGGCTTGCCTTCTGAACCAAGGACTGAAAACTGAGTGATATTTGTAGTTTCTCTGCATTTTCCACTGCTAGCTGAGGGATTGCCAAATTGAAAACAGAGGGATCATGTTTGAACTCTTCTAGCTTGAAACACTTCCACATTTATCCACATAGCAATTATGCCCATTTTGAGTGATGTTTTTGTAGTTCTTCTTTATTTTTTGTATGGATAGTAACTGTAGTAACTGTAAAGGTGAATAAACATCTTTGTAGCTTCTCCTTTTGGATCCTTTTGAGTGGTGGACTTGGGAGAGGGAGCTCAGATCTGCCTCGGATACTTCAGATTTTCTGTTTATCGGATAGCATTTACCTAACAGGTTGTTCCTACACGAGTCCTGAATGAATAGCTAACTCTTAAGATAGTGGAATATAAACTCACTTTAATCAACAACTGCTGGAGTACTTGAAGGTAGCAGACGTAATGCTGCTTGCTTGAAGAAGGATATTAGGGCAATCAGAGGAAGGGTTGAGCTGCCGTGAGCGTATTAGCGAGAGGCCTCGTATCTGTAGTGAGCAAATTGTCAGTTGCTATAATGCTGATTACAAGCATGGAATCATTTGGGTTGGAAGAGACCTCTAAGATCATCAAGTCCAACCGTTAACCTAGCCTGGGAAGCTGCATCAGTTGTGGTGGGTACAAAGCTGAGAGAAGCTGTGGCCTTCTGCCAGGAGGATACCGTCACTCCCTGGTCAAACTGGCAAAGCTTGGGAGGCATTGGCAAACCTGTGGACAAGTGTTTCTGGTTTACTCTATTTTGAATCTGCAGGAAGAACCTGCAGATTAGGTTCCTTTTATGAGGAACCTAAAGGAACTAAGATGTCATGGGCAAAAAAGGATGAGATCCTGAAGTAGATGAACTACATAAATGATAGAGATAAGTCTTGATTAGAGGAGTCTCTCAGACTGGGGATAGAACCAGTACTGTTCAGCCTACACGATTAAGCAAACTCACTCAGAATAATAAAGATGATGGCTAAACATTGAAAGTAGCAGAATGCTTCACAATACAGAGCAACTAGGCAATGAAATACTAAGTAGTTTTTGGTGCAGATTAATATGAAACGTTGTACTGGCGAAGGGGGAAACATTCACAAATTTACATATAAAATTATGGTCTCTGAGTTGATTTTCTCATTCAGTCAAGATTTTAATAGTTGTGTGAAAACATCAGACTGCTACTTACTAGTAATCAAAATAGCAATTGCTGGATGTGACTGGGAAAGAAACAGAGAATGAATAGTATCTGCATGGATGGAATTTTCCTGGATAGAGGTGGCCAGAGGTAGGAAGCTGATTCTGTTTTGAACCTCTAACCAGATTAAGACTCTTCAGCCAGTAACAGAGGCTGCTAAAAGAGGATGGTTAGAGATTTATGAAATCACAAAATAATGTGGAGAAAATTAAGAGTAAACAAGTGTTCATTTTTTCTGTCAATGAAGGAATTTAGTGGCAATAAGTTAGGCTTGTGGAATGTAGTTGTAGAAACAAGCAGGAGCAGTTGCACTACGTCTAATCTAACTCTTATTGGGAACAGTAAAGCCATTTTATAGACCCTGAATAATTTTGGTTATTGACTAAGGGTAATGTTTGGATGTGATTTTATTTTCTTTTTTGAAATAATTTATTTTGTTAATACTTCATTAATAGGGGAGCCAGCAGAAGCAGAAGCCAGAGCACGAGCATCCAATGAAGATGGTGAGATTAAACGTGTTTCAACTAAGGAGTGGGCTAAATCAACTGGATACGATCCAGTTAAGCTTTTTACTAAGGTATCTTTTCTACCCCCAATAAATGTCTTTATTTGAAGTGTATGAGGTGGTTTAAAGTCAAGTCAAAACCAATGTTTGAACACTTAATACTAGCCATCAGTCATGCAACTATGTTATGACTTCCACCAATTTTGCTGTTGTGTTGGTCTTGTTGTTTTATGGCATTCCATTTGTGCCTGGATGGACAACTTCAGCAGTTTGTCCATATTATGTGAGGAAAAAAATAATTCAAATTACTTCTAATGTGAGAAGGTAAACTGTTGCATTCCGTAGGAGTTTTAGTAAGCATAATCAGAACCAGTTTGAGGACCAGAAAGCGATCATTCATGCTGTGTATATAATCAGACACTGGTATAACAGAATACGAACTGTTTTAGGAGTTTTCCTTCTAAAAAGTTGCTAAATAATAATAGTTGCTAAAAGTGATAATTAGAGGAAAGTAGTGTAAAATGTCATGTTGATAGGTAGTAATAATTTTCCTTTTTGCCATGTAGGTAAAAGTATCTTGGGGTGAATATACGAATTGCTGTAGAGATGGCTTCAGTAGGCACATGGAGCCACTGTTTGGACTGCTGTTCCTTAATTTTACTCCCCCCATCCCTGAATTAATGAGAACTGTCTGATTTCTGCAGTAAATGTTAGAAAACAGGGAATAATAAGTTTTTCAAATCTGTTGTTTTGTGTTTTTTTTTTTTTTTTCGTGTGGAGTTGAAAATACGAAATACATGATTTTATATGTTCAGCTGAAAATATTATCAAGGAGAAAAGCAAAAACTGAAATCTAATGCTGATTTTTCAGTGTCAAAGGAGGTGTAAAAATAAAATACTTTTTTTTCCCCTCTTACATTTTATTTTTTTAATGTTTTTTAGCTTTTCAAAGATGACATTAGATATTTGTTGACCATGGATAAGCTGTGGAGGAAAAGAAAGCCTCCAGTGCCTCTGGACTGGGCTGAAGTACAAAATCAAGGTAATTGTTCCTCCTCATGGTGTCTATTTGTAAGTCACACCTGTTTCTTAAGGCATCGCAGTGACATACATTTTCTTCCTGTCACAGTTGATTACTGATATTTAACATATTACTTCTTTATGACTCCTGGAGATTTGTAGTTTTTCAAAATATAGAAAATATTTTTTTTCTAAAAACTGTTTTGGAATTATTTCAGATACTTGGTATCAGTCATAGAAAATTTGCGTTTCACAGAATTAAATACCAAAGACCTTATCTCTCATGCACTGATGAATTTATCTCTAAAAGTTGACTTCTGGTGAAAATTTACATTTGCTATAAATTGTGCACATCTATTGATATGGCATAGTATAGCTATTAGTTACAGTAGAAAATGTGGATTTTTTTTTTTTAATCTTGGTGAAACTGTAGTTTAAGAACACTGTTCTTAATTTAGAAAATAAATATTTTTTCTGAATTAGCAAATAATTAGCTCTTTGGGAGAACTTTAGTGGAATTTCTAAATATTCCTTATCTTACTATTTTTTTTTCCTTTTCTTGAAGAGAAAAACGTATCTGACCAACAAAATGAATCCTCCTCGGTTTTGAAAGATCAGCAGGTTCTCGATGTCAAGAGCTATGCACACTTATTTTCAAAGAGCGTCGAAACCCTTAGACTTCACCTGGCTGAGAAAGGCGATGGAGCAGAGCTTATATGGGATAAGGTTGGTTTACCAAATTACCAAAGGAGACAGTTATATTCTACATACATACAATGAATGTTGGACTCTTTAATTCCAGAATAGTACTACTAGAACAAAAATGGCTGACACATCTCTGAAAGTACTTTCCATAAGTAAACTCCATATGTAAGCATATACATACTTTACATGCTTCGTATTCCATTGAGTGTCAGGATTAAGTATTGTGATGTAAAATAACTATTCACCAACTTTAAAAAGCACACAAATTCAGAAGTAGTTGCAATACTTTCGTTTCGAAAATATTTTAAGAATGCCAGTTCGTTTTTCCTTTGCTCTAGCTACCTCTAAAACTTGCTTTTACACAGTTGTTTGTTGCTAGAGTTCTGCTGAGTTGGAAGTTACTAGCTTTGAGTAAGTGTGGAGTGTATTACAAGTTTTGCTGGAGAAAAATGAAGCAAATCAATTCTCCCTTAGTACCAGAGACCATGATCTTTCTGTAGTCAGTTGTCACCTGGCATAAAGAAAAAGCAGTGTGTAAATATAGGGTGTTGACAAAATAGTAAAATGATATTACAACAGTTATTAAAAACAAACAAACAAAAAAACACTGTTTCTTAAAAAAGTTTTTGAAACTAAGCATAAAGCATTGTAAGGTTTTGTATTTAGACATTAAAATGCCTTGTATGTTCAAAATATTAATAATAATATACTAAATTAATAATATACTAAATTAAAATACTAAATAAAATTTTAAAATGCACGTTTCAAGTATTACTGCTCTGTCTAAACATGCTGTTTGAAAGAGGAAGTACATAAACTTTGAAATGGAATATTGTATGGACCTTTTAAAAAATATCTGTTTTTAAGGTAGTGATTTTTGGTACTGTGTATTTCTAACTTTTCCCAATGTGTAATTTGATTTTTAAATACTTTTTATGTTAACTTCTTGCCAGGATGACCCTTCTGCAATGGATTTTGTCACTTCTGCTGCCAACCTCAGGATGCATGTTTTCAGTATGAATATGAAGAGCAGATTTGATATTAAGTGTAAGAATAAAATATAACATTGTTTTTCTTAAAATAATAATCTCAATTTCTAGTTTTCATTTGCTGTTAAAAATCTGCATACTCTTGATTATTTTGCAGCAATGGCAGGAAATATTATCCCAGCTATAGCTACTACTAATGCAGTAATAGCTGGTCTGATAGTGCTGGAGGGTCTGAAGATTTTATCAGGAAAAATAGATCAGTGTAGAACGGTAAGTGGGAATATGATGCTTTTACTTTCTTATTATTCGTTATTTATTCAAGTTATATTTAACCTGCTTTTACTAGTGTGTAGTTTGACTATCACTCGTTGCTACTTCAGTACATTCTGAATGTGCTAGGAACCTTCAGCTGCGATAGAAAGAAAAGTAGAAGTCTCAAGGATCATTAAGTTCCTTCAGATTTCATGAAAATTGGCTGCTTGGTGAGAGAGAGAACCAGACTGACATCACTTGAAACATGTCTGTTTGATGTTACAGATCTGTTTGGCAGTAGGTAGTCAGTCAGCACAGGTGTCATTGTAGACTAGCTGTAATACTCACTTTCTCCTGTTCACCAGGCATGTCAAAGAGGATTAGAGAACAGGACAACCTATGAGACTAAGAGAACAAATCCGTAAGAAAACAGGTTTTATGAGTGCTGTTACTTACAGAATAACTTGTTTCATTCTTGTCTATCTTCAAGATTTTCCTGAACAAGCAGCCAAATCCCAAAAAGAAGCTATTGGTTCCTTGTGCTTTGGATCCACCAAATCCTAACTGTTATGTATGTGCAAGTAAGCCAGAAGTGACTGTGAAACTTAATGTACACAAAGTTACTGTGCTAACACTCCAGGACAAGGTAAAACTTTAAATCTTAGCTACAGCTTTTGTTTTGGCACTTATGTTGTACAGTATTGAAGTTAGGTTTTTGTTCCATATATGTTGACTGAATGTTAGTTATTAATATTTGCTCTACTCTTTGCATTTCTCTCAGCTACAAGAAAAGCTGGATTAGCCAGTATGCGTCTTGTTTATGTGTGTTCGTATATGTGAAAGAATGTTTGTATTTTGTATTTTTTTGGTCTTTTTAAAGCCTATTCCTAACTAACAGGGAAAAAATGTATTTGAGGTGAATAGTTCAGTAGCTATGGTACAGTAACAACTGATTTGTAATTCTGTCATTTTATGAGAAAAGTATTTAAAAAAAAAGTTTCAGACTATCATCTGGACCTGTAGAGGTGTCATAGATATTCTTTTTGTGACTAAATCTTAAGATTTCAGACAGCAAAAAGATGATTTTTTTTTAAACGGGAATGAAAAAATAAAGTATCGGCTTTAGCAGATGCCTGAACATGGGCCAGGATAGGAAAATCAGCATAATTCAAGGTTATTTATAAGTATTATAAAGTCAGACATGGACTAAGTAATCGTATTCATCCTTTCAGATAGTGAAAGAAAAATTTGCTATGGTAGCACCAGATGTACAAATAGATGATGGAAAAGGAACTATCCTTATCTCTTCGGAAGAAGGAGAAACAGAAGGTATGTGGCACATTAATGCTTTTTAGATAGTAGTACTCATTTCTTAACATGAAAGAAAATCTTTATATAAATATCTCTATTCACCACAGCATTTCATTTCACTGTTTTTTTCTAGCAAATAACCACAGGAAATTATCAGACTTTGGAATTCGAAATGGCACTCGACTACAAGCAGATGATTTCCTCCAGGATTATACGCTGTTAATCAATGTGCTTCATAGGTAAGGATTCTGAAAAAAATATTTTTGTGTATATATGTAGCAAGATTCCATAAGGAATTTCCAATTAAGAATTTTAAATTAGAAAATACAGTTAAAAGATCAGGTTGCTAATATATAGTGGTTAAAGAGGAATTTTTTAATGAATCGATATAGTTATTTTATTACAATAGTAATTGCTAAGAGTTCATCTGAATAATTTGGTCATTAGGCAACATCAAAGTACAGTGCAAAGCTAGATTTACTTGTGGGGCAGCTAACAAGTGAGAAACTGCTGTTGAAAAACAAACAAACAACCTGCTGGAGTAGTAAATCATCTGCCGGACTACCTATGTTCAAGTATGGCAATGCAAAGAGAAGTCAATAATTGGTGTATGTATTTAACTTTGGATAAGTAATATCAATGTCATATACAGGAAATTAATACCTTGCAATCACAGTGAGAATAGAAATCTGAAATTGGGGAAGAAAAGTAAGCTTAGGTAATATTTTTTTTCCCTAAGCATTTTAAGGCATGACACTGGGTGGAACAGTGTTTGTGAATAGACAAAGCACAAATTATAGAGGGCTGAACACCTTTTCCTTTTTTAAAAAATGCATTTATATATATATATATATATATATATATATATATATATATATATATATTTACTTTTTCCTAATTGCAGGGTGCTCTAGTAATTTGAATGACATATTTTGTTTGTGAAAAAATACATGTTTTTATTTTCACCTGGTTGTTTAACAGGCTGCCCAGGGAAGTGGTGGAGTCACCATCCCTGGAAGTCTTTAAAAGACGTTTAGATGTAGAGCTTAGGGATATGGTTTAGTGGGAACTGTTAGTGTTAGGTCAGAGGTTGGACTCGATGATCTTGAGGTCTTTTCCAACCTAGAAATTCTGTGATTCTGTGATTATAAAGCATATGGATTTTTCTGCAGTGAAGACCTAGAAAAAGACGTAGAATTTGAAGTTGTTGGTGACACCCCTGAAAATGTTGGCCCTAAACCTTCAGAACCAACATCTAAGAACATTACCAATGGTAGCGATGATGGAGCGCAACCCTCAACATCAACAGGTAAGTCACAATAAGCAATTTAAATAAAATAAAATAATATTTTAATAGGGTGGTTTAATTGAAATACTTCACTTCTATGACTAACATGAAAAGAAAGAAATAAGTTGCCTCTGTGTATAGGTATAATAGTAAATGGTAAAAAAAATAAATAAATAAAAATGCAAAGATTGTTACAAAGATTTTCGGTACATACACCTTGAAATTATATTATGTAACTTGCAGGTTCCTGGAGGGTGGTCAGCTTAAATACGCCATTTGCATAGTGATTTAAATAGTCACTTTAAAAAGTTAGACCCATTCTAGCTGATGGTCACCCTATTGCTTGACAGAAAAGAATCAACCAGATTGGTTGCTTTCTCCCTACAGATTAGAAGTCACTTTATGGATATCTTTGATCATGTTTTATTTTGTTATTTTAAGAAGACACCTTTATTAATCTGCTTACAAAATAATTATTTTTTGCCTTTTGAGCAAGAGATGGAAAAAAAGATGAATGAAGTAGCTATTTGCTACCCAGGAGGAAGTACCATCATTTTCTTAATATAGGCTGTTCTTTTGAATATACCCCAAACAGCTTAACTCAAATACAGGATGTTTAAGCAGTGAAAGATGATGTACTGGAAACATGTTACTGTTTTATTGTTGTGACAGATAAAGTTAAATATCTGTAATTCTGTCTTAAGCTTTTGGATGATGTTCATTTGCTAACGTTAGCTAATGTAAGAATTCCCCAAAAATATGGGAATACTTTTGAGTTACTGCAATATTTTCCATACCTCTAATGAAGAGGGAATGACCACATGAAAAGCCTGTTTTAGACTGTTTTGAGAGAAACTGAAAATATTCTTGTAATTAAATGAGAAAGTATGGATAAAGAATGCTTCAAGATGTTATTTGTTGTCTTAGAGGTACCTTGTATGCAGTTCGGTTTGAGGGTTGATAAACCTAACAGTACCCATTGGAATTAAAAATGTGTATTTTGCAGCTCCAGATCAAGATGATCTGTTGATTATCGATTCTGAAGATGAAGGCCATTCAAGCAATGTTGATGATATGGAGGATAAAAGCCGCAAGAGAAAACTAGAAGACAAAGAGTGCATCAGTACAAAGAGAGTGCGTATGGAGCAGACAGAGGAGCAAGATGAAATTATAGCGTTAGACTGAACATGCAAATGCCCCTTGACAAAATGATTGAGATAATGTAATGCAGTAACAGCATATTATTTTGGGATGTGAAAAATGTCCAGAACTAGACTAATTCTAAGGCTTTCGTTCCAAAGGAATATCAAACCATTGGCTTGAATAATTTGTTGTCTGTTTCTCTTGATGATAAAGCTGTCATCTCAATAGACTCTTTTAGAAGTTTTTCTGTATTGAATTCCATATAATAAATGTAGTAGAAACATAGTTTATAAATACTTGCAGATAAGTATTTGCTTAAACCATCATGAAAAAAGCATGTTATTGTTGTGTAAATACCTTTTAGGTATAATTCAATAGGACAAAAATCGTACTCCGTTTTAGTAGAGGGTCATCATCTGATGCCCAGATTTAAGTAACTAAATTTTTATTTTTTGCTTGAAGAAAGGTATTTTTAGTCCAGTCCTAAACATCTTTCACATCCTGAACAAGGAGAAAATTCACTAAAGCAAATTAGTGCCATGTTTTATCAGTGTTCTTAAACTTCAACTGGCACTATGTACATTACTGTAAAACTGTTAATTTACTCCAATTTTTCAGCTCGTACTGCCTGGTATGTCAATGTAAGAAGCAAATTTTTTGTGTATTGTTACAGTTTCAGGTTATTTATATTTGATGTTTTTGTAAACTCAGATACTACTACTATACTGTACATCTGATGGACCAAATAAATGACATCTGAAATACTTGCTATATTTGCTTGCACAGTCCGAGTTTATGCTGATTTATGGGATTTTACAATGTATAGCCTTCAAAATTACTGTACTATTTTCATTTTTCTAAACATAACCTAGTAGTACAGAACTTAAGCTTCACTTGTTTGAGGTGAAAGGGGAATTTTTTTAATAAAACTTTTGTGAATGTTTTTTTTCTTGGACAATCAATTATTGGCCTCTTCAGTTGGAACATTTGTACCACCACACACATGCTTTCAGCACCTCATGCCTTCAGAAAGAGAAAAGCACCAGTCTGTTGTATGTTACACTTTGTGCCTAGAGCGAAAGTGCAATGTTTAGGAGAAGTATCTCAAAGCCTACTGCATTTAATTACTTTGGTAGCTCTCACTACTATCAGTGTTGATTCTTAGAATGCATTAATCTGTCATTTCTGTCACTGCACTGAAATTATGTTTAAACTTTATGTTAATGAATCAGAACCGCTTCTGTTTTAACTAAGTAGTCAGTGATAGCCTTACAGAGTGGAGAAATTGAGCAGACAAGATATATTCTGTTGCAGTTTGCAAACTGGCCAAATTTTAAACAATGTTAACTGTATAGAAAGAAAATGTAAAAAACAAAACCAGCACCTTTTGTAAGTTTCAGTTCCTGCATCTGATTCCATCTAGTAAAAGGCCAGGTTTTCATTAGTGTTAGATTGTCAATGTGATACAAAACTATGATTCTATAATGCAATTAATGTTTTATCTCTTTTTTTAGGTAGTAATAGTCATATGCAATGACTATTTCTCAAACTTGTTTGGAGACATAATACTCTACCATGAAACTAAATCTTTTTGAGTTAGTTGCTTCTTGGCCAGCATCAGTGAAGACTGAGAGGTAAAGATGTAAATAAGAGGAGTTAGAGAAACAATTTTAAACATTGTAATGGGAAGATTTTATAGTTCTCACTGTAAACAAAGCATTAGAATTTAATGTCTGATGACATTTTACAATAATTAAGGCTGACATTTTCATTTTAAGCTCTACTAAAAATAAAAAAATGGTTTATTAAATAAGTTGTCAGATGACTTGTTATGTGTGTAATAGGATGAGATTCTTGTTATAACACAGCAAAGGTCTGTCTAAGCTATTGGCACATATAATATGTCCAAGAATGTGATCTTATCCCACTACCCAAGAAATTTCCTTGCTTGCACAGATCTGTATACAGTAGTTTAGCTTTCAAAATCTCTTTGATTAATTTAACAGCAAAAGCTGTAATACTGGTAACTATCACATTAGTTTGACTTGAGTGCGTATATGACTTACAAGTTGAGCGTTTAATGATCTGAAATTAAGCAGATTTCTACAATAATATGAGACCAACAGATGTGGGGGTGAAAAAGAGAAAGGTGTGAGGGGTTTTATTCAGTCTCACTGGCTTGTATTCCTTAAGTTACTAGTGTTACAGCATAATTCAACAATATTCAGATAATTAAAGTATTTGGGATGCTTGTATTATTGGATGGGGGGTACCATTGCAGGACAATGATTAGGTTAAGTTTTAGAGAACCACAGAGAATTTTAAAATAGGCATCATCATTTGGCTTGCAGCATGAAAGGTAGTATAGAATTTAGCTATAGAAGCAATTGCATGTTGATGTTTAAGATATGTGACTGTACTGCTTTTGTCTGGGTAGTAAGTAGTTATATTGGAAAAAAAAAATAGAGATGTTCATGCTTTCCTGACCTATAGGCTCTGGCAGCTGGCAGGCAGATTGATGTGCCATTTCAGGTTGTGACCTTTACAACAAAGACCTCTTGCTAGCCATTTATTAGATCCCAGAAGATAAAATAGGCCTGCATTGAGTTAGAATATACCACTAATATTGAATGCTTCAAGCTGTTTCTCCACTGTCCCAAAGCTCTAAATTTGGATTAGAAAACTGAACACACTGAATTAAGGAAAATAAATTCCCCACCCTGTTCTGTTTCTTTCCCTTTAAATAGAGACGTTTTATTTATTCTCTTTGCAGCTGTAAGGACAAGTCTTCAATTGTGTGCATCTAAAATACTGGACTTAGAAGAAAGCAGAAACTAGGATGAAAGTAATAAACAAATCTTACACAAGTCAGTCATCTATTTGCTGCTTGCCTGATATTATTTCTGAGTTAGCCCCTTAAACAAAAAGATTACAAAGAGTATATACCTGCAGGTAAAGGGATTGGGAGGATGCAACTTAATGCTGTAATCTGGAGGCCTTGATTCTTCTATAAAGGAGGTATGGGATCAAGTAAATAAATGTACTTCTAGATATAGTGTGATAACTGTTTATATTAACAGTAGGAAATTACTGTTTTAGATACCTGTCATTCTCTCTCTCATCAGCATGCAGCTTCATTCACATGAGAAAAATGAGAAATTTTCAGTATGATTTCCTAAAGAAAAGAAACTTAAGGAATTCCCCAACCAGTCCCCTCCAACAAAATATGAAGCTATTTGCAAACAGTAAGCAACTACATCAGCAATCTCGAAGATACTGCAACTCTACAAGTAAGTGGCTCTAGACATAGAGACCCACAAAAGTCCTTCTGTGGTAACACTTAGCCTTTAGGTGCAGCACACACCTGCCACATTTTGTCCATCTAAGTAGTGATTGGAGTTAGCAGGAGTGTGCTGGGAAGAAAGAGGGCAGCTGAGATACCTAACTAGAAGCCTGGTAAGCTGCCAGGAGCTATGGATATTATCAAGGGGACATGGAGAAAGCTGTATGTAGGTGGACCTGGAAAAGAATTAAAGGTGTTGTAGAGGAGTGCCAGAGATAGAAGAACACTGACAAGTCTGTTGAGGAATGTAGGCAATTAATGGGAGGAACCTGAAGGTATTGCATGTAATGTCTTAGGGCTCAGGTAAATTCTGGAGACTGTCGCAGTGGTTGAGCTCTACAGGCCAAAGGGGGGTGACAGTACTGCATTGTTATTGGGGATTTGGAGAAAAGGTTACAAGCTGGAGAACGCAAAGAATGCAGAATACAGTCCTGTATGAGACCAGCCTTCGTTAGTTCTATTGGTTATGGAACAGCTCCTTACTGCTTGCAAATATGTTTATTATTTTCAGTTAACAAGTGTTGCAGCTATCATTCTGTACCGTCTTATACAGAAA
Organism: Aythya fuligula; assembly: GCF_009819795.1. Classification (NCBI taxonomy): domain Eukaryota; kingdom Metazoa; phylum Chordata; class Aves; order Anseriformes; family Anatidae; genus Aythya; species Aythya fuligula. The sequence goes on along the minus strand of NC_045570.1, from coordinate 11,777,527 downwards.
ATACCATGCAAGGTAAATGTAATTGGTATTCTCAAGAAACATATGTCCCCTTTCTTCTCACCATAGCTGGAGTGCCTTGTATTGTGAGGTCAGGAGGTCAATGCTCATAGCCTTCTATATTTCTTGGCGTGGTACAAAAAGGCACATACAGTTAGTCTGGTATTTTTCAGCAGCACAGAACAGAAGGACATGTATAGCAGTCTGCCCCTCATGCAGTGTTTCTGTTTCTTTACTAAATGTGTTAATGCAGTCTGTTTTTTTGTTTGTTTTTTCCCCTGGATCATGGTTTGCAATATTGTCGTCAGGACTTAGTTTTTAGCACAAGATAAATTTTAGGTCTGTGAAGTCTCTGTTTTTTTTATTTTCAAGTCTGAAATAAGAATCTACGTAACTAAGAACTACTTAAATGTATTAAGTGGGTGCACTGTTAACAGTACTGGCCAAATAAATTATGTATTTATGCATATGTAATAGCTGCTATTAAGCTAATAGATTGTGTTTGAATATACAGTGATTATGTCTTCTGATTGCAAGGGAAGTATGACTAAAGCTGTGTGCAGTCTCTCAGCTATGAGCAAATAAGCTGCTGTGGCCAGGAATGCCAAAAGCAGAAATAAGTAAGAGAAGTAGAAGATGAAGCTATAAAAGAAATAAGATACATAAATGGTGCATTAATCTTAAGTGCTTAGACATATGTTGTCTGTCTAACATAGCACATTCACAAAGTGGCTGTTGTGACTGGAATTTTACAGGGTCTGTCCCAAGTCATATTTGTGCAGCATGGTGAATAGCTGCATTTGCAATGAATACGAAGAATGTAAAAAATGTTAAATAGTTTTTTATTGCAGATTTAGAATGAGAAGTGACCCGTAAGCCTGCAGAGTAGTGTTAGTGAAAAATATTTTAAATAGTTGTGTCTAGCAGTCAAAGGTAGCCATTCAAATACACTGCGTTCTGTCTACCAGAAGATGGTGCCCTAAAACACATTCAGTAATTCCAATTTTCAAAAACTGTGATCTGCGAATGAGTATTAAAAAAAAAAAAAAAAAAAAAAGTTAAGGTACAGTGACAGTCCTAAAAATAAAACAATTAAGTAATTTTGATGTTTTCATTCATATCCTGACATAGTGTAAAAATAGTTGCCCAGGCTACTGCTTCCAGTCAAGTGGCTAGTCTAGCTTTAAATTATTTTGGAGAGCCAGAATAACCTTAATTAACGTTATTTGCAGTCAATTCACCCAAATATTAATGTATATCAACATCCAAACTTCATATTCCAACAAGCTTGCTTATACTTAAAGTTATCACAATACAAATTAATATATAAGACCCAAAAAACCAAAGCACTATAAAACACAATACAACTTCAAAGAAAACAAAATCTTCAGTCCCTTCTCTCAAAATAAATACATTACTCAATGTAATTTTTGTATGAGCTTCACAATTATTTCTTTTTAATCAGGCTCAGAATAGAAAAAAGGAGAAGAATATTCATTATGTACTTCACCAAGAAACCAATCAATTTCAAAACTTGGGAGAGAACAGGAACCTGCATAATTGTAAGTCTTTCTTACCTTGGGGATTTCAGAGTATGATTTCATTGTTTTCTCACTATGGGAAAGAAGGAGGGAATTTGCAAAAGTCAGGTAGCACCCAAATCAACATGCAAATCTGCATAGCAGCTTTAAATTGTTAAATTGATGAGTCAGACAACAAACTCCTTCCTACATTGTCACAGTAAAGACATAAGATATGCTGCAACAGTGGGATTTTTTCCATTGTCTTCAATAGGCCCAAGGTTTTACCAGTAAATTCTTATATCTACAGATTCTCTGCTTTGTTGGTAATAAGCTGTATGCAACTCAGGGAGACAAAATCCCCAGCAGACCATTAATTTTCCCTGCCTGTTGGTTTGGCCAGCATTTCTTGAAGGCACTGGCAATTAGAAGAAACAGAAGTGTACTGCCTGTGAGGCCCAGCCGGATGATATTCACAGATCAATAACTCCACCTGGCTTTTTTGCTCCCTTTAAGTCTTAAACAAAGGAGTTTATTTAACAGAAGCAGCTGGCTTTCCTTAATATCTGTTTTACTGATATAACTCAAAATCAGACACAAGGATTACCACAACAAATTAAGAAATGGAGTTCATCTTTTATAATACTCTGTGATAGCTCATGTTGTTAGTTGCACGAGTCTTTTTGCAATATATACATTTACATCTGGTTGTTAATAGTAAGCAAATTTATTTAAACAAATTGGGGAGAAAAACATGTCAGGACTGTCAAGCTGTAATTGCCTTGTACTTTGGTTTTCCTTTTATATAATAGTAAGGAGAATGATGGGGGTACTTATTATAGCGACAGCAGTTTAAACTCTACACTTCTTGTTTGCACAGCTCGGCACATATGGTCCTCTATGAGAAATGCAGCAGTGCTCGAGTGTGTTATGTACCACTGCAAACATATTTATTTCACCCATGTGGGCTACATCTGTGGCTATAGTGTGGATAAATGTTATGTTCATTATGTGTATGACAGGAGTACGATTTACTGGAGAAGAGCGGGTCTGTAGTATTGCCCCTGCTGTAGGGCTGAGACAGGAACACTGTGCAGGAATACTCTGGCCCAGGGCTGCAACAGACTTGATTGGGCCTTGCTTTGAGGATTTACTTATTGAGCATAAGCTTTCAACAGTAAACATAAGTGATTTTTATTGTTTGATCCAAATTGCTTACTAAAAGGGGCTATTTCCGTAGATTCCCCAGGCTCTCTCAGTCCCCAGTATGTTTTTCCCATGAGTTCATACTAAAGAAAGCACGTGCTTTAACTACTTACATACCAAGAGGCTTATTGTAGGAACTTGCAACCTGCTGCAGCAGCAGCATCAGACTGTGCTGGAGGCAGAACAAGGGCTGATTTGTGGCTTAGAAGACAGAGCTATGGGAGGACAACAAGCTCCTCCACTTGAGCTTATGCTTCTGACTTCACACAGCATCAGCTCTACAGTTCCCACTGTTTGGCTCCTAAAAACAGATGCTCAAAATCTTTCCTTGTGTGAGCACACAGGCAGAGCCCCTCAGGATATGCTCAACACACCCTGTTTGATTAATAATAGAGTTACCTACTGTTGAGAAACAAAATTAAAAACAAACAAACTAACAAAAAAATATATATATAATAAATTAGCTTTTCTGTATAGGTGCTCTGATGGCCTAAGTTCCCAGATTGTCCATGAGCCTTTCCTAGATTCACAAGAAGACAACCTAATAAAAACCGTCTGTGAGTAACCCAGAGCTAGTCAGAGGACGGATCATCCTAGCAAAGGCCCCAGGAACCAGAAATGGAAGAGCTCAGCACCCATGTGCTTGAAGGCAGCCTGTGAGATGCCCACTGCCCTTGGTGAACTTGGTTCAGGAGTCCCTGGCTCAGCACCCAAATTAACTGGGATTTCTGCACATGCTGCAGAAGGAACCTCTGTTTGATCTTGGTGGGTATGTGCCCACACTGCACAGCTCACAGCATCATCAGTGGAAGACACAGCATCATTTAGTGGAGGACTTGTTAGGTCAGAGGTTGGACTTGATGATCTTGAGGTCTCTTCCAACCTAGACAATTCTGTGATTCTGTGATCAGTGTCTTTGTCAACAGCTTCACCAGAAAGCACAAGGCTTGAACGGGGCAGGGAATTGAAATGCTGCTGTGATCCAGGTCAGCGCCATGACACCTTCACCAGGAGGCTTCTGCTGCCATCGCCCAGGGCCCACGCTGTGCTGTTTGGAACCGCAGCAGTACGTGCCAGGATGTGCTACAGCAAGAGGTGCTTTCAGCTGTCACACACCTGCAAAACAGAGGTAAGACGTACCTTCTAGGAAGTAACCTCTGGAAGCACGTGGTGACACCAGCAGAAAGTGTAATGAGACTGCTGGAGATGGGAAAACGTAGCAGAAAAGTTGTTGACTCCCAAGAGGGGTTGCATCTGTACACATATGTTCACATCAAGAGCGAACAGCCTCTTCCATGTTTAGCAGGTTTGCTTTTCAGGGCTGGTTTTGCACATTTAGATGGTTTGCTAGATTTTTTTATATATATATTTTTTTTGCCTACCATCCTGCACATGCAAACAAACAGATTGCCAATCAATTGCCCTCCACAGCTGGGGACATTTTCGAGTACACAGTTGCTTTTAATGTTTAATTAGGTATGATAACAGGATAAAATGTTCTTGGCAGGAGCAGAGCACCTGCAGCACAAACTTGCAATATATTTCTCTCGTTGCATCGACACCACTCAGGTACCTATTGCTTGGGCTGCACCAGTGTTTCTGAGATCAGCACTGATGCTTGTCAGGGAGTTGTACTTATAAAAAAAAAAAAACAAAAAAAAAACTGTAGGCTACCGTTTCACATCGGAGGTCTCAGCTCAGCAGTCCGTTTGGTGGTGTTTTCTGACAGACTGCTGCGTGTGTACAAACGTAAATGCCAAGCAGCGCCGTGTTTGTTACAGGATCAACAGATAAACTTTCGCGAAGTAGCACAAACAGCAGCACGCTTTTTTCAAGCTCATGTCAATTCACAGATTGCTTTGGGCCACGGAGCGTTCATCGCGTCTCGGTAGTGCTTTTATTTATTTATTTATTTAAAAACGAAGCCACAGGGAGTGCAAGTAGCCCTCAGGTGCCGGGGCTCCGGCACAGGTGGGAGCCGCTCGCAGCGGCCGCGCCTCAGCCCCTGCCCGCGGGGGGCGCGCCCCGGCCGAAAGTTCCAGTCAGGGCCGAGAGCGGGAAACGGGGCCGCGGCCGCCCCCGCCCGGCACCGCGACCCCCCCTCAGCGCCGGGGACTCCCCTCAGCCCCCGGCCGAGCCCGGTGGCGGTGACAGCCCCGGGCAGCGGCGCTCGGGAGCGGGCCGCGCTGAGGGGAAGCCGCCGGCCCCGCCGCCGCGGCCGCCCTCTCCCCGCCTGACTCGGTGCAAATCATTGTTTGGCTCCGGCATTAACTACATTCCAGCGGGACGCAGCGCCCAGTCTCCTTCCTCGCATTCCTGCCCCACACAAAGGAGTCCCTGCCTCGCCGCGCCCCGCGCCCCGCCGGCCGCCCCGCCAAGCCCCTCACGGACCGGCCGCCGCCTTCGCCCCCGCCCGGGGGTGCGGGCCGGAGCCGCGGCCCCGCCGCGGGGCGGCCGGCCGGGGGCGGCGGGGGCAGGGAGCCGCCGAGCGCAAATTCCTCCGCGCAGCGCGCCATTGACTGGACCCAGCAACTTATTTAAGGCTGGAAAGTGACACAGGGGCTCCTCGCCTCCGCTCGCCGCCCGCCGCCGGGCAGCCCGGCCGCACCGAGCCGCACGGAGCCGGGATGCCGCTGAGGTGATCGCCGCGCAGCCTGCTCGCAGCCCGGGCCGCCCGCCGGGGAAGGAGCCGCGTCCCGCCGGCTGTGCCCCGCCGAGGAGCTTGCTTTTGGGGGCGGGTTTTTATTTTGATTTTTTTTGCTGTTTTATTTATTTTTTAATCTTTTCTGCTCCGGACTGCGCCTTCGCAGAGAGTTTCGCCGGGCTCCGGCCGAGCATGGAGAAGTACGAGGAGGACATGGCACTGAAGGCCACCAAGCTCCTGGAGGACCTGTCCCTCTACGAGCCCTGCCCGGAGGCACCGTACGGCCGGGGCGGCCGCCGGGACCCGCCGCTCCCCCCGGACCTGGAGGAGACCAAGCGGGTGCTGGCCGCCCACATGCCGGCGGAGCAGCGGGGCCGCAAGATGAACGGCACCGCCGCGCCGCCGCCGCCCGCCGAAGCCTTCCCCTTCCCCGCCGCCCCCTGCGGCAAAGCCTACCCGCCCGCCGCCCCGCTCCGCGCCGCCAACGGCCGCGCCGAGCCGCCGCCACCGGCCGCCGGGCCGCCGTGCTGCGAGGAGGGGCTGTGCACCCGCTCCGAGGTGGCGCTGCCCTGCTACAGCGGCTTCCCCGACAAGGGCAAGCGCTACTCGGCCGAGGGCTACCGCTACGCCGGCGCCTACGACGGCGGCTACGTGGCCAAGGGCGGCGGGAGGGCGGCCGGGGGCCCCGACGGCAAGTACGGAGCCGCCAGCCCCCGGGCCAGCCTGGCTCCCGCCGCCGCCTCGCCGGGCCCCGGCGCCGAGCACGGCAAGTTCTCCAGCCCCCGCTCCAGCCTGGGCGGCGCGGGGTGCTCGCTGCCCTACGAGAAGTTCTCCAGCCCCCGCTCCAGCCTGGTGGTGCCCGGGCAGGACAAGTACGGCAGCCCCCGCGGCAGCCTGGTGCAGTACGACGGCGCGGCGCTCAGCCCCCGCTCCAGCTACGCCAGCACGGCCAGCGACACCAGCAAGCACTCCAGCCCCCGCGCCAGCCTCACCAGCTACGACGGCGGCGGCGGCAGCAAGCCCAGCAGCAACCGCACCAGCGGCATCAGCATGGGCTACGACCAGCGCCACGCCAGCCCCCGCTCCAGCACCGCCAGCCAGTACTCGTGCCCCACCAGCCCCCGCTCCAGCTACTCGGACTCCAGGTACGGCCCGCCGGGCGGCGCCGAGCTGGACGGGGCGGCCGCCGCCGGCCTGGCCGTGGCCAGCCCCCGCTCCAGCCTCTGCGGGCCCCCCGAGGGCCGCGGCGTGCAGGGCGCTGCCGTGGTCAGCCCCCGCTCCAGCATCTCCAGCCAGAGCTCGCGGAGCTCCCGCGGCTCCATGAGCGCCTACCCCGAGCTGCAGCTGCCCTCACCCCGCTCCTCGCTGCTGGGGCCCGGCCTGCAGGAGGACTGCGCGGTGCCCGAGCTGCCCGACGGCTACCACAAGATCCACGCCCAGTCCCCGCCGCGCCACGACCCGCAGCACCCGGCCGGCGGGGCCGGCCCCGACGCCGCGGCCCCCTACGCCTACAGCCCCGGCAAAGGCTCGGCCTCGGCCCCCAAGTTCAAGCTCCCCTACCAGGTGACGCCGAGCCGGGACAGCGGCCCCAGCCAGGCGGAGAGGAGGCTGGAGGCGCTGACGCTGGAGCTGGAGAAGGAGCTGGAGATGCACATGAAGAAGGAGTACTTCGGTGAGTGACCCGCTCGGGGAGGCAGGGTGTAGGGCCTGGAGGGGGCGAGTGGCTAGATGGTGATGGTGTCTGGGGCCTGCCTGGAGCCGGGCGGTTTTAGCTCTGGGGAAGGTGTGTGATACCCAGAACTGCTCTGGGCCAGTTACCCACTGAAGTCTCTGGTCATTGCAAGACAAAGCTGTTTTACCACAGATACTGTCTTTCTAACTGGTGTCAGAAGCGTTTGCACCTTGCCTCATCCCTGGCATTTAATCTTCTATTTCTTGCACGGTTTGCTAGGCTTTGTGACTCTTCCCCTTCCAAATGTGGCCATGAGACTTGTCTTAAGTGTTACAGCAGCTGTTGGGGTTTGTGCTGACTTGCTCATTTGCTTTCACCGATAAAGTTCAGCCTCCCTGAGGCTGTGATATTTGTGATCATACTTTCAGGCCATCTGCAGTGTTTAAATTGTTAAAGAGGATGAGCCTGGCTGGTGAAGCAGTTTTAGTGCCACATTCACTTACGTTATCCTAGTCTGGAGTGCTTGTGGGATCCCCAGCATTGTTTCCACCCTGTGAGGCCTTGCAGGTCTGTGCTGCGCATGAGTCTGGTAGGGGCTGGTGTCATCCCTGGCACGTGAGGGGAGGTTGGGGGAGAGGAGACCTGTCTGTCCTTGGTGAGGTTGTGTCAACTTTGTGGTAGTAATCTAAGTATCTTCAGTGCTTTTTTATAGAACAAAAGCAACTTCTTGAAACACGTGAAGGTGCTTTGTAGTCATGTCAAGTTCCTGTGTCTTATATTTTATACTGGGTGCAAACAGGGTACTGGGTGAACTGGAGCTGAGGGCTCTGTGGGGGGGTAGCTACTGTCAGAGGAGGGAGAGCAAGGCCAGGGGAGGTGGGGGACTTGGGGTCAGTCAGCACCCAGCAGTGGCCTGGGGTGTGGGAGCTGCCGAGTCCCCTGCCTCTGAGGGGCCAGGTACCTCAGCCTTTGTGTGCTGGCTGGGTGCTGAAAGTGTGATCCGTGGGTGACACAAGTGTTGTGTGAGATGGACACACGTGTTACCTCAGTCCATGATTTAAACACTGAATTTCCAGGTAGCTTTTGGTGTAGCATGAGTGTGCTCTGTGCGGGAGGGAGGAGTTGCAGGGCTTTGTGTGCTTGTAGTGAGACGGACCTGGGGAGATCGCTTGAGGTAGCTGAGCGAGCGGTGCCCTCTCCTACTAGGAAAGCCTTTCTGTGAACTGCGGTGGTATTGTTTTTACAAGCTCTTGTGCCTGGACAAAGGAGGCTGAATACAGTGCCAGCTTACTGCAGCAGCCTTGTTGTGCCTCCATCCATCCTGTGCGGGGCTGAAGAAGAAAGCTGGTGGTTTGCTGCACCTGGTGAGGGGCTTCAGGTGCTGGCAGGCCCGTCACCAGCTGGGGTCAATAATAGTGAGGTCAATAACGGGTCACTCATGAGTATGTGCAGAAGCTGCATGGGGGTAGAGGGGGATTAATTAATGTGCTAACACCAAGAAATGTTAACTTCAAAATATCAGTGGTGTGCAGTGAGGGACAGAACTAAAAGGCATTTTGAGTAAGAAACATATCTTATGGTTGTCCTGACCCTCTGCAAGGTTTTTCCAGTGGCTAGGGAAGCTGGGTGTGATCAGGGGCTCCAGGAGCAGCCTCAGGAATCTGTGGTGTGGGTGGGTTTTACTTATTTATAAGGACTTACCTGTTGTGAGTGTCACTACTTGCATGTATATTCTCCCACAACATGTTGCAGCATGCCCTAAGCCTCGGCAGATGTGTCCTGTGTCGGGTCGGCAGCAAGCTTGTGCCTTTCTGTCTGGGAACACGCGTACCAGCTGCCCCGTAGGTATTTGTTGTAGCAGCAGAAAGTTGCCACAGCTTGCACCCTAGAAGTAGATGAAATCCAGAAAACTGGGGTGCTGTAAGAGAGGGCTGACTTGTCTAAGTTGTCAGAGTTTTAGTGAATTCTGGTGGGCTCGATCCTGCATTTCTGGTGCAGATCACCCATAGAAGTGAATGCTGAGCTTTGGCTGAATGAGCTTGTGGGGCTTGGTCTGGTACAACTGCAGGCTGATGGGACAGAGACAAGGAGAAAGACCAGCATGAGGAGAAGTCTGCTTATTGACAGGTACAGGAGCAGGTTATTTAGGTTGACTTTTCTGAGAAGTTCTTGATGTTAGTAAAAAGAAGCAAGCAGAAATGCATTAAGTTCTAGCATCACACATACTTGTGTCTGACATGCTTTGAAGGCAATTGCAGTGCCCTGTGGTGCCCATGGAGAACAGAAATGTTAAGCCAATAGTCAACAGAGCAGATGGTTTAATGCTCCTTAATTAGATGAGCTCAATTGCCTGGTGAATAAATGCTCATGTGGTGACACTGATGTAATTTTACTGTGTTCTCTGCACCCCCCTGCCCCCGGGAAAGAATACAGTGATTCTTACTTTGTCCATTCAGAGCGAGGGCTACTCCACACGGTGCTGTCTGCAGACCACTGTGTTCTGTCTTGTGTCCAAATACAACTTCCAAAATTTGGACAGTGAGTTATTTTAAATCTGAGGTCAAGTGACTAACCAGTCCTGTTTGGAGGAAGAATAACTGTACCCTGCGTTCGTTCTGTTTGTGGGTCAGTCTGGGTGTTCCCCTCACCATGCTTGTGCTGGCAGTCCTGGCGGCTCTCCCAAACCGCACTGCTCCCTTTCAGAAGCAGACTGTATTCTGGGGCAGATAAATACACGATGAAGCTGCTGTTGCTGCCGTTGCGCTTGCCCTTTCCTCCTCTGGAATGAGATGTGCAAGGTGGCTGGAGATCAGGTGTCTGCCCCAAGTCAGAACACAGGAGCGTTAGTAGAAGGACCCAGAGAGAAGGGACAAGAACCAGTGTCCTTCAGTAACACTGCCCAGACAGAGCACCCCTGTGGGACTGGCTTTGCCTTTGGGGACCTGCTGAAGTGTCCTCCTGTGATCAGGGCACGTACAGCGTGTGAGCATTGGAGAGGAACTGGATGGCATGTCCCAGCAGATCTGGGGGCTAGCAGCTGGCTCTGAGCAGTGCTGTGCAGGGAGCTTTGCTGCCTCACCTTCTCCATCCCACTCTTCCTTCCAGCAGGCTTCAGTGCGTTTGTAGAGAGAAGGAAGATGTCATTACACAATTGGTTTAGTCTGACCAAAAGCAGCAATGCTGCAAGAAGTGCCTTGCGCCTGCCCTGCTCCCAGTTGCACAGCTGAGAAGTAGCACCCTGCCACTTCCAAGTGCTCCCACCAGCATGTTGCAGCCACATGTGCTCACTGAGCTCAGAGAAAAGCAAGCCTGCAAAAAAGGAAGGAGATAGGAAGGGTTGCTTTGGGCTGGATCTGTGAGCTGCTCCGGATTCACCCCTGTGATGGGGTGAATGAGATGGCCGGGGCTGACCCAAGGGTGCAGACAAAGGGCACAGGAAGGCTGAGGCTGTTCCTTTGGCAGCGTCCCACAGGTGGGTAGAACTGAGCTTTTGTGCTCATGTTGCAGGGGGAGCAGGTACAGCTACCTCTTCCCAAACTGCTTTATCCTAAACCCCCTGAGGCCCCTGTCCGTTCCCTCCCGAGGTACTGACGGTTCAGTAAGCGTGCTCAGTTTACTGGCAGACGCTAAGAACAGAAGCAATAAAAAAGTAATTTCACTCAGTTCCATAACTGTTCTCAGATGGGCTTTGTATGCAATGAGGTAAACTGCCAAAGCTGTGTTTTGGGGATGTTTAAAATTGAATGTGCATTCTGAGGTGTCAACAGGACGTTCGTGGGTGTTGGAACGTCAGCAGCTCAGGCGCTGGCTTAAATTCTATTTACTTTGCAGAAACCTTTGGGCTGATGTCTAGGTGCTGAAAAAGAAAGTTTTGGTGTACCCGTCCAAGTCAGAGCTGTCCTTTTGGGACTGACTGTAAACCTGTGACTTGTCATCTGCCGGGCAGGGAAATGTCACGCTGGCTGGGATGTTGGTTTCAGACAAGATCTCTGTCCTGTGGCTCTGCTGGTGTTGTCAGAAATGGAAGGAGAGCCTGCAGCGGGGCACGGGCAGCAGCTGTGTGTTCCTGGCAGCCCCTGCTGTGCTGCAGCCATTGCCTAACGAGGGCTGTCTGCCTATCCTGGTCAGGGTGGTGGGATCCCATGCGAGAATTGATTTAGTAATTGTCTCACTATCTTGGACTAAAAACAAGATGAAAAAGTGCAGTGAAACTACGTAGGTGTGGGGTCAGTGAGTTGTCTTCTGTCTGTGCAGTCTGGGGAGACGAGCGGTGTTTGCACCCCTGCGCAGTGCCCGTTGTGAAGGTGCCTTCCCCAACCTCTGCTACACATCAGGTGCTTCCCACCCCTTCACTGCCACCTCACCCCTTGTTTCACATCTGGTAGACAGAATACAGCGAGTTCATACCCTGCTTGTTAGTCCACAGTGAGAAACAACCGAGCCTGTCACAGTGAGCTTTGTCCTTTTTCCTGGAGACTCAAAGCTGCCAGGAGTTCTCTTCCTGTCACTGGTCTTGCACCAAGGCATCAGGCAGTACAGTTTTATGTACTAAATGTCTGTAATATGGGTACCAATAACCATATGTGGCAGGTTGAGTGTCTATAACTTGCACAGAAGCATGCACTGTGGACTGGGGCGGTGCTTCCTTACCTTCAATAGCAGAAAACTTGACTCTGAATAGGAGGGGTTGTTTAACTGTTTTTTTCTTGTTTTTGTTGTTTGTGCTTTTCATCTTCGGTTTAGTCAGTGTTAGAGATGCACTGGGTGCAGGGGATGATGGTGTTGTGCAATAACTGCCATGTCTTCTGTTAGGGCTGCCACAGATAAGTTCAGCATTAGAGAGGTTTGGATGTGCCGTGCAGCATTGGTGCAGGTGTATATGCTGCCATGGTGTGGTAGGCCCTGGTTTAGTGGTCACCATATGCTTTAGGAAATGTGTTCGTGTACCTCTCTGGACATCACAGCTGGTTGGTTTTAAACCACAGGGTGATCCACTTGGTCTTCTGGATCTGAAGGAAAGGAGATTGTTTAGGTTTGAAATGCGTGCAAAAAGAAACTTCTCCCATGTTGCAAAGTCAATAGCCTTGCAGAAAGGAGATGGAGGATATAGAAAGGTAAGAGCTGAGCGGAGCCCATGTTGCAGTTTGCTTTGGTTTGGAGCCCGCTGCCCTGCTGGTGACTGTAGAGCCTTGGGGCTGCTGTGCAAAGCAGCGAGCAAGTTGTTAGATCTGCCTGGTTTTAGGGCTCTATCACAAGCTCCAGTGTTCCTATTGCATTCCTCAAGTAAGAGGCACTCAAATTTCCAGAAGTAACAACAGGCTTTTAACACCCTTCTCATCCCGTGTTGTGTTCTGCCCCTAAAAATGGTCAGGTGTGCCTTCTTAGAGGGGTTAAGGAAACATCCTAAGCAGGATCCCAAGTCAAAATAATCCTGGCTGGTATTAGCAGTTGTTTACTTAGCCTCTGTACCTGACCCTCCACAAAGGATTGTATGTGTGGGCATCCCCGTTTGGTGTCAGATCATGCGCTGGAGATTTGTACACCATGGTGGGTGAATCAGGAGCAGCCACAGAATCCATCAAATTGTATTTTGGAGAGTAGGAAAATGGCCCTAATTTGGAGTAACAGGTAGCTGTCAAAGTGGCTGCAGTAAGGTGAAGCTGATGCTTTTAAATGTCAAAGTGATACACCCAGAGAGAAATCTTCCACTGAAGAGGTAACTCTGAAGTGGGTGTTGAGGATGTCTGTTGTGCTTGCGTGCTCCTGCTTCATGGTGGCAGCAGCAGAGATACCAGTCTGTTATCTTGGGCATCCTTCGGGCATCGTTAGTATCCATAGTTAATGAACTAGGACGTAGATGCCTCTGTTGCAGCCATGTTGGATGTTTAGAAGGCCTTCAAAGCAAGTGAGTTTTCCAAATGCTCAAGCGATTAAAACCAAAAATCCTGGCAAAGTCATTTTTCAGATGGTTTAAAGGGTGGTTCAGCAATGGAAAGAAAATAAATCAGCAGCACTAATCCAGAAAGTTGAGTTTTACTAAAACCAAGAAATATTTGCAAAAATGGAAGGGGGCTTGGCCTCTTGCCTATCCCAGCTACCACAGGGCAGTGCACTGTGGTGTCCTGGCAGAGTAGTGGTCTGGGGTTTTCCTTGGCAGGGCACAGAGCCCTGCAGCGCTGGGGACATCTCTTTTGTTTTGGACTGAGCTCAGGCACTTGCCGAGGGTGCAATCCACTGTGTCCTTCGGTGCTGTGAGGGGAGGGCTGGCTGCCAGCCGGGCGCTGGGGCAGTTGTTTGTACCAGGGTGAAGGTGCTGGCATCCCGTGAGACCCTGTTCCATGCATCCCCTGTGCTGCTGGCTGGAGAGGGGGTGCAGCCGCTCCTGCAGTGCCTTGAGGTACACGTCTTGTCTTGTGGCGTGCCAAGGTGGAGCACTTCTGCTGTCAGCATTAGCTGTGTCCAAAATCACTTCTTAATTTGTGGCTGGAGAAACTGGGCGTCGCTGGGAGCACAATGTGGTGCTTGATTTATGCTCATCCCGCACAAAGTGCCTCTTCTCTGGCAGGGGTGGGAATGTGTGACATAAAGCACAACTGCAGCAGCAGAAAGGAAAGAAATACAGGAATGCGCGTGGTGTCAGCAAGCTGTAGTATGAGCTTAAAAACGCACATATTGGAGGGCTGTGTTCAACAGCCTGCAAGGTTTGAGTGCTGACAGAACAGTGGTACCTGGGGCTGGGATTGTTCCTCAGAGATTGTTCCAGGGGTGTTATGGTTCCCAAGGCTGGCGGTAGGATTCCAGTTGGCTTATCTGGGGGCAGGACCAGCCTTTAGTTCTTAAAATTAGCAGCCGTGCTAATAATCATTCAATAAACATCTGGTTTGAGTTGGATTTTTATGTGATTTTTCACTTTGCCTGTGTGGATCTCATCTCTGGGTGTGGATTTTGTCCCACTTGCTACATCAGAGTGGATATTTCTGGTGTGGTGTGTGTTATCTCTTCCTATTAACCTCACTGTGTTTGTTTAACTTCCTATCAGTGTGGCCTTGTTGCTGTGCAGTGAGACAGAGGAGCGCAGCAAAACGGCCAAGTGTTGTGTATCTCTTCCAGCTGGAGAGTTTCACATCATCTGAAACTTCATTCCTTGCTTCTTGGAGTGGTTTTACTAAATCTCCAATGTCACGTTTATGTATTCCAGCAAACTTTTAAGAAAAGGCCTATGACTCATTAAGGGGAAAGAAAAGCACAACAGCACAGCAGAGCCCAAACACTCATTTAATGCTCAGCTGAGAACTACTGTGCATATAAAACATGTAGGGGCTTTCATTGCGAGGCTCAAATGGGGCAGGGATTTATTGCTAGTGACACCTATTTCCAAATTTGAGATCCTGGAAGAGTTCCCCTCAGCTGATTTTGCACAAAAGCTTGTAGATGGTTGTGTTTAAAGCTTTAGGTCGGGCTGCAGTGGTGCACGTGTCTGACAAGTGCGGGTTAGCTGCTGTCTTGCTTGGGGTGGCTCTGAGCCCTGACCCTCTCTACCCTGAGAAGGGGGCAAACTGGCAGCTACTGTGTGGCTTGGAAGAAGGGGTCTGGTTGCACAGGAGCCCGAGCCTCTCCTACAACAACCACATCAGCTCCAAGTCCTGGGCGAGGTGGGTGGCGAGGCACTGTGTGACCATTCTGCTTGGTTATTGGGGTGCATGGCTTAGGGAATTCCTGTCCACATGATATACCCAGCAGTGACAGAGCTCCTTGGGCTCCTCTAAGGAGAATGTTGTTGCTTCACACACAGCAAAAGCAGAGGTAATTCCCCAGTCCCAAACCCTGCTGTTTGTCCCTGCTGAGCAGGGCTCTGCACCCTGTTGTGAGCACTGCTGCCTTTGGGGTTGGGCTGGTGCAGGCTCTGCTGGTGGGTGCCCTTGCGAGGAATTTTTGGGAGTAGAGTTACCAAAGGGAGAACTGAGTTTCTGCAAGTGACAGGGTGCCTCTTGGCCAGGGTAGGTCACCCAGAGCTCTAACTCCATAAGAAAAGTAAATTTGGACTGAACGTGGCTTCCAGCACTGACTTGAGAAATTAGTACTAAAGATAAGCGAACTCCAGGGATAAGTCTAATGACTGTGAAGAAGGATATGACCTGGTTGGAATAACACCACAAATACCCATGGCTGTATCTGGGGGAGATGATTAATTCTAATGCCTTTAACTGCAGACAGCAACACGCAGGTGCATGTGGTGTGAGGGTTAGTACAGGTATTTGCAGTTACTGGGAGAAGGGCAGGGAAGGTTGTCTTCAAATGCAAAGAATACCAATACCGCGTATTGTCACGAAATAGCTAGGGAAGGGATGCAGTGAGCAATGGCAAGGCATTTAACAGGTTACTGGAGGTCAGGCCTGGGTTTGCACGATTGCTTTTCTAAGAATTTGGTCAAACAAGATGTGTTTCGGTTCAGAACGTATTTATAGTTTTTGTGAAAAGTAGACAGCTATTGTGGAAGAACTGCTGGGGATTCTCAGATGGTTTCCTGGCCATCCAAACATTTGTTTAATTGGTGAACAGTTTCACTTACAACACCGCAGAACTTCTGGAAAGTGAAAACAAGATGTTTTCTCCCTTTTAATGTGGCCACTTGAAAAAATTAAAAAAAAATCAGAGTTAAAATAAAGAGAAGCCATTCCTAAATTCAGTTTGACAGTTGTGCAGATTTAGATGCTTTTGCATTGCTCCGGCTCACTTGGATCATGTTTCTTGTGGTCCACGGAGACCCTGTGGCCTCTCCCAGGCATGGGAAATGCCATTGCGTGCTGGCAGTCATTGCATAAACCTTTCTCCCGTGCGGCAGCCTTGTCCCAAAGCACATGCTTTGCACAGAGCTGGGTTCCCATGAGTGAAGCTCCAGGACTAGCAGATTCTGCTGCACTGACCCCTCAGATGTTACCTCTGTACCGGTGGTCCCAGTCAACAGAGCTTCAGGTAAGGTCGGTTCTGAATGCAGGTCCCTGGAGGGGTCAGCATGGTGTGGTGCTGGACCTGAAACACAGGGCCAGGCGTCTGTTTGTGCGTGTCCCAAACTAAACTCTGCTAATCTGAGGTTAACGTTTGAGTGCAGGATCTGTGCCTGGCCTTTGCAAAACTTAGTACGTGTACAGGGTGTGATTGGTGGGAAACCTTTATTAAAAAGTGGTATTGATGAGGAGAAGTGTGGTTTTTTATTTTTTAACTCGTCAAGTGCTGACCTGATTGAATTGAGGCAGTGGACAGGTCTCTGCTGCTGTGGCCTGATCCCGTTTCCCTGGCATTGTGCATGTGCCGTTACCTTCGGTGTTTTCAGAGCAAGATTTTTTTTTTCTGGTGTCTTTGCTCCTGTTGTGAAATTCTGGCTCAAATTCATTTGTTTGAGCCAGATGTTGAATGATTGGAAAATAATCACGGGGGAATGGTTCTGAGCAGGGGGATAGTGAATAGACTTTGTCACTCAGCCATGGTTTCCTCGACTTGAAGCGTGCTAAGCCAGCTGTGTGCTGCTGCCCTGCCCGTTCTGTCACGGACATGAAACGCAGCAGCGATGGATCCACAGTCCCCGTGGACTGACTCACCTGTCGCTCTCCCCACCTCTCCAGGGTTAAATAAATTCAAAGAGAATGTTATTTGTTGTGTTTAAAAAATAATGAATAAGGCAGCGAAAAGTGTTGGAGCCCAACATCAGCTGAGACTTAGAGAACTGCTGATTAGACCGGGAAGCAGAAGGATCTGTAAGTGGTAAAATCTTGTGTCTCAGCGTTTGTCTCCGCGCTGTGGCAGTTGCTGTGTTATTAAATTTCAGCATCCCAATATTCGGGGATAGTTGGGGGGAAACACCGAAGTCCTCAGAGGCAAAGGAGAAGTTTTAATGAATGGCTAATGCTGCTGCAGCTCTTCTTTTGCCAAGCAGTTATGTGAAAATTCTCTGTAATTGGTGGGTTGCCCATTTTTAATCAAAGCCATGCTTCCCAGATCTAAACACTCAATAGAAAACAGAGCTGTGCAACAATCAAGTGCATTGGAGTCCAGATTTTGAGCTGGTTTGAGAAATAAGCATGAAATTTTCTGAAGTGTAGGTCAGTAGCTGGTATTCTTAGAAAGTGTGTTGGCTTGGTTTACCTGTTCCTGGCCAGAGCGGGCTGAGCCTCCGTGGTGCAGCCCTGTAAGTCAGCAGTGGTTCACATTGTGATGTGTTTGCTCCAGTGAAAAAGCACTAGGTCAGTGCAGATCCTAGTGACTTAACTATGAAAAAAACATGAGACACCCAATTTTTCCGTAGTGCTGTTGCATAACAAGGACAGACCTGCACGGACAGGGTAAGATGGTGCTGCTCAGCTGCACGTGGGGGCTAGGATGTGGAGAGTGAGTCCTGCTGGCTGGTAAGAATGGGGGCTCTGAGCATCCTCTTGCCCTGCTGTCCCTGTTTGTCCTCTGTCAGCTGCTGCAGTGATTTTGTGTGGCCTTTTGTCGCAGTTTCTCAGAGGTGCTTGTTTATTGTTGAGCAAACACTTGGAGCTGGGTAACTTTGTCTTAGTGGCCAGGACAACATCATATTGCTAGCAGGATGTCACATCTAGCGTTTTCGTGTGTTTTTATTATGCCCAGCCACCCTCTCTTTTAAACCTTTTACCAGCTCTGTATTTTGACAGTCAGTCTCTGAAACATTTGGAAGTTTTGCAGTCATCCTCAAGGGGAGTTGTAGTTTGACTGTGGACAGCTTAGTGTTAGATGGGAATTTCTTGTAAGCAGTGCTGAATGCGGAGTCTGAAATAACACTGCAACACTATGAAAAGGTAAAAAAAAAAAAAAAAAAAAAAAAAAAGTTTGATGGAAAAATAGATTTCACATTTCACTGAAGAGGTTGCACAGAGCAGAAGAATAGCCATGGGCATGGCTGATGGGTGTATGGACATGGGAGATGCTGGTCTCTGGTTTGCAGGTGGTCACGTGGAGTCACCTGATGTGTGAGCTGCAAAGGAACTGCCAGGGCTCCAGGTACTAGTGCCCTTTTTTCCTTTGGTTGCATTTTTTGCAGCAAAATAGTGGTCCTGCTCAGTGATGCTTAGTTTTTCCTGATGTTTTGGAGGCAATCAGGTGTGGATTCAAATGCTGTTTCATAACCAGTTTGAGAGAAGCTCCTTGCTTTGTGTGGCCTGGAAGGAGACTCTCCACAGGTTATTTTTGTACGTGAGCTTAGAGGAAGAGCATTCCTGCGCTAGGCCTGCAAGGGAGGCACAAGGCTTCCTGGCACCAGCACAAGCAGCGTCTTCAACTCGGGTCACTGCTCTGTTGAGAAGAGAGAAAACCAAGGCAAGTTGAGTGCTTGTTGGGGCTTGGAGTTGTGTGTGACTGCTGCACAGGGCAGATACAAAGCAAGGTTTGCCCCTTGCTGCAGCTTCTGGCAGGGTGGTGACGTGATAATTCACTGACCAAGTCCTTCATAGCCCTGCAGCTTCACAGAGCCACTGTGCTGGGGGCTGCAAGGACTCAGGAGTGCCAGACCATGCTGTGGTGGTGGTGTTTTGAAACAAAAAACAACCAAAACATATGTAAAACACCCACTACCTCCCTGACTTCTTAGGTATAGGAGAAAAGAGAAGAGGTAGCTTGGGTTTGGCTGGAGCAGCCTTACACAGGGTGTAAGAGCAAACAGACATTACTTTTTTGGGAAAACGTTTCCTCAACTCGTGCTCCACACCTGGGAGGAATTCAGGCTGGTGAAGAACCAGCCCAGAAAGAGGTGATCCCCAGAGGCTAATTTGCATTTGCTCACAAAGAAAATACTTTGAAGATACTCCAAGTGCAGACTTGCAAGGCAGCTTCCTGGGGTGCCAGGCGCGTGAGGCTCTGCCTCTCCCTGCTGCTGCTCTCACCTCGCAGGGGCCCTGCCTGCTGGGGCTGACACCGGTGGAGAAGGAGCACCCTGGGTGCCATGGTGGCCTTGCTCTGGCCACCCTGCCTCGCTTGGGTCTAACTTATTTCCGTAGCTTGTGAAAGAGGAGGGGAAAAAAACTTAGCTCCTGAGCTTAGGCCAAGTCTTGGAGTCCCTCACGAGCGGAGCTGCCTTTGAAATTGCTGGGTGTTTGGCTTGGTTGAGGACTGGCAGAATGGGGAAGCCCAGAGGTGCATTATTGCGGGGTCAGAGAAAGGGTGCATCACGAGGTCTGGGGGGAAGCAGGGTTTCTTTCAGTTTTTGGACAAAGTACCCCATGAATAATGAGTATTTTGGCTTAGAGGCTTTGCATTTCCAACTAGGTCAGTCCGCACACTGTGCCTGTGCAGGGAATTTCGAGCCCTACTCTGCAGGTGGGGAGGCGAGCTGGGAAGCTGCTGGGGGCCATTGCCCTGGGTAGGGACAGAGCAGGGAAGTCACGGGAAGTGTGTGCATTTGGGGAACTTTTAAATTGGTGTTCTTAGCCAATGGTTATTACAAGCTGTCACAAGTGAGACTGTTTTGTACCCAGTAGTCCCGTCTTTGGTTTCTATCCTGCAGCTCAGCACCAGGGCACTGACTTCTGTGTTGGGGGAGAGCTGAAGTAAGGCTGTTCTGTGACGGTTGGAGTGTAGATCTGAGCAGAGAGCAGTCCACATGCTTAATTCTAAATAGGAATAATGTTTCAAGCTTTTTCTTCTTGAAGGGCTCCTGGATCAGGTCATTTAGAAATAATAGCAAATAGTGCTCAGGGCGATATTGTACTGGAAAAGAAGTTGCTACAGAAATCAGTGGCTGGGAGACACCCAGTGTTTCAGGTCTGAGCTGAAGGGCCTTCTGCTAGCAGATGCTTGGGTATTAATTATGTTTCAGCAAGTAAAGGATTGAGATTAAAACTAGCACTATAGAGGAACATAGCTTTCATTTTGGGGGGGAGGTAAGGTGTAAGTTGTGAACTCCTATGTCACACTCCATCTTTGCAATGTGTCAGTTGGTGTAAGGAAACATAGGGATCGAAGCTATCAGATGAAAATCACTTGGGAACAACCAGTTGTGCTGATGGCTTTGTTTTTCTTGCTTGGTATGAGGAGACATCTCTCTTCTTGGCTATTGTGGACAACAACTAGAGGAGATGTGTTGTGGGTGATACTAGATTGAAACAGAATCTGCTTAATGGAGGTTAAACAATGATTCCTTCTATACACTGGACAAATAACTCATCTCCCAAAATAATAAAATCCATCTCTCAAAAGCACCAGTAGGAGAGGCAGGGAACATGTAGGCACCAGCTTAGTAATGACTGGACTTTGCTCTTAACCTGACAAAGACAGCCCAGTGGGGAGATTCTTCGTTGATTTAGTAAAAGCTCCCCTTATTTCCATGGATATAATTACAGAAGAGGCTGGATTCATCTGGAAACAAAGGCTCTAGTAATCAATAAGAAAACAAAACCAAATACACTACCTCTTTTAGCTAGTTTTCAGAAGGAGTTTTGTGGATTTTTTTTAAGGGGACATTTGTAAATATATTTCTTAGTGGATGCAGTGAAAGGAAAGGTTCCAGAAGGACCTACCTGAAATTAAGGGAAGGTTGTGTTCATTTGCGCTGCAGTGTTTGTCAAGTGACAGTGAGCATTGCAACTGAGATACACATGCCAGTCCTGAATGACTGACCTGGTCTCAGCCAGTCTGGGCAGCGGTGGTTGTAGTGCCTGCTTCTTAGGTGGACCCTTCTGAAACTTAAGAGGCTGCCAACAATTACTATGTTGATCATAATCAGCTGTCAGTTATCTTTTATTCTTTTTTTCATGATCCTAAAGTGAACCCCTGCTCTAATAGGGAAGTGCTCGGCACTGGTGGGGTTTCCACCTGCTCTGTAACGATGAGCAGACAGCTCAGCTGAAATGGTTACTGCTCTCTATCTCTCCTCTGTGTTTTGCTGAGTATTTTAATTAAAACCAGATAGGAAACTTGTTCACAGGTTCCAATTTTTAGTGATTTCACCTGCTGTTGAAAATTTTATCAAGACATACCACTGAAGGGATGATGTAAAGAGGAATGAATGTTCCTTTTAGCTGCTATGAATAGAGCCTTCTCATATCAGTTAAGCGGTGAGTTTCATTATTATTTTAATTATGAGAGGATTACACATTTCTGTTACTTCTTAGCTGGTCCTCTAAGACATAATTAACTAACATTTCACCACTTTGTGTAACCTTTCCAGAGGGCAGGTTTGACTGATAAACTATGTAAGATCACATTTATTTGGAGATTTTTACTGAAACTAACAAAGTGGAAAATTGCCTTTCCAGCCCTTCCGTCTCTTCTGTCTGCTCATTCTTTCCCTGGTTTTGCATTTTTTGCTTCCTCTAAATAGTTTTAATGAGTAATTGTCTGAGAGGTGTTTGCTCCACTGCGCTTTAGTAGTGTTTCTGTAAGCATTACTACAAGTGAAGCTGTAACTCCTTTCCTGTCTGGTGGCCATCGGTGGAGCTGATTCGTTGCTCACTAAATGGGAGCTGTCTGGGTAGCGGGGTGCTGTGCTGTGTGGCGGGACTGGGAGAGAAGGCGCACACCTTGCTCACTGCTTTGACTTGATTCTGCCTGACATCCTGCTTCATGAGAAATGGAGTCCTTGTTCTAAAATTTGGCTTAAAAAAGAGGATATAGGGTAAGTGTGGAGAAAGCCCCGGTGCTAGTTCTGGAGCAGGCCTGCCGTGATGTGTGGTCGGGCCCCCAGCACCAAGGGCTGTCTGGCAGCTGCCCACATCTGCCTTGTGAAGACAGTGCTCACTAGGCACCAGCTCACCAGTGATCTGCACAGGGATCCTTTCTGAAGGGAATTCCTCTCATCCCTCAAGCAAATAGACTTCGACATCAGCCGTCTCTGTGCCAAGCTGCTGTTGCAGGACACGTGTTCTTTAATAGAAGCAGCTTAGCACTTTGGTAAGTAGTTGCAGGTTTCTCTGTAGACGTGGTGGGCTGGGCTTTGGCTGCAGGTGCAGTGGGCAGGTGGTGAAAAGAGTAGGTTATGCCAAAACCACATTGTAGTTGGAGTTTGTCTTTTGTCACATCAACACGGTCAGCGGTTTGTACTTCTCCTCTGTGCCCAGTTCTTGCAGAGGAGCCCAGGCATTTCTGCCATCGGTCTGTCCATGCCAATATAAAAGTTGGGTGGTGGCAAAGCCAAGCGAGGTTCTAGGCCTGCGGTCTTGTAATTCTGGATGATGGTTTGTCACTAGTTGAGAGATGGTACAGAACAGATGGTGAACACAGACCAAAGTATGCATACAATTTACTTGAATGCTGTAACCAGGTCCATTTCCCTGCTCTTTCATCTGGGGAAACTGTCTCTGTTCTTCATCCCCATTTTCTGTCCTTTTATATCCGCTTTGTTCCCATTTTGCATCAAGATGAGTGAGACAGTGAGAGACAAAGCAGGGAAAGAGGGATGTTACTGAGTGTGATATTTGTGCATTCCTGGATCGTTGAACAGTGCTAGACTGGACGTAGATCGTGTGTTCACATTTCTTTTGAATTAGCCAGACAGACCACGTACCCTGCAGTTCATGCCAGCTGCTGGAGAGCAGGCTGTTACCTGATCCAGAACAGGCAATACCTGATCCAGCAAAAAGTCAAAGCAGTCCAGACAGTTGATACCTGACCTAGCAGAAATCATGCCAATGCAAAGTTAGCCATCAGTACTTCACATTGTGTAGCTTCTTTTTTATACAGCACTGAGTTGTAAAGCTGGTTCTATTCCATCACTGGAGCATGGCCTCATCTGTTGCACCGACACTGCCCATTTCAAGGGACAGGCTGCTATGGAGTGAAGTGAGATTTGCTCACTCTGAAGGGTCTGAACAGTGCTGGCTGGCTTTGGAGAGCAAGTCACAGAAGATGGAAATTGAGCTCAGGTCTAGCATGGTTATGCAAAGCTCAGAATTGTCCTCTGGGAAGAATCATTGCAACCAGGAGACTGACACACAGAGTTAAACAATGCTACTTTTCTGCCTTTGGTCTCTGTTGGAGAGCAGCCGAATGTGTGGGACTGGCTGGGTTTGTAGAAGACTCACTCATATTTTGCAGTGGATGTTGGTGGTATGTTCCTTTTTGGATTATTTTTTTTCATTTCCAGTTGGATCCATAGGAAGGAAATGAGCCTGTATATATAGCATTTAGTGTTACTCTTTCCCAGGGGACAGGGAGGTGAAGAAAGCAAAATTAGAATATCCTGTTTACATGTTGCCAGTGCTGTATTTGACCAGCTGTCTTCAGGGGTTTTGTCTTGCTAGATCAGGCACGCTTTTCTTATGGTCTGAGAGGCTTCCTGTCCTGCTGGAAGAGGAGCTCCGCTGTTTGCTCTAGCATTGAGCTCCTCCCTGTGCCTCACTGCCTGATGAAGGACTAGGCTTTGCACTGCAGGCAGGGCAGGGAAAATGGGACTTGCCAGAATAGTTACATGTATTGTAGAATTAGAATGTTTCATGAGCTGGAGGTGTGAGAAGCCTACAGCAAATGACTTTCTGAAATTGCTATCCTTGGATGCCCTTAGAGGAAGGTATGTTCCACCCTCCCCAACATGTTTTGAAAGCATCC
This sequence comes from Aythya fuligula, assembly GCF_009819795.1. NCBI lineage: Eukaryota > Metazoa > Chordata > Aves > Anseriformes > Anatidae > Aythya > Aythya fuligula. The sequence continues at coordinate 11,753,937 of NC_045570.1, read as the reverse complement.
TTGAGTCACTTCGCTTGCAGTGACTTAAACCTCCAATCAGTTTGTTGGCTTTTTTTTTTTTTTTTTTTTTTTTTTTAAGGTCACTGAGGTTTTCAGGTGATTTCCAGCTTTCCTCGAGTGAATAGTTCTGTCTCTTTAAACAGTGTTGTATCATACTTACCTATGTGCATGCTTTTTATTTAAGCAAACCTGTTTGTACTTCTGGAAACGACAACCTCCATGTTGGAAGGTGACACCGATGACTGTGGCACCTTAGCGGGGTAGGTGGTAGAAGCAGGGGCCTGATGTCAGTGCATAACGCTGGGGCAGTGCTCATGGAAGGAGCTGTTGAATTTATAACCCAATGTGGTTATATAATGTCATGCCTTTTCCAGAATGTCATGCTCGTTCTGGAAATAGACCATTATCTAAGAAAATAGAAAAGTGCACCTGGAAACTTTTCGACTAGTCTCCCTGTTTAATCATGAACCCATTTTAAATATGTCAAGGAAGGCAGCTGTAATATATGACCTTTTTCTGCCATATATTAGCGATGACTCATACAGGCGATGTCAGGAGAATGCAATGAAATGTCTCTCCAGCCTGACCTGTGTGCAGCTGATGTTTCCAGGTCTGACATGCTGGGTAGTTCAGCGTATTTGGGCTGCACTGCTGGTGTTTTCAGTGTCACCGGAACTTGGCTGTACAGATTCTTTGGAGCTCAAGTATTTAATTGATTATCTCTCCAGTGCTATCTCAGAAAGCTTAACTGTCTTTTCTTTGAAGACTGCATAGGTGTCATTGGCTCCCCTTTCCTGTGTAAAGGAGCCAAGACTCAGAAGCTAAACGACTTGCTGAACGCCACCAGCACTCTCATGTACCACCTTCCAAAAAAGAAATATGCTCAGGGGAGCTTTGGGTGTTGCTTTGGAGCTTTTGGATTAGATCTTTCTGGGCTGAAACTAGGATCTTCAGGAGCATAAGTTGTTCCCACTGTATGCGTGACTCCTTTGCCTCTCTGTTGGATTTGCCTGGCCAGAGGCAGCCCCTGGATGCGGTAGTGTGTCCTTCCCTGCCAGCAGTCACACAAGCTCAGGTTTTTGCTGGCCTCAGCCTGTTTTCATCAGATTGCTGCTACCACTGTGCTGGAAATTGCCACTCCTCAAGCGATCTGATTGTGTGTTCACGCTGCATGATGTGTCAGGTGAAAAGAGCCAAGGTAAGCATTTTAAGCTGAAAGGCCTTGTTGACCTGGGCCCTTTGGGGTGAAATAGGATGGCTGGGAGCAGACCCAACCAGCTCTGCTGGTGGATCTAAAGGGACAGTAATGCCTTGTCACGGCGTGTTGGTGAACAGCTGGAGGTAGGTGTGGTACAGCACCCACATAAACCCTGTAAATGTAGCTGTGGTAGGATGTGTGTCTAGGGAGGTGGAGTGGGATGCGGAAGGGGTTTTATAGACAAACTTTCCCTGCAAGAGTTGGTTGTTCCCACTGGTGCTCTGCTTTGCTCACAGCTGTACATCTCCATGCTTTGATAATTCCAGTAATAACAAGGTGCTTTTTAGAATCAGCATTTTCTTTTTTTTTTTTTTTTTTTTTCCCCCCCCCAATAATGCAGTTGAAATTATTTGTAAGTCCCCTTGTGCTTCTACTTGTGGTTATCAACTTGGGCATGAAGCTTGAGCAGTCAGCTGAGCTCTGAATCAGGCAGAGCAGCCCACAAGAACTATTTGGTCTTCCAGTTCATTGCCTCACTAGCAAAAGATCCTTCTATAAATGCCAAGTGAAAAGTATAAATCATCCTGGAACTGCCATGCACTAAATCAAGAAGCAGAGAAATGAATGAATATTTGTAAACCAAGTGTCAATGTAAGTACAACACTGCGGAGAACAATAGCCCTGTGATATGCCCTGTGCCGTCGCGAGGCTCCGTGGCAGAGTGAGATATCCGCACAAAAGAAAGTTATGCAGAGGCACGCCTGCTGCGGCCAAGGCAGGATGAACTCTGTGCAGATAGTGTCAGTAATTTCATGGTTCAGAGCAGTAATTTCACATACTGTATGAAGCAATAAGCATTTGCTGTACTAGCTTCAGGCTTTCACTGTGTGATTGGGTGGATCGACTTTAACAGTAACAAAAGCCTTCCAGTTTCTAGCAGCTGCTAATCAGAGCTGATAGCGGCTCCCATGACATTACCCGCTCTGCAATGCTGACCTGGAGCTGCCGAGATTTAATTCACCAGCACAGAGATTTGCTGAGTTTATAGCTGCTAGAATACAGAATCAGGGAGGGTGGTGCCAGAGTCATTTCTACAGCCTTCTGTCATTTCAAACTTGCACCCATCACCTCACCCTGTGTCTGAAACCTTGGAAAGTTTCCAGCCAAACAGAACAGCCGATGTATTTAAGCAGGCTGGAATAGGCAGATGCCAAGCCCTGCCAACCTGCTGGCAGCACAGATTCCTTCAGGCAGGTAAAGCTCAGCTCCAGTGTCCTGATCTGCAGTGCTGTGCCTGGAACTGGTCCCAGCAACTCTTTTCCTGACTCTGACCTTTCCCACCAGCTTTGTTCTATGCAAGACACAGCCTTGTTAAGTAACATGCAGAGCGAAGGTATTTTTTTTCCAGGAGCTGAAACTTGAACATAGTTTGCTTCTACAAAACTCTTCACTGAATGTCTGTTCCATTTTCTGAGTAAGTTCTCTGCACCAAACCTGTAAATTGAGTAAGACCTCCTGCAGTATGAGGGCACAGAAGTGATAGAGATCTTGTCAGGTTGGCATGTAAGTGTTTTGAGCCTGAGTAGTAGTTTACTGATGACGTTTTTTATGATCTTTCTGTGAGGAGGAAAACTAGGTTGGGGATGATGTCAATAAGGTTTAATAATGACAGCAAGGAGCCTTCTGGTCTTGTTTTGCTTAAGCTGGGACTTGTATTAGGTGGTGTTGTGACCCATTTCTCCCCCCTGGTTTAACCTGCTCCAGTCCTGTGTGTGTGTACCTGCAAACCAGGGCTGTGCTGCTGGCTGGGGCCAGGTCCCTCCCGGCCATGAGGTGTTGGGACTCCAGCTGTGGACAGGCTGTGTCTGGGGAGGGAGTTCAAAATGCTTACCTGAGCATTTCCCACTTGTCTCAGTCTGTTACTTTCAACTTTAAATCAAGTTGAGATCTCTTCTGATCTTCCCACTGGGGAAAGCTTCCCCAGGTAAGGCAGCTTACCCAGATGGTGGCTCCCTCATATCTATCCCAAAAAAGGTAAGCCCAACTCTTCATGCAATTATGTTGCTGCTGAGTGTGTCCAGAGTATATTTTTTAACTTGCATGTGTCATATTTCTTGTTGGGTAATCAAACCCTTGAAAATTTTGCCAGGCTAGGTGACAAATTCAAGCCCTTTGGTGAGAGCTCCCAGTGATGGCAAGGGCTGGGGTGCAGAGGGTTCTCAGCTCCTCGCTGCCTGCTGCAAAGAGCCTCTGCCCGTGTCCTGTGTAGGTGCCTTGTTTTTTCTATCAGGCTCTGACTGGGGGATGACGTGTGCATTGGAACATCCCTCCTCCTGTGTGTGTTGGAAGGAAGGGAGCATTTTTCTCTGCTGAAGTCACCTTGCGGCATCCGGAGCTGCTGCAGCCCAGGATGTCTGCACAGTAGCCACTGTCAGCTCAGGCAGGTAGCGCTGCGGCACGGCTGGCCAGCTCAAGGCACCTTTGATGCTTCCCTATTTACCCAGCTTCTTAGCAGAACAGTTCTTAAAGGTAATAACAACATCCTGTGCAAAACCTGCCCAGGTGTGAGAGGCTGCAGAAACACCTCCAGTGGGCTGCGGCTCACGGATGGCTAGTGCAGCCCCTCCGCAGTCCTGCCTTCACAGCTGGCTGCAGTTCAGTTTCTTTGTTCTTCCTGATTCATGGCTGTAGGTTTTCATTCCCCACATCTTGAGTAAGCCAAAATTATAGAAAATTTGTTGTGGATGTTTGTAGAGATGGTCTTTCCCTGTGAGAATAGAGAAAATGGGACTTTGCAGCAGCCCAAGGGTAGATTTCACCCACCCTCTTCCCAGCCCTGCAGCATGAACAAAACAGCAGAGGCAGGGAGGGATTCATCTGTGCCATGTGTTAGTTGTTAATTTTAGCTTTACCATAACTCTTGACGACAGGGCATGGTTGTTTCCTACTGTAGGCAGCATGTAGCACTTATCCTGGAGATACGGTGTGGCTGTAAGGCAGTAAAGCTGCAGCTCATCCCTGAGCTGTGGCGCGCTGTCAGGAATGCGATAGCCAGATTCTCTCTCTGGCTCGTGCAACTGCTGCTTGCTGAAGTCGAGGGGGCCATATGGTACCATTTTTCTTGTAGTTGTGCTAAAGCATTGACTCAGGTTAAGTGAGGATGGAATTAGGTGCAGGCTGAGTTCCGCATGTGCATGAGGACAAAGCCCAGCCAACAGGTTATTGTACATCTGCCGTTATATGTAGGACCTCTCACCTCTTGGCTACTGCCTTTTTCCTAAATCTGGGTGAAATCTATATGAAGTACCAGTCTGCAACCTGTACTGAATGGTCAAAAGGACACTGCAAAGGCTTGTCAGGAGAAAGATCATCCCTGAACTTGATGTCTAGGTCCCAAACTTCTTCAAATGTGTAGGCTACTGCAAGGAACTCTTACCCCGATGTTACAGCAGGCTTACTGCATAGCTGTAAGGTTTTCTTTAGGTTGCTGCAGGTCCCTTTGCCCATTATTCTGTGTCATGTTGTAGTCTCTCGGGTCTTGGAGCAAAATCAGTGACTGCAACAGAAAATACACGTCTAGGCTAGTTACAACTTTTGTCTTATTTTCTTGTGGTGCTTTTATCAGGATTTGCTAATGTGTGCGCCAGCCGGAGAGCATTGCTGATCTGGTGGCTCTATTGCTGTACGGTACAGTCAAGCCCAATGAAGTGGGCAGGTTACGGGTGAGGGGGGTGCAGGCAAAATGCTGCAGCTCACTCTAGTAGGGACTCTCAGGGAGCTCCTTCTCTTTCTGGCATTGCTTTTTTATTGATGAGGTTTTGCTGAGGTCCACAGTGGGTTTATTTCTTTTTCCTCCCCAGTTTTGGTTAAATACTGTGTAAGGATAGGAACCTCAGCTAAAGAAGGCTGCAATGTTGTGCTCCAGCTGAGTGAACCTTTATGCAGAATTAGTGTATGTGAAAGACCTTGTAATGTCTTTTTCCCAGCTGAAGAGAGAGACCAGCGCTGTAGGAGAGTTGACCTGGGTGAAAATGCAGCAGTTGGTGTGCTAAGGATCTGGAGGTACCATGGCTGCTTCAAGTCGAGGCAGTGCGAGGGGCAAGGAGTTGCACCAAGGCTGAAACACTTGACATGAAGTCACATATAGTGAGGTGTCAGAAATGAGACGTGCTTGCTCTGTAACAGAACATTCTTCACAGGCAGTTTAACAAGCTTTGGAAATAAATCTGGAAAAGAAAAGTGATGTAGCTGTTATGTCAAGGCTTTCACAAGCTTGCAATGTGCGGTCTGGGCTGTGACTGGTGGAAAACCAGACCTGAACAGCCGTGTAATCAGTGCTTTTCCTAGGCAGTTATGAGCTCACTGTATGCTCACACCACAGCTGCGTATATATTTTCCAAAGTACACTTTTGGAATTATACATGTGCCTTCTTAGTATGCTAATGGTCTCTGTGGTCATTTATTCCTGGAGCTAATGACTGGTCTTTTAGAGAAAATGAGTTAACAAACTGACAGCTGCTCTTAACGAACCACTTGCTGCAAAGGCCAATGTAAGTTTAACATTCACAATAAATCCTTTTGCTTCTGACGGTTCAGTGGAGCAATGGCAAAGAAATTAGGCAATAACTTCATTTATCAAAGAGGCTTGTGGCTGCAGTAGATTAGTGCATGAGAACTCAGAGAGATGTCAGAATTACAGATTGGATTTCTGCTATCCTCGGAGTAAAATTAGGCGTAAATAGGAGAAGGTAGGTTTCTGTGTAACCTCCCAGCCAGGCTAGCAATAGCCATCTGTCTTAGGTAAACATTGGGTGTGAAGAGATGGGCAAGAAAGGTGCAGACAGCTGGGGAGCTCTGAAAGAGCTCCCTTCTGGCTCCATTACCAAGAGTAGGCAAATATTGTATCATGACCTTACGCTAAAACCGCTCATTTCAGAAGTGAAGGCCATCTGCTCTGCTCTGCCTCTCCTCTCTCCGAGGCAGGGAGGGACCACAGTTGTGCCAGGGCTCGTAGCACGTGAGGAGGCACAGCAGGTTTGTGGGTTGCTCTGACTGCCTGGCTGGTCGCAGTGCAGGTGCTGGGATGCATTCTCCAATCGATGTCCCCAGTAATCAATAGCCATCTTTCAGCAGCAGTTAACCATTAACTCATGGCAAATAGCAGACCTTTTTCATAACCTTTGGCTACAAATAAATAAGTAGACATAAGACAACAAATATGCTGAAATTTCAATGTCCTGTGTCAGAGCTGAGCTTGTCTAAGGACCAGAATATTTTCCCAACACTTTGTTTGCAGTGAGCTGATGGATGTAGCTGACAGCTGGTTCAGGGTTACAGGCTTAGCTTGGGACATTGGTATCTTAACAATGTTAACTTTAATTAACTTCGGGCTTTTTTTTTTTTTTTTTTGCTATTTAAGTTTCTACCAGCTCATAATGTATTAATATTATATAAATATTTGTATTTTCTGTGTGTGTGTGAATGCATGTGTTTGTGAAATGTTCACAGCACAGCAGGGGAAAATTCTAGGTGATCAAAGCCTGATTTTGTAGTTCTTGATTTGCTAGACTTTCAAGTGTATTAGTGCGTGCATCTGTAGAAAGAGGGCCTCAAACAGCATGAGCACAACAGTTTCATTCAAAAGTTGCGTGATGCAGAAAACGCTTTTTTTTTCTGCTGTAGTACTTCCAGTATCACACAGCTTTGTTTTGAGATGCACTGTACAGCAGCAGTCAGAGACCAGTGGACATCTCTGATAAAATTAGCATTCTTGAGTATGTGGAAGGATACAGATTCTCCAGCATTTCATTCCCTCCTTGTAGTGAGTGCCCTGTGTGGGACCAACAGCTGAATTTGCCAGCACTGTGTTGGCTCTTTGTACTTTGATCTCCTGCAGACTATATGAGAGGCATCCCCAGCTTCCCCAAGAGCAGGCTCAAGCAGTGAAGGTGAATTTCTGACCACACCGCAAAAGTGCTGGATGGGCTTCTTGCCCTTAGACCATAAGGAAGGGAAATGCCTTGCTCTTCTGTTTTTGTAAGCTCCCAGGTTATGCTTACAAGGTTGCTTATTACTATTTGTGGAAAATTAATTAATAAATCCAATGGACAAGACCCATTTCCCTGTGCTGCATGGCTCCCACCGTGGACCAGCACTGCTGATGTATCGTGGTTCTGGAGAGGGTCAAAGAGAAGAAATGTTTTGATTTTGGACCTGATTGTTTCAACCTGATTGGTTGTTTCATTAGTGATTATTGAATATAATATGGTAGAGCACTTAGTTATGAAGATCTCACTAGATTATTTCTTCAGTAAACTGAGTTATTTCCAGAGGCCATGCAGATCTTCTGTTCTATTTGTGATTTCACCTGTCTTTCTGGGATTTCTGTGTTTAGCCAGCCTCAGTCTCCATGTGTTGAATCGCCAGCAGAGGCTCTGCCCTCCCTTCCACTTCCCCCTTTTATTTTGGGTTAATTTCAATGCATCTATTTCACACAAGCTGCCTGCTGCTGACTTGAGTACTTGAATCTATTGATGTAGAGGAGCTCATTGATTTGCGGGTATTGTGAGTGCCATGAATCAATGGCCCTGAGCTGGTTTTAGAAGCTGCAGAGAATTCTAACATTTGTTCTGTTTCTTCTTTGTAGGTATCTGTATAAAATGTGGAAAAGGTGTGTATGGAGCGAGCCAGGCTTGCCAAGCAATGGGTAACCTCTATCATACCAACTGCTTCACGTGCTGCTCTTGTGGTAAGTCAGACTTAATGTAGCCTTATTAAGTGGCTTCCTTTTGTAATACGTACTCCTGTAGCAACCAGTGTGCAAGGTGAGACCTCATCTTGCTTGTTTCCTGGGGCAAAATTCCCATGCAGGAGTCCGGTTTCAAGAGTTGTTTTTTATTTACCATCTGTAAGTGTTCAATTTTTTTTTTCTTAAGTGACAGGCCAAAAAAGTAGTATTTGGTTGTTTTAAGGGCTGCATTTACAAAACGGCTTCAACCTGGCTTTTATAAGCACTACATACTTTAAATCACTTGTTTATGAAACTGTAATGCATACTTATTACTTTTACAGAAAAACAGTAAAATTTGTGCAGCCAAACCTATTTTCCCTCACTTTCTATTTGCAAATTCAGCTCCAGTCAATCACGTATTTGTAACTTCTGTGTGTATATAGTGCTCAAAAATTGTTTTCTTATGTTTGAAAGTGATAGAAACAAATAGAAATGGTGAGTTGAAACCCCTTGAGCTATTACAATGTTTTGATTTTTCAGAGGAAAGCTGTGCGGGTAAATCACTGTTTCCATGCTACTCTCAGAGCCTTTTCAGGTTCCTTTTTTCATTTGAATGTAAGAGTGATGCACTCTGTGATTTGAGGAAGTCATGGCTGTGCCAGGGAAAACAGGGCTTGGAAAATACAGGACAGCACTTTCAGAAGTGTTTCCTTTTAGTTGGGTGGCATTAAAGTGAAGTTGGAAACTTCCTCAGTGTCTTGTTTGAAAGTGCCAAGTGTGCTCGGATTCCCCACCAAGTTCAAGAGATCTCTGAGAATGCATTTTTGGAGTCAGGTAGCTTTCCTTGATACGGCCACACATTTACTTAGGTTGATAATATCTGCCTGGATATTGAAGACCTTGTTGTGATAAATATACGTTGCAAAAGATTTACCATGAGCAGAATGTGCCGAGTGTGAATTGTTTATAAAAAGGATTAATTAAGGATTAGAAAAAGAGTAAAAGATTATTGGCATAGAACTAAGTAAGTTTATAATGAAAAGAACCATTGTGAAGTTCACTTCTGAAAGGAGAAGTCTTGTCTTTTCTCCTGAGATATGTACAGATAAGTAAATATTTGTTTAAAGAAACCTACAACCTGAACGTAGAGTTCAGTGACCTTTATAAATCGCTCTGGACCATTACCAGGTTCTAGAATAAACTTGTCTCAAAGCTTCAGGGATCACTCATGACTTTGTTCAAGCCTGACACTGAATGAGTAGCTATTTTGTTGGCTCCCAGAGTAAACGAAGTGCTTCAGCATCCTGCTTAGCAGAGGATTACAAAATATGATATCGGATAATATCTATCCACTCATCGCCAACATTAACCTAGCCTAATTGCATGGGTGAATTCCAGCTTCCTCTGTGGGGCAGACTCTCTTTAAAAGTAGTCAGGATGTGTGTTTGTTGCCACAGGGGCCTGTACACAAGTGTCACACTCCTCCCCAGAAGAATAGGTAAGGGCTGGGGAATGTATTTTAACAGCAAAACACAATCCCAACTTAATTATCCAAAAGTACAATGAGCTTCTGTGACCATCCTGGTGAGGTGTGTGTGGCCAGTGTACATCTAACAGAGGGCGACTTGAGACATGCCCTTTTGGAGCGTAGCTCTGCCTCACCCCACCGTGCTGGTGGAGTTCTGTGATTCACACCACTTTCTGTGAGTCAGACACATGCATGCATGAGGAAACAGCGCTCCAGGTTGTCTCTGGGCTTCTCGCTGTGGTGGTCATGGGCTGGAGAGCACAGCTATCATCTGCCAGGAGGTTTTGCAAGCAAGAAGCGCTTGGGTTTCCTTCTGTCTGCAAGCTTTAATACGATCCTGGTGAAAGGGGAACGTGTGGGGCCTTTCTTATGTTAAGTACTGGAAGGTATCTAAGCTGTTAATATGGCAGCAGCAGGTGAAATACTTGATCAAAACTTATGGTCAACTGAGTCAAAAGCAGAGTTTTTCCTTTCAACTCAGCTCCTAAATAGCTCAAAGTGAGCACAGCCAGGATGGGGATGTTGCAGTAACTTCTGGGACAGTGCAGGTGGTAGATCCAGACCTTGGGAGTGAGGCATGCAGGTCACATTTGTGGGAGCTGCATCCTGGAATGTGCTGCTGAGAAGGCTTTACTGGACATCTTGTATGAGCAACTGAATGCGAACTTCTCACAGTACTGGAGTTTATGAACGAGGGGTTCATTTTACCTCGAATGTGAGACCCAGCTGAGGGTTCTGTGCTCTAGTTTTGATGCTGGATTTCAGAAAGATGAGGAAAAACTGGACAGGATCTGATAGCAGGAGTTATGTGGGTGATAAAAGCCTGGAGAAAAGATAATCATGAGGGCCCAGTGTATTTTGAGTATCAGAAATAATAAAGGGGGAGGAACTTGGCTAGAGCTTGTAATCAGCTTTTACCAGGAAACAGCATTAGAAAGTGGTTTCATGCATACTAGAGGCAAATGCAAGACAGACTTCTTCTGGAAGCTGAAACCACACAATTCAAATAGGGAATCAAAGAGACATTTTATATAAGGAGGATGATTAATTGCTGGAACAAAACAGCAAGATAAGTGACAGATTGTGTGTTCTTCGGTGCTTTCAAATTAAGACCAAATGTCCCATTGGAAAGTGTCTCAAGTTGAGCCAAACTTTTTGATTCAACACACAGGTAACTGAGTGATAATTGATAATTAATGACCTTTGTTAGGCAGGAAGTCGCATCCCATGGACTAATGTTCCTCCTGGCCATTACGGTCTATGCCTTTGACAGGAGAGTAGAGGAGCATATTAGTGGCTGCCTAATGCTGTTTCCATGCAGGTTCCTATTTATACTTGGAAATCTGAGATAAAGATTACAAGCTTGCCTTTTTTTTTCCAGTTTTTCCTAAATAAGAAGAGTGATCCAAACTAACCTACAGCAGGTACCTTTGAGGATAACAGATCTAGAAAGTAAGTCAGTAACCAAAGAAGAAAAAATCCATACCTGAAGACATTTGATTTCGATAAAAGCCCGCTATTTAACCAACAACAATTAAGTGTGTTTTGCACTCCTGGGAAAAGCTGTGGTTTGGAGACCACTCAGACTGAAATGTGATGATGAGTAGGAGAGCCTCCAAGGTTCAGTGCTCAGCGGTGAGTGTTTTCAGCTCAGCAAGACAAGTGCTGTTAGGCAGATAAATGGGAAGAGACGGTCAGAACAAAACTCTGGCAGTCAGACTCCTTCCTTAGGTATCTCTTTAACTTTGGTTTCACTGCTAAAGACGATCTGCCAGGGTACTGTGGTTGAAAAGGGCAGTGCATGGCAGAGTGGGCCATGCTGGGCCTTCCAAGGGGAGCACAGTGCTTTCCCCAGTGCTGCCCCTGTGGATGCCTGTCAATGTGTCACACAATTCCTGGAGAGAATGGGATCATTTGCTGGGACCAAATAGTTACATGCAGATCACTATCCTCAGCCTCTTACAGAAAACAACTGAAGTTTTTTAGGATGCTTTTTAAATGTAGGTTCAAATCTTCTTTTAGCTTTAATGCCAGAGAAAGTTCTTTTTAGGCCTTGATTCAGCAAAACGCTTAAACATGCTTGAATAAGTTAGATTATTCAAATGTAAGCATGCTTTGCTGAATCTTAAATAACAGAGATGGATTTAGGCAACAGTGTAGATTGTCCCTTCCGTTAAGTGTAAAATTTTACTTTTGGCAGGACTTCAGTTGCAAATTCTACTTATGGTAGACAAGCTGAAAAATGTCTGAAAAGCTCATCATCTAATTCTTCTTGGTAGTATTTCAGAGCATGGCAGGGTTTCCTGAAGGATAATTGCAATAATGCCAGGTCACCTGTGCCCTCAGTGAGGGTGGTTGGTTGGAGGAATTGATAGGATCTGTTTGATGCTTGTTACAGAAAATAACTTACCAGGCACCTCTAGGGTTCAGGGGGCGCAACAATGCTCAAATCATAGTGCCATCCACAGCATCTTTTCAGGCTGGATATTTTAATCTAGTGGCAATGATTGTAGAAACTGCAGTAAGATAAGCCTCTATGATGAGGAGGTACCAGTTTGATATTTGTTACTTTCAGGTGGTACTTGCAGAGCTAAGGGCTTGATGTCTCAGGCTCTAAAAGCTGAGATGTATTTTACTGTGAAAAGCAGGGACACGTTCTGTTCTTGAAGGCAAATGTTTGAGCATGCCATTCGTCTTTAATTTGCACTTTTGCCACTGGTTTTAAGGCACAGGAAATCACTGCAAGATCAATCAGAAGCCTAAAGCAAACTGTATAATCCCGAAGGTATGCAGCTCATTTCTTACCTAGTAGGTATTGATTGGACTGGAGAACACATGGGGGTTTTTTGCAGCAGTTTCATTTTAAGGGACAGCTCGTGAAGGTATCACAGTTCAGCTGATTACCGACAGTGCTGCTACTGCATCAGCATTAGCCTTTGTCCAGACTCCCCCAAATTCATTGCTACAAGCTCTAAGAGAAGGATTACAGTGAAGGTTGACAGCACGCTCATTTTAAAAGGTCCAAGTGGGACGACTGTAGCAGTAGGTACTGTTGCCCTGAAGGTATAAAGCACAGTTGTGAATTAGCCCATGCCCTCCAGCTGGTGTAGAAGGGGAATCAGTTGTGGCTGTAGATGCAACCTTTCTTTACACTTGTATTACATCTCGGAGACAACAGCTGCCTTCTTGCTGAGGCCACTGATTGCTACTGTATGTAAATGTGTATTAATAGAAGGTTGATTGTGTCCCTGCTTGTACTGAGAAGCTCCTTGTGACACTGCAAATGTTCTTTTGTGTATTTGCTGCCCCTGGTTGACCCTTTGTTTGCTTTTGGCGGTGGTAAGGCACAGAACATCTTAAGGTAGCTGAGTTTTTAAAAACAAAACACACATGCAAAAAACTACCAACACAAACTGAACAAAAATAAAACAGCAAACTTCCCAGTGGAAGGTTTGTTTTGGTTTTCAATTCATATTTGTCCTGTCCCTCACAGCATATTTATAAGTCTAGTGTGAGTCACAGCATCCAGACTGCACTATTGCCAATACTTGATTTGGAATTTTAAATCAGATCTCTGTGAATGCAATGTTCATGTAGAATAAAACAATTTAGCGTCAAATCTGATCTCTGTACTGTATGTCCACTGATGTTAGGGTTGGCTGTTAGTGGTACAAATTTGTGTTGGCTTTTAACTCTTCAGTGCCTTGTGGCCAAATCTCAGGTGAGTGAGCTGTAGCTTCAGTATCTGTTCATCTGCCTGCCGCTGTTCCATGCAGCTCTTTTGAGCGGTGAGAAAAAACACTGAGGATGTGTAAGGCAGAGGAGCTAATGAATATTGCTTCAAGGGGTACATTGCTGTGCAGTGAAAGTCTACTGGGAAGCTCATGTCCTCGCACACTTCTCTCTGCAGTTTTCTAACCACATGCTGTCAGGCCAGAGCAGACTGGAATTTTGGGATTTTTGGTCTGTAATCCTGCCAGAGCCATTGGCTAATACCTGGTGCTTAGGGGAAGACAAGCTGGCGGGTGATTCAGTGCTGTGCATGTGGGAACATTCCTCCCCGACCCCCGTGGCCTGGAGCGTGAGAGCTGGATGCCCTGAACTTGCATAACTGCAATTGTTACTCATCCCCGACTCAGACCCCGTGTTCGGATTGGATTTACGGCCACCTGAATGTTTGGTGATTTCCAAGCCATAACTGGAGCTGGCAGGAGCTCCTGATGCTCTGTGTGTGAGGCGGTTATTTTGAGGAATGATTCACTGAGAAAGCTAAATGCTTTGGAGAGGTGTGAGTTCAGTTAAGAAAAAGGGTTTGTGAAACACTGGTCTTTCAGGGGCTGCGTATGCTGCTACAACAGCAGTTTGTGTAGCTGTGTAACAGACAACTCGCAGCGTTGCTCCAGGAGTGCAGAACTCTGCCTGAGTCATTCTGCCTCTTTGGGATAAGTTACAGCCTGCACATAGCCCCGTGCTTTCAGTTCTAACACCTATCAAGATGGATAGTGAGAAGTTATTTCAGGTATGTCTGTAGCTGCAGTCCCAGACATACCCATTAATGCAAAACTCACCAAAAGGGAGGTACTCACTTTTTTTTTTTTTTTTTTTTTAAAAAAAAAAAAAAGGGCAGTCAGGTCATAGAGATGACAGTTGGCTTCAGACATTTGGGTTTACTTTGCGCAAGACTCTGAACCATGAATGAGTCTTAGCAAAGGAATGTAATCTTGGTTCCTGGTAGTTAACAGTCAGGCTTGGACACCAGCCCCTGTAAGAGCCCGAGTACCTTTGGGTACTGAATGGCAGGAAAATATTTCCTTTATCTTACCCTTGTTAATCTGATAGTTCTCCAGGCTTCAGAGACATGAGAAGGGATGGGGAGTGGGTTATCAGGTGTGTGAGATGGAACTGGCGGAGGAAACTCTCCTCTGTGTAGAATGTAATTAGCTGTGGGCATAGGCTTTTTGTGGCGTTTTCCTTTTTTTCTTTCAAGTTGTAGTTCACAGCGTTGCCTATTGCTTTGTGCCTCAGCTATGCCTTGGTCTGACACAGCGCTGATGGAAGTGCTTGCCTTCAGATAGATAGACCAGTCCCTTGACTGTGTCCCTTCTACAGATGATAGGTGCTCTGTCATGAAAGGTTTTCCTTCCTGTGGCTGCTTGAAATCAAGTTAGTTCAAATGTAAGTTAGGACCTGTTTTTTAAGGGCAACTCATCTGATCAGTCTAGTGCTGGGCCCTTGCTTTCAGGGGGACACCTCAGATGCTCGAAGAGAAACGTGTATAGTTCCCTTCACACAGTATTGCTCTCCTGAGTAGCTAGCCAACAGAGAGATGGGAAACGTTTCAGTCCTCCGTTTCTGATTATAAGAGGGCATGCGATGAATAGTTGGTGGCTGGTTTGTCTGTCTCCTTGTTTCCTTGAAAGGTATTAATTGCATTCTGCTATTAATTATTCTAGCATTAAATCCGTGGCATTTGATGGTTTTTTTAATTGGTGGGGGTTGCCTGGCAACTGATAGTGGAAACTTTTCTCTGCATTGCTTGACTGACCATAGATGTATTCCTCCCAAAATATTTTTGTATTAATAATGTGGAACCAATCACAGACAGTGCCTGTGATCCTTTCGGGGTTTGGAAAATATGTAAAATACAAAAAATATATGCTAAGAAGGCTTCTGCCTCTGTTTCTTATTTGTAAGAGCTATGGTAAATACTAGAGGGAATCTAATCACTTATGTAATTTTGTTTGGAATGCCACCTATTGTTTCGCATAACAAGATTTGCAAAAATTACCCTGTTTCCTTATCAACATCTATTATCTGCAGCTCTTGATTGTCTTAGAAGCCCAGATCGCTGCTGTTTTTTCCATCTTTCCATTCTGCTCTTTCTTGCCTTTCCCTCTGCCCATTTAAAATGTTTTCTTGGAAAACATCTCAATTTCTCCAAGAGAGCAGATTCCCTTGTGCTGCTGGGTTCATCTCTCAAAGGAGAAGAAATCCAGATAATCCAGAACAGAGCACAGGGAAATCACTGACATTATCAACAGATGTTTCTGCTTCCTATTTCCAGGTTCTGAAACTTCTGAGTATTACTTACAACTGAAGGGAAAAACAGGGAGGAAAAAAGTAGAAAAAGAAAGCAAATCAAAGGAGATGAGGGGTTTGCTTCATCTAATTTTGTTGATCTAGGTTTTTGCTATAGGTTATGTGTTTTGTAAAATACATAGTGAATCCCTTAGTATTCAGAGCAGTCACTTATCTGAAAGCCAGAGCCTGCTGAAACAATTTCTAATTTAATATCATCATCGCTCCTTAAACAATAAATGAACCCTACGTCCACATGTACCAGTTAATCAGTTTTGTCCTTCGTCACCTCAGCACTCAGTCAGTTCTTCCTCCCACTACTGATAGTTTCTTTCCGGTGCCTCTCCCAGTAAATGTGTGCCTCATGTGCAAACCTGTTTGTGTACACAAACCCGTCCACGTTCATGTGGTTGGTCTCCACTCTACATGTGTGTCCCTTGCATGTTCTCCTCTTATTTGGCTCAATCTCTCGTTCCTCTGTCCCTGTCCTTTGGATGCATGGAGCTCGCTATTCGTGCTCTGGGCTGACTGGAGGTGTGCTTCGTGGGTTGACGTTAACTGATCCTTTTCCTGGTGTCTTGGAAGAATGAGACTTCAGTTTTTCTCACGTGCCCTTTCTGTGAGGGGGAAGCCAGCTTTCTGTCTCCCTTGATTAGTTCTTCCTTCGCTCTGCCTATATTTGCTCTGGCATGTGCCTACCCTACAACTGAAGAATTCAGACTTTATTATTTCTGTGTGGGCATCTTTTGTTCTTCATTTCAAATGAACATAATAAATTTCTTTACTAAAGACCTTCATTTAACTGCTTGTCAGTACCTCTTTATCCAGAAAATTGTCAGCTTCCCCCTCGTCCTTGGCACTGTTTGAAATTTCACTGTACCCCGATGACTTTCCACTTTGCCTAGCGTTGTGTGTATTTTATGCTTTTCCTGGATCCCTGTGTTCCCAGAGTCTAAAGACTCCAGACTGCTGGCAGCCCATCGTATCCCTTACCAAGGAGGCAAGAGTATGATCGCTTTGCAGCCATGGATGCTTCACTACGTCCTACTACATCCTCCCTCACCAACACAGCTTCTCTTCCAAGCTGCCCCTGTACTAAGTCAACCAGATCATATTCTGTTCTTAGTCATGTTGCCTGTTTTCTGTCTCCAGTCTTGGACTTCTTGCTGTCCTTTCTGGTGATACTCCACACTGTGGTGGCAGGATGTCCGGCCACATGCATACTGCTCACGTCTGCCTTGCACGTCCTGCCAAAATAGGGCAGGATTTGTTAGTGAAATGTTTCATGAAGCTCTTGACAACAGAGGCAGTGCAAAGTGGAAATGTTTTAGCTGCTGCTGTTGTCCTTGTCCCCATGTGCTCTCCAACAAAGGACTGTGTGTGTTCCTCGTCCATGTCTCCTATCCGGGCTAGGTTACCAACTCATCCTTAGGCGCTTTTGTTTGTCCCTTCATTCAAGGGAGACACAGCTGTATGGCCCCAAACGTCATTGGTGTTTAACAGCAGAAAGCAGTCAGAACTTTATCTTACGAAATAGTTTTACAGATTGAAGGTTTTCACTGCTGCTTTTCACCTTGAAAAATGCTTCTACTACTTGCAAGTCCAGGATTGATGCTTCCCAGAATCTTGCTATGTACAAAACAAAATAAAAGGGTTTGTTGGTGTAGTTTGTCTTCACATTTATGAAATAAACACCAGCAGACCCAGCGTTTCTGTCCCTGGACAAAGGACAGGGAAGACTCCAGCATTCTGTCTTTCAAGCTTCCTTCTGGCAGTGGACGTGAGCAAAAGACAGAGGCATTTTAGCCAAAAGCATTAACATGTTGGTCACAAAGGAGTAAATCCACCCTGTGAATTGGAGGATGGGGTTTTGCTCCACTCTGCCACAGCCTTGTTGTCATCTCGGGCAGATCACTTAACCTGTCTGACCTTTTCTATGTGGCTAATTATTTCTGCCTATCTCACAAGAGTGATACTGGGCTGCTTTCATTAATATTTTGAAGAGAATTGGAGATCCTGAGTTGGAAGTACCAGTTCAGTGACAAGTTATGTAAATTCTGAAATAATTATATCACAAATAGATGCATTTGTGGGAGGAACCACTTGCAATATCTGGCATCCAGACTATACAGCTGTTGCAGCATGCTACTGAAAATAATTACTTTCTCAAATAATGCATATTTACAATTTGTGAAAGAATATTTTGAGGATTACATGTCATTAAATATGTGGACTAATGCAAGATTTAAAAAAGAATATTTTCCGAGCGCTGTTCCCCAGAGCCCTGAGTGTATGGGTTCCCATTCCCCTGTCCAAGCCTGACGTTGTGTTTTTAATTTAAGTATCCAAGGAATGCTGTTTCCAGTATGCAGAGGACTCTGAATCGGATGTGAGACACAAATGCACCAGAGAAGCTTATCAGAGAAACGGGCTTGGCACAAAGCCTACATAAACAACCATAAATTTTTTCTCATTTAACTGACGGGACTCGGGAGGATTGGCCGATTATAGCTGCAGTGGGCTGTCCTTGGGCACCAAGGAAAGTGCTTCGGTGACCCCTGGTATTTGACATGAGCCAAATGTTTTGCTTGCTTATAAATTTACGGTTATAAAACAACCAGCTTGGTTCTGGTAAATTGACTTCTATAGGTCACTTTCCAGAGTTATTTATCAGTGGTGGATGTCGCCTCCCTTCCTTAGACTTCTCAAGAAACTTCAGCTCAGTTATAACCCAGGTAGGGTTTCCTCTCTGCTTCTCTCTCTCCAAACACAGAGCAGGAGGAAAAACTTGGTATATTTGATCTTACCCAGAAAGCTTTTTTTCCCATTCCAATAAATATCTCATTTCCTGAAAATCCTACCTTTGAGCAGAACTTCTACTGGGACTTTTTAGATTTATCATCATTCATGGCCAAATCCAGTTTCAGTTACTGTCGAAGTGCCCTTGTGGGCAGCAGCATTAGCTCCCAGCTGAGCATCGGGAGCCTTCTCCACTCACACTGATGGTGCTCCCTAGGTGAGCCTGTTCTTGTGTAAAAAGCAAGTAATCTTAATTATGAATGCAATGCCAGAAATAGTAAGGACTTAATTTATGGTTTTAATGAGAAACTCCTGTTTTACTGGAGTGAAGCTTCTCTGTGGGTGCCCTGTGTTGAACTGGCACAAAAGGAAGAAATCTCCATGCTTGCAAACTCAGTCCCCCAGCACTGAATTAGGTGCACTAACTCCTTTCTAAAAACAAACCTGAAGCAGAACCCCACCACGGCCTCCCTCATGGCCAACGGCCAGTCTGCACTCAGTGCTCCTCCATTTATAGGATTATTGACTCCATTTGGCAGCTCGCAGGGCCGGTATCTGATTGAGCACAGCCAGTGCGCTTTGGCAGCCAGCAGACAAGGCGATACGCTGCGCTATCAGTGAGCTGCTGCGGGTGAAGCAGTCTGGCTGGGGCCAGCACCTCCTAATAAATGCTCTGTGCGAGTACCTGAGGACCTGGACCTCTTCTTCCCATGGCTGTTTAGTACTCAGGGAACAGGTCTGTGGCCCTGGGCCAGAGTAATTGCTCCCGTTGTTTGGGGCTGTGGAGGCTCAGGTGCTTCAGTGTTTTGCCCATGACATTGCTGTTCTTGACAGCCCTCCGAGCTGAAATGGCAAAGGCTGCTCCCACCTCTCTGTGCCACGTCCCACAGAGCAGAGTAACAGGTGAAGGTGTAGCTCAGCACGTTTGCATTTAAATTTTAATTTGTGTGATGGAACTAAAGAGATGTGGAAGCCTACCAGCGGTAGTAAGCATTGTTTGTGCTTGTAAAGGAATTTCTGCTGAGCGGTTTTGCAGGTACTCCTGCTGCCTCGTGCAGTCTGGGAGGAGCTGGAGAGGAGGGTGTAGGAGAGGCTGCTGATGGAGTCACGGCCTCTGAGATGCGTTCAAACCCCACGGTAAGCTTGGTTGGTTGTGAGGTTACTGGGGCCTTGTGAAATCATGTCCAGAGTCTCCTGAGAGCGCTCACTGCCTCATGGCATTAGCAGCAGGCTCGTGAGAACAAGTTTCATGTCTCACAAATGTTCTCTTCCCTCTGCCTGTTCATTGCATGAAGTGACGGTGGTGTGGAGGCATCTGAGCTGGGAAGGGCTCGCCCTGCTGCCTCGTGCACCATCCTGCTGCTTTGTCTGCACAAGCTCCCTTTATTGATGCACCAAAAAAAAAGTGAATTCCTTCCCCAGGGCCCCAGCCAACCGCATCCTTACCTGCTCGAATTGCTGCTTCCCCCATGACTCACCTGGCTGGTCCCTAGCCCTGCCCTCCCCTGCGTCTTCTTCCATCCCTCGCCTGCAGCCCGGCCGTGTTCGGGAAGAGGCTCCTGGCTGCCCCGGCATCCTGCCTGCCTCCTGCAGGGCATGCCTCCCACAGTGCTCCCTGCTCTAGTTCCCTCCTCAGGCTTGCTTCTCTCTCCCTTTCCCAGGCTGATTTTTCTTGCCTAAAACTGTAAAGCCTCAGCTCTGTTTGCCATAATCCTGTGGATTTTCACTGTTTGGGATAATAACGATAGAAGCGAATGATGAGTTAGGCAAGAAATAGGTAAAGCACTTGAGGAAAGAAACTTACAAAGTTTTTCCTGTAAGAAGAAATAAAATCACCAGTTACTGCTGGCTTCTGCCAGCTCAGCTGGCTGGCTTGGTGTAGGTGACTCAGAGCTTGCCTGCGTGTGGCTGCTGACAGGAGGTCTGCCAGCTCTTTAATTGTACCTGAGCGAAGGCATCCGATTAATACCAATTTAAAACCGTGGATGGATTTAGCAATCACTTTTGATTACTGTCTGCTGTGTGTAAATGGTTGTCTATCGGTGCATTTAAAATCACAAGTAGGGCATGTTCCTAACGTTGGGCGGGATGCAGTCACAGGACCTCAGTTACCTTGCTGGCTGCCTGGATACACTGCCCTGTCGTTTTTCCAACTGCGGTCCCTGCAAAACTCTTCCTGGAAATAATGCAAATAGCTTAGAGTGAGTCAGTGGATTCCTGACGTTAGGAACCGCAGCAGTGTAAATTCAGACCTATGGAAACAATTTGCTGGATCAGGATTAACAACCCAGTGTTTTCCAGAGCAGTAGGGTGCATGCATCCCCGGGGGATTTGCTAGATGATCCATGGGGTTGCAGGAAGAAAACCTTACAATTTCATAGCCTTTGCATATAATTTATAAATAAGTATACGTACATTAGGGGTGCATGCTCAAAAAAATTTTACTGATAGGGGAGCATGATCTAAAAAGTTTGGAGACTGCTCTTTTAGAGGAATACACAGCCAGCAGGACTTCTTTTGCTGTTTCTGCAAGTTATTCAACAAAGGAGAGTTTATACACTGGGGAAATGAGGTTGGAAGATGTCTACTTAAACTTTTAAGAAGTCACATAGGTGAGAGCCAGACATTGTGTTTTCTAAGCCTTGATTTTGAAAAAGGAAAAGATGTCTTTTACCTTTTTAAAGTTCTAGTAGCAAATCATCCCTGTTGTTTTTCAGGCAGTGGTGTGTGGGGCTGGCTCAAATAAAGTGGCCGGTGGCTAATATCTCAGAAGTACTGTGGTGTTTACATGATGATGGTGAAGATAATTTGGTGTTAGACATGGAGAAAGTACAGCTTAGATGTAGGCATACAGAACTGGCTCATTAAAACCTTAGGGTAAATGATGTGCAAAGGGAAAAGTTGTCATTTATCAGTGGAATTCCACAGCTGGTTCTGTGCAGTTTTGAATGAATAACTTGGTGCTTACAGCAACCAATGCATTTGTGGTTTGCTCCATAGCTGCTTTTCCACCCAAGTGTTCCAGCCCAAGGTTTGGGTGAGTGAATGGGATATAAGAAGACAGAAAACCAGGGAAAATCAAAAGAGGGAATAACTAAGTTTGATATAAGCATGGGTGAAGGCAGAGGTTTTCATCATCATAGTCACCACTGGCTGTAGTGGCAAGCTGATGTCTCATGCTGGGTAAGGAAGCAGGGAAGGAAGTGGATTTAGTGGAAAATTGATTGCATCTACTTGGGCTCTTTCCAGCTGAATCCCGAGTTAAGTACATTCATCCTGAACTAATCGTTGGGGAGAATTGGCTGAAATCTCACATACTTCTTAAAAGGAAATCTAAGCATTAAAGGAACAATATCTTTATTGTACCTGAGTTCCAAAAGAAGCAAGTGTGTTATCAGGAGTCCTACCTATTCAGCTCTCTGTCTTGGAATCTGCTTGTGCTTTTAGTTTTAATGTGACCTTGTGCAGGAAACTGGGCTCAGCCTGCCACAAAATATCAAGGACAGGCTGTTCGGGAGGGTAGTTTTCTGATTATATTTTGAATTGGCTGGGCAAGCCCCTCTTCATTTCAGTAATTCAGTACAATTATAGTTTTCAGTTGTATTTTATCAAAAGAAACGTATGCTAGATTGTCACCAAAACATGTCTAAGATGGTTGCAAGGGTTGCTTGAAGTTACACAGAATAAATCTAGAGTAACATTATTAACATCAGTATAATCATTCACTAGCGTGAACAAGGGAAGAGTTGTCTCTCTGTCCAGTTCTTTCAAACTTCCTGCTAAGTAATCTGAACCCAAAGACTGTGCTTCAAGACTGGCAGAACATTTTAAAGCTTTGTCATCCTGAGAGTATTTAGAATTTTCCCCACTGTCTAGTACTAACCTGTCTAAGATTGCTTAGCAGTTTTGGTGCTCAGACAGAATGTATGTAGTTCCCCTTTTCCACATGAAGAACTGCCCTTATCACATGAGGAAAAGAATGTAAGCTGTTGCTCAAGATGCCATCTGTAGGCACTGCCGATCTCAACAATCTCCTGTTATTGCAGAGATTCATCTTGGAATGAGAGTGTGAGCGTTGTGAGCTTCATTTCACAAACACATGGGTGCCATTGGTGTTGGATGTAACTCAAGCACTACCAGCATGTTTAGGTCCAGCAGCAGCACCCTTTGATGCTACTCACAGCGAGGTGCTGACGCATACGATGCTACTGGGAGGAAGAAAGTAAACTGTTCCTGTGCAAATCCATTCTTGTTTCTCTGAGACAACTCAGAAGATAGGTTAGGGAAATTGCTCATCTCCCTTGAGGCACTGTTGCATGTTGCCACAGGATTGGGCTGTGTCCACTCCTTGTGTTCAGCATACTTTTATGCATAAACTGGTAGGAGAGAAGGTGATGCTGCAGCTCGCTCGGTGCAGAGGTGATACTTGGCAGTCTGACTCGTTTCGTTGTACCAGCTCTTGATCACATTTCCAATCACCTGCTCCAGAGGCAGGCTAAGCTATGATTTTTAGTTGAGGCTGAACTGGAAGGAAAAAGCGAATAAGGACTTGCAAGAAGGTGGCAATGGTGAGGGGTCTGCAGTGCCCTCATTCACCTAACTTCTGGTAGTTGTCAGGTTTGTCTGGTGGATTCCTGCCCTGAATATCCAGATAGCAGAAGAGACTAAATGCCTTTTTTTTTTTCTTTCCCTCCATTTAGTTTTACTGGAATACAGTGGCTTCTTCTTTTGGCTCTATTCCTGTAGAAATTATCTCTGAGCAGTTCACTCTCCATGAAGACTGTTCCTGAACTTGAGGCCGTGCAGAACGTGGTGGCTGAGTCACACCTGCAGGGAGCTCGCCCGCAGCAAGAAGTTTCTGAGTCAGGGACTATTGGTTCCACATCTGTGTCCACTTCTGTGTTGTACAATGAGAACCTCGGCAGAGCTTCAAAAAGCCACTAGATAAAAATACCAGCTGTGTCTGTGGGCCTGCACCTTGTCCACTGCTGGGTGCAGGTCAAGACTGAAGTTTCAGGGTTTGATTTACAACGCTGCTCTCTGGTCTGGTGGCGGTGGCTGTAGAGGCTGCCTCGTTCTGCAGGAAGCACCAGAAGCTGAGATCAGCAGAGGTTTAAAACAAACAAAAGGGAACGCTTCATACAATGCATAATGAAATTGTGGAACTCACTGCCATAGGGACAGTGGAGGCCAGGAGTATAAATGAGCTCATAGAGGAATTAGACAAATTAAAGAAGGATTGGTCCAGCGAGGCTATTAAACATAATAGTTCTGATGCAACCCACGGTGCAGGAAGGCCTTAAGTGCTGGTAGCTGGAAGCAGAGAGGTTATTCTTGGGAACGCATCAGCCGGTGCGAGCCCTGCTTCTAATGCTCTTTCCCATTTAGCTTCCACTCTTGGCCAGAGTTGGAGACAGGATGCCGTGCTGGAGGGATCCTTGCTGCTGCCGTTGTGGTGGTTCTTAGAGGAGCTTAAATGAAAACCACCCACCACGTTCTGTGGGTAGCGGCTAGCAGGGCTGCTCGGGAAGGCTGTGTCCTGCAGAGCTGGGAAGACTGGGCCTGGAATAGACTGGGGTTTGGTGATGGATGCATTTTGCCATAGAATGGGCTGACACTGGGACCCCTGGGATAGCGTGATAAGACAAGTACTCTTTTAAGTCCCGGCTCACAGGCAGCAGCTGGAAAAGTTGAATTCATTGTTGATAACAAGCGGGGTCTGTGATGGAGCCACGAAATCTTCCCACAGTGGAAGCTACCTTGGGGACAGAGCTATGCCCCTTTCCCTTCTAGCTTGTTGGGTGGTGGGAAGGCCTCTCGTGGCTTTTACCCAGTGATCTGTGTCACTTTTCAATTGTTTTTGATGTTACTTGCATTTGTGAGACCAGCCCTAAAAAAAAATCCTAATTCACATACATTTGGAGCTTTATTTTACATTTCTCTGTTAGTGTGTCTGCTCGCTAGCTTATAAAGAAATATATTTTAATGTATCAGTTAATACATATAGGCCAAAAATAGCTATTAGATCAGTGCAGGCTGTTGCACTTCTGTTTTTAAATACATGCTTGGCTTACATTTTTACCAGCTCCTTCTAAATGTAAGTTCATCTATCAGAGCTCCATGGAAATAATTTATGCCTTAACCCTGGAATTGATGGGTGGTATGGGATAGAATAAATACATAAGTGGGGAAAGAAAGGAAACATCTGCCAAATTTTAACTTCTGCAAATTATATGGAAGCTTGAAAGTATCTATGAAGTTTATAATATGTCTGTACAGGAACGCTTTGCCCGAATACCAAAGGTCAGAGATCCTCTAGTCCCTGCAGCATTAAGTAACCTTTTGGTTAAATAACCTGACAGGAGAGGAGGAGGACAGAGAAAGGAAGAGAGAATTCCACAGTAGAGTAAACATGGCACAGAGATTGTGGATACCCTGCCAAGAAAGGTGGAGTTTTCCAGCAAGGTAACAAAAGATGTTAGCTATCTATCTACATAACCCTGCTGGAGACTGACAGTTTGTGCCATGCAGCTAGGTTTGGCAGAAATGTACCTCCACATCCTCTCCACCCAGTCCTGGGCTTGCTGACTTTGGTGGCGATGAACGCTGCCCAGTGGTCAGAGCAAGACACGTTACCAACCGATGAGCACAAATGCAAGGCTTCTTGGCAGCAGCGAGGTGCTTTCTGGATAGAAGGATGTTTTCTTCAGCGTGCTAGCTGACATGAGGCAAAATCCAAGAGAAGGTAATGAAGTTTTTCATTTTGACATCATGGCAGGTTAAGGTAAACTGCAGAAGAGAGTCTAGAGTTTACCTTGAGCTACAAACATGTCAAAGTGATAAAGTGCCTTGTTTTCATCTGGATTTTACCACATGGGAGCTAGCGCATAGCAAAGAGAGGAGTTCTTTCTGGTGAAGATAGTACCTTGGGGCAGGTCTGCAGCTTGTATAAATTGTGATGAACTCGGTGATGCTGTGATGGTTCACACCAGCTGCAAAGTCAGCTTAGCATAGCTGTCTGCGGCAGGCAGCGCAGAGCCTGGTTAGCGGCACAGAGAGGAATTGGTCAGTGTTCTGCAAAGGGGGTGCTTCTGTGAGTGCCCAGACAAGAGCTGGGCAACAGGAGCCAGGAGGAAGAACTGCGAACTGCCATCTGCCTCTTCAGGACAGACCAACCTGAGACGGATGGAAAAGGATGCTACTTTGCAGTCACAGCTAATTTGCAGCGAGGTAATTTTTTAGCATACAAATAAGAGTTGGTGTAGGAACTTAGGCTATGGAGGAATTTTCAGTTAAGATTTTTACAGATGTTTTAAATACATTATTTTAAATCATCACACAGTTTTTTATACTTGCCCTGGATCCATAGTTTTAAAAATTAAGTACCCTAATTTTTTAAAACTGTTAATTCATATCTGACTATTTCTGCCTACCTGATGATAATATTTGATTAGAATTTGTTCACAGACTCTGAATACTCTTTCCTGAAAGAATCCATGTAAAGGGAGAAAACAATACACATCCTGTACTCCACCTTCATAGGCCTCTAGCATACGATGCCACCTTTTGTTTGCAAGAGTTTAAATTTCAAATAAAATCCCAGCATTCTTTTGAAAAAAAGGAAAGGGCCTCTCCCCTGCTTAGATTGTCAAATCCCAGACTAGCCCGGAATTGAATAGGCCAAGTCAGTGACCTCAGTCAGAAAGAATGTTGGTTATTTACGTAGGGCTTCTGCTATTTTAGCAGCAAACCTTTTCTTCTGAAAGGACAATGTATACTGTTTTGTGTTTATGGCCAAGTAAAAAGCTTGTACATTTGAGATTTGCATCGTAATAGCCTCGTAACTCAATCTACAGCATCCTCAAAAATAACAGTGCAAGACTCTGTTTTGTCTTAGCCAGTGCAGGTCTTTAAAGGCTTTACAAATGTTCTCTGAAAAACCGTCCTAAAGATTCAGCTGCTTATATGTTTGCTTTAGTGTTTGCTTTTTCCCTGGAGTTTTTTTTTTTTCTTTTTTCTTTTTTTTTTTTGAAAACTGAATTTACACGTGGTTTCTTTATTAGCTATCAGGGCAGCTCAAAATATTTTGATGCATCTCAAGCTAAGCTGTGCCTGCAGCTTGAAACCAGAAAAATGTGTGAATGTATGTGTGTGTGTAATTCACACACCAAGCATTTTTCCCGAAATAATGGAAGATCTTTACAAGCATTCTGGCCTGGTGGATGAGCCTGCAATTCCAAATGGTTTTTAAAGTGTGCCTTTCTCAATAGATCGTAACCATGAGGAGCTATTGTGTGAGTAAAGCACACATTTAGGATCCAATCCTGCATTCCTTAAAGTCAATGGGAGTCTGAGCGTGAAAGGAATGCAGGATTGGGTCCTGAAACGGGGACCAAAATTGTGTGCCAGATTGCTTTGAAAAGAAGAATACAGCACATCCACAGTAGCCACTTTTTAGTGTTTCAGATTTCAAACGGCTGCAGTCTGTGAAAAGTGGCTTCTGCCAACACGCAGTATCTTCTATTCAGAGGAATTTGGCATTGATTTTTTTTTCTATCTTAAAAACCCTGAAAGCCCTAGAAATTCACCCCTCCTTTCACAAAGCCCGAGCAACTGAGCATTGTGAGGAGGGGACCGGGGGGGGTGGGGGGGGGGGATGGAAATTTCACCCACCCCAGTTGCAGGGCGTGGGGTTGGAGCACAGCTCTGCGCGGTGGCTCCTTCCCCAGTACAAAGAGGTTCTGCCCTGTGGCTGCACCCCGCTTCTGGGGCCGCAGGTCCAGCATGGGGCTCTGTAGACCCGGCTCTCCTTACGTGTGGAGAGGTTGTGCTCACGTTGTTCAGTGGCTTTGTGCGAGTCCCCCGTAGGAGATGGAGAAGAAAAATGTAATTAACAGTTACCCAGGGGCTAAAGCAGCCTTGGTGCTCCCCATTTTCAAGTGGGTGGAGTAGCAGAAACCCCAAGGAAAGAAAATCCCTGTGCAGATCTCCCTCATAAAGCAGAGGGAGGGGTGGAGAACTGCAGGCCCAAACTCAAATGTGAGTCAAGGAGAAATGGTAACAAATAAATAAAAACTGTTGGAAGCTTTTGTTTTCTTCTGGCACATCTTTAATTCCTGGACAGATGAGTCTCCTCTACTTAGTGAAAGAAAATACTTCTCCTGGATGAAATTCAGCATTGGTTTTATCCTGTGATAACTGGTAGAGGATGTAACAGAAACGGGTTGTTGGTTTTTAATATTTTCAAGGTTTTATTCCAGGTTTGTAAAACTTGGTATTTCTCTTGAAGTGTCAGCTTCTGACTTTAATTTTAGCTTCTGCTTTTCAGACATACTAGTGTTCTGGCCTCAGGGTTTACAGAGAACAGATCGGATGCTGGATATTGCATTCGCCTTTCAATGTTTGGGTTCTCTTGGTCCTTGCTTCTCAGTTGCTAAAATGCATACCTAAATTTTTAACCCGGCATTTTTGAAATCTGAATCTGTCTGATGCTACCAGAAGGCAAACTAAGTGGTTGTGTGTTTTCAGAGAGTGCACAAATGCTCTTCAGAGAGCGGCTGGCACCTTGCATGGCAAGAAAAGCTGCAGCATCTGCACCTGAGAGTTCAGTGTAATGCTAAGGATGAGGTCCCCATTGTGGCACCCTGTGCTATCATTATGGTGTCTGCAGCACCTAGCACGGATAGCACGGCACCAATTGCCCTGGCACAAAGTTTGTGATAGGACCCAGAGGTGATGAATTTCCTGAAGTAGTGGCGGCTCTGGCTGCAGGACAGCAGGCAAGCAAACACAACCGCTGCTCAGCCTCAGCTACCTGTGACTAGTCTGGTTTCACTTGAATGGGGCTCTGGTGTAATATGGGGGAACTTTCCTTCTCTCTTAAGGAGCTGTGAAATATTTGAGCAAATGTTGTGTATTAATCCTTCGTCTATATTTACATTTCACTTTGCCTGAATGCTCTGAGAGGCTCGCTTAGGATGCTACCATAAGACCAATAATGATGCTGGTGTCCCATCAGTTGCTGCAGAGATGGCATCTGAAGCTGTTAACAAGCAATTAGGTCCATGTTTAACATCGCTAAATAAAACAGATACGCACAATCCGTTGGTCAGTCAGGCATGAAGAGCCAGGGGCTGACGTGCTCGGAAAGCTGCATGAGTCGTGGACCAAAACTTTGAGAGTGTGGAAATCCTCACCAGGGTTCCTGGGAGCAGCACTGGGCTGTGCCAGGGTCTCGAGCACGTCCTCAGTGCCGCTGCTGTGCCTGCAGCTGGCGGAGAGGTGCCGCAGCAGGGCAGCGCCCGCCTGGTCTTGCACCTTGCTGCCTGCGCGGGGCCCGGGGGGGCCGTGCCCCCATGGGAGACGCAGCGGCAGAGGCGAGGTCTGTGCTCGTGTGTGGTCAGACCTACCCAGGCATGTCTGCAGCAAACAGGAATGGCAGGTACTCAAATAATATTCCGTGGCGATAGCTTTGGCTGTTCAGGCTTTTAATTAGCTCTGCTTTAACGAAGGAAGTTTTCTTATCTGTAGCAGCAATACAGCCGACCTCTTCGACTGCGCTCCGTACCGGGAGGTTTTAATTACATTTCTGAGTAAAATACAGGCCTCTTGTTCCATACAGCTGTAACATGAGAAATAAAAAGGATATTATTAGTCATCTTGCACTTTGTTCCCTCCGCCTAATGCTGAAACCTTCCAGCATGCAGTTACAAGAGGCACATGTATCTAAAATACCCCAGCATAGCTCCCGATGGCGAGGAAGCGTGCTGGTGTGTTTTTTCAGCACGTTGGTAGTCTCAGGAACGCGCCAGGCGTTATCTGGGAGGCGAGGCTGAGGCTGCTGCAGCATTCCCATTATGTCAGAGGGGAGCTGTTTGTTTTTAAGTAGCGTCAGCCACTGAGACAATGCAGACTTCTCACATGAACTTGCTTACACTACAATACTAGTAAATCACGATTATTACCCAACAGTTGCATGTTTTTAATCATCAAAGTACTTAAAATATTATAATAATGCTTGGCACTTTTCAACTTCAAAGCATGCTGCAAACAGTAATTAGGTCTAATAACCATGCTGTGACAGTGAGACGTGGCTATCTCCTGCTCTACAAAGGAGGGGGGTTGGCCCCTGATTCGGTTGCATCATCCCCTGTGAGGCTGGAGATCTACCACTGAAGGCTGTGACTTGATAAACTCACCTCCCCGTAGGCAAATCCCCTGCTGCTAGCAGCGGCCAGAAGGGCTTTGAAGATGCTTTCAGCGCTGCTGGGGAAGGAGCGGGACATTTTCAGCACTCAGAGCTTCTCCTTGAGACTGTAAAACCTGGTGTGATTCACATTTTGTTCTGTGAGGGCCTGGAGCAGCTTTTGAAACTGCTGGAAAAAGTTTTACCCCATCTTGGCTCCCTGGCTGGTGTGTTTTCACCACCCAGCGAAGTGTTGTGGAGACTGGAGAGAATAGTTGTGGACAGCATGTGTCAACTGTGGGTCATTTTTCCTTTTGCAAGCCCAATCTTTCGGTTGAGTCCCTTGCTAAAGTAACAGTTCTCCTGTTCTGTCCTTTTAGATGCAGCACACAGGACATAAAAATTGTGTAGGAAGAAATTATTAGACACATTTAAATACCGGAAACTCAAAAACTGGTTAAACGTGAAAATATTTATTAAAAATCTAGAGCTTTTCTGATTTTATGTATCGAAAGAAAATTCCAAAAAGATTGCTTTCTTTTGGATGTTTGTTGTCCTGGTTGCAAACACCGATCATTCCTTGGGACAGAGTCATTTCTGGCTTACTTTTTACTAAATACTAGAGTGTCTACATGAAACACCTCCTTCTTCACTGGGAAGATCTCTGCTTTCTGCCTGATGTGATGGACCCTTGTTATCCTGGAGCTCTCTAGCTCATCAACATCTGGGTATCAGTTTAAAAGTTAGTTGGTGGGCAGGTGTTGTCACTTTGAGTGCATAAGGTTTGTTTTCTACAGTAAGTGAGGCTAAAGAGTCTAAAAAAGGGCTTCCCTGTAACAGCTGATGTTTGATGTCTGTGCCTGGGCTGCAGGCTGGGTGGTGTTCTGCCCCCCTCTTTGGACCCTTGTGATCCCCCTGCGTGGTCCTGGCTGACCCACTGCTGCTCAGGTCGGGTCTAAAATCGAGCCTCTTCCCTGCTGCTGCCGAAAACTGGTCTGACAGGGCAGATGTGCCAAGGTGGGTATCCAGCTAAAAGAGGAAAGCAGCACAGTGCTTGTGAAACCCAGTACTTGTGAACCCTCTGCTAGGCTGCTCATTAAAAGTGCTCATTATTATTATAATGAGCTATCTGCAAGTTGCTTCAAGTTTTGTTAGAAACTCTGACTTCTGTTTCACTATTATGAAAGCAAATAGTAACCCGCACTTGGCTGTGCTCAGTCATTCCAAGGAAAAGCAAGCAGCAGGTTCTCTGCACCAGTGGGCAGGATGTCTGTACCTTGTCTAGCTGGCCAGGCACTTGACTCAGTTGCCTAAAACAATGTGAGTTTTTTTGAAAAAACTTGAAATCTCTGCTTGACTGACAGTAATAGGCTACAGCTCCATGGAACAGGCTGGTGCTGCCCAGGCCTGGAGTTCCTCCAGTACCCCAAGAAACGAAGCCGTGTTGCCTGGCTGATGGAGCTCAGGCAGCTGTCCCAGCCTACCAGGCCCTGCACCCGCTGGTACACGGCTTCATGGCTGTGTGCAGCGCTGTCGTTCAGCAAATGCTTCTGGAGGGCACCAGGAATGTGTGTTTCTGCCTTTATTTCTAAAATGTGGTATGTAGAAGCCAGAATAGTGAAGGCCATGCTGTTTGTGTGATAAACTTGCAGCTTCTTGTTTATGAGATAATTATTGCGCGATCCCTGAATGAAATTCCTCTAAGGTAACAGGCCTGTCAATCATATTAATTATTGCTAATAATAGTAATTATCATGTGAGTAAGCTACTTGCTTTCTTTATGAGTTTAGGCAAGTCAGTTCCCTAATGGGCAGCTTGTTTTTTTCAGCTGGAAAAAGATATTTTTTCTCAGTTAGAAAGGTGCTGCTCTGTGAGCATATAAAGCAGACTTTTTTACCACATTGCCTGTGTGGAAAGGGAGGTTGGGTGTGTGTGTGTTTGGCAGGTTGGAGGATTCGCTGTGCTGTGTGTAATCAGTGAGCAGTGGCCCACAAGCTGTGCAGTGGCTGATGAAGGGACTCGCAGCTTTGCTGCACTTGGGTGAGGTGAGGTTGTTTCATGTCACCCAGCAGTCAGCTGCCAAACACATTTGGTAACACAGGCATCGCTGAGAGCCAGTCCAAATCATCCTTTTTGTCATGTTTGCTTTGGGTGCTGGGCTTCCTACCCCCTCCTGGTCAGGGAAGCCTCGGACCACTGACTGTAAGAGTGCTGTGCTA
The DNA here is from genome assembly GCF_009819795.1 of Aythya fuligula. Taxonomy (NCBI): domain Eukaryota; kingdom Metazoa; phylum Chordata; class Aves; order Anseriformes; family Anatidae; genus Aythya; species Aythya fuligula. The sequence goes on along the minus strand of NC_045570.1, from coordinate 11,722,200 downwards.
AGGAAACAGAAGGACCCGGTTCTTCTGCAACCTGAATGCTGCCAGGGTCTGCACACTGGGACCTAAAGCAGGACACACAGGTTCTCGTTCACCTTCTGCCATGCCTCAGGAGATGCTGATGCCTGCCCTTGCTGAGGGCATTCCTTTCCTGCAGAGATCCCTCCAGCAGCAGAGTTCACAATTTGTCCCTAATTATCTCTGCTGCCTCTAACCATAATGGGTGTGTGGTGAGGGTGATGGCCAGAGCTTCACCACCTGAAGCGAATGCCCCGGCCCTGCACCTGTGCAGGCAGTGTGTGTGGGCACGGCGAGGAGCTGCCTCAGCACATCAAAGCCCGGGCTGCGGCCTGGGAGCGGCCGCTTCACTTCCACCGCCTGACGGCAGGCCCCGTGTCCTGGCCCGGTCTGGCACAGCCCAGATGGCCTTTCAAAAGCTGCTCTGACCTCTTGCCTTTTCTTCCTTCCCTTCCTTTTACATTAGTTTATTGTTAGTGCCTTCATTTCTGTTTGGGAAAAGGCGTCGGGGCAGCAGTTCCTGTTTTCTTTCCTGGCAGCAGATTCCTTCCCTGGCCAGGTGTGCCCTTGCCTGGTTCCGGGCCTGCTGGGCCTCCACTGACCCACAGGGACGTGACTGCCCGGCAGCTGGCACGAGCACTGCTCAGAGGCGTGGTGAGGGACAGCAACACCACCACAAAAACCAGTGGCGCTGAGGAGACCTGAGAGACTCTTGGTGGGCCTGGGCATCTGTACTGCCCTGCTGGAGCTGGCACCTGAGGTAAAGGCTGCTGGTGGTGCACCTGGGTTTAACTTTGAGCGGGTCCTCACAGGGACCGACCAGCACTTGAAGGTCACCTGAGGCATATTTACAGTTTTATACAGGGCCCTGCTCAGAGCTGGGAGCTGGGAGATGTGGCAGTCAAGTGGGGAATGGCTTCTTCAGCATCTGTATAGGGAGGGTGTAAAGATACTTATGGAAAGAAGCCTGTGCTGTCAGCAAGGAAGACCAAGAGGGAGCAAGGAAGGGCAGTAACAAAGCTTTCAGGGGAGAGGTTTAAGAACAGCTGGATAAGCAGCAGGGGAGTTCTAGAGGTGGTTGCTCCTGTGCCAGCCTAAGGAGGCCCCGTGGTCCCCTGAGGGCTGTCCTGGCCCAGTGTCTTATTTCTGTGACATATGGCACGGACCAGTTTTACCTCAGCGCCTCAGAGCAGATTGACAGTCTGAGTGCATTGCCTATGCCACTGGGCTCCTGGTCCCCACCAGAGCTACCAGGCAGCTGGAAAGACAAACAAGAGCTGACTCCACCTACCAGCAGTATGGAGACAGCAGCCTGTGAGATCGACAGCCCAAGAATGTGCACACAAAAGAAGCATTTCCCTCTGCCACGACAGTAAAACCGCCAGACAACCACATGCAGCATGTGATTTCCCAAAAGCATCAGCCCAGATCCCAACTTTTTTGTGCCACACACTGTTTCCCAGGATCAGATCACAGTGGCAACGTGTAAAAGGCACTTTTAAACACTGAAAATTAATCATATTTTCCTCAACATTGTTTATGGAAACCATGGAGAGCACTTCTGCCCCTCTGTGCTTGGCCAACTGGCTCAGCTTGCTGGCCCTGAGAGTTGAACCCTTCACAGATAGGCGGTATGTACGGTGCAGCTACTCTGTTTTGGAGAAGTCCAAGCTTGTTCTGTGAAACAAAAGCTTCAGCAGTGACCTGGGACAGGTTGTCTGTTGACCTGTAAGTACAGTCTTTTTCCCTTTTCCCTGCACTATATCTCTGGCAGTGTTGTTGGTGTGCATTGCCATCAGCAGCTGGTATGCAGCCCACAGTATGCACTGTGCCATCTGATTGCCAAGGCTGCAAATGGCTCATGAGAACACCCAAATATTTTGGAGCTTTGGTCACTGGGACCCTGACACAGAGTAGAAATAAGGTGAGTCAGGGTAATTCTGGTTTCCATCCTCGCTCACTGCTTTTACACTGATAAAATCTCATTGCCTTCAATGTAGCAGCTCCGGTGTAAGGCAGGGATCTGATCTGCCGTATCTAAAATCTGGTTGGGTTCAGTGATTTCTGGGTTCCTTTTTTAAATTCTTTTTTTTTGGGACTCTCTGGAGTCTGTTGAGTATTTCGTAACTCTAAAGGGAGCCATCAGTTTATGATGATCACAAGCATTGTCAATAGAGTTCAGCCAGCTGTAACGCAATAGAAAATGTTCAAGCTTGAAAATGAAATCTCTTGTTTTCAGTGTGATGTTCTGTCCTTCCCTCCATCATATACACATGGTATTGCCTTGATACCACAGGTAGCTCTGGCTGTGGTTGTTGTGACAGTGATTAATGTATTAATATTTTTAAAGGTGACAGGCTCATCCATTTGCTTTATTCCATGTTTGTGGTCCTTTAGAGACAAGTGCATCACTGATGCTGATTCCAATGGATCTGTGCTAGGTGTGATTTCAGCTGCTAAGAAAATTGTTGCAATTTACAAACAAGCCTTTTGTCCAGAATAATCTTCCTTGGTTTTAGATTTCAAAATTTGCAGGAATTGGAATGAGCTAGGTTCCATCATTTTTGCTTACAAGTAATATTTAGTTGATTAAGAATTTGTGAATGCAGGGTGGAGACAGGAGCCTAATCCTCATTTATTTGGATGGACGTTGCAGGGAGTAGAGAAGCCAGGAACTGGCCTTGCTAACACATGCAGCAGGGTGTGCTTTTTATTTGGCATCCTGAACAACTGGGTTTCAGAACAGAGTACAAAATTCTGACTGTACACTGTTTTAACAGGGAGAAGACTACGAGGAAAAGCGTTCTACAATGTCAATGGCAAGGTGTACTGTGAAGAAGACTTCCTAGTAAGTAAGACTTTTGGCATTATTTTCATTTTTTTCTTTTAGACCAAATTGTTCTTTTATATTGGGTTGTTTGCTTTGAGAGTTGCTTTACTCTTCTGGGACATCCTTCTGCCAGTGCTAGAATTAGGGGAGCATTTACCACTAACTCCTTGAAGACGGAATCAGACCCATAGTGGTGCCTATGAAACCAAGTACATAACTGTCCATAAGCCATCACAAAGTGTAAATTATGAGAATACACAGCGGAGCTGCTCAAGCTTGGGACTTGAATTGCAGCCACAAAGGCTCTCCTGCCAAGCTCAAAGTCAAACATCTGGGGAATACCAATCACAGCAAGAGGGGAGACGTTTTTGACTGGAGCACGTCATCGCTGTGTACAATGTTGCTTTGTTGCAGGCGCAGTTTTAATCACTGCTCTGCTAGGAGTGATGTGGAGCTGCATTGTGATTAGCTAAAAACTGTTAGCCACGGAGGAGCAACTAATTTTCTCTCCATGTGCCCAGAGCTTTTATAAATGGTGTGCTTTAATAGAGACTGAGTCATGAAAAGAAAAATGGAGCTTGTTGCTGAGCTGTGTTGTTCCAAAAATAAAATATTTGTGCAATTAAGGGTGAGGATTGTGCGGTACACAGAGAATGATTTGATAAGTGGCAGACCATTTATAATTAAGAATAAGGGGACAGCATGGCTGGGAATTGAACTGATATATTTTAGCTTATAGGATGATGAATTGGAGAAGCAGTATGTTGAATTTACAGCACCTTTATTTATTGAAATACCATTCATTTAGAAGCATTGGTCTTCCAGAACAACTTTCCATTTCTAATGAAAATATGGCCATCCTTTTTGCAAAGGAATGACTCAAAGTATATCCCACAACAAAAATGTTACTGGCAGTTCAGAGTACACAAATGCGTTTCTCATCAATGCAATCCATAAAAATAATGGAAAGTCCTAAAATATAAGCCGTATTTGCCTTCACATGTTTTACCTTTACTCTCAGCCTACCACGGCTGGAGGCTGCTGAGAAGAGCAAATTGTACTTTGTGCAGAAACGTTTTGTGTTATAATTGAAATGTGTTACTGTTTTGTTTGCTTTTAAGAGAGAAAATTATTTGTTCTTCCATGCTGTTTTCAGCTTTCTTTCCCCCATTTCTGCAGAAGTGTAGGGAGAGGAAGAAAAGGTGGAGTGTATGATAGAGGGGCTCGAACCTTTGAGATTTTTTTTTTTTTTTTTTTTTTTTTTTTTTACTGTGTTGGAATGTACTTTGCCCATGACCAAAACTTTCATCCAGGTTGAATGATGTGATTGTTGCTGTTATCTTGTAATTTCAGCCTAAACATGACAAAAATCTAAAAATCTACATCTTTTTGGAGAACATTCAATTGGGGGGGGAGGCACAAAGGGGTGGAACCGTTTAATTCTTAGATGTGCTGCAGTAGGCTTCTGAAGGGAGACACAGTGATTTTCTCAAGAAAACTGAGGTTAAGGACCTGATAAGAATACATTTTCTGCAAGTAGAGGAACAGTTGGGACATTCCAGGCATCGATTTTTAAGCCCAAGCGTCCTTTGGATGCATCTTAGCAGGTTCCCATTGTCACAGGGAGATGAGAGAGAAGCAGACCAAGGGACTGCAGCAAAAGGCAGTAAAATAAATTAAATTCTGATGTTATCCCTGCCAGTGTTAAACTCGCTGCTTCTCAAAAAGTAAATTAATTCTCTTTTAGCTTCCCTTGAGCAGACCTCATAGCAAGCATACCAGGAATTGCCTTGTTTCTCTAATAAAATCAAACACCTTTGCCTACTTCAGCGTCCTGAGGACTGAGAAAGCTCAAAGCGTAGCAGTCAGAGGAAAAGTCCGCAGAGTAGCATTTAAAAGGAAATAATTTTACCTGCTTCTTGCCCCCAGGTTTTGTTCCTAGCCACTACAAGGTCCCAGTTCTGTCTAAAAAAGAGGTGTTTTCCATCCAAAGCAGTTAGCCAAATGCTTCTTGTGTAACTGAGAATTTAAGTCTTCATTGTAATTCCAAGTCTCCATTGTAACACTCTTACTGCAGCTTTATATGCCATACTTTTTTTTTTTTTTTTTTTGTCAGTACACTGGTAGGAAGTTAGGAAAGTCAAAGACGGGGGTAGGAGTTTGTGTAAAAAGTTTTTCCTTTTGGATGTATTAGGCTAATCTTGCACTGTGGCCTCTGACCACTGCCATGCACGCTTTGCAGGCCAAGAAGAGAGCACACAGAAGGAGGCAGAACTGTGGGTGCTGCCGTGCATTATAACAGGCTCTGGAGTTGTCCTGTAGCCCTGTCTCCACAGGTCCCTCACAAAGAGCTGTCTCCTCTTTCCTGCAAGCCTCCATCCCGTCCTATAGCAGCAGCGTGTATATAGAGCCTATATACGTGCTCCTCTGTGCCCGGAGCAGGCAGCATGGGGCAGTGCTGTCCGTCCCCCTGCTACTGCTCTGTGTCTCACGGGTTTGCTCCAGGTGCTCCCTCAGCACCCCACCAGCAGGACTGGGGATGTCCCTGAGGCTGGGCCAGGCACAGGGAAGAAGCAGCACCCTGCTGTGGCCCTGCAGTAAGTTGGGCAGGAACAGTGGCAAGGCAAGAAAGCTGAACTGGTTTTCGCTGTGAAACAGCCAATGGAGATACTTTTTAGGGAAGAATGGATATTATGTATGGGTTTCTACTTATTGGAACTTTTAGAAAAGTTTAAATTTTTGCCATGTGTGTCAGTATTTTACTTCTGGAGTGCTGATGTTCTCTGTGTCAGAACAACTCCTGTAGAAGCAGCCTCCAGAACCGTACTTTGTAGCTCACAGAAGGTACCAGGTACTTTAACTTTCAGGTCAGCTCTTTCTCTCCAAAGGTGTTACATTGAATTCACTGAGGTATTATTCATGGTCCTTGAAGGCAAGACCTTCAGAAATGCTGTTATCCGATCCTTGGAAGTGTTCAGCACCTGCTGTAAGAGCAGAGGTCACCCTCCTTGGCTAAACCGTCTCTTTCAAGGTTTAGCACAGTGCTGGTGCCACCCACTCAAGGTGTGTCTTTTCCACCCTAGAAGCAGTTGCGTTTCAGTGGTGAAACGGCTCACATTTTTCAGGAGAGCTCACTTGTCACTTAAAGCACAGTGAGCGCCAGAGAGCTTTGTCTACCAAGTTGTTTCAAAAAAAATCAGTCTGTGAAAGTGTGACATGAGGAGCTGCTAGTGTTAAGCATTCCAAGTCTGACCCTTTCTTTGAAAAGTGCTTTTAATTTCTGGAAAAGGTGTTATAGAAATGTAGATGTTATCATTCATTATGAGCAATTTCCACTGTGGAGCCATAAAGCAATCCAAAGCACAGATACACCCATCAAAACCTCTGGCAATAGCCGCAAGGTACATTCTTCTAACAAATAGTTTTCCCACATGTTTGCTCTTACTGAGGGCACAGATTATCTTTCTCTGAATCAGGCAGCTTATTTTGCTCATTCTTTCCAGGGAAGAAATGCTAGAAGTTTTTAGGCACACTCGTGGAGTTGCAGGTGGAGAAGAGATGCCACATGGAACTGCTGTGGTCGTCCTTCTGAGAACAGTGCCAGCCTTCCTGTGTGAAGGGCTGCGAATCGATGCATTAGGGATGGGACACCACCACTGATGGAGGGCATGGCACTGCTCTGCCTTCTTCACTTGTCAGCCTCCTGGTTCCTTGATTAGCTGCAGATTCTGTCACTGCTTAAATCCAAACCATATTGGCTAAATGTGGTCAGCGAATCAGACTTAAAAAACAAAAAATAAAAAATCCCAGATATTCCACTTCCGCCTAATCATGGTGTAGAGATTGCCTAACCTGTGCAATTTCCAGTAGGAACACTTGGGTAGTGATATTGTGTTATTGGACAATAAAAAGAGCAGTAAAAAAGAAGAAAACAAAATAAAAAACTTTTCCCTGGTTTGCTTTAGCTCGAGGGAAGATGCAGTCACTCGTCTTCACGCCACCTTAAGGCAGCAAGTCCAGCAATACCCAGCTCTTTTCTCAGCCCTGTTAGGACAGTTATTTCATGAAAGGAAATAAAACAAATGACCGTTTAATCCTTCCCTGAAAGCTTTTAGGACACAGATGGCTAACTAGCCATAACAAGGACACTGTTCCTGGTGAAGTGAACAAAAAATAAATGCCTTACTGTATAATAAATAATCCCAGTCAGATGTTCTTGTTCCATTTCGTTGATAAATTGCTGCCTAATCAAGGGTGAAGGAAAAATAGCTCAATAATTTTAATTTGTCTTTCCTGTTCAATGCTCAAATATCACGTAAAGAAATTTAAAAGAAATTACTGTTTTTCTTGGCAAAAAAGACTTTAAAAGTGTCACCAAAGCAGCCTGAATTCTTAGATCTATTATTGCCTTTATTTCTCTTTTTTTTTTTTTTTTTTTTTTTTTTTTAAACTTTTTGATAGGCTTTTCCTTTTTCTCTTGAGGTAATGAGCATTATTGAGTGGGGGTCCAGCAGAGGTTAAGAAATTAGAGAATTTCCCTCCAGGGAGCAGATGAGAGGAAAAATGAACCTTGTGACAGATGTTAGTTATGTTGCTAAATGCACTGCTGAAGACACTCAGATGCAATGGAGATAGCCTATTACAGACACCACAAGCTGTAGTGCGTAGCATTAAGGTCATCTAAAACTTCCCCTTTCAAGATTTTCCCATTTCTTTAACAACTTTGCCAAATTTAATCCTTTAGGCTGAATTTCTCCATGCCAGAATTGTGCCTCTGGCCAGCTCTGCTGTCATTTATTGTCGAAAGTTTCATCTAAACCTGTTCATCCGTTTCAGTAGGACTAGGGGAAGATTTGTCACTTTGCCCATAAATCCTCAAAGCGAAAGGCTCTAAAAATGTAGTTTTGCACATGCCAACCATAAAGAGAGACTTAGGATGCTGAAAGCCCCCAGGCCTTGGGGTGTTGGCTTTTTGCCCTTCCTACCCCTGAGCGTGGCCAGCCCTCATGATGGTTGTTGAGTGCCTCCTGCCCCGGCCTCCAGAAGAGGCAAGGGCTGAGGCTGTGGCAGAGGGGAGGGCAGGCAGCCCGCGGGCAGTGGGGGAAATGGGGCGGGATGCTAATGGAGGACTAGCTGGGTGGTGGGCGTTTGGGAGCAGGATTTGCACCTTCATCTCCTGTAGCACCAAATACAATGAGACCTTGACCCTAATTTGGGCCCCTGGCATACAGGGCTGCAATGTAAATATTAATAATAACGAAGCTATTCTTCTCAGTTTGTGCACGTGCTGTTCTCCAAGCCTGGCAGTGTGGGAAATGGCCGCCCCACTCGCTGGGGCCCTAGGAAGATAGTTTTTATTTAGAGTGGTGGAAGCTGGTGTCAGCTGGAGTCAGGGGTTTGATTTTCCATCTCAGCAAGTATAAATGTTTGGAGATCCCCTTGGGAGGTGAGCACTGGGGCTAGTGCATTAGCCAGAGAGCCCATCACTGCTAAGTGAGACTCTCTCAGAAAAAAATAGACTCCAGTTGAAAAGGTAAATGATTAAAGTTGCAGCTTATATCCATTTCATATCTAAGGGGAATTGTAAAGCAAATGTAGTTCTAGATACTTATGAGGATGTTGCATTTCAGAGACTCGCTATTAAAATGCATTCTCCAGTCAAAGGACAGACAGACACGTTTGTTTATTGATGTGTTTAACAGAATAACGGAATCAAAGCTTGGAAAGGGATTTGCTGCAATAGTCCTGGTAGACAGAAATGTGTGGAAGTCTGTGAGCAGTTTCAAGGCACTGACCCTCTGGGCTGGGACAGGAGGTGCCTTCAAGTTCCAGAACGCTGATAGCATTAATCAGACATGGGCAGATCCACGGCACACGCAGTGAAAGGCATCCTGAACGCTGGGCTTTGCTGTGCTCCCAAACACTACCCCTGAAAACAACGGCAAACAGATTATAGCATGTTCTGTAATCCGTGCATGAGGGAGTGAGGTTCAAGTTGTTACTTGTGTGTGTCTTGCTTCATCCCCTCCCTGCCAAAAAAATTATGAATATTGTTTTTCCTTATTTTTTCTTGACAGTTCATAGTATACCAGTGGTCCAGGTTTTATTTTACGAACAGATTTGACAGCAGTGATGATTAATTGTGGTATTCTGAATTGAAGTGTTGCATTAAACCTACAGATGGGCTTTAAATACAAATTTCACAATATTTAGGGTATAGCCAGATACTTATTGGCTTGTGCAGTTTAGAGTTAATTATCTCAGTCATCCCGAGGAGCGTGTAGAGCTGGCAGTCTGGATTCACCTCTCATTGTACCTCACCGTACTGCTGTATAGCCCACATCAAGAAGTTACACGGCCACTGAAGCCGGTGGCAGAACTCCCATAGACTTCAGGAGGAGCTGGATTTTCCCCCAGGAATTAATCCCAGATGACAAGTTTTTAAAGCTAAAGCCCACGTTAAAATGTTGGCACCAAGGCTGAGAAACATAAGGCTGAATTCTGCAAACACTGCATTGCATGGCATGGCAGACTGTAGGCTGCTAATAGGAGAGAAGTGGTGTTTTGAAACAGGAGACCAACTGGAGTCCAGAAAAATCTCGGGTTTGTAAAAGAGCAATACACAGGCAGTACCTAGCCCCAGATGGTAATACAGATAAACATAATGTAATGAATGTCAATGTGTAGGATCTGTATTTGCTAAGATGCTCGGTGTTTCCTGAATTTGGTTATGGATTGTTAAGTGGGTCATGGGAATCACTCTTTGAGCCATGACAAAATAGACAAGGAAGACAAAGATTTTTTTAATTATTTATTTATTTTATGAGACTTACCATTATGGACTAGGTCTTGCAGCTGTCTCATTCTTCACATGTGCTAGTGGCATGTTGTGGAAAGTGCGTTAGGAAGTCCAGTCAATTTCATGTCAGAGAGTCATTCCCCCACTTCCTCTTGAGATGCTGATCCAAAAACTCAGATTATCCCTTTTTTTCTTAATATTGCATTGAAAAATAAATTACAGTAACTGAAGCACACTTAAAAAGGAACTAGAGCTCTTTTTAATTATGTGGAACTCCTGCCAAACACTTGTAAGCAGACAGCATTAATTTTTTTCTATGGGAGCATTAGAAAAAAAAAACATGTGAGAAAGTGGTGTGTTTCCACTTCTGTAGTAAATGCTGGTATTAGTTGCTGTATGTTTTGAATTGAAATCTTTCAACAACTGTTTAGAATAAAATGCAGACTTTTTTCAGGAAGATATGTTCTAGACAGTTTCTTTCACAGTGTGCATAATAGATGGTAGCATTGACAATAAATAAGCCGTAGCAAGAGTGTAAGTGCTACGCAATGTAAGGCGTTGTACAATGTGAATTGAGTTCATAGATTTCGCACTGTATGATACAGTGCTGAGTTAAATTTGTTGCTTCAGGTTTCTTTCTTGTTCATTGTCACTGCAAAGCTTCCACAGGAGTTTGTCCAAGGAAGATCTAGCTGAGAAAATCATCATTTTACTCATAATTAATCAGACAAAGTATCCTTGCCGAGTGCTCACTTAGGGATCTCTGTAGGCTCCCCATGAAGTAGATGGCTGTTCCCTTCTCAGAGGCGATGAAATGCCTGACTGCTAAGGCAAAGTTAGTTACCAGCTAAATTCCTGAGTTTTGGCAGTGTTTTGTGCACGGCCCAACAAACTGAGAGAACATAAAGTCCCTCCCTGCTCTATCCATGTCCTTCAAACTTAACTAAGTGGAAACACAGAAGCACGAAGATATGCTGCTGTGTTAGTGTTTCCTTACTGGCACCAAGACAGAACAAAGCAACAGGAAGATACATGAAAGGGTTTCAGGCGAGATGAAGGGTAAAGTTCTGGACCATTCTGCTTTAGTTTAATCTCTGCCACCTGCTCTGAAGTTCCTGTATCTCTGAGCCTGCTAAGGCCCCATTTTGTTCAGTTTAGTTTAATCATTGCATTTAGATGTGTGGGTAAAACAACAAAAAAAAAACCATCTGCATGAAACCAAATTTGATATTCTCTCCCTCTTTTAATGTGACCCTATGAATTTCTTGCATTGTTGTGTCCCATGTACTAAGGGTCCCATGCAGAGAGCAAACAATAAAGCAGCGAGAAGACAGATGCTCTGCTAATGGGAAACCAAGGAGAAGAGAGTCTGTGAGGGATTACAGGCAGCCTGGGGTTGGAATACATTATTAGCATAGCACCCAATTCAGAAATTCGTTTTCAGAATTAAATGCCTGCAGCATTTTGGCAAAAACTCCTGATCATCCCTCTCTAAAGCCCTTAAAGCATGAAAGGGTAAGAATCTCAATTCTAGGCTGAGCAGTCACATTCAGCAACTTTGCAGTGCTGTAACAGTTTTTACAGCTTCATACCATCGGCAGCAATTGCCACACCTACTGAAATGTAACCCACTTGATCTGTTTGCACAAACCTTTAGCAGGTTTTGAACATCCCCATCAAAGAAGAAAATGGGCCTGAATGAGATTCCAGGGTCTGTTTCCAGGAGGAAGGTTTTGTTTTGCTGAGTGCCTAACAGCAGGGAAGTGCATCAGCCTCTCCTTGGGCATGGTTAGGCATGTGAAGGAGGAGCAGCGACATGTCTTTTCAAAGATCTGACATTGCCTAAGGTAGAAACTTAAGGTCCTGAAGCCTTTTTCAGGCATGCTGTTTTTTTATTATTTTTGCTTTTGAAAATGGTGATGAGAACATCGCGCTGTGAAAGACCCTTGGTAGACAACCAAGATTCAGTTGAAGGATTGACGGCAGACAGGAAAAATGTTTTCTTACAGTACTTGGTGGGATTATCCTCCATGCATAATTGTTCATTATATACTCAAAATTCATTGTTAAATTCTTTTGGACATAATGCACATTAGACAGAAGAGTTCATAGACCCCAAGATTATCACAGAAGGACACTAACAGTCCAAGTATTTGGGACAGAAGGGGACTTGTTTTCCTCATACACTGGAACAAAGACTCTTGGACAGAATCATTAGACATTTTTAGCCTGTTTGGTAATCAAAGTATAGTAGATGGCAAACAAAATAGAAGTTCATCCAGCCAGTTCTTCTACTTTATTTTTTACTTTTCTGTTTTGACGTAATTGACATAACTTCAAGGTTTATTTAGTTTTCTGAGTCTTATTTTATATGAATATCGTTGGGAAGCTTTATTTTGAAGTCTAGATTCTTGCACACAGACTGAGATTTTATTATCCTGAAAGAGAATTCAAGGACAAGGTAAATATGGGAAAAAACAGTTGGGACCAAACTGAGGAATCAGGAAAAATAATATACCAGCTCTTCCATGGTAATGTTTTCTTTGCTTTTTGTTAACTAGCATCTTATTTCTAATGCATGGAAAAGACAGTAAAGGCTAATGCTTCATTTTGAGCTTTGAATGTCAGAGCTGTTGTTTTATAACAACTTCTTTCAAAGTTTTTGTATGTGCCTAGTGAACATCTATAATGAATACCTGGGAAAGTTCAAAAATACGCTTATTTGTCCTGGGTATGTACTGTCTGTAGCCTTTTGAACATGCCAGTCTAGTTTTGAGCTTGGTCGGTATTTGTCATCTTACTGGTCTGCCAACAGTTCCTTTTTTTTTTTTTTTAATGGCACATTTGAAAACGTTATAAAGTAAGCCTAGTTCTCCTTCCATCTGGAATGAAATTGTATGTATAAAATACCATGTGTACAGGAACTGTATCTGTGGTATGGCTTCTCTGTTAGGATCTTGCGTATCAGCTCATATTATTTCACTGTTTCACCTCAATCTGCTTTTCATGTCTCCAGATTGTGAGGAAGGGCTGGTATGCCCAAAATTTTTTTTTCACCCTCCAGCTATGTCAGTAATGAAAGTAACTACAAGTCTGTACAGCCTAACTTCTCTTCTCATGCAGTTAAGTAGTTCACAAGCTCTGGGGGACCAGTGCTTCTTCCACCCGGCCATGCTGGGAACCCACCATCAGGGAGGCTCTTGGGTGTGCTGGGATGATAATGCCGCCGTTCTGCCTTGTCTACTGTCTAGAGCAAATCGCAACTTCTGTCTTGTTGCACACACAAGGCTTGTGAAGCTTAATAGTTATCGAGTGTTTCAAAGACAGAGGTTAACAATTTTAATTAGTATTTTAAGACTTTGTAAGTTTTCTTCTAAAATTGAAAACCTAGCATAACAGCTGTTTGAATTCTCAAGGTTTCTAAAGAAGTTTACAGGTGAGATACAAAAATGTAGAGAAAATGTTTTATTCTTTACTTTTGCACAACACTGTCCACAGTACAACCACCATATAGAAAAATGGTGCTGCTGGGATCCTAGACTATTTTTCTTTTCCAGTCCAAGAAAATTTAAAGCACAAGCAGAGCCTAATCCAAACCCCAGCTTTCAGTGAATCAGGAGGTTTCTGGTTTGTCTGGGATCAATACTGTGATCAGAAAAGAGAACAGTGTAGTGGTGAAGGACAGTGAAAGATTTTATCACTGCTAGTAGACTTACTGCCATTTTGCGAAGTCTTAATTGGGTAATCCAGTTCTGGATGTGTTTGACAAATAACAATTCTCTTGTTAAAAACAAATCATGGTTTTAATATAATAGGGTTAGTCATATAAAGAGTGATTTTGTGTCAGCAAAACCTTTCTTTCTGACAAACAGTGTAATTTATGACAATCTAGTTAGCAATAAATGACATTAATCTGACCACTAAGCCATTCCGTTCCTGGGGAATAACGTTCCCTCTTAATCAATAGCTGGGTAAATGCTCCTTTGCATTCCTTATCAAATGACAGCCAGATGGTACTGGTAAATTCATTCCAGCAGGATTTTAGAATTAGCTGGGTTTGTATTATTGTTAATCCTCTGCTGTCTGCGCTGCCAGGACCTACCCACCTGTTTCCAGTAACCCTCGAGTTCACAACCTTAGGAAATAGTCTAGCCAGATGGTTACTCAGATACAGTGCAGCCAAGAAGCATCCCAAGTAGTGAGGACTTTTTTCTACCTCAGTAAAAAGAACAAAACAAGTATTTGGATACAAAAACTGCTACCTGAAATCAGGGAGGTGAACTCAGCCATTTCTCCATGTCCAGACTTGCACACCAGTTTCATTACTCAGTTCAGAATGGGATCTCCCAGAAGTAGCCAGCTACGACTGCCACCCCTGGATGTGTTCCTCAACACTCTGGTCTCTTTGCTGAAGTTTGAAAGTTTCTTCAGATTGTACAAGCCGTGTTCCTTAGTGCATAGCAAATACAGAGCTGTGAGAGCTGCTGTAGCATCATTTACTGACTTTCAGGGCCCATCAAAGGGTCTGCAAGACCTTTTTCTTCTAAACTGCTGTGTTGCATAGCAACAATAATTTTGCCTCGAACCTCTTGATGTGAAATAATATGTAATCCCCTCACACCAATAAAAAGAAAAACATATGGCAGCGCTAGGCTGTGAACCACTGGCTTTTGAAGTGAGGGGACAGTTAATCCCCACGAAATCAAGGGGGAATGGAGCAAGCCATAGGCTCTGTTAGGCTGAGCCTCTGAGGATGCATTAGGTGCTCTGAGTCAATTACCCTGAGCTCTGTCAGGAGAGTCCAGTTTGCCCTTATCCTCCCAGTCACCATCTTTTATCGTATATGACTACAGTACATTTCAGGCAAGCTTACAAACCTAGTTGCTGAAATAACCGTACAAGTGCCTGGGCACCCCTTTCCTCTGGCAGGAAGGAGTACACATGCTGCACTTGTACGGATGAGGGTAAAGTTCAGCCACTGTAAATACCAGTTTCAAAATTACATGGCTGGAGTTCATCAAGCAAATGTCTCTTTCCTGTAGGGTAGTTGTTGGGTAGGTCAATCACCTGGCCTGATAACCTTGATATTATTTGTACGTGCCTAAGCATAGGGTTAAAGAAACTTTGGCATCTGAACCAGGACCTGCTTTAGGGGCCCAGGTACAAAGATGAGACAAAAAATGTGCAGGGAGGGAATGTGGAGCTGTGGTCCCAAGTGCACAAAGTACTTCCCTGCGGCCATGCTCCAGGGACTGCACCCCAGAGGGCTCTGCTGCCAGGCTGCCCAGCCTTTCCTTTTCCCATTGCTTGCAGCTGGGCTTCGTATCACAGGGAACACAAGCTCCTCCATCTGGACTTTTAAAATTGTCTCATTGATAAAAAGCTTGGTATCCACAAGGTAGCTAAATAGTCCTTGGGCCTGTCTCCATCTTTCCAGGCTGCATATAGTACTGAGTGAAATGTAGGTCCTAAAACTGAGGTCAGTAAGCATCCTGTTGCTAGTTTGAGTGCGAGTCAGGAGGTCAGTCCTGCACTGTTTACTTCTAAATTATTTACTTTACCCCACTAGCACAGCAAAAAGAGTGACTAGAAGCTAATTCCAGCACGCCAAATGAACGCAAACTCCCTGAACAGGCTTCAAAGCTAAAAATCATATTTTTAAATGATATTGTTATGTTGCAAAGCTCAGTATTTACAGCAGATTAGGAGGCCAAGCTGGTACTTCAGCACGCTGCAAGAGCAGAACCAAGTTTTCTGAATCAGTCTTCCAAACCTATTGTGTAGTTTGCTGGCAAACAGCGCGGTGTTCATTTAAAAGGTATTTCTGCAGCTAGAAGAGTGGTTACTAATAATCCTGTTTTTTCTGTCGTTTTAACAGTATTCAGGTTTTCAGCAAACAGCAGACAAGTGCTTTGTTTGTGGACACCTCATAATGGAAATGGTAAGAGAGCTAAGCTTCTAACTGTGGGATGTCTTTTTGATGTATTTTGGATAGTGCTCTGTGAGACGTGCTTTTTCCTTTGTCAGACTATTGTTGTCTCCATTATTGTAAAGGTAATTTTTCAAATTGAGGCAGTATCATAAATATATTCATGTTGTATTACTCTAAAGTACAGGAAGTTGGGCTTTTCTTATACCTGAGATCATGGGATTCTGTTGTTCTGCCATGTGCCAATTAAAAATAAAAAATAAAAGGAATTTAAATACTAAAAGGGGAAAATAGACCACAGCTTTGTATGAGAACGTGGTAAAGGAAAGCAGGTGTTGTGTAAGACAGTAGAATAGTAAGAGGATGGAGTCTGGTCTAAGGAAGAGAGAAGCATTATCAGTAGTCTTGAGGTTTGTTGCCAGCTCTGTGACTTGCTTTATTTACCTTCTGTCACTTGCTCCATGTCTGTTAAAATCCATTATTGCTACTGTGATGTGCAGGGAGCCAGCAGTCAGAGTTACTTTTATAATTAAAAATCAAAGAGCCATGGGTTGGGCCAGATACTGTTGGCATCATTTCACTTGGAAAAAGTAGGATGAATTTTGTCTGTTCTTCCTAAGCAAAAATGCCCAAACAAATGAAATTGCTTGCATATTGAAGAAGTGCAGATCGTGTATATGTCAGTGTTTTCCTTTTGCTTTAAAATGTATGTGAACATTAGCGTGCCTACTAGAAGTAGCTATTGCATTGCAACACGGAGGCGCAGTAGGAGCTGGAACAGAGACTTCACTAATGAGGATTCTGGCTCATATCCTGGCACCACTGGTTGGACAAGGATATTGTTCGTTTTAGCCCAAGAGCAAATTTCTAGAGTTGTGTCGTGCAGGGAGGGGGATCCCAACTTGCATGCTTTCAGCTGGCCCTTAATTGCAGAACGCCAGGCAAGAGTCCATAATATCTAGTTGGTGGAGCTCAGTAGCTGGAAGTTTGGCAGGTGCTCATCTGCTTTTCTTCCATCAGCAAGTATGCTCCAACAAAAGGAAACAGCTCTGGGAGCTCCAGGAATTAGGCAGTCTTATTTGGCTAATTGCTCTGTGTTCCTCCCCAGGAGTGCACAGACACAAACATGCCTGCACAGTCGTATTACTGGTGTGCAGCTGAGGAACCGTGCTGCAGCCCCACAGGCTTGGTTGCAAGCCTGAAGCTGTTCAAGGCTGAAAGTGCAGTCGAATTAGGGATTGTTCTGTGCAAAGGGTGGCTGCGCAACCACAGCAGGCTAACAGTGCATGTTTTGTAGCTGCTTGGATAGCAACACGCACACACAGACAAGTTGTGTCTGGGTAGGAACAGGCTTGCAAATCAGAGTCTGATGTCAGTCATTGAACAGAGAGCTATAGAGATTTGTTAGAAGAGGGAAAAGGTGAAGTTAAGTTGACTTCACGCATTTTTCCTATGCTCCATACCTTATTTCATGTTGATTTGAACTTTATCTGTAGAAACACCTACATGGCCATGAGAACTTGATCAGGGGAGATTTTCCATCTCCAGCTTATTAATAGCTCCAAGATGAGTGTTCTTGCTAGCAGAAACTTTCTGAGATTACCTTTCAAAGGTGATTCTTATACCTGAACTGCATGCAAGTGGTGCTGTAAGGTGTTGAGAGATGCCTGAAGATGATACTATGTCTAACCCTTCCCAGAACCATGTTCATGGGCTTGATGTGCCCTCCGTAGTGTCACAGTAAGTACAAGGATGCCATGAGGAGGGGATTTTTCTGTAGCAACCTAGAGGAGACTGCGTAAACCTGTCCTTAAAGCCTTTAAAATGCAGCAGGGAAGGTCAGCATGGCAGAAGGCAGCGCAGTTTTGATTACCCATTGATACAGATGGAATTTAAACTGAAACTGATGGGCCCCAGTGACAAATAGCTAGTTAGTAACTGTGGTGGAACAGGAGCGTTAATAAAGGGCTATCTATTTGCTTGTTTTATTGTTTTACTTTGTAGATTTTAATAATGACTCCTTTGGACTCTCTGTCACAGCGTGTTACATTTTGTGAATTAACTCTGTATCTCACTAACTTGTATCTGCAACAGATTTTTCCAAGAAGTAGTCACTGAAACTATTTTTAATTTCTATTGGGCAATATTGGCTCTGCAGAACTAAAAGTGATGGGACTTAGTCTGATTTTCACAGTTCTCTGTCATCATTGGGAGCCTAATAGAAACCCACAGAAATAAGCAAGCTCATTGTTTTAAACGGCCCCTTGCTGACAGATCTCCAGAGTGGTAATTTCATTCTGAAGTGTGTTTCTTACTGTCATTTTTAAGAGTCGGACATAGCAGTGGATGGGGGAATCTCATGTAATCATGCATCCACTTATTTTGTTGTTTTGCCTCTTAAGATCTTGCAGGCCCTTGGAAAGTCATACCATCCTGGCTGCTTCCGCTGTGTGGTATGTAACGAGTGTTTGGATGGAGTCCCCTTCACTGTAGATGTGGAAAACAATATTTACTGTGTCAAAGACTACCATACGTAAGTAAATAAATCCAGTGCATGCTTGGAAAAATTATACAAGTTAAATTATTGGTATAGTTGTAAGCGTTGCAGCAGATAAAAAGGGTTATTTCTGTCTGCTGTGATGTCCCTCAGTGCTCTTCTCACATTTTGCATTTGTAAAGTGTTTTAAAGTTTTAAATGTCACTTTGTGGGCCTAGTGTGACATTCAGGGGCTAGATGAGGTTGAAAATCAAGTTATGTCAGAGGATATATTCCTCTGGTGCCTGCTTCTCTACTGCTTTCAGGATTTCCAACATGAAGTAGACATGGCTAATTGTGCAATGATGTTAGGTTTTGCTGGCTTTAATAAGTCTAGATTCTGGTAGCGCATCACTGGAGAGTATAAGTTACATTAACCTAGACTGGACAGTAGACGTGTAATTAGCAGCTAGTGTTAGAATGATTTTAGCCTCACCTTACAAAATGTTTCGTGGTTAAGTGATTGCTTTTGGACTCCCTTCTGCTCTGCACTTTAAACTCAGCCCTATTGGTTTAACTGACTGCTTGGTGAGGATGGAGCAAATGTTGGCCCAGTAACTGTCATAAAATACAGCTGTGGATAAAACCAGTTGATGTATTTGGTTTAAGTAGGTCCTAGCCCAGATCAGACCCTTTCACACTTAGTGTGTCAGTTGGTGACATTCCTTGGGTCGTGAGGTGCTCTGCAAAATTTGAACAACTTTAAGAGTAAAGAAAGCTGAGAGAAAGGGCATATATGGGAGTAGGGCTGGACTGACTATGCCTAGAAGGAAGACCTATGCAGTAAAGGTGGGGTAGATCTGCCTTTGTAAACTTCCTTTTCACGAAATATGACCAAAAAAATTTAGAGATGCTTCCAAGCCTGGATTTACATTTTGCTAATGAGAGGGCCTGGTTAGAATAGGTCTCTTGGTTCTACTTTTTGGAGAGGCTTTGCATGTAATTTGAACAATTTCTTCTCGCACCCTAGGGTTTTCGCACCAAAATGTGCTTCCTGTAACCAGCCGATTCTACCAGCACAGGTACGTGTTAGCATGCAGAGACTCTTTAGAGAAAACAGCTGTTGGCATATGAACACTTTGCAAAAACACATTAGATGCTTTTCCTCCCTCTTTCAGAGGCTGTAGTATGTCAGATACTAAATTAAATACAGTTCAGCAGTAATGTCACTCCCAAACATTCCCAGAGGTTGTAATA
The DNA here is from genome assembly GCF_009819795.1 of Aythya fuligula. Lineage (NCBI taxonomy): Eukaryota > Metazoa > Chordata > Aves > Anseriformes > Anatidae > Aythya > Aythya fuligula. Next base: position 11,702,894 of record NC_045570.1, on the reverse strand, counting down.
GTCATAGCACTTATGCAGCATAGTACTTTGTATCTTTAGGGTGCTTTCCAGGTCTTGATTATGCTGTTATAAATCTTGTTTAATTGAAAGCCCTGACCAGGGCTCCAAGAACAACCCAAGAAGTAAAGCCCTGTTTATTTTTAGAATCTCCCATTAGCAGACAAGGAAAATTGCTGTTTGAGCTATGTTTGCATTTTTGATGGAATGTGTGAAGATGCCCAAGCTTGAAAAGACTTCTGAGGGGTTACCCTGACCCTGTGAAAAGGCCACATAGCCTGTCATCCTGGGGTGGCACTGTAATAAGAGTGCTTGAAGGGGTGGAAAAGCAGGTAGAAAGGATGGCTAAAAGGAAAGTCAGATGAATGACTGCTGCTTGCAACCTCAGCCCATTGTGGCAGTGTCGTTAATACAGTAAGATTTGTACGTTAAGACAATCCTTTTCTGCCTGCTGCAGTGATGTTTGTGTAGGACCCTCTGAGTTCCCATTGTTGAGGTCACTGACCAGCTCATTCACAAGCAAGAGCCTCAGCATCTCACTCCTCTTCTTTGGCATGTTTATAGAGCCAGAGCTTGCTGTCTGTAAGCTGCTGTGCCCCAGTAAAGCTTAGGGCTAGAGCCTCTCAGCATGCCCACCTCTACCACTCTGCACGTTATTTTCCGTTTGTAATTCTTTCTGTTAAATGGTAAAGTCTCACATAATTTAAAACCTTATAAAGGCTGAGACAGAACTACCTGCCCTGCTGGTGGGGTGTAAGGAGAAAAGCCCTATGGAAACTTCCCTTGGTTTTGTGTCTTACAAAATTATATATATATATAAAGCATATAAAATATAAATACAAATATATATATATTTAGATACAAAAGTAAATAAAAAGAAAAGAGAAGAAAAAGCAGCCCTACTGCTGACTCATCTGATGGTTAGCGGGATAGACTCCATGTTCTTTCCCATGGAGGTCTCATAGGTTAGATCAAAACTAGCAGTGCAGGTGCTAACTTGCCTACAGCTTGTCTTAGACGTAGGCTACGTCATATCTGATGCTCTGACCACGCCTGCAACTGGAAACAATGCAGGGCAGCAAATTTAATGAGTTCTGTCTTCAGAGGCATCAGAGTGGCTCAGAGAAAGTCTGTGAGGTTAGAAGAAGGGTATGGGCTGCTCAGCAGGGCCTGGGGCTCAGCCAGGTATTGCACAACTCCACTACATCCACCCTCATGCTGAGGTTTTTGGCCTGTGCACGTAATTACCTGCTGGACTAGTATGTAAATCTCCATGGGGTACATAGAGTGACACATGTGTGTGCAAAATATTTGTGTACCATCTGGTTTGAGGGGAATAGAAGTCCTGGAAAGATCAGGTCAGGATTTCTATAGGGAAGAGTGACCCAATCAGTAAGTCATGTTGTTTGGCTGGTAATCTGTGCAAATCCTGGGTGCCCTTGGAAAATGATTTGATCTCAAGAGAAATTTGTCCTTTGAGCATGAAGGTTTGGCTACACTTCCCAAAGGACCTCTACAGCTTAGCTCTGTCAGATACCCGTGCTGCTGCTGAACTGCAAAAGCAGTGGTGCAGTGCTGTGCCTAGTGGGGCAAGACCCTCAGCATGCCCTGCTCTGCAGGAGAGGGGATCCTCCTGGGAAGCAGCTTTCCAAAGCTGTAAGTTGGGCACTGAAAGAAGATAGAGAAAACACCACTTAAAAACACATTCTTACCTTCTTTGTGCTTTCCCCAACAGGGCTCCGAGGAGACGATTCGAGTAGTGTCAATGGACAAAGACTACCATGTGGAGTGCTATCACTGCGAGGTAAGCGTCACTGCGTGCCTCTGCCCAGCTCCCCCACGGCAAGGCTTTGCTAGTAGCGAGCATCCTCCTGATCGGTGCGTGACTCGCGCCCCAGAGTGTGTTTGCTGGTTCCTGCGCGCCTGGGCAGGCAGGGCTCTGCCCCACAGCTCCCAAAAGGAGTCAGAGGAAGGAGTACAAGATAGGCTGCCAGTTGTGCTGCCGTCTCTAGTAGCACCAGATTAGTTCCTTTTTTCTTCTCTCAGTATATGAATTTCAAAGGCCGGGTTTAGTTTTAGTGGAATTTTCTCTGTACTTGTAGATGAGGAAAGAACAAAGAGGGAAGTGCTGGTTCTTTTTTTTGCCTGATCTTTTTGTATACAGTTTGCATGGCTGTGGTCTGAGGGGCCTTGAATCCACATGGCCTTTGCAGGGAAAGACCATTACCCTATGCTGGGAAGGGGTTCTGAGTTTTTCCATGCTGGATGAACAGTGATTTTTTACTATAAAAGAGACGGGTACCAGTGACTTGCTATTTCTTTTTGTGCAGAACATTTAAACATTTGGGGGGGCAGATCAGGTTCTGGGACTAGTGACCTTGCTTCACAGGGAGGGAGGAGAGCTGCGCTCAGTCCTAGCTCTGCATCCCATAAGGGAGGAGACAAACCCTTTAATTTGGGATCAACCCAAAACTTCCCTTTTGCAGTAGGTACGGCTATCTGATAAATACATTCTATTATTCATGCAGGTGGTAACTGTGATAGCATCCAGCATGGCCTGTCATAAGCACCAGAAGCAAAAAATGTAGCCATGCTGTCTTCTGTGCACTCCTGCACAGAAAGGTTTTATAGAGAGATTTCCAATTGAGGGAGAAAATAGCAAAATTCAGGGCTTCTCAAAATGTACATGAACCTAAACCTGAGGAGGAGCCCATCCTCTTAGTTGTCTTCTTCCAGCAGAGGTAGCTGATATTCCAGAAAAATTGGCACAGGAAATTTCAGCGTTTTGGAAAACTATTTCTCTCCTCCTCCTTTCCTCATCTATTGCTTTGTGCAGGCTTCACCTAAAACAACAGCTCCCTCCCCTTCTCTCCCAGCCTATTGATGTTATATTAGAATGTCCAAATAGGGGGTTATTTTCAGTTCTGTTTCATTGTTCATTTCCCCATTCTCTTTCCAGTTTGAAGGAAATCAAGCTGCCTCCACATCTGCCCAGAATGGCAGAATGCATTTATGTACAGAAATCAGGGGGTTAGCCGTGTGTTAACAGGGGTAGGTTACTGCCTAACATCCTCAAATTAGGCTCAAACTGTACACACTGAGTCACTGCTGTCTCCAAATATTGCTAATTCAGTTAGTACCAGTATTTTGAGGGATTCATATGGATTCTTTTTAAAGGCCGAATTTATATGAAATGCCATTTGTCATCACCACCTGTTGATCATGCAAAGTCACTAGTCAGCTCAGAAACTTTTCTGCTTTTCCATGTCATCTCTTCCTTATGCAACAGCTTAAAATTTGCTGTGAAGTTCAAGCCGGCTTGCAGATCAATATAGACTCATTCTAGAACTGAAATCCACTGAGAAAGTAGACTTTCTTGTTGCAGAAAAAGGAATCCAGTTCTGGACAGGGAAAAGGTACCCAACAGCTATTCCAAATACTTGTAATATATCTGAATTTTTTTAATTATAAAGAGGAACTGAATTTTAAATCTTAATATAATAGACTATAAAGGTAGTATGTAGCATATATTCACACATAGAAAATAGAAATTGGCAGAAGCTTTGATTAAAGCCTCTCTAAACTAACATTTCAGTTTTAAAGCTTACTTTAAAAGTTTTCATTCTTATTTCAGCATTATAAAAAAATAAAGATTTTAACATTAGCTATGAAAGCTGAAAAATCATACTTTGAGTCCAATTAAAAACTCTGCATTGATTTTCAGTACTAAAATTACCTATATGCCCAGTTTGATCACATTTTTTCTTCTGTTAGGTGTTCAGTTACATATTCAGAATCCCTGATTTGTCAGAATTGGTCACAGTAACAATTTTAAGTACTTACAACTCTTGAAACAGCAAATCCAAGCACAAAACCACTGTAACTTTCAAATGTTCTCAAGGTTGCAATGATAACTGAGCACCAGGATTACCTCTGCTGCAGTGTACACAATTGTCAGCAGGCAGCATCATTGTTTACTCTGTTGTTTTTATTTCTGTTCCTACGCTGTTGTTCACTTATGTCATCCCTGTAGTTATGTGCCAGTCCCAGAGATACTTATGTGTCTCCACCAAAAATACAAACCATGGGCCTTGAAGTCTTTCTCTAATTCAAATTAGATTTAAAAAAAATAATAATATGAAAGTTCAGTCCTGATACGTAAGTAAAATATGCCTTATCTCCCCTTCTGGCCTTACTCCTCTTTCTCATTCTCTGCTTATACTCCCCTAATTCCTGCTCACTGCCTTGTTGTAGAATGAGCTCCTTGTTTTATTTTTCCTAACACGTTCCACGTTGAGCGTGTATCAGGGTTAGTCCTTAGCCTAATTTTATCTGTTTTGCTTCAACATTTAATAGATGAAGATAAGTGGGAAACAACAGAAGAAAAATGCGAAAACTGGACTGGGTACTTCTAGAGATTGTCCTAGCAGATTTCAGTAACGGCATTTTGTTTAATACAAGATAGTCAGGGTCTGTCTACCACAAACTCTTGAGATTGCTGCTTTTGGAGGCATGGGAGGGAGCTCTCATAGTTACAGAAGTCAGATCAACACTGATATGAGATAACCTACCTGAATCACTCACTAACCCAGGATTTAAATTTTTCTTCTAGGACTGTGGCTTGCAGCTCAATGATGAGGAAGGCCACCGTTGTTACCCATTAGAAGGCCACTTGCTCTGTCATGGCTGTCATATCAGGCGCCTTAATATTAAATTGCCATCACATCCACCTCCAAGCTATCCGATGCACGTCACAGAACTCTGAAAGACATTTCCATTACCAGTAAGCTGTTTGAAAGAGAAGACAGAAATCTTAAATGACTTTCCTGTTCCTTTAAAGATGATATCCCAGTAATAACCATCTAAACCAGCTATTTATTTTTTAAATCAGAGGTGAGGGGTTCTTTCTGATCTTGTACATATGTGTTCTTTTATCTAGACGTTTTCACTGAGACACCGTCTACTTGAACAAATAATGTGCCACTAAGTTGTAACTGTAAGTGGCAGCAATTCTAAAAACAGTGGTATAAAGGGCTGTTCTGCACTCCCTACTCACTCTTCTTCAGTGGAGGTTTCACCAAAGTAAGGAGTGCAGAATTAATTTCCAGAAGTTAGCACCTTATCATATTGCAGCAGGCATGATAAGAACAACACTAGCATTTTAGCTCATTTCATCAAATTCTGGTCTTAGAGAATACAGTCTCACAGTTTTAAAAACCTACATTCCCAATGGTAGTGAATAGGAAGCAAGCAAACATTTTTAGCAATGGCAATTTTCAGCAGGGGTTAAATAATGGCATTCTGTGAAGAAGCACCAGGCCAACTCTTTATCCTACATGGTTTCACAGTCATCCAAAGACTATTTTGCTTGCTAAAGAAATATGTCAAGCATCTCATGAAAAACACATTACAGACAAACATATCTAAAAGATTGCTACATGCAAGTTCACAACAATTGAAGGAAGTTATAGACCTCTGTAATTGCTTGTCGTGTACAAGTCTAGCCACAGTTTCAGAATGCATTCATACCAACTTGATGATTTGGCACTTACTAAACAATCTTTTAAACCTGTTTTTGTTTAATAGGGTTAGCAGCCCCTTTCTATGCAAAGGTATACTTGTCTTCATGCTACTTGTTTTATACAAGAATTTGTTACCAACTGCTTTATGATTGTGTGTTGATATGTTAGTAAAAAGGGGGGGACAGTGTTTTTTGTATTATCTCTTCAGCTTTGTGTTCTTTTCTAGATATACTTTTGAACTGATTATGGTGATTATGTTCACGGGAAAACAAAATACAGTTTAGCAGAAATAATAATTTAGACACTGACAATTGAAACATTGGTATTTTATAACAAGTATTAGGTGTACATAGAATGTACACACTTTCATGTTTTGCATAAGCTTTTACAGTAACCTCAGAGCTCTGGGGAAATATATGTCTTCCATATAGGAAGTTAGATGAATCTTTTTTATGGTTTGTTTTCTACCATGTGTTGATGATTTACATGCAAATCACACATCTGTATGTTTAAAAAAATTCCTTGCATTCTCATGAGAATTGATCCAGCCTTCCTGAATTTATATTTTAAATAAATCCATCATTGCTGTCTTTGTATCCAAAATTACAATAAAATATTTTTTTTTTTTCTGCTCCAAAGGAAGTGGAAATACCAGACAAGATTCTCCGCATGTGTAAATTGGGACATTTCCATGCCAGTTTTCAACACATCGAGAATCTGACCAATCTGTTCAGAAATAGTCACGTTAAATTCAGCATGCAGACTGATGAAATGACTTATTTGGTAACACCATTGCAGTTTAGTTTCTTATGCTCCATTGATTTTTTGAAAGCCATTTGTGGTGCTCTTGAGCAGTACAAAGGGCATCCAATGGACACTAATTCCTAAGTGGAATAATTAACTCCTTTAACAGAACTTTTTGATAGTCTGGAATTTCCTTGGGGGGGTGGGGGAGAGCAAGGAGGCAGGAAAAATTCCTGTGAACTATTTTTTTCTGTTAGTAAGGAACAAAAGGTATGTTTTCTGAACTTCTGCCAAACTTCCATTGGCCTAGATGAACCTGTTCTATTGAATGCTCCTTGGCAAGTCAGATGCTCCTTTAAAAAGTGATTTTCTTATTAATATATGTTTAAAATTAACATATTTAATGTGAGAACTGTGTTTTGAATGGAATTACAATGCAACTAGTGCCCTATTCCTACAGTTTGACCTAAGAGGCCTGCCCTCCAAAGAGTGGGCACTGGCTGCATGCACACTTTCTCTGCATTTGCAAGTATTACCTGTTTGTCTGTAGTCACCAAACCAGCCTCAGAGGGAAGCAGAAGTACATGTGCCTCTTGCCCAAACAGCAAATTCTAGAAAAGGAAAAAAAATTGTCTTAAATTAGATTGTATGATTAGGTCAGTTCCATTAAGGTTACTACAAACAATATGAAATGGAACCGAGCAGACCTTCAGGATAAACTTTTAGCCTGAGATGCGATGTAATACTTTTCCATTTAAAGATGCTGCTTTAGCCCACATCTAGCTCTGAGGTACTTATGTTTACTTGTCTTTGTGATACATATTAAAGAATCCAAATTAAGAAAACAATCATTAAAATACAGAGAAGGTTTGGGTCTGTTCCTGTGAGCAAGCCGTCCCATAACAGTACTTGCTGTACCGAACCATGCTTTGCTCTACCATTGTAAAAGCAAAACCTTAAAAATCACAGTGGCCAGAGGAGGAGATGATGCTGGCATTTAGCCCAGTCTTCTGCCAGCACCTTCCTTAGCACTTTGCCTCCAGTCAGGGGCAAGGTTAAGTTTCCAGTTTGACATTACTTTTCAAGGGTCAGCACACTATCTAACATGTACATACAATACCTTTTCTTCTTTTTTGAAAACGAGCATGCCTTAGAACAGAATAATATTTAATTTCACATTAATTTGTCAGTCTTGTAGTTCTACTCAGTTCCAATGTGTTAAGTATCATCACAGTAAATACTGAAAGTTTTTACTGACTGTTTCAATATAGGATAAGTAATTTGTTTAAAAACCAGAAAGCAGCAGTTGTTGTTCCATCAGTTTCTACAGACAGGTCCATTTTGTTTTTGGCTAATGAAGTATAGCTTTGCTTTTCCAGCATTAAGTATAAAAGCTGGAGGTTGAATGAAATTTGCCAGTTTTTCAATCAAAGAACAGAAAAAAAATAAAAGCAAATCTAAACCAATGGTGTGCTGCAATCTGTAGTGCTAGTGACAGTTTCTTCACATTTTACATCCTGTCTGGGGAATTATGTAAATGAGAAAGCTTCTTTTAATTATTTTCTTAAGGAGTATGCTTATATAAAATCAGTTCAACACAGATGTAAACTTTCTGGAGTTCATTTTATGATGTGATTGTTCATCAGAAGCCTTTTCTGCATTCTGTACTGTCAGAATATTTCCATAAAGTTAAAACAATAACAACTTGATCTCATTTGCATCAGGAGTACACCTTTCCATTTTGGTAAGGCAGTCTTACAAAGTCCCTACAATACAACGCTGTCCTAGGCAATTCAGAGTTCCTCATGCACTGGAGGATGTGATCCAAAGAAAGGACCAAAATGATAATTGGAAAACAAAACAGAAGAATGCACTCAGATAATTGAGCTTTCAAAAAGGGGTTGTTTGGGTTTCTTTTCTTTTCACTTGTGTGCATGTGTGTATGTGTGTATGTATATATTTTGTAAGGTGGAGCTTCAGAAGGAAAACACGGTTAGAGGAGCTCTTTAAGACCAGAAATTCCAGAGTAGTTAAGTAAACCAAAGCTCTAAAGGAGACAAAAGCTGCTTTCTTGTGTTTCAAGAAAAGTTTAAAAGTTTGTGATTCATCCTGTAACTAATGCCGTAACTAGAGTGTATAATTTGACTTAAATTAAGTTTCATTTGAGAAATATTTTCATTTTCTTTAAAAGAATATAGTTTTCTTCCAAGAACTTGGACCAACGTTGATTTTTATTTTGTTAGGAAATATATAAATTCCCTGTTTGTATATCATGTAACTAGTTTACATGCTGAAAATATACATTAGTTTAACTATTTTTGTATATATCCTTGTAAAACCTTCCAATGTGCTTCTGTCTTTTAGTCTTTAGAATTACTTGTGGTTTTGTGTTTCAGTGTTTGATTCCCTTGATTGTTGAAGAAAAAAATTGGGAAATGTAGATTTATTTATCTAAAGAAGAAGCTACTTGCTATCATCCTAAGTTATTTAATATTAAAGTCAGAAGTTTCATTTAACCTTAGATGCTATAATCTGCTTTTTTCAATAAAGACATTTTGTAGTTATCTTTGATTTTGTAGTTTATTACATGTAAGTATTTTTTTTAATCTAGGTGGGCTCTAACACCATTTTCAGGAGACCCTTGTATTGCCTATAAAAATGCCTAACTGATATTAATTGATTGCAGCTGCAGTCATGAAGGATTTTGGTCCTCCAGTGCAAGTGTTACTAATTAAGGTCTAAAATATGCCCACAGCTAATGTTTTGCAGCTGCACTTAGAAAAGAATTTAGCCACTCTGGCAATTTTTAATTAAGCTTTAACCAGTCTGGCTAGTTCACATGTAGGCCAGTTGGCATGGAGGAACACTTCCTTTTCAAGATTCCTATTATTTCTTGGAGTATTCCAGAAGAGTAGTATTATCCTGGGCTATGAACCTGCATAGCATTAAGCACTAGGACCCTGGTTTCAAGGAATTCTCTCAAATTTCTTGCTAAGTCACAGTAACAATGAATCAACGGCCAACTTTCTGATAGGATCAAATATATATATATGTTTTTTTAATATATTTTACCTTTTGGAGCTCTCTGCCTATTTCTTGCCTCCAGCTTCACAGCACAGATGGTCACATTTACCATGTACACAGTGGTCCTGTGAGAGCATCTGTCAGGCTGAAGGATCGGCAGCACTGGTATCTTGTCTCCAACTATGTCCAGAAGTTGATGCCTGGGAAAGAGTTTAAGCATAAGTTTTTTCCTGTTTTCTGCATACTTCTATTTAGCAGGTATCTTTTCAATTAAGCTGCTTAGTCTCCCAACCCTGTGGATGATCTTTCCCCCAGTGACTCAAGCCAAATATTCACAAGCAGCTATTCCAAGTGCAATGCCACCCTCTCCTCAAAGGAGGCCTGCCTACAGCTCAGCCACACTGGCTTTTGTGAAGTACACATGACTTCATATTTGGAAGTGAAGTTTACTGGTGGGTTTCACACAATGACTACTTGGGCAATTTTTTTCTTTTGCATAGTCAAAATGGGAAATTACAAACACCACAATTGTTTTAAGGAAGACAGCCTGTGCTTTGAAACAGATGTACTACACATCCATAAGGCCTTCAAATGCACACTATTTTCTCACAACTTCAAGAAATTCATTCAACATGAGCAATTCATGCCCTCCTTGAAGAAAAAAAGCACAGAGACTGTCCAGCTCATAAAGTGTTTTAACAGTACATCATCACGTGGGTGACACAAATATAGTCAATAAAATCTAGGACATATTCTTAATGCAGCAAGTATTTATGCCAGCCCATAACCAGCCTGGTTGAAAAGAAAAGCATAGTTAAAAATACTAACTGCCCCTTGCGGGCCTCCTTGCAGGAAACACATGCTGGAAAATGAATATACATTCACTGCAGGAAGAGTATGAGTCAGGACCCAGCTCCCAGAGGGAAGCACCACAGAACTCTGCAGTGGCATGTCTCCCTGGCGTGGCATCTGAGCCACAGGGCAATGTGTAACTGGAAACTTGCATGATGCATGGCAGCTCATCTGCTGGCATGCAGGTTATTCAGGAGGTCTTTGCTAGCCTTGCATTTCACCTTAACAGCCATCCCTGCAGGGGAAGGTCTGCAGCTTGCAATTTGCAGCTATAAAGGCAAAGAAGGATTTGCCAAGTCTCCCAAAACTGAACTAAAGACACTGGCTACTGCTTGGAACCATGAGGAATACATGAGCTAGACTAGTGAGTCCTCAGCACAGCTCCCTGTTACTCTTTTAGTCCCACTAATGCATAGACCAAGGAATAAGTGAAGACTAAGTGAGAATGAGTAAGGCTGGGACAAGACTTTAAGTGCAACACCACCTTCCTTCCACAAGGCCCAAAAGCAGAGCTTAAAAAAAGAAAGCTTATGTATGTGTAATACCTTAAATATTCCCTTGGGTGTGGCATTGAGGAAGCTGGAATTGCAGGCTCATTCCCACCGCTACAGCATTTCCTAAGTGGCCCAGTCAGACAGGTACCAGCAAAGTCAGCTGCTCACATTTAGTGCTGCAGGTTTCTTTTTGAGACACCAGCTGGCTGGATCACGGCTGCCCATACCTTTACCTTCACACCAGCTAAGAGGAGCAAAAACATAGCAGAGGTTAGCAAACCAAGAAAGATGAGGAACTAGGGCTGTGCTAAAAGTGATGCAAACAACTTTGGATCTAATATAAGCACTGCAGTTTGCACACATTTTTGGCGGGCATGTCTTCTTGCAAAGGCAACATCTGTGGGGGGTGTTGTTTTTTTTTTTTACGATAACATTCTCATTTCAATCATCGATTTGTTTACATTAAACATTGGAACATGCCAACAGATGATACCTTCACTTATGAAATTAATTTAAAAGTAAAGGACAGTATTCTGTAATTACAGCTAATTTCCCATCCAGAAGTTTGGACCTTGTTACTCTGAACGCAATTTAGGGTGGCAGCAATCTGCAAGCTTCTTGCTGCCCAACTTGAAGTCTTGCTGAAACATACTGAAATGTGCTGAATTTCGCTGACTGTCAAACTGTGATCCCAGCTGGTGTTACAGCCTCATGCTTGGGAACCACCCATACTTCCTCCCTCAAAGTTTCTTATCTATTCAGAAAGATATGGAAAAAGTCAGCAAGAGCTGCTGGATGTTGAGCAGAATACATCAGCCTTCTCTGAGTGCCCAAGCTAAACATGGAAATGTCACCCATTAAGCAGACAGCATTTGCTTCTGGAAGAAATTGCAGGCTATCCCTCAAGGACCATCCCTGGACGCATCAGCACCAGACATCTGAATTGCATATTTTTAAAGCTATGGAGTTAACCGCAATTTTTTGGTAAAACTCCAGAAGACCAGAAATATTTTCCTCTTGTTTAAAATTAAGATTCTACCGAGTGCTCACCCAGTCTTCACTTAACACTGAGACAGCAAATATTTTTTTTTCAGTTGCCATATTATTTTTTAGGAGCACATAATCGGAACTGGCATGTTCTGCTATACCTGCATTTTTCTTGTGCTGTCAGTTTCTGTCCCATCAGAAGAAAATACTCAACCTCAGCTAGCATACATCACTACATTCACACACAGCATAGGAGAAGTACAAGCTAAAAACTGTATAAAAGCTAAGAAACCACATGGAAAGCTATTCAGCCAGAAATGATAAAATACGTGTCTATCTAGAAATACATTTAATACCAAACTCAGAGGTTTGTGTCATGGATGAAAAGAATCTGCAAAAACCCACATTTGTAGGTACACATCTGGGTAAGTCATCACCTCAGAGAAAAAGTACTGCATTAGTTAGTGATGATTCCAGTGGCTAACTGGACTATCAAAAAAAATTAAAAAAAAAAAAAAAAGGCACATGAAACTATTGCAAGAACATTAAAGCCAACTAATCAGTTAATTACTGGCTGCTCTGGTGCAAATGCAGAGGCACTCCTCAGTGCTTCCAGGTACAGCAAGGAAACAGTGACACACACACAGCTCCCAGCTGGTACAGGTGGATGTGACTCTGATAAAAGCAAAGAGCTCTGCTGGTTCAAGCCAAGTGAGTCTCTCTCGTCCCACCGCAGATAGGGCATTAGGGTAGATTAATACAAAAAAAAATATTCCCTGTGTCCTTTTCCACCTAAAACCTGCAGTTGAAAGCTTCAGGCATTAAGTGCAGAAACAAAGGAAGTAATAAAGCAAAAATTTTGCTCTGTGAAGGTCAGCTGTTGCATGACTCTGGTCTCACCTTAGTGCCTTTTCCTGAAGTCCGCAACGTTCACACACTATGTATAAGGATGGATGCAGCAAAGGAATAGGGAAGAAAAAAAACAGCGTGTATGGCTGGTTTCAACGATAGGGAGAGAGCAACAAGAATTACCTGTGATACCTGCAAGGCATGCATTTAACTGCACTTACCTCTACAAGTGGACACAGATCCTGGGGAAAAAAAAAAAATAATCCACTAAGCTTCTATAATGGCATGAGGTAGAAAAGGGCACTGGTGTCCTACAGCAAGAAATGCTGACGGTCTTCCCAAACAATGACAGTGGCAGCACTCCTCCATGCCTGCCTATGTTTTTCCTTTTTCTCACTTCTCCCTACAGCAGAAAAAGAACAGGAAAAAAGAAAAAGGAAAAAAAAAAAAAAAAGAGACATCAAAGCTTCCTGCATTATTCACTTCCCATTTCTCAACAGTGCATTTACCAAAAAGGGAAAAGAGGAAGGTGGCACCCTGCTGGAGACAGGACTCTGGCACTTGCCAACGGTCACTGTCACGTGAGGATCCTTTTTATCAAAATGGCAAGTCTCAGTTCAACAAACAGTATGCTAACTTTAGATACATCCTATTGTTTCTAGCAATGTCATATCATTTCAAATAGATCCCTTGCTGTCTAGATTCCCAACCTATAAAAGCTATACCTGCTATTTCTTTGGCTCCTTGTTCTGTCACACCAGATACCACACTTAATGGTCAAAGTGACAGACTCTCAGCTGTAGTAAGAGCCGCCTTCAGTTGGTTATAAGTGGTTATTTTATTCTCTATTAATATCTATATATATATATAGATAGAAAGAGAGAGAGAGATAATTTGTAACCTTTTTAAAAACAAACAAACAACAAAAAAACGCATTTCCTGCTATCAGCTGGTAGCCTCTCATCCACAGCACATTTTCCAAGCTCTGGATCAAAAAACATACTCTAAAAATATAAAAAAACTAGAAAACCTGTTTTAACAGTGAGTATGTTTACTGTCAGGTAATATGCAATTGGCCAATTATTTTCCAAAAGCACTGTCAGAATGGGAAAAAAATAACAAGAATGTCTAAATGGAAGAGCTCGTGAATGCCTCTGAAACAAAGTGAGAGTCCTTAAAGGATGCACAACTGCATCTTCTTAACTGAATCAAAAAGAAGGAAGCTGGAGGAAAACATAAGTTTCTTTTAAATGTTTCTCGTTTTGTCCTGTAAGACAGCAGAAAATGTGCTAAATCAACTGCTCTGGCAACTGCCAGATAATGCTTTGATAAAGCATGCTAGATTTCATGATGTAACCTTCGGTTTGAATTTTTTTATTTTTCATTAATCATAACATCCTCAGAGCTGAAATCATTTTGGTGATAAGCTGGAAGATAATACGAAGATGCACATACCGCACTGCGGTGAGTAATTTCCATATGCTCTTTCCCAAATGTCTTGTGGCTGTTCATATCCCAGGTCTAAGGATCTCCTGCAGCTGGAATTCACTTGCAGGCTGAGCAGGCACCATCAGGGAGCATGAAGCAGGAGTACCCAAGACTGCTGTTTTCTTTGAGCCAGCACTTCAGCTGCAGCCTTGCATATGAACACATAGCCTGAAAGAAAAGCAGATTTGTAGACAGGGTGCTGCAGGGTCTCTGCAATGCTTCCATATTGAACATAAGTGAAGAAGAGGTGAGCAGGACTGTAAGTAACATACCAGCTGCTGTCCCTGTCAGCAGAGGAAAAGCAAAGCCTCTTAATGCTTCATCCAGCATCTCTGTGGTGGTATCAGTGCACAGTCCTTTGTAGCTGCCCGTGGAAGTAGCAAAGGTTTTGTTTCTCCTAGTAGCACCTCCCACCCCCAATATCCCCAAACCCATATACACGAGCTTACTGCTTATACTACATACTATATTCAACATACATATAAAACATATATCCACATGTAGAGGTGTAACTAGGATGAAGGGCTGTAATGTGGAAATAACCTTATTTTAGACTGAGATAGGCCACGGTGAGATTCAGTAGCAAAGAGTTACAGAGTATTTTAAATGTATCCCAACATCATTGTTTGGAGGCAGGAGATAACAACTCTTGCACATACGTAAGTACATTTCCTCACGCTTTGTTATCTGGCATTGTACATTTTTCTTACTCCCTCTCCAGCTGAAGTTTACTAAATATCCCATTTTACCAGTGGGGAAATTCTCCCCATCCAAGTTGCAGATATGTGCTCAAGGACAGGCAGCAGAGGAGGCAGGAATGGCACAGAGGCTCTGCCAGGCTACAGCAGACAGCAAGGACCAAACTCCTGCACTGCTTCTGGAGACTGCTTTCAGAGATACCACCATGCAGCCTGCTGCAACAAAACACAGCCTCAAGAGCACAGCAAGAGGCACCCTTCTGTGTGTCCTGGGGTTTGGGTCTCAGATAAAAAAAAGTTGCAGTCAGTTGAGCTAAAAATCAAAGACAGAAGTTGGGAGAGCCAGAGGTGACGTGGCCAGTGGCACAGTTTGAGGAGCAGATGGCCACTGCTCAGCCTCCCACATGGTGCCAAGTGCACTGACTTTGAAGGACATGGGAATGGCACCAGAGGATGTTTTTCCAGTGGAAATATCAAAGTTATTTCAAAACAGATACCCCTGTGGAGCATACTCTATCCTTCCCAGAGCCTCCCTCTGCAGGCGGCAGAGCCAGCCACCCAGTCACCATTGGAAATGGGAGAGCTGCACATCCTGTCTGTCCTCCTTTTCTAACATGGCTGTCTGGAGCCACAGGCTGGCACAAAGCCTTATCAAATCCCCCACGTTGTATAACATCCCCTCTGCCATGTTTCTTGCCTAACAAATTGTGAAGGAAATCAGTAATTAATATCTCAGAGGCAGTGGAAGACACCCTCTTCCCATGCCTGCTGCTGCATGTCTCCGTGAACTCCACTAAACTCCAGTGCAGCAAGTCCAGGTTTAGCCGTGCAACTCTTTTTTTTTTTTTTTTTTTTTTAATAGAAGCTTCTGGAAGTCACTAAAAATAAATTTGTTTGGGTTTTCAGACCTAATCCAAACACATTTTTGTTGTCTTTCAAGATGGCACTTCCCCCTTGTCCCTACTTGACAACAGATTTTTCAGTCATTAAGAATGCTCTGCATGCACAGAAATATCTCGGGCTATTTTTCCCATAATCAAAAGAAAACAAATCCCAGAGCAGCCCTGGCAGGCCGCTTCCGGCCAGCTCTGCTGCCCCCCCAGAGACCCATCATACTGCTGCTGACTTCAGAGGGCAAACAAGAAAGTTTGCTTTCAGTATAAAATTAGACACTAAAATGAACCGACTTTTTTTCTTCCCAAAAACCAAACTCTTGCCCAACTACTTTTCCATTAAACATATTCCAAGGCAGTAATTTAGATGTGTATGAGTGGCTTGGATTGTATCAGCCAGTATTTATGTTTTTCCCCACTCCCCTCCTGAGTTTTGATGCATTCCTGGCCAATGCTAGAGGTTCACACCACACAGCAGCCACTCCGAAGTTGTCGTGATAGAGCTCAAACCCCACTGTCAGCTACCAGGATGCCCTCCACTACTGCCTGCTTGTTTTCACATGCTTTGTCCAACAAGGCCTCTCGATTATAAAGAATAGGCATTTTGAAGAAACAGCAAAGTTACCTCTCTCATTATTTTCCTTTAAGACCCTACCTAACACCCTCACCTGCTGTGATGTCTGCAAGAGCTCTGCCAATCAGGCTTGGTAGTGCTCAGTGGCTACCACCTGTACCCATCCATTATTCCATCTGAAATCACAACAGTCAACTTCTGAGGGCAAAAAGCTTTCTTTGTTTGTTTAAAATAAATGATTTAAATGATTAATGATTAAAAATTATTATATTAATGATTTTTTGAAAAAGATTAAAATCATTTAAATGATTAAAAATGATTACATATTTGCAACTGTACAATTACAAGTTTATGAGTAAAAACCACCAAAATCTTTGCTACTGCCAAAATCTCCTTGACCTCACATAATGGCACTTTTGCTACAGGAAGAACTTCTCTACCAATGTCTGACACTGACATGTAAACATCTATCAAAGCCACCCCTAGCAGCAGTAGTGTACCTGCTGGAGATTTACACTGTTAGGTATAAATTATAGAAATTCACAAGCAGTTCACAATGACTTACCCAACTAGTCTTTTGCTTTCCCTGCCCAGTAGAGATAACGTTGGTTAGAAAATTGCTGGCCACTACCTGAAGTGTTGCTGAAAACTTCTAAAACAACAAAGGTAAGCACGAAACAAGGCTGCAAAGCAGTACCACTTGAACATTTATGCAGAGTTACAAAAAACATTTGGGAGTCCAAACCAACGCTTTGCTACCCACGTACAGCACCTAGCACAATGGAGACCAGGCACAGCTATGCCTTACAACAACTTCATCCTCTCCAAGCTTGGTCCACCAGCAAGTCCTTCAGCAAAGCCTAGAGCAGCTCTGCTACCAACTTGAGGATCACCAGAAGTCAGGGACCTACCGAAATCGTAGGTGCAGAGACCACTGGGAGCTCCAAAGGGCCTCCAAGCAACAAGATCATTTGGAAAGCTCAGGACCAGATATTTTACTTACATTTTAATCACACACACTCACTCACCCCCTTCAGTGCTCAAATCCAATCCTTTAAGCAAAAAGCAGCAGCCACACCAGCCAACCACAGCAATCCCAGCCCAGCCCCTGGACTGGATCAGCTTCTTTGATAGGCTCCATACTTACCTTGACTCCACAGAGAGGAAGGTGTCTGCAGCCACTGATTGATCAGTTCATAAAAAGAAAATGTCCTCGTTCTTTGATATTCCATCGTTAAAGAAAAGACACCCACACAACCTATTGAAGGTGTGTGAAAAAGCAGAAGTTTATGCTTTTGTCCATTCCCCAGCTTACTAAATATTTCTGTACAGGATGCTGCAGAACTCCATACAGCCACCTAGTGCTGAAAAAAATTTCACGTTCCCACTTCTGCGACCATTCTCTGCAGTCCCATAAATACTTGGGACTAAGCGTCCGGAACAAAAGCCAAGTCTCTGCAAAAGTCAAGACTGCACACTTCCACTTATGGGCAGCAGCAAGTCTGAGAACAAAACAGCCGATGAACTGTGCACACAGGAAATGCATTTTTATCCTAATAAATTAAGATTAAGAAGGACACCCTACAAAAGACATGGCTAGTGACCATGGATTCACCAGTGGTCATTATTTGTGGCATCTCTCCTCTATGATGCTGGCCTATGCTGAGTAGCAAGTAAATCTGGGTATTTTAAAGGCATCTGAGCTGCCCATCCCACTGCAGGTCCTCAAACCTCCTGCTCTGCAGCCATGTTGCTCTCTCCCCTTCCTAACAGGGCGCCTCCAAGATTTGCTTCAGTCAAATCCTTCCTATTTCTCAGCTACTCCTTGCCATCACAGGACCAAGTGCCTGTCCTCATATCTAGTCATGGCTATAAAATACCTGTGGTGTGCTTCCTCCACATCACGTGCTCCTATCCTCACATGGCCTTGGCCTTTTCCCATGTGCTGGCACATTGTGCAGCCATGCAATGGAGCAGATCAGGGAATTTATTTGGGTTAACACTAAACCAACAAAGAAAAAAAAAAAAAAAAAAAAAAGGTTGCATTCAGCCAGATCAATTACCTGATCCAGCTCACCACATAGGGGCTCCGATGCCTGTGCAGGAGAGCGGGGACAGCACTGGTGCAAGCTGGTGGCCTGATGCATTCAGTAAATGACAGCCCAAGACATCACCTCTGCTTCACCCCCGGCCAGAAACAGCAAATGGAAGCCTGAAATATGCCCCGTAACACTTCCATTGGGGCATAAACCTAGTTAAAAACAGGTTAGTTACCTAACACTTTTCTTTAAAACCATTATTTTTCTGTAGCTTTCAGACTGGATGCCCAGAAGGTTGCAGTTAACCACTTTCATGAAGTGCCCAGTTTGGATGTCAGTATGGAATATTCATATTTATTGTCATATTTTTTTTCCTCCTTAGAATTAAAAAATATATTGCCATGCAGCTAGCTAACCAGGTCTTGGATTTTATTGCTTGTTCTCTTGCTTATAAAGGAAACTTGAAACAAATTAAAATTATTCTGGCCTCGAACTAAAGGTCAGCGTTGTGGGGAAAGATGACTTGTTTGGAATTCAGTCAGGAAGTTTAATACAAATAATCCAGCTTGAAGTTCTGTGAGAACAAGTCCCAGCCAAAAAAAAAAAAAAAAAAAAAAGTGCTGATAGAACTAATTTAAGTACTAAATCTCTCCTTTCCAAGCATTTTTTCCACTGATAAACCCAGAGGCTTTTGAAGCTGCCATGGGAACAACTTTTTAGTTGAGGTGTGAAAGAGATACTATTTGTACCTTCTGAGATAAAGCTGGGCCTTTGTCAGAAGACTTGAATGGGAACGAGCAAGGGAAGGGATAAAGGTATTGCTGTAAGTTGCCATGCAGATGGACCACGCTGTACAGAGACTCCATTACCTGTTATAAAACATCAGCCTTTTTTTCAGCATAAAGGTTCATGCCAGAAAAAAGGGAGAGCAGCTGATACAATCCAACTGTTGACTTGCACATAAAACAACTAACTTGTTATTAAAGGAATGTCATGCAGGTGTACTGATGCCTTCTGTATTTATAAAGCAATATTTCCTTCTCTGAGACTCGATCCCAAATTCCATTTGGAAGTGTTCACAACATAGAGAAAGTAGAGAACGTCTTTAAGATATTCTATTCCCACTAGAAACAGATAATAAAAAACAGATATGAGAAAGAGTAAAAAAGAGTAGATGCTCCACCTTTACATCACTGCCAGCTTTGAAAGGATGTCTTCACAAAGAATGGGAGAGAACGCATTTGTTTTTTTAGGGTGTGTGCATGTATGTAAATACATATGAACTTGCATCATTTAATAAAGCCTACACGGACACAACAGACTGGGAGATACCTCCCTTAACACTGGGAATAAGAGTATAAATTCTTGATTCCTCCCAGGTTTATACCTGTGTGCTTGCTCTGACTGAAGCCAGAGGGACTATAAAAGCTTCTGCATCCAAAGATTTAAACCCAGACTTAACCACTCTGTTTTTTTCTGGCTGACCAAAAAGCTTCACCAAGAAACAAAAAATCTTTCAACCCTACCTTGTTGTTTCAAAGCATTCATTTCCACCAGCAACTGGCTACTTACATCAAACAAGTTGTACTTGGGACTAAAAAAGGGTCAAGACCAAATACCCTGAAATGTTTTCATAACAGTTAAATAATACAGCAAATTCAGAGTGCCACAGTCCAGGATGAAATTGTCCTGTAATAAGACAGGACCACGTATTGACCAAAAAGCCTATACAGGTCTTAAGAGAATTTTTGGGCATTTCCAGAGCTGCTGAACTAGAATAATAATTAATCTCTTTGAAAATCTGTAAGTAAGCTTTAAATTCTGTTTCTGTACCTGAATCTAAAAGGACAACTAGCCAAATACTACTACTGGGAAAAAAAAAATAAAATAAAATCACTCTTTACATTTGATGGACAAATATTTTAATAATTTTGCAGGGAAATTTGCCATGGTCTATCTTTCACCACCAAACATATACTTTGTGGATGTTGGAGCAGTGTTATTAGCACAATTCAACAGTCTTTCAAAAGAGGTTCCTGCTGTGTTACCTGCACGCTCTATTTCAACCCTTCCTGTACTCACTTGCAACTCACTGCTGCCCTCTTTACTCCAGTATCAGTTCCAGTGCCTGATAAAAACAGCACCAGGAGACCTCTTCCCACTCAGTGATTCAAATTAAGTATTTGTCCTCTCTTCACAACAAAAGTAACCTGGAGAAAGTTCTATGTTTCATTCAGAAAAAAAGAAAAAAAAGTCCCAGTAATTCTGGGGGGTGGGTAAGAAAAAAAAAAAAAAAAAAAAAAAAAGCGCTACTGACTCCCCAAGTGTTCACTTTCAACAAATAACAAGATGTTTTGCCACCCAAGATGTTATAACCAGACCCTAAAACGTGGCTGTTTCCATTTGCCTTTAATGAAACATCAGCAAAAGTATCTATAGGCTCTCTCCTTCTGTATGTCTCTGGGAGGCAGGTGCAGATTTGAGGAAGGTTCACAAAACAGACTCAGATGTGACCAATTTCTAAATTCCCAGGCAACTATCTGGAGAAAGCTTACTGCTGCCAAAAATGTGCACTTTGGAACGTTGTGGAATGTTTTCTGTGTTTACAGTAATGGTTTCACTTCAATCGGTCCTCATGATAAAGGATCAGACGCATTTCAGAGAAATATTAAGCATTATGGTGCTTAAATGACAGTGTGGTGTCAGTGCTCTCGCTCCAGCTGGCTAACAGAGAGAGGCACCCGCAAGTGTTCTCCCAGAGGAACTGCAGCATTTTCCTGATGCATTTTAGAGGTTATTTCAGGGAGGAAAAAACCAATTTTCCATTTCCCAGATAAAGTTACATAATAAAGCACAGCCACCAACAAGCCAGCTCTGCCTTGAATAGAAGAGACAGTTCATAAACGTCTTTTGGAAGGAAAGCTCTCCTGAACTGCGTTCATGGAAAAATTTACTACAAGCCACATTTCAGGTCATGCTTTCCTGGTGTTCATATACATTTAAAGCATAATCCACCAGGAGGTAAATAAATGTGTCTGGGTGAGGAACCTAACCAACTGCTGGAAGGGTGAGTACCTCCCTCTGAGCGACCAACTCTTAGCAGGAACGGGATACAAGAGGAGTTGCTTATCCCCCCTCTAGTTTCAGTTCAGACAAAATCCAACAGATTTTTTTTTCCCCCTATAGTATAGAAAGAAGAAATAACGACCTCATCAATTGCCTCATATCCTCAGATTCCTATCGAAATTTTACAGCTTGGTTCTGAACCAAAAGCTTAAATAAAACTGTAACAAAGGAATTGGTATAACATAGCCGATAATAACATAGCATGAGAACACACACATTTCTTGAACGACTCCTGCCTCACAGTGTCAGGGGGCAGGAATATTCCTTTCAGTGAATAGAACCAAATTTTTGGTCAAAGAACAAGCCCAAACGTTGATTTCTTTCAGTCAGTACAGATTTAGTCTCTGATGACTGTGTCAAGCATCAGCTTTGTACTAGCAATACAGAAATATTAATTTAATTCATGATCAACTTACTCTTTGCCAGATAACTTTCTTGGTATCTTTTTTTTTCAGTTTGTCTTGTTTCTCAAACCAGCAAAAATGAAAGGATTCACAAGTGTCATTTTTAATGCTGAACATTAAAGACAAATGTTCCTTTTGGCCAAAACCAAAGAAGTTCCTACAACTCTGCTCTTCACTGGTAATAGAGTCAGACAGTCCATTACTTATTCTGTTTCATGATTTAGTCTACATAAAGTACTGAAAAATAAGAAACAGCAATGTTAACCCAAAAAGCAAGTTTCATCCCAAACCTCTGTTTATATATGCAATGCCAGCAAAGCCCTTTGGCATGACTGCAGCATAGCAGCCACCCAAATTTTGTACTCTAAAGGGAGATAAGCTTTTCCAACATACCTGTCAAGCTTCAGCCAAATTTACAAAAAAGAATACCTACATTTCTGCTTGTATTACACATTTGCATGTGTATAATACACACGAGACAGAACAGCATTATCAGAGATGTCTTAAATGTCACCTTATTGCTCAAAGACAACAAAATAGATGTCATGAACAACCAGATCACCATTTCTGAGCACCAAAGCCTGATACTCATCCTATGAGCAGCAGAAGTTGGAAAAGCAATGGTATTTGGAAAAAGCAGATGACCAGCAGATTTTCAGGCTCGTACTGGCCCACCAAGCAATGGTGGCAAACCAGACAGCCCTCTGCCTTGGCGTCTGCTATTTATAAGTTGTTATATCAAAAAGCCAGTCCCATGGTGGAGTACTACTATGAGAAACAAGCATAGGCATGAATTAATGCGTTAGCACTTCGAGATTCCCTTTATGCTTGTCAAACTCTCCTTATTCACTGACTGAGGGTGAAGCTGCCTGTACAAACAGCAGCTCTGCGCAGCACTGTCTCCCTCCCAGTACTGCTGCCTCCTGTTAAAGAGCAACGTGACAGCAGTGACACAGAACAGCTGCCCCCAGAAAGTTTACTCTCGTGGGCCTGTGAGCGCCTACCATCTGCAGCTCCCTGCACAATGTCACATCTACCTTTCATGCCGCTCAGGGCTTTTAAAAGTCTCCAGAGCAGCAGTGGTGGCATGCAAGGGGGAAACAGTAATCCTCCTACCTCCAGATTACTTTAGCAGTTTTGAGGGATTTTTTTTGCCATCTTGGAGGACTAAAATAGGTCAGAAGGCATGTTTTTCCAAATTATTTACAAAGTCTATTCGTGGTTATGAGTGATTCATATGGCTCCTGAGGAGTAAAAAATAAATAAATAAAAACCCACAGCCCAAGAAACACTCTCCTCTCCGTGTTCATTTTTTGCTATACCCTCAAGCTCTGGAATGATACAATGGAGGGAAAAGGAATTCAAGTGTATACATAAAGGTCTATATAGCTACAGCTTAAATATATGAAAATGTAACCCACAAGAAAACTGGCTGCATGCTCAAGAAGCCAGTAGCATACAAAAAGATTTCATTTGCAGAGCTGGACTCTAGATGGATGAGGTTGTAAGAGCTTTAAGAATTTGTGCTCAGGTGCACGCCTACTTTTTTTCCTAAATATTTTGTTATGCATTTTGCCACACACTCAAGCCAAAGCAAGCAGCCTTGTGCTGGCCAGAAACATATTTCTGCAAAAGCGAGATGGGCCAACATGACCTTCGTGTCTGCTGTCTGCCACAGGAAGCTTGCTTGCACCTCTCCCAGCACATCTGGCCGCCCTCAGCAGGACCTAAGCCCTACAACTGTGCCCGTGACAGTGACATGCCATACAGGGGCCAGGTGGGAGCCACTGCTGCTTGCGCACCTGACTATTCCTGAAGTTCCCTGCCAGCAACAGTCACTGTCTGCTCATTTACAGGGATCTCCCCACCATAATCCTTCTCTTCCCTTCAGCCATTTGCATGTTGCCTCCCTGTGGACAACCGCTGGCCTCCCTGGCAGTCACTAATGACAAACTGTTTCCACGCTGGAGAGCCCCTCTGTCCATACACAAACCTTTGCTGACCTGAACTATGAATTTGCCACTTGCTTTCTTTGCTTGTAGGGCAGTGATAAGACAGAACTTACACTGTATTACAAATACACTGCATTCACCCATATTTGTAACTGGAAAAATCTTTTTAGAGCAGAAGCATAGCAGTTAATTTCAACTACATGAATAGCTTCTTGGAGAAGCTACATCTTTACATTTCCCACTGTAAAACCCAAAGATTTACTGGAATCCAGGCAGCATTAATGCTACTGTGTCTGCAGACTAGCCAGGTAACATGAAAGGCACTCCCCTCATGAACAAAGCGAAACAGATGTAACTTAGGCAGAGTGATCTGCTCTCGTTAGGGATGAGAATGGATATGAATCCCTCCGTCCAAGGCACTTCAATGAAAGCTGTGCAAAGCTGTGCTGTTGGACCTTTACACTTCAATTGTGTGCAGATCTTCTGAAGTCCTTGCTAATGTGCATGGAGCTCAGTGTAAAGCCTATAAAGGTCCTTTAAACTGTCTTTATCTGTAGCTTCAGAACAATAAGTAGTTTCTGCACATGAACTTCCAAGGTACCTCCAGACTGACCAGCTCACATGAGG
The DNA here is from genome assembly GCF_009819795.1 of Aythya fuligula. Lineage (NCBI taxonomy): Eukaryota > Metazoa > Chordata > Aves > Anseriformes > Anatidae > Aythya > Aythya fuligula. Next base: position 11,678,624 of record NC_045570.1, on the reverse strand, counting down.
TGGGACAGGCAACATTATGGATCAGAATGGATGCAAGAATGAATCTTAACCTACTAAGCTGTGGCCTTGGGCCAGTGGCAGTACCACACACTTCTTTAAGGACTATCCAGATAATTCAGGAAAGTAATGGTGCTATCATCAGCAGAGAACTGAATCTCTCAGGTACAGCATCATTTGTAATTGAACTAGAATTCGTTATAAGAAGCTGAATAGGCAAATGGTTTATGAACCATCACACGGTTACACTGGGAAAGAGAACATATGGCCCATAGTTACACACACCCCAAAAAGCACTGCAGCTCCGCAAGTAAGCGTATAGAAATCATATAAGTAGTAGCAATGCATAGGAATGAAGCTAAGCATTATATGAAGAGAAATACAAACTCTTTCTCTTAGAAGACCTCTCCTACTGTCGCAGGACATTTTGCCAAGGCTTGCACACATACCAAAAAGACTTCTCCACAGTTTGATAATGGCTACGTACAAGCTGACACCAAACCTCAGAGCTAGAGAGAGTCAAGAGATTGACAAAAGGACTGAGAGCTGCATTTTGAAACCTGAGCCTTTCTCTAATTGCGCAAAACAAGTTTCCAAAGCTGAGATTTCTAAAATAAGTACGGCTCAAAGCACACAGAGACATTTGTTTCCAAGTCTTTTTGTGGATACCATGGATGTCTAGCCTTCTAACATATTTTAAAGTTTTGAAGGGAGACAGTGCCATACAGCAGAGCGGGTTCCCGACAGCTGAACAGATAGCTCATTTGTGCCTCACTCTGCCTGGAGTGAGGGTGCAAGCACAACACATAACGCTTCTGCCTTCTCTCACTGTCTTTCTTTGAGCAACTTGCTTAATCCTAAGAAACCTATCCACTGAGCTGAAATAGTAGTATCCATCTGCCAGTATCACAAGAAATAATTTGTTTACGTCTGTGTGCTGTTTTGACTCTGTGGTGATGGACACTAGAGAAACGTTTAGAAACAGATGTCTGTGGAGGGGGAAAAAAAACACACCTGCGAATGTGTAAACATGTAATATTTAATACTTTTATAAAACCAACCCTGTATAGCAGAGACCTTCTAGTTAGTAAACATAAGAGATGGTTTCTGAACAAACTGAACTACAACACAAAGTCTGTGTGATTTTTCCTTACAGAATTCAAACACAAGGTCTATACTTTCCACAACAGTATCAAAGCAACGCTTGTGAGACAACCAAGAGGACATTTTGTCCTGGACATCTCTTCCTGAAAACATACCTCTTAAAAGAAGAAAGTCAGTCGAGGTGACATAAGGACTGTACTTTAGCAAGCCTCAAAGTTTCTGTGAAGATTAACCAAAGTCAAGATCTCCTTCCCCATTAGCAGAGACCCTCAAACAGCATATGTGAGAATCACACAGCAGATAGTTAAGGAGGAGGGATTTCCAGTATGTCAACACAATTTTAATGTTATTAGGAAATGTTAGAAGCAAGACTCACAGGAAATTTCTGTACAGCAAAGCCTTGATCCATATTTCCACAGGGTGGTGGCTTTAGGCACCACCATACTCCTGCTGCTCCATTCCTAAATACCAGGATTCAGAGAGCAGTGTCTTGCGGAAGTCAAATGACACTACCATTACCTGCAAGCTGTCCCTTCACTACCAGCAAAGCATAATGTCACCCCACTTACATCCTTAATCAAGTCTTCAAAACTGGCTGGGTAATAAGTGCATTTACTCTAACTTACAAGTAAGGTACAACTTCAGGCTACTAGAAGTGATTCATCTCAGTGAACCAAAAAATAAGCAAATAGTAAGGGAGTGCCTGGGGCGAACACTTCTGGGCTGCTTATCTGGGACAGTTTTTAGCTACAGTTAGTTGTTGGTACATTTTTGTTATAATTCCACACCACTGTTTTCCTCAATTAAGGACAGCTGACAAAGTCTTTCAAGGCACAGTTGAGACAAACCACAAATTTATCTTCTGTACAAAATTTGTTGCTATTATTTAACATCTATTTTCCTTATTGTCTGTCTTGCATTAATTCTTGTCCCTTCCATAGCTTCAGGTTCAGTCTATTGGAAAACCGTTAGCACAATAATCCCTATCTCACTCATTTCCCAGCAAGGAGGAAAAACATTTCTTCCTTGAAGTTTCCAGTGGCAGTTACTGGAAGGATTACATGGCTTGCAGGAAAGAAGTACGCTTGCACACAGGCAGAAGAACAACCAAGACTACTCCAGCCAGTAGTTCCCGAAGAGCAGGTGAGCAGCATTTACTCCTACTGAGATCACTCTCAAAACTCTCAAAGCCATCTCTAGATCTACTGATCAGTTCAACTCAACCCTAACCAGAATAAATCAAGGACAGAAAGCCTCTTCTGTGGCAACTACAAAGATCTTTATCTCGTTGTTTGTTTGTTTTCTTTTTCTCTGATGCCACAGCACATGGAACACAAGTCCTACAGAGTACAGATATTCTGGCACAAATCCTCTCCACAAACAGGAATGGCCATCACAATGCACAAAACAGCAGATGCTGGGGACTTCACTGAGAGGTGAGATCCCCATGTTCAAATCTGATCTTGCCAAACTTCAGTGACCTGGAGTGAAAAATCTCTGCTTTGACTCAGACATTGCATGTACTTGGTTTCTCATATCCCAAGTACAAGCAATCCTTTTTCTGCTAGTGCTTCTTCCCCTATCTCACTTGTCCCAGGCATGTTCTGGCACAGTAATACATTTCAATTAGATTTTGTTCAGCCAAGAAATGCCTGACAATCTCTAATCTTAGCATTTATCTGCTCTCCTTATTCCCTGTGGTTGTCCTGTGTGAGAAGTTATTGTCTTGAAAACAAAAGCACAGAGCAGAATATTTATGACACTTACGAGACTAGCAAATTCATGAGTTGCTGAACATGGGGAATCACTAGATAAAATCCACAATGCACAAAGCAAATCCACAAAATGCACAAGCAAAGTTTGTGCAAAAATCTTTGTTTTAATGCTGGGAAGAGCCTTTTACCATGGAACTCATCATGAACTAATGGTAACCTCTGAACCAGTGCAGCAGGTATATTTTCTGCACAAAGGGACACTACCAGACACAGACTCACTGTGCCTTCGACACTGTTGATACTTTTTTATCCATGCAAATAAGTACATTGTGATAAAAATAATAATAATAATAACACATTCTCTCCATATTTTCCTAAAGTGTACCTTCTTATGAGCAAATTACTACCTTGCATAAAAACCAGGTGAAACTTTAAGTCTTTTATCCAACTTTCACGTTTACATGACCATTTTCAGGTACTGATATGCCTCCGCTGAAACACTGAAATCACCAAAATTCAAATAGTAGGAAAAAAAAAATACTACATCTGGTAAACAGAGAAACATAACAAGTGGTTACATTTACTGCAGAAGAGTTTGGATATAAGTCTCCCAAACAGCAAAACGTGAAAACACCTTGCATTCAAAGTACAGCTGTTTTGCTTTTCAGTAAGAAATAGACTTTTAAAGCTAAAATCCTGTTAAACATGTAGGGAAAGGTTTGGCAAGACAGATTGTTTTCCATCATTAGATGAAATTTTGAAAGCTGTTTCCTAGCACAACATTTCATTGCACATGTTTTGGACACTTTCATCTGACTCTCAAGTCAACTGAGATCACTGCTTGCATCTCTTATGGTTAAAAGAGAAATAGCAGATTTCTGAACATAAAAATAGCTCTCCTTTCCAGAACAAAACCAGGGTTTCAGAGGGAAAAAAAAGTGCTAAAATAGTTCACAAGAGTGGATGCTTTTTTCTTTTTTTTTCCCCCAAAGAAATAAATCCTTCATATATTTACACTTGCACAGTGGTTTAATTAAATGTCAAAAATCTCCCTTAAATAAATAAATAAAAATAATAGCTTCTAGAACATTAAAAAGCCCACTCTCGATGTTTAAGTGTTCAGTGGGAAGACTCGCAATACCCACTACCTAAGTTAATTTCTACAAACCTACAGGTAGGACTTTATGGTTCACTGCATTCATTCAAGGACAGTATTCTCTTCCCTGAGGACATACTGACTACTGATGCGTCACAAAAAGAAGAGGACACAGCACATTTACACTGCAACATAATGGACGTTCATACATCAGTGCATTCCTTGCCCAGCATTGAGTTATTTGGGACAATTCTATAGAGAAAGCCACTGTGTCCCTTAGAAGTTCATTGACTCCCACCACAAAACACATCTCATCTTGGAAATGAATCCTGTCTCTGAGAGGAATTGAGTGGCCACAGACTGCTTTGTTGGATTGGAAATCAACAGCAGAGCAGGTAACTCTAATGAAGGGCTCTATCTAATTCCTATTAGAAACAACTACAACAACAACAACCTCGTAAGTACACTGTGTTTGTACTGCTTCAAGGCATGAAAGAAATAAGCTGCTCTTCCAGGGCTAGGAGCCCTCCTGTGTAGAGGTGAAAGCAGCAGTTACTTCCTCACTGACATCCAGGACACTACACGGGATCGCCACCTGTCCTGGGGGTGGCTTTAACCACAAAACCCATCTGAGTAACTCCTAAGTAACAAATTTGCTCAGAGCTTTCAGCAAAGCAATAGAGAGTGCTTGAAATACATTCCCTGCTCAGCGCAAAAAGAATACAGTCATCATCAAAAAAAAAAAAAAGTTGAATGAGTTTATCAGAAACTTCCCTAGGATCACGGATAATCATCTCAAGTTCAAAACTGCAATTTTCCTGGATCTACTGTATTTTCTAGAAGTTATGCCCTATTACAAAATTAGAAAGAAAAGGTAACAGAAACTCAGCTGGTCCAGAGAAAGCAACGACGGAGAAACACTTCCCAGTAATTATTTAATTCCTTTCACATCTTAGGGTATTTTTACCAGCTTTTCTAGTACAGGTTTTAAAGGTTTTTGGTTCAGATCACAGGACATGCAAAGTCTGCACTGTCCAAGCAAGAGCTGCATTCGAGTTACCAGGGCACTTCAGACAGTGACGTTTCTTGCTGTTTTGCAGAACAGGCTGTTCAAGCTCTCCCCTTTGGAAGAAAATACATAGGGAACAGTATCACTAGTAGTTGGAAGACATGGATACTTCTTAAGACTTCAAGCAACACATCAACAATAGAGAATACTTCACACAGAGGAATAATTCACAGGTTTTCTGCCAGATGCAGCTGTACTGGATATTACCAAACTGCACAGGGAGATTCAGCTGAATTGTGAAGGGCCATGAAGTTAGGGCTAAAACTCTAGAGGAAACGCATGATGCTTCAAGGTGCCTCCAGCCAGTGCATGTTATGTGATAAGCAAAGTGGGATTCTTTGCCCAGAATTTGGATGAGATGAGGAAAGTAAAGAAGAAAAGAAACTGGAGACAATGATTCTCTGCCTGATACTGGGGAATCATCACTGTGGGTGTAGATGGCACTGTGTCACAGCCTGCCTTTTCTCAAAGGACAGCACTTGGGCCAGTTTTTAAAGAAGACCAAGTAACTGGAGCTTTCTTCAACTAAAGACCCTCTTCATCCAGTAAATGAAGTACAAAAAGTCTTATAGTTCTCTCTAGAGATCAGTTCTAGGAGAAGTGCAGCCCAAACCATCCATCTCTGGACAAGCACCACAAGCTTATTCCTATTTTTATAGGTCTTTTTCTATGAGATGTTACAAGGGCTACATGCTGCCAAATCAATGGAGGAGGAGGCGCCCTGTTCCTGGGCTACATGACTCAGGCTGCTGAGAACGGCTCACCACACCCCGTGCTCTTCTGGCTGTGAAACACATCTACTCAGATGGGAAGAGTGTTTCAGTGACACCTCATTCTGCTGGCACGCTGCACACAGAATTAACAACAACAACAGGAGTGGGACATTTCTCAGCGGTTTACAAAACAAACAGGGTAACGAAAAAAAAAAAAAAAACCACCAACGCACAAATCTATGACTAATGCGATAAAGTGAAAAAGAAATCACACAAACATCTCTGTTTCCATGACAAGGTTTATATATAGCAAAATGGTAAACAGAAAGATCTGTTGTGTTCAAAGTGGATCACACTGACAGTGGAAAGACAGCTTTAGTTTACAGTATTCTAATATAAATAAAACCTGTTTCTAGCCATATTGATACATTATTGATAATCTGCAGTTAATGTTTATCTGTCTATATCTCCAAGATGCTAGTTCAGAGAGGTGTATGATGTCTGATATTCACCTTTATAATAACTGAAGGTGATGAAGGGGGTTGAATTCTGACAGCTTTCCGTACAAAAGTCACTTGAAGGAGCTAGGAGGGAAATAACAGAGCACTCATAGCCTCCTCGTCCACCACATGTGCTTTTCCAGATATCAAGGCTAATAGCCACCAGAAAGCAGATTTTAAGGCAACTCTTCATACACTGGGGTTCATGACACCAGGTATGGTCGTACAATCACAGAGGGCTTGTTTGAGCCTAACAGAAATCCAGTTAAAGCTAGTATTTTTGCAAGTAGTTGTGTTCATGCTGAACTACAGCTCAAAGAGTAGAATTGCAGTCAGAAGTTTGGGAGCTTCTTGGGAAAACAATGATGGCATCATTCCCATTTGGTACTAGATATGACTTCAGCATTCAGAATTGAAAATGTGTCAAATGAAACAAACACTTACTCAATACCTACCAAAAGCATACAGGTGTTAGTCACTACATCCTAATGCATTGAAAAATACTCCAAACATAAACCACAACCATTAAAAAAATGAGAGAAAGAAAGTTGATTAAAGTATTTGCTATCAGTGATCCACCCAACTTTATGAAAAACGAAAGATAACCGTATCTGTAATCTATTTGTAGACATCACAGATTTATCAGCAAAGCAATATGATTCATAGCTAACTTGGTAGATTTGTTGAGAGGGCATGGAGGGCAAGAAGATTAAGACAAAAGAGATTATGTTATTTTTCAGCTTTAGTCAGATGGTAGCAGACTATTTCAAACAGTAATGAAGAAAATGAGACTTAAATGCACCTTGCAATATTTATGAACAGCGGGGCCCAAATACCTTTCCTTATGCAAACTGGTATGTGAGTATGTAAATCAGCACTCATACAAACAGATCTCCATGTGCACAGCCATTTCCCCATGGAAGTTGCTTATTTCTTCAGCCAAACCTGCTTCAATTCAAATCTATAGTACAATTTCTAATGACTTAAGACGAAGCAGGAATAGAAATCTGACCTCTGCAAAAAACATTCTCAACGTTGCTTGCTTTATTTTACATCAGACCTACGTATGGGACTGTCCATCAGCTTGAAGATTGTTCAGCAATTGAAATAGATTTATGGGAAGCCATTTCTACGATCTTTCCTCAACACATGTTCAGAAAAGCATTCACAAGTGGTTATTCCCTCTAGATTGTACTCTGACTTACATTTCTGGTGCACCCAAAGGCCCTAGAAGCTTTACCAAGAGATTCAGAAAACAGAGAGTCCTTTGCATTTGGGATGCATTCAGATTTTATTCCAGAGAACAGACTGTTATGTTCTTATCATAAGAAACATCAGATATTATACTTTTATAAGAAGTTTGACAGAATTCTGGTACGTCAAACATACTGAAGCCTAAAAACCTAAAATCTATTTATTAATCACAGCTAGCTTTGCTTAGGCTCTGTACACTGATACCAGCTTGTTTCTTTAGTTCTTTATTTCTTTACGTACATAATATTTTTTCTTTATTTTTTTCCATCTACCAACATGGTTTTATTGGTAGCTAAAAGGCATCCAGGAAAAGTGATCTGTAAAACACAACAATGCAGTATGTTTCCCATGGCTACTCAAGTTATTAAAAGGTTAGTTCAAGTCTGCAGGCAGTGAAATCATACCACCATTATCATCGCCTTGTGGGAGCAATAATTCTGGGTGGTCTGTAACACTACAACTCCTGGCCTCCTAGATAGTATGACGATATCGTCAAGAAGAGCCTATCTAGGAGCGTAACTAGGCTGAGACTTTTTGACCTCATAGATAAATAGGTTTTGTTGAAAGCCGTTCTATTATTTTTCAGATTAGCTTGGACTTGCATTTGCTTCATTCTCTGTTGTGGGGGTGGGGAGAGAGAAGGGCCTTGAGATATCCAATAAATGTTTATCCAGCTGCAGTAGCTTGATTCTTAAAGTATAACTGTCAACATCTCCACTCCCTCATGCAAATCTAAATTTGTAAACAATCCTAATAATTCCTCCTCACTGTTGTTCGTTTTAGTTTTACATTCCTGACTGAACAGCTACAGTACTTGAAGCAAGGAAAGCAAAGCTAGTGAAACCAGTACTGTCTGTGGCAGAAAAAAATGTTGTACCAAAACCAGGGGCTCCCAGAACAGACTGTTCAATGCTAATTTTAAATCTTAAAAAAATAGTTCCAGTTTGACATCAGAGTGGGCTATTTTTTCATATTTTTTAAATAATAAAGAGCAACTGTGTTGCCTTTTTTTCAGATGTTTGGTTCAACTCCCATTCCCTTGTGACATTTAGGATTTTTTTTTGAAAGCTATGTAAGAAGAATTCCACTTTGCATGCACTTTCCTACCACCATACTTCACGAAATAAAATGTCTTTATCTCGTTTGTCCATAGTTTCTTTTTGCCTAGCTATAGCATCCCTGAGCAGAAGGTAAGTCAGTCTAATTAGGAAGGAGATCCACTAAGTTCTCTGTATCACGAACAAGTGGAATGTTACATTTTTTCCCCCTTCTTCATTAATAATTAAATAATAATTAATTAATAATTAAATAATAAATAATTAAATAATAATAATTAAATAATAATTAAATAATAAGGCACGGTACTGGGCCATCACTGAAGACATTTTATTCCAGGCACAGTGAAGAGCACTTTCCAGCACTTACGTAGCTTCAGCAAAGGCCTGATCTTGCAAGTATTTATACACTGGCTTAATGGGGAATAGCTGAGATTAAATTAATGAGCCTAATGAATTGCCAAGACTAGTCTTGCACATAAACATTTGTAGCACTAGGGACTAATAGAATTGTCTCTATATTTTTGAGGCTATTTCAATATAGTGTTTTAGAGATCTTTTTAAGATGTTAAAACAAATAATTCTCTGAGCAGCAAAATAAAGCATTATTTCTCACAGTTTATATCTCACAATTGAAGCCCTTAGAGGATTCTGTAACGAACACAGCTTTTCCCTCAGAAAAAGTCTAAGTCCCTTTCCACTTTTTCTGCAGGTATTTTCAGATCACTTTAAGACAACAGGACCTTTGATATCTCTGTCTCTCTCAAATTTGGTTAGAAGTTGGCCCAAAAATTCAGAGGTTATAAGGGGACTCATAAAGCAATGGCATAGCCCCTGTTTCTAGCATGTTTCTTTTTCTTTAGAAAAAGACTGAAGACAACGAAGAAGTCTAAACAAAAAAAAAAAAAAACCTGTTCTACCTTATTGAACCCACAGTTGTAAAAGACACGTCTAGTTTGTATATATTGATTTGGCAGGTTATATGCTAAAAAGAACGCCTTAGCAGAAGGAGCTGGCCAAAACTTAACTCTGCACTTTCTATTTACAGTTTTGGTTCTCAGCTTTGACACAGCCTTTATATTGCTTTCTAAATGCAAAGGTTTAACTACACATTTCCTCATCCTCAGTCAGCTTGCCAGCAATTGAAAGGAGTGCCACACACAACACCAAAACTTTGGTATTTCTCCATATTTCATGCATTTGCATTAAGAGCTCTAACGTGGGTCAGGCTATCTTCAGTTCCTGCTGGTAGGTGGAAACCTGAAATACAGATTCCCGTCCTTATTTTCTCTATTACTTCCTTCTCTCTTCTAAGGTGTGCTAACAAGGCTTTTTTTTTTTTTTTTTTTTTTTTTTTTTAGAGACACCACCACCACCGCCTTTTTATCATAGCCAAAAGCTTTCCACACTTCTCTGGAGAAAACATTTTGGTCAGTTGGCTTATAAGTAGTTACCTAATGCTATCTCCAGAGCCTTGAAGGTCCTAAGCTTTCAGGTGGTCTTGAGTACCTCTTCCCATCATATATTCAACAAAATCTTAAGGCCTTGGGTTGTTGAACAGGCTGGTATTCCCCAGACCTGTCAGCTAAAGCTGCACAATCTTAATGGTAAATACCATATTAACAAAGATGCCAGAACTAGCACACGTTGCTGCTGATGGTCAAGTCTCTTTGTTCCTTTGGAAACGACTACGGACATTCCCTGGACACTGAAACTCAGTCTGGATTCTCTAGATTCAGAGAACCAAGGAATCAGAAATAAGTCTCCTGGGAAGCAGAGAAGAGGTATTATATCCTGCTCCCAGACTCAGTAAGTCATCCTTCAGCAATATTAATGGTGGAATGTGATATGAAAAAGATTCACCTCAACCTACCAGGTAACGTTACTCATGTCTGCATGACCCTAACAAGGACAGCATGCACGGCTGAGGGTCAGCTTGGTATACAGATGTTGCCCTTGTGATCTGACCCCCTTTCCATTTGCAGTGGGAAGCCCCACAGAGCAGCTGCTGAAGGGCTCCACAAGAGAGGATGATATTACAGCGTCACTACTTCTCCAATTCCAGGCCTTTCAGAAAAGAATCTGAAGCCGATCCATTTCCCCAGTCATAGGTTCCTCAAATTTGGACCATTCATTCTGCCACATAACATTTGACTTTCCATTTCTTGTCCCTGAATTTCCTTATTTTCAATACAAACAAGGAGAATTGAAATGAGTTCCACTGCATGAAGCTTCCATATGTTTATCCTATCACTTCTTTGTACTTAATTGATCAGCCTTAATTTTCCATCAATATTTGTCACTAACAAGCTGGCAAAACTCACTCATAAAAATGACTTAAATAGTGTGCCATAAGACCAATCAATGATGCTTACAACACAGGCTTTGGTCATACTGTGTAAATGCAGAATAGTGCATACAGCTTTATAAGAAGGCATTAAAAAGGCAGAGTCTTGAAATGCAGATTAAGCACATGACCATTTTGAGACCCTCTTTAGCAAGCTTTGGGTGCCGTCACTACAGCTCGTCCCCCATATCTCCTTGAGCAGCAATATCTTCAAAGAATTCCATCAAGGCAGCGAGCCGTGACCTCCATTTCCTGACTCTGTGTCAGCCCGCTGTAATCAAGCTGAGCTTTTCTGAGTAGTCTTCCATTTGATCTCTGAAAAAAAAAAAAATGTTTTCTAGGACTTTCCCTCTAACGGATGTCAATCTCAGAGTGCCGGTGCATATGGGTGCTTTCCCAGTTGGAGAAAGGTTGTTGCACCAGCATGGGTGAAGCTGCAGGGAGCTTCTCCGAACTCAACAACCTCAGCAAAAAATTTTCCAAAGCTACTCCATTTTCCTCCTCGTGTACCTTCCTGCTCATGGGCAGGGCTGGATATTGCCCGTACACCGAGAGGAAAGAAGGACTTGGCCCCTGCCTTAAGTTACTTGGAGCAAGTGCCTGGCGCCGAGCAGGGTTAATGAAATGAGAGGGGAACAGCAGCAAGCTAATAAATCTCCATGAGCCTGAATGTGTGTCCTGGTCTGTATCCCATTAGTGACTGCTTATTTAAAAAAATAAATAAAACTAACATATCTAAGTGACACCTGGACACCAGCCAGTTCTCATTTTCTACCTCTAAAGCCCAATTCCTCAGTCAAACAAATACTCATATATGAGAGAAATCCAAAATAAGAGCTGTAGATCTTTGGAAAAACTAATCCCGGTTTCCAAAAAAGAATTCTTACAAAGACAGGTGCTTCTTTTAAAAGCATCTTTATTATGCTTATTGTCAAAGCTGCATGAAATCTAAGTTTTGATATATTTTTCAAAGAAAATCTTGATGTCCGTTTTCAGTATGAAACAAAATAAAGACTTAACATTCTTTATTAAGTTGTTAATGTTCATTGTTAAGTTCTGGGTGAAATTTGGGGATTTCAGTGTTGCATTAGGATTTTGTTGTAGTGCTAAATGTCACTAGTACAGCATAACTCATATTACTTTACAGCATTTAAAATAATTATTTTATTTTTTTAGGTACTGAGGTTAGACATTGTTATTTTGTGAAATACTCCTGTAGTTTGGGAACTTGGATAATTTCTATGAAAAATGTAAGCATTAACTCTTGTAGACTTGGTAATAACTTTGATTTGTTTGCTTTTGTACTAGTTTTGATTTAAAATAATTATGAAGTCTGGTGCATTAGGGCAGAATCTGATATGACAACACTAAGCATTTTTCTTAAAAAGCAGTGTAAAAGAAAGTTCAATAACAGATCGAGGTGTTCTGAACAATAATTAGTGTTTCTGAAGTTATATTCCACAGAAGAAAAAGCTTATTTAATTTCCTAGACTATTTTGCTAATATATAAGCTTATTAATGGATGAAAATTTAAGAAGAGATTACAGATTTCAAAGTGTTTTATTTTTTTTTTCTAGTTAGGAATAGGTAAGTCAGATATATCCCATATGCAAAGTAAATTTGTAGTGTCAGAGATAGACAAAGGTTTCTGAAGATCAGTGAGAATGCTCGATGTGGGCATAGCTGAGTTCCCCACCTTCAAGTTCTGATTATTTCTGAAAGCTTTTAAAGCAACCGAGTTGCCCTTCCCCACTGCATCATTCAGAGACCACATCAGAGCCATAGATTACTTTCATCTTTCCTAACAGCCACTGAACACAGAACATCACATCATTCTACTTCAGAGACAGATCTAGCCTTAGCTTATGCAGCTGTGTGTGATAATGCAATTAAAAGCCCAACACCTTATGCACTAAATGAAGAACCAGTGGGGTTAGTGTCAGCTCCAGTTGCCTCTGACCCCTTACACAACCAGATGACCCACTGGGGGTGAATTCAAGTTATTCCAGAGCAAGGATCGAACTACTCTGATCCACAGCGAGGGCACCGACCTATCCCTGCATCCCCTTTCTGTCCCAGGAGGGTGTAATGTATGAGTTCCAGCTCACCTGAAAACCTGCCAAGCAGTAGTTGTTCAGCCTGATCAAGGAACACAGCACATCACAGCGCAACAGGCAAACTGGAACATCTATTTATTGAAGTAAGCCATAGAACAGAGGAGATTTTGTTCACTTGCTTAATGTGAAGTGTCACAGTGGCCTCGAGACTGAGCTATTTAAAAACAAACAAACAGTCCACTGGACTTCAACTAATAATTCTAAAGAGGAGATTCAGGCAGAGGGATGAAGACCATTTAGGTGCGATTAGCTCTTTTCCCCTCTGCTGCTCTGTCTATGGAGAATTAAGCAAGGGGAACAGGGGGATGAAGAAAAAAGAACGAGTCAGGGTACAGTATCACTGCAAATTTTTCATGTAAGTTCTCACCAAACAACTCAACCACAATGCTCGTTATACTAAAAGTATGTACTTGCCACAAACCAAAGAAAAGCTGCATGGCTATGTTTGTCCCTTGGAAAAAAAAAAAAAAAAAAAAAGGATTGCTTCTTTTGCCCTACAAAGTTTTGCCCTTATACCTTCCCTTGCCTTTATTTTCATTATAATCTTTGTCTTCCTGCAATGTCTGAGATTTCTTTTTAAGCTTTCAATTACTCCCCAATATCCATTGTCCCAACTCTCTACACTTCTCCTGCTTTACATGCAACCCATGTCCTGCAAGCATGTGAGGAGGCCAAATACCAGGCATCTTGGCACAAGCTAGTACTTTACACCTATTCACAAAGAGAAAACATTCCTCTTTTCTTAAGGAAGAAGAAAAAATAAAAAGGGGGAGCATAGCTCCACTGAGTACTCATAGCAAAGGGATGAAGTAATGTTTACACTCAGACTTTCTAAAATATGTCTAGTCCTTTAATAATGACCCGCCAAAGCCGAAAATTAAGAGCGATAAGGTGAATCTACTATTATTAATTATTATGCATACTACAGTAATTTCCTGAGGTCCTGCAAGTGTCTCCATCACATTAGCTGCTTTACATCCACAAAACCAGAGGGACTTTGCTCCAGGGCTCTCTGAGCTTGCCAAGACCGCAGCAATTCCAGGGCTTCCTCCGGAGCAAGTTGCAGCCAGAGCTACTCGCAGACCCTGCAGGCCAGTAGCCCCTCAGCTGTGACTCCCAGCAGTTGAGTCCCTTGAGATTTCCACAGCCAAGTCACAGCCTGGCACTGGTGGGAACTTCACCCATGCTGGGCCCAGGTCCACAGGCAGAAGTGCCGTACAGCAGCACCTGAGTCTCTGAAAGTCCTCCAAGCTTAGTCCCAGCCCCAAACCCCCAGAGCTGCCAGGGGAAAAGCAGAGGAGACAACAGAGAGAACGGGGGCAGCCTTTGGGAAAGGGTCTCCAGCAGGGAAGGTCAGATGGGCAACAGTGGCTGCGAGCCAACCAGGAGGGGGTGATGGCAAACAGAGCAAGAGCAGTTTTAACTTCAGGTAAGGCTCAAATCTTAAAAGAAGTTGGGAGCCTCTACATGTGAACGTAGCTGTTGGGTGCAAATATCCTCCTTCAGCCACTGACTCAAATCCATGCCCTGTAGGTGAGCAGAGCAACACAGGTCCCCCACAGCTGCCACTGCTCCAGACAGCAGGCAGGCACGCAGCACAAGGAGGGTGGGGAGCTCAGCCCGAGCACCAAGCAGGACTGGGGGGCTATTCTGACAGGCCTCGTTCTGGCATACAATGTGGAATCTTTAATTCCTCTTTCCTACTCAGCAAAATAAGTTGGTGTGAGCAACAACCCAGAATCACAGCAGAGGAAGATCTTTGACCGGAAGTGTGAGTTTATTTACTGTCATTGTACCCTTTTATTTCAGAATTGCTTCTTAGAACCAGTTACCTGCCATCAATTGACAAGCTCCATTTAAGGGACAGTAAGCACTATGCCATTCCTCAAGATGTAACTGATTATTTTTGGACTTATACCAAATTCATCTTACTATCTCACAGGTTTTTCCACAGCACCCTGGTGTGAGGTTACACAGCTGCACCCCATCAGAGCTGGAACTGATCACAGCCAGGGGATGGGGAAGAGGCTGCAGCCCCTGCTGGCTTGCTCAGCACCTGACACCCACCTCCGGGAGCAGAGCAGCAAGCTCATAGCCATGCAGCCTTCCCATCACCTCTCCATCTGGGCTCCTCAATCAACTTTTTCTGTGTCACGTAGACTTTCAATGTGAAAATGTATTATGCAGGATAGTTCCCCCCCCCCCCACCTACTGACTGATTTTTTGAAAGCAGAGTGACTGGTGCAACAAATATAAATATACATAATTACACAGAAGGATTCTTATCCCTATACTTTAAGTTAAGTACATGCTTATGTGATGGCAGATTTGTCAAAGCAAGAATTAGGCAATTCACGCATACTGTGGGGAAATACAAATTGGAATAGCTACTCACACTTATAAAAATAAAGACAGCATTAAGATGTAAAGATGGAAGGCATACCTTTAAGATCAGTGGGATTAGAACAATAAAAAAAACAAACAACCCCCCCAAATCTAACACCCATGTTTACAACTCAAATGCATTTTGTTGTATACTAGCCATTCACAAGGGCCTATGCTCCACAAACACATTTGAGAAAGCTTCCAGTTACACACTTGATTTCTGGAAAACAAACAAACAAACCAAAAACCAGCACCACAACCATAATCTCAAACATCTATCGGCAGAAAAACAGCAAGGAGAACAAGCTGGGATTTTACTGTTGGGTCAGGGTAACTCAGCAAAGGAAGGTGTCTCCTCTCCCAGGCAGACACTTGCACAGCTGCAAACGAGCAAGGCAATACTCAGGTGATGCAAAATAGCAAAAACAAAGGCACAGAGGCAGGCCTGGTGCCTCCATTTGCCCTTGGCAGCAAACTGAAATTTGAAACATGCTACTTGGAAGAAATTTCTGCTTACTCTTATTTTCTAGGATTGAAGGAGGTTTTTTGTTCAAAGAACATGGACTTTGTTCAAACCTGACATTTCTGCAAAGCTGTATATTGTTGTAGTCTTGAAAAGAAATAGTTTAAAAGGTTAAAAGAAGAAATTCCTCATCAACTGGGATTTATTACATTGTTGTTTTGTGTTGTGTTTTTTTTTTATATTTATTGTGTGAATAAATAGATAGTCTCATGATAGACTCGTGGCTATGAGAACTGAATAATTAATATAAATAATGCAAGTAACTGTATACAAAGCATACTGCTCCACGACAGAGATCAGTGCTGAACATTCAGACAGACATCTGTAGACCCATTTCAAATTATGTTCTCCTTAAAGTTTTTGTACCACTGCTCCCCCCTCTACCAGCTCTGTATCATCCAACTGGAAGTCAGTTGGGCACACTAACATAGTGATTTAATGTCTGTAGTAGATGTGGTGTCACAGTTACAACAGCTGACAAAAAACTCTCCTCACTAAGCCTTTCCTCAGGATAAAACAGGGATCCTTAAACTCCCCTATTACCATGCCTCACAGAACTTCTCTGCAACTAACCACAGTCTTGATTTCAGTAAGAGTTTTGGCTCTTTTGATTATGCATGTGAACAAGAGAGCCTACCAAGATTTTAGGGACAGAATGTAATGAATTCCCTAGGGCAATTTCAATACACTTCAAGCACTGGTGATGTAAGTTCTCTCTCAAACTAAACTTTTATAATTGCAGCTAGCCAGATAAGGATCAGACAGAACGCCTTACTGCTGTTTCTGCTCTGTGAGGTATCAGGCTCTATGGAGGTTTGGAACTGCCATTGTTTAAGCACAGCAATCCCAAAATGTCAAAGCAAGCAATCATGAAATACCTCCTCCCAAAACAAGACCCATTCCTAGCAGTTTTCCTGTATAGATGCAATGATGAACAAAATGTCTTAGAATACATGCAGCTTACCTTGATTAAAAGACATACTGCTTGTTTGTTTTAAAATCAACCTATCTTGTATTGGTTTACAAGCAAAACAATCTGTATCAGCAAGTGTTTTTATTACTAAAACTGTGTCTGCAGTCTGGCTTTTGCTTGCATAGAGACTTCCTCAGAGAGAACAATAAAAGCCTTCAACAATCACCACTGAGGGAGGGAGAACACAAATTGTTGCATATTATAGAAATGTCCATTCTTTAATCATACAATTCAATATACAAAGCAGGCCATATTTTAAAATGCTACAGAATTGTGCAGGCCAAAAATAGAAAGCTAAATTGATCACACCTGAAATTCTTTATGTTGATGTATAGTCACCTTTCAGCTGATGATGGTAAATACCATCAATATCTGCTGTGTCAAGAGCTGGCAGACTGAAAAAAACAGAACAATATAAGCTTCACACTAACCCTAAAAACAAAAATTTACTATCTAATCTTTGCCATTTTACTCCTCAGAAAGATTTCTAATGTGAGCAAGGTGGCATGATGGACATATTACTGCACATTGTACATTAAAGAGCATTTGTCATCTGGGGAAGGAGCATTTTTGTTTGTTTAAATAGAAGCACTTCACTTTAGTAAAACATTTTCTGAAAAATAAGGAATATGTGAATTCTAATAAAAAGCTTTGGTCCAAGGAATATAGTAAAGACGGTCTTATGAAAATAAAGATATATTGAGATCATAAACAACAATTTGCTTCTTCTAAAAGTTGATTCTGTAGAAAGGCTGGATGTCCTTGTGTGTATGGCAAAAAGAAACTCATTGGAAAAAAATAACATAACCAAACACATATTTACACTGTAATTACAAAAAAAAAAAAAAAAAAAGATTTTAAGAACTGTTACCCAACATAATGTTTTTTTTTTCTTCCTTCCAAAAGAGTAAATCAAAATAATTTTTGGAAGAACTTGGCCTTGTGCTTCCAGGTGCTGCATAAACAAATACAGCTTAAAAAAAATCCATAGGTCCCTGCCAGATATTGAGTATATATTGTCGACAGATGGTTTTGATGAAGCCATACCCAGTCTCTACACACTGCACTTACATGCTCAGGACCAGCCTGGCTCCTAATAGTTTTTTTTTTATCCTCAAAGTATAAAAGATCTTCTATATTCTTTTTGTACACAAGGAAAAGAACAGGTAAATAAGATGTTCAAAGCCACAGGGGAAGCGAACTAATGTCCCACCTGGCACTGCTGGCCCACTTTCCCACATAGAAACACCTCAGCATCATCATGGCCACCATTTATTATAGCTATCTCATTTGTCACTGCTAACCTCGCAGAGCATGATTTCTAACCACTCAGCATGAATTAACCATTCCATTAAAGTTGCAGGTCCAGCACTCCCTCATATAGGAGCACCCATCTTGATACATATGCTCTGCTGTCAATTTCCTTTAGTAAAGACCACCTAGCTCTTCTGGTACAGCACTAACAGGAGCAGAGCCCCCAGGCATCCTCAGAGGAGAAACACTGTAAAGTGAGTTTTGCAGCGTGACTCTCATCAAGCAAGCCAAAGCTTCTACTGAGCTTCTACTCAGCAATCCATGAAAGCTCATTTGTGGTAGACAGCAAGACAGGCTACACTTAAACATGAATGTGCGCTTTATACCTATCACAAGGAGTAAGTGTATTGTTGTTACTGTTCCCTCAAGCACTTTTGAAGATGCAGTCTGTTTATGCTTTCTATGGAAAGATAAGTTTCTTTAGAGCTCCCTCTATTGTGAAATAGAAGAAAAATAAATTTTAATTCTGAGAGCAATTAACCCAAGGGATGATTGTTTTTATATACTGGAGAAAGGCAAGATTAAAGAAAAAATAATGCAAAAGAAAGAGTTCAATTAAATCATCTAAGGGGTTATTAACCACAAGTGAATATGTAATTTTTGTGTTGAGAGAGAGAGAGAGAGATGAAGCTAAACTCTGGGGGATTTGTTTTTTTTTTTTTTTTTTTTTTTTTAATTTTAAGCTTGGAAATTTTAGCAGAGAAGTCAGAAAAAAATACTTCAGCAACTATTCAAACTACCCTCTTTCCATAGTTTAAAAAAAAAAAAAAAAAGTGAGTAAACAAACAAAACAACACCACTTTCCTTCACCTTTTCTCAGTGGTAGACCGATCATACTGGGATAAGCTCATTTCTGGTATTCCATTAATTTCAGTGGGATCACAGTAGGGATAAATATAAGCCAGTGTTTGACCAGGATGGCTAATTCAGCTGCACATTTTGAGTAAAATGTTAACAAAGTCCTGTGAACACTACAAATATGAATAATGAGGATATTGAAGCAGACAACAGCATACAGCCAACCAGAACAGCATGACAAAACCTGAGTGCTGGTAGTAACTGATGAGATATTTTAAAAGAATCACAAGATACCCAATTCCATACTAAAGGCAACAGAACACAGACGTCACCTGGAATGTGAAAGTAGCTAGAGCATACCGAGCAGTAGAGCATACAAAAAACTCTACTAGACTGGAAATGGTTTACTGTGTTATATACACTGGTGTACGTGACATTTTTAAGTCTAGAAGAAAAACATCATTTTATGTGTATTTATACAGTACATGGAGATCGACCATTTTGCTCATTCAAGCCTACTTTCTGTAGCAGTATGTTTAAGTTTTCCAGTCACATAAGGAAACCCAGCTCAACAGTACTCAGCTCTTCTCCTTCTGCTTGTTAGGTAGACTCGTGCACCACAGTCACACATTCCTCATCCAAAACACTGTCTTTCACCCATTTTCTCGACAGAAAAAAGACCAGGAGTATCACTACCTTTCCTATAAGTAGGACAAGGGACAGACACACTTCCATTTTACAGTTGCTAAATTAAAAGCTACTAATTCATATCTATTCCCAGAAGGAAAAGGAAATGCTTTCTTTGACCAACAGCTTTCTAGGCTGGCCGAGGTCTGGCAACAGTTCTTACCCCATTCTGGTATCCCCAAAGTAATGCAAGAGTATTTTCAAGAGGGAAATAATTAGCACAGCAGAGTGCACAGTGAAAATAGGCATTCAGGTGCAGTATGGTTTTAATCAGGAATCCAAAGACATCACATAGCAAGAGTAACTCCTCCACAGCCCCCTGCTGAATCAAGTTATAGAGCCATGCATGTTTGCAAGGGTGTAAACAAGCCAGCTAAATCTTTACTCCAAAAGCAGTTCACACATCAGTTTCCACCAGTGCAGTGAAATTTTGATGCTGCTGCATCACTGTGGGTGACGTATTTCAATGCACTTCTGTAAATTCAGGTGAAAGAAAGACACGGGAAACGAGGTGAATGCAAACATTGCAGAGAGAACTGAGATTTTTTTTTTCTTTTGCCTTGGAAGAGACACAAATAGCTGAAGGCTGGAGGTCACTTAAGCCCCCCAGCAAGTCTTTGTAATAATGGACAGCAGTCTCCAGGTCTGCAGGTGATAAGCTATCTTTTTTTTCAGAAATATTCCATATACCTCCTGCTGAGCTTTTCTGGTATTCAAGGCACAGATCAATACTCGGTGTTTTCACTGTGCTTGAGGTGCTATTGTTCTTTGTATTTGAAAACAGAGTAACTGTTCAGATGTTTTTAAAGGTAGCTAGGGCAGCTTCAGAAGGAATGTGAAGCAGAAAAAAATATTAAAACAAGTAAAAAATAAATCTTCCATTTCAAGTAGTCCCAAAAGTTTTATACCAAATCCAAAAAACAATATAATATTTCTTGGGCAACACACAACAATTGTCAAAAGGCCACAACTGGAAGAAACTGTTACTTTTAGTGAACTTTATACTAAAAATTGGAGTACTCAAATGAAGCCAGAACAAAAATTATAAACAAGTATGTGTGTCTTCAGACAGCATTATTAGAATAGTACTTTTATAAATTAAAAAAAATAAACAAAAACACAAGTATTAGGCTTACATACTTAACACATTACAGCTAGTGGACTTTGGGAAATCCTATCACTTTTGAATGAATGAAGACTAAGCCATGTGCCTGAGGTGTGTTTGGGTGGAGTAGAGAAGGCAGAAGATCAATCATATTTACCCATGAGATAAGAAACTCAAAATAATTGCCAGTTCCAGAGGACTTTTTCTCAACAAACAAACAACAACAACAAAAACAGTTGATAGCTTGATTGCTTACTTTCTGAAATACCTATGTTGCCTGAAGAGGTTTAAATTTACAAAACTTAATTTTATCTATATTTGTTGTGTTGGCTTTTTTTGCCTTTGTTCAGCCACTCAGCCCTGAGCTGCATCACTCCAGAATAAGAAGCTGACAATGGAGATCAGGCATTTATTTGGTGCAACCCTCGTTATTTAAATCGAACATAACCAAACCTTGCTCCTCTGAACATACCAGGTATTAATAAAAACAAACACCTGCTTACCTTACAAATCTCAAGTCTACCTTTCTGGTCAGGCCTATGGCTCAAGAAATCCTGCCTCTCTGCTTCTGCTTGTCCCATGTTTCCTACCTTGTCTTCACCTGTGGTGCACTCACTCTGACAGCTGCAGCTTGTCAGTCCCCCACCCCTGTATGCTTACAGCTGTTTCCAGAGAAATTCTCCAACAACCTGTAGGGAGACTTCAGCTTAACTTGTTGCCTTCACATCTCCATGGCTTTCTGCTGTGGCTGTAGGAAAGGCTTTTCATTTATTTTCTGCTTGGTATGAAAAGAAAGTGTTTGCTCTGCCTACCAGCATTAATGAGGCCTATGGTTGCTCATATATTGAAGAGCTGTAGCTGCTATAGTCATAAGGATACAAGGACGGAGAGTTAAACTAGCTGCAAATAAATGGAATCCACGAAGTGCCTGTAGGCTAATTGCACCCATTGCTATTCCCAAGCAGCACTTCAGAAATACAACTACCTGCCAGCCTGCTCAAGGCTCTTTGTTACCATATTCCAAGCTACATTTTATTATTTTGCTAGTGGCAAAAGCAACTGCATTTTCATTAATATAGTCAGAATCCACTCTGTTGACAAATAATACCACAAAACAAGACCAGCAAGGGGTTCTGCCCATCCCAGACCAGTCATCAAACGACGCTGTACCATCTGGCTTTCTGCAGACAAAAGTGACACCAAAAATGCTTCTGTTTCAAGTGTCACTAAAGCCACAACGCTATCACCTTGGCAATCAGTAGCCACCACTCAGCCTCACAGCCTGACATGGCATTTATTCTCTTGAGGTCTCTTGTGCACTGAAGGCGATGAGTGAGCAGAAGTACAGCATAGTATTGCTCACTCCGCATTCATCAGTCCTCCGCTCTTCCCGGGACATTGAGAAGATTTATATTCTCATCAGTATGCTAATTATACACAGAAAAGACAGGCTGAGTGACCTGGCTGGGGAAAAACACTTTGCCTGTCTGTTAAGGACCTCAAATACCACCTATGCCAAAGGTACACAACAGCTCATTACAAGTGCTGGGAGATCAGTAGTGAAACAGTGGATTTGAGCAATCCTAAGCACCTAACAAAAGAGGTTATATCTCGCCAGGCCAAGGCAGGCACAGCGCTTGTGCTAGACTGCTTTTCTTGGCCTTATCCTATTTGTGAGGCCTGGAAATGGGTCAGCCTTGCAGAGAGTAAGTCTTCCTCCTCTTCCTACTGTTTGGATGGTAAATAGAGCCTAAGCCCTTCCTGCAAGAAGCAACAGTTTTAGTGATGCAGCTGGTAATGAGCTGGAAGATTTTAAGGGTGAAATGGAACCAGAGGAACTGGCTTTCAGCAACTGTGCAGCTGCAGCAGTGACAGCAACTGCCACTAACTTGACTGGAGTTCAGCTTATGCATTTCCCTCTGATGTATATTTTGACCTTTTAGGAAAAGGAAAAATGGATGCCTTTTTCCTGAAGTAGCAAACATTAGGTATAGCCAAGGCGTTCATGCTCTTTATGGTATTAAACATCTTTGATGCACAGGGTTAGGCAAAATCAGGAAAACTTTTCATTCAAATCAGATTGTTAAGGAATATGACTGTAATTGTTTTATCTTCTTGCATAGTGTAATGCAGAGTTGACTTTCCAGATAATCTAGGAATGTCACTTAACAAGTTCCACATTAATGCTAGTATCTAGGAGCATGATGAAGCTCTTAGTCACTTCAGATCTCTTCCAGTGGGACATGGCAGTTTTCAGCTTTTGATCTTTTCCATAAGATTAGTAGTTTTAACTTCGTTATAGAGTGTGTTTTGCAAGCTGTGGTTTGTAGAAGCATACAGAGTGATGTTGTGAAGATCATTCTGGACTTCCCAGACATAACTACAACATGGTAGCAGTAAGCAAGACTTAATGATTGATTCCTTCTAATCTTACAGTTCTACCTGCATGAGGAGAACAGAATTGTCATGTTCACTGTGATAGCACGTCCTCCAGAGGTTTTGAGCAAGCTGCCTAATTTCTGCCCTATGTTTCTACATCCAGTCAGGTCAGGAGGAAATGGAGCTACTTTACTTCACAACATAGATGGATCAGCCAACACTAGTAAAGCTCCTCAGATGGTACATGTTGGGTAATGAAGATACAGGCAAAGAATTTGAATCTCCTAAAGGGAGTTTCCTTTGCAGCACTGTGAGAAACACAAAGAAATACTGTTTTGACTAGTTAATTGAGTAAACATTCCATTCAGCCCTAAAATATGCTTGCTATGCTTTTTCTGATTTTTTTTTTTTTATTTTTTTTTTAGTGGGGAGTGGGAATGTATTACCCCTTAGCATGTTCAAGTCTCCACCAGTCTGAAGAGCAACTGTCAGTTCCAGCACCCTGGGGCTCACCTGCTGCTCCCCCACTCCTGTCGGGTTGGATTTCTTTAAGCAGTTGACAAATAATTTGTATTGGTTGTAGCAAATCATTTCAGGCACTAGGAAAGGGAAGACTTTTTATTCACCACCAGATCGGTTGTGCTGCCCATTCCCCCAGCCAGGCCTCCCCCCTGACTGTTTTCTGTTAGTGTCATTTATCACACGTCGTCAGCCCTGCCTTCACTCGCCTGCCTCTCCCTGAAATTCTGGCTCAGAGCACGTTTCCACCGGGTGCTGCTTCATCTGTGCCAGACTGCCCTTCTGCCCTGCTCTATACAAAATGCAAGTCTCTCCCATCACTGTCATCGCCTCAGAAATCTTCCCTCATCTCCCTGATGCTCTGATTTCTCCCCCTCTCCTTGCTGCGCTTTTGCATTACACACATGCCCCCCCCATCTGCTCCCTGGCCTGGCCCCCAGCCTGCACCCCCAGCCCCCCTCCCCACTGCACGGCATCCCAATAGAAATGCCAGGCCTGGGCCACATGGCCAGGGTCTCTCTGTTTTCTGTACTGTACACTTGACATGTTTGCAACCTGATGCAAAGCTCATTCAGCCAGCAGAAAGAGTTCCTTCAACTTTAATGGATTTCAAATGAAGACTTCAGACTATGCCTCCACAGCAGCACAGAAATAACAACAGTGTTGTATAGAGATACCAAGCCAGCTTTAAACTAATTAGGTTGGATCCCAATAACCATCTAATCATAGAAACAGGGAGCTCAATACTGGGTAATTTACCCTAATGAGACTGTAAACTTGTCAAAGGAGAAAGCCTGTGTTTGCTTTAGTCCAGTTCCAATTCAACATCATAAGGCCGCTGCCTTTTAAGAAACAACTAGTACTTTTTAAAATCAATATAATCTCTCCTTTTGTAGTAATGCAGCTATACAGAGTAGATGTCTAAAAATACTGAATATTTTGCTGTCAATTTTCTCCTCTCTCTTCTGCCCTTTTACACACTAAATGTTGCCTATAACTACAAAAACAACATTGTACAAAAAGACAGGAAATGAAGGGTACAACAGAATGTGATTTATCAATCAACTTATTAGGGGAAAAAAAGCAATAAATCCTTCAGTCCCCAGTACACACAGAAACACCTATATCTTCCTTGTAAAGAATGTAAATGTTGGTAAGCATTATTTTATCCTTTCAAAACGCACAAGTGGTATACAGGACTCTCCAGCCAGAAGAACAAGTTTTCCCTTGGAAGCCAGAGATAATAACACCCACAATCTTCAGTCACAGGAAAACACGCTAAATTCCATACAAAAAGAAAAGCATGTTGAATGGACAAATTCTGTAATGTTTCCCGTATTTCAGTACGTACTCCAAATTCCAGGTATGCAAAACCTGCAGCATAGAAAATAACATTTGGAAGTGAAGCCTAACTTATTGTTGCATATCATTTTCTGAAATTTTTCCCATTTGGAGTTTAAGAAGAGATTGATTCTGCTTTAAGTCCATGCACAAACATCATTGTCATGTTCATTCTGCCACAACTGTCCAAAACAAGTACCCACATTTCTGAAAGGAGACACCTGACTCGTAGTGCTTTACATTCAGCAGCCACCACTTAAGTCAAAGGTATCTCTGTACTCTTGAAAACCAGCCAACATAAGCAGTAACCTAAATATGGATTTGCGGGTCTAACTTTGAGTTTCCCACTTCGAAATGCTTGATTTGCAAAGTACTCTTGAAATCGAATACCATATGTTCATCACACATGCCTTAATTCCTGAAAGCAAAGCAGAAGGTGGCGGTGCAGCATTAGGAAAGCATATGAGCATCTTCTGTAAGATTCTGTCAGGCCTGAGAAGATTAGCACCTATGCCTGCAAAAATCAGATCTTTTCTGAAATAACAGGGTATGGGCAAAGGCATACATACACAGCAGTGTGCTGACAGAAGCTGGAGAGCTTTCGACTGGCATTGTCCTGTTTGAGTTACCCAAAACCCTTTGGTGCATTCCCCAAATTGCTTCCTTTTGTGCAGTCAAGGGAAAGCTCTAAACAGAGTATTTATTTTTTGTAAGTGTTCAGAAGAGAAAGTTCAGCCTCTAGCTAGGCTGTAAATAAGTTCCTTCTCACCCCCAAAACACAGAGGAGCTTGTAAGCAACTGCTGGGAAAAGTGCCATCCTTGCCCCCGTTTCTCAAGGTTGGACCTGCAACAGGTTTCTGTTGGTTTTGGAGCTCCTGCTAGTTAGGCTGCAGCTTCTCCAATGGGTGAGAACAAAAACAGGAAAAGCAGAATAGAGGGTGCGTTTAAGAAATTCCTACTAAAACAGTGGTTGTAGGACACCAAGTCCTGTCATGTCCCATGTCCCCAGCAAACCCTGCACAATTTTTACGTGCTGGCATGGATCAAGGCAGTGAGGCTTGCCCAAACAGCAGAGGCCAAATTCAGAGTTGCTTAGCCTTGTCCCCCTCACATCTTTTCAGAGGGGTTTGTAGTAGACTTTTTGATCAGAATGCATCTAATGCTAATACCAGGCGTGGTGTTCATACAATGAAGAGAAATGTCTGATTCATTTGTAGGATATGCACTGTTTACTCCAATATTTCTAGTCTCCCTGAGCAAGTATTCTCTACTACAACTTTGTTTCTACTGTGTTTGGGATATTCTTGTATTTTGTGTCTTTTCTGGTGCAAACAACAGATATGACAGATCTAAAGTCTTAAAAGATATAGGTAGGAGTTGTCACAGTTACTTTTTAACTATAAAGAACTCAAATGTTTCATAATTCTGTTTTCCATTTTCAATCAGTAGTTTTATTTACAATTTTCTGGAGAAAACTTAAAATGTTTCAGCAAGCTTAACCTAGAGACTGCAATCCTATGTTTTGTCAGAGCTCTGTATTTTACAGAATTGAGACTTGCAACTAAATTTCAAATCCCATACAGTGCACTTATGTATTTTTAAAATACAGAAATATCTGCCAAAATGTAAGATAAAATATTTTCTATAAACCTGAATCATCCTTCAAGGCTTTAATAAAGTTAATGATTATATATCTTCATAATTAACATATTAGTCGGTGTGCCTCATTTCACCTAACGTTAATGTTTTACTTTTGAGGGAGAAGTGTAAGAATGCCAAAATATGTAACTGATTTGCTAACTACTGGGATTTTTCCAGTCACAGAAACATGAGGTATTAGAGATCAGTTTCAAATTGCAGATAATTACATCAAATACAGCTAATAAGAGAGGTAAATAAATGCAGATAAGGAAAAAAGTGTATATAATAGTGATTAAAAAAAAAAAGATAAAAGGAAATAGATCACCACTGGAGAGATCAGCTGCATTATTCCTAGAGTTAAAATGTAGTCAGTTGGCTGGTGGACAAGGCAAAGTATTTTACAGATCTGACAAATCATGACCGATGTACTTCCAACTCTGAGTGAATCCCAGCAAATGCAGTCCTTGACCATGCCAGTGATTTGCCCAATCAAACCATTACGGACACAAATAAATACATTTAATCTAGTGGGCTCCACACCAACCAAAAGTTCCATCTTTATGGGTGAGATTGCAGGATCAACAACAAGAAAACAAAGTTTTAGTGTTGCTAATGTCAGTGTTCTTTTTGCAATGACAGGCTTAGTAAAAATTAAGTTACGTAGCTTAATAAATACAATTGGGAATGGCATGAATTCCATGCATTTAACAGTCTGCTTCTACAAAAACACAAAAGGTGCTTCAAAACAAGGAATATGAGTCATCTCTGTTGCCAACACTAAAATGGTAATATCTATTGTCCTTGTAAAACCTGCATTTATACACCAGTGGCATTACAGCACTGTTTGTAGTGTAGAGTTAATACTGGGGCTTAAAGGCACTTTGAAATATATTGACACTTGAAGTGAGATAAACACCTGATTGAGAGAGAAAAGACAAGAGGATGAAAGCAGTGAGTGCACAGCATGCCTCCAGAATGAATTCAAACTGTGGGGAAAAAATAAAATTCAGCCAATCCTCCTGAAAGGTATTCACGTCTCCCCCACCTACGGCTTGGAATTTTGCGCATTACCTCACATTTTGTACTTATAACCTTAAATTTGGTATGACACAGGGCTCTTTGCCTGCTTTATGGCTGAATTATCAGTGTGGCAGAAGTGCAAGAGCACAGCCTCCCTGCTGCCTCTTCTGTGGTGGCCCAGGTGGCACCTGCAGAGAGGAGCAGGCGCAGCTGCAATCCCTTCTCCAGCTATCCTGCCTACATCCAAAGCTCAAATTAACACCTGGGCTCCTACTGGAAAGCAGAGCTGTCCAGTGCCTCCCATGGCCATCCCACAATTTATTAACATTGGCTAAAAAAAAAAAAAAAAAAAAAAAAAAAAAAGAATAAAAGAAAGCTACCTCCTTACCTCCCCAGTAAATGTTGCCAGAGTTTGGAAAATAACACGCTTCTTTTCTCTTCTATCTTGAATACTACAGATTAAACTGCTGAAAGATTAATATGGAGTACAATCCTCAATCCATGAGCAAAACATAGAACAGATGGCACAGAATACAACACTGAAATTTAATACTTCTGAATTGAAAGCTAAATTTTATTTCATTTACATTTTTATATATTCATATTCAACTCCAAAATCAGAGTTCTTTCATGTAGATTTTCCCAACCAAATTTTTCAGAGTTTTATGAAATTCTGTAAAATCAGTTCCAGAATTTTTACTTTGTACCCCAAAGCAAGTTGGGGTTGCAACTTCTTCAGGGACAGACTTGCATAGTGTTGCCCTTCTGCATCTGTTATCCTACTGCCTATTAG
This sequence comes from Aythya fuligula, assembly GCF_009819795.1. Taxonomy (NCBI): domain Eukaryota; kingdom Metazoa; phylum Chordata; class Aves; order Anseriformes; family Anatidae; genus Aythya; species Aythya fuligula. The sequence goes on along the minus strand of NC_045570.1, from coordinate 11,650,179 downwards.
CTTGCTTCATAGATTCAGCAAAGAAAAATAAGATGAATGAGATCTGTATTTGAGCAGCTAGTGGGCACCCCAATTTTTTTCAGGAAGGAATAATATTACAAAGTCAATCTTGGAGTGCTGAAAGACCCAAAGTTTGACCTTGGTGCTATGAAATATTTTGCCTTTAGAAAAGGTAGGCCTGCTGAAAAGATATAGAAACATAGCTGATTTCTAGAGTCAGGATTCAACGTAATTTTTCTTAAGCTGCTTTCTCCAAACTCTAGCTCAGATAATATTCTTTCCTGCCAGATTCCCTTTTCAGTTTGGATTAGTTTCTAGTCCAGCACTGTTTCAGTCCTAGACACCATGGTATGCTGTTAAACAAATGCTTCGTCTTACAGGTTGCTGTACTTCAGTTAATATTAAATGCCTCTCATTTTTTTTTCCCACAAATCACTGTGGGTGGCAAATTCACCTGCAAATCGAAGCTGATAACAACACTTTATCATACCCCAGTCGTTTCTTCAGTTTCTTATGTCATTTGGGATGAAGATTATTACTTACAATGATGAAGATTTTTAAAAGAGAGATGGTAACGGGTGCTGAAGTTGGTGATTGTAGAGTGAATGCTTTACAATTTCAGAAGCCACCAAAAAACTTACCTAGAGACATTACAGACATACCACAAGGTGAGGCACATCTACACAAAGCTTTAGGGCACTGCTGCAAACCACATGGTAAAACTTAAACTTTACTAAGTCCTGCTTTCCTTGAAAACCCTATAGATTCTCAGATCTGATGTTTCCCATTAGTGTTCAAAATTTCCCTCCAGCAGAAGGGAACGAGGAAGGCCCCAGCGAGCAGGAGGGAGCCTCCCACTGCTGGAACAGGATTTAAGATTCAGCATTACCACCTAGTGGACAGAGTGCTCCTACTGCATTTCTACTCCAGCCCTCTGATCTCCCTCCACACGCGACATTCTAACGTTTCCCTTTATTGATGTACTAATCAACTTGTAAACTGCTGTATCTGGATCTTGATCATAATTAGTTGTTCTTAATATGCTACCACTGAAGGCCCACACCCAGTGAACCACAAAAACACTCATTAATGCTTCAAGCACGAGTCTGGATAAATTAAACCTCCCAAAATTATTCAGTCTCAGCTTGACATTTTCTGTCATTTTCCAACAGTTCTAATGCTTTCCACTTTATACTAAAAAACTTAGCATTTCACAACTCTGAAAATTCCCGATCAAGACTCTTCATATTATAAACATATTAAGGACACTGTTAACACACTCTGGTTCAAAAAGGAAAAAAAAAAAAAAAAAAAAAAAAAGCGCTCTGTTAAATTTAAAACTACATGAAACCTAAAGAGAAGCAAAGAGTCCAAAGTAAAGCATCACAGACTAACAGACTAGACTGCAAAGCTATTTAGGTACCAGACTCCTGCTGATTTAGGAACCAACATACCTTGTAGACTAAAGCTGATTTACAATTTCCTCAGGGAATTCTGTGTTTCATCACTGAAATTTCTGTTACCATAACACTTGGTCAACATCCCCATTCCCCTGCTTTGCACCTCTCTCTGAATGGTTAATCTTCATTCTGCAAAGTCCATTAAAGGACTCTCTTTTATTCTTTTTCCCTTCGTACTGTTTGACTGCCTCAAGTAACTTGAATTTCTGCTACATTCCAGTCTTATCAGGCTCTTGCAATACCTGTAAATTTATGGCTTTACATGTAATAAAAATTACACAAATTTAACTAAATCAATTTACAACTCCAGATTTGCCTGTTTAGGACATGGCTTATTTTTTTCTTGCACTTTTGTAATTCAGGAACATCTGTCCAGCTGGTCCCATTAGTATCCTCACAACTTCAGTAGAATTTAGATGTGTCTGCCCACTGCTCAGATGGCCAAACAACCTATTTTTCTGCTACTCAATCAGTACACCTTTTCCCAGCCATCATCTACCCTTCTCCAGTGATGGTAGCTTTTATTGTAGAACAGTGGCTCCATGAAACATCTAAAGTTTAGGCACAAACTCAGTGTTTTTACTGGGCGGATAAATCTCAGAATGACCTGCCACTTCTAAACCTGAATGCTTAGAGAAGCACGTTAGTGTATATTTGCCATCTAAAGCCACGTCTAGCATGGGACTCAACAGAGGCTAAGTTGTTACAGAGGTAGATGCCTCTAGGAGAGGTGCCATTACAATGACCACACTTTGAGCATTTGAGGAGCATTCACTTTTGTCTTCCCCCTTTCTGAACACTGCATATATCTGATTTAGAAGTCATTTTAATTAGAGCGCACTGGACATGAAAAATAGCAGACTGGCAACCCAGGAGGCTCCACAGAATGTGATCAAATAAAGAAAATGGGACTACGTTCCAAATCAAATCATGTTGTCTTCTTCCCATATGCCATTCTCAGCTGTTGGCTTAATAGCACTGCATGCCCAAGGTCAGCTCTACTGAAAATGAATCCTGACTGCATCATAAAATTGGCTCCAAAACAGCAGCCCTTCATACAATCTGCCATGCTGCTTTTAATCAGGAACCCTAGATAATGCATGTGTACAAGCAGCAAACAACAGTACAGTATGTGAAGTTTTGGCTTACAGCCATGTGCACCAGGAAAGAGAAGCTCTGTTCAGCAGCAGCACAGTGAAAAGGAACATTTTTCCTGACTTGTGCACATTAGTTCCACCCAGTACTAACATGCCTTTGAGGCTCACAAACTTTCCTCACTTTCCTAAATGTGAGCTAACCTCTTCCTTCGTTTTTCTTTGCCTCACTAATTTAGGCACCTTCACTTTACTGAATACTTTCCTTTGGGTTTGTAGAGTGATCACTCAGTTACATTAACTGACTGCACGACAAAAATTACAAAATGCAATAAAAATACATTTCTCTAAATATTTTCATAAAATGTGATTATTACCTGTATTGCAGTAACAAGCTAGGTGCTGAGCAGAGCTTTTTCTGCTAGGGACATACCAAAACTTGCAATTTCAATTTAACATGACTGGATAAAAAAAGACACTTTATTTGATGTGGTGTAAGCAATAATTATCTAATCACTGGAGTGCCATAATCTGCATTAGGACAGCAGAAACCCCTGGTGCAAAAAGAGGAACCGTGCATGTCCTTGTGCAGAACAGAAAGCTAATGCTACTAGCCCTTGTGTTTGTAGAACAAAACAAGCATTTTTGTTTGGGCCCAATCCTGCATCTTTACCTTCAAACGTCCTTTCAGGCAGAGGAGGTTTCGTGTTAACAGAGAAAAAGTCACACAAGCCTCTCAAAAATTTGTTCCTTTCACCTGTGGAGACATATGGGGAGATCAAGCTCTGTACAACTGTAAAATCACCCACCATGTAGGGAAAAAAAAAAAAAAAAAAGGCTTGTTTTCTCGAACTGTCTTCAAGCACTCAAATTAGTTTCTAGCTATATCATGCAGAAGGGTGATTTCTTATTAGAAGATTACTATGCATCCACCATGATCTACAAACTGAAGATCACAAGGAGGCCAGTGAGCAGAGTGCCCTGGTTAGCAGTGTCACGTTATTCTCTCAGGGTTCTAAACTCTATCCAATTAGCAGCTCTGTATCAATAAAATTGCATCCAAACTAAACAACATCCATTAATTTCATTGTCCTGCTTTAATTATGGTGGTACAACCTGTGAGCACACATGGCCTTAGCATACATAAAGAAAACACATATCCTCAGAGGGACAGTGGGGTAAGATTTAATTCCCTTAAAGTCAGTGAAAAGACACTGGGGATGACTGAGGCGCAGTACTTCTGATAATGAGTACTCCTGTAGCCAAAACCCTTTGCAAGCCAATTAATTACCTCCATACCCTGCTGATGCATTCCAAATTTTATTTTTATTTCAAAATCAAAGCTAAATAACTAGAAAAATCATGTGGCTGAGCCAAACTGTGACTTTATGGGTTTTAATTTTTGAGATTAAAGCAAAGTACAAAGACACACCCAGTCAGCAAAGTCTGGAGACAATAAGATGTAAAGCAATCCTCCTTCTGACCTCACATTAACACAGAAATCACCCTACAGCATGCAAGTGTCAGCCAACAACGGCACCTACTTATTTCCTGTCAGCTTGTCCCTTTGATCTAACCTGATCCTTCTTCACTTTATTAAAAACGTTCTAATCTTTTGTCTTTGATCTCCCTGTAGGATTCTTCAAAGAGCTTCAAATTAGCAAACATGCAAACAACAAAAAAATGTACTCTGTATCTGCTTGAAACAATGATGTGGGGAGCCGTTTCCTTCCTCAACACAGAAGTTTAACAAGGGGCAGCATTTTAAAACCAAAAGATGCCATAGTTATCTGTTGTTTATTGGCTTTAGGGTGGATGACAGAGTCCAAGCTTTTTTTTTTGCCTTTTTTTTTTTTTTTTTTTTTTTTTACTGAGGGGTGGTTTGCTCTGAAGGTGTAACAAGGCAGCCCAGCAGGGGTAGCAAAAAAGCCATGTGCATACTTCATTCAGCATGCCAGATGAAAGGATTATGTCACATTCAAGAGCAACAAAGAGCTCTGTTTAAGTTTGTACCAGGCTGGAACTGTGGGGCAGCCGTTAAAGACCACCAAGGTTTTAAATAAAATCGGACACTTTTAAGTTTCCTCTAGCTTTCCTTGCGGTAAATCCACCCAATATGAAGGGAATGTCGGTATCTCCCAGGAGGAAGATCTCTGAGGGTTTAAAGAGGAAAGAAAGTTTGATGTACTTATATATGTGTGTGTGTGTGTGTATACGCAACTCCAACCAGTATACATGTATATATATATATATACACTGATGTATGCTATTTTCAGTAAAGGTATCCCCAAGTTTGAGGACATCACCAACATTATTTTGTTCCAGCAAACATTGCTTCTCTACCACAGTTGATTAGCTAGCGTCATTCCTCTCCTTTAACTTTAATTTTGTTCCAAAGGTACATATTCCAAATAAAATTGGTGCTTTTTATTATTAAATACTGCTTACCTCTGAAGAGATCTATGAAACCAAGTTAGATGTACACACTACGTTTTAGGTTCCCTCACGTGTCTGCCTCAGCATGGAGGCTTGCTCTTAACTTCCACTTATAGAGAAGCATATCTGTAGCCAGGCTGAAATAGTCCAAAATTGTTGCAAAATACATGTCTCGAGAATTGCCTCCTGACTGCAGTTAATAATCCAACAACCAGATCAATGTCTGTTTACGTCAATATGACATTTTCACTTGTATTTGACCACCTAGTTTTGAACGGTGAGATAAGAGGCCTTCTCAGTAAAATCTCAATCCCATGCAAATAGAATTAAAGGGCATTATTAAGCTGGTATACATGCATATTGGCCAGTAGTCCTCTACCATTATACCAGGCTCCCCACTTTAACATTAAAATGGATGAAGACTCGATACCTTTTATATTTTTTTTCTTGTCATTCTGAAATTTACTACTATTATGGGCAGCAGCTATATAACCTGTGAATTAAACATGGCTTAGACGATAGATCATCGTAACTCTTCCAACTCCAAATAGTGTTAGAAGGCTAGTGAAGATCAGAACTGATATGGTTATTGATGGAGAGTTATGGAGAACTCCAGTGAGCCTCCATATGAGGCCTTGTACTGTCTCTTCTAATACTGCTTTTCTTAAGCAGTTCATGAACCACTGCTGCTAGATCACAGACTATCCAGCCAGGGAGCCATGCCAACAGCCCTTTAGTTGTCTATTTTAATATATATAATGGATTTAGGAAATAAAGCAAATGTTAAAAAGACCTATCAGATAATTTATTAGAGAAAAAAGCAATGCTGCATAGAGATTTGTCTGTATAATTAAACAATGTTATGGCTACAAATGCATTTCTTGAAAAGCCTGGAGAGACAGTCCTGAAGTGCAAGCCACCTAAGTTAATGTCACAGAATACAATTTAAAAATAAGTTAGACCAATTATAAATGGAAGTCTTTGTGAAAAGTTATGCTCTTGATTTAAATTTCCAACTCCTACTAAAAAACATATTGTGAAACTTTAATGCTCTAGACTTCATAACTCTGTTGTATACTGTACATATCTACTTAACAATGTTCTGTCCAAAATCCATTTCCTTTCAAGAAAAAAATAGCAGCAGAACTTGCTAGACCAGAATACTTCGAGGAGTATACAAATTTAAGCACTTTCATTGTCATGTTCTTCCAGGCAATATGAACAGATGAGGAAAAATAATTTTTTTACTTGACTAATCTATATAGAATCATGGCTCACCTGCTGAAGCCCTGACACTGCAGATCGGCAAGTGCTTTTTCTTCTTGTAGAACAGCAATAGATTTAATTTGGGTTTTCAATGCAGCCTGGGAAATTTTACTCATCTTACCTTTCTTCAAGCAGTTCAAGCTCAAACCATTATGATCATTGAGCCTGCAGAAACTCTGCATTTAGTGCTGGATAGTTTGGAAATTAGAACAACCCAACAGATCAGGTAATTGCAAATTGGACCAAAGGGGATCACTTATCAATTATAATAAAATTTTCTTCAAACAAAAGTGCAGGTATCTTCATTGTAATCATAGCGTACAGGCTCAGTCTTTTTAAACCAAATAATAATACAAACATTCTTTGTTTACTCTGGTTCTCATGCAGCCTATAACAAGTGCACATCCAGTAGGAATACAAGATGAAATTCACATGATTCTCTTTAAAAATATTAAATTATCTTAAGTAATTTCCTTCTCAAGAACTCTTTAAATACATTCATAGATCAATTTTTACTGTGAACATTATTATTATGTAATTGATGTACCATGTTTAACACTTACAGTACAATTGTACATACATACATGTATATCATTGACTTACCTGCCTACACTGACGCACTCCCATACTGTGTTTTCCTGAACCTTCAAGAGAAACGTATTTTGTGGCTAACACACTGGGCTGAGGATCAGAAGATCTTGTTGCAGCTCAAAGGACTGATGAGTTTCTGCTTACTTTAGGCATAGTACTTCCTTTCTAGATAGCTGTCAAAAATATATACAACAAAATATTCTCTTTTCCTCACATTTTCTGTCTCAGTGTAATTCTACGTTCTCCAGAAGAAAAAGCATTTCTGTGTTTCTTGGCCCATCTAGTAACTTTTATTCTCTCCTGCAGCATAAATAATGATAATGCTGTCTCATCAGGACACTCAGCCACATCCCTTAGTTTCCCAGTCAGAAATGACCAGATTAGGCCTTTTCATTATGCAAATGCTATTCATGAAGAACTCTTGGGGTTTTATTCATGCCTAGCTTGGTATTGCACAAAATTTAAACTAATTCACTGGAGCTCTAGTAGCAGAAACAGCATCTGAAACTTCTCATGTCTTTTTTCCTTCAACATGAGGTTTATCATGGCTGGAGAGGACCAGCAGTGCTGGGTCAGTGCAGGTGCCCAGCATGGCCACAATCCCACCTCCAGCAGTGGTGGTAAGGACATACATGGGGAAAAATGAGGAGGGTGCAAGCCTATGGTACCTTTCTTGGCTCTTACTCTTCAACTCTTGTAACTTAAAGCGAATTCCTGAACCATGTGTGGTTTATATGCATTTAGTAATCCTCAAATTACCTTTTCAAACAGTGATCTGTCCAGTGACTCCTCCTGCTTTTTTTTTTTTTTTTTTAAACTTCAACATCTTCCAGATACTTCAGGAATCTCTGCAAGTCTACTAATTAGTAAAAAAAAAAATTAAAAAAATAAAAAAATAAAAAAATTTTGCTGTGAATCTGCCTCCTGCCTGCCCCACATGAGGTCTCCAAAGTTCTGTGGATTGTGCCCCCTTCTCTAGGTGTTTTTGGGTTGTTGTCCTGTTGAGAGATTTCTTGAAACAGCAAAAATCCCATGGCTTGCTGTAGCTGAGCAAACCAAGCTACCAGGGCAACTATGAGAAGTTCCCATGACAGTGTTCCCACATCGCCCAATTGAGGAATTCAGGAAAATATTGTTACCAGTAGCTGGCCTCAAGGACAAGGTCTATGTGACTGCTAATCACAAGGGGGTTGTTTTCTTGCAGGTGGGGTTGTTTTCTTGTAGCTGTTTGTCTGAGTGCTTTTGACCAATAATCTTGTGTGAAACACTGTCCACCCCTGTTAAGTTCTCTATAAAAGTTAGGCTATTCGGGCAATAAAATGGAGCATGATCTGACTCTACTGGTGTCTGTCGTGCTTTCAGCCGTGCTTCCTGCAACATTGTCCGACCCTGCTCCCACCCAGCTGTCAAGGCGCACTCCTCATGGCTCCCATCCGGGCTGGTGCCTGCCTCCCTCAGCCAGGGTTACAGCACAGCAACGCTTACAAGTTACCTCAATGGTGTTGGTTTTAGCACCTGCCATTTTTTGTGGAAGAGGGGCTTCAAGCTAAGCATTTGTACATTTAAAAGGAAAACATTCAGTGAGCAGACTGCCTCACAGACTTGTACACATACAGGGTCTGCCAGGCAGCCAGTCACCCTCACAACCGTTTCATCTCCAAAATGCAGCCAGAGTCTGTTCCCTTGCATTTATTTGTACCTGTGACTGTGCCCTCTGCCCTGCTGAGGGGAGAATCGCCATCAAAGCTGCGTCACTGCCTTTATCCTACGGTTGGCTGTGGACATCAGGGATTATGTCAGGCAGCAGTTGTTTTCACGCTCCACGAACTCTGATTATCAGGTAATAATTCTGGTATCCAGCTTGATTCACCGGCAAGTCACGGCTAAGAACTCCTCCTGAGCGTTTTACTCGGTCGGTAATTTCACCGCCGGTCAGCAAACAGCGCAGAGAGAGGAGAGCCCGCCCAGCCGGGCCCTCGGGGCTCGCCATTTCCTCTCAGGAGCGCCCGCCGCCAGGTGGCGCCGCGAGCCCGCCTTGCACGCGCCCGCCTTGCACGCGCCCGCCTTGCACGCGCCCGCCTTGCACGCGCCCGCCTTGCACGCGCCCGCCTTGCACGCGCCCGCCTTGCACGCGCCCGCCTTGCACGCGCCCGCCTTGCACGCGCCCGCCTTGCACGCGCCCCTTTTTCTGCAAACATGTCTGACAGTTACGAGTTGAGTCCTGTCTGCTACCTCAGAGCCTGCGGAAGTGCTGTTTCTGCAGCCATCTTCACGTCCTCCCACAATAAAGAGCTGTTTCACAAGCCTGAAGTCACCACTGCTGGAGTATTGTTTTATTACACACAAACAGTACGACAGTCTTTTTGCTCTTCTGCTTTGTGTTATGAGGTAAAATTTCTGGGGGTAGAAGTCTACAGGAGTAACAGATAACAACGTAAGCCGCCCCGCAATACCACTAGGATCATGCAGGATGTCACTTCACACATACCTCTTAACAAAGTGTGAGGAGCTGAGATGCAGGAACTGTTACAGAGCTAAAGGAAAGTTTTAAAAGCTTTTGTGAAAATATTTTAACTCCCTCTGGTGGGCTACTTGTGGCAGTGCTTTGTAATGGTGATCCAAGAACATAGCACCACTGTACTGTTCACAGTATGAATGTAAAGTTCCAATCTAAGCAGACATTGTTAACCTTATGAAGGAGTTCTTGGTGTGTCATATCAGTAATAACAAGGCTGCTGATGCTGCCAATTCATTGACTGGCAGCAAACATGCGCAGTAGGAGTTGCATGCTCAGACTTTCTTGTCACTGTATGAGCACAACAGTTATCTTATTTCTCCCTTCCATGCTTGTGTCTTACCTTTATTAGAGGTGTTTGGAACAACAGCCACAGCATGCTACTCTACTAAGAGAGAGGAGTAAGAGGGGTAGAGAATTAAAGGATAAGCAACTCATTCACAAGCAGTCACATTGTTCTCTTGTCAGACTTCTGTTAGAGTGATGGAGATTTAAGACTGAAATAGAGTTAAGACTGAAATAAACCATCACTTGAAGGTACCAAAAATACATTGCTGCAAGTAATGCCAATCTTGAGCTTCACATAGTTTTCCAAACTTTCCAGAGCTCAATACATCACTGTCAGTCCAGGAATATTCCTGCTTTTTGAACAGCTGTCTGTGCAGAGCTTTCATGGCTTCTGGACAAAATCAATACAGACCTACCAAGAGTGGCAAACTTTACATAATAGTATTAAAACATCTGCATCTTGCTCAGACACATTAACATAAAACCTGAAAAAATTTATAGCCATAGATTACTCTATTCTTTGAACATACTTCTAGCTTATAGCAGACCCAGCCCAAGGCAATGACATGCCCAACAAGCTGGTGCACTCGACTTTAGAGAACCTTACACACAATAAGAAAAATGTTACTGGGTCTGTGTTTTAAAGATACAGAAAAGTGAAGAAGTTCTACTCATCCATCATATCTTTTATTTCCTAATATCATGTGATCATCTTTAAGGAAGTTGACGGATAAGAAGTGATGAACATACCAGCTGCACTTTACAGATCAACAACCACAAAAATAGAAAGCAACTATACAATCTCTGGGTTTCACAACTAGTTTTCATTGGTAACACTTGACGCAACAGGATTAACTGCAACAAGTGAAGAAGCTACGTCGGTAAAGTGCTATTTTTGTTAAAAGTGGCTAAAAAAGCACAACTACAACAGACTTAAGTATTCGGTCGTTAGATTGTCGATGTCCTCAGAATCTTTCACTTCAGGCTCTGTGTTTTTTGATGAAATTGATGAGCCCATTTGTTGAGCTATCATGAGATGTCACTGGAGCATCTGACTCCAGTTCAGGCTCAATTTTCTTGGCAAGTTGTTTTCCAAGCTCAACTCTGCATTTAAAGAAGTATGAGAACAAAAAAAGCAGTATTAGTACTAATTTAAGGTATGTTAAGAATAGGTGCCAGTAAAAAGTAACATGACAGTTAACATTATGGCTGACCAAATTAGTTATTGTAGTGTCATTCACAAACTAGGATTCTCACAAGTACAACTGCCTAGCTGAACAAACAGCTCAATTTACACAAGATCTCTAATGAGAAAGCTTTGTTTTATGTACTCTTTCTGCACTGTAACTCCCTTTCAGTACTCATTTATGCTATGCAGCCTGCTGCAGAGCAGAAGGCATTCAGCATGCTCCTGATTCACCATTAAATACAGTATCAATCAAAACACTGACTTGCAGCACCACGACAATGAATAAAAACAGCCAAGCTCTGGGACTGAAAGCTTTCTTCAGCACTACAGAGGGCTATCCAGACACAAACCACCAAGAGATATATTCCAACAGCTGCAAGAAACTAAACTGGTTCTACAGCATATTCTGCTTGCCCTCCCCACATTCCATATTTAGGTTTGGATTCCATTCTAGATTTTCATGTGCTACAGAAAGAGCTGTATTTGTATCCCACTCGTTTTTCAGATTTTATAACAGATAGTTACAGCTTTAATCAGACAGTCTTCCATTTCCAGTTTCTGCTTCACTGTTTTAGGTAAAAAAAAAAACAAACTGCTGTGGTAACATAGCTCTAACAATATATTCAGAAGATCTCTCATTCAGTTTTTATGAAGGGAGCTTAGTGTAAATTAGTATTCTAAGCCTTCATAGAAAACATGGTCTTTGAAATAACCCCTGCTGTGACACAGGCAGGTTTCACCTAAAAAAAAGTTACCCTTTTCCCAGTTCTTTCTTGGGAAAGTTTTCCACACAATATGTTCTACAGTTAATCACTACAGATTAAAGAATTATTATCTCCTGAAAAAGTCTTTTATTTTTAAAGAAACTAAAGTAACAAACTCCTTATTAAGCAGCTGCTTTATATATGGAGCTCTACCACAAGTGTAGGCAGAGGTGCAGCCTGCATTAGGCTAGGGACTCCTATGCAAGATTGGCAGATGCCTTCATGTAGCTCCAGCACAAGAAAAATTCAGGTGGTTAGTCTTAACTAGCAGGTACCACTCAGCTGCCTACCACATGTTTCTGGAGATGCTTTCACCCCCCCCCCCCCCCATTACAAGGTAAATTCTCCCCTTATACTTGTCAAAGCACGCATTCAGCCTGATTGACTATGTTCTCATTATTACAGTGCTGAGCCTGCTCAGCTATCTTTTCTGCATTCAGTTTGTTGGTTTTTATACTGAAAAAGCAAAGGTCCACTAGCTGGAGTTGTATGTAGGGTCATTATGCATGGCTGAAGATACATGGTGGATAGGATACATGGTGGTTTATTCTCAGAATATCTGGTTCCTAATTAAAACTATCCCATAATCATTTAAGTATTCCACTATTTTTCATTGTCTTCTCTAAATCATGACACATTAAGGTAAACCACAGTTGGTAAGTATACCAGAAACAGATCAAGGAGACTTACCCCCACTGGTCATAGCTGTTAATATCCCAGACAACTCCCTGAACAAATATCTTGTGTTCATACATGGCTAAAACAGGAAAATAAATTATTTATCAATAAGCTTCATCATAAAGTCTTACTAAGCATTCACAGTTGAAAGGTCTTTTACTTACCGATGATTGCTCCCAAAGTGAATGGGTTGAGTTTTGTAAACATGATGGAGTTGGTTGGGCGATTGCCTTCAAAGACCTTTGAAAAACAAGAGGTACATTGTAGTATAGTGCATACTAACAGGTTTCTGATGCAAGTTGCACGTTTTCCTGACAGCCCACATTCGATTATTTGTATTAGCAGCAAAACAGTAATCCTGAAAGCTTTAAAGGCTAACAGTTTCAACCATATAATTTTCTGTAAAAATTCTGTATTATTTTTGTAGCCTATTACAAACAATGGCAAAACATTATCTCCAAGCACTGCTACTCCCACCACGGCCATGTGAAGTTGTGAAACAAAGCTGCGGCAATGAACACACAACTCTACCTGAAATGCCTCAAAAACCTTCAGATCATTATATTTAATGGTAGTGCCATTTACAGACTGCTCCACTGTACCTGGCAAGGTAGAGCCTTTAATAAATATGACTCTCACTGTTGTCAAGACAATAGCACTTAATAGCCACCGGAGGGCACTGCTGCCATTAAAGAGCCATCAAGCAGCATACCAAGGCAGCGCCCTCACAACAGCAATACTACTAATCAGATGAAAACTGGCAAATTACAGAGCCTGATTACCTTGTGGGGAAGAAGCTTCTCCAGAGCATCCCCACTCAGTCCTGCTGCTTGCAGTTCCTTACGAGCTTCATCAGCAGTCTTTCCTTTCATCAAGGCCTCAGTCTGAGCAAGGAAGTTGGCCAAAAGGATCTAGCAGGCAGAAGACAAACAAGTACTTCATTAGCTCAAAAAAAAAAAAAAAAAAATACTCAGTGCCTGCAAGCACACTGAGAAGTCTTATTTTTAGCACTGAATATGGCAATAAATTATGCTATACCTTTGTGTATAATGCCTGCTATTGCTTTTTACCTTGGAGTGGCGAGACACTTGATTACTACTTAATAGTGTGTGCATCCAAAAACATACAGGATTGCTCTGAGAAATCTTGCCCATTAGAACTGACAAACCTAGTAAGATCAAAGGAGCTGGGATTTCATGTCCCTTTCAACCAGTGTCTATTCCACACCATAGTATTAACATAGAATGCCAGCTGCTTTTTCACCAAGAATAGTCAAAGTTGGACGATATGTACTCTATCAATGAAAGTTCTCACAGTACACCACACAGCAATCCCTACCAATACAGAAGTTTAGTTTCCTATTCCTTGACTAATATTAACATGCAAGTTGATGGGTATTTTTTATCCTACTAGTTTTACTGAAGATAAACATTTATGCTCCCTACAAACCATAAAATGGTCTCTCCTACACTATCATTGTTTAAAGACCATACTTGTCTGACAGAAGAAAATTGCTGGTACACAATGCAACAAGAAAATATGGGTGTCCTGATAAAGAACTCATTACCTTGTGATGCAAACCGTTTCTGACTGGATGCTGAGTCTGGACTGGGATCAGAAAGTCACAGGGAATCATGCGAGTCCCTGCAAGAAGAGTCACATTAATAGCCTTACAACATTAAAGATAAAAAAAAAAAAAAAAAAACTTATTCTTGTCCCACTTAGAGTTATTGGAAGAGTTAGCCACTTTAACAATTTAAAAAAAATTATATGAACTAGGGGAAGTGACTATACGGTTCAGTTTCAATTCTAGTTGACGCTCCTTATTGTAGATGTGAGACCTGCATCTGTAGCCTTGTAAAGGCACAAATTAAGGGCACTACAGTCATGTCACACTAGCCTAGACTAGAGCCCAGCCTCTAGATCAGTGTCATCTTAGCACCCCTGCAGCTTTATGGTCAGAATTTAACTCCAAAACGGCGGATCGTAAGGTAAAGTCCTAGTTTACCTTGATGAATGAGCTGGTAAAAAGCATGCTGCCCATTGGTGCCTGGCTCTCCCCACACAATAGGGCCAGTACTGTAGTCCACACGAGAACCTTTCTTGGTAATGTACTTGCCATTAGACTCCATGTCACCCTAAAAGGGAAGAGTAGTTATCATTTTTCTTGCAGAACCATCACTATCAGTACAAAGTTCCATATATACTTCAACTCTATTAAGTGCTGCTTTTTTATAGAAATTCCATAAATACCAGGGTTACAGCTGCTTAATTTATGGGCGCAAACTTAACTGAGATCTGAGGGAATAAGGAACAAATCTCTAAATTAATCAAACAAATAAGACAAGAGCAATCTTGGCACCGTTATTTGTTCTTGATTACATCAATTTACATGATTACAGTTATAACCTAAAAACATATGTCCTGGATCTAGATCCAGGACAAAAGCACACTTACATCGTTGCTTCTTGAAATCTTCTACTCTGGTTGGGTCTTACCTGCTGGAAGTAGGCAGCAAAGCGGTGCATGTATTGGTCATAGGGCAGAAGTGCATGGGTTTCACATCCGAAGCAGTTTATATACCAGACCCCCAGCATTGCCAACAGAACAGGCACATTCTTCTCCAGTGGAGCCGTATGGAAGTGGTTATCCTTTTTAACAAATGAAAAAATTACAGTTCTCAAATTAATTGTCACCCCTCCCAAATCCTAAGTGTTTTTGTGTTTTTTTTTTTTAAGCTGCTGTTTTAACCTAGAGACGTCCCCAAGACAGTCATTTTAGAAGCACTGAGAAAGCATCGGGAGATGAACTTTAGAAACCAGTCTGCCTTCACTTATCTTATCAACTTAAGAGAAGCAAATCTGAAATAGGCATCCCACACTCACCATCCAGTGGGCTCCAGCAAGCAGACTCTCAAAGTTGTCAAAACCTAACAATGAAAAAAAAAGTCAATTTACATTTACTATTGTAACTTAAACTTGATTTTTCTGGTAGAGAATTTTCCTTTACGCAGAAAGGCTCCCAACCACTAATTGAGTTTAAAATTGTACTTTAACTTCTCCCAGAGTTTACATCCCATAGGACAGATATTAGTTATGATTAAAGCTTGGACTTCAGAGCAAGCCCAATTTCATGGAACATACTTCAAAACTTTTGCCTAAACTCCCTATTCAGACAAAATGAGCAACTGGAAGGAAAACAAAGACATTAAAGCCAGAATTGGTATTATTAAAGGCTACGCAATTTTCTTGCTTATTAACCACACTGGGCAAAGCTTCCCCAAAAATCAGGACAAGGCTACTAAAGCAGGAATTTCTGCATTGGTCTAAGGATAAACTGTAGTAAAGGTTGTTTTGAAAGGTTCTCCTAGAAAATTCACCTGATTTTGTTTGCTCTATTAATAGGGGATTTAATCATCATTTATTTTCACAGAGTTTTTAAACTAATGCCATCCTTTCGCACGAAACCATTAATCCTGATTGTCATACAGAAAAACAGGAGATTGAAGTGAAGTATCTGGCAGTCAAAGCAGAAGCTCTAACTATGGTCAGAAGCCAGCTCTGGCAGATAAAGGATCTAAGGACAAGCAGTGGAGATAGCCAACACAAGATCTAACAGCAGAGTTAGACAGTTTACTGTAGACGAAACAGTGTCTGACTGAAGTTTATTTTGCTGTTCAAATTGGTTTTTCCACACAACTGCTATTCATATCATTCTAAGAACACCATAACCAATGTTTTTCTTCTAACATCAGTCTATGGTAATTCTATCTTTTATTTAGAAAATATGTAACTTTATGGTTCAAGACTAACTATTGGAAATGATTGATGAGGGAACAAATGCAAGACTGCTGAACAGCATGTTCACCAAGAAACAGTTCCTAGAGCTCTTTCACATCCACTGTGTGCTCTCCACATGCATTTGAGACCTGCAGAGATGCCCATGGTGCCCCTGTAGCAGTACAGATAGGTGGGGATCAATTTAGAGGGTCTTTATCTTTGTTCCACAAAGAATTACAAATAGAAACAGCACTCGTATGCCATCAGGCTTCATAATCTAGGAGAATAAGTACTGGTGCTTATGATGTGATAGAAGGGATTTTTTTTTTTTATGCTAAACAACTCAAGCAGAATTGGAGATAAGATTTGACACACAGAAGTTACATAACTCAATACTCTACTCTTAAGTAGTTGATGCATGTCAGTTGTAAAAATCTAGTTTTCAAGACTGATGTGACTTTACATAAGCCAAGCACTTTTGGCAATGCAAGCAAATAGATGTAATTTGACTACTTGTACCTACATGAGTAACTTTGCAAACTACATTTATAGTACTGAAGCTTTGACATTTCCATCACATTTGATTTTAGCAGAAGCTCAGAGAAGAAGTTGGGTAAAACAATATTTGTCCCAGAACTGATCCACAATCCAGTATTGTTAAAATATTCCACAGATGTACTCCCAAAATAGGTTCTTATTAATGTATCATGGGAATACATACCAATATGCAGGGCAATGGAGAGACCAATGGCTGACCACAGAGAATAGCGACCACCAACCCACTGAAAAAAAGATTAGTTGAGACAATAGAAGTGTAAAGGTTTTAAATTTAAGCTTATCTAAACTATTAGGAAATAGCAGCATGCGTTTAGACTATTTTCAGCAAAAGATTATTTTTGGGGGCAATTCACTACAAATCACATGGCATGGCCAAGGGGACCTGTACCTTACAGTAGCCCCAACAAATCCTTAAGTATGCATTTCTTTAAGGAGTTGAAGTTTTCCATCTGGTCTAGAGGCTATGATTTATATAACATCTGTTGAAATAGCTCTCTTGATAATGACTGCAGTTCATTCTCAAATACTAGATTCACAGCTTGTGTTAATTGCTTTCCTAGTACTGATCTGTAAGAGAAGCCTGAGTCAGCAAGATCGTAACATTACGTAGGAAAAGGTAACGCTCTAGTTAAGTTCTAAATGGTAGCTTTGAAGTGTAGTTTGTCAGGCAGAGTCAATGCGACAGAAACCAGCCTGTTTCTGATTTTAAGTAGATAAGTAGAAAGGCCAAGGCTAAATGCACTACTTAAAATATGCATCTGCTATAAAACATCAAGTTAGACTCCAGTTTCTGATGTTTGACCTTTACAGACGTAGGTTATATACAGTAGACCCCAACAGTCAAATGTCACAGCTTATAATAACTACTTACATAGAGGAATAAGCTAAGACTTCTATCTCCTATTACCCAGCAGATGATTAGTCAGCCAAGAATACAGAAGGCTCTTCTTCAGACCTTCATCTACAGCAGGATTTGAATTGAATGGACAAGATACAAGACTGCTTTACTTGCCTGTCACACTCAGTTTACTTTTAGGCATAATTTTTCAAACGTTTCAGTACTGAGAATACAGCTACTATTTTTTTTAGTTTTGTTTTGGTTATTATTTAGTTTGCTGACATCTAATTAACACTTTCTGAAATAAATTCTAATGGTTAGCATCTACTGCACAACATTAGACATTTACTTACATCCCAAAATTCAAACATGTTCTCAGGGTCAATTCCAAAGTCTTTAACTTTAGGCTAGAATTAAAAAAAAAAAAAAAAAAAAACCACGTGGAAGAGAAGACAAACATTGTTAAAAACCTTGATGTCTAGCAAATAAAAAGCACAGGTTTTACACCTATTAAATACACAATTGCCCAATTACACCTATTTTAAGAATACATAGCATCCATCAGAAAATACACTATACTTTTATTTCCAAATATCACTATTGCCATTCAGCAGTCTTGAATTCAATGACATAACTCATTCTATCAGAGTGACAGTATAGTTAGGAGTTGAACTGATACTGTTTACATTCAACATGCCCAGAATATTACAACGGAGCTTCACACCAGTTTACCTGGCAGCTTCGATTGTTGCTGGGTCTTCTATTGCTGGGCCTTTTTTAATTGCTGCAGCTCCCCCCTCCTTCTATTTTGGGTGAAATACCGCATCAAGGTACATTATGCTTATCGTATGCAAGAAATTACTCACAAACTATTTGCATCACTTCAGCACTTATCTTAGTATTTTGATTAACATTTATTTATAGAATTGCATTCACACACACTTAAACAATAACAGGCACCCTTCATTAATAACAGGATAGGTATTACAAGCACGACATCTTGATTTCAGATTTATAAAGCTCCAGCAGAAAACACATCTATAACGGTGCTTTGGAAGGATTCATTTTATGTTCTGTAGAACATATATGCATCCGTCCAATAGGAAAGCTAATTATTAGTATACAAATAATGGCATCTTAAAGGCTTCCTTACAGGAAGGTACAGTAAGACCATCTTCAAAGTACATAGAAGAAAATTTAAATAAAGTTCTTATACTTACACCATTGGTAGACAAGGCAACAAAGTGCTTGGCCACAGCTGAAGGCTTAATAAAAATGAACAATGTCAGATCTAGAATTCTAATTGTTTTTGTTATAAATGATAGCAAATCAGGTTTATTTTTAAACAAAATATTGTTGACTATCATTAGTTATTTGCATGTTTATCAACTTGAAATCAACTTAATCACATACAGTGTAAGATTTGGCAGAATGCCTATCTGAAGATAATGTTCTGACAATATTTTCATGAAGGCCTCCCTCTGGAGGTAGTCACTACCTTGAGCAGCACTCAGTTTCCTTAAGAGTACGTTACCATTTTGGTATATCACTAATACCATTTTTGGGCAGATGGAGTTTGTTGTGCAAGTGTTGCCCTTCCTGCTACAGTAGCAAGATCAGGACAACTGCAACTACTGATAAATCTAAAGCTACAGATTTAGACTTGGGTCTTTTGTTAAGTGTTCAGGCAAAGATGAATTGTCTTTAACTAATGTAATGGGAGACTTCAATGCCCTGCTCTCGAATTAAGTACAGTTACCCTCACTGGAACATGTTACAGACTACATTAACCACCTGAGCAGGCAGTACTGCTTTTCTTACAAGAAATTGAACAGAATAAGCCAAAAACAAGGCTTCTGTTCATAGCACAACCATCTGCTACAGAAATCTGATTTTACTGCTTTTATCTTATTTTACTGCTTCAATCATAACTTCATTGCTAGTTTTGAAAGACTTTCCAAGAACTGAAAGGTAATGACATGTAGAGACTATATTCTTTCTGTGTCAGTGGTTCCACCAAACCATTAGCTAGCTCTAAGGCAGATGCAACTGTGTATTACTTTAGAGGCAGGATTTGAGGGAAAACCAACCATAACCACTGTCTATAACTTGTTTTGTTACTTTGTTCAGACATAGCAGCCTGTATCATGATGCACTTCAGTGTTGTGCACAGCATTTGCTGTGCTACACAGCTTATGCTTGGGCAGCTATTGGCCCCGATCCAAAGCATGCTTAAAATGACTGGGGAGAAACTGCACAATGAAAATCTGTTGCATTCTGTTACGTAATCTAAGCACATTAGACTTACATCATTAGCAGCATGTAGGAACCACTCTTTGGCCGTTTCTGCATTGGTGATCGTTTCTTGGGTGGTGAAAGTCTGTACATCAGAAAACAGAGAAGTATAAGACACTGTACTTCAAATTGAAACAAGTTCAGGCTGCTAAAACATTTTTTCAGATAACCAGATCAGAGTAATTCTAGAGGTTCGTAAGACAGCTGCTACCACATTTCAGAAAAAAACTAGCAAGCTTACCAATCCAAGTCAGCAGTTTGCTGGAATTGGAGTAGTTACTCCCTATTTCCTTCCCACCTCCAAACTGTTACACAAAACCTTGAGACTGAAGTTATTTTCCCTGTACTTCTACTAAATATGAAGTTATATCACTCAATTAGGAAGTAGCTAATTGAGCTTCAAAACAGGACAACCCAGCTGGACTGTCCTCTTGTTCTATTATTCCTTCTTTTCCATGCAACACCACTCATTTTTGCTAAGACTCTGCAAAAACTATTTTGCTGATTAGAGAAAATATCTTCCTGCTTCATGAAGTGTGCAAAGAAGTTCAGTCATGCAGTTCTGCAAAGATCTACAACCATTCTGATTTACTCAACCATCAAAATTCTGCTTTAAGGGGGAACACTACATTCAACCTACTCTCATCCATCTCCAGAAGTATTTCATTATGAAACAAGCCTGTTAGGGAAAACAAAAAAATACCATTCATCTTCTTCCAAATAAATCCAATTATCTAACTACAGCTTGGCAAATAGAAACTGAAGTGTTACTCTTTCAATCTTGCAGTCTTCTGAGCCTTTGAACCATGATGCTTGACCTCAATTATTCAAAATGACCATTAGTATTACTTTGCAAAGCTTACTTATTATTCCAGAAGTTGCTCAGCTACAGTATTGCCAAAATAAGATAATGAGCACCACAGTAGAGCATGGTCAGCATTACACACATGTTCATTTATTGCAGATTCTGTCATCAACAGTAAAAAGGTCCTACTGTGCTTTACAAATGAAGGCAATCCACATTATGTAATGATGAATTGTCTTCAGTTTCCTCTGATAAGGCAGAAGCCAGTATGTTCTAGTCAGCATACCTCAGAGGAATTTGGCTACTAGCAATTAAGTTTATGAAGTTATAAAATAAGCTTGCTAACAAGGTGAGATTTACAAAGGTAGCTATTAAGTCCATATTCAGAAATAAAGTGCCGTCTTAAAAACAGGTGAAGGCAGGCTGCTGGTAGTTTAAGTAAAGAAGCTTAATATTTATAATGTTCAAGGTACTCAGCCTTCAAGTTAGAGAATGAGCTTTCGCTACTACCCTGAAACAGAATGAAGATTCCCAAACTACACTGATGTGAAACATCAATGCAAAAAAACACTATCGACACTGTCCTTCATAAGCAATATGAAAAGACCAGAAGTAAAAGTAAGGAATGAGATGAGTTCTTGAATTTCCAAGAAATATAAAAATGGGATCACACATTCCACCCACGAAGTATAGTAACAAAACTTGTTAATAATTTAAATTTGTGTTGGCTAAGAAATGCCCAAAACAACATCAAATTGCTCTTGTGTATTACTTCTCAAGAATAAGTCATTTTTTGTGCTTGACTTCTAGATCCTTAAACATTTCAGTAGCAATATACACTTGTATTTCAAGTTTAGGATTAATCAGAACAGATTTTCTGTTTTTTGAACTAGTGTACACCAGAAGTCCTTAATCTAGAACTTCCTGTGGACTGAAGTCTTGACTGAATCTTTGACCACTTGAAGTATGTCACACCAGTGACCTTATTAGACATACCTTTGATGCAATGATGAAGAGTGTAGTGTCCGGTTTAAGCTCAGCCAGGGTTTTGGCTATATGAGTACCATCAATGTTAGACACAAACCAAACACGTGGGCCTCCCTTGGAATATGGTTTCAGGGCTTCAGTTACCATCAGAGGCCCCTGAAGAAAACCAACAGTTAGGTTTTATCTTCATTGCAGACATGTACACACAGATGTAAAATGTACAGAAGTCAGCTGCTTACCAAGTCAGAGCCACCAATCCCGATATTGACCACATCAGTAATAGTCTTCCCAGTGTAACCTTTCCATTCACCACCACGGACTCTCTGGCAGGAAAAGAAACCAAGTATTTTATGCTATGTATATGCTGAAGTTAATAACTCTAACCCTGGAAGTAGGCTGTATTTTCAAGCGCTACTGCAGAGCATCTCCAAAAAAAAAAAATAAAAAAAATTAAAGTTTCTAGACCTTAAAGCCAATACTCAAAACTACCTTGCTGGGTAGACACTTCGTTAATGCTTACTTCTTTAAGTGTTAGAAATTGAATGCACATATTTAAAACAAACTGCAAAAATCAGTTTAGTCTTCTTACATGTGGGCTGCTAAAGCATTTGCAACAGGTGAACATAAGGACAATAGAAGTCAAGCTAGACATGAAAGAGTCTTAGGCATTGAATTATTTGCACAAGACATTTAAACAGATGCCTACATTAAAGATGTACAGAACCAATAAACATTAATGATATTTGAAGATTACTGTATTTAACTAGGGAACAAAAAGCTTTGTGTTGTTGAAACAGTAGAATCATAAATGTATCTGACCTAAAGACAGTGGATCTTAAAAAAAAACTACTTAAGCAGACCACAGTCAAATTAAAAGTGAGCTGGGAACTTCTTCCCTCTCTCCTTCTGATTTTACAAGAATTTTAAGAAGCAGTTTCTATGTGAGAGTCAAGTAGTAAGAAAGACGTTAAGAAGAAATAAAGCCATATTTGAATGGGGTACCTCATGTTTTACAAGACTTCAAACTTCTGAAATAAATACTACTGAAGGAGTAAGATCTGGAGAGCCCATTAAAGAAAAGCCCACCTACAAACTGACATGCAAGAAAGTCACGCTTAAAACAGCTCTAACTCCATGCTTGAGCCAGTACTGTTATAAACCTAACTCAACAAGTGGAGAATAGCTTGTGTGAACCAGTCTATAATCAGTGCTTCACAACATGCCTGTGAGAGAACCTGGTTGACTATAATACAAACATGAAAGGTTATAGTGATATACTATACCTGGCAGAAGTGTTTCATTTTGTCCAACACTTTGTTTACTTCTGGAACAACATCTTTCCCATCCACAAGTATTGGCACATTGGAACGATTTCTCAGAGCGATATGAAGCACAGCTCGGTTCTAAAACAAGAGGAAGAAGGAAAAACATGAGTTATTTGTGACTTGCACTTCACCCAGAAAGTAGTACAATCTTAAGAGCTGTTAATAATCCTTCAGATTAACTGGAACTGCTTTCAACTGCTGTCTGCTGTTAAACAAAAATTTTCTAAATTTTGGTAGACAGTAAAGACTGCCCCCATAACGAGTGGTCAGATATGTGCTACTTTATACACTGTCTTTGCACCATATTAGCCTACAAGTTCTAACTCATCAGGACAAACACCTGGCAGTATCATGCTTGGGTGAACTACAAATAATTTCCACCTAAGAACAAACTGAGCAGTCAATGCCTGCAGTATTAAACACAGACAAGTCTTAAATATTTAGGACATGGCTAAAAAGTTTTCCAAATCTGAACAAGAGTAGTAGACAAGTCAGTTCTTGCTATTAAGCAGCTTCCTTCTGTCTTACTGCTCTACATTTATTCTATTAACACTGTTTGACAGCATTCTGTTTAACTTCTCATGGCCATTTCATACTGTCCACATGCTCCAGAGTCCATTCAACTTAATTTTCTATCTTGCATTAATAGAAAATGGATTAAACCAAATCTCATTCCAGGTCTTATTACTGTAAATGAGAAGCAGGCCAATAATGAAAGATCAGTCATCATGAAGGTAACTGCTAAATAAAGTTGCCATGTTGAGACTATATGGAAGTTGGGAGCTAGCAGCAGAAGCCAAACACACCAGACAGTTTAATATTGTGTTCAAGTGCTATCAAGGAAGAGTATATTCCTTTAAAAGGACTTCAACCATTATATTTGATCTTAGGTTAAAAAAAATGAAGAATAACTCCATAACATATGATCAGAGATAGGCTAACCTTGTGATAATCTGTGTTACAAGAGGC
The DNA here is from genome assembly GCF_009819795.1 of Aythya fuligula. Classification (NCBI taxonomy): domain Eukaryota; kingdom Metazoa; phylum Chordata; class Aves; order Anseriformes; family Anatidae; genus Aythya; species Aythya fuligula. The sequence goes on along the minus strand of NC_045570.1, from coordinate 11,626,342 downwards.
TATTGAAAAGCAGTATCTGAAAACCAGAACCAGACAGATGTTAAACTTACCCACATTTCCCCCTGCTCCCTTTTTTCCCCCCCTCACTGTCTAAAACTGTGTATTGAAGGCATTAATATAAGAGGAAAAGAAATGATTCTCCAGTGAAGCTTCCTGGTTTAGTCTGTTCATTCCTACAAACATGCAGTATTTACAAGCAACACAACATTCAGCCACTGAGTGATTTTTAAGTAAACTGCTTATGCAAGAACTAAATCAGTTAACCAAATCAGAGCAAATATTGATTTCTGCAAATTTACCTCAAATGTACTTAAATATTTAAGGTAGACCAGTAAACCATGTTACACTGATTTTCCAGTTTTCAACCTACTTTAAATTTAAAAAAATAAGGTGCAACTGGTTCCTTTGTATGTTCTAGAGACGATTTAACTATCATTACAACCCTCAAATCTACAGAGAGGAATATACTCAGTCTTACCAAAATACATGGCTAGTTTTTCAAGATGGCTTATACTCTCTACTACAAGAAGTGCCCAAAGATAAGTAGCATCAACAATCCAAAGCAGAAAGTCTTACACAACCCTTGCTAACACATTATATGCAGATTACTAAGCTTTATGAACACTCGTTAGGCAAAAGCTGCTAAGGCATACATGGAATGAAATACTCTGCTCTATGCCCTTTTCAAGACTTAACTCATCTTCCTCTCTACAGAAGAGTGCAGAAGAGAAAGGAAAAAATACACCACCAACTCATCTAAAAACAATTTTTGTTGGAGACGAGACTGAATAGCTTTATTCACATTTTCTTCTTTGCAAGAGAGCTTAGAATTTCTTATGTAAGGAATCAAACGAGTTAAAACCACATTCAGCATTTCAGAGTAGCAATTAAAGTTTTTCAAAACTTCTCTTACAGAGATGCATTAACATCCATAATATAAGCACAACTGAAAGGTAAGAACTATATACAGAAATAGCCTTACCTCAGTGAAGTTGATCTTCTCTCCACTGAACATTCGCTCTCTGGCACTTTCCACACCCCTTGACTTTGCCTGAGAAATGTAAAAATAGATTTCTCTTAAAAATAGTACGTCAACATGTACTACAAAGGTCCAGCTACACTAAGGAGAGTACGCAGTTAGCACAAGAGAGCAAACTAAAAATTAGATGAAAAACACACCATAAACTAGTTTTAAAATGTATAGAAGTTCATGCTTATTTTATAGGAAGTATTTTTATTCCCTTAAAAAATGCTACATGGTACCATGTACTAAAAGATCAAGATGTAGTGAGTAGTCTTTATTACTCAGTTTCATCTTGACAGACTGCTAAAGAAATAATTTATATTCCTTTGCAGCTTAGGGTTTTTTTTTGTTTGTTTGTTTTTAAACAGAATAGCAGCAAAAGTAGTTTCAATTCAGCTGTTTTTGGAAGCTTTAAAAAAAAAAAATCTATTCCATCTTAGCCTTTGGCTGAACCAATAGTTAAGAAAGGGTTGTAATTATGGACACCACGCTAAACTGAAGTTAATGACACAAGCTTCTTAAAATACATTCAAGTGCAAATGAATCTCAAAACTAAGACTACGTGACACGAAACAATGTATTTCCATTTGAGGTTTAAAAAATATCAGCTTCTCTTTCAACTTGGTATTCATCTCTTATTTTACTGCAAATCTCAGTAATGGTCCCATATGCCAGCTGGTTTGTCACAGACATGTCTTGACAGACAAATCAGAGCTCAAGAGAGATCTGGGAATTAAAAATGGCTCTGCTCCTTGTGGCCAAAGGAAAATGCAAGACTTACAACAATGCCTTACTAGGCTTGAAACCATGTGACCTTGAACTTTGATCATCTCTTGAATTGAGAGTTAAATGTGTATAATGATAGAATGAGTTACAGTTTAAAGTTAACTTCTATAACACTGAACTAATAAAACAAAGTTTTCTTTAGTTACCAGTTCCACCAGCATTTTCATTACTTCTTCTGTAACAAGGTTCTTCGAATAATCCAGTAAGATATCCCCATGATCAGTATTCAGAGTCAAGCTGCCAAAACAAATAAGTTGCTTAATTAAACCTTCTTAGAAAGAGTTTTAAGCAAGACAATGACAACTCTACAAATAGTAAGTAATTAGAAACCTAGTTAGGCTAAGTTAATATAGACAACCTGAGGGACTAATGGGCCTCCACAAATTTTATAAAACTATTTACTAGGTAGTATACCATTTTAACTTGACTACTGTTTTCAAAAAGCTCAATTGTAGTGTTCATTTTCTGCTTGTGAAAGTCCAAATACAAATACAAGTATATTTAATGCACAGCCACATGATCACGTTCCACTTTCAACTGAGCCACTAGCAGTCTCTAGCAACTATTTTTTCCTATTAAATCATAGGTACAAAGCTATGACCATCTTTTGCAGCGAAGAAAATTATACTGTCTTCCTACAGTTCATTTTAGCAAATTTAGCCTTTTTTTTTTTATATGTCAGCCCAAACAAAACTCATTTACAAGTCTATACAACTTCATGTACAGAAATACTGTCAAGTAAGATGCAGAATTACTTCCTATTTGTGCACTGCATAGTCTCACTTTGCTTACCTGTTGTATTTACTAGCCTTGTATCAAAATGCAAATTTCTACAGTTGCTCTATTGTCTTATACAGCAGTTTTACACCCATTTCTCCTTTGCACTAATTAACAACCTAACATACACATTTACTTTAAATTCAAGAGTCAGTCCTGTAAGTCTTTCAGTAGACTTTATTAAGTCTACTGTACAAGTGCCTTCATTATAAGTTACTGTCATGTTTGCTCCACATGCTCAAGCCACAGGAAATTGCATGCATCTAAATTCAGTGTTTCCGTGTTGCTCATTATCTGCCCTGCCTCTAGTTTCTCAATATTTGGCCACAAATATTATTACTTGTTTTTTACTGCAAAGATATACTATGGACTTGGCAGGGATGAAACATAGCATTGTTGCTATCCTAAACAGATATAACATGACAGATAATGCAAAATTGGAAGAATGGGACTGAACCTGCCACAACAGTAATGACCAGCAAGGTCTAGACACTTTGGTGGTTTCAATTTTTGGGAAAAAAAGACAGTTCAAGACCAGAAAACTGGTTTTAAAACAGAAGCAACTAAATAAGGAAAGACGTGTAACTTCAAGCACAGGCTAAAGAGAACATTTATCAAAAAACAAGGCAAGCAAGGGAAAACAGTATTAATACTGTTAATCATCCTTTTCTTCAGGAGGGTGCAAGAAGCAATCCTGAAACCCCAACCACATAGTGTAAGAATACCTGGAACATAACTAGCTAAGAAAAAGACTTACCTCTCACCTACCAAACTTGCTCTTTATTGATAGAGTACAGAAAAGGAATAAATCCTGCAAGTCTATTTAAAATTACATGGGGTATGTTTACAGATAGGACTAGGTTTTCAACACTTCATTAAGGGCACTGCAAGACCATTATGATGAGATCTCTCTCTCTATATATATATACATATCTCATGATAATGATGATTCTTCAGTACTACAGCTTAATCATAGAAAGATAGCCTTAGTGTTCTTCATGAAGATAAAATCCTTAAAATCTTCTCTTTATGAGATATTTTATTTTTACTTTTTTGATTTTTACTTACGTAAATAAAAATCCAACCTCACTAGACTCAGATATACCCCATGAATTTCTGGCTGGATTCAAATCACCACTGAGCTGAAGAAACTGCAGGAAGATGGCATTGCAAGACACCATAAAAAAAAAAAAAAAGAGCAATGGCTAACAGTGAATACAAGAGATCTGATTTCTCATTTCCCACACGTGAGGTACAACACAAGCATAGAGCCTAACCCCATCCTGAACCCATACTCCAAGGGTTCCACCCCTTCTTTAAACAGAAGCACAGGAACGTGCAGCTCAATTGCATTCTGCTACAGTACCCATTCTGCAATGCGGCATCCAGCAGTAGCACTACCCAGGTGGAACAGAGGACTTGTCACGTAAGCCACATCCACACTTAAGTGATGCAGCCTTTCAAAGTGAAGTGAAAGGCCCACTGTTCCTACCAGACTGTATATTTGGGCAGCAGATAAATTCAAAAACATGCTGTACATACTTGACCCTGCTCCAAACCAGGAGAAGAGGCTATGCAAGTTTTCGTCAATGGAGACAAGACAGGAGAAAAGTCTTCTATCCATACTCAGTAAGCCACAGCCGGTGAGCAAAAGGTTCTTACAGTAAGATTTAATAGATACTTAGTCTCTGAGGTATTCAGATAAAAAACTGATTCTAAAATTTCTACAGCACAAGTGTCACGAAGCACTTTTAGTTAAATGTATTTTTTTCCTTAGAAGAGAATCAATGATTTTATGATAATACCCAAGAGATCTGAAGCATCTTCATGAAGAGGATTTTCACATGAGGGAAGAGGTGCAAGATAAGCAGAGGACCTTGTGGCCAAACCTCTGGGACTGGCTTTCAACACGTTAACTACAAGCCAGAGCCGCCGGATGGTGGCAAAGTGGTAATCACTGAGGAGTACAAAAGCTGATTTATCAAACTAAACCTGGCTGTCAGTTTTGCCTATTTGGGTATGACAGAATTCTTGGGGTAGTCAATAATGTTGGTTTATCAGGAAACAGGACAAAAATCATGAAGAGAAATGTCATTAATACAGATTAATGATTCTTGAACAACTCAACCATTTCCTGTCCTTACAGTTTGCACAAGAGAACGTTAAGACAAGCAGCTACTTGAAGTGGGTACCCTCAGTAAAGAGCATTCCACAAGAAAAATACCAATTAGATAAACACATTCTGGGAGACACACAACTTCCAGCACAGAGAAAACATGCCACACATGAGTATATGTGCTTGAAACATGAGTTGCCAAATACCTTATCCTCATTTAACGGTGCACAGCAATGGTCAGTGTAACTCCCTTAGTCTATTACATATTCACAAGAACTTAAATACAAACTATTTGAAACTGAGCTCACATTTTACAGTTAAAGTAGCTTGCATAATAAAGTGACAGCCACTAAGACTAATATTCAGTGCTATTCTCAATAGTAGCACTTACTCAAGCCATTCAGGAAGAGTCTTGTACAAAGCACCTCAGTTACACTTTTGGATTTACTCAGTCTGCTTCAACTTTCCTTTGTTACAAGGATGTTAACAAATTCAGTCTTTTGAAATGTACTGGAGATAAGGAAGCTCGTAACCAGAACCTTTTTTCTGCTAGAGACAGGAAATTTAGCTTAGAGATAGCAATATGGTTTTTACAGTTAACAAAGGTTCTGTTTGAAGAGCCAGATGAAGTTAATGCTTCAAAAACTGAGCATACCTCTCACATCAATGCAAAATGAAGCTAGCTGTTGTATGCTGGTATACAGAACTTCGTATGTGATGTTGCACTACCATTCAGGCAGTATCAAATGAGTTCAACAGGAGAAAAGTCACTTTACCAGTGAGAACTTTGACACATGCAACAGGAAAGATAGATCTTTCTTGAAGAAGTTGGCCATGTGTATATTACCCAGGCTCACTGTAAAACTCAAATCAGTGATGTACCTACACACTAATGGACCTTCCAGATTGCTGGTGGCGCCCAGCAGCATAACCACACGTGACTTCTCAGCAGTCTCCTGAGCACAGGAGACAGCAGCCCAGTTTTATGGGATGAGAACATTGCACATTATCACGCTGTTTCCACGTCTTACTTCCTTCTCTAGAAAAAAGCCCTCGCAACGTGTCTGCTGCAGTACGTGTAGCAGGGGAGGGCTGAACGCCCCACACGCGCCACTGCGGGGCAGGGGCCGACAGGTGGGGGCACAGGGGCGGCCGGGGGCGCTGCTCTTATCGCGGGGCCAGGCATCTTATCGCGGGGAGAGTCAGCTCCTCATGACTAAGCAGGCGGCAGGCCCCAGAATGCCGCTGTGCCGCCGCAGCCCGGCGCTGTGCCGCCCGGCACGTCCCAGCCGCAAGGAGGAGTCAAGGACGAGCACACGCGGGGCCGCCGTGCCCGAGGCTGCCGGGGGAGCTCCCCCCTGCCCGGGGGGGCCGCTGCTCGCCCTCCTGCCCGCCCGGCACCGCCGGGAGGCCCCGAGCTTTGAGGCTCGGCCTCGGCCGCCTTCCCCGGGGCGCTCGAGGCGAGGCGAGCAGCGGCAGGCGTGTGGGGGTTTACGGGGGTGCCTCCTGCCGGCGGGCCCTCTGCCAGCCCCGAGGCTCCCCAGCCTCACCTGAACTTCTGGAAACGCTCCTTGTCGCCCTCGAAGAGCTGCCGCAGGACGAGCTTGGAGGCGTTCGCCTTGTGCCACTCGAGCAGCTTCTTGAAATGGGGGTCGGCGGACAGCGCCATGTTAGCGGCCGGGCAGTGCTGAAGCGGCTCACGCTGGGGCGCGGAAGCGAGCAGGGCGAGCGGGGATGGGGCGGCCGCCCCCGGTTTTATAGCAGCGAAGCTCGGCCTCCTGCCCGCGGCTCCGCCCCGCCACCAGCCTCCTTCCCTTCGGCGGGATGAGCTCCCTCACGGCCGGGAGAGGCGCTCGCTGAGGGGTGGCGGCGTGTGGGGGCCGCGGGGACCCCCGTTCCGAGCCCCCCCAAGATGCTGCGCAACGCGCTGCCCCCGCCCCGGGGCACCTGCGTGAGGCAGCGGGGGCCGGTGGGCTCGGTGCCGGTGTGCTGGGAAGGGACCGGGCTGGAAATGCTCCGGCTTCCAGGCTGCTGCCGCTAAGGGCCGTGTCGAGCCCGGTCCCCCCAGCCCCACTGAGGGGTGTGGGGCGCTGCTCGCACCGGGGGCTCGGCGCCAGCCCCGAAACCGGCCTTAGGCGTGGAAATCCCCGAGGAGCTGAGAGCAGCATCTCCAGCTCGCTGCCTCGGATGGCCCCTGTACGCTGTGCTGGGTGCTGGGGCTTTGGCTCCGGCAGCCTTGGCCTCCCCCAGGCCCTTACATAAGGAGCTCGGCGGCTGGGCCCTGGGTGCCCGCCTGGCTCTGGGGCGCGGCCGCCGCCTCCTCAAGGCAGGCCGGGGCAGGCGGGCGAGCAGCTGCTCGGTTCTTCAAGGAAAAAAACGGGCTGTTCTGGGCACAGAGCAAACCCTGCTGAAACAGGGGCGTGTGTCGGCTTTTGGGGATTATGCGCTTGAGGCTTAGGTGGATAAATCCTTGTGAAGTCATATTTTAAGCACCTAAGCCCCTTTATGGATCTGGGCCTAAATCAGCCACAGAACATGAATTTGACTCAGATCACTAAAATCACAGCCAAGCCCTAAGCAACAGAATCTACATCATTTTCCTTACTGAAAATCCCCAAACATTCCTAATTGAACCTAGTTATGTTACCAAATGCATACTTCAGTGACAATAAACTGTACAACAAACATCCTGCTTTACCTCACAGCACTCTTTCTAAGGTTTGTTTGTTTTTCAAACAAAAGTGTTTAACAAGCCAAAGAATTATTTTTCTTCAGCATAATAAATCTTAAACACTTACAAAGTTTTCATTTCTTTGGCAGTTTTGGTGGTCACTTACCCCTGCCTGTCACAGGTTTGTGTAACTTCTCCAAGGCAACGTGGGTTCAGCAGTGCTGCCTAACCATCCATCATTGACTCCTGCATGCTTTCATGTAAGGAAGGAAAAATAAAACAATTGGACTGTGAAGGTGATTCCACGAAGAAGCACACAAGTGGCCAGTAAGTGTTTAAGAAGCCACTTCGATCATCATGCAGATTGCCATGCTAACTTTATAAATTTTCCTTCCTTTTTGAGGTCTTTAGGATAAAAACCTCAGCAAAACTATACTCCCATTCATAGTCAGGCTATAACCCAGGATATAAAGTTCTTTGGCCTAACAAATACCTTCTATTTGTCATGGGGAGAGAATAAGTACATTTAAATATGTTAGCTTTACTGATGGAGTTTCACAGTCAGTTATTAAATATTCCTGACTCACCTGTATGATTTTTCACAAATCAGGGCTAATGCGATTTCATTAGTCTCACCACATCCCCACCAAATCCAGTGATCCCTTACATACATACGTTTTCATCAGTTTCTCTTCTGCTATCAACAGTAGTTACCCCACTTTCATTGTTCTCAGAGCACGCTTCAGGTCTTTTTTTACTGATTAGTCTCAAAGTGAAGGTCTGCCACTTGTACAAATTTACATTCACTTCTCTTGCAGGTCCTCCCAGCTATCCTGTTGTTTTCTTAAACACAGGTGACGTCTCAATTTTGCTTCTACTTTTCCTCTTTTATCATTTTCCATTTGGCAATTTCCCTATCCTGCCTTTCACTGTAGAACTCTGGCAATATCTAAGTTGCAATCCTCTTCTTGAAATTCAGAATTTCATTGCATCTTGATATTTGACCAGCTAAAATGTCTTCCTCTGTTTCCTTTATTAATTTTTCACTCATTACTGTAGCTCTCTTTTTTTCTCACCTCACTGTTCCACCTCCTTTGCAACCTACCCAACCACAGCACAGCTCTGTAGCTTCCTACTGCTCTGATCATGTAACAATCTTGAATTGCATCATTGTTCTTTTCTTTTTCATACGAAATTTGAATCCCACGTCCTTACACAGCACAACTGCCCAACTGTACCTCAGTCCATTATTCAACACAGCTCTATTCAATTTTGTTTCCCCCTCCCCGTCTTTTTTATTATGTTCCTTGCATAATTTGAATTGTCTCCAAATCTTTGAGATCTTAAATCTTCAAGATCTGCAAGTTCATCTGACCCAAACCCAAAGTCAGAAGGATTTTGTTTGCTTCACATCCCAAATCTGCAAGCATTCTCCTCAAGCTTAATTTTATCCGAGCAAGAATGTATAGGCTCAGGTAATCAATAAGGACATACTAATTCTGGTTCACAGTATGGACCACAACATCACTGTCTTGCTGCCAATTCCACTCCCTAAAATGCTAATTTTGTTACAATTTTTAATTATCTGCCATTTATACTTTCTTGCACATCCTTCTCTGCTGCCAGTACCTTCTTACTTCCTATCATCTTTTGCTAGGCTACAGGATATACAGTCCTTAGAAAGTTCTAGAGTTCAAACTACTCCTGCAGAAAACTATGCAAATTTTATGACGTACAAAAAAGATATCCAGGTCAAGGTCCTAATTTTAATCTCTCAAGTCTACAGGATAAGGTTTGTAGCTCTTTCAGGAGTTGCTTCTCTCCTGAAGCTGTGCAACAGCTGAACACTATAGGGACAGTGAGGCCTTGTCTACATTGAAAAGATCAATTCATTTCATTGTAGGAAGTAGAAGGAGAATTTGGACCTGGGAGGTTCAGCAGCTGAGACAGCTGTTTCTTTGACAGCTGCTAGCTGTCATACCAATTTCCCTTAAGATTAATTTTAAGGCAGTTCTAATGTAGATGGAAGCCATGATGCAGAACAAAGACAAAGCCTTAGATTAATGGAAGACAGATAGGGTGAACACGGTGATGCTTCTTCTTTTGCAAAGTATCCAGCTGAAACATATTCCCATTCCAGAAAGGCCAAAGGCTATCATAGCGAGGGATGACACCCTTCAGGGTTGAGAAAGGGCATTTTAGTAAAGGATATTCTGTAATTGATGGAGATCAATTTTCTGACCTATGGGGTACAATGGTGGATTTACCATTTTACAAATGCCAGCCTCCATTAAGAACAGCTGCACAATGACCTACTTAGAAAAAAAGACAAGTGAAAATTCCATTTTGCAAGACAGCTGCATAGAAATTAATATTTCCAAATGAATGTGTAGAACCTAAATACTACTGCCTCAGGCACTTATGCCAGAAAGGTTAAGTGGCACGTTTAATAGATAATCTCTATGATTAATTTATCAGAAAGAACCAAGTGGCTAATTTCCTCTAATTGAAATTTTCCGTCATGATAGAAATTTTTCAGATATAAATCCACTTCCAGTTAAATCCATCGTACTAACTCACTTGATTAAATGAAAGCAAACAAAACTACAATCTTGAATCCAGCTTTTGTTTTCTGCTAAGGAAACAAAATATTTCTGCAGTGGCAGAGAAAGTAGTAGATTCTTCCGACGATGCTGAGATTGGAGCAAGTTTCAGGAAAAAAAAACAACAACATAGCAATCTGAGGTCAATGTGCTAACTCTGAAACATTTGAGCTGATCATCTACATCTACACTTTTAAGTACTTCTACTAACTTTAAGTGCCCTGAGTTTTTAAGAATGGGAAGTTTTGCAGGGAGAGGTAATCTTTTTAGCTCAGACTGTGGTAATCAGATGCAACTCTTTTTCATGTTTGGCACAGCAAGAGCTAACTTCATGCTAAGGACAGACAGGAAGAAATTGCTCTGAGTTTAACATTGCTAGGTTAACCAGTCAAACATTTTGAGGGATAAAAGGCTACCAGCATCTGTGACAATAGAAGAAACTGGCAATGTGAGAAATAATACAGGTCGTAGAACAGAGAAGTGCAGTTACACATTTCCTTTGGGCCATAAGGCAGTACATGTGTGGAAAGCTTCCATGTATTGTAAAATCAATGTCTCCACTATAACCATATATATATATTTCTGCTCTGACACTTTTATTTATCTTGTCTTTTCACGATACTTTTTAAGTCTTTCTTGATGCTCAGGACAACGATCACAGGTGGTGATTACTTTGTTTAAAACTCCTGCCGCTAACTCTTTCTGCTTTATTACTTGACTATGGGAATTAATTCCAGCATAATTCCAGCAGTAAGTGGTTGTAGTAATTGTACCCTTCATATAACCTTCATAAGGACTTTTGGTTCATTGGATAACACACACAGTTTTGGAATGTGCATGTTGAGGAAACATTAATGGCTCTTGTGCAGAGCTGTCAGATCTTGAATCCACTGTGCAGGTGTTTGGCACTTCTGAAACCCAGCTTGACATTGCTAAAAGAGTGAACCTCCGTGGTTTTCTAAGGATTTCCTAATGAGTCACTGGGACTAACTCACACTCCTAATTCCACATCCTGCACCATATCTTCTGTACTAAAAAAGAGTTGCCATTGATCATAGTCATGATATGCAAGCACTTGGCTATAAAATTAAACTGCATTTTTAATATTCTTCAAATCTGATTTAGGTTTAGCAGGTTTTAAAACACATGCAGAGAAATTTTGCAAGTTGCTGTCCCTTCTCTTCCCCCTCAGAGGGGCTGGCGCACGTGTGCAGAATTCTTTGCTATTCCAGCTACAGCCCGGCCTCGTCTTCACCAGCTATGCCCCAGGGAGTAACTTCAGACATGGAAGAGGGACTGAAAAGCTGGGCCGGCTGCAGCCCCCTGTCACCCCCGGCAATGCAGCAGGACAGGGCAAATGCCCTGCGAGGGAAACACAGCCAGTCGGAAGAAGAAAACAGTAATAAAGCACAGCAGCTCTGCGGGGAACCATTCAAGGTTCTACAGTAGTTCTGCAGCTTTGCTAACCAGCTACCAACAGATGGCAGTACGGCACTGGTTATTCGGCATCTGAATACAGTTCGGTATTAGAATACATCTCATGTGGGCCAAAACCCCAGTAACATAGGCGTCCTAAGAACATCAGTTGTACTATGTTGGGAAAAATCTTCCAGTGCTGTTAGAGACATGGTCTGTAACAGAAGTCTTTTCTAAAAGTTTCTTATTGTTACAGATAGCTTTCATCTACCAGAAAGGGAGCCAGAATATAAATGAGCATTAAGCCACCACATTGGAATTTCTTGGCATTTTAAATGAGGTGACAGCAATAGAGGTGAAAATACAGGTAGGAAGTGGGCTTGTTTTCTCAGAAATACAAAAATTGTTAAAATGAGAGATTCTTTTATACTAGGAATGGTAATATTTTGAAGAAAAATTAGTTTTGTTCACACGGAAGCAGGGCCTACTGAGTGTTAAAATGGATTGCTGATAATAACCAGTTTCTTTGGTTAGTTCCACTGTTTTATCACCCCTATATATTAATGGACTATATTACAGGTAGTAATTTGGTAAAACAGTATTAAGTCAGGAAAGGTTCCATTTTGAAAGAGATTAAGCAGCTGTATAGTAAGAACATACATGTTAGTGTGTACACATACATAGAATCATAGAATCATAGAATATCCTGAGTTGGAAGGGACCCTTAAGGATCTTCAAGTCCAACTCTTGACACCGCACAGGTCTACCCAAAAGTTCAGACCATGTGCCTAAGTGCACAGTCCAATCTCTTCTTAAATTCAGACAGGCTCGGTGCAGTGACCACTTCCCTGGGGAGCCTGTTCCAGTGTGCAACTACCCTCTCTGTGAAGAACCCCCTCCTGACGTCAAGCCTAAATTTCCCCTGCCTCAGCTTAACCCCGTTCCCGCGGGTCCTGTCACTGGTGTTAATGGAGAAAAGGTCTCCTGCCTCTCGACACCCCCTTACGAGGAAGTTGTAGACTGTGATGAGGTCTCCCCTCAGCCTCCTCTTCTCCAGGCTGAACAGGCCCAGTGACCTCAGCCGTTCCTCGTACGTCTTCCCCTCCAGGCCTTTCACCATCTTCGTAGCCCTCCTCTGGACACTTTCCAACAGTTTCATGTCCTTTTTATACTGTGGTGCCCAGAACTGCACACAGTACTCGAGGTGAGGCCGCACCAGCGCAGAGTAGAGCGGGACAACATCCGTATATACATGCATGCATACACACAAATTGTATTAAACATGCTCTCCTATTAAAAGTGGACACTGTACTAGAGACTTGAAGAACAGTGAATGTCATATAAAGAGTATGGTAAGAAGGAAAATTAGAAACCAGTACGGTTTTCCTTTTATCTAGCAATTTGCTTACATTATTTTATTTTTAGATTATTTATTGTTTATAATAATTGTAATTATAAAATATTTTTAATTATTCGTATTTATTTTTGGTTAAATTATTTCATTATTTACAGAGAACTTCAAAAGGCCTATATAGACACCATCACATGGGCAGTCTGATAGCAAGCAAAACTGTAGTTGGTAACTACAAAGTATTATGCTATGGGAGGGAAGAAGAGCAGTTACGTGCTTCACAGCTTTCTAAAATATTGTATCAGCTTAGAAAACAGACTGAGGTCATGTTTAGCTGTGGCTGACATCCTGCTTTGGCTGCGACTGAAGCTGTTCATAGGCTCTCCCACTACTTTTTGGGCTAACCTGGTGGAAGATCCATGGCGATGAATGCCACCGAAGTAGTAAACATCTCTGTCAACAACTACTAGGGAACACATATGGGAAAGAATCCCAGTCTCATCCTTTCTGAAGAGCTTAACCTTTCCATGCTTCAGTTATCAACTCACAAAATGACTGTAATGCTAACACTGTACATGAATGGTAACTAGTTAATTAACATTTCTTAAAGTCCTGAAACCCTAGATTAATAGTGCTCTGGAGTATAAAGACATAATATTATTTCATTGAGCATTTGTCATTTAAAAAGTCCAATGCCTAAAGCTTTAATCAAACTCTGTTAAGATGAGAGTAATTTTCATTCTTGTCACATTTGCATCTTTTGTCTCTACTATGATGCATGGACAGTTCAACTACATATTTCTTTTGAGAGGAGCACAGGCACTACTATTTATATAATCAGGAATACCAGACCCAATAGTAGAATTCTACACTTGAGAGAGGTTTATAATTGTTTTAAGAGTTATTTTTAGAAGGTATGTTTCCTAAATTTACAAACCGTGATCCGTATTACTTCTATTTGCACAGAAAATGTTCTCCTCTTCAGTTAACTATAGTTTTGCTCAAGCTACCAAGACATGGTGTCTCTAGAATGGCTAAGACTATTATTTTTAGTTATATAAAGTAATTATTGGTTACCAAATTTACACCTTTTTGGTAGCAGAGGAATACATTCATCTTTGATACAATTCTTCTATAGGCATTTGGAGATTAAGAAGACAGGAAAATAATTTATAATCTGCCATCATGTTACATCAAATACTACAGAAGGCAAGGGTATTATTTTGAATAATGAGTGAAGGACAAAAACTACTCAGTAATGTCCACTGCTATAGAAATCAGAGCTTTTTATGGTGGTCAGGAATACTTATTCAGATAATACAGCATCACCTCAGATGTGCATGTGTGACTTGAGGCTAAAATTTCATAGTCAGCTCACAACTGTGCCATAAACATTAATATAGGAACACAACTGAAAATGCCAAGATGCCAATGGCAATAAAATCAGGTGCCATGCAGTGGCATTTTCAAGCTGCAGATGACACTATGGAGCATCAGACTGCTTACTGGGACACCAATTTAGCGTCCCTACAGAAATCCTTCTCTTTTCCAAAAGGTAACACATATTTCAACATCAGAAGTTTGTTATTCAGGCCTTTTCATCTGGCTCAGCACACACTCACTGCACGTACAACGCAGGCAACAGCAAGGTCTGAGGCAGTGGGTGTGGAGGGACTGCCCCTTTCAGAAGCAGCCAAAAATTTCTCCTGGATCAGAAAGATTGCATAACGATGGCCTCCAATAACACAGGTTCCAGTGACTACACAAAAGTAGCTCTGAGAGCCTGTATTCTTATGGCTTATTCTGGGAAGCTAACTTTATGCAGAAAGCTTTTCCTGCTTTTTTTTGTGTAATCAATACTGACGGGTAAATTCCTTCTGACATATTTTTAGACATTAAATACAAATTTAACCCAGTGTCTTGCAATTCAGTGTTTCTTTCCCTTTACCAGCAAAGAAGCTGAAATAAGATTTTTACTCTGAAAGTGACTGGAAGAACAGCAATGGTGCCTGCTCTGATTTTTATATTACATTCAGTTTAAAATTTCTGTAAAGATCTATTTATTTACTAGTCGTCAGCCTTGCCCACTTACTATAAAAGATTATTATGGCTGACTTGAATATGAAAATTAAAAGAAATTCAGGAAGCACAATTAATAATTCTGCTAATGATGCAATGACCAGGAAGCTTACTCTTTCTTAACTGCATTAGTGGTGTAACACTAATGAGACTAGGTAGTAGAAAAAAAAAATGAGATTTTTTCTCATGTGGAAGGATGGTAAATTAAATTAAATACATAAAGTAACTGCATGATAAATTATGTATATTTTGTCTATATTTCTGTCTATATTCATGGTAAAAGCACTTGCCTAGTTCAGACAGGAAATCATTGTGAAAGCCTGGACGTGGGGCTGTGATCCAGCCATCTTTGTCTCCTGTTTTCATAATGTGAGCCAATCAGTTAGGTCAAATATCGCTCCACTGAAAACAATGGGAAATTCATTTTGATGATAGTGAAATTACGTTGGCTCCCATAACTTTTTCAGGTAATTGTTATATTTGTGCTATGTTATATTTGCATTAATTACATATTATTATAATTATGTGTAATTATATACATTTTACATAGTGTACTTATTTTGCACATATACTATAAAGAGGAAATGTCTTAAGATGAAGTATGTGGAGAAAAAGCTAGTTACTGCCAGGTAAAAAGTACTTTTCACAACGGAAATGGTTTAATACAGTCATTTAAGTTACTTAGGTTTCTAGCAAAATACATTTCCTACAGTCACGGGGTCTGATCTCAGTCCCATTAAGTTTAACACAAAGATCGCTCATCTTAAAAGCAACAGAACCATGCTCTTGGAATATTTCTTTCAAATAGGCTTACTACTCTTAACTGTTCACTGTTGCTGCACTGAATAGCATACACATCGGAGGATTAAGGCTTTTGCAGTATCAAAAAGGAGGTGGCTTTCAGTTACACTATCTCGGTTATGTGCCTATTAATTCAAAGTTCTAGCAAATTCCCTGTGTAGGATTTTTAGATTGCCAAGAGAGTCCCTAATGGGAAGCACAGACAACTTTAAAGTACCATTCACATGTAGTAATTCTTGGCAGCTGACCCACTAAAGCAGAGTTTTGAGACTTGTGCTTTGCACTATCATTTCTGCTACTAGTTTCCTTCCTCCCCTCTCAGTGGGACTCCTGTCGGGAATGTAACACACAGCACTGGAGTAAGCAGTGATGTGCCAGCCTGCGTCTGCTACAAAGCGGCCTAAAAATAAAACCCAATTGGACAATGCCATTTGGTGTACAGCAGTAAACGTTCCAGTAATGTAAACCAGACTGTCAGCAAAGATAAATGATTGTTCAGCTGCATGCCAAACAAATCTCAGGATCTTAAAAAAAAAAAAAAAAGAAAAAAAAGAAGAAAACCCCCCAATTCTTTGATATTCATTTATAAGCTTAATCTCTTGAGATTTATTATTATTGCAATTTAATGAATAATCACATCAGTGAAATCATAACAAGCATCTCATAAAAATTTTGTTTAAAATTACTAATATTAATATTTTAATAAATTAGCCCGTTTTGCAGCTTGTTTCAGTTCAAGGAAGTTTTCTGGTAATGTAGATTTTGTTTCATAAAATGCCTACCCATCAAGTGACATTTTTTCCTGTGCATATCAGAAGAGCTCAAGTGTTTTGCCAGCATCTCTCTTTAAAATCTCAGTTCTGTAGACTGACTTTTTCAAAACCAGTGTACAGGCTGATGTTGTTCTTTCTACTGATTCCATTTGAAATACATTTTTTTTTTCTTCCCTTTGTGTATATGAGATTCCTTGAAAAAATCCTATGGTCGCACGGAGTGCACAAGTAACTGATGCAAGTATTTTCAGGTTCTTCAACTACAGATACAACTTTGTACCTCATCTTTCAAGCTACTTTACAATTTTGCAGAGGAAAACTCAAAAAAAAATCACATCCCTATTGAATAAGATTCTAAGGATATTTACCGTTCTTAATTCTTTATTCATAATTCTTTGGCCTTGAAACAAATGCCAACATTCATGTTATTGTAAAACACGAGGAGAATTAAATGCCTAATGGAATCACATTAACTGCAGGTCTCAGGCCTTTAAAGAGATCAATAAATGGATCTCACAGCAAGATCAGCTCCATGATTTTTAAAATCATTAATTAAAAACATGACAAAGGCTAACGTGCTTTAGACATCTTCTGTTATTGCTACTATGTTTATGCCCAGAAACCCCAAAATTACATGTATACCATTGTGCAGCTGGAGAACTGAGCTTTACAAAGATTTCTGTTTATGTATTTTCAGAAAAATGATTACACACTCTAAAAAACATAGGGTATAAAACCACTACAGATTGAACTTCATTCTTATTATGTACTATGCTGTTTTGCCAGTCCTGCATGTACAAAAACCATGAGAGAACATCACAAAGTATTACGAGTTTGATTTTCTTAGGAAACCACCATTCCTAAAATTTGGAGACTAAAAACCATCAGCTGCATGCAACTTGCAATCAGAAGTCCAAAATTAGCAACTCTGAAGTCTGTCAATGTATCATTTGCTCCATTTGAGGAGAAAAACAGAAGAACTCCTGTCAAGGAAAAATTCATTTAATCCCCAAATCCTACTCTTCTGAAACCATCACTGGGGTCACCCTGTGTACACAGTAAAGAGTATGCTTGTTGGCACAGCGGTCAGTGAAGTTCACGTGTTTGTGGGCAATTATTCCAGGAAATAGCAAATCATATTACCTCAAAAACTATACAGATTATTTGTTCTCTAAAAGCAATACTCAACAGAATGGATGGAAAGGAAGGTAGATGTACATACACACTGTACATTTTAATTTAAGAACACAGTAACATAAATTTTTAATTACTTTTATGATTACTATCTGATACAGTCTCTAAGACAGGACAGAATTGTCTCCAAAGGCCTAGAGAAAAGAAAACATTTAGATCTGCATTGCTTCCCCAACTCATAATGCTGTTTACAAGCCCCGATGCTACTGCAGTTTATTTACCACCTTCTTCTATTTTTAGCATTGGTATGGTGAAAAACAAATTACAAGTCTCTGTATTTTTATCACATCAATCTTTATAAAAGCACGTAATTTATTTATTTCTTGCAGTACCTGTGGTGACAACTGAAGCTAGACAAATCAGTGTGTGTATTTATTCATATATGTATGCATTTCATGCTATGTTTTAATGGTGTCTGAGCTGGACAAAAACTGATTACAGCTAATGTTAGTGAAATATAAAAAATTATAGGCTTATCATTCCGATATCCTTATTTCATATCAAGACAGCATGTATTTACCTTACTTAGAGAAAGCTAAGCATAAGCTACTTTGTTGTGATAAATTCATGACAGGTTCCCCCACTAATTAGTTTTATTTCCTATGTGGCTGTGCAGTACAATATCTTTTCTTCTCCTTTAAATCTAAACTGAGTATCTGTCAACTACATCACCATGCAGTATTCTCTGTATCCTATTATTTCCTACTTGTCTTCCAACTCCTGGAATTAAAAAGGTCCTTGAGACCTTTGTGCTGACAGTCAATACCAGTATCAAAGTCTAGTTTTGAAAGATCTATATAATAGCAGTCCCCCACTCTCACTCCTGGAATTCCAAAAGAAAACTAACATATGCAAAATCCAACAACAGAAAACAACTGATGTGTAGTATGTGCGTGGCCTACACATCATTTTACTACTCTATCTTTCAATAACCATTGTTTTGAAGTTCTGTGCCTGAAAGTATATGAAGTATATGTATTTGGGTTATAGTATCTTGATTTGTCAGTGTGAAATTCACAAAAAGTGCACCTGTAGGTACTGTTTATCTGCTGCTTTGAATTATTCAGCAGTGCTCACACAAGGCTGAAACGTTTCTTCCCCTCAAACCTCAGCAGGCAGTTGCTGCCACAGGGCTGTTGTCTCATGGTGCCTCATGCCGACGCAAATGACTTAAACAAGAGTTGCATACGTGCAGTTCCTGTGAGACTGAGGTTTTGTTTCCTGCCTCTTAGACCAGCAACAACTGTGATCTGATAGTCTAGCCTTTTAGCTGGTATGCTAGCTTTACATGGTAACTTTTTACATCATCTTTTACAGTACTGCAATTGATGAGATGTCATGCAAAGAGCAGAGAACCACAGCTACCAATTTCAAAACAATACACACAATTTATACTAATGACAGATGAATCAGGACCTTTGGAGCCAAATCACAGGAGAGAGGTTTGTACATGCCTCGACCTAGAAGTTGAGATAGGGGATGCAGAGAGCACCTTTAAATAGACCACTCAGACATAAAGGGCATTGACCTGCCTTAGATGATGAAGATCTTTGAAGATGATGAAGGATCTAGAAGTACTGAGGGATGCCAGAGAAATAACTTCTGGTAGCCCTTAAACTTCAAGCATATGAATACCCAAAAAAGATGTTTCTTGGCTGTGAAAAAGACAGCAATAGAGTGAACCATAAACACTGTGAGACCTGCTCCTGGGTGCCTGGCATGTGTCCAGCAGCGCAGGATATTTGCATCTAATAACATACCCAGCTGTGCGCCCTTTTGGCTAAGAAAGTTTAAAAAACAAACATAAGTAAAAAACCACTGGGCGCTGTATTGCTAGCTTCATCTTAGTGATAAGCAGAGTGAACTCCTCAAGCCTGATGTCAAATTTACCAAGGAGAACCAGATCCAGGTGGTGGACCACAATGAAAACAAACCAAATACACTCTTGGCTGCTGTTACAGAGTAAGTGTGAAAGTGCTAGAAGCTGACTAAATAAATCAAGAACCTGAAACCTGCCGCGGAGGTCAGCTACGCTGGCTTTCCTGTTGGAGCCAGAGGGAAGTGGTACTGAGCCAACCAGGCATTGCTAACTCACTGGCCCCGTGGAACACAGACAAGACTGCGTTGCCAAGTTTTAGTAAATAAGTCCTGCTCTCCTCTGTCAACATCTTCTCAAGCACAGGACAGACAGGTGGCCAAAGACTACCTCATAGATATCTCACGTTTCATGATGTCACCAGGAAACCTGGACTGCTCTGGACAGGACACCTAAAAGAGGCTCTGTATTGAGGGGTTTATCAATAATCATTTACAAAGAAAGCTTTGATAGTCTCGTATTTCATTGCTCCTGAGAAATGCCTTCCTTTAAGTGGATTACCTACAGCACAATCCCACGCAGGGCCTTTGGTTATTTCTGCCATTAATGAAGAAACTCTAGAGAAAAGACTAATCAATTCAAGTGTCGTGCCTGCATCAGAACACAGCTTTTATCAACTACAGGTTTCCCTGTGTTAGCAAGTAATTTAGCAAAGTTTCGACCATGAGATACTGGCTTGCAAGTTCCTCTGTTATTTTTCTGTTCAACCTACTTTCATAATTCCATGTTCTACATTACGAAATAACTCCTTATTTGGCAGTTTTCCACAACACAACGTAATCTGTATAGGCAAAAGGTGGCAGCAGTACCACTAAGGCAGTTGAAATTAAGTTGCCTTTGTTACAGTACCCTGACAGACATTAAGGCAATGTGCTAACTAAAGCTTTCAGTCCCCTCTGCTGCAGGAACTACCATATGGAAATTCTTCAATACTACCATTTAGGCTTCCTTCCAGACCACTTCAAACATTTATAAATATTTATAAACATATATAAAACATTTTGCGTATTTATATAAAAATAATTTTAAATAAATCATCCAAGATTCACCATTCATCTGGTAATACGTTTCATATAAACCATTAAAATAAGAATTATATCCAATGTAAAACACTTTCTAAAAAAGTCAAGTTCTGTTATCTGAGACATACATAACACCTTACTAAAATCAGTTACACAAGGTCAAGAAAAGAAAACATAATTTGGCAGCTAGTCACTGATTTCAAACATTTAATAGAAGGGATTCTATTTTTCTATACCTGTTTATAAATGTTGCTCCAGAATTCATTCTAAATTTTGTTTTACTCCTTTTAAATCGTGCTTAGACTCAATTACATGAGGAACCCTAAATACCCTATTAATAAATTGGGCCAGTCACACACAATTACATTTTATTCCTGCTCACAATCTTACCATAGAATATACTTGGATGACATATTAATTTCTTGGTAAAAAAGACAGTCTAATTCTCATCACACATTTAGACCATATCTGTTTTCTAACAGTCTTCTAAGATCTAGTATTATAAAATGTTGTCAACAACAGTTCTTTGTACCTCGCAGTCTCTCAGCGTCTCCATACTTGTGGCGTACTTTGCAAAGTTCTGAGCCAACTGCTAACGGCTAATTAATTCATAATCATTTGATACTCATCAGAATAAATTTATTTAAAATACAAAACTTCTACGGTATTTAGATGGTCATGCAAACTATTTTACCACAGCTGGTTGAGAAGTACATTTTTGTGGTTTTGCAAGCTGACTCCTTTTTGTGAAAGTTTTCAAGAAAACAAGCAAAATGAGATCCCAGACATCTGAATCATCAGACTTCAAAAAAATTATACATGTTTAAGTAGTTGACTTCCTGAAGCAAAAATGTGAAATGCCAATGACTATTTCATGCACGTAGTTGGGAGTGCTCCATTCCTGTACCCATCTAGCTTATTGCAACAGACAAAGAATTTATCTCAGGGTCTAGTCCTCCATTTCAGCACAACTGGAAGACAGTTTTTTAAGCAGAACAGCAACTTAAAAACAAACACATCTTCTCCTTCATCTCAGGATTAGGGACAGTGACCTTAAAAATATCTGAAATTCTTCCAGTGCCTGTAAACAAAAAGGGACTGCTGGCCCTCATGACCATGTGTCACTTACAAAACATTCTTATTTGTTGGCTACTTTTTGGAAAGGTTATTTGCTGTCAATCAAGTGACAAGTTCTGCTTATAATAATGGTGATGACATCAGACCTGCAGAAGAGAAGATTAGTATGGGGTGTCTAAATATATAAACTAGAAGGTCATGGGATATGTCCAACATCAATTGAAGTCAATGGCTTCCATTCAGTTCAATCAGAACTGGACCGATACATGTAAAATAAGAGATTCTTTTGTATATATATTTATTTTCGCTATAGCCGGTGTCATTGGCTTGCAGCCTAGGATTTTTTAAGGTGACCTGGATCTTTCATTTGTCTGAGAAGAAAAGGTGATTGTCCCTATTTTTATTTTTAGGTAGCCATATATAGTCAGTCATGTTCACTCTTTCCAAAGTGGGACTTGCCCTGTGGAAGTAACAGGCAAGAATTTTTCCAGACAACAGCCTGGGGGCTCTAACCACGGATTCCTTTTGCCATTTGGTAGTGTTTACAAAGAAGCTGGGCAAGAGGCCAATTCTCATTTTAAGCCTCAGGTTGGACACAATGGTTGGTCAATGTACTGAGGAGTATAAAGCATAGGTCAGCAGCTTTCCTGTTAGGCAGCAAATAACTAAATTTCATTTGTCTGAAATAGGATTTTAGTTGTCCAGGGCTGCAGGACAAAAGGACTGTTCTCACCCTGACAGCTGGAATGGATGATTTGTGAAATGTATTTTTAGAAGTCTTATTTGCCTACGTGTATGCCTGCATTGTCAAACACTCAGACAGCAAGAGCAAGTCAGGCTCTGAGCTGTGAGAACTGTAACATACTGTACAAACTGTATAATATATTTAGGTCTAAAAGTGCATTTTCATTACTTCTCATCCTCCAATTGCAAATATACGGTCCAAATATTGATGCAACGCCATTGCTGTTCTTCCTATACTTTGATGTACAATCACAACTTTCACAGTAGTTAGTAACCACAAAGGGAAAATCACTGTTGACACAATAGAACATTAGTGATCAAGCCTGCTTTCCAAAATCACCCTGGTTTTCCCCACATTTCCTTTTCCTATACATATCTCTATCTGATTAACAGAAACAACAATCCCTTGTAAATTAGCTTCTACCCTTAACAAGACAACCCGCTCCTGAGGGATTCTATTACTAACATTCATCCTCCTAATCTTATCCCACACCTTGCTGATACGCATATCCTTATTAACATTTGCACACTGGCTATTGTGCCAGTGTTGCTTTTTTTCTGAGCTAATGATTTCTTCCTCTACAGCCCCTGAGATCAGGTTGCACTCATAATACATTTCAAAGCTGGTTTCCTCTCTCACCAAATAGCATTGTTACTTTTTTTGTTTATGCAGTGCACGGGTTTCCTTCCCTTCATATTCAATGGAGGTCTTGGAAAGCATGTATTTTGTATATACATATGTAACATTGATAGGAAAATCACAAATATAATTGAGTACATCTATTGTGTGCAGATCTACATAGGACTTTACTAAATAGTTAATCATACTATCATCTTTCAAAACAATTAGAATTCACAGAATCAAAAATTAGAATATTCAGTATAAATATAGCATAGCAAGCATTTAGGAAAACAAATTAATCATCATGTCACACTATGTATTTCTTAGTCCTTAGGAGTTTCCTCTTCCTTTTGCATTGGTTATGTACTTCTACTGAATTGAATGTTTTCATACTCTATTCATATGAAGAAGTGTGAACTTTGTATTTATTTCTCATTCTGTCTTAAATTCCTACCATCTGGTTAAGAAATATTAGCTTTAAGGCTAGGATTCTTATCAGTCTTCTGTGCATTTATGCTCTTAATCTATAAACTTCATCTGTAATAGTTTTCAAATGAAATGTCTGACCTTTAAAGATGGTTAAGTGTTAAAAGTTGCTAAATACCATTGTAAAAAAAAAAGAAAAGATAATAACATGTAAATAAATCCTGTGAATTAAAATAGAAAATATGCTTATTAAAAATTGTTTCAACACCACTGACAAAATCAAATTCTGTGCAGAGCCACTGAATTCTGTGCAGAGCCACAATTAATTCACTAGGGTAACAAAAGACAGAGCAGATTTGGACACCTACTGCTGGTATAAAAGAACATTTGAGCATTGTATTGAACTGTAAGGTCTGCAGAATAAATTTCTGCTTGTGAATACAGTATGTTTTCGTCAGCAGAGCTTGTGTAGTTTGGGGATCTGTTTGTCAAACTGTATCTATAGCACTACTTAGTAAAAAGGACTGGTGGATAGCCATCACCGAGTTCAGTATTTTTATTCCAATATTTGGAATATTTTGTATTCCATCGCTTGCCAGCTATTCATCAGGGCAGGACTGTTGTGATCCTGTGAGCACCGTATTACAATCTTCACATGAGCAAAAACTGCAAGGTACGTGGCTTCGATATCAGAAGGGAAAGAAAATTCCCAGAACAGTTCATAGGTGGGAAACATCAATAGCTCAACAGGGATTACAGATTTCTTTTTGGACACGCCTGGACTGGATGAGCAAGAAAAGTCAAGAACGAGTGGTAATGTTTGCCTCAATAACTCCTGCTGGTTTTCTTTTTCCTACAAGAGTCTCCAAGGCTGCTCTGTGTTGGCTACGTGGCGCAACCTCAGTGCAAGAGCAACACTTGAGCTCCTGGAGAGCTGCTTGCAGCTAAAAGGCTCCAGAATGGCCACTCTGCTTCTCAAGGATAGAAACTACAGGTGTACCTAAAAACATGCGTGTTTGTCTGTCTTTCCCTTCTTTCTTTTAATAAACAAAACAAAACCAAAAAACAGGAGGTATTTTCGGTCTTTCTTTGGATTATTTTAAGATGCAGCCACAGATTCTGGCCTGGAAGGAAGGAAAATACATTGCAGTATTTTTTCTCTTTCCCTTCTTTTTCACTTATTTATACTTTGTCAAAAACTTGTTCAAACCCCATCTGAGTCTTTATCTCTCTTTTTTTTTTTTTTTCAAATCAATGTTCACTTACCATTTAGCTAGTTAAAAGCGGAAAAAGGTACCTTTTCCAGCCCCTTATTGCACTCTCAGAATAAAAAGAATGCTCCAGCACCCGTCTCCGTTGAAGGAGCCAACAATATGACAGCCTTCTGTTGCCTTGCTTGCTTTCCAAGTATTTCCCAGGTATCTCTTAATTTGAGGACTAAATTTACCAGGAAGAGACAAGCTTAGTAGACATGCAAGAATCAGAAAAGTTCGGGGGCAACACATTGATGAGAAGCCCAGTCTGCCAGTAACCATCTGTTACAGAGAAGGAAACAAAGCCACAGATTGCTCCTAGGCAGCTTCCCACAGACACTGTTTGAGGACTATTCCTAGCTTGTGGCTAGAAGGTGTCCAATAAATTGTCAATTTTACTTCTTCCCACAGAGTTTTCTGATTAGCAGCACAAAAAATGGAAGAAGTTATTTATTTTCACTTTATTAGTATCATATTCTAGTGTTTTGTTGCTTTTTTTTTTTTTTTTTTTTAATATAGAGCCAGATGATCAGAGGCTCAGTCGTGTAAACAAAGTTTTTGCTTCTTTATATTCCAAGAACTTTTAACTATTTTCTCACTATTACATATGACCTTATTTTCTAACTTCTACCAACTATTTCTATATGTTATTAACTTATTGTTCCATTTCAAATGTAAGGTTCTAAATAAACCTCAGAAATAAACAATAACTACCTTCTTCTAAGAACAACAGGATTAACAGGATTTGGAAATAGGATTTGAAAATACATTGAATTGCACAGCAAACCTTTCTGTATACAGTCTTCATTAAGAATGAGGAATAATAATAAACTGGTTCAAATTCACACAGCAAAGCCATCACGTACCAGGCCTGTTTTGGTTGGGGCAATTTGTAAGGCTGGCAGCACCATGATAATTATGCCCAAGGGGACTGATTTCAGATAACTTTGTGAGCATTTTACCCAATCCCCAAATAAAGGTTTAACAGTGGTGAACCCCATAGTATCCCTGGCTAGTGACTTTAGACAGAAGAGGAATACAGTACTTTGCAGGTGCTGCTGGCGATCTCTGTCACTGATCATTCCCTCATAGAAGGACGCACTGCACCTGACCATGAAACGACAAGACGGGAAACCTCGTTACTTGAGGTTAATATAAAATATGGACTGATTTTTATTATTTCCCCTCGCCCCTCGTCCTCCGCTCTGAAGTAACGGCCTGCCCGTCCCTCACCCTCCCCATTTACCCCCCAGCAGCCGGGGCCGGGTCCCCTCACACGACAGGAGGCAGCCGGGGCCTGCCCCACACCTCGGGGGAGCTCGGGGTGCGTGTGCTCGTGTGGAAGGAGCGGGGCCGAGCTCCTCAGCACCGCCCCGCCGGGACAAGGCCCCGCACCTCCCCGCTCACCCCTCCTCAGCTCCCTGAGGCGCCGCGCCCCCCCCTCAGCCCTCAGCCGCCCGCCCCGCTCCCGCCTTCCCCTTCCCGCTGTCAGTCGCGGCTCCGCCCGCCCCCGGCCGGTCCCTGCCCGCCTCCTTCCCTCCCCCGGCGGCCGGCGGAGGAGCCGCCGTTTCCGGAGTACACAGAGCGGCGCTGGCCGGGCGGCGGCGGCGGCTGTCGCGGGCAGGTGAGTGAGCGAGCGCCGCCGCCATGCCCCCGCTCCCCGCCGCCCTGCCTCAGCCCGCCCGCGGCTCCGCAGCCCGCGGGGCCCTGGCGGTGCGAGGCACCGGGCTGGCGTGGCCGGCGGTACCGCCGCTCTCCTCGGCTCTCCCGGGTGCCGAGGCGGGCAGCGGGCGCTCTGGGGCTGGGAGGAGCCCCCCGGCGGCTCGGCGGGAGGGCGGCGGTGCCCCGAGGCGCGGCCCGGGGGCTGTCGCCGCGCACCCTCGGCAGCGCCGGCCCGGCCCCGCTGTGGCGGCGGGGGCAGGCTCGGCACGGCTCGGCTCGGCACGGGGCGGTGGCGAGGCTGCGGCCGCGTCCCCTTCTCCCCTTCCCTCCGCCGTGACCCGAGTGCGGGCAGCCCGGCGGGGCCTGCTCCTTGCGGGCGTTGCTGCGCCCCTTGGTGGCGAGCTGTGGCCGCCCGCCGCTCCCTCCGGCCTGCTCCGGCCCCGCGGCGAGCGACGGAGACCCCGCGGCGGGGACCTCGCCTCAGGGCGGCGCGGCTCTGCCCGGCCGCCTCCCGCCTCAGGGCCCGGCCGGGCTCCGGGGGCTGCCCCCGGGAGGTGCCCCCCGCAGAGGCCTGGCGCTGGGCTCCCCAAGCCCCCGGCCCGCAGCGGTGTCTCCGTGCTGCCGCCCGCGCTCGGCTTTCACCTGACGCCTGCTTCCAGCGCTATTCAGTGTTATTTTTAGTCCCTCGTGTCCATACTGCGGGCTGAGGAGGGAAACTCTCGTTTTGGGGTGTAGCTGGAAACTTTGCTGGTATACCTTTGCTTTGCTCTGCTGGAGACAGGGCCTGCAGGTTTTTATCCCTGAGTGACGAGGAGCAGGTATAAATTCGTCAGGTGGAGGGATGTTACCTCAGTAATTTGAAAGATTTTGAGAGACCTCTTCTGATTTTGTTTCAGGTGGAATTGCAAGCCTAGTTACAGGTACGAGTCAGCCATTATTATTAGTTCTCCAGAGGAACAGATGTCTGGGTGTCATGGTGAAGAGGGCGGCGTACATCAGCCCTCTGTAGTGGCAATAAGTGCCCGGCTCCTCGCAGCCGGTCAGCCTGGGGCTTCAGAGGCACGTGTAGCTGGCAGGAGGTGCGGGTTTGGTTCCCAAAATGGCACTGAGCCTTGTAACAGCCAGCGTGGCTGTTGGATAATCTCAAATCCAGAGGCCGGGGAAAAGGTCAGCACTGGTTTTAAGGCTGTTGTTGCTTGTATGCTCAGCCCGACACCATCTTGGGGTGCTGTTGAGGTGCTGTTGCTGCTTTCCGTGGGTGACAGACGGCTGAAGCTCCTGCAATCTGCTCCCCTTCCCTCATCTCTCTGAGGTATGTGGCATGTGTTGTGGAGCTCCCAGCCACATGAAGGTTTCGGTATGCAGCTCATGGGATCAGGAGCCCTGGCCGATCGTGGCGTGCACTCAGGTGCTATTTGTGTATCTTGTACATCAACATGATTTTGCACTTGGCTGGAGCCTTTTCCTAGCCAGTGTTTCTACAGAAGACCCTTATTCTGGAGACAATTGCTATTCTTCTAAATCTAGAACTTGCACAAGGTTTTTGGTTGTTTTTCTTTCTCTCCTAGAAGGAAGGCCTTTCTCTTTTAACTATTACAGTTGTGAAGAAGGTGTGATTCGGGTCAACATACGTGTTTCTGCTGCTTCATGTCACCTTTGAGGTGTGAGGAACTGGGCTGGAAGCAACGCGGAGCTGCTCCTTCATGTGCGTCTTGTGGTGTTGCTTCTTAGGTCAGCGTAAGGCATAAATCCTTCTGTTAGCGTTTTTCATTCTGAATCAGGAGTTACTCAGAGGTGTTAGGAAACTAGAAATACTGCATACGGGGAATATTTTTGAGACTAAAGTCTCTTCTGAGACTCTGAAATGTGGTTAACAATTGATCCTTCATACAAAACAATGAAAATAATCTGCTGAAAATCTTTAAGAGAATAGTCTGAGTTTCTTCCACCTCTTAGGTACACTTGTATTTGATCACTTGAATCTTTTTTTCTGTGTTTTTTCCTTCTGCCTCCAAACTGAGAGCGCTTTTCCCCCCACTTCTTCCCAAAATGTATTATTTTTCATGACCTCCTCTTCCCCTGCATACAAATGACTGCCAGGCTTTCTTTGCAGGAAAACAACTGTATTTTTACTGTCCTGTGAGGTATAAGTAAGCTTCCTTTTATATCCTGTATTGAGTGTAGTTTTAAGTGCTGCTGCTTGCCTCTCATTACTCAAAACAGGGTTGTGTGAAGAGAAATTGTGCCGCTGCTTTTGTTTATATAGTAGTGCTGTAATAGGAAAAGACTTGTTCTTGGTACAGTGAATGCTGGTACACCAGAGATCCTGCTAATGATAGTGATTAATAGGTGCTGCTCAAAATAGCTATCACTGTTGATATGACTAATTGTACCGTATGAAAAGAACTCCTTTATTCCCACTAATCTCAAGGTGTTTCTAGAGTTCTAGAGAAATGCCTGATCCGTGCAGACGAATAAATGCCCAGTGAAATGCAGAACTTAGAGTGAAGTGTGGCAATTCTTCAACAGCTTGCTGCTGTGCTGACAAAACACTTGGGGCTGAAAATGAAGAATATCTTCTTGTGGTTACTGTAGGTAGATAGAATATTATTACTGGAATTGGATGCTAGCCAGAGCAACACCCTACATGTTACGAACAATGCCAGGGTATTGTTTGTAGCTATAGAAAGGGTTTTATATCATACATGAAAGATGACATTTCCAGCAGCATGGGTAACCTCATCACAAAAACAGTGTGCTGAGGCTGGTTCACAGGGCAGCTGATTCTGCTAGGCTCGACAAAATCAACATTATAATCGCACCAGTCCTCCTAGAGCTTGGTGATATGTCTCAATTAGTGTTTTTTGACCTTCATTGGCCTTTGGGTAACAACAATTTATTAGTAACATGCTGTAGGCAATCTTGTGCTCTCCAGGCAAAATTGTATTCTGGGACATTTAGATTTTGTACATCTTGTGGCTGAAAGCAACTCTGGAAGCTTATTCGGGGACCACAGATCTAAACCACAGAAGGTACTGTCTCTCGGTATCTGCAGAATCTGAAGCTCTGCCTGGTAGGATGAAAAAATGTTTTGAAAGCTAAGTGGAATTTGTTAAAGATGTGTTCCAAACTCACTGAGATGCTAGTATTAATGTTTTGTCGTGCCTTTTTGGCTTTGTGTGGGTTTCTTGTCTTCTGTTGTTGGTGTACATAAAGGATAATTTTATAGTAGGAGGAATTTAGTCCCTTCTGCCCCCAAAGAAGCTATTAGGTTTCTTTTTCAAATTAAGTTGTGGGAGAGCGGAGCAAGAGGCATTAATATTACTAATATTACTTTGCACTTTAATTGCTGAATTTGTCTGATATGATTCCAGTGTTCTGGTGTTCTGTGAATGTATCGTTTTGGTCTAATCCTTGAATTTTGCCAAAAACATGACATTGGTGAGATGTTTCACTGATGGTACGAGACAAGAATTATTTTGGGAACTTTGGTGGTCTTGAAATACCAATCTTGCCTTAGTCAGCTGTAATTGGTGAGGATTAGTATATTGTTTTCTTAAAAATAAATGTAGGGAGCTTACTCTGCATGGTTCTATTAAGCTCATCAACTTTGCACGAGGCAAACTGACTTCCAGCGACCTGAGTTAGAGCAGCCTTAGAGTACGAGGGGAAGAGTGGGTGTGAGGGGAAACAGCAGAGCAGAGATTCTAGAAATGCAGGTTTTGCTTGGAAGAATGAAAAAGGGCTGAAAAGGGGAACGCAAAGTATTCCAGGTGGTGCTGAGGGAATGTTGAGGTGGCTGTGAGTAAAGATTAGTAGGGTGTGCATGAGGTGGGAGTAGCTGGGGCTGGTGGAGCATGTTCGGAAGTTTTTAGCAAGTTAGACATTCTGTCTGTGGTATTGCCTGCTGTTGGTGGTCCATTGGCTTCAGGCTAATGATAACATACAAGAGCTTATTGGCGCAAGCACCTATTACAAATTTTATTAAAACAATGAAAGTTTTAAGCGGGGTATTCCAGGCCTTTTCTTTGAAGAACCATTTTCACAAAGGAAATAAATACTCTCCCTTTGAAGGAAAGCCATTATAAGAGAACATGATAACACCAGTAAATATTTTTTGTACTTCTAAAATATAAAACAGCTTCTTGCTGTAAAGTAGCTGCCCCCCATTTTTTAAATTAAAAGTTATCTTGTGTGTTTTCACTGGTAGGCTTACATCAGAGAAAGTAATTCCTTAGGAAACATCTTTAAAATGCCTCCTTAAATTGTGACTACTTTCCAATTATGGTTTTCAGTAAAATTCTCTCCTTGGGATGACTGAACATATTTTCTGTTTTAGGCTAGCTCTTTTCATTGTCTTGCAAGACGGCTGTATTCCTTCTTTGTGGTCTTGTGTTTCTTGCTTTTCTATTAGTTTTCTGCTTTCTCAAGTGGTTAGGCTTTTTTAGTAAATATGACTTTGTAATGTTCTATCTAGTTGTCTTTCAGTGGGGTACTTGTCAGAAGTTAATGTTTATTGGTAGGCATTTCTGTACAATAGCATTGCAAAAGACAGATTATTTGGAAAATTTCAACAGGAAAATTCCTCTACTACCCCGTCAGCCACCTCATCTCAGGCTTTTGTTCTTTCCTGACTTATGCGTTGGCTAGGAAGTTAGAGGGGAACATGTTAACTGATTGTTTAATAACAGTATTGAAGGTGTGATTCCTGTTTAGTTGTGCACTCAAAGCTGACATTTAAATGGAGTCGTCTGATTACAGAAAATTCCTCATAGGCTTCTGTGCGACATATGCTGGTGCAATCTGGGGATGGAACAAAAGTCCTGAACGTCAACAATTTCTGAATGTTAGGGGAAGTTTGTTTCCCTTGTTAGGAATAATATTTACCTTTGACCCTTTAATGCTTTATTCCGACATGCTTTTGGGGACTTTTGAAAGCACCGTATGGAGTGTGTTGTAGAGGAGAGTGTGGGAGAAGAGCAGAAAGGTGGGAATGTTATGGACCCCTTGTTTCACCAAAGCCATACCTAGTGTGTGATTCATGCTTTTGTTACTATGGGAGAGTAATCTAGCAATGAAATTTATCTTTAATTCTTTCAGAACCAACTGGTTTTAGTTTCTCAAGTAGATTACCTCACTGTGATAACTTGGTGTGTTTGCAAGTTTCTGGGTAGTATTAGGAATTCCTCAGGATTTACTGGGGTGAAATTACACCCTTTCAAGCATGTCTGTGTGCTCTGTTTGATACCAAGATGTTTGAAGCAATGTTCTAGGTATTTTCCCTGTTTATGAAAGTTGAACTTCCTGCTCTTCTGTAAAGATTATAGAACTTGGCTGATTATGCCTTAGAAGAACAATTTGAGTTCAAGCACAAGAGCTTCCCTAGAGAAAGATAAAGCACCTGAACGTCTACAGCTTACATTCCAGAAAAATCTGGAGATCTTTTTAAGTGTTTCTTCCAAAGAGTGTAAGTACAAGGTAATATTTTAAAATGTTCCTTAAAAATACTTGAAGCTTTTAATCTCATCCTGAAGATGCTAGAAATTCTTCTTGTGTAGCCTAGCCATATTACAGAAATGCTGAAAAACAATGAAAGCTGTAGTGACCAGGAGGGACAGACACAAAAACAACTCCTGTTGTTGTCAAAAGACTTTCATTGTCTCTGCACCCTCAAAACTCGTGAAGAAGACTGAAGATCACAGGGGAAATATTACCATGGGTAAATGCAATTCTGTGCTGAAAGAATCAAGGAATGTGATCTTTCTGTTAAGTATTTCAAAATTTTTCTCAGAATGCTATTTGCAAGTCTTGCACCAGATGGTATTTTGTAGAAGGAGGAAGAATACAAGGAGGAAGAGACTGTAGAACTGGAAGAATGAAATTTTTAGGTAGTCTGTATTTTTCTGCATGCATCTCGTCAGGTAACTTCAACGTGGAATGGTTTTATCACCTCCAAACGTTCAGATGAAACTATGTATGTCACATGAACATAAAAACAAGTGCAGCTTTTTGTCTTTTGCTGAAAGCACTTGTGATTAATTAAAAAAAAAAAAAAAACAGTAAGGATTTTGAGACAGGAATATATTGATTTATTTATTTGGAGCAAAGCACAGCTGTATTTATTGCCTATTGGTGAGTGGTCTGCAGTTCTTTGTCCAAGCAGGAGTTAAGGCCAGATAGTATAGAACAGCGTTAACTAAACCTGTGCAAATATGTTGTACAGAATCCAACTTCATCAGTGCACGTTTCGCAGCTCTGGAAAAACTGTATTTAGCCTCTTACTAAGGATATAGTTAGGTATTTATATTCATTTGGCTGAACGACACAGTTTGCAAATATTTGCATAACAAGGTAATAAGTTCTACGCTTTTTCCAACGTGAAATGACCATTTACAAGCAGATGATGTAGCGGAGAGCTTTAACGTGGTGCCAAAAATAGATCTAAAGCTAAATACGTGTGTGTCATTTAGAAAAGCTAAAAACTTTAATTTGATCAAGACCAAACAAATAAGAAAATGTATAGTGATAAGAATTTTGCTTTCCTGAGCCCAGTTCTGAGCAGTGCAAATGAAATGATCAAGCCCGCCAGGTTGCCGCTGTTGTTGGCAGGAAAGTAGAGGTTTGCGTAGATACTCGTACATTCTTCACCTACAGAGAGCAAACTGACGTACTTTGCTAACTCACAGTGGAATACAAATAAACTGTGCTGGGCAGCAACTGGTATAGATACACAAGTTATGATACAAGCCAAGTTAAAATTTTGGTAGTATAATAACCTGTACTTCTGTTTAACTACTTTTGAAGACAAGCTGCTGAAGTTTTTATATAGAAAAGCAGGGCTACATTAGCTAAAAATAAAATTTCCTGAAATAATGCAAGTAAAAGCAGACTTTTATTTCTATGGCTTCTTTTTCTTAAGAGACTTCCATGCTAATAAAAATTGCATGAGGTGCTGGGAGGAAATGCCAGTTATTAGGACAAAATGCTGGAAAAAGAACACATATACCATTATTGGGAATGTGCTTGGTTCTGTATTAAACGGTAGAAAGATTCCTTGCCCAGAGAGCTTCCAATTTTTGTGTATGTCTTGTGTTGCTTTTCAGAAGAGAAAATGAAACCTTTTCTCATTAGCAGTCCCATTAAATCTCATAATAAACCTTTTTTCTCTAAATGTTGCAACAAGCTACAGGACAGATTGTGATGTCAAATTCAGCACTTTGACCTTCAAGACCAAAGAGGAATGAGTGTCGTAAAGTTTGAGACAAGTTATTGCAAAATAAGCTAAGCAGTTATCAGACTTCATATAAAATTGCAATTATTTGACCATGAATTTAATGTGGGTTTGTTGAAGTTCTTCTTAGCAAGTGCTTTCTGCGGTTATCAACTCTAATTTAAAATACATTTATCTTTCATATAATATTTGGTCTTAAGACTTAGGTCATGGGACAGAATGTGAGGTAGTTTGGCAGTCTTCAGTCAAGTGCACTTCTTGGTTTATCCACGTGGAAACGTGGTGCAGCTGACCTGTGCTATTTTGAAATTAATCCGATGCTTGCTTTTGTGGTTAGAAAAGATTCTGCTCTGGTTAAGAGAAATCTATTGCTCTGCAGATGTTGCTGGATGTGAGATCTCTTGAAAACCACTAATGATACATGTTTTGTTTTTATATAGGAATGTTACATTTTTGTGGTGATGGATTGGTATGATAGAATAAATCTGTAGTTGACGCACAAGATTAAGTGAGATGTTTTGGGGAAAAGTGCATTTTCTTCCTTTGAAGACACACCAGGAAGCGTCTTTTCTTTTTCCATTTTAGTTTCTGGAACACTTAAGTTATTGTGACGTTTGATTAGAATTGTCTGATAGTCAGGCAAAAGAAAACAAACTGATTTGCCCCTTAATTGTGTTTCCCCTGAATGTGTGCTGAAAGACTCGAGCATCTCTTCTACTCTTACCTTCTCTTGCCTTTCACCGTATTGCAGTGACCCTGGTTTTAGTTGAGGGCTGCAGCGATCTCTTCTGAATCAGGTGCTGTCTTTCAAGCATCAGGAGATGTTCTTATCACTGAATCTCTAACGCTTTTTAGGTTGGTGCTGATCAGATGGCAGAGTTACTACATTAAAACCTTTCATGGTGTCTTTGATTCTGAATGCTTTTCAGAAGAGCATGCTTTAACCAGACATGCCCTTGGACTGAACACTTGGTGTGTGGATGGGCTTGCACGCACCAGAGTTGAGGGTTGAATAGCTACTCTGGTTATAAAGTACAATGTAGTAAGTTTAAATGGTTCTTAAACACCTGTACAGGGATTATTACCTATCCAATGCATTGATTTTTTTGGACAATTTAGAGTGCTTTTAAACTAAATTTCTCAAGTCAGCTTCTAAGGGAGTGTCTGTAATTAGCTGTTGGTCTATCTAGGATTGCCTGTCCTTACCCTCTTATTTATTTTGTGTTTTAAAGTGTGTTTCCCCATCCTTTGCACTTTGCAGGATTACTGATGGAAAATGTCTGCCTAGGCTGCCTTCCCTTGTGTTTCATATATTTTGCTTCATGTTCCTCCTGAAAGGTCTTAGTGTCCCTCAATTTTTTGTGCATTATGACATTTATATACGCTTACTGATAATATGACTGATAAAATTTAACTTGACATTAAGTTGTGGGTTTTTTTCTGAGATAGTTAACAATTCTTACTGACAATTTCTTAAGCTTGCAGTTCAGCAAGTGGATGCTCTTCTCTGTCTGATGTAGTGTGTTGCTTCCTGAAGCAGAAGAAAATTATGTATTTCATTTAGTCACTTTCTGCTTAAAACTTGAATTTGTCTTTTGTTCCAGAATTTTTAGCACAGATGAAGCAGTTTCTTTTTCAAAACATTTTTGTTGCTTCAGGGAAGGAATACATTCTCTTCTTTGCATATGCTATTTGATATATTCTGTTCAGGAGCACAAGTTGTTTGTCTCTACTGTGTTGGTTGTTTTTCATTGCACATTAATTTGTATATCAGGAAAAGCAAGGTAAGTGTAGTTTAAGAAATATTCTTCACTACCTAACTGTGGTCCCTTCTCTTTTAACTTAAGATTTTGTAAGTGATACGCTCCTCAGCATGACAAGCAGAGACAGGAAGGTATGCTGTATTTTGATCCACTTATACAGTATGTTGAAGAGGAACATATGTGAATGTGGGGCATCGTGTGTGCTTTACCTTCCTTTGTTAAACGTGTTTCTCTAAAAGGAATCCGAAGTGAGCAAAGTTACACTGGCAGGATTTGCAACAGTGGACTTAGAGTGAATATTGTGCAACTAGATATGTGTGAATACTGGTTATAATGCTTGGTGAAAAAGCCTGGTTGTGCCTTAAAGCACTGTTTACTTAGTGAACTTCCTATCCCCTGAGTAGCTGTCTCTAAAGGTTTGTGTTGTTAGGGAGTGGCATTTTTTTCTTTTCCTTTTGCATCACACCGTTGACTTAAGACCTGTAATTCACTGCCTTCGTTTACCTTACACTGTCATAGGCAAATCTCATTCTGCCCCAAAGACAGCGTTCTGAGAATGTCTTGCCCAAAATAGGGACAGAAGTCTACATAAGCAGAGTCTATACGTTTCAATTTCAGAGGCAAAGAAATGCCAACAGAATAATCTGAAAGATGAAAAACAGTCGATGGAAGCATTTTCTGTTCCAGACAGAGAACAATATGTTGGCTGTAAGGGGAGATACAAATGCATTTTGTAAGTGGCTGTGCTGTTTGAAATTATGGTATGCATATAAGAACTCAAGCAGCAGAATGCCTTGCTAATAGCATTTGAGACACCATAAATAGTTGAAGCTAATTTTGATCATTGTATTCATACATTGTAAAGAAGACCATCAGTTTCACTGCCGAGCCTGCAATCATCTCATTTTCTAATGCCACTGAACCCAGTCACTATACTTTTTCTCCTGGTGATTTTTTCATTTTGTAGTTATTTTTCCCGTTTTCTACTTTAATTTTCATTGAAAATGCTCCTGTTTGTATGCATTGCACAGTGAGGATTGGAATGCTAGCTGAAGGAGGCAGAGAGAAGTCTGCCGTGTTGAAAATGTGAAAGATTCCTGTTGTTCTAAACTTGGTTTGGCTTAAACTCCCCTGCTGCACAGAAATACGAGTAGTAGTTGAAGGTAAAAATGCCTTGATGTATAAAATATTACTTTGAAGCTAGTCCCAGTTCTGACTTCAGTGTAGAGTATTCCTAATAAAATAGTTGATAAAGGCAAAAAGTGGTATGGCCTGCCCCAGCCGCGTAATGTTACGGGACACTATGAAGAAAGGTCGTTTTCCTTATTTTTAAAATGGAAATTTTGAGAAAATGATTTTTTGAAATTGTTTTTTAGTGAAAGAGCACATAGCTGGTATGTGCCTATTACATGATATATTGTTAGGTGTAAGCAGGATGTATTTGTTGTGAATAAGAACTTGTGAATAAAATGAAATATTAATACCTTGATGAGCAGTACAAATACCTTTCTAATACTGTGTTTTTGAAATCTTCATGTAGGAAAAAGAAACTAAAAATAGGACCAATGCTGTTGACTTTTGAGCAAAAATAAGATTTTTAGTGTTTAAAATTGACGGGTAACTACAGTCTTTGTAATACAGTAGACAGGGAAAAGCAGTTTCTTAGGAAAAGATGGAAAAAAATCCATCTAGTATGCCTGCATTTGTTTATCATAGTGTTCTCTGGGAGATTGCTACAGATATGTGTTGTGAGCTTATGCAGAATACAGAATTGTAATTGCCTGATAGAATAACTCTAGAAATAGAGCAAGATCCTTACAGAGAGCCTTGGAAGGAAGGCATAGCGGTAGCAGTAATAACACAATTTTGTTTTGTTTTTCTCCATATGATGCTTTGGAGACAGGAATGGATAGAAATCCTTCCCACAGAAATGTGTTAGCTGTTCTGTTTGATTGTGAGGAGCAATTTACACTTTCTTCTACCGTCAGTAACTCTGGAGCAGGCTATACACAAGTTCGGTTTTCTGTCAGTTTGCAAAAAGGGGAAAAATGTGGAAGATATATTATCTGTAAATGGAGAAAATAGTTAAGGAAAATAGAGAAAACATAAGCCTTATTTAGTTGTTAGCTCTACCAGCTTCTTTGCAAACAACTAATTGTTCCATGGGGGACTATTACTGTGCTGTTTATCTTAAAGCAGATATAAGGTGAACTTTTTACCCAAGTAATAATTCCACTCGTCTTCTCCTGGGACATGTGTGGAAGGAGTCATTATTTTTATTTTTATCTCTTAACTCTGTTGCAGGTTAGACAGAAGGGAGAGGTCCTTTAGCAATGGAAGAACTTGGGCAGAAGTGACTACTCTAGCAGACCGTGTTTGCCTTTTTTCTTCTGCCGAAAGCCCATCTCCCTGTGTTAGGAAGGTTAAATATTTAAACACGTTAAACAAAAAATGTTTTTAGGGACAGGGGAAAGAAAGCAGGGTATGTACAAGACTAGTTTTAGGAACTGTAAGAATTGCATGGGTTGTAGTTGGAAATAATTTCCCATTTCTCACAGAATGGACACCATCTAAATATTCAAGAATTTATTGGTTTTTAGCTACCAAATTAAATTTGTTGAGGAAAAGTTGGAAGGGAAATACTTTAATGAACTGTTTGGCCCAGTCTCGATTACTGAATAATAGAGGAATGCTTACCTTTTGGAATAGGCAGAAGTTGTTTTTTTTCATGGGCTTACTCAGTCTTTGCTTAGCCTGTTGGCTCTACTTTTTAACAGTTTTTCTGCATTTTGCGGAAATAGAAATACAACGCTTTGTAAAAGATCCACAGTGCCTCAAAGCAACCTTCCTCAGGGCTTAGAGCTGATCTAAGAGCATCTTGGTATATATTTCTGAGAGCAAGATAAAGGACATCTGTGACATCTGTGTCCCATGCTTCCTGAAAGCACCACGATGAGTTTGCATGGTGTGGGGAGATGGGAACTGCCATGGTGCATAATGTTGATCATGGACTAGTAATGGGATGATGAGTGGTGTCCAAAGTCAGCCTGGCTGAGCTGTATGTAGCTACTGTGTCAATGTTCCACTGCGGTTGGAAGAACTTGAAAATAAAGAATATGTCTTAGATGAGATCCGTGTTGAAATACAAAATCCCTGGCTGTGATTCCTGAGTGGTGTTGATTGCAGTGCAGTGTCTAGCTGCTTGCAGGAAGGTGGGTTTCAAGCAGGCTGCAGGCTCACCTGGTGAGGAAGCTCTGTGTGCACTGAATCAGATGTGAATCAAACATTTTCACAACACAGTTTGTGGTAGGTGGCATGCTTTATGACAAAGAATACTCTTACGTGACAAAAACCACCTATGCTATGTTCCTGAAAGTTTAAGAAAGGTGGGGATAGAAACACTTAAGAAAAAGTAAAGACTTTCTTAATGTTAGACTCAATGAGGATTTTGGAATTATTTCTGTAATTCTTATTACTGAAAGCAGAGACTGCAGGGAAACCATTTATAAAATATTTACATCTGACAAGCAAATTATATTAGTTCTTTAATTTCATATTTTATGGAGACCACAGTAATAAAACATTTAATGAATTTAAGATTTTGAAACAGTTATTTGGATTGTTGGGTAGTCATAGTGTGATACTCTTTTTCCATTTGAATAACAGTATCCTTTTTGAAAACATACTGGCAAATAGTTTCCTAGTGGTATGATGAATTTTTGTGGCCATCATTCATTGACATGAGAATTTCAGTGATTTTTTTTTTTTTGAGAGGTTTTTAACCCTCATTTTAGGATGGGGGAGAGAGGATAAGCTTTCCATCATTGAACCTTAAGACTCAGTGAAATTACTGTCAGAAATATCTTCTTAAAACATTGTTTTTTTGCGAAGGGAAGGGCAGTCTTGACTTGTAACATCGTCAACATAAATAAGAATTTCTTTATTTTTAGTACAGATAGTATTGTTGTTTTTCTCCAGTTGCCACCTAGGAATGAATTTCACTTTGGGCTGCTTTGGATTGTGCTGCTCCTATTGGCATGCTAACTTCATGGTATAAACTGATAAGTTATAAGTTGATGAGATGACTGACTGGAAAACAATAAATATAAAATATTTAAGTCAGTTTCAAAATCTAGCTCTGCTGCCCTAAGAGATTCTTGCACTTGTTTTTCTCTAGTCTAATTTATGTTCACTTATCTGCTTTTATTCTTAATTGCTAGAGGCTGTCCTCCCACTTGCACAGTTCAGTTTCTGTGGAACTACCAATAAATTCAAATGATGCCCTGCTGAGAATAGGATGGAGGCTGAAGGAGGAGTGGGAGAGAGAAAGTAGAACATACTAATGGCATTTATTAGAACTGCCTGTGCAGACTAATGCAAAATAAACTGTATTTATTGTAAAACATGCTGATAGAATATATAAATTTAACAAAGCTTGTTGTAGTGCTTCATGTCTTAGTCCAAAGATTGTTCCTTCTTTCCTAATCTTGCTTATGTAGCCAAGTTGTCTGAACAACTGATTATGTCCAAAATATACTTCAGAAAAAAAAAAATTTAACTTCTAATGACAATTTGTTTGCTCTTATAGTTCTAGTCTGACTAATCTTCTAATTATACAAAGGAAAATGATACCAATATAGTTAGTCTTGTTTTGAAAGGCTATCTGTTAGTTTGCTGTAAGCATTATCAATATTTTGCTATGTGGTTCATTGGAAGTTACCATTTCTTTTTTTCTTCCACTTTGTGCGTAAGCAAAGGCAATCACTCGTGCCTAGTGACCAAAGCTGGCCTTCTCTGCGGAGTAAGCGCAGCCAACTGAGCAGTGATAGGCATTCCCGCTGCTTTCTGAGATGTCTTTTCTAGGACTGAAACAGATTATTTTGGGGTAGGTGGAAGAGCGTTAGCACGTGGCCGATGAAAATGCAGACACGTACTTGTAACTGTGCAGCTCTGTTGAGGGCCTGACCTTGTCAGACTGCAACCTCCAGGCTTGGGATGCCTCCTGGCAACTTTTTTTTGGCACTTTGGAGACAGAAAAATATTTTTTCATTCTTCAGGGAGTTGTACTGTATCAAAGTGCTTCTGTAGGAGAATTTGTACATGGCGGGATGTTTCACCCTAGCAACTGTTAAATTAAATATTGATAAAAGTATGGAAGGGAGTTATGAATAGTGCTAACTAATTAGAAGTACAAATTTAGACCCTAATCATTGTGGTCTGGATAGACATTTGATCCAGTAGGCTCTTCTGATTTTAATATATCTTGTGTAGGAAATGTTGAAGAATCAATGGTCAACTCTTACATTTTGTTGTTGTCCAAAAAAAAATTTAAAAAAAAATTGCAGGTTTAAGCAAAATCCATCTAACAAATAAATGGTGTTAGATGAGAAGTCTTCCTTTCTAATAAAACCCTGCAGTTTTTAAGACTTAGCATC
Organism: Aythya fuligula; assembly: GCF_009819795.1. Lineage (NCBI taxonomy): Eukaryota > Metazoa > Chordata > Aves > Anseriformes > Anatidae > Aythya > Aythya fuligula. The sequence continues at coordinate 11,585,640 of NC_045570.1, read as the reverse complement.
TGCAAATATTCTCTAAGTCACTCTAATTGCTGTAAGTTTATGCTTCACTTTGCAGACTGCCCTGAAATGCATTTCTGTTGTATTTTAAGGTCTTTATCTAAACCTTCCAACAAATAAAGCTGTTTCATTGCACTGCAGTACTGGCAGCGGCATTGAAAACTTCTTTTTCAGAGGAGACTCTTAAACCTATAATACAAAAATACTGTGTGTTTCTAATTCTAATGCCCTTAAAAATGATGTAAAATTGTCCTGACCAGAAGCATATGGTTGTAGGTTCTGACGTAGTCTGTGCGCTATCATGACTATAGGAAACAGTCTGCAACGCAGAGGATATTTAATTTAAAAAATTGGGATAAGGGTCGTGAATTGTATGCTAGAAATAGAAAATAAGATTAGAGGTTATGTTTCAGGCATGGAGCCGTCTCTGGGGGGGGAGCAGAACAAGGTTACTTCAAGGTTTGGAGCCTGCTTGGGGGGTGGGGAGAAGGCAGGAAATCCAGCAGGGCTAAAAAGGGTGCCTGGGGGAGTTGTTGTAATAGATTACGTAAAACTTGCCACGTATCTCCTGGGTGCTTCGTGCTGTGCATGGTGACTTTCTCCTTACCATTGCTTGCTCCTGCTCCATCAGGCACGGGCAGCTCGTGGTGCCACTGGGGTGGCTCTGCCTGGGCCGTCTGCACACCCTCTGCACAAACAGCCCCAGTGGCGAAGAGGTTGCTTTTTCTAAATGTAATACTTGGGAAATGTGTTTGAAAGGGGTCTGGCTGGAGCGCTAATAGATGCACCAGCTCATATTGAAACACTGCTTGAATGTGTTTGGCATCTTTGCCATGTGTTATGGCTGGCAGAGCGTTGCTGTGTCGCAATTTCTGCAGCAGAAAGCCCTTTGCCAACGTAAGCTACTGGGGAGGAGCATTAGTTGGTTAAACTCATCTAAATTTGTAAGCCTAGTTTCATGTTTGACCATTATTTTTAAATATAGTTGGTGCAGCAGTAGATAGGTGAATTTTTCAATGTTTCTTTCCAGTCTTCATTTATGAACAAGAATCAGCTCTGTTAGTGAATATTGAAATCCAGCGGTAGATGTGCTTTGTTAGTGAAGTTAGGATCTTCCACTGCTGTGTGAGGGGGGGTTTGCTGCACCAGTGGTACTAGGAGCTTCAGAGGGAACAGGACATGTCAGTTTTCAGAAGGATCTAATAAAGTTGAAGTGTTCAGGTTTGCTTATGGATGTTTCTCTGGTTCCTAGTCAATAGATCACATTCATTTGTTTTATGGGTTAAAACATTACACGTATTTTTCTTCCAAGATGTATTACACCAGCATAAATCTCCCATTGTACCCTCTGCTGGGAGAGATTTCTTGCACAACTCAGTGCAGAAATTTTGGCACATAGTAACCCGGTGACAAATTATGCAGATGGATGGGAGCTTAGCTGTTTGTGTAAAACTGTCAGTACTTCTACTTTCAGGACATGCTAAGCTGGTCCGACAGTGCTTTATATGTTGTAAATTAGGTCAGATAATTATTTAACAATTGATAACTTAATTTGGAGGGTTGTTTGGGGAGTAACTTTAACCCAAGAACAATGGATTTTTTTTTTTTAAAGAGAAAATGGCATTGCATCAAATCACAGCAGAATTTATCTGAACGTCAGTGTGTCTGTTGTATGCCTTTCCCTGCCATAGCCTTGATGTAGTAGCTTAAAGCTGGAAGCAGGCAGAGCTGCGTGTGCTGCTGAGACGTGCCGGTGGAATTCCATGTATGCGTTTGTTAGCAAATTGCTGTTGTGTTAAGTTATTTATATTCTTTAGTAGCATCTACACTAAGTTTAGAAAGTGAGATTTATTTTCCAAATGTGTAAATTTATTTCTGTTGATAGAAATAAATAAACCTCATTGCTGAGTGTAAACTGTTTTAAAGAAGCAGAACAGTAGTTTGCTAAAATATTAACTTTTGTTTTGTTTTTAATACAAAGAAAGTAGATGTAATCAAGGTGGTCTTCCTGGGAAATTAAATGCAAAACCCAAACATCTAAGTGCCTAAGAAACCAGAAATTTCTCACAGCTTTATCAGTATAAGGAGGGGATGGAGACGTAAGACTACACTAACAGTCCTCAGCCTTCAGTCCGCAGCTTTTTGATTTTTAATTTGACCTGTGGCCTGTTTTGACATTTACCTTGTGTGGATAAAAGGCAACAAATTATTCCATGAACTGAAATGGAAAGCAGGATTACTGAAGCAGCTAATAGATGGCACTAGATGCTGCAGTCTGAAAAGATTTAAGCTGTTGCCATTGTAATAAACATGGGGTGGTACCTGCTGGAACCACAGGCTTGCTTAAGAAGGGCAGGAGGAGAATCCTTTTGTCTCTGGTGCTTAACTTCTGTTTGAACCAGTGTTAATAAGACTTGCAGAAGATTGAGCAATTCAGGGAATATTGTTTTTTAAGTTGTCTGCTGTAAAGCAGGCAGAACTAGCTAAGTGCTAAGCCAAAATGTAGCTGTATTTTTCCCCGTTTGGTTTCTATTAGAGATTTAGAAACTGGAGGGTGCTCCTGCAGTTCATCTTGTAACTAATTGTGTTTTGACCCCAACTATGCAGGATGAGTTAGTGCTATTTTAAGTCTCATCTATTTTTAATTAAGACTTATAAATTCTGGTCTTAATGAGAAAGAGAAAGCTGTGCTGAAGACATTTAAGCAATTTTTTTTTTGAAGAAAGGTTATGAAGTATGCATGCTGCCGTTTTGAGTTTTCTAATCTTTATGATCTCAAATTACTTGTCACCACTGTTCCTTCATCAGCTGCAGAAATTACTTCTACATAATTTAATGTATAAAAATGTAAATTTCTTAGAAACAAATCATTCTGACAGCTTCCAAAAGTCTCCTGTTACAAAGATCTAGTTCAAGAATGATTTTAGAATTGAAGTTGAAACTATTAAGCTACTACGTGATTTACAGTATTATTATTTGATGCATTTGGAGTATTATGTACACACTGATATTTGGTTTTGTTTTAGGAGAGAGGCTGCAATGCACACTGGATTGCTCTGGTTTATTCATATCCTGTGACAGTGAATCAGATATTGCTGTCTATATACAGACTGAATTGCCAGCCAACTTCGGGCCCAAATATGGTAAACATAATTATGTTCATTTGCTATAAAAATACATTCTCCTTAGTTTAACATTTTCATGATTACAGTTTTCTGATAATTCCATAATTTTCAACATGAGAGGGATCTGAAAGGCCTAATCATCGTGTCCCTCTCTTCAGTATAGACTACAGTTTGTTTTCCTGGGCAAAACTCCAGCTGTTCACTGATGAATCTGCTGCTACTCAAATACAGTAAGCTTATAAAGCATTTGGAAAGTCAGAGCACAGGAGCTGTAGTACAGAGACATGAATCTCTGTTAGCTACATGGCAAAAATGCTCATGGTTGCAACTGTCATGAGACAGTAAGTGTATGCGCTGATGTCAGTGTTTCTGATATGATGTACTCCTGTTTTCTATTTCTGGAGATGCAATTCATATTTCAGAATGCTTAATGACTTTCAAGTAGGAAATTTCAATGAATGAGTTGGGTGAGGAGGAAAGCAAACATTAAAATAGATAAAGCCTCTAATGTGTGCTGAAGAGAACAAATATAAGTAAATGTTGGATTAGTCTTAAGTATCAGTCACAAGGAAATAGTATGGTAATATACTTATTAATATGAAAAAGAGAAGTTTGCATGTGGAAACAGTTGCTCATAGTAGCCATTGCATTAGTTAAGTGGATGAGGATCAGTATATTTAATGAAAACACATTTGCAGGGTTTTTTTTTTTTTTGATGTAGTCTAGCATCAAGAGAATGTTGTAGCTACATTCTGTAGCAAGCATTGAGAATTTAGAAGCAGCATAATAATTTGGGAAAGGAAAGATGGTTGGTGTTGAGTTACTCCAAATGTTTTGAAAGGTTTCATCATGCTCGCTACAAACAGGCACAGAAAAAAAATCAGAAATCTTAAAGGCTTCACAGGATTTTCTGTACATAATCTGTCTCATACTTCCAGTACTCACAAATGTGTTGCTTGTGGAAGAGCTTTAAAATGGAGCTTTATTTTTTTATAGACAATTTATAATTTTCATTGCCTGGAAACATTGCTTTTGTCTAGCACTACTAAAATCATACTGTGTTCTGAGTTTGGGTTTTCTGTTTAAAGGAGCATAGCATCAAAAACTCAGTTAAAACAGCCTTGAATTTTGGTTTAGGAATATTTATTTCAGTGAAAAAAAACAAATGTGTATGCTGCTGAGTGTGAGTGCTGTGGCATTTATGATGTATAGTATCTGTTTTGTCTGGAAGCCTTGTCTAAAAATTAACAGAAGTATTTTCTGATTGCGAAATCAGCTGTTTCAGAGCAGTTTATGTAGGATGTCATTGTGATATGATGCTTTTGATAATCGCTAGGTTGTAGCAAGTAAGAAATACAAAAACGGCCACATTGATTCAGACTTCAGAATTGATCTAATTCAGCCTTGTTTAACCCCCATGGTGGTTATAAATGGATACTTAGGGAAAGGCAAGAAAAGGGTAAACTTGTGGCCTATACCCATTTAAAACTGTCCTCAGTGATTTGCTGCATCCAGGGTTCCTTGAGCCTGTAGTTGTCTGTTACTAAGCCAGAGGAAAGAAGGAAGGATCCAGAAACCAGAACAGCATTTTAAATTTGAAGTGTGGGTAAAATATGAATTTGTAGGGTTATAACTGTTTTCCAGCTTTCCCAGCACACACACATACTCCTTTGCTAATAACTTGTAAGACTTAATCTTTTGACTCTTATATTCTGCATCAGGCTGACATTTTAGCAAAAGCAGTTTTAACACTGAGATCAGGCTAGAGTCTGTCACTTTCTGTGTGAGGCTAGGAATGTTTTTCCCACGTACAAGTTGATAAATTTATCCATAGTCAATCTCATCTCTTATTTTAGTCCCTCGCTCCGGTAAAGTTCTGCCATTCTTTGTGTATATATTTAGTAGCGTATGTAGTATGTCATGCTTTAACACTGTAGTATTTGACTTGGGCTCTTACTTCCACTCGTCTTTTCAAGTCTTGTTTAAGATATAACTTGTTGAGGGTAATGAAAACTTCCCGAGAGGAATCTGATTTTGAAAGAAGAGCCGTGGATGGTAGTGTTTATAGAGTGCCTTTCCATTATTTCTGTAAGCGCTTTGCCAAAGGGTGGGAGTCATTGCTATTCTTATGGGTGCATAATCTTTTTATGAAGTATTTGGAACCATGATCAAATCGTTTTAAAACAGCAGAAATAAAGCTCTACACTGAGCCCTCTTCAATTGCTTGATCTTCGCTGACTCAGCAGTAGCTAAACTTTTCAAAGCAATTTGCAAAAAAAAAAGAAAAAAAAAATTGTTAGAGATTTCAGAGATTTAGGCAAGGAAAAAATTTAGTTGAAGTTTTTAGCATACATTTAACAACATGTACTAAAAGCTTCTCTTCCCATTTGATGATACTGAAAAATACATCTGGCATTTGTTTATACAGGAAAACTGTAATTCATGATTTAACAAGGTACTTGAGTATGTGAGAGATACCGCTGACTTTACTGCAACTAATCATATGCTGTAGTCCATTGCTGAATTGAGCCCAAAGATTAAACTGCTTCCAGGTTTGAAATGTCTATGATGAGACTGCAGGATTGTGCATGTTTCTGTTGTTCTTCGTCGTGTTCCCTCTTCTAAGTAAAAGCTGGCCTTCTGCAGAAGCATGGGAAACCTTGATTTTGTACTTACCTGAGAACTAAAAACCAATTATATTCCGTTTTCCTAATACTTGTTTGTACTGTCACATTTTGACTAAGAAATACATAAATGGCTTCTGGTGTAGTTCAGAAAGGCTTTAAGTGCGTCTACGGGAGTGCGACATGCTGGGTGGGTTTAGGAGGAAAGACCTTTGCAGAGGGCAGGGGCGAGTTATCTGAAATGGCCATAACTGGGCCAGGACGCAAAGGCCTTGCCAACTCGTAGTGCTGTTCACATGTTGTTTAACTGAATGAAATTTTCTGAAGTTCAGCCCTTTCTTCCTGCCTTCCCTTCAGCGGGAGGGGAAGTCTGTGGCTGAAATACGTCATGTATAGGAATAGACATTAACTTATTCTCAGAGTTGTCTAGAAATTGTCTGCTTCCCTTCTCTTCCTTGAAACTACAGCATTCGGTACTTCACTCCGGTTTGAAGAAGAGCGTATTTATTCAGATGACGGGTTGCCAGTGGCTTGCTTTCAGAGAGAGCAGGCTTCTCTTCGCAAGCACTCCTGTAGGTAGTAGCAAGAACTTTGTAGACAACACATTCTGAGAGGCAGAGCTCTGATTTTTTTTTTTTTTCATGGTCCCATGAATCTTTTTGTTTGTTTTTGTCTTAACGTGTTATACAGCTCAGCAAGAGCACAAATACTTGTGGCAGATGTGCACCCTTTTGGGAGAAGAGGGAAATGGATTTTGAGTCTCTGGTGGCAATCACGTTGGACGTGAATTTCTCATGCTTTGTGCAAATGCTTTGTTAATGTCCATTCTTGATATGGTAGCTTATCTTCTTTTCCTTCTCTTCTGTATGAACAGTTGTCTTTAAAAAGAGAACTGGTCCTGCTTTCAAAACAGATAAGGTAAGCGCCTATTGCCAAGGGAGGATTGAAACAGTGATCCTGATCTGACAGAGGCATCTATTTTTGACATTCAGGGAGGCACCAAAGTCTGAAAGAAGGTTTGGTTTAACACATTCCTTTCACCAGATTTTCCTTTTGCTGTCATATCTTACCGCTGAGATTGGAGTTAGTGCCATTCTGTGGTAGGTGTTTTACTTCAAACAAAATGTAAGAAGCTGCCTGACACAGTCTAGGCTCTGCCCTGGAAAAATCCAGTCAGGATACTGATAACTCTGAATTTGGTTTAGAGATATCACCTTGCACATATATTTCAAAGGAAGTGTAGCTATATGCCTCAGGACTATGGATCCTTTTCTGGAGGATTGTTGGAAGTGAGGTGGTGTGGTGCTGAGCAGTCAACACTCTCAGTCCTTAACTAGCTCTGAAAACTTGTTTTTCTTCAGCTTTCTCTCGTTCTTTTTGTTTCCGAGTGATTTTTATGACAAAGTCTTTGGTGATTTGTTTCTTTGGTGCAGGGGATGGGGCTGTATCTGTCTTTGCTTGTCATTCAGGATGTGTAGCATACTTGTGCTTCTAGAGGATTTTCCAGTACAAGGGCAAAACCTACAAGTTGGCACTAATAAGCTAATAGACTTGTTTTAAGGAGGGTCATCTTGAAAAGGAAAGAAGACCTAGACAAGACGTAATAAATCAGTTGAGACCTGCCTATAAATATTAGGTGGATACTTGATGGATGAAATTTGTCTTTGATGAACTAATAAAGTGAAGTTGATGGAGCCTCCCAGTTAAATCTAACAAATCTCCATGCTTCTGTTTGTAATAGCTTCACAACTAAATTAGGAAATTAGTTACTGTATTAAAAAATTGGTCTGTTTAGATTTATATGAAACTAAGCAGAATGCTCAGTTACAGTCTGGTTAAACTGAGGCAAACTACTTAATCCCTGTGGAGTGTGTGCTGTGAGTTACCATCCCCAACTGGTGTGGGGGGAGAGTGGGTCAGAGCATTTGGTGAGCTGGTTTTAGGAAAGGTAGACCCTACAAGGAGGATGTTTCCGACAGGAGCTTTATGGGTTCACTAAGGATTGGCATGCCTACTTCTTGTTATTTTTGTGTTGTTTTCTTTTTTTTTGTTTTTGTTTTTGTTTTTTTTTTCCCCTCCAACTGTTCTGGGCAAGCAGCCAAGAAGGAATCCCAACAAGCAATTTGAGCTAACAGAACTAAGATGATATTGGTTCAATAGTCTATCGATGTCTGTCTTCCCCTTTCTCCTCAAACAGGAGACTTAAAAATTCAAGAGGTGCCACAGCAGTCCACCCCATTAAAAAAAGCTGTCAGCCTTGAAAAGAGGGGTTGGTTTTCCTTTTTGGCTTTGTAGCCTAAATACTGAGCTACCAGTGCGGGCATCCTCTCCCTGCTGGGGGGCCATGGGCTTCTCTGGTGCCTGTGGCCTGGCAGCTGCCTGGAGCAAGGCCCTTAGAAACTGTGAGCCCCATTTTCCCCGATGGTGAAGATGATGCTTGTCAACCCTTGTAAAAGCATTTGCATGCTTTCAGTATTTATGATGTGTTGGTAAGAAATTACAGGTGCAGAATAAGTGAGTTGATGTCAGACAGATTAATGGGTATTTTCCACCAGTCGGCATTATTTGGAGATTGCTATTCTTGTTTAATTTTTGGAACGTAGTTCTAGCTCTTAAATTATCCTGAAAAGTTTAAAAAAAACAATCCAGAACAAAAACAACCCACAAAGAACACTCTTATGAATTTCTTCCAGAAGTATAAGCTATGCTATTAATCAAGTGCTGGCTAGTCCTGATAAAGCTGGTATCTTCTGTCTTCCCAAAACACACTGTGCTGTGTTTCCTCAACATCCTTGAAAGATGATTTTTGAGGGGTATTTCTGTGATTGGTTTGTGCCAATATAAAATCATGCCCCTTTCTTTTGTTGGTTTTTGGAGATCCTGCAATAATGCAGCATATTGAAGCAGCTTGCTGGCCCCACTGAAAATGGTCCTTGTGTCTGAACCTCAGGAACTGGGCTGAGGTGGGGATGTGCTTACCTGCAGATGGTCTCCAATTTTCACCCTTGGTGAATAGGAGCAGCTATGGGCTTTGCAGATCAGAAATAAAGGCAGTGTGAGAAGATAATATGAAGAGGAGCTTGCCGTTTCTGTTAAACTTCCCTGTGTGTGGACACGGTGGCATGCAGAAGTGTCCAGCAGGTCAGTCTGTCCCACTGCTGCTGGAGGCTGAAGGGATTCAGTAGCTTTGTAGGAATAATCAGCATGTGTTAGCTCTGATCAGAACTGCATCTAAACCAGATTAGCTTCTTTCTTACTAAAAGTGTGAAAGTTGTTATTGCTTGATTTAAAAAAAAAAAAAAAAAAAAAAAAAAAAAAAGCCTCAAAGAAAAAAACAAAAAAACAATAACAACAAAACCACCAAAACCACATTTCCTCAGCTGAGAAAGTGAAATAGTTGTTTGAAATCTTGAGCAACTGTAAATGACCTTATGAAAAATGCTGCATTCCTACCAGGGAGGTTAGATTAAAATGTATATAATATGAAAAGTATTTTTGTCACCCTTCATATATAACTACTAGTATATGAGAAGTAGCTTCTTGTTGTGGTAACTTGTTACTATGTTTATCAGGTTCCACAAGCTAATTCTATGGTTTTTGTATCACAGATTTGTTATTGCTATGTTTATGTAAGATTTCTTCAAAAAACATATAATTTAGAATTTTCTGGCAATATGTAGACTTTTGTTTTTAACTTATGTTTTCAATTGCATGACAATCCCTGTAATGTAGCTTAATTCTATGCTGTTTCTTTTTATGGATGGATCAAATGTTATACAGTTGTTGAGAAACTTCTGCATATTCTCGTTGTCATTGATACGGCAACTTTAAATAGATGTAGCATATTAATTGAGAGTGAAGTTGAAGGCAGAATTGAATTTCTCAGTTTATGAAATTTGTTAATAAATTCTGTTATTACTTGTTTTTCTCTGGCTTGTGGATTTCAATTTCTAGTGCTTTTAGGTGGATCTGTTTTGTAGATGCTAAACATGCTCTGTTGCTGTGAACGTAATCTGTCTTTAGTTTGGAATAGTTTAAAATGAATCAACTCCCAGTTAAAATGGGTAAGCCTTCTATACCAATATATACTTCTAACAGTATATGAACAACTTTTTGACCTTGATTACATAAAGGAAGGCATACAACTTTCTGAGTTGTGGTATGCTAACTCTTTGAGACTTCTGTACTTGATTTCTGAGTATCTGTTTTCTGCAAAATAAAACACAAACTTCGCAGTTGCATTTTGGACCGATAACATGCTACTCTTCTATTGCCAGAATGAAATCCTTTGAATTCTTTTTCTGATACAGCATGATCTGGATTGACGCAAAGTTCAAATTGTTAAAACGTGGAGTCTCCACTCTTAGTCCATGAGCCAAGAGCAGCGGTGGAGCCGCAGCACTGGGGAGGGAGGGGGGAGCGTGGGAACGGTCGTCTCTTCACTTTTTCAGGAAAAGATACAAAAGGAAGAGTGTTTACTTTATACATAGCATGTTGGAGTCTCATTATAGAATGTGTAATACTTGTAGTGTTACCCACATGCCTAGTGTCTGGACAAGACCTGTCACTGTTCTCTCTTTAAAGAAACGTGTATCTTCTTAGATGCTAGGGACATAAGCTGTCTGCTGTAAGCTTCTGTGTTGGTTTTATTACAAGTGATTTTTGAAGCCTATGAGATGTTGAAGAGTTGAATATGTTCTTACAGATTTGTCTGTGAAAGTGTCTGTTAGTAAAACAGTGATCAATCGTCTTTGTTCATGGCTGTAGGAAATGTGAAAACACCACCTTTTCTATTCATTTCACTTATGTTTTTAGGGTGTAGCAGGATTTTGTATGAGTTAAATATTGGACTGTTACCAATTCAGTACCTTAGTTTGATCCTGAAAGGCTCAATATGAAGAACCAAAGCATAGTGCATCTCTAATGCCTAATTCAGGGCTGTGTAGCTCAAACTCCTCCTTAATTAGTTTTTCCTACTTTTGGCATTAACACTTCAATGTTTCATGATCATTTCTTAATTTCTTCTGCACTGTGGAATTCATGTCTACTTAGGGAAAATAATCACCAGTTTATTTACACAATGCGTATAGATTAACTCTTTTGTTCTGTCTATGCTTTTATGCAATCAAGAAAAATGATTTTTCTACTGTAAGGCACTGACACTTTTAAAGTAAGAATCCATTTTAATGGACTTACTGCACTTCAGTGCACTCAATGTGAATATTGAGAGAAGTGTAAAGTTAGTTATTAGGAAATAAAGTAATCAGCTTAAAGTACTTTAATAAGGGATGTCGAAATGTGTATGGGAACGTCTGCCGTGTTTTATCTGTTCCTCATGTTTTAAAAAGTGGGAATGTGGAAGAATATTTGCTCTAGATCTCAGAAGCAGAACCATCTGCAGCAGCAACTTCCTGAAAAACTCGTGTCTGTTGTTTTAGTGGGTGTGAGACTATCCCACTCCCTTCATGTTGTTCTGTCCTGCTGCGTCTTGCCTGCTTTTTTCTGAGGTTTTGTTTCATTTGTCTGTCAAAACACATTATATGAACGAACTGATAGTTTTTTTTCTACCAGTCTGAAGAAATTCTGTCTGAAGGTACAATCTCTATTCCCCAGCTGTTTTGACAATATTAGAATAGGTTTCATATCTTAAATGTAATAGCAAAAGAAATAAATTGTTGTTGAATTAAAGGGGTCCTTCCTATTAAATCTAGATTATTCTTTAAAGTACTGGGGGGATGTTACTATTTGATACTAACATTGTAGAATGTAATTGATGCAGTAAGGAAAAGAATGTCCTCGTCTGATGAAATCAACTTACGTAAATCAACTTACATGCAGGTGTAGGAGAGAGTGGCTTAGTGTGACTGATGCCTAGGAACAGATAGAAAACATTGTATATCTGTACATTATATGTCCCTTCTGATACTGTCTTGACACGATAAAGCAGAGGGTTGTTGGTTTTGTTTTTTTTTTTGCTTATGAGTAAGTGTGATCATTGTATAGATACAACTTTAACTTGTATACGTGGTCCTTAGATGCCAGACCCTGTCCAGTTAGGAGCTATGTTTGGCTGAGAGCAGGGACTTTAAGATCTTCGTGCCTTTTTTCAGAAGTTCCAGCTCTGGCCTTGAACGTCACCTGCTGCAAACTGACCCCTTCTCGCTGCTCAGGCTCTCTTCACCTCCCTATGAATGCCTTCCAGAAAGTGCTCTTGGCTGTCCAGCTGCAGCTCAGTTTGCCAGTAGGAGTAGGGTGGTATTAGTGGCTCTACTTCCCCCTTACTTTTGTGTCTGGTGGGATTGCTGTTCAGGCCAATCTGTTAGGCAGTTCTGTCTTGTATAAGATCTTGCCAGTATGATAGATACATACCGTCGTCCTGAAACAGGGTCTCAGTTAGGATATAGACAGGTTTTTCTGCTGTTTTCTGCCGTTGTACAGAAAAAAAAAAAAAAAAACTGGATGTTGATTTAGTAAATTACTAGAAAGAATGGAAGTCTCATATTTCTGCAGTGAATTATGATATGTGAAAAAAAGGTTTCATTGACTTAATTTTTGAATTATTTGAAAAGGATAAGGTTAGAAAATGTGATTAACTCCCCCTAAGGTCTGCACTAATAGACTCTTCTGTTCTTAACTGTGTAAGGGCTGCAGTGGGGATTAACTGCTACTCAAGTTTGAGTCTAGGTTGGGAGAATTAATAAGAAAACACTCAGCGGTGTTGAGTTCAGTGACATGATGATACCAGTTTGTAGCTGCCTTTTGAACAGCCCGTGCAGCTCTCCCTTCCTTTCAGTCTATGTGTCATTGACAACGTATGCCTGGAGAAGTATACCAGGATGCTGCAGGAATTAAGATCTTAAAAACTGTTCATTGTTCCATAACATTTTAAACTTTTTTTTTCTTCCTTCACAGGAAATGACCTAGAGGCCTTACAAATACATTTGTACATTTTTGTTCTGAGTCTACAATTGAGGGCAAATGCAGTCTGGAAGCACCACTTCTTAATGTTACAACGGAAACAACTACCTCAACAAACAAGGAAAGGGGAAGAAGGCTTGCAATAATAAACACTCTAATTTTTAGTAGCTTATACTTGCAAGGTCTTCTGTAAACAGAGTCCAGATCTCTTTTCCCTCCAGTATTAAGAAGAGACACTACAAGTAAACTGATTTGGCAGACTGGATCTGTCAAGACATTTGAAGATACTTGATCTGCTGACATAAGGATTTGCTTTTTTTAAGGAAGAAGCCTCTGCACTGCTTTTATAATCGCTGTTGATCGGTGGTTTGCTCCACTTTTCCTGATATTACTAATTGGAAAAATGTATTAAAGCATTGCTTCTAAAATTATTATTTGCGTTGACAAAAATAACTTTTGTAAACTTTAACAGCAAGTGACAATAATATGCTCATGAAGAAATTCTAGGTGATAACTTCTCTGCTCCAGTGTTGCTTTTCTGTGTGCAGAGTGGAATACTGAAGGAGACAGAGCATTATTAAGATACGTCGGCTTGCTTTCTGAGTACAGTTTGTAACTGCAGCAGGGCTGCATTGAACACTGAAAATATTAAGTCAGCAAGTCTGCTGCCTTTCTCACTGCTGATACAGATTATACAGACACTTGCCTTTTTGAAATGCCTTTTGTGAAACCTATGTACACAGTCCTCCACTGTTACTGTACATAACTATATATTTGGGGAAGGAGTTTGACAAGTGATTGTTAATTCAAGAGATCTTCGGACAAGCACTCACTTATGTATTGCTGTAGTGCACAAGAAAGCAAAATGGACTATAAGCGGCGCTTTTTGCTTGGCGGGTCCAAGCAAAAAGTGCAGCAACACCAGCAGTATCAAATGCCTGAGCTAGGCAGGACCCTGAGCGCACCGCTGGCATCTACAACCCCAGCATCCCCTTTGGTCTCCTCAGCTGCTGCGGGCAGCTGCAACCACCCTGTATCCCATACTACTCCGATTGCAGACATCCAGCAGGGAATCTCCAAATATCTGGATGCACTCAACGTGTTTTGCCGTACGAGCACTTTCCTTACAGACCTTTTCAGCAGTGTATTTAGGAACTCTCACTATTCTAAGGCAGCTATGCAACTGAAAGACGTGCAGGAACATGTCATGGAAGCAGCGAGTCGACTCACAGCAGCAATAAAACCAGAAATAGCAAAAATGCTGATGGAACTGAGTGCAGGCGCTGCGAACTTTAAAGATCAAAAAGAATTCAGCCTACAAGACATTGAGGTAAGTTACCTTGGGGGATTCTGTTTTGCATGTGAATTTATATCATTCCTTCGTAATTGGACTTTTACTTAAAATCAGTGCTACGCTGAAAGTTCTTTCTTTTGTATTTGTGGGCAACACTGATAAAAGGAGAAGCATTTTCATTTTTGTTCTCAGAATTAAATGACTGCCAGTGGTCAGTTTCAAACTATGTTGAGTGAGATGTTCAGTGGATATTTCTGTGTAAGGACTTGCACTAAATTTAAAGTTTTTATGAAATAAGTTTAAGTTGTATTATCTACCTAATTCTAAAAGGTATTTTTCTGTATGATTTAAACTTAAAACGAGAAATCCAGTAACCTCTTTCGTACTTGGGAAAACATGCCTAGTGTAAAACAAATAAATAAAACCCCCCTACAATAATTAAAGCAAAGCAAACAAACCCAGCACCCCACTGCCCCAAACTAACAAGCCTAAGTAAGTAAATGAAAGTTGTAAGCCTTTGTTTGATTTTTTTATGTAGTCCTGTGTGGAGCCAGGAGTTGGGCTCAAGGATCCTTGCAGGTCCCTTCCAGCACCGGATGCGCTGTGATTTCCTGTTCTGTGTTAGCTAATTTCTAATAATATTAGGCCATCGTATTCTAAATTAAACCATATTTTCCTTAGTGTTATCAATTCTGGGTGAAAATCTGAACACTGAAGAGAGGGATATAAGCCATCAGTGCTTGTGTAAAACTGCATATCAATTGACAAATGATCCAAAAAACAACACTTTATCACTCTTCAGACTATTTGTTTACTTTGTGAGTTGTTAAGCCTAAAAAGAAAATACCACATGAACATGAAATACTTGTGTTGTAAAAAATTGTCACAACTTTGCTTTAATTTCCATACGCTGGCAGCATGTGCCCAGCAGTCAAAATTCTGAGATTTTGAAGTTTAGGATAGCATCTACAACTGCAATCCTGTCTGGCTGTATGTTTTCCTGTAGTAAACTTCTTAAACATGTAAGGCATAATGCTAAATGTTTTCATGTATGAATCCCTGCTGTTTTAAGTAGTTCTTCATATTTTGATGTATTTCTTGATTTTTGTAGCAGCCTTTGCAAAGTTCTTCCTACAGAATTCCATCCTGAGAAGAAAACTTGTTCTTTAGTTCCTATTTCTGGTTCAGATTTCATCCTTACAAAGTTACCTGAATGTTATACTCACTTGCTTATCAAGCGTGATCTGCTCTCTGTAGCTGTACAACTTACGGATGAAGTAGTTAAGCAGAATGCTATTTGTACTACATAATTGTAGTGAGAAGTATGATCAACGTTTTCTCATGTTGTATACCTAGTACGCAAAGAATTTGTCTATACATTTTATAGTATGTATATTTGCTATAGGTATCTTCTCTAGATCTTTGTTTTTGAAAACCATCTAATAGCATCGCTGTTTCTCTAGGGCTGTAGGAAAAGTGTCTATTAATTAAAAATCAGTGCACGTTCATGTGATTAAAGACAGTCACAATACCTGTGATGAGCTAACGCTTGCTCCTGAGCTCTGTGTGTACCTTCAGTGCTCTTTTCACCAGGTACCTCTATCTACGGTAGGAATAAATGCAAAGAGAATGCAGGCAAAACAGCTTGGCTTCTTGGTTTCTTTTTAAGTGTACTTTGTGGTAATTAGTCACTTGTCTCTGTACAGTTCTTGCATCTCTTATTAATGAAAGCTGTATCTTGCACATACTTTATAAAAAGTCAGCGTGCAGAATTTATGGGAACTTCTGGAAAATGAGAGGAGTATTACATTCTACTTTTGTATAAGAACCAGCAGAAATTGTTTGAAACTGACACGGATCACACAGAGATCGTAGTGTGGGTGATGTAAGTAAATGACAACCTGACTGGATCGGTGTAACCCAGGAAGCAGTTACTAGTTGCTCACTGTCAAAATTGACCTTGCTAGAGGTCAGGATAGAGAATAAATTTAAGTTTGTAAGTGATCAGAAAGTACGTGGGCCAAGTGTGCTGGAAGACCTACAGAACTGAAAATAAACTACTTTTCAGTTTAAGATTTCCAGTTGTGGTGGAACTTAGAGGGGAAAACTGAATGTTATAGAATGTAAATAGAAATTATCCTCACAGTTAGTGTGGGCGATGCCCATGGGCAGTAGTGTTGCAGAACAATCCTAGGGCTTATGGCAGTCCTGTGCTGAACAGAAGTCAGTATTGTGCTGTTGCAAAGCATAAATCGTTATTGGTGCTACTGCAAAGAGACAGTTGTCATGTGTTTAATGTAACTATAACCTGCACGAACCATGGAATCAGTATTAAACTCTTCACTTGGCTATTGTGGCCTTAAATACAACACCGCATCCAGGCACTGCTGCTGTTACACTTAATGTAGTGAGCAACTGGAAGGGACATCGGAGGAGAGTAGCAGGAGTAATCAGGCATGCAGAAAATAGGACTTCAGAGGACAAACTGGAAGGACTGACGGTACAGAAGGAAAGACTGAGAAGGAAAACCAGAAGCCTGCAGGTATGTGAGAAGCAGCCAGAACAACGTGGCAATGTTCTGTCCTTCATGTCCACATAAGACTGAGCAAGAAGTAATGAAATTAAATTTCAGAAGAGAGCATTCATATGGGATGTTGTGGAAATACTTCGTAATGTCAGAGAAGCACTGAAGTGGATTGCTACGAAGGGTAGGGAGCCTCCTTCATGGAGACCTTACAGAACAGGTTAAACCTGTGTCTAGCAGAACTGACTCAGTGAAATTACCGCGTCCTTGGGACAGTAGGATGAACTTCGGGGATCCTCTCCTAATCTGCTTTTCTGTGGTTTGAATATAGAACTATTTATGCGAAAACTTTAACAAATTCTTACTTCTCCTGATTTCTGAAACGTTAACATCTTCATAAAACTGGAGGCAGGATTAAAAACTTGTGAATCTGCATAATGGAAGCAGAGAAAGTGGAATGCTTGCATGTGACTTCATGAGGGTTCACTGACTGGGGAAAAAGGAGTGTGAGATTCAGGATAATTTTTCACTGGACTGAGCAGGGAATATGGTAATATCTGAAGTTCCCTTTCCAGCGTCTCTACTAGGTGACACTCAGTGTCTTGAGTGGCAGCTCAGCAGTATCGTCTGAGGAGGTACTCGGGAACCTTTTATTTGGGCAAGTCTGTTAAGCTGCTCCTCTCTCCTAATACTGCAAATGCAGAGGTACAACTTACACTGGAATCTAGTTTATCTTGCAGGTAACTCTTTGTTAGTGAGCAGGATTGTGTCTTCTCTTAGAGGTGTTTTGGTTGTATGAGATCACTCTTCCGAACTGAAGGGCGTTGCTATGTAGTAAAAAAAAATAAATAAAAAATGAGTAATATTCTGTTCGCTTCCAGTAATATGTGGGAAAGGTGCTTATCTTATAATCTGGTACACCAGTTGGAGTAATGGCTCATTGTTAACTTAATTATGTTGCTATTTTAATCTGGTTCCTTGGTGGGTAGGCAGGTCGTGCATAGGGCTTCTTGTCAGCAAAGCCATAAAGAGCCGTGATAAGGGAAATGAGGGTAGTAGGAAACCATTGGATAATTGTGTTGTGATGTTGTTGTTTGGGAAAAAAATAATAAACAAAAATGTAACCTACCACTGCATCCCCATCTGATGCTTGGGTTTGTATGTAACCAGTTTGATTAAACTCATCACCTGCTTCTGAGATGAAGTCTGATGCAACACCTCCCCAAAAGTCTTATTGCTTTCAACTGCCTATGATGCCAGATTGCTTTTAGGTAAGGTCATTCCTAGATAGATCGTTGTCCTACCTGGTAAAGGGTTAGGAAAGTCAAGGTGCTAAAGGTGTATTTCTTGAGATGGAAAGTTTGCAAGCCAGAAAACGTCATGGTATATGCAATGGAAATGAGTCTAAGAAATAGTTTAAGAAAATACCACCATCAAGAGAAACCTACTGTTTGACAACTGCAACAGTTCCAGTTTGTCCTTGATTATTAAAAGGTCTCTAGTTTTAAATTCTTATCATGGTCTAAGAAGAACTGAAAGCTTCTGCACGACAAAGTAAGGAAAAATAAACTGGAAATAGAGGATGGTATTTGTAATAGTGAAAACACCAAATCCATATGCTAATGTTGCTCTGCAGATATTGCAACAGAGATCTAGAGTATTGCTTTACGCACTTCGGTAACCGCTGGCTGACCTCGGCTGTATTTGTTAAACTGGTGGTGGTCGTACTTCTTTCCCACTGTGAAGACAGAGACTGAGCTCTTTGGAGGAAAATCCTCAAGAAGTGAATTTTGAAGCAAAGCAACTTTGTCATCTGGAGCGAGCAAAAATCTTCCACCGATTGGATTTGATTTAAGCAGTTAAAACCACTCTTACTGTTTTCTGAGGAAGACTGAAATAGATTATTTTTCAAACAAAATAGAAGTTCAGTAAAGCAGATGTTCCTATTTGTCTTTACTGTTTAACATTATAAATTACATTAGGAATGTTGTGTGGTGCCACTTAAAAACTAAATCATTTGTTTATTTTGAGCATTATTCCCAGGCAGGGCAAACTTCAACCTCTGTACCTTAAATATTCTTTGAAACTTAATCAGCTTGACATTCCTAATGAGTCCTGGTTTCTTCTTCCTTCCCCTGAGAACTGCATTCTTCATACTCAGAAATATTCAGATTGCCAGTCTTTCCCTGCAGTTTTCTTATAAACCTCTCTAATTTTGTAGTCAGAAAAGTTGGAATTTTATTCATTTGATCATTCACTGAGTGTTTTTTTAATAGTGCAAACTGCACTTTCAGGGGTCAGTCAAAGTACCAAAAATGTTTAATTTCATGCCTTGTACAAAGAAAGGAAGTGATGGAACCAGAATGGAATGTCAAAAGGAGACCGGATGCAATGGAAAAAAGAATTGCCACCACGGAGTCTTTTAAAGTAGATAGCTAATGCATATAACTGTTTGTGTGACTACAGCATCTTGCCAGTAAGACCATTGTCTGAATATTTTTATTCCAGAAGAATGTAGCTGAAAATAAGCCAGATGACTGACTTGCTCCAAGGCACAATGGCTTTGTACATTATCTGTGTATTTTATGAATTATTCCTAAAATGGAATTCAAGTCTAGTCTCTTAATAAATGAAAGCCAAATATACATTTCAAACCACTTTGTGTGACAAACTCCATAAAAGAAATAAAACGTTTTGAATAGCTCTTAAATGCTTTTATGGCAATTTGGAAAATACTTGCTTCTCTCCTGCAATCTAGTTGTGCTTTGTCATAAGCTTTTGTCCACTAAGGAAGGAGTGGCCTTGCAAGCAGGCAGAGCGCTTGTGTTTGTGCTGCCTTGTCTTCCAGGTTGCCCTTTCACATGGTTGTACTCCACCAGTCTGTTCACACATGGTGGCTGCGGCATAATGCTCGGTTTTGGAGATTTTTGTTTTGCTTGTAGTAACTGAAGCATATGTCTGTCTCTGGTCATAATTCTTAGGAGCAGCATTAGCACAAGAGAGGGAGATAAAATGGACTGGGAATGCATGGGGTGCAGAGGCCATTAGTGCATTACTGTAAGTGTCCTATTACTATAAGTGTATGGAGCTGGCTGTGGCACCCACAGGATTTGGGGTGCTGTTGGTGCCACCCCCAGCCCCCTTGGCTGTGGGGATGGACCAGCAGCTTCTCCTGTGCTCGCTCTTCCCTACTCTTCCTCCTGCTTTCCAGATGAGTGGTATTACGTGACCCATTTTGGTGAGATATTCTGACGAGAAGATTTGTGCCAGTGTTAGCAGTTCCTGTCAAACAATGCAAGTGACAGAGCTGCAATTTTGTGCGTGTTTGCTGAAGTGACTGTTATATTCTAAAAATGGTACCGTGGTGCCTCTCCGTATTATGTGGCAAAAGGTTTTTCATGCGTATTACTGATTGTCGCTCTGTTTGGAAGATAAACATCTGGGTTAAATTTCTAGTTTTGTGATCATGTCTTAAAATAGTTGACTTTTTTAGCACAAATTCAGCTAGGTCTGTGTGCAAATGGGTTTTGCTGTTAACTCTGCTTGTGATAATATGCTACTTTTTTATTGTTTCATGTGTTTGATATTGTGAAGTAACTTAAAGCTTTTCATTCTTCATATAATCTTATCTTGATCTCAGAAAGGAAAGACGGCACAAGGCTTGCATCAACCATGTCACTCTGATTTCTCCTTAAGTCACAGAAACTGTTCCTCACTGTTTAGCTTTGTTAAATGGTTAAATGTCATGTGTCGCTTTAGGTCTAATTCATTATTATATTTTTAATTAAAGATCTGAGTTTACTTAGCGGCTTACACAAGCATTGAACAAAAAGGAAGAAGTATTTCTATAAAATCTATTTACTTGAAATTGTTTGGTTTTTTTGTTTGTTTTGTTTTGGTTTTTTTCCTCCTACAGGTGCTTGGGCGATGTTTCTTGACCGTGATGCAGGTCCACTTTCAGTTCCTGTCACAAGCTTTGCAGAAGGTCCAGCCGGTGGCACACTCTTGCTTTGCCGAAGCTGTAGGCCAGGAAAGAAAGAGTGTTAGTGGGGCCGGAGCCTCAAATTTAAGCCCCACAAATGAGCTGGAAGATGCAATAAGATCATGGAGAGGAGCAGCAGAGGTATGGAGGACTTGCTATAGTGATGTTGCTTTATATTTGATGAAACCAAAATCAAAGCCTGGGTGCCCTGATAAGGGAAGAAAAAAATCTTGGATTTTAAAGAAATCCTACATTTGAAGGAGGGAACGCGGTGCAATTAGTTTCAGATGCTAAAATCTGTTTTACCTACATGGTGTTTATACTATCTCTGCTTTGTAAAAAGTTTTTATTCATGATCAATTGTGTATATAAGGAGTGCACAAACAGTGGAAACAGCTGTTTGTTATTAGAAAGGAATTAACAGTGTTCAAATGTGGTTGAGTGGAAAGTCTTTGCAAATGCAGAGTAAAATTTTAGATGAAAAATAACTTAGATAACATCTATGCCTCTTAAATTGTGAGCATGAACTTGATTTTATATTTCAAATTTTTTATGGTATCTTTTAACATTTTTCGTCTTCATACTGAAGGAGAGTTATCTGTTAGGCTTGATGTTGTTTGATTGCATTTGGAATGTTAATCATATTACTTAAATACACCACTCTTTTGACTTGGGTTTTAGCTAACACTTGCCATCTGTGGAATCCTTACTTTTCCTGCCAAAAAAAAAAAAGTACAAGGAAAAATAGTTTTATGAGCTTTTCTGCTTTCCCTGTACACTATTGAAGTCTACAGACTGACAGATCGAAATGGCTTCAGACATTGAGCACATGGTTTCTTAAAATTTAAGTAACCTAGAGCATTGTGCTTTTGAAGTCTAATTTGGCAACGTGCATGGGCATGTTAATCATCTTGACTGGAAATCTTGTCAGGGTTTCCATTTATCAACTAACATCTGCAAGGTGTATGCAAGCAAACAAATTTCCCTTAAAACTTGGAACGCAGATGAATTATTGGTAATTTCTACGGCAGCATAGATTTCTTTCATTGGACGAAATAAGGATTTGGGAATGCTTTAGGTATATTCTGTAGAATCTTAACAGTACTAATGCTGGTATAATGCTACGTCTTTTGCATAAGAACAGTCTACTTCAGCTATTTCTGTTGATATCACCTATATTTCAAAATTGAGTTTAATACAATTAATTCAATCCTGTATTAAACATCCATTCATGGGAAGAAGCAGGTTTATGTTGGGTTTTAGGATAGTAAAGTAAAAAGCTCTTAAACAAATCTCTCTAAGTAAATAATCTTTCTCTCCTGTCTTGAAGATACACCAATTATATGTCATACCTATTTCATCTTGATAGAAGGGAGACATGGAATACAGAAGTCTTTCTGAATTTTTACATCGGAGAGTGGAGGGCAATCCGTTATTTCCATATAAAACCAGCCTGTTTGGCAGTAGACTATGTACTGTTTCAGAACAATGTTTATGATAGTTTGTAGCTCAAAATTACTTTTCCTTTTTAAGAATTTCAGTTGGAAATGGTGTAACTTTACACGTGTTGTAGAAGTAATTGATGCGTCTGTTCATTGGCTGCAGTAGCAAAAATCCCCAATTTGGGGGAGTACGACTCCTTAGACTGAAAAATTAAGTGTCTGAGGTCTTAAATGTGGTTGCGAATAGGTTTCTATTTGTTTTGCTTTGCTCAGTAGTGTGCTATTTTTATTGTACTGTTACGAACAGATATTTGTCTTTTCATATCTTTCATTTTTTAAAATCATATTACATAAAGCTGCTGCGCCCTTGCTGTACTCTGTTGATTTTACAGTCTTGTGTGGTTCTTCTCAAATTGTACCGCAGTAACCACCCTTAATTTTATAAAGCATACCTTAATGTACATAAGTCTCTTCTCAGCAAACCGTGTTCATTATGTTGCCTATGTAACCGGGATCCTTAGTTAAGAAAAGGAATTGAAATAGAGCAACCAATACTGACTTGAGTTGCTAGCCAGCACCTGTATGCCATACAAATTATGTGAGATCTGTACTTTCAAAGGAACAGTAGAAATTAAATCAGTTCTAATATATAACCAGCTCCAGATCCTTTCCACCAGGTGCTTCTTCTCACCTCCTTTATGATGCTTAAACTTTGTGTGTGTTTTTTTTTTTGTTTTTGTTTCTTTTTTAATTGTGATCTAGTTTATTGTTGAATCTCTTTACCCAGTATTTTTTTCCATACATTACAGGCAACATCTCGATTGCGAGAAAGAGGCTGTGATGGATGTTTGGCAGGAATTGAAGTTCAACAACTTTTCTGCTCACAGAGTGTGGCAATCCCTGAGCATCAGCTCAAAGAGCTAAACATGAAAATTGATAGTGCTTTGCAGGTGAGCTTTTAAAGTCTGTTGCTTTTATGTGTGTCTAGTACAGTCAGTAGGTCAATGAATGAAATAGGGAAGGAATTTATTATTGCAGAAATATAGACCGTGGGCAGCCATGAGGTATATGAGAATTACCAGAGTCGAGGTCTTACATGATAAACGCATACGTGCTGTACAGGTTTGCTCACTTAATAATTTCTACATGTGTATCCAGATGCAATGGCTGCCAACTTCTTTGCTGATGTGGCTGTTCCATTTCAACTTTTTCTTTAATTTCAGGCTTACAAAGTGGCTTTGGAGAGCCTAGGCCATTGTGAATATGCAATGAAAGCTGGCTTCCACTTGAACCCAAAAGCTATTGAAGCAAGTCTTCAGGTATGATCTGCTAAACCTGTTCTCTTTCATCCCTCCTCACCTTGAAAATAACTACTTGAAAAAAAAAAATTAACAGCAAGGTTTTTTTAATGTCTTCATTTCTTTCTAATTGATCTATTCTCTTATACTTCAGGGCTGTTGCAGTGAAGCTGAAGCCCAGCAAACAGGAAGGAGACAGACTCCACCGCAGCCAATTCAGTGTGAACTGCCCACTGTACCTGTTCAGATAGGATCACATTTTCTGAAAGGGATATCCTTTAATGAGTCTGCAGCAGAAAACCTGAAACTGAAAACGGTAATAGCCCTGCATCCAACCGCAGTAGTTAAAAATAAAAATCAGTAGAACTCCTACTGCAGTTGTTCTCTGAGTTTTAAGGAGTTCAGTGCCAGACTTGTACTTAAATGTGCATATTTTTAGTCTGACTTCCTGTGGAAACAAGATGTGATAACATTGTAGGTCCATGCCTTTCTCTGACAACATTTTAACCACCTGGGCAAATTCAGTCCAATCTAAGAGAAACACAAAAGTCTAGGAGGTAATGAAGCTTCTATGAATACTGAAAATAGGTGGTTAGGTATCAAAATCTGCAGAACAAAGTGAGCCCTTAGAGCTGCCGCAAGCAAGTGATGTACTTAAGAGCTTTTATCTTCTTAGGTTCCAGAATCAGTCAGGCCCATGCCATTCTAGTGCTGAGGGGTGTGCTTTAAAAGGAATTTGATTGCAAAATGCTTTTTCCTTTCTTCTTACAAACTTTAAGCAATCTTTCAAAATATATTTAAAATGTATTTTTAGAAGTTGTGGAAAAGTTGATCAAATTTTCAATATTAAGAAAAGGTAACTATTCAGAAGTAATTTGGGCAATTTTAATGAGCATTTTCACTCTTTCAGATAAGGCTAGTTCCCTGCTCCTGAAAGAGTTGAAACAACTCACAGCTTAAAATGCTTTTATGTTGTCTTTGCAGCGTTTTTTTTTTTTGTAGTTTTCATTAACTGTTTTGCAAGAGCAAAAGCTAAATAGTGTTTATCATGTTTCTGTCTTCCAAATAGAGACTGTCCCATATTTCTATTCTGCAGTTAAGCTCTTACAGTTTCACGAGACTGTTTAGAGGTAACAGACATTGTAGTTGGTTGAAAAAGTTGTGAAGATGTATAGAACCAATGGTAAATACATATGGAGGCATTGGTATTAACATTGTTGAATCGTGCTTTGTGTGACAAAATTTTTGTTTGTTTTTCAGCACACGATGCTGCAGTTAATTAAAGAAGCTGGATGCCATAATGGACTTACACCACGAGATGACTCTCCTGTTACTGAAGTACTAAATCAGGTTTGCCCTTCGACTTGGCGAGGAGCCTGCAAAACTGCTGTACAATTGTTATTTGGCCAAGCTGGACTGGTAAGTAACTATAGACAGGCTTAGCAAAAGAAAAAGATTATTTAAACATCCTGAACAAAAAATAGATATTTTGAGGTGTTTGGAAATTCATTTCCTATGTCTTCCTCTTCGTCAGTTTTTAGCACTGCAGCTAATTTAAGTTATGAACAAGATGTTTCCTCATGGAATACAAGTTCTTCGGAGATATTATTTGTAGTTGATAGGAACAGGGGGAACATACTGTGTACTTCATATTCTCTATGGATTAGGGGGAACATAAGAAATTAAGTTCAACAGATAGATTTGAAAATCTTTCTATTTCGCTATAGATAACCATGTTAACGCCGCCCCTTCTCTTAGCTGCACTTTGAAAACTGCCATTTTTCCATTTCCTCTCTGATTTGAATGGAAGCAGGCTTCCTGCTCAACAGAAGCCAGGAAGTCCTCTGCACCTGACACCTCCGACACAAGACATAGCTATTAAATGATTTTGTGTAGACGTGTTCGTTACAAACAAACAAAAACCCAGACATTTTAGAGTAGCTAAGTACTGCTAAAAGTACTTCCATAACTAATTAGTGCAATCTCTTCTTTTAATGAAGTGTTCACTCATAACAAATACATCTTTTTGAACTGTGAGTTCTCACTTACCTGGGCAAATAAAATGGGGGCAAGAGTGCAGTAGGATAGGAAGGATATGCATGCATAGAGATACACTGTAACTGATGATAATTTTCTATCAAGAATTCTGAGTAAACTTAAATTAACTTATTAATTGATTAATTCATACATTTTTGGTATTATTAATACATTCTCCAATAACAATGAATGTCAGATATTTCTATTTCAATATTCCTTTCGTATTAGGTATTAGATATCCACTTCATGTTAAATATGCCGGAGAAGTAGGTTCAAATCATAGCTGAATTCAAGGGACTTGTATAAACAAGGGACGGACCATCAGTATCATAACAACAACATATCTGCCGTCAGTCCTTACTTCACTCCAGTATGGTGATTTGAGGATAGGAAATGGTAGTGAGTTAAGCACTTTTAGGAAGGCATAAGATGTGGTATTTTTGTAGGGATGGAGAGCAGCAGTGGAATAGTAGGATCGGTCAGATTTCTATACAATTGAAAATGTGTGTTAAATATTAATAAATGCAAATCAACTAGAAAAAGGGCCATGGTTAAGTGAAATTGTCTTCAGCTCTCATAGTTTAGGGTGGGTAGGATGCAGAGAACGGCAGGGTATGGGAAATGAGGCCAAGAAAGAAACTGTTTCTCAGTAGCCCTGTGGGAGTGTGCTGTAATTCCTGACTTGGCTCCTGAACATCTAGATGAGGAATGCTTTGGAGGATGCTGCAACCCCCCACCACTTCCTTTTCAGTGAAACAAAGGTGTAGGGATTTCATTCTTGCCCTGATGAAATTTTGGGAGTGGCCTGAGGCACATTTTGACTCAGGAGTCTTAAAATCTGGTGACCCCCAGTCTAGACATAACTAGTTAGACCTGCTGGTAATTAAAGTGCTGATATCCTACAGGTTTATCATAACATAGGGAGAGCTGTCAGCATGAGACTTACTTAGACATTCTCCCAAATGGTAATGCTGGTGTAAGGAATATTCCTTGAGTAGAATCAAGAATGTCTCCAAAGATTTTTGCCTGAATCTCTGGTTCTGAAAATAGCAGGTTTCTATCTTCAAAGACACGATAATGAGCTATACACTTAGTAAAATACTTGCAAGCCTTTTCTCTTGGTTCGTTCTCACTTTTGATTTGTTAACAATTTGAAAGGGTGTGAGAGTTGAGTCCTTCTTTGTAATCTGTATACCATAATTTTTTATAAGATTAATTATGCCTGTATGTAGTCTCATGCAATGATGAGAAACTGTAATTTATTTCTTTAAAGCATTCTTTGGGTGGAGATGAGGGAGGAAACACCTGTAAAACAAGAACAATAGATGTCTGATGCACAGGAAGCTATCCTCTAAGCACCCACCAGGCAGGGAGTGACAAATGTGTTTATTTTAAGTTTATTTTGTGTACAACTCAGATAAATGAATTGTGAGACAATATTACGCAGGCTCTTGACCCTGGAAAAAAAAGCCCAAGACCATAACTGCTGTGGTGCATCACTTCCAGGAACTGATCTAGATTTGCACAAATGACAATTTTGCTTTTTGGCTTAAGGATCTCAGATGCAGATAGTAATTTTTCTTTTCCCCCCAGCTCCCGAGAAAATAACTATGTATTAGTAATCGTAGTCTCTCCTTAACCTTATTATATTTAGCAATATAGCTAAATCTATACCAAATTAAATAAAATTAACGTGGTATAAACATGAAGAAAAATGTTATGTGGTTGCACTGTTATTAATTGAGAGGTATTTTCATGAACACATAATAGCATGGTGTCTCATATAACTGTGCTTAGACACGTTTTTACAAGTTGGAATAAACTTGAGCAAGTGTTCAGAGACAACTGGAGGAAAACTAAGTCCCTATGCTAAAATATTGAAATGATGGGAAAAAGTTGTTGAACTACCATTGAATTATTTTGTTAATGCAGGAGAGACAAAATCTCAGCACTATTTATATTTCACATTTCATAACTAGTAAAAGACAATGAGGTAGAAGTAGAACCAGTGTGGGATGATTGCAAAAAAGCCAGTAATGCCCCTTGAGGCTTTTTATACAGAAGGACTTTTTGCCATTTCAAGGATAAATGGTACAGCTAATCTGCTAGTCACTGGAGCAAGAACTGCTGAGTGCTGCCAAAAAGCTGCTGGTTCAGCATGACCAAAATAGGAAATTATGGAAATGATCAAAAAGGCCAGCCCATGCAGACTGGACAACAACAGAAAGCAGAAACCAAATATGGAACTTACTATCACTGGTACTGAAGTTTAAATGAAGCTGAAGTGAATCCATTCCTTTTCAGTTTCCATAAAAAGAGTTTCATGACAGCAGATTAATTTTCAAGACTTTCATCTTCCATATAAATTCATGATATCTTACAGAAAGCTGAGAATTCAACAAATTGAACAGTCACTTTTCCTTTCTTCACTACTATTAATTCCCTGTTATAAATAGTTCCATTAAGTAAAGAAATACTGGTATGAAATTTTGTAACCATGAATGTGGGTGGGTGGGGGGTATGTGTGTTAAAAATTACAAGCTATGAGAAGAGTTTGACTAAATACTATTTGTCTGTATCATGTTGTGCACTGCAGTTAGGTTATTTACAGTATTTTAATAGGTGTTTGGCACAATTACTACCTTAATAGTGCTCAGACTTCTCAAATGTAAGGGCTGTTATGCAAAGCCATTGATAACTACCAGCTGCTACATAAAGCAGCTGGTAAGTACATGTTTGATATGTAACTATAGTATGTAATTGGGAGGAATTAAGTCCTTGAAATGTAGGCTAATGTATTAAACTAATAATTTGGTATGATTTCTTTTCCCCCGCTCCCAAGATATTAAAATAGAAATCAACTTATAATGATTTTGTGACTTGATTTGTTTTTATGTGGTTCTTTTTGCACCTGTAGCATGGCAGGGAGGTGAGACAATTGCATCTGTAATACAGGGGTGATAAAATAGAACTAATTCTGAAAACCATTTCCCTTTTTATTTGCTAGGTGGTTGTGGACACAGCACAGATTGAAAATAAAGAAGCCTACGCTCCTCAGATAAGTTTAGAAGGATCCAGAATTGTGGTGCAAGTTCCATCAACTTGGTAAATAAAAATACTGTATTGTAGATCATGCTAGTAGGTATGGCTGTTTAAGTATATGGGAAGAAATACAATGCAGTACAAATGGATTGGGGAATACTATGATCTACCTTAAATTCCTTTGCCTTGTGCTGATTAAATACCACCACTTCGCAAAGATTGACCAACAGCTGTACTTTCAAAGACTTTCAACAGTCTTTGTACTGGTGCTCCCTCTGTTGGAGGCAGTGGAAGGGAGGCAAGGCTGGTGCACTGCAACATTCCTCTGAAGAGAAGAATGTAAAAGCTGGATGATGAAAGAGGAAGTTAAATATAAATCCAGAAATATTCCTGTTATGCTCCTCCCTGGCAGGTCCCCACAGCTGTTACCACAAGAAGGTCAGGCATCAGATGAGATGAAGACAAGAGCTTTGGCCCTCTTAACTGAGCTGTTCTTTAAGCGCTGTTGTGAACCGCAGAACTGTGTTTCGAGAGATGCCATCCCTAGTGGCTTAATTAACTGCCCAGGAAAGCATATTAGAACTAATCCTCATTCTCAGGCGAGGACTTCTCTTTTGAAACAGTAATTTGGAATTAGAACGCTTCCTCTCTTTCTTCAGTGTACTCAGTGTTACGGGTTTTGGTGCAACACAAATCATTCATGTGAATCCTTAGTGAGATAGCCTGTCACTAATGGTACCACTGGCATGTCCAGAAGTACAAGTCAGCCCATAGTCTGTTTATCCAAATTCATCTTTAATTCCTCTGCTGAGTAGAAACTGGCACTTCTGTTCTCTTCATATAAAGTGCTCTATTGTGAAAGAGCGAAAAAACTGCAGAGTGCTCTGAGCCAGGGTTTGTGTGCTCTGGAAGAGCTCCGCCTACTGACACACAGCAACAGCTCCTGTTTACTCTTCTGTGCTGGAGGGCTCATTAAATACTTGACAAATGTGTCAATACATAGATTTAAGTTATTCTGATTTCACCTTAATTCTGTGCCATCGATTGAAAAAATTCAGTATTTCTGCACCTTCACAGCTCAGTAGCATGTTCTACAGCCTATTGGATATGCTGAATCATTTTTCATTCTGACTGTGTCAGGCTGGGTGTTTCTTAGCATTGAACTCCTAGATTGCACTCAAGATGCAAGTGTCATGCACTAGCATTTTTGTTAAGTTTGCTGAGCACTCTTGCTACTTTCTTAAAAATAGGTTTTTTTGTATTTGTTTTTTCTTACTTCTGTGGTTGAATTATGCCTACTCAGCTAAAGAGATAATCCTGATTTTAAAATGAGCTTAAAATTGGATTAGCTGTATATTCAACAATTAAAAAGAGAAACTGGGACTGCAGGTGCTGTCCTTAGGAGCCCTTGGGTGTTCATGCATTATACTGCCCTACTAGTTGTACCTTTATAGGAGCAGCAGTAGTGTATAAATTAGCCTTTTATTATCTGACTAGCATGGTAAAATTGTTTAATGTGAAATTCAAACCTTTTATTTTTAAATGTTAATCTTAATGATTACAGGTGTTTGAAGGAAGATCCAGCAACAATGTCTTTGCTACAGAGGAGTCTGGATCCAGAGAAGACTTTGGGTCTAGTAGACGTGCTTTATACTGCTGTGTTTGACATACACAGGTGGAAGGAGGGAAGGTACATCTCTTCTTGAGCCTCATGTTTCGCTTTTTCCAGTTTAAACAAAGCCATCATCATTGAAAAGGCTGTACTGTAGAATTCGGATAGCACTAGTTCATCAGAAAGGGAAATCATTTGTCAAACTTCCATGCAAGAAACTGGGACTCTGTATAGGTACCTTGTACCTATTTAACATACAGAGGTTTTCTTTTAAACAGCAGCTTATCCATGTGTATGGAGGTATGTTTCTCTTGCGTTAAAATACATATATATATAACATATTTTAAAATAAATACCTCCGTTTAGATTTTGAAGCACAATTAACATTTCTTAAGGAAAGGAGAGTAGTAAATGCTATTGCAAATGTTAGTAATAGTTCAAATTCTTACCATAGGAAGAAGCTGATGAATTTAGCAATCTGAGAGAGACCTTTGCTTTTATTTCTTTCACTTTCTATTACCCAAGTGCACATTTTTCTCCAAAATACAAACTCAGTTAAATTTCTTTAGACAACCAATGGGATGTTAGGATAAATGAAGTTTTTTAAGTGGTTTGATAAATGTTTTTGTTGATGCAGGGAGCAAGCTTTGCCTTGTATTCAGATCCAGTTACAGCGTGAAATCTCAGACTTTGGGAATCAAGTTGATATGCCATCTGGAAATGGAAGCAAATCTTCAGGTGGTCTACAGAAGACGTTCTCAAAACTGACTTCACGGTTTACAAAAAAAACTTCCTGCACCAGTACAAGTAATAGTGGAAGTTATTCAATTCCCAATACACCTTCCAAAAATATTTTCGTAAGTTCGAACTCAGAGGAGAAGACTAAAATGCCCACTAACATAGATGCACGGTTACAAAGCATTTTAAACATCGGTAACTTTCCTAGGACCACAGATTCATTACAGTCAATTCAGAGCACAAATAATCAAATAGTGAATGGGTTTCTAGTTGAAAGACGGGACAACTTCTTCAAACCAGATGAAGGAAAGGATGACAAAGGTATGAATTTACCAACTGACCAAGAAATGCAGGATGTTATAGATTTTTTGTCTGGTTTTAACATGGGCAAATCCCAGCAAGCTTCTCCGATGGTGAAAAGAAGGAACTCTGTTGCATCCTCTACAGGAACAGAGCAAAAATCAGGAACAGTACAACAGCAGCCGCAGTCTCTCTCACACACACCACTGCATCCTTCTCAGCAAGGCTTGTCACAGCAACAGCAGTCACAAAAGCAGCAGCAGCAAATGCAGTATTACCAACATTTGCTTCAACCTATTGGACCACAGCAACGTGCACCTACCAAATGGCTGACTAGTTCTTCACAGCAGCCAGCCCAAGCTGTTGGAGCTGGATTGTCTCATATGAACCAGTGGAACAATCCTGGTTTTTCAGATTTAAGCTCTGATTTATACAGTTTGGGTCTTGTGAGCAGCTATATGGACAATATGATGTCAGAGATGTTAGGACAGAAACCACAAGGACCTAGAAACAATACGTGGCCAAATCGTGACCAAACTGATGGAGTGTTTGGGATGCTGGGAGAAATTCTACCTTTTGACCCTGCAGGTGTGTGTCTTTTCTTTATTACTTTTTATAAGAATCCTTTTACAAAGAAAAGAGTACTGTTAGGTATTGCTAGCAATAATTATTTCCTGGTGCTATTTACCAGATGATAAGGTGCTTAAGATGACAAGTTCTGACCTTTCCTATATGGATCACATCAAAGTGTTGAAACAGTTACTTAGAGATAGTGTTCTTCCTATTGTTATTTTTGAAGTTGTTTAAAAGCATTGTTAACTTATGAATGTATGTATTTTGCCTCCCCCCCAAATTATATTTCCTGCTCTTTACCAGTCTTGAACTCCGGAGATACACTTGGATTGCATCTTTTCCATACCCCTGCATTTCAACTTCATTACTATGCAGTTTCATAGAAATCATACTGGTTTCTGCTCTCCAGCTGTTACTGCAGTGAAAAGCTCTGATGTTGAAGGATTAGAGACTAAAGAGCAAGTGCCATGTGGTTTGCCATATGTATTTGAACCACCGATAAATTGTAAATTTATGGGGATTATTGTCAAAGAGGAAGTGAGATAACATTTTATATCCATAAGCAAGTAGCCTGAAAGCTATGGAATTGAATTGATTGTAGAGTCTGCATCGAAGAGGAGATCAATGAATTGTTCTCACACTACTAAGATCAACAGGACAATCTATTCTCTCATAAATATAATTTCTGTTGGCATGGAACATAGCTACAGAAACTCTGTAGTATGCATTTATTAAAAGTGCCTGGAGAGAGGCAGCACTAGAACTAACAGGAAAACCTTTCATCAAACCACAAATCCTTCTGCTGTCATCTGTGTATATGTGTGATTAAAAAAAAAAAAATCCAATCAAATAGATTAGAAAGATAACCTCTCTTCATATAACATGCCAGGTTAAGCTGTGATGTAGGAGGTTTCAATCTAAGCTCTAGCTAGAAAGCTTTAAAAGACACACACACACACTTTCACTTTCAAACTTTCTTAGGATTTTTGTCATGTGAAACAAATAAATATACTTGATAAATATTTTTAGAGTCTGAAAAAGATGACTATTCAGATGAAAAGCTGCTAATGAAGAATTGATAAAATTGATGATTTTTCATGGTCAAAGACTTAAGTACCTACTAAAAATGTATTATGCCATACTTGTATAATCTCTAAGAACTTAATGCTTTATTAGTAGAAGGAAAGTTGATACATCTGTGTTTTTTTAAATTATCTTCACAGGTGAATCTATCTCATAAAAAGCTGTTTATCTGATATGTTTTTACAGAGGTAAAAATCAACACAAGTTGCCATTTTTGAATATAAGAGTAATTTAATACCTAATGCTATCCACAGAAAAAAAAAACCTGCATGCCCTTCAGAACCAATCCTTAGATCTGAGGATGTCTAGCTTCAAATCTCAACTTAAATTGACATAAGTATTTATCAAAGAAAACAAGTGTTAGTGGGAACATTTTGTTTCTGCACAGATGTCAGGTAGCTCTGTCCCGTGCTTACATGATAAAGGATGTGTAGAAACAGTTATCTTTGTTATAGTTTTAATTCGTATGCAACAAAACATTGCAGAGTTCTTTTCTAAGTGTGCTAAATGAAGAAGCTTTTCTTCAAATGCTGAACTGAACATAGGGAAGCAATCACATGAAAGACATCTCGATTTCTGTTTTCCAAGCTGTGCACACTTGGCTGTTCTTCGCTCTTTAAAACTGAGACAAGCAAGCCAGCAGCTGTGTGCTTCGTGTTGTGACTATTACGCATGTAGCTGAGAAATTTTCCGTAAATTCAGTCCAACTGTAAAGCCTTGGAAATTCAATTACACTGTCTCCTAAGAGTATTTTTTAACGCATACATAATTTGTTTTGATTTATTGGGCATTTAAAACACTTTTGCATTAAGGCTTTTGCTGTGTCTGCGCAAGATGGTGCATACTGCTGATTAGGTATTTGGGAAATGAAAAGCATTTTAAGACTTGAAGATTTTTTATTACTATTATTTTAAGGATAACTGCTTTTTTTTTGGTAAATATCAGCCATATTCTGAAATACCATGTAGTCCAGGCTGAGGATGTTTTCAAAATGGTTGTGTAGTCTTTGTAGGAAGTAGCTTCTGGCCTCTGTGTTCTAATGAGATCAATCTGAGCTTCTGATTTCTCAAGAAGCAAGCAGAATCACAGCATAGCTGGAAATCATGTTGCAATCCCAAATCAACGGTAGTAAATTCAAATGTTTTTTCTCTGAGACTGGATAGACGTACAGCTTTTAATTCTGTCAGTGTTTGTTGGTTGGATGTTGGACCGTTCAGTGTATGGTCATGATCTTAGTCGTGAATACTTATCCCTGAAGTATTGGCAAGGGGCAGGTGTATTTCCACCCAAGAATTATTATCTACCATGTACAGCGGTACTTCTCTACTTTTATTAAAACCTCTCCTGTTAGTGTTCCTCACTGCTCCATCAAGAGGCATCAATTGTCTGGCACTTACTATCAGTGAGGGCGCTTACTTTCTCTTGGGGGATGGTCAAGTCTAGAGGATTAAATGAAGGGAGTAAGTGCAGTAGAAATAGCTGAATATCAGCAACTGACTTCCTCATGTGTTTTATTCAGTTGGGTCTGATCCAGAATTTGCCCGCTATGTTGCTGGGGTCAACCAGGCTATGCAACAAAAAAGGCAAGCACAGCATGTTCGTCGTCCAAGCAACACACGTAGCAACTGGCCTCTTCCTGATGATCCTCACAAAACCTGGCCCTTTCCTGAGTATTTCACAGAAAGGTAAGAGATTGGACAGGCTGCTTTTCTTTTTTTTTGGTATTTGGATCTGCATTACAGTGAAGCTTGGGAGAACATGGGAATACAGGGTATTTCTTTCTGATTGCTGCTACATCTGTAAAAGCTGCAGCTCACTGTCACGAGAGAGAAACGGGAGCCCTTACCATGTTGATACTGAAGCACTGGCATTTGTTTATGTTCTTCAGAGTAGATTGGGTACTGAGTTTGACTCAAACAGAGGAAATACGGGCTTTATAACAGATTCAAAACGTTCCTATTTCAGTATTGTGAAAACCTTTAAATTGTATTTTTGATGAGGAGTGATGCAATGGAAGTTACAGCACCTGACTGAATTCAGCTTTCCAGATTTTATCCATTACATTACAGCAAGTATGTTAGTAGTACTTAATCTTTTCCAAGTAATAACAATTTATTACGAAGCAAGTGTTTCAAGAACCTCTGTCCGTTTGTCCATATCATGATAGCTGTGAGCCTAAGGCTAACTTAAAACCAGTAGAGCAAGTATGTATTCTAGCTCAGTTTTGCAGTGGAAGAGCCGAGAGCTTAGTGATGGCAAAACTAGTAATCATTTGTTTTCCTTTCCTGACCAGGAGAGACTGTGACAACATTATATTGACTTTAGTAGAATATATGAAGTGACTGTAACAGATAAAGCAGTGATGTGATCATTCAGAAGCAAATACGTAAAAGTATTCATGTTCTGTGTTTTACAAAAAAAAAAAAAAAAAAAAAAAATTATGTTCTGTCGTCTGTCACAGAGATTCAGCATAGCTAACCAAAGCATACAGTCGGACCAGGCACCGTAAATACAAGGACTAATACAACTTTTTGTCTTCCAGTGATGTGACAAACAGCTGGTCTGGTACTCAAGGAGACTCCGCCAGCTCAAGTGATGAGACCTCTTCCGCCAATGGAGACAGCTTGTTCTCCATGTTCTCAGGGCCAGACCTTGTTGCTGCTGTAAAGCAGAGAAGGTTAGCAAAATAACCAGGAATACACATTGCTTCATATGATTCGTGTGTTTTGATAATTCAAGTAGCCATACAAAGGATTTAACTCCTGCCAATTAGATGAAGTCATATGAATGTCAGTGTGCATACTACACTGTTGATATGGATCAGTGTATAATGTGTCTGATCTTAATGCTAGGAATTCACAGACTGAGTTGTTAGCAGCTAAATCTTCATATAAGTATCTGTGCAAATAGCCAGTTGTTGGCTGAAACACTGTATTTAACACTTTCCCTTTCAGTAATGAATTTCTTGCTGCAACAGCTTGTATTTTTACCTGTACTGAGGAAAAACATGCGGTACATATTCTGGGCTGTCAGGTATGACAGACTGAAACTACAGAGTAGTGTATGGTAGTAGCAGATTAATGCAGGTGACTCATTAAGGAAAAAAACAGTAAATGTCACTCTCTTTTTTTGGGGCAGAAAACACAGTAGTGGCGAACAGGAACCTAGTACGCTACCATCGCCACCTCTTCTTTCTGCAGCAGACGACCGTAATCAGGTAAGCAGAAAACGGCTTTGCTTAGTTATTTGCATTTTTCCTGCATGTGTTTTGGGCTCATTTTCACTAGGAAAACAATCAGAATAGCATTTGTACCTCCAGATCACTTACCTCAGCTAAATCTCAATTCATTCCCACTCAAGTAGTACTAAATTTTTTTTTTTACCAGTTGCCAGATTTAAATATTAAAATCGAAAGTGATTTAACGTTTCCCTTGTAGCAAAAATTGTAATGATAGAGAAAACAAGGTTTTATATTAAGTGAAGAGGTAACACAGACAACTTAAATTGTCTGTGCAGAGAAAACGGAGTATATCACCAGTATCACTTATCTTACTAGACATTTTGACTTACGGCAGGGCTACTATTAGTAAAGCCAAGTGCTTGAAGTAAATAAAGGTTTTTCAAAAGGCAAGTAAAAGAGTGAGTAGTTATATATATGCATCAGTTCTATTTTTAAAGATTAATCTTCTGAAATGTTGTTGAGAGGGAATAAGATATATTGTCTCAAAAGCATTTTGGTCAAACAAAACCAACCACAAAACAACAACTGATTTTTTTTATTTTTTTTTTTCAGGATAATAAAACCAAAACCTGGCCTCCAAAGGCACCCTGGCAGCATGCGTCCTCTGTCACGAATACACTACCCAGTCAGAGTGCATCTTTGTATCCCATGAGCAGCCCGGTCAGCCAGTGGAGTGACACGATGCAGATCCTCCAGTCACCTGTGTGGGCAGCAGCCAACGACTGCGCTCCAGCAACAGGAATTTCCTCTAGCTTTGCCTATGCGCAGCAACAGCAATCGCAGCAACAGGCTTCCCAGCACAAACAGATGAATAAGGGCTTTAAATCTTTTCCAGTGAAGCACGAACGCAGACCATCTTACCTGCATCAGTACTAAATGCTTTTCATATTGGAAAACGCAGCACAGGGCCAAACAGTCATAAACTACATATCCTTTGTTTCATAACTGTGTATTGGCTAGATCCTGTTTATCTCATTAAATATGGAATTGAGAGGGCTTGGGGGCCGGATGTTGGGGGGAGGATCTACAAACTCTTGAATCTTATTTGCAGTGCTGAGCAATATGGCCAATATGTTTGTTTGATGTACATGGAACAGCCCAAAACTGTGATTTAGAAATGCTTTTAAAAATGTGTATATTGCCTTTACTTTCAAAAGCTTTTTTTAAAACACTGCTGAAGGACTACCATACAAGAAACACTGTATTTTATAGCTATTTTCATATAGATTTATAGTTAAACATCTTACTGAAACACATTGAAGCAAATATATAGTGGTCACTTTGCTCAACACTGTGTTTAAATTTATAACGGACAAGCTGTAAAACCTTTGTATTCTCCATAAATGGCCTTTGGGCAACTTTTTTTTTTTTTTAAATGAAGTACAACAGCAGCTTTTCACGTGCCACACAAGTGAGTTCACTATGAAACTGTTGCAGAAACAGTTGCGAAATTGAGTTTTGTGGTAGTTTCCTTACTCTAAGTATAGATCAACCGAACCACTCAAATTTGTGTCACAACTATAATCTGAGCTGCTTAAAGTAGATGGCATCTGTGTGGATAACGTGACACTGGTTTTCAAATACATAGATAACTTGTTACCGTTTCATTTGGCCAAAGGCTTTATCCACACAGTGCTCCTTAAATGTGTGAAATTATAGCCTAAAAGACTACTTGCATATATTTAAAGTCTTATTTCAGATGCTACAGTTGATTAAAAAAATAGTAATTAAAAAAATAAAAAAAAAATTGTGAGCTGGCTCAGAAGATACTAGAACTGAAATGTGGGGTAGCAGTTAGCTAAAAGAACATTATTTTTTTTAAAAGGATAAAGTAATTATTTGCAGTCAATATGTGCCATTAAGTGAACCTGTGGAATTGGGAATAATCTTCCAACCAAAGTGGATCTGGGAGTGACTGGTGCTTAAAAAGTGAAGAACAATGGTAAATATATGTATAGCTATCCCACTGTATATTAACTGAGATTACAGAAGATTCTTTATATAGTTAGAGCTTATTTAAATTTTCATATTTCATCTTTGAAAGAGTCTAAAAACCACAATATTTTCTGGTATAAGAGTTTTGACAGTATTAATCTTATTTTTGTATTTTTCTTAAGTCATATCATTCTAATATGTTAACTACTAGTAAAATGGGTTATTAGTTCTAACTACATAATTTTTCAATGAAGAGAAAGCACATTTGTTGTTTTTGTTTTTACAAACTAAGTACATCTATATCTAAAGATACCAAAAAATAAATACATATATATATATAAATAGGTATACACAACACTAAAACTATTAAACATGTGGGTATTTAAGACCCATCCACCTTTTTGTTTGTATGGTGACGGGCTATATTTGCAGGCCCAGATTGTTACCTTTTTGTGCTGTTTGAGGATGCCAATGTTGCCTGTATTTATGATATTGTCACCATGTTTTCTGAAACTTCATACTTACCATGTTTACAAAGATTTGTTTGCTGTACATAGACTTTTTACAGTAATGTGCTTTGCACAATCAGTGTGGCTTGTCTGTAAATTGTTAATGGTCTGTACTACTATAATTTTGAAAACCTTCTGCTGAAAATGTTAGTGGTTATTTAACTTGATGAATGGTTTTGAGTTTACTAAATCTTGTCATTTAGATCTAATATTAAATCCTAAATTTGGTTGTACTTACTGGTTATTCATACTAAGACCAAAATGGAAGTTACTGAAAACACTTAATTTTGAACTTTTCCTAACAAGTGCCAAAAATTACTGCTCTAATTTTTGCAGCTGATTCATATATACAAATGCTGGCAGGTTTCTGGACCTACAGAAGTGAATTGAGGAAACTAAGTTTGTCTGCATTTTGACCACGTAGGTGCTACTATGTCCTTTGCTTCCGATTGTTCTGAACACTGGTAACTTTAAGAATTGTTGCACTTGGCAAATGAGTCTTGCCATTAAATTTCACTTACACTGCCAAGTGCAAGGGTTTGGTGCTTAGTTAACTTACCCTTATTGCAGTGCTTCTTGTGAATAGCTAATGCTTCTGAACTGGAACTGTACATTTTGTATTTTAAAGCTTATGTAAAAGTAAACTATTTGCTTTATTAAAGATATACATTTAATAGGTCATACCTGTTTAAAATATGCACCTTACTGAAAATAAGCAGCACCTTAAACTGTAACTTTGGTTTGTAAACCAAGATTTTACCTTCCTTAATATGGGGTTATTTAGCAGTTTGGAAATTGTCAACTGCCTACTTACTGATGCATAAAAAAAAAAGGAACTTCATGCACTGTACAATCTGAACCATCTTGGAAGCTATTCTTTTACATAGACTGCACTGAAGTGCATGATTTAGAGAAGGCCTTAGAGTTATCTTTGAACTAGGGCAGAGAAACATTGCTAAAACTTCAAGTTGCTTGTTTCTGGCAAGGTAAATATTTTTGGTGGTAGTGAGTGCAGAGTTGCCTCTTTGTGGTTTGTTTTTTTTTAAATATACCCCTCTCCCAATTTAATTTATGTTAATGGTGCCACAGAAACGCATACTCAGATATACAAGTAAGCTGTCCCCTTGCTGAAGGTAAGTGCTGACAAACACCCACAACACACATAAATCCATTTTGCCAAATTTACTTGTTCACATGTTCACAGAGTCTGTAATACAGAACATTTCAAGCAGGAATGAGAAATCCTGATGCAAGTGGAGCAAAAGCCCAGCTCACTCAATTGGAGGTTACAGCTCGCCCTTCTGCTTAAGTACTGTCCGCTATGCAACAGCCCTATCTTTCCTATGAAAGTTCCTATTCAACAAAGTTTTAGTGAATGTGTCACATTAATCCAGACTACACTGTTTTACATAGAAAATCTTTTTGTTTAAGCATAATATTTATGGTAAAATATAACAAACCAGGCTATTGCTTACCACTTTGACAGCACCCACCATGGTCATCTAGGAGCTAGAGAGAAACTCAAGGCTTGCCTTCCTCTTACACAACCTGAGTCATGAAACAGTTGCTGCCTCACTGAAGACACAAGTCTTAGAAGAGCAGCACTGCCGGTGCTGTCCCCACCATCATGCTCCTCTCAGAAAAATACTACATTTTTCATAGAGAAAATAATGTGACAATTACCTCCTTGAAGCTCTACTTATAATAACAGGAGAAACACCTATTCTAATACTACATAAAGGAACTCCACTCATATTGTTAACGTAGAAGTATGCCTCTTTACCAGCCTTTCAGGACTATGCCTTCTCAGCTCTCGAGGTGGGGCTCTACACCAGTGTTCCTACAGCTTCTCAAACCCACCACGGCGGGTGTGCAGGTGCAGGCCGTCAGTCTGCAGCCTTCTGTGTGTCGGGGGGCGTAGCGTCAGCGATGGTGGCTAAGTAAATGAGGTTTCTGTGCAGGATGTGCTGGTACCTGCGAGAGGAGGAGACGTTACGCGGAAGGACTGGAGGCCGTGACTGCCTGCTGACGGGTGAGTCACCCGGCCTTTAAGCAGCGCTTTGGTGATTTGGCCGACACGGAGGGAGGGAAGCACACCCCCCACCCCCACCCCAACAACGGGTGCCCGCCCCTCAGCCCCCCCGCCCCGTCCCCACTCACTGCACGCAGTCGGTGGCCCGGCCCTTGCTCTGGTACTCCACGATGCAGCGCACCAGCTGGTCGTTCTCCTCCAGCAGCTAGGGCACACACAAACACACACACACAGCGCCGTCAGCGCCCGCTCGGCACCGGCCCCCACCCCCCTCCCCGAGCCCCCCGCGGCCTCCCCCCCTCACCCGCTGCAGCGTCTCCTGGTTCACCTCCGCCTTCCCGCGCAGCCGCTCGGGCACGAAGGCCACCGACATGGCGCCGCCACTGCCCCGCGCAGCGCCTGCCGGGAACGCCGCGGCCCCGCCTCCCCCAGGGCTCCCCTCAGCGCTGCCCCGCCCCGCCCCGCGCCTCCGCCCCAAGGAAAGCCCCGCAGCCGGGTGGGGTTGAACAGTTTATTCTGCTTTCCAATGAAAAAAACAAAAACAAAAAAGAAAACCAACCCCGGCCCCCCTCCCTCTGCCGCTCACGGGACGCGCCCGGCCCGTCACGCTGCCGGGAGCGCTGCCTTCACACCTCGCCGGCCCCGCAG
The DNA here is from genome assembly GCF_009819795.1 of Aythya fuligula. Classification (NCBI taxonomy): domain Eukaryota; kingdom Metazoa; phylum Chordata; class Aves; order Anseriformes; family Anatidae; genus Aythya; species Aythya fuligula. Next base: position 11,544,686 of record NC_045570.1, on the reverse strand, counting down.
GAGCGCTGTTACCATGCAGAACGCTACTAAACAAGGGTAACTACCGCCTAGTGACCTCAGTAAGGAACCCATTACAAAATACTTCCTTGTAGTGCTATACAAAAGTTATAAAATTAAGAGTCTATCACCCACTTTTAAATATTCCAATTTTTCCAACAGTGCAGTTTTCCACATCTTTATCCCCACTGAGTACTTTGAAGATAAAGTAACAAAAAAATTCATCAAATTAGATCAAAATGTTTTAATCTTTGGATCCCTTTATTCCTGTGGCCTTCATATACATATACAGACACAAATGACCAGGTTTCTATTTCAGCATATCAAAAAGTTGTAACTAGTCGTTCAGAATTGGCAAAAAGTCCATACTATGTCATTTGCGGATTCACTGTCTTAGAACCAGGTTTTTATTGTCTCCAAGCTATGGTCTATCAAAATGCAAACAACTCCAAACACTAAGAATTCTTTTAATTGCTTATGTCTACAGGTATTACATCAAAGTTAACATTTCAAGAACTGACAAATGGAGACATACTTTTTATCCCAGGCATGCCAGGAGAATCGCTTTAACTCATGTGCCCAGTCCATTTTTAAGAAAAAAAAAAAGTTAATATTTATCACTAAGTAAAATTAATTGCAAATTGACATATGATTTTTTTTTTTGTCCTTATTTGAAAATATCTCCTTAATTTGGTCAAATCCTGTGATATGCCAGAAGCTACAAAATCAATTTCTTGCAAGAAAAGTTAAGAGTGTATCCAGTTCTATGCAATGGAAGAACATTTTCAAATCTTCATTATACTCCAAATATAAAATCAAACACTTAAGCCTGAAAAGCTGCTAAAGAAAAAAAAAAACAACTAATTCAGTGTTCTTCAGCATATCAACTTCTGCAATAACACAGTATGTTTGCCGACTTAAAAATGTTTATTCTTTAAAAAATTAGTTGCTTTTTATACAGCTATACAAAGTTTGTAATGTTTCTTTGGCAATGGGATATAATGGAATTTTACAACTATATAAAAAGTTTCCTTTGCCTAAGAAACAGTATTTACTGTGTGTACATATCTGACTGACAAAGCAAGTTTTCTACTGTCCAGCACCCTAGTTGATAAAGTACAACTATCTCAAAAGGGATATTACAGGATTTCCAAAAAACAACCTTCAGTGGATCAAAACACTCACAGTATCGACGGCCTTCTGCATACAATTATTGTCCTTACAACTTGAAGCAATTATCAAATACAGTTTAGTAATAAGAAAAATCCTTTCAGTGATGAAAAAATACTTAAACTCCATCGAAGTACTGCTTTATAATTAACTATACATAAGAAATTACTTATCCTTCTGTCTCAAATATATTTAATGCTCACTGTTTTCAAAGATGGCCATTTTTCAAAAAGTAACTGCATTACACCCCTTTGAAATTAAATAGTTAAATCCCAGTGCTGGTGACAAGTATACAGCAAATTAACTTCATTCTTTGCAGAGATTGAAACTAATTCTCTGGATGAAGATCTAGACGTTCACGCAGTTTCAGCTTTCCTGTAGACTATGCAGCAACTTTGTTGTCTTTCTAGAGGAAAAAACAGTAGAATGTTACAATTAATTTTGCAATAACAAAAACAACAGATTAATTTGGGTAACAGCACTGGGAGAAGATGCACTGTGATGACTACTTCTCATGCTCCAAGATCACAAAGGAGGCCTCAGTAACATCTGGTCAAAGCACCCCCAGTCTGGCACACCCTGAAGCAGCTACTCACTGACTGGAAGTGTGGCACAAATCTTCAGTCTTTACACCACCTCCTACTTCACTGGAAAGCTGTGAACATTTTTCATTCACTAATTCCAACCTTTGATCTTTAACTCCTCATTTCAAGCCATGCTCAGCTACCAAAAGTATCTTCAAATTGCAGGACTAATTCTTGCAATTTAACAAAGGAATAACTGAGGGACAGTCAGAAACTTTTGTTATGAAAAAAGACTTAGTATTTTTTTTTAAATTAACTGGTTCAACCAGAAAGCCATGATTTTGCACTGGAGAAATTCTAGCTACTCACAAGGTAAGATACCAGAAAAAGTTCCTGAGTCAGAATGTAAAAGGCTACACTTAACTGCATCATTTTCATTAATTACGTATGTTACTGATTCGGAACAGTATAATTTCTGTCCTTTCAAGTTTAAGATAATGTCAAAAAAATGGCTTGCACTGAAATAAAATTTCAGTTTTTTAAGTTTTGCCAGCAATTCAGTTCTCCTGATTTATATAACCTGTCTGATCAATTAGTGCTGAAAAAAACCACCAGAGTTTTAGTTTGTTTCTAAGAAAAAGGAAGTGTATCTAAGATACCACTAGCACAGAATACATTGCTTTGCTAGCTGAGGGTGGCATCTAATTCTGTCCTTTTCCTCGGAATGGCTGATAGGAACAGGAGTTAAGAATAGGACATCTTGACAGCTTTGCAAAAGCAACAAACTGCCCAAGTGCACTGTAGAAGGAAAGTTATGCTTTTTAGCTGCCATAGCTCTTGCTGAACAAACTACTATTTCTACGTTTGCGTCATGATGAAAGCATGTTTGTATATCAGGTTACTTCAGTTAATAGGCTTACGTGGTGGTTTGTGCATAATGCTTTAAAGAATTTTTATGCCTCATTCAGCTAAAATGAAAGTAGTAGTTTTAATCTTTTAAAGGCCACCTTTTCTACGGGAAGGGCAGGGATCTTCTCTTTCTCTTTTTATGCTTTATCTCCCACAGTTCCTTTTTACTATATGAGTAGCTGAAAAAAGTCAACTGTTTTGTAGCTTTCCCAACAGCTATTTAACTATAGCTCAATATAACTCCAGAGTGTATAACAAGCTTACGCAACTCAAGTATTTTTTGACCTGACTTTTGCAAAAGGTCATCTCTACACTTCAACTACTATATTTTAGTGGCTATATAGGATATTAGAAGTATGTAAGCTTTGTGTCAACTCACAATGAAGTCAAACAAGTTCCTTGCACACTGTAAGCCAGTTAAATTTTTCCCTCTCAGCCTTCACGTTTTCCATACTGATTAGAAAAATGCTTCCAATTCTTATTTTGAATACTTGTATTGGATCTGTAAAACCTTTTACATTTTTCTTCAAATCCAGCTACAGAACAAGTATTTAGGGCACATGAAGAAAGGCAACTTTTAGTTTTGGTTGCTGTTGATTGTAAAGTAACTCTAGGTTATTACATTAAATTAACAGATTTTCAATTAATTACTGCAAAAATACTATTCAAGAACTTGTAGTCCAACATCAAAACTAAAAGCAGATGTTTTACCACCAGTTTCCAGAGAAGCTGAAAAGGTCATAATAAGATTAAATATATTTTACCCTATATTCAAAGTCAGCAAACTCCCTGCCTCCACGACCTCCTCTGAATCCACCACGAAATCCACGGGGGGCAGTGAAGCCACCTCTTCCACCTCCTCGCCCTCTTCCACCACGGAAGCCAATCCCCCCTCTGCCTCGGAACCCTCCACGGCCACGATTCGGGCGCAGCGGTATTCCAAAGGTCTCTGCATTCAATCTTCTTTCTTCAGCCCAGGTCGGTCGCCGCTCCCTGCCACACACAAAGGAACAAGGATGGATTTGTTTAGCTGTTTAAAAACGCTTCATGAAGGAAGATTGCCTGACTTTGTCAGAATTGCCAGAAAGCCAATGAAATGAAAAACTGATGCATTATCACATTGTAAATTTCCAAATTATGCCTTCTCCAAGTATCTGCATGTCTGCCGCAAATCATTTAACTCAGCAAAAAGGGATATGTTACAGTGTTGGTTATAAACCGATAACACTAAGTTTCCTATAGAGAAGGACAAAGTCTGTATTGTCTGCACACAGCAAAATATAATAAAATAAGTAAGAGCTGTCTGCAATTTAAAACAGCAAACAGAAAGTAAGAGTTTGTAGTTATATGTGCTTATCTTATCTAGCTGCCACTAAAACATAACAAAGCCCCCCCCCCTTTAATTCAAACTAGGTGAGCAATCCACATCATCTTGCCTAATAAATAAGGCAACAGCAAAGATAAGCTTTTATTTTCCTGTAATGCTATCTTCCCATTTAAACAATCCTACTGGCCAAGATAGTTATGTAATCTGCTTAGAAACCATTAACAAATCACAGTCAACACTGATTTAACCAAGGTGCTAATTCTGTCACAAAAAATAAAAATGTCAACAGATCTGGAAAGGAGATTATATAGTATGTACACTCAAGTTCTAGAAGCATGATTCTTAAACAGTGGTTAAAATTGTCTTGCTATTAATGCATTGCATTTGTGTACAGGAAAAAAAAAGTGCTTTCAAATTCATGTTTTTTTTTTTTTTGTCCATTGCATGTGGATGTAACCCTTACTGACTTTTGATTCAGAGTTCATCATAATGAATAGTGCCTACACTGCCTTGTGACACAGGCATGCATGAAGCAGACTAACAAGCTTCCTCTTACAGGCCATACCTATTGTCATCACAAGAGATGTTATCAAAGAAGGATTTGGTTTTGTCATAGTAGCAGTTGGGTCCAAGTGGATCTTCCTCATCTGCATTCCCTTCGCTATTTTGGGTGTCGACACCTGAGTCACCTTTGTCTTCCCCATTTATGGGCTTCTCTGGTTTCTCCAGTTTGTCTTCTGGAAAACAAAATTAAACAGAAGCCTTCCAGACCAACAGACTAACCAAAATAGCAATGTTGACTTATACCAAGACACACACACTCTTACAATACTGAGTGTTCAGAAATATGAAAAGCCCTCATAAATAGAATGTTTAAGTCAAATAATCTGACACACGAGTTAGGAAGTTTCACTGCTTCTGTCTCTAAGTTTAATATCCTCTATATTCTCTGTGGATTAAAAAACAACACAAAAAACCCACCACAGAACAAAGTTTCAGTAGAATACATTTAATAGTTACTTATTTTATAGCCTCCTACCTACCTCTTTTCCATATTTAAAAACTTAGTCATTCCTCCTACAAAAGCCAGTCCATGTTTTTTTGCTAATATTCACTACCCTTCTCTGTTGTCTTCTGACTCTGGTATCTCTTTTTGAGGCAGAGGGTATTCAAGCTATGCCATGAATTGACTATATGCTATATTCCTTTCCTAATAATACTTGAAGTTCTAACTGCAGTTTTGATTGGTACTGAAAAAAGCTGATAGTTCCACAGAACAACCTGTTATGATCCGTAAGTCTCATTACTAAATGCTTACATCTCAAAGCTCATGATGTCATGTGTGAACTTGAGATATTCCCCTCAGCCCTTTCACAACTCACACACTATCACTCACTCGGTCTCTGAGGTGTTTCTATAGTTCTCTATAATTAGATTTCCCTTTCTTATTATTCTGAAAAAAATAGTTTCAACAGCAAACTCATGACTTGTATGCCAACTCATTATCTAAAACTGATCCTGAAAAAGCAAGCACTAGAGAACGAATCCCATGGGATTCCACTGGTGATTTTTCTCTACACTGAAATTTGACCATTAATTTCTTCCTGTTAGCCAAACATTTACCCAAACAGGGAACTCTTTATTTTATCCTGTAACTATTTTGTCCAAAAAATAGTAGCAGCCATGTAACCTACAGGAAGCTGGTCACTAGAGAATGAGTTAATTAAAGCATAAGCCTGTCAGAAAATAAAACAAGGTCCACACTGCTAGCACTTCTAACTACTCCTGTATTTCTTTGGAAAAGGGTAAAAGCAAGGAAATGTCAGAAACTTTTAGAAATTGAAGCCCTCATGCATTCTCCAGCAAAGTTCTGATCCCAAACTCATGTTTTTGTTACTGCTTTTGATGTATTAGTAACTGGAAATATAAATACAGATTTTCCTTTACTGCATCTTCTCCAAAACTCCAGAGTACATTAACACTATCAGGACTGCTGCTCAAGTAATCTGCATTTTTAACTGACTGACTTGTTTAAGCATGCCATATTATTTGCCAGTTAAAATTCTTTCAAAACCCAAACTAAAATGTTAATCCGAATACTTAATGAAGTAGATGATCATAGTTTACTTGTCAACTGATTTTTTTCCCCATGACCACAAAAAAGACTTAGCAGGTTATACCTCTTAAAAATGGATTCTCCAAAGCAGCATTTAAACTTTGATCAGCAAGACATGCCTAATTTACCATGTTTAAATCTAACGCAAGAATTGGATTACCTTTTAGCTTAAGTTTACTATGAAATTCTCTATCAATTTCCTCCTTGTTGAATTGTGCATTTGCACTTTCGAAGTCGAAATCCTTCTCAAACTTCATTGGACCATCCCTCCTAATACCAAACCTTCCTCGGCCCCCTCGGTGACCTCCACGGCCTCTCCGTGCTGATGGAGCGCCTGGAACTAAAAAAAGGAAGATTCTGGAATTAAAAAAAAGCAAAATGACCACCACCACACACAAAAAAAAAAACAAACTTCCAAGATAAAAGTTTGGGACTTCATGCACCCTGCACTATTGTTGTTAAAAGTCCTGTTGGAGCAGCTTAAAAATTGTAAACTCAAAGTGAATACGGCAATGACACAGAAAGCAGAACACACTTGGGTAGTAAAAGACTTCTTAGAAGTCATAAAAAGCTTTCTGAAGAGATAATGTCTTTCCTGTCAACTATTTTTGTAGCAAGTTACATGCTATTATGTTTATTCACGAATCTATAAACATAACAGCATGAAATAATACTTTTCAATTTTTATTCAAGTCACTTAATATAGAACAACCACAAGATATTTTTTCTTCAATGTTGACCTTTTGTAGTTGTATTTACTCTGATCCAATGTGAACTTGTTGTTACCTACTACAAACAACTCCGTGAAAACTTTCTAAATACTTAAGTTCTATATTACTATATTCTGGACTGCAAGATTTCTGGACTGAGATTTCTGGATACTAAAAACAGTCGTCGTACTTCTCAAAATATACGTAATATTGTTGTTTCTTGCAGTCTTTTAAAAAAAATTAGTCATTGAAGTCTGAAACTAGAACAATAGCTATTTCTCAAAACAAGATTTACCAATTTGTCGTTTGCTTTCATTTCTGAGTTCATTTTCTGATCTTGAAACCTTGTGTGCTTCAGCTAAAGTTGGAAATAAAAAGATGATTTGTTTATCCAATTAGGTATTTTCTACCATACTTATGTATACAGCTATATAGTTCAGATTTTCAAAAAATCTAGACCTATGAATTTAAAATGAGTTTAACGTTTTAGAGAAAAAAGGAAATAACGCATGTTTGACTTTAAAAAAAGGTATATAAAATCCAGGCCTCTGCTGGCCAGTCTACTACTAATGGACAACAGGAAAATTCCTACGTGTTAACCTTAAAAAAAGCATTTCAGCTGTGTACAGTAGAAAAGAACCCACATGACAATTATCAAAAGCTACCTCGTCTGTGCTCTTGATTCTCTAGTGATTTTTGGCTAGCTGACACCATAGGTCTGGCTGGTACAGGACTCCTCCTCCCAACTGGTGCTGGAGTAGGCAAGTGGGCTGAAGCTGTTTGTACTGCTTGTTCCATGGTAGGGCTCCTTCTCAAATGATCCATCTGAGGGCTTGAACGACCTAAAATAAATTAAAAAAAAAAGTTATTTCTCACACAGGAATTTGAGTTACTGGTCTCAACCAATCTAGACTGACAGGTTTATCTGCCTTACCAGTCAAGACAGCTGTGTCCAAAGAAGAAATAAATATTTCTGCACCCTCAGATCCACTAATCCATCATGAAGGATATTTAGCAAATTCCCTTCCCCCAGTCTAAAAGAAAAAAATGGGTAGGACAATTAATCCCTACCAACACACATCCATGATGTGCATTTAGCTGTGGAATTAAATTCTTTGATTGACTGGAGGGATAAATACTCTTTCTGCTTCCCTGGAAAGCCAAGTGGAGAGTGACTGCTCCCAAAATCAGAAATATTGTTATGACACTGAAATTTCATTTCATCTAGCATAATGTTGTATGTTCACTACAAGATTATGAACAGTGATGGCTAGTGCCAGGCATAATGCAGATGAAGGAGCTGTAAAAGCTTCCCCACAAAGTGCTCTTCATACATTTTAATTTGCAGTGTGAGTGACTGGGGCCAGAAGCATGTTTAGAATGGAGACTTCCAATCTGACCAGGCAAATTTATGACAACACTAATTTCTCAACAGATCTATCTGTGTGGTAAGACTCAAGTCTCAAGATCTAAATGAAAAGAATAAGTAACCCATAAAAAATAAACAAAACAAAACCAAAAGAACAACACATGTATGATCGAAAAGGCAAACATTTTTAAAAGAAAATACACACAAAGAAACTTGCTGATGCCCCACTGCAAATTTTGTAGCAGAATGTCTGCTCATCTGGAGCATATGTCACATTAAATCCAAAAATCATAGAGGTTTTAATTTCACCTGCTGAAAACCAAGCTATACTTTTCCCCTCCTGAAACTAAATGCTTAGCATAATTAATTCATCAAACTAATCTATTTTCGGTAATCCATTCAACTATTCCTTGAAAACAGTCCTTATTTGTTCACAAACTTCAACTAGAATTTAAGAAAAGAGGGTTTCCTATAAGCAAAGTGTTTTGCCTTTTAACTTGACTGCAGAAACGTGAAAAGAACCATCAGTACTGTATGTTTGCACACACTTGTAGTCACAGCAATGACAACTGGAAGAGCAGGAAATAACGCCTTTTCGATTTTAAGGAGTAACCTTAGCACATTTTCATGACAAGTGAGGGTGAAGTTGCTTTCCATTTAGTTTTTTTTCCTCTTTGCCACTCAAAAAAACATCAACAATTATCCCTATTGCTGCTTCTCTCTTTCTGCAGTATTACAGAAGAAACTGTGCAGTTTCTATTACTGTTAAGCTGATTTAACTCTCAATGTCACTATCTCTACAGGCATTCTGGTGTGCTGTCAATATTATTTATGTAAATACACACTAATAAAAAACACTTTTAGGAATAAATATGTAAAAATTCTAGGTAGAAATTATAGGCTGAAAGACTTCACAATTCAGTAAGCATAAACTGTCTTGAGCTTTGTCATACTATCAATAAAACTAGGTATCAGATTTCCGTATGTACCTATTTGCTAAAATTATTCAATTGAATTAAATCTTACTCCTCAATACAGATGTTTTGAAAATAACGCATTGCTAACAGTTACCTACACAGCATACCTACATGTCGGAAAATACATTTGAAGAGCAAACACTCTGTGTTGTGTTCTCTTAATACCCCACGTTTTCATGACAGAATTGAGCTGTTTGGTTAACATTTCTGGCAACAACCTAAATTGCAGGGATTGAGAAAATGACTGGTCAAAAGCTAAAACTGGAAAACAAATAATAGTCAAAATGATTTACCTTGAGACATCTGTGTTTTTAGTGACCTTGCATCTGTTGTAAATGCAGAACCAACTGCAGTGCTTTGGGACATGCTAGCACTGGCTGAAGAGTCTGTTCCAAAAGACGTTAAAGAACCTCCTGCTTTGAAAGAAATAACACAGTTGTAAAAGCCGTTCTAGACTTTCCTCTATTTTTTAATTTAAACTAAATGATTAGTGAAGCCATATTATGCAGTCGTTCTCAAATACACAGAACACTTGCTCCCCAATGCCAACTAAGTTTAATGTGCATATTCTTAACAAGTTGGTAGAACTGTATTATCTAGCTGGTTTTTATTAAAAAATAAGATAACACTGATAACTTTAACATCACAAGCGCTAACATAGCATGGCCATGATAGCACCTTACAGAATAATGCACAAATGCTATTCAGATGTATTTCAACTTCCTATCTTTCAAACAAAAATATGACTGTCAACTTTTATTTACTGGTACCAAGTTATGGCCAGTTCTTCAGCCATATGACTTTCATATGACTAGCATTTTCCCTAAAAACAGTAACATTGTCAACATAACAGTTACACAAACACAAGTTTGTGATAAAATAAAAGGTGGAACACAAAAAAGACATCTGAAACTTCATAGGAGCACCTCTGTTCTCTCATCTCACTCTCAAAGATGAAGGCTTTCACCCTCAGGATTACTGCAAGCTATTAGCTGCATTTCACTAAACAAACACTTCACTAAATAAACATAGGAAAGAGTGCTAAAGATCAACTTATCTAAAATACGAATGAACTTTCTGATTATACTAGGAAAACACACTTTTATTATCATGGAAGATTAAAAAATAAGTAAATTCTGAAGACTTAAGACCAAAATTCAGAGTTTTTAGTATTTTAACTACTTTCAAAATTTTCAGCCATTGCTGTGACACCAGTCAAGTAATATCCATTGCATTACCATACTCTATCACAGCTGCACTTGTACCAGTGCAACACACACTAGTTGCTAAATTGGTATTGCACATAAGGCCTCAACTTTCTTTCCTGGCCCCAAAATTCTCATCTTAAAACAATGATGCATCTACTTCACCTCCGCGCACTGAATGCGAACAAGATAAGCTTCATGCCTATTTTGTTTCTTTGTACAGTCATATGTGCTGGATTGGTTTTGTTCTTTACTGCTGAGAACATAAACTGAGTTCTCTTTTTACTTCAGAAACTTTAAGGGAGAAATGTAATTTGTTTGGTAAGTCTTAGAGTGTATCTACTATTAAATCTACAATGGAAAGGAGCAACACATGCAACTCACAAATACTTAAAGCAATAGATTTTGTGCCAAGCTAACATCTCATGAATAGTTAGAAAACTGTCCTGGCACATGAACTGCTGAATAATCCAAACCCTTGGTGAAGGAACACGCTACCTTGGTCAGTCTAGGAAACCAGATATCCACAGCACAGCTATGAGGCTTTTGTAGAGTTGCTGCCTCTATCACTTACGAAATAGAAAGAATACAAGATGATAATAATGAATATATATATATATCAAACAACAAATTTGTGAATACATGAACCTTTCCCCACTCATCCCTTTGAGGGCATTTAGTTCTCAATCATACGAATGTTTTGATTTGTGGTGCAAAGGGCATGAAAAACCCACTATTCTTCAGCTGAACTGTGGGACTGATACAGACTGAAGACTTTGGATCTGCCATTAGGATAAAACATCAATGGACTATCACACACTCATCGCTGTCTACATACACACATGGAACTTCACTTGCAGGAAAACACAAAACGTTAAAAATGAACATACCAACTCCAACAGCGCCAAACTGCTGTCCCACTAGCGGGCTTGGACTAAACTGACTGTACGCAGGCATTCTGCCAAAAGGACCATAGGACCCCACAGACTGGAATGAAGATGTAGTTGAAGATCCTAGTGAAGACTAAAGACAAAAACACAAGAAGTAGTAAACAGCTCTGCAAGGCAAGAAAGGCAGAAGCTATTCATTAAAATTTACCCTAACACCACAACTATGGCTAGTAATACAAAGAAATCGTTAACATTCAAGAGCTTGTTTTAACATCAAGACTATAACCATTTCAGTGAAGAAAAGACAACAAAAATAGTGAATTATGCAGATTATTCTGAATGAAAAAACAATCAATAGCCAAAAACATTTTTACAACTACATATACAGTTTAGAAAATGCCTTCCAATGCTACAAATCTGTGAAAACAGTACCCTAAAACTTGCAATCTTCTCTGGAGCCTCAGAAACTGAACTTTGCTTTTCTCCAATACCTCTATAAGGTTTTGTTGGCAAATATGAAAAATGTCGCATATTTTACCTAAAGTTTTAAAAACCACATGACCAATGTAAGGCCCTGGCATACTGAAGGAGAGTGGGCTTATTACTACTATTGTGATGAGCAGTAACACAGTTCAACAGATCTCAAAGAACACAGACAGAAACAGTTGCATCAGATTCAAAAAAAGACCTTAGAGGATTACAAGTATACACCTCAAAAAATTCTCAAGATTTTTACCTTATAAAATAGCTAAACACCAGAAATGAATTAAATTTTGTGTCCAGCGTGTTGTACTAGAGTTGGATTTCAACTTTGATTTTCAGTTACAGATAGGATCCAAAAGAGGAAAAAAAAGTCTCTCCTTAGTCCTTTACACTGGATTGTGAATTTAAAAGCAATGAAGTTCTTAATTTTTAAGCACTCTCCGTTAAAGAGCTCTTTAAACTACTACGTTTTATTTTAAATGTTTATTGCTTAGATATGTTTTGACTTACCTGAACAATAGCAGGGTCCTGTGGCAAAGAACACTGAGGCTTTGGTGGTTCACAGACAGTTAGGTCTTTAATGTCACTACCACGGAATATAATATACTCAAAGACTTCATCGCGAGGCGGTATAGGTCTATCAGTTGGTCTATCTTCTGTACCAAAGGAACGAACTGCACAAGTGGAAAGGCGAAAAAAAAGAACAAAACAACCCTCATTTAACAAAAAGATTTCCAATATGCTGTAAAGAGTTCTAAATAATAAGAATAACATTTTGTTGAGCAAAACAGTCTAACAAAGTATATTCATTACCATTATCAACTGCTCAGACAGAAACAAATAATTTGATCTTATAAATCTCAGTTAAAATTCAAGTTGAAAGATGCCTTTTCAGTTCTTTACTTAGACATGTCTTCCACTACCAGTCACAGGTTGAATATTCCAATTGTTTTGTGAAGATGAAGGGAAGCAGCATTTTTATTTATTTATTTATTTATTTATTTATTTTAACATTAACACTCACTGGAGATTAGTTATAGTTTCAGGAATGCCAAGTAGCAACAAAGGTTGCTAAGTCCTACAAATCAAGGACTACATGACTTCGCATATTTCATATTATGTGTTTGCAAGTGAGGAAAAATCTTATGCTAATACTACTAGAAATTAAGATATTACAGATGACCCAAAGCAAAGTATTTCTTAATAGATTCAAGAATGTGAATCAAGATTTAAATTGAAAATTAGTATCTCTGTAATATGTGTAGACAGTTTTCACTAAACAGAACGTATTTTGCTCATTAGTGTAAGTTTCATACGATTTACATCAAATTAAGTAAACTCACTGGGGTAGAATTATCTTCCTAAGCATGCCCACATAGTATGCCACATACATTAAATTTATTTTTATGTACTTAGTTGAATTCCAACAATTTTCAGATTGCATAATGATGGTTATTATGCTCTTCCCTTTCCCCTATGTATAATCACTACTTGCATACATGGATAGTATCACTTTACTTTCAGTACACTCTCCAAGGCCTCTCCTCACCTTAAGATTGCCAACCCTTGCTGAATATAAAATGGAACAATAAAAAAACCAAACATGTCTGTAAGAGCTCGAGTTTTGTGAGCAAAAATTGAACAATGAATTGAAAGAAATTGAGAAGAATAAAATGTTAATACCATTCTACTGAACATCAACTTGTATCAGCTTCAACAATCCCTCACAACTGTCTTTGCTTCACCATTTTAAGCAATTTTTGTTTGCACTGTAAGATAGAGGTTATGCTGCAAAAACATCTGTATTTTGCTTGAACGCATCAACAATCTGGAGACATCATTAGGCACTTATTTACAGCCATAAAATCTCCAGTTAAGAAAAGCAGAGCTTCCTGTACAGTTGTACAAAGCAATATCAAGTCATTTCTCAGGCTGTACCATCTTCCATCACTGTTTTTCTTCTAGTACGGCATGAACAGAACTTAACAGTCAAGTATTTTTTTTTGAGAAGCATAGCTGAGGGTTACAGAGATCATTCCACACTATAATGAAAAATAAAATTAAGTTGTTACAAATATTTAATTCACACTTGTATCATCTACTGTCATCTATTAAGCTGAATGTAATCAACTTCTCTGTTTCTATGCATCTAAAAGTTTGCTCTGAATGCTACTACAGAGAGTGTTTAAAAGCTGTCAAAAGGCAAAATTGTGTTAAGTGTCTTCTCTCTCTACAGAAAAAGACCAAGTTATGTGAAGGTAAAGAATTGGTAGAAATTAATTCAAAAGTAACACAGAACAAATCAACATTATCATTTGGTTGTGTGCTTTACTGCACACAGTTCATTCTGCTGCTTTTTATTCAGACCCTTCAACTTCAGTCTTGACCGAAGATCCAGCTTCAGTTTCTGGCCATCCTATATACCCTATTAATTAGTTAACTAGTTAATTAACTTGGCTCTTCATTACATCATTTGAACTGCAGTCTTGGCAAGTATAACAGAAGTCGATTTTCCATTGGTTCTCTGTTCCACACTGAGATGGTTGGTCTAGTAGCCATTTTGCCTACAAAGGTGCACAAAAACAACCAGGCTGTGATCAGTAAGTTACTAAGTATTTCTACTTCCTAGCAAAAGTGAAGGAACTAAACAGTAGTAATACCACAGAAAGGGGTAGAAAACTAGAGGAACACATTTAACCTTTATATAGAAGAACTCATCTGATCAGCTATGGAAGAAGCCTGTTTTGAAAGCACTTCCCTTGTAAATCAGATCTATGCTATGTGCCTAAGTATATTAGCATTAATACCAACAACACAAGATACCTGGGAATTACCTTTCTCCATTCTAAACTAATGAAGAAAAAGTGAACAACTTAACTTCCGTCCACTAACAAGTTATGAGAGGAAAAGGTATTCTATCATACGTCAACAAGGACTTGTCTTTCTTCACGTCATAACGTAAACTTCAAAAGTTATTTCCAACACCAAAAATTAGAATTCATCTGTAACAGATTTAATTGTCTATACAACTAGACCAAGACACAGTTAACATCATCTATGGTTTTGCAACAAAACACATCAAGAGCTGCTATTAAAAGTTTGGGCTTTTTTTTTTCCTCCACCTCTTCCCTGCCCCAAATCAAGCCAGTTTTAGGGCAACTTGTTTCAAAATACAAAACCCATGTTGCCCAACAGATTGCATACCCATTCCCAACAGAAATAATTTCCTCCAACTTCGTCTTCAACCTTTCTCTCTCACCCCAAAGCAATGAGAGTAAACACCCTGAGTCTGGTTTCTCTTGGAAGCAAGGAACAATATGGACTATTCAATGTTTTTGATGTATCTATCCCAATTAGGTTCTTCATATACTGGTATAACAGTTTTCTGTTACTTTTAATAACTTCCAAAGAGATATCTGTCTTTACAGTTTCTTCTTTCCTAGACTGGATTAGGATTTAACAGAATCTGAAGTCATCAGAGCAAAGATCTTAATATTAAAGGTGATCAATACAGTAGAATATTCAAAAGAAACAGCTTTTACCATAATTCTGCATTATCAGAAATACTAAGATGCAGAGTATCAAAAAGATAAGGTACTGGAGCAGCAGCAGTCTTAGAGCTCTGTCCAGCTCACTCTCTTGGGGTATTTCCTCAGACTACTTCCTTCCTCCAGAACAAGGTGCAGTAGTTCATATATAGCAAAATACTGAAGAGTGAGAGGAAATGAAAATAAGCACATGAAAAATAACATCATCTTACAACATTTACCAGGACTATGGTAAACTCATTCAATCTTACCTTGCCAATTAAAAGTTGTGGCTTTTTTTTTTTTTTTTAAATGAGCTAAACTGGTTTATTGACTTGCAAACAAAAACCTATCATCATAATATTAAAAGCAAACTTATTTTGACCAACCTCAATGTTACAACTACATACCCTGTTTTAATACCTATTACTATGTTATACTAGTATGGTATCCAAGGAAACCACCGCAACTCTCCCTATCAGTTAACAAAAACAATCACCTGTTGGATGACAAAAATACTGTTAATCAGAAGCCACACTTTACTAGCAAAAGAGGATTCTGTTCCCCTTTAATGTGAATTATTGCAAATATGCAGTTCAGTCAGTCTCTGCACACAGCTCCAAGAGAGTCTCACCAGCCTTACTTTGGATGTATCACATAGATGCAGAAACCAGTGCTTCCCCGCTCTTAAGGGTCCCACGAGATGTTTGGTGACAAAACTGAGGCCACCTCTACCAGAGCAGTTCACTATATCTCTCTTCAACACCTCACAACCCTTTCCCTGCACACCACTGAGGTAATTACTAAAGTGAAGGACACGCACCTTCAGAAACAGTAACTCATTCCTTACTTACAGGAGTGTTGTGTTAACAGGGAGATAAGGTATGAGGAAAGCAGACAGGAGTGGGCTTTGACAAGAGGAACCATTCTGCTGTGACACACTATGCATAGGGCTGGTTTGGCACACCTGCCTTTAACCTCAAGATGTTGGGGGAGCATGCAACTTAACAGACCCTGAAAAACAACATCATACAAATTTAATAGAACTACCCCTTCCTTTTCTGTACCTACCCTTGCATTATAGGGAATACTCAGATCTTCACACAAATTTAACTTGATTCTATCTTCATTTCTGGCTCTTTCACACGATTAATATTGTGTAAAAGTCTAAAAGAAAGGGAAGTTTTCTCTTGCATGCATCATTAGACAATGGAAAATACAGGTGGCTGAACATGTCAGAATTTTAACTACTTATCAAGTGCATGAATGCAGCTTCATTAATAGCTATTAATTATAATGGTCCAAATGCAACTCCAACCATGAATCCCCAACACCTGATTAAGTGAAAACTTATATGTTATATCAGAGAGACTCTCTCATTTTCTTATACTCACATTCCCTATGGTTGGCAGGGAACAAAGCCTCTTCTGAACCAATATGATTGTTCCTACAGGGCCTACCTACATTAAAAATACCTCTCCTTAAGTCAGTGCCTTGGAACAGAAAGCCATTATGTATTATAAGGCTGAAAGATCACAACTACTTTTTAATGCTGCAACATGCAAGACCAACCACGATCAGACACAATTATTTTACAGCTCCTCCTAGGTAGGACAGCAAGCACCACAGTGAGGAAGTCTTTATGCCTTCTATCTGTGGCTTGCAGTCTGTTCTGAAACTGGTTGGACTCAATGATGGTTTAAACAAAAACAAGAAAAAGTGGAACTGGAGGCACATTCCAAACTAATTTAATTTGAAACTTGAGAATACAAGTGGGCGTTTTTTGTTTCCAATCACTAGCTCTAAGAAGGTGGAAATCCAAAGAAAACATATGCACCCAATAATATACAAAAACATCAGAAAAAATAGCTAACTTGCTCAGCATTTGGAATTCAGTGTCATCTAGACAGCAGTTTTTATTTAAATAACGACAAACTTGCACAATTTCTGAAAGGATCCATTGCCTTCCATCATCAGCCGTATGTTATACTCAATACTTCAACAGTTGCTATCTGCCTCTAATTCACAAGGCCACAACTTTCACTACTGAAAGGATCACAGCTTTGTAAATAAAATTCTGGCTAGAGAACTAGAAAACACTGCCCCTCAGTAACTGAAGACTACAGTCTGTATTCTCTTATCAACCCAAAAATCATACTTCTGCCCAAACCACAAAAGATTTAAGACAGATTACATTCCACACGCACACCCTCCATCAGTTTAACCTCAGACTTCAGTTTAGCCTACTTAAGCCCAACTGCCAGACAAATCTGTAGCTATTCAAGAACAGATTCTATCCCTGCTTTTGCACTTCATGTCAAAAACAATTTCTTCTATTTCAGTTAGGAAAAAATAATAGTAACCTGTCATGCACTCAACTCAGGTAACAGTCACACGAAGCCAACTACAGAGTGGAACAAACTGGAAGCAACATTTTTTTTTCCCAGACAGAAAACGTTTTATCTGTGGTAAAGACCCCAGTAAATAGTTTTGGTTTGACTTCTGATCTTACCACAGAAATAGATAAATATTACCCAATTGACATTTTTACAGCTACAGACACTTTAGAAGGAAGATGCATTTTTTTCTTTTACAAACAGTCCCAGCCATAGCTAACCACACTTGTCACCTTATATATACATGCTATTATACCACACGCATATGACCTAAGCCTTCACTTATTCAAAAGCCTGAATATACAGCTGAACACTTTGTTCACGAGCACAGTGAGTTGTTTCGCAGTCTAACATGGTTGTTATCAGCTTCCAGATTAATCTCGAGATTTTTAGTTCCCAGTAGCCTAGAAATACTGGTTTATTCTCTTCTGAATCATGGCACTGTCATTACAAAACACACATTCTTCAGCTAACTCAGCCAAGTTTTATTAAAGCAAATTTAATGGTTTAGATTTACATTTCTGATGAGAGCTACAGGAAGAGAGTAGATTAGATTTGTAACTGTAGTTTGATCCATCTTAAATAAGTACACTTTGGCAGATGTGCCATGACATGACTTAATCACTCCCGAGAACTCATGCAAGATCGGCTTGGTCAGCACTAAATCTGTCTAATTTACAGTAAGACAAGCTCCTCAAGGATGGGATTCTAAGTGCTTTTGTACAAACCTTAACAATCGTAATATTAAACTGGAATTTCTAAACTTTTTTTTTTTTTAATCACAGTGCTCATCACCTTTTCATGTTAAAAAAAGCTATCCGTCCTTTTAAAACACATAATTCAGTTCCAGCAAGGTAATTCAACCTCAAGGCAACTTTAGAAATAAGTAAGATCACATCATGAAGGCTAAATGGTCTGCAAATGAACTACGCAAGCCAACCAAACCTACTATAAGGCGTTTCAAAGCATACATGCAAGAATTCACAAGACAAAGCAATGCATTTTTTAAATAATAATTGTCCGTATACTTGGTGGTGGGAGCCGCCTTAAAGTGACATGGCACACAAACAAAAATTACTACAGATGCCAATGAGAGATGAAAGGAAACTGCTACGATATAAACTCCACAGACCAACTATATATATACACTAATCATATAAAGAAATCTATAGACTGTCATGAACCTAAAATGTTAAGTATGCCATATGAAACGGGAACAGAGGCTTGGAATATTCTCAGTGCCAGAAATTTAGTTTACACAAAGAGCAGTTTTTGGATGAACTCTCTGCTTTCATATATGCATCTAGATTATTTAACCACACAACAGAGTCAAGAATTGTAAATTAAAATACCACCAGGTTTTGCAGAATAAATAAAAGATTAAAACGGTATTAAAAACTCTTATTTTTTGACCTGAATATTGTACTTTGACTGAGATGGCTAACAGACTTGTGTTGAGCGCACATTATCACACACAAGGAATGGTGACGTCCTTCATGTGGCCATTTTTAAAAACTTTCCCCCACTCCCTAGTGTCCAACATTCTCACGTTGTAAGCACATTCTCCTAACATGCACATACGCACTTTGGCTTATATATTCTCAAGCCCGTACCAGCACAGAATTTTGATCTATACAGTGCCATACATACAGTTCACGATGAGCTTCTGAAGAGCTCTTTGTTGACAATCTAGCACCCATAGTATCTCCTGCAGACCTCAGCTGTCTCCTACTGCAGGACGCTAAAGAGTTGAGCAGTACGCGGCCCCAGACCCTTTAGATCCGGAATCCTTACGATGCAAAGTCGTCCTTCTGCCTGCCCCACTTCCTACTTTGGTAACTCAGAAGCGCTCCCACCGCTGAGCTCTGCGTACTTTTCCTCCACCAGCACCTCTTTAGCAGCCCTTCCTTCCCTCGTCCTGACCGGGGCACCGCTCCCAGCTCCTTTTGACGAGGCCGCAGCCGGGATGGGGGTTCCCGGGGGCGGCGGCACCAGAGGCCGCGCCGCGCTCTCTGCGCTGCTCCCCGGCCCCTCGCTCGCTTCCACCCCCGCTGCTCCGGGCGGGAGGCCGTGCCTGCGGCCCAAACCGCTCAGCTCCCGGCCCCCCCGGCCCGCCCTCGGCACCCGGAGCCCCCTCGTCGCCACACGGCTCCGCCGCCGCCCGCCCCGCTCCCGAGGCGCGGTTGGGCCTCCAGGCCCCGGTCCTCGGCTCCGCCAGCTCCTCACCCTTGGCCAGCGCCACGGTGGAGTTTTCGGTGTCGATGGTGTAGAGGATCCCCTCATAGCGGATCTCGGCCTTGGAGATGAGGCTGATCTTGCTGCCGATGTAGGGCGTCCCCCCGCTCATGGTGCTGCCTCCTCGGTCAGGGACTCCCCCCTCCTTCCCTGCCGAGCGTAAACAACTAAACGAGCCCGCCTCGGAACCGCGGCAGGCGCTCTCCTCCTCTCGCTTCGAGGCCGACCTCCCGCCGATCCCCCAGCGCCGGCTCCCCCCGCGCAGACTCCCTCAGCACAGCCCGCTCCTGCAGCGCCCTGAAGCTCCCAACATGGCAGCCGCCTTCATCTTCCCTCAGCCGCTCCCCCCCCTTCGCCCAGGCCGCGAAATGGATGCCGGGAGCGGCGGCGGTCTCGCGAGAAGTGCGGGGGCGGGGAGAGCAGGGGCGGGGGCCGCCATTTGGGCTGCCCGCGAATTTACCTCAGGGGCTCTGAGGGGCGCTTGGTGCCTTTCACTGGGTTGTGGGGTGCAGGGACGCTCGGTGCTTTTCCACCTGGCTATGGGGTGCACGAATCGTTGGGCTCAGCCTTATTGCTTTTTTTTTTTTCTGGGGCTCTGCGGGTGCTGGGGCTCCCCCTCCCCGTAGCCTGCTCCCTGCCCTAGCCTGGGAGCAGCGGGGGCGGTGTGCCAGTCAGGTGGGTAGATTTGGGTAGGTTTGGGTAGGTTTGTTCAGTCATTTAGAGAGCTGCAGAAGTCTAAGGGACAGTAGCTAGCCAGCTCCTGTTTCAAGGGGAATTCCTTTTGCTCAGGTGGTGGTGTTGATAGTCAGATCTTACGAAGTGAGGCAGTTGTTGATGAAACTATGACTTTAGTGTGGAATTACACCTGGAAAAAATATCCTTTTAGGATAAACAACTTGTGATTTTTGTGAAACAACAGGCAAACAACTTGTGATTTTGAGATTGCACTTTGCTTGTATGCCTTATGTGAAAATCATGAATGAAGCTTCATGTTGGAGACGTAGCATGTTAAAACATGATACTGCCGCAGGGCTCCTTTTTCAGATTTGCAAGCTAGGAAATTACATGCAATAAAAACTAACATCTGAAAAGGGTACTTAATAGACTTTGTTACAGCAACTGAACACTAATATGTTGTAAGGGTTCAGCAAGTAGTTTGTTCAAAATACGACTTTGAAACACAACAGCAAGCCAGATTTTTCTGGAAGAGCTTGGGTGTTACCAAGAAGGAACCATGCTAGATTTCTGGAAGTTTCATGCTCATGTAAAACTGTTGGTGAAGTCATGGAGGGCCTTAATGCCCAAGGGCTATTACAGCCATACGTTTCTAGGATGTGGTGGGCTACTGAAAGAGACTGGATGCACATGGCCATATCAAGTCCATGGGAGACAACTGTTGAAAATCAGCATCTGTAACACAGCTCAGAGTAAAGCTACTGTTAAGACAAATAAGGAAAAATACCTTGCCTAAATGATACTTAGGATTCAGGATTGGATTTTTTCCAGAGGAATTAGAGAATTTTGTCAACCAGCAATGTATAAATGTATTGTGGCATATTACCACAATATGGCTGTTTCTATACTTGACTTGAAAGGACATTAAAATTTTTTCAGGCTGATGACTGAATAGCAATTTAACAAATTTTGTGGTAGATTTTCTTCTACAGGCAATTTTAAAATAAGATTGGAAGTTTGTTGTTGTTGTTAGAAATATGACTATTAGAAAAATATCAGGAAAAGTTCGTATTTGAAGAGGTCACATGAGATCATCACAGTTGCTTTGAAAATATTATTCTATACAATTTAGCTCCTAAAAATGAAGAGCAACAAATTTATTCAGAAATGTCTTCTGTACTTTTCTGTGATGAAAAGTGTATGTGACAAAGTGACTTTTCTGTGTGAAAAGTGACTATTTGAGAAAGATTTTTATGATGAAACGAATATGGCAGTTCACAGAGATCCTGAACTTCACAACTCTCATTCACTACAAAAAAGTGCAAGCCAAAAGCCAGTTTGAGCAACAAATTTATATACAATATCATGTCATCAATTTTTGACTTGAAAGGAGTCTACTGTGTATCAGTATGTTTTATTAAATGAAATATTCTATTATACTTCCTTCTGTGTGTTTATATATATAAAAAGGTTGAATTAAGAAGAGGTGAGTGGGAAGAAAGAGGAATTCATGTTTTACTGATTACCCACCCACAAGTGTACTTTAACATTGTAATTAAAAGCAGGTCATTTTTGAAGTTTTGAAATCTGTAGTATAAATCATGACTTGCCATTTTCCCGTGACAGGATTACTTTTTGTCTTCTAAAGTTGCATAGCAATAAAGCTTTCCTTTAGGGTGTTTTTTAATGGAGACAAAAGTTTAATGGCGAAGTGTGTTAGAAAAATATATGATAAAAACATTTTTCACAGTCAGGACTAGATGCAGAATTGTGTGTGTAACTCCATTCTTTTATAAAAACTGTGGAGATAGCAGTATGCAAATTCCAGGTCAGGGCCTAGTAAGTGAAAGAACCGTGACATCTTTTCTGATTTAAAAAATAAATTTGTAAAGTATGGGATGTCTTTAAATGCAGGACAAAGTAATGTTAGATAGACTTTACAAACCTCAATTAATATTCTTTATTTTTGTGCAATAGCAAATCAAGCAATTATCTACTTTGAATCAAATTTCCAGGTAGAAATGTTTGTTAGAATGTAATTCACTTTTAGCCTTCCATAAAAGCAATGCTCATTTATTAAGCAAATTTTTGATGTGTACATCTCCTAAGAACGGTCCTGTACTGTTTTTCACATATACTACTGTGCATTCACATCTCCCATTTATACATTCCAACTACCCCTTCATGCCTTCATTCTTTTACTGGCCACTTTAAGAAATACACACTAGTTTAATTTGATTTTTAATGTTTAAACTTACCTAATTAAGCTGGCACAACCTTGTTTGTATATGTGTAATGCATTTTAGAAGTGGTTTATTTCATCACAAACCTGTTTTGTAAAGGAAAAAAAAATGCAATCAGGAAAAACTGCCCTGAATATGTAAACTGCATTGAAAGCCAATGGCTGGTAACAAACAATTTACTAACAGTTTAGTCTTGTGGCTCAAGCCAAGTCATACAATGTATGACTTAACAGACTGAGCCTGGGAATGGAGAACAGTTGTGTGCATGGGTGTGCTGTGAGCTCTTCACTCTTTTCTATTAGTGCATTGTGCACTGAAGGTAGGTCACTCACCAACGCACGTTCTTCTATTTTGTAGAAAATGAAGAAATCACTAAGAAGTCACTATTTTAGGCCACAGAGTAGCAGCTCAAATACATCCAAGTTTGACATCTATGCTTTTGAAGGCTAGCAGAATCTAAGCTGTTTTCTGCTGGCAGCTCCAAGAATATGTATGTTTTTTAAATCAATTGTGTGCAAGAACAGCTTGAATGAACTGTGAACAGTGGTTACTCACACTAGCAAAATCATTTATTCTGAAGGTCCCATCAGAGAAACTGCCCTGTCATTTGCCAAAGAAATCATGGGTTAAGGCCACTTTTCTTTTTACACGGCATTTCTAAATGTACGAGGCAAGCACTGATGGGGAAAAGAGTGTATAGAAGAGCAATGGCAAAGGTGTTATTAACAGAATAAACTACCTCAAATGTTCAGTGGGGATAGTGAGGGAACGCTGTGGCAAGGCAGCTTCTGCAATGATACAAAGAAGTTGGTTTTGGTTCACGAGTCTTCTGTTAAGTGTCCACATTAGGAATGGTATTACCATCACCATTCCAGTTGTGGTAAAGCAGTAGTTTGGACATAAGTGTCTAAACCTAAAGCAGACACAGCAGTGCAGGGTGCAGGTATCCTGCCCGTATCTTAGCACTTCAAACAGCTCCGGTAGCACTTGAAGCTGTCTTTGAAGAAGTCAGCGTATGAGGCAGCTGAGCCACTCACAGCCTGTGCGCGGGCTTTCAGCTCTCCCTACGCCTGTGGAAAATCCTGTGCAGGCTGGAATTACTCTCAGGGTATTACAGCAGCCCTGCTCACAAGGTAACAGGGCAGCGGGACGCTGCAGAGGGCGAGCTCAGCACCCCGAGCCCCAGCAGCCCCTCAGCACCTGCCCAGGGACGCTTCCCGCGGCCGATCCCTCACACAGCCCCGCCAAACGCACAGCCCCGCCCAGACCGGGCGCGCCGCCGGCCCCTTCCCCACACCCTGCCGGCCGGGGGCCGCGGGGGGGCTGCGGATCTCACCGGGAGTCCCCGGGCCCCGAAGGGAAGGGCCGTGGCGGGGCCGTGCCGGGCGGGATCCCCCCCCTCAGCCTCCGGTCAGCCCGCGGGGCCCCCGCGCCCCCTCCCCCGGCGGCGGGGGTGGGCGGCCCCTCCCAGCCTGCCCCGCGCGCGGCAGAGGCCGGGCGCGCCTGCGTGCTGCGCCGCCGGCTCCCAGCTCAGCGCAAGATGGCGGCGGGCGCCTCGGACCCCCTGGAAGAGATGCTGCTCTTCTCCGAGGAGGTGGACGAGAAGGCGGTCAGCGACCTGGTGGGCTCCTTGGAATCGCAGCTGGCCGGCGGCCGGGGCTCCGCCGAGGCGCCCCAGCCCAGGACCTCCGCCCCGTCCCAGCAGCAGCAGCCGCAGCAGCAGCAGCAGCAGGGGAGCCTAGCGGGGGGCAGCAGCCCCGTCCGGCAGCAGCAAGGGCACCCCGCTCCTCCCCCGGCCCCGGCGGCAGAGGAGGCGGCGGGGCGCCCCGGAGCCGCGGAGAGCCGAGCCCCTGCCCAGGGGCCGCTCCCGTCCCCGTCCCCCCCGGCGGCAGCGGCGGTGTCGGCGGCGGCGGCGGCGGCAGGGCGGGGAGTGAGTGTAAACAGTAGTAGTGTGCAGCAATCACATGGAGCCGCTCTCCTCAGCGGCAGCAGCAGCAGCAGCAGCCCCGCCGCCCCCGCCCCGCCGCAGCCCGCCGGCCCCCCTGCCCAGCCTGTCACCACCACCACCACCACCCACCCCCACGCGGCTGCCCGGGACGCGGCCAGCCCCGGCCCCGGCGGCAGCCCGCCCGCCGCCGACTGCCCGCCGCCGCTGCGAGCCGGAGCCGAGGCCGCGGGGGGGAGCGGGGCGGGGGGCGGCGGGCGGCGGGGAGCCGAGGAGGAGGAGAGCGAGGAGAGCACCGCCGCCGCTGCCTCCTCGACGCCCTCCTCGGCGCTCCCCGGCGAGGCGGCGCCCAACGGGGAAGGCGGCGGTGCCCGGCCGGCGGCGGTGCCCCCAGTCAGCAACCATCAGAGCCGCGGCAGCGCCGACGCCTCCCCGGCGCAGCCCAAGCCCCCACACGGCCCGCTCCCCGCACTAAACGCACTCGGCAACTCCGCCAGCCCCGCGCCCGCCGCCGGCGCTGCCACCCCGCCGGGACAAGGCTCGGTCGCCAACTGCGCCCCGCCGCCCTCCGCCGCGGTGGCGCCCGGCGGCGGCCCCAAGCCCGCGGGCGTCGCCAAGGCGGGCGCTGCGCTCCCCGCCGCCCCCCAGGCGCTGTCGCCCAGGCCGGCGCTGGGCGCTGCCCCCAGGATCGTGGCCCCCCAGCTGATCGTCAGGCCGCCGCAGCAGACCACCATCCAGCTGCCGCCGGGCTTCACGATACCGCCGGGTAAGTGGCAGGGCGGCGGCGGGCTCGCGGCTCTTGGCTGACCCGTGTTCTTGGCCGAGGTTTTTCCAAGTTGCCGTTTTCCCGCTGCCCGGGGTGCCGGGAACACGAGAAGAGGCAAGTCCGAAGGCAAGTCCTACCCAAGCGGCTGGCCTTCAGGAGGATGTGATGGGTATGGGACGTGCTGCGCCTATCGCGAGTAGTTGTGGCTGGTGTTGGGTGAGTAACTCCTTTCCTTCTATTAGGGAGAGTGACGGACAGGGTAAGTTATTGAGTAATGCTGTGGTAACCAGCTGTGCACCACAAAAGTCTGGAATGTGTTAACTAGGAATAATTTTATGTCTGTGTTGTGTGAGAAAACTTTCCTGTTTTCAAGAAGTGTCTTCAGATGTGAACCAGGTGACCAAATGCAGGCTAAATTATCTAATCTAAAACTTTTCATTTCAGCATGTGTGATCGTATCATTCCTTGCCGCATACGGGCAGTCTTTACATCACTGGATTTTCTTTCTACCTCTGAAGTAACCCTTACGTTCTGTTTGTCCACCTTTTAGTTTCTTGATTTTCTTTATTGAAAATGTAAGTTCAGCAGGTTGCTAACAAAACACCACAGCATCTCTTCATCATGATGATTCCTTCTTGACTGCGTTTTGCTTATGTGGAATTTTGAAGGGTCGTAGTCTGTGCTCCTCTACTTAGATTTTCACATTGCAAAACGTTGGCAAGTTTGTTACATCTTCTTTTAGGTGGATTAACGTTTAAAGATTTTTTTTTTGGGCTATTGATATCAGCAGTGTTGTAACACCTGGAGATACCGATATCTGAAATAACATATTTCTTTCTCCACATTTCTTAAAATAGTTGATATTTGTTAACCAAGGTAAATAGAGCAAAAATGTGATAGCATAGAAACTTGCTTTCAAGTAGACTTTTAGTAGTGGTCTGTTTGACCACAGTGTATGAAACTCCAGCTCCAAGTTCAAATGCTCCAACTAGATAAAGCTTAGTGGTTCCATGGAGACCTAACTTGACGCAGATAAGAGCTTATTTAAAAAAAAAATGAAATTGTTGCTCTTCAGATTGTATTAGGGACTTCAGCCTTTGATTTGCCATTGTTAATCTGGGATTTCCCATTGTTAATACTGAAAATAATGTGTATCGTAACTTTGCACACTGTTTATAAAGTTCATTGCCTGAAAACTTTCTTCTGCTACTTGATTTTTAAATGGAAGAGGAAAACAGAGCCTTTGAAAGCAATATTGTCAAAAATTTAAAAAATGTTCTGGAAATAATAGTGTAGAAAGTTATTTGAATTTGATTTTATTATCAGATAGTTTGAAATCTATTAAATATGTTGCAGTTAATTTGTCTATTCCATTACATTTTTTAATTCAGATTGAGTTTTACAAAGTTGAAAAAGTGATTAACAAAACACCTGTGAAGCAATGTGATGCAAACAATATGTATTTTTTAATGCATGGTATGCATAATCCAGCGAGGATTTTTATATAATGTTCACAGCATACTCAAAGAAGTGTTATCTGTCTGGCCAGTTTGGGCAATGTATTAATATTTGTTTTAATATTTGTGTAGCCAGATGCTTTAAGTATGGCATATATCAAAGACATACTCTGCTTATGGATTTTTTTTGTTTACAAAGATAACCCCTGAGGTTTGGTGCTTGAAGGGCTAATGGACCTAGAAAATTACTTTTGTAAGATTTTTTTATTATTATTATTTTAAACTCTTATTTTACAAATTACTCTTTGGGCTTTGAAAGAGAGTTATAATCACGTCTTTTGGATATGATCCTTGCCGTAGATCTGTAGGGCTTTTACCTTAAAGCTTGATTTCCCCAACTCTGGTTCATAGTGGCAGAAATTTGTCTTTTGTTGGTGATTTTAGTAGTGAAGGTTGGCTGGGAGCATCTAAGACCTGGTGAGTGAGGGCTTTTATTGATGCTGCAGTTCATTTGTGTGTTTATTATAGAATTATGACCTGATTTTGAAGCTAATCCTGAGAAGTGAGAATATGCTTGTACCATCTTTATTTTCCCTTGAAAAGTTTTTTGTTTTTTGTTTTTAAAGTATGTATATGAAGAAATTTGTGTGTAGAGATAAGTTGCAGAAACAGTCTACTGTCTGTTACCAAGAGTAAAAGTGATTTTCTAGATCCTTATTTTTTATAGACCCATTCCTCTTTGATACTACATTGTATCCCACTTACATCTGGGTTAGATCATTAGAATGTATTCTGGGACTAACTTGGAAATTCTTTTTTAAATGATCTGGCTGCAGAATCGCTTCTTAGTTCTCACTGAGGTGGAGGAAGCACATTATATGATTTGCAGTGATCTTGCATAAGTGTTAAGTGTCTAGATGATCTAGGGGCCAGGGTAGCCATTATGTCCCCTTTTCTGACCCATGGATGGTGGAAGTTTTGGGACAGTAGCACTAAGGGCAAGACTGGATGGCACTGACTGTGCATTGCGTAGAAGACGTCTATTTCTGAAATGCGTTACCAGAAAATAATCTGAAAGTATTGCATTCCCGTTTACACCTAGAAAGTGTTGGAAAACACTTGTTTGTCAAAGTACTTTGTTCATTTAAAAAACAAAAAAGTGCCTTTGGTGTTTTCCTAAAATACCTGTGCTTTGATTCTTTTCTGCTGAAGACTAATTATGTTGGTCCTCTGGGTATAACAGTGTTTTTTCTTGATATCTAAGCCATATGTAGTGCCTCCCAGTGCAGCGATGGTGGATGCCAAGTAAATTCATGTGTTAATGCTCAAATGTTAACTAAATCTCAAATATTGTATACTTAGAAATGTGTCTGGCCTAATGTTTGCATGCACACATTTCCTAAAGCAGTTGTTTTAGTAAAGCTCTCATGTAGTTGTCCCTGATACACATGTATTTAAACTGAATTGAGTTCTCAGCTACGGACTGTTGCTATAGCTTACTTTTAATGAATATTTCTTTCTAATTTTATTCTCCTGACTGTAGCTACACCTCTGAAAGTTACTGCATGCCTATACGCTCAAGTTACCATTTTTATTTTGTCACTGGTACCGTAATTCAAGTTGTTTGAATTTCAAACTAAATTGGGTAGTTTTTGTCTGCTAGCGGGAGCTCCTCTTCTTCTTTGAATTAAATCTCATGTTACACCAGAGTAAAAAGAATAAAAATAACGTATAGTACTGTACATTTTTCTTGATCCTGTATCTTTCTATGTTCCATAGTTAGATGCTTCTTTATAATTCTTCATATTTTTCTTTATTCTGTAGTTACTGTTACTTTATTCTCATTAGGTATGGTCTTGGTGCGCACGGATGCTGGACAACTTGTAATGGTGCCTCAGCAGGCTCTAGCACAGGCTCAAATGCAGGCTCAAGTACAAACACAGGGACAGGGTCCTACCAGCATTTCACCTAGACTTTCAGTGCCCACAAGTGGCCCAGTTTTTCGCCTGTCAACAGCTCAGGTATGTCTGGCTTGTTTTCACTTTGTTTTTGTGCATTGTGTTCTCTTCTGTTTTGTACATTATTAGTTCTTAGATTTTTACAAATGTTCTCCCCCCAACACACACTTCTTTTTGGTATTGAAAATAGAAAATACTTATTCAAATGCAGTTCATTTTCTGGGGTTTGGGATTTTTTTTTTTTTCCTTGAAGAATCTACTTTATAGGTTTTCTCAAGAGCCTGTTCAGACTGAGTTCACTGGGGGTTAGAAAGCTCAGTCTTAGACAGAGTTTAGTTTGGAATTTATACAGCCAGTTTAGTAAATGACTGTTGTGTCTTCTGAATCAGAATTGTTGTGATATCCCAACATGATGAATGGATGCACACGATAGCCAGATTTCACTAGAAATTAGAAATGAAAAAAAAAAAAAGCACATTCAATACAAGAATTTAAAATAGTTAACTTTTGTAGTATACTTCATTCAAAAGAAAGATTTGATTCACCTCTGGGTGTGATCAGTCTACACTTCAAGTTTTGTCTGAGTTAACAGGGTAAATTACCTCATAGAATGCTTTGGTTTAAGATTCTGTAGGGATGTTGTTCAACTTCATGCAGTTTAGGGCTAGTGCTGAATTATCCTCCTAAAATGTAGAGGCAAACATCTTTGGATGTATAGCACAGCTATGCCATGATAATAATAATACACAGAATTAAAGGTAGTTTTGCCAGTAGTTTTTTTATTTGTAGAAATGCTAAATAATTCTGAATGAAATGAGATGAAGAATATGCCTTTAGAATTTTTGAATAGCTTTTGTAGCTTGGTTGTATTTCCTCATGGTTAGTATCTGATTGCTGTCCCCTTACATACTTTGTGCATTACACCATATTTATAGTCTCAAAGTTTGTTCAAGTAAAAACTGAAAGAAATGACAACTTTATCAGAAGAGAAGGAAGCCAAAATATAATTGGAGAATTGAAAATGAATTAATAACATGAGGTAATCTAAAGCACAGAGTAGCCAACTAGAATGTAAGTTTTAATCATGAATGTAACTAGGAGGATTTTAGCTCAGTGGAATGTATCTCAGGAAGAGCATAAAGAAAACCCTGGAGGCACTTAGAGAACTTAATGCTCTCAGGGAAAAGGTAAGTGCAGTAGTGGATGGAATACACAAAAGAACTCTTAGCAGAAAAAGCAAATGGTTAATATTTAAATTTGGGATATCTGGAAGGGTAGGAAACCTGTAAAAATCCTTCAAATGTAAATGTATCTCAGGAAAAACAAATACAAAGATAAGCCTACCCTAATTCCCAGATTTTCTAACTAGCTTGCCAACAACAAAAATCCAGAGAAGTTTCTCTGTTTAGTTTGTATGTCTGTCATTGGTTGCTTTTTTTTTTTTTTTTTTTTTTTGGAAATATGTCACTTCTATACTATTGACTACAATAAAAAAAATAGCACATAGCACATGTTCTAGAAACAGATCCCAAGATGAGAGTATAGTATAAATGCATAACAGATCACAGGGTGGGGCTGTACCAAGAATATGACTTAAGTCTGTTAAAATAAGTTAGCTTTAATTGGTTTTGTTTCATACTGTTAGTTTTCACATAACTTTGGTTGCTGTGTCCAGCATTCAGAATTAAAATTCAAAGTGGAAACATTCATAGCAAACTAAATATTAACAAATTGTCTGTAGTTTGAAAACATTTGAGGAGTACATCTTTATTGAGCCTAGGATCTTAGGACAAAAATGTAGATGGACTGCTCGGCGACGTGTGTTCTGTTTTTAGAAAATTGGAATTTCTATCCCAAAGTCAACCTTGAGATCTGTGCACAACAGGTGTTGGTAATTGATCATGTTGGCCTTAGGCAGGTGTTCTCAATTTATATGAAGCAGTTAAAATTGTGGAAAGAGCGTAATATGACTTAGGGGATCTTTATAGAAATTAATCTCTGAGGATACTGCACATTCATGTGGTTATAGAGATGCTCAAAATCTGAAGGAGCTACTTTTAGTAGTAGAGTGATGTTATTGTTTTTCTGCAGGATTCTGACCAGCTGGATACCCTGCTGCACAGCATTATAAATATTTCTTTAAACTTTGTTACTAAACTGCTTAAGAATAGAGGTAACCAGCAAGGCCTTATGAATGGTAAATGTGTTACAGGATGCAATATTTTGAATATTTTAGGGTGGCAGGATTGGAATAATGATATTGCAGCTAATCAGGATTCATCTGCTTTGAGAGAGATTTGTGGTAGCTGCCCAAACTGTACTGCATCATTTCTTTATTTGTTGTTATTAAGATAAGAAATGGTCAGTAATGTCCCTCAAAAACGTACGTTGAACTTCATGACTCTGCATGTAGTGTGTAGACTCTTCTTTCACTTTTCCAGTGCTCAGATTTTGAATATAATTGAACTTAAAATGTAATTTAAAAGTAATGCTTGAAAACATTTTAAAGACACATTGTAAAAATTTATTTTTAAAGGTTTTATCATATAAAAACTAGATACTAGACTTTCTTTTGGTTAAGCGGAAGTTTTATAAGCAGAGGCTATTCATTAGTTTTCTGGAAGAAAACTCCAGTGATAAATATTATGCTTAGTTTTTGGCAGTGTCAGTTATTTCAGTGGTCATTATGCTACTGAAAAGCCGAGAAAAAGGGACCAAGTTCTAAAATATAGAGATTGTATGTATTGAAAAATAATTCTTCCAGTGAGCTGATAATTAAACTGTTTTCCCCTTCAGAATCAAATTATGATGTGTCAGACAGCTAAATTCTGTCAATTAAAAGTTTCAGTAGAAATTTTAGAAGTGTGAAAAATACTGTTTTATGTCTAAAAGGTATAGTGGTCAGGAATCCTAGTCTGAACCGACTCAAGCAGAGGAAAATTGTGTGTACTATTAGCTCATAACAGGCAATATAAACATTTGCTGCTTCAGTTGTGAGATATTATGCAAGATTGACAAAGATTGCAGGCTACATAGTTTTAACTCGAGAACATCAAATGTGACTTTCCATTATGTTAATGGATAGATTGTTATTTTACACGTAGAGCTCATCAAATTTCTTACTATGCATTTTATCCGTTCTTTTAAAATAACTTGATTTGGTTTAAAGTGCAGGGTGCTTTACATATGTAGAAATTAGTGATGTACTTTCTCACTGAGTTTATGTTTTACTCCAAGATAACTATAAAGCTTTGTCTGTGGTAGCACAGACTTTCTTCATGGACAGGAAATTTGCAGTCTGCTTTGAGCGTTCTAGAAGATCATATCATATACTGCAAAGAATACATGAGAATACCACCTTCATAGGTGGTATGATTGCTTTTCTTCCATGTTGTCCTAATTTCTGGCCAATGTCAATTATCACAAGTAACTCAGCTAAATAATTGTTTTCAGTGTTGTACTGTGATTGCAGTGTCAAACATAAAAGTTCAGAAATATTAAGATATGTAACTTCAGATGTTATAGTATAAGCTTCTACAAAGCTAAACATCTAAGATATAAAGATATAAAAGATGTTTATAGGAAACATTGGTTTCAATTAACAGTGCATAATTTTAATTGAAAATTTCCTTTCTACATATTTATTTTAGCTTTCTTCTACTTTTTGATAAAAATTATTTTCATATGAATATTAAAATGTCATCAACTTTGGCAAAATTTTACCTGCTATAGGATCTTAGTTAAGACAGGATTTTTAGGGAACAAGCTATAATTTGATGGAACTTCAGTTACTCTTAGAAAAATTTTGTTCTGGACTCTTCTTCTAAGAGCAGGTCAAATAAGCATGGGTTTACTTGGATTACTACATTCTTCAGAGATGATCAGATTTAGAGGCTTTTGGAATTACTTATTATTTAGACTGTATTAAATTTTTGCCTATTTTTGCCTCCATATCTTGTTTTGGAGTCTATACTTGTGAAATTATGAAAAATGGGTAGGTGCTGCCATCTAGTTTTTCTTTGGTGAGTTTCTTTTGTTTATCTAAATTTTTCATTTGTACAGTTCATCTTTTCATGCTTTTGATCTAGAGTTTTTTTAAGGGTTTCACTATTGTAATACCCAGTTAGTTTTATATTCATAACCAGAAAGAAAAAAGTAAGTTCCTTATTATAAATTAGTTTCAACTGAAATTATTTGGCAGTGATTACGAAATTAAGGTGCTGCTGGACAGCAGGAAAATATAAGTGAGTAGCATATGGAAAAGACCAATGTTATATTAATCCTGGACTACAGTGTTTTATTCTGGAGTACGTGTTAATGAAACTTGCAAATCAGGTGAAATAATTTTTATTTGCTTCTGAGATTGCTTATTGGATTATTTAACTGAAATAAATTCAGTCGTAGAGCTTGTTAATGTTTTTGTTTCAGGTTTGATTAAAAATGTGTTTTCCAGTAATAAGTTGCTTTATATAATGTTAGCGATCAGAAATGGTATTGTAAAGTTGTGTAATGTTTAATAGTTCAGTACAAATATTTAGGCATATAAATGGACTACTTAACAATTCTTGTGCTACAAATAAGATTACCAGTCATTTGAATTTTCTTTCCATTGCATAAATAGTACAACGAACCAATATTGATTTATTTATTGCTAAGAAAATGGAAGTTCTAGCTTTATTTTTTCTTTAATTAGGCATTATTCTAACTTCCTGCTCTTCAGAATTTCAAGTTCAAGATATAAATTTTACTGATTTGTTTTCTGTATTTTGACATTCACTTTAGAGAGTTTTGCCTTAACATATGTTCTGTTAAATGAGATTGTATTTGTGAAAAGTGCTGAATCACCTGCTCTGGATATGGCTGTATTTTTTTTTGCTATGGAGCATGTCTGATGCAGGCAACAGCAGCTTAGTCTTCGCCATCAGGTGTGATGTTTAGAGCAGTTCTAAACTTGTCTGATGTTTCAGAAGCTGTTCTTTCTAAAGCTGAGCCTTTCAAATCTGACATAGTTTTGATAATATGCTATGCCTGTGTTTGCATTTTTGTCGTCTTCTAATCTTGATCTTTTTTCTTATTGTTTTTTTTTTTTTTTTTTTACTGTTTTTCACATTCTTCCTGCTTTCCTGAGAAATGCTCATTATACGTTTTGTAGAAATTTTAAGCAAATTGAGAACTCTTTGTTTTTGCCTTAGGCGTATTGCCATTATTATCAAACAAGCTATTCCATAGTATTTTTTTTTGTATAGACAACTTGTTTCTCTTGTGCAGTATTCTGGAGAAGACATTCGTGTTAGCAGAGCAGGTAGATTGAATGGCCAGAAAAGTTAAAAGGTGTGTGGTCTTGGCTGTGCTTTAACCACAAAACCATTTTCCTTCCTTCCTTTCTCTCGTGGTGGCTGAAACTTTTCTGTGTAAGTGGGTACTAAGTTCTTATAAATTCTACTATTTACATTTTCATTGTGTTAACATATATTTTTAAAACTTCTTAGAATATCATCCATAGAAAACTCCCAAACATTAGTAATGCTGTAAAATTAAGAATGCAAAGATTAGGAAATGCTATAAGGAAGGTTTGTGAGCAAACTAATACTGGCTCTCCTGTAGTGGCTTTACACTACAAGATCTCACACTATTATTATTCTTAAGTTCTACAATGTGTAGGTTCAACAGCCTGATGAAGATTTAAGTAATATTTTTTTCTCCTCTATTCAGTGGGTTGCTTAAGGCTTATTTGCTGCATAATATCTAAGCCCCTTTCTGAAGTGGGAATTAATTACCAAGCAGGTTTGTTGTATTTTTTTGGAAAGCTTATCCCTATAATAATTCTCTCAACAATGCAGTCAAGGGGATTATTAGCTTCTTTTTATAAGTAGAAAATACGGACATTAGGTGATCAATTAAAAATACTGTTATTTTATTGTGTGTTCAGTGTGATTTCATTGTTTTCACTTGCAACTATGACCAATCCTGGACACAAACCCCGCTTTTCAAGTTGTGCCCTCATAAATACATGGCATAATAGTATTAATTATAGTAGATCATCTGTATTTGCATGCAGTAGAATATTTGTGCAGTAGTATGAGTGCTATGCTATTGAGGCAGGGGTGGAATTTAATTTTAGGGCCCAAATTCACCTACTTTTTAAGGACTGTATTCTTTGGTTTGCTGTCCCTTTCTCCATGCCCCACTGCCAACATTTTTCTTGTGTTTTCTTTTTTTTTTTTTCTCTCTTTAAATACATTCCAGCAATAGTGTCAAATGAGGTCTGTGTCCTGTGTTTAGCATGGTTTTGCATGTCCTGAATCTTCTTCCTGTTCTCCTACTTTGTGAACCCAAAAGTGACATCTCAGATATGAGGAACACAGCAGCATCTCCCTGCTTTGGATTCTGGTGCTTCACTCCAGCAGTGCTGTGGCATCTAAGAATTTTGGTGGTAATGAAGGTTCTGCCTATGTTGACTGACTTGCTAGTCATTTGCTGCAGTGTTGTGCAAATGTTTTAGAAGCAGGGGGTCCTTTGGCACAGTTTGGCTATATTTTTACAAGGGTAAAAAAAAAACAAAAACAAAAACAAAAACAAAAACAAAAACAAATCCCTAACATACAAATTGCTCTGCATCCAAAGCTTGAGTGCATTTTTCAGATGAGCCATAACCAAAAGAATTCAATCTGAGGCAGTCAGTAAGCATATAAAGCTTCTTCACAAACACTTTAGAAATTCAACATAATTTTAAGTATAGGAAAACAGAGTTTGGTAA
Source organism: Aythya fuligula (assembly GCF_009819795.1). NCBI lineage: Eukaryota > Metazoa > Chordata > Aves > Anseriformes > Anatidae > Aythya > Aythya fuligula. Next base: position 11,509,050 of record NC_045570.1, on the reverse strand, counting down.
TGGGGAATGTTATGATGCTTAATAAGAAATAGGGCTACCAGGCATACCTATAAGAAAAGCTGTATAAATTATTCTGAACTACCACATTTGATCTTTACCCTATGTTTCTGCCAGCATCTGCAATCCTTCCTTCACTTTTTCTTTGTTAAAACACTATCTTTTATTGTTTGAGGCATCAGGACCTTGAGTGTCAGCATGGCTTGTTTCCTTTGTAAGGAATCTTTTGGACTGATGATTAAAAAAAACCCAAACACCACCACCAAAAAGACACGTTTATTTCAGGTTTGCAAATCAATCTGATCTTAAGGCCTGAGTTGTACTAACGTTGAGTTTTGCATAGCACCTATTGGTGTGTTTTTTGTCATCCTTTCATGGTTGGTAGTGGACAAGTTTATTGATGAGTTTGATCATGAAGAATGTATTTAACATCAAAAGTAAGCTGTCTTGCTTTGTAATGCAGAGATCTTGTTCCTTAATGGAGTGGCACCCTGAGTGTTCATCAGTAGGTGGTACTGTGGTACAAAATACACCTAACTTGTGTCTAAGGATTGACTTACATCAGAGTACAAACCAACGGCCGTTTAAGTTATCTTGATTTTAAAAACCTGAATACACAATGCAATTGTGTAGTCCTGCCTTGGCAGTGGTAAGTAATCCCAGATGATTTGGTGTATTTATTCCATATTCAGGTGGCCTGCTTTTTCAAATGCAGCCTTGTATATATTACTTTGAATATAGTGGCACCTTGTTTGTGCTCAGCAGGTACAAAGCGATTTGCTCCTGTTTATGCCTTGAGCTTTGCCTTTCTACCCATGTGTCCAGAGCTCTGGGGAGAAGGTCCAAATAGGAAAGTTAAGATAGAGCTATTTAAGGAGTGAATTTACAGTACACAGAGTAATTCCACATTGGCTCCTTCTGTGAGTGATTATAGTGTGCACTGACTGCCTTTGTGGAAGGGACTTACTGCACCCTGAAACCAGAGTAACTTGCACTCTGCATGACTTGTGCCAACAGAATGAATTCTTGGGACATCTACCCTCCAAGCTGCTCATAAGCTGGACCATTTTGAAAACTTTATTTCGACATTAACACCATGCTGTGCCCTGCTTAGAATATCTAAGCTCTTTGTGTGGACAGACCCAACTTAAGCTTGTATACACAAGGCTATCTTAAGTGCTCTCAGATGTCCCTGTGGAGATTTGTAGTGGAGTATGTACTGTATTCAGTACAGTATTCAGGCCTGGTTTCCTGCCTGCTAAGTTCCAAGTAACCTGGAAAAGCCCCTTAAATGTTACTTTCATATCTTTATGAAACATAAAAACATGCAATGCATCTAATCAAAAATGATACAGCTACATTTGGAAAATACATTTCTTTCTAAGCTTTGGTTAGTAATTTTGGAATCTAATCACTAACATACCAAACTGTAGCTGTTGTTCTTCAAATAATATAAAAGCTTTTATACTGTTCCTGAAGGAGCTTGATACATTGGGTTACAATATTTTTTATGACATTGATCACTTCTGTTTTCTTTTTGATAGATTTCTTTTGAGATCTATTTACAGCTTTCTCTTCATAGAAAATACAGCTGTTAGCTTCTAAGTCATGGTTTTCTACTAGTTCTTGTTGATGTGTTTGTGTTGTGAATCTTTATAATGTCTTCTGGTAACTTGCAGTTGTCATTTGAAGATCATTTCCATGATACTTAACAAGAAACTAACCTCAAAAAATTTTTCTGTTTCTCATCCGCTCATTTCATTCTTACCTTTTAAACATTGTTGAGTTTTGGAATGACATAAATAAACCATTGCATTATTTTGTTTGTAGTTATGTGTTAGTAAGGTTTTTTCTTAATGTACAGCATTTTCATAATGTACAGTAATGGCAGCAAAATCTATTAATGAGTTGTATCAACAGCATTTGTCACTAGTGACTTTTAAAACAGGGTCAGTTTAGTCCTCATGTTTCACAGCTTGCTTCTGTGGTCTGTCACAGTGGAATACTTTGTATGGAAGGTGTTGCATACTTAGCTGGGTTCTACACTGTTATGATACTGAAATTTTATATTTTATTTATACGTAGTTCTTTTTTTTTTCTGCAAGCATATTTCTATGAAGAATTGTGGGCATTTATTAGTTGAGACAAATTCCCTAGCTAGCAGCTTGAGCTATGTATGTATTTACACATCTTTTGTGGAACTGAGTAGCTGCCTGATTGTAGGTTGCCTGGTTGTCTGCTTTCTTTGTACATCCTCAACTCTGGAAGCAGTTACTGACAAGAAGAAGGCTGACAGCACAGGCATGGTGTATTCTTAGGTTGGAAATACTGATTATAAGCAAATGAACAAGATATACAGTATTCATATTTTTAAATGTAGGCATACATCAGGTACATATAGTTTCATTCGACCAGTGTTTAAAGGAAATTGAAGCTATTGGTCTTCTGTATAACTGAGAAATTGTACGGAAGACACAATTGTGGTATTTAAAAACAGAAAAAGCGTTTATAGTAGTTCTTCCCAAAAGAGAGACAATTCTGCCTATTCACAGTGATGCTGTATATTGCCTCTAGGCTACCTCCTCAGCTCAAGATAAAAAATAAATCTTGTAAGCTGTCCAGACCAAAAAAAAAAAAAAAAAAAAAAAAAAAAAAGCTTTGTTCAGATGTCAGGTAGATTTGTTTATTTATTTATTTTCCCCAAATACAAAAGATTATTATCCAGTAGATTATGTTGCTGGCCTGATTGGTAGGGAGTGCTTGGGGCTTTAAATACCTGCCTGGGCCTCTGTTCCTTCTGGAGATCTCATAAGTATACTGGATATTCTTTGAAGAAGTATTTTATGTAGGTTTAATAGTGTAAGAATTTAAAATAAGCTGTTCTTTATAAAAGTACTAACTACAGTGACATATAACTTATAATTTTTCTTTATTCACATTTTGCTATCTAACGAGAAACAAGATTGGTTATGATCTCTTTAAACACGTAGCAAATGTGTCTTTTCAAAATATTTATTTCAATGCAAATCTCAGTTAATGCCAGTTATAAGAGAATATAAGAATTGAGACCAATGGGGTCTGCAGTTTTAATAACAAACAGATCCCTTTTGTTGGAATTACTTTACTGTGTGATGTATTAGTTAAATTACAACTTTTCTGAAGACATTTTTTCTTCCTAAATCTTGTCAAATTAGTCCTTCTATATAACGGTGGGCAATCTCTATACTAATCTCAACAGTTATGGTAAATTACAAAGACAGTCCATATGTTTGCTGCTTAAAACAAATGTAGTGTTCTTGACTTGCAGTGTGCTACTGAGTAAAAGGCTGTAATCCAATTATTTTCCTTCAGCTGCCTTTAACATTCCAGTTGCTTTCTGATTACAGCGTGCATTCCATGCCGTCAATTCACAAAGAAATATTGATTCTTCTTGCAGTCACTATTATTAAAAAGCTTTGCAGCTCAAGTTACTAATGAGGGGAAAAAATAAAATTCTTACTTTTCCTTTATTAGCAACCAACTTCTGTAGCCACATCTACTGTCCGCCTAGGACTTCCAGTGCAAGCCAAAGTTGTTCAATCAACTGCGACACCTGTTAGTGCTACGTCTGCTGCAACTCTGCCAGGAGGCTCTATTCTTTCACATACCACAGTAAGTACTAAGAATATAAAAAGCAGAAGATAGGGGGGAGTATGTTTATAGTTGTATGGTTTTCCTAATGTGAATTTTAATGAGAAATGTTACTATGTTTGCTTTTATCACAAACATAGAAGTGAATAATGAATGGATAGTCCATCTGTATTATGCAGGTGTTGAATGATAGCCTAGATTGTATTTTGTTTTTTTTTTTTTTTCTAGATAACAGACAAAAATTAGTAGTATAGTTTTAATATTTTTCTTTAAAAACAACAATCAGCTGGGCTTGTAAGCCTTGCTTTAGTGGTGGACATGCTGGACTGGGTTTGTCCCCTGCCAAGAGCTGTAGTATTTCCTTCTGCATGGTCACTAGTGCCACAGGATCCACAGTGTCACCCATCACAGTACAGGTACCTGGCTCAGCTTGTTCTGTGTCTGTGCCGAAGTCAGAGCAAAGCTCTGCAGGTAGGTGGGTTGGATCAGAAGGTCCTGATAGCTTCTGCTCAGCAAGTTGTGCTGCTTCGCTGAGCTCTCTACTTTCTGCAGTCTCATTTGGTGTGTCTGTTTGAGACTTCTTGGTACTTGGAAGGGTAGCATATTTAGTCAAGTCAAGTGTCAGAACTCAACTGGATTGTGTATGTGGTGTTCTGTTCAGACTGAGCTTTCTAACCTTTCTAGCCTTTAGGCTGAGAAGTGTGCAGCAGGGTTTTTACATTTGGTCCAGCTACATCCAAGACAGTTCTGTTTGTTAGGGCTTTGCACTGTGCGAAAGCATATATACAGCTGCTGAGCTCAAATTAGGTTGGGAAACTGTGTTGGTGCATTAGTATAATCTGGATCTGAGCTGTAACTGGGGTATAGATAATTGTAAACCCGATGACATGACAACAGATCCTCAGCAATTGTCTTGTTTATATCAAGGCACGAGTTTGCAGAAAGTTGCGTTACGGATGTCATGTCTGCACGGTCACCTTAAAGAACTGGATAATTGCAACTCATTTTAGTGGTACATTTATTTTTGTAATAAAACGAACTTTAAATGAGGATGACTTCTATTCGGTATGGTTAAAGGGTATAAAGGAGTTCTAATTAGTAAAATTAATGGTTTTATTTTGTTAGTACATGCATATGTGAAAGAAATGATTTTTTTGGTCAAGTTTTTAAGAATTTTATGGTTGAGTTTAATACTTCAGAGAATGATCTGGTTTTTAATATAAAATATTAATAGGTATCAGTAGTTTCAACAAGTACTCAAAATGTATTCAAGACCACGGTAGCAACTGGAACATCAGCATCTCAACAACCTGCAGTAATTACTGGTGGACAAACTCAAGCTTCAGCACAGACGCAGGGTCAGCCTCGGCTGCCACTTCCACCTCATACAACAGCACAAGTACCAGCACAGCCCCAAGTAATACCAAGCTCTCCTGTACCTGGAACTACAGTTGTATCACAGGTGAGTACTAAAAGACTAGATACTTGATTTTATTAATATTTTATGAACTTCTTAGATCTGTTCAGAAATGGAACATTCATGCAAGTGCCCTGCATGTGCACAGGGCGTGCCCTGTGATGGAACAAATACTTTACAAAGAAGAAACCATTTCAACTAAATGGAATACAGATTCTGAAAGGAGAGAACACTTATGGCAGGATGGGGAAAATTGACCACATATGTTTCAATAGTGAAAGACCTATTCCATTTCTGTAAACAGAACAATCAGGCCTTTAGCCTATGGACATCATTATTATAATATTTCTGGGCCTCAAAACTGTGGTTACATTGAAATGTTACATTTCTGGTTCTCAGAGCAAATTACAGCACATAAAAATAATAGCTTGAAAAATAAGAGCATCTGCTGTTATGCTGATGCAAAAACATTAGATATGATAATGTTTGAAAACTATTTATAATTTGATTTTACTGCTGTAGCTGCTTTGTGCAAAAGCATATTGAATCAATAATTAAACAAATTAAGTAGCTTGGGGGACACTACATTGTATCTCAAAGGAGAATACATCTCCAACAAATTGTTACATTATGTTCTCTCGTTTATGGTTGTTTCTATCAAATCAGATTGTAAGATATTAAATATATTTTTTTAATTGACTTTTGTTAGTCATTATGAGGTATGATGTTCAGTTACATACAGAAGTGAAGAAAATGTCAGGTAACTAGCAGTAGCAAAATAGCTGCAGATGTATGTGAAATATCTCCTGCCTGAATTAGAAAAATTTAATAATTTTCTCTATTGATAGTGATTAAAATATATAGCTATCATAATTGGAAAATTGCATGGGTATGATCTGTTTTCTTTTTCTTTTTCTTTTTTTATTTTTTAGGAAATGCAAGAAAATGTGAAAAAATGCAAAAACTTTTTAGCTACTCTTATAAAACTTGCTTCTCATAATTCACCTTCTCCAGAAACGTCCCGTAATGTGAAAGCTCTGGTTCAGGATTTGTTGGTAAATACTTCATACTAATGTCAGTTATCTTTAAACTTGTTATTTATATTTGCTGAAATCTATTGTTTTGATCTTAGCTTTTATTTTCTGTATAATGATAGGGAAAGAAGTTGAGCTGCATCAAAACGCAAATATCCTGTTTGTTACATATTTTCAAAAACACTGTTAATGTAGGTTGTCTCATAGTTTCTGAAAGGGGAAATGCAACGAAGTATTTAGTGTGCCTTCATCAAAAACACTCTTGCTTTGATGGATAATACTGTGGTCATATTTTGAAAAATACAACAAAATATGGGATTTTTACTTGAGGATACATTGAGTTTCTTTTCCTCCAAACCATGGTCTTTTCTGAAACAGCCTACACAGACCTATATACAGTATAAATATATACATTTATTTGTGTGTGAATACATGTGTATATATGTACATCCATATTTACGTGTGAGCTTGTTCTCATTATTATCTGGAAAAAAAAAAAAACAACAAACAACTGAACTGAATTACTGATGGTTTGTTCTTTTTCCTCCAAGGATGCGAAGATTGATCCAGAAGAATTTACAGGCCGCCTGCAATCAGAACTGAAATCATCTCCCCAGCCATATCTTGTACCTTTCCTTAAGGTAATGTGAATATTGTTCAAATTAGTTTATTTCAATGCAAATGTCAATACTTCAAGTTTTAAAATACACTTTTTAAGTGGAATTAGCTTCACCCATCTAAAGTGAGACTATTCAATTTTTACTTTGTGGTACCAGTTTCTACTGAAGTCTGCACAACTTCAAAAATTGTACAGTAAAAATTGTACTTTACTGTTACAATGCATTTACTTCTCTGTGATCTGTCTTTTGTAAAGTACAACACTCATTTAGAAAAGTTACGCGTTCTATAGAACGCTTAAGCTAATTAAATAGTTTTTTTTTCCATATTTATTGTAATTTATATTTGAATCATTGATACCTTCCAGTGCATGTGTAATGGTGATTATGAAAAATGGAACCAGATAATGCTGTTGAAATAATTGGTGAGCTGATCCTGCCTGTAATCTGGAACTCTCGTCATCTAGAAGAGGGATTCCAAATGGATTTATTGATTGTTGGGTCCTAAAGTAGAAAATGTAGGGGTAAAATAACTTCTGTTTTTTCTACTTTACCTAAAACAGTTTCCATATGCAATATTATATGCATATATACAAAGCATGTTTAATTATGCCCCAACAAAACCACAACTATTGTTTTAAAAGCATTTTTCTTCTAGTCCAAGAATTCTCAGTTTAGGGCAAATTCCCTGTTTCTTCTCTCTGTTCAACTCTTCTGAACTTTCTCCCCTTGTTTCTGTTTTTTTTTTTTTTTTTTTTTCAAGTTACCATTAACCCTTATTTGTGCTTATTCCTGCTCTTACTCTTCAGTCACTTTTAGCATGAGGATAAGTTTTAACTTGTTTCCTTGCTTTGAAGTCCTTTTCTTGGCAACAGACATTACTTTTTAAATAAATATTAGAAATTTAGAAAGACTGTAGCTTGAGTTAAACATTGTTACATTCTATAGCTGCCTGGGGGGGAGCACTTCAAAAGAACTCTGCTACCACTTAAAAAGTAAAAAGTTTATTCAGAAGGTACGGTATAGTCTTTTAGAACTGTATTTTTTGGTTGAACTGGTCTGAACATGAAGCATACAATAGTACACTTTTCTAATGCAGTCAGAATACATTAGATCAGTAATAATACAGTAAACAACTATCGCTGTAGGGCATCGACAGTTAAATCATCTTGTTCTAGGTACTGGAGGCATGTCAAGAGAAGCAAATTGGTGCAGCTTATTTCTTCTAGCAGGCAGTGGGCTTTTCCTGCTGTTCTGTCTTATCTTTCCTTCCCTTTCTTTCCCCCTTCCAAATACCTAAGCTACAAGTTCTAGATAGACTTGAGGATGGAAGTGTTATATATTTTACCATTACCATGGAATTAAGGCATGTCAAAGTCTGCAGGGTTGCTAAATTCAAATTGAAAGCTTACTAAAAATGGAAACTGAACTTGCGCTCTTATAAAATGTGTTCAGTATTGTTTCTTGTTGATGACTAGGCAGATTGTACAATTGGACAGAAAACTGCATTCTTTTAATTATGTTTACAGCAAATTTCAGAAGATTTTTTTTTGTCAACCCGGTAAACGTGATATTTCATCAACTTTCTTCTGTTTTTAGAAAAGTCTACCTGCATTGAGACAATCTTTACTGAATAGTCAACATTCAGTTTTGCAAGGACAGCCGTCTCAGCAGTCACTTCAACAAACCAAGCTATCACAAGTTATACCTCAATCTGCCTCTGGAAGTATTTCCTCTGTTGTCACAACGCAGACAATAGGAATAAGGCAACCAAACAACATTTGCACAGTCTCTGTATCAAATACAGTGCAGCCTCCTCAGGTTAAGGTGGTACAGTCAAATCAGAGTTCTCAACTGGTAGGTACCATAGTATGAAAGAGAATTTCTTAACAGACTGAATAGCAATTTTTAATGTTTTTTTTTTGTTTTTTTTTGCTTGTTTGTTTGTTTTTTGTTTTTTTCCCCAGCTTGTTTGGGAAATGCTTTCTTTTTTATCATGTTCTGTACTGTGCAGTAGCACCTCATTTTATGGATCTTTACATACATGGTCAAACTTTGCGACAAACCCTTAATTTAGATAACTTTATAAACATATCTTAAATTTTTAAGTAATGCTTTGTATACTCTTGGCCTTTTTTTCCTGAAATATGGTTGTTGTGTGATCACAGTGGATTGTGAATTAATTAATGATGTAGAACGGAAAACTTTTCAAAACTTACAGGCAAGAGTAAAATTTTTAGTATGTTATTGGATATGTTGCTTTGTTTAGATTAGTCTGCATTAAAATCAGTTACTTAATTTTAACTCTTCTATACATAATAACAAAATTGTGTAGAACAGCTGTACTGTAGCAGTATGTTTTGTTTAGAAACAGTGCCATATTTTATTTACTGGAATGTGTCATTATTGTATATTGGAGTATTACATGGTTAGATTCATTAATTGCAGACGTGTTACCAATACGGCAACAGTACAGCCATTTAGTCATTGAGAGGGTGATGAATATATCCTGATGGTGTGTGTGTGTGTGTACAGTTGTAATTAAAACTCATTTAGAATTTTTACCAAGGCACTAAGTTTATAGAGGCATTAACATCCTTCTAAGCAAAGATGTAAGAATTCCTTTGTCTGTAGTTCCTGTATATGTATGATTAAAGTACTCGACTTTGGTTTCAAAATCAAACTGTCAGGTTCCAAAAAGTATATCAAATTGGTAAAAATGTATATTATCAAGATTCAGAGATGCATATATAACAATGTAACACCTTGCAGGGATCTATCTATTCTTGAATTTGTATTCTATACCAAAGAAATAGCTTCTAGGGTGTGCAGGGAGAGAATGTTTATTGTACTTTATTTTAAAATTAGCAGTACAGAGTTTGAAAACAAACTAGCCTTAGTCTTTTGAAACTTGCGTTTTTTGGCTGTTAAATAACTAAATTACAAATGAAATAAATAGAATTTTACCAGCCTTTTGTGAACACAGTTTTAAGGTGTAAGAACATTTGACTTTTTTTTTTAAGACCCACAACTTTGATGGTTGTAATACAAATGAGATGTGGATGTTTTGCACCTTAACTTGACTGCTTTTTGTTCAGCCATGTGAATTCTTTTCTGAAATGTGTTCTTCCCACCCCTTCTGGAATGTTTTATTATTTAGAAAGGTGTTTCTTAGACTTGTTGTGACTTCTATGATTTGTCTACATCTTTTAAGACTGAAATTGGCAATGGCATTGGTTCTTCACGGTAGGGGAGCAGGAACTGATGGTAATTGCAAGCAGTAGGTGTACAAATTAGTCTCTGTCCTGGGGAAAACAAATTTCTGACAGCAGCTAGCAGGTTTCTTACAGGTATTATCATTCATGGCCAGTATGTCTAGTCTGCTCTCACGTCACAGTCCTAGGGCTAAGGTACTGTCAGGTAGCACTGCTTTTTCCAACATTTTGCAACCCACTTTAAACGTTCCAGTGACTGCTAGACAGGTTACACCCCCATTTTGAGAAACACTGATGTTGAGCAATGAAAACATCAGTAAGTCCACGAGGAGTCTCGTTTATGCTTGCAGTTCTTGTGGAATATTTTCTGAATGGGATAGACCCAAACTTATGTGAGACAGGTCTTTACATTCATGTGTGTTTAGTTTCTCTCTCTAACAATCTGATGCATACACAAAGCAAGCAGTTATGATATTAATGTGAGTGGAGACTAGTAATGTGAAGAGTTGCTCTGTCATCTTATTCAACATACCTGTGCAATATGAAGGAACTACAACTCCTAAAAGAAAATTGAGGATATTGGTCTGATTGGCAAAGGAAGTTTTCTGTCTACAAAGGGAGATAGTTCTAGGACTGGATTTTCATCTTATTGGGTACATGAGATTACCTCTTTTTTTTCTAAAGGTAGCAAATGCAGAGCAAAACTATGCTTAATACGTCTAGAACATATTTTATAGAGAAGTGAATACACAAGAAATGAAAATTCATTGGCTTTTCATATTTGTTTTTAATATATCAATAACATACATGAATTAATAGAACCAAACATTGCACTGACCAAGCACTTCTAAATGGCCCTCAGATTAGTTCTAGACAGACAAAAGTAGCATCAGACAATAGGAGTCATTGCATAAAAAATCCTATGTACCACAACAGCAATTAGCTCACGTGCCAAGCAGACAACCCAGCAGCATTCCATGGCACTCTAGTAATTGTTTTTAAGTACTGGCTTTTTTTTTTTTGTAGTGACAGTGATCACACTCTTCATACTTTTTTGTGCTCCCCAAAATCAAAGCACAGCAAAGAGCTGCTGGCAGTCTTGCCTGGGACTTTTCCGGAAGAGGAAGATTACAGCTGGCTTGCCTAAGGGTGGCCAGCACTGATGGAGGAAACTGGCTGAGCTCCAGACTCTCCAAGCCTGAAGCTCACTGGAGAGAGTTCCAGCTGGCTATGCAAACTGTCCAGCTGCAGAAGGGCAAGCCTATTTTGGAATCTAGATCTTTTCAAACCAGCCAGCTACAGTAGTCCATTTTATTTAAAAAAAAAAAAAAAAAAAAAAAAGTTAAAAATCAGTTAACTGTTCATTTTGTTTGACTTTTCTGTCAAAAGGGATTTTATAAAGGGGCCAGTGCTAGGAGATAGTTCACAACACTTTAGGAAAGACATGATACTAATTTTTGTCATTGCATATATTGAGTCTTTCAGAGCATCTCATCTTATAGTGTTTTGAATTTCAGTAGTCAGAATGGTATTTTTAAAAAACATCGCCTTATGCAAATTCAGTTCTTTTTTAAAGTCTGCCCTTCTACATTCAGTAGTGGTCACAGTACTCCCCTCTCTTAGCACGTTTGGAAAGCTCATTCAGAAGTTATTCTGATTTATAATTGTAAGATTCTGCTGTTTTGAAACATACAAATGAAAAACATTCATTACATTTAAGCAATTTTATTATTTCCAGAAAAACAATATGAAGTGTATATGAGAAGGAGTTTGGCACAATTGAGCTTTCTGAAGGTAAAGCAACATTGGCTTCACTGGTTGTTATTCCTAAAAAACAAAGCATCCTTGATGTTCATTTGAGTAGAAATAGGCACAAGACAGCATATCTGTAGAACTCAGCAATGGGGCTAAGACGTGTGAGCTGTCACTAGCCAGATTTGGCACACATACAGCAAACCCAGAACTCTGTAAGGTACTGAGATGCTAAGTTGTAGTCAAGTTTGTTTCCCATCATACGCAAGTTTTGCCCATAGAACAGAACACAGAGCTTGTTCATGTGGCTTGTGGCTGCTCTAATGTGGTGGTACATCACCCCATTACAGTGAGGTTTCTTGCAACTTGGGAGTTCTCTGTGTGCTGTTCAGCATGCAATGTAGATTACACAAAGGAAATTTCATTAAAATCTAGTGTTAACAGAGATACAAGAGGAGATGATTTATCTGTTTTGTAAAATATACATCCTGTTCTAAACTATGTCAAAGCTATGTTATATAAGAGCTAGATAGTGCTATTAGTACTGGTTAACTACTATTAGCACTGGAAACGTGGATGAATCTTGGGCTAATATTTCATTGATGAGACACTAATGAGATAAGCCAGCAATTGATTTTCATAATTATTCTAAATGCAATGTTCAGAGTTTCTCTAAATTGTCATTCTTAGTGGGCAGGAGCTCTATATACCCTTATATATGCAGTCATTACCCGTCTCATTCTGGGTGTTAGAGCAGACAACATTTCTATGAATAACAGAGTTTTTTATTTGTTAAAAGTTTTGAAGTTGTAAGTAGATTGTTGAGTAAAAGAGATTGATTTGCATTTTTTATATTGTGTTGACACTGCATCATAAAAAGAAAGTGCTCCTGGAGGTTGAAGCCACTTACTAGATTTAAATGATAAAGAAACAGTAAGAAATTTAAAGTGATTCATCTTAATTAAAACAAATTTAATTATCACAAAATCACAGAATCATCTAGGTTGGAAGAGACCTCCAGGATCACCAAGTCCAACCTCTGACCTAATACTAACAAGTCCTCCACTAAACCATATCCCTAAGCTCTACATCTAAATGTCTTTTAAAGACCTCCAGGGATGGTGGCTCAACCACTTCCCTGGGCAGCCCCTTCCAGTGCCTTAACAACCCTTTCAGTAAAGAAGTTTTTCCTAATATCCAACCTAAACCTCCCCTGGCACATCTTTAGCCCATTCCCCCTCGTCCTGTTGCCAGGCATGTGGGAAAATAGACCAACCCCCACCTCGCTACAGCCTCCTTTAAGGTACCTGTGGAGTGTGATAAGGTCATCCCTGAGCCTTCTCTTCTCCAGACTGAACAAGCCCAGCTCCCTCAGCTGCTCCTCATAAGCCTTGTTCTCCAGACTCCTCACCAGCTTCGTCACCCTTCTCTGGACTCGCTCGAGCACCTCGATGTCCTTCTTGTAGCGAGGGGCCCAAAACTGAACACATTACTCGAGGTGCGGCCTCACCAGAGCCGAGTACAGGGGGACAATCACTTCCCTAGCCCTGCTGACCACACTGCTTCTTATGCAAGCCAGGATGCTGTTGGCCTTCTCGGCCACCTGAGCACACTGCTGGCTCATATTCAGCCAACTATCCACCAATACTCCCAGGTTCTTCTCTGCCGGGCAGCTTTCCAACCACTCATCTCCCAGCCTGTAGTGCTGGTTTATGTAAAGTAGTATAAAAATTGTGCAGATCTAGTTGGAGGCTCCTAGAAAGTGAGATAGAACAATGGAATTTGCAAGTAAAATAAAGGGACAGAACAAGAATCATGTTATATAGCAGTGTTCAATGTTGGTCTTTTAAATCTCTAGTGGAAGAGTAGAAAATGGCTATTTGGATAAAAAATAGCCATTTTTTATTTACTTCATTGCTTCTTTGAAAGCATATACACAATGGAACAATATTGTTGCCATATTAACATTAAAATTTATATACTGCATTAAAAAGTAGAAAAAGTTTTTCTGTTTGGGAGGAAAACAGTAATTGCTTATGCAAATTTTGAGGCATCGGTGAAAAATTCTGTTACTATTGCATCTTGTTTAAATAATGGTAAATATGAACTTAGGTCTGTAAAAGCATGAACATTGGAAGTTAATGCTGCCAGATTACATGATAGCTGAGGTTTGATATGACATTTATCTTCAGGATTGAGTAGACTGATAAATCACAAGTGGCATAGCCACAAGTGAGTTAGCAAGTGTTTACTCATGAGTGAAGATAAATGTCATATCAGACATTTGGCCATTCTGAATTCTGTACGTTTACAAGTGGCATATTTATTTCTTCCCTCCACAGTACTTTTTTTTTTAATTGAGAGAGAAAATACTCAGTATAAGATATATTTTGAAAATGTATTTTTATGTTCCATTCTTTGCAGAAACATCTATTTCCTTTGCTGGTTTTATTGCTATATTTGGTATGCTTAAACTTCCGGATCAGATGCTTCTGTTGCAAATTATGTTTTATGTAAATCAAGTTAGGTTAATTTTCCAGCTCTTGTCAGGTAAGGGGAAACATACCATTGTGACTTTATGCATCTGTAAAAGAGCATCTAGATCAGGGAGACTTGCAAAATTCCTGTCCTTGAAGCCTTTAGCAGTGAACTCTAATCTAGTTGTCGTAAAGGTTCTTTTCTTTTAATGATTTGTAGATAGTAGCGTTCATTTTTATTTAATATCTGCCATTTAGGAATGAGAAAGGTAAAAAGTTATCAGTCTTTCTGTTTCAATCCATTTTATGCGCTGAAACCTTTCTCAATCTGTTAATCATTTGTGTTTTTAATTACTGTGTTCTTGAGTATTGTGTTAATTATCTGTGTTTACATCTGTAATGCATTCCTTGTCCTGCAATAATACATATGGTAGAAGATTCACACCTGTCATGACCATCACTTTTGGCTTAAATTAGGACCAGAGAGCACTATAATTTTATTGTCATATAGTTATTGAATCTAAGCTTTTTGAGAAGGTCTTTATGAAAAATGGATGTTTCAGCTGTGAGCATTTTAATATTCTAGTTATCAGTAATATGTCCATTAAATATCCTTTTTTCATCCACAAATCTGTTTGTTTTGTACGAGCACCATCACGAAGACAGCCCTTTTTCAGATGTGAAAACTGAGAAACGGACAGAGTAGTAGTCTGAGCATTCAGGAAGTGAGAGATGGAACTTGTTTGGAGGAGCAGACAATTGATGTATCAAAGCAAGCCTCATTAGTGCAGCAGAGTGGTGATGGTTAGGGGTGGAGTAGGATGGTGAAATAAAAGAATACTTACTGTGAGAAGTGCGCTTGTTATTTTCCAGAGACATATTATTTTATAGAAAAGAATTAAGTTAACTTCTACCATATTGCCATTGGAGAAGAAGCAATGCTATGACTTTCTTGCTTTAATATGTTCCTTGAACAGTTTTGAAGTGCAACAGCCACTGAGATGATTCTTCAACTTTTGACTGATGGATTGAAGAGGAATAGGCTGATCTATGACAGTACTTGTGCTGTCATGGCACTGTCTTAATTGTAGTTTTGTTTGATAATTTTGCTATTTTCCAAGATTATTATCAACTCTAGGCAATGGCTAAACCACAATAAACCTGTGTTTTGTGTGCCTTTGTTGTTACTGTTCTACTGTTACGCTTGCTGTCTTCAGTGGTGGTAATAATGAAACTGAATTCCCTTCTTTTTAGTGGAAATGGAATGATGAGCGGTTTGTGTAAACTGAAGACTCTTTTCATCTTACCACCTTTTCAGATTCAGCACTTTTAAAATATCATGAATATTATAATGTTGGCAGTAGGGGTAGAATACATAGGTTGGAGAGGACTTTGGGAGGTGTCTAGTCTGACCTTCTGCTCACAGGAGGTCCAATTAGAGAATGTTGCCCAGGGCCTTAACCAGTCATGTTGTGAACATCTTCAAGGTGAACTTCCACAGCTTCTCTGGGTAACCAGTTCCAGTGTTTGCCCACCTTTATAGTAAATTGTTTTTTCTTACATTGAGAGGAAATTCCCATATTCCAGCTTGTGCCTGTTGTGTTGCATCCTTCCATTGTGTATCCAGAAAAGCCTGGATCTGTCTTCTCTACACCTTCCCTTTATGTAACTGCAGAAAGCAGTAAGAACTCTCCTTCTGTTAAGGCTGAACTATTGTGTCTGATAACCTCAGCATATTAAAAAGCATCCACTTCTGTATCTTCTATATCAATCAGGTTCAGGAAATCCTTAACGAATTGGTCATTCAAGATTTGGTATATGAATGAGTTACATTAGATGGGGGGTATGCTCATCGTGCGTGTTTTTAGGCTGTCAGAAATGTAACATAATTTTGGTTAAGTTAATCATCTCCCAGACTGGCTTGCCAGTATCTTGTTCATTGCCTATATTTTCAGGCCAAATTTAGGACAAAATAGAAATGTTTGTGTTGTGGGGAAAATAGGCAGGAGGATTAGAACAATTTGAACAATTTAATTGATGAAGAGTGCTACTTTGTTTATAAATTGTGACATAGAGTAAGTTACCCCTGATTCATTAGTTTTTACTAGGTACTTTGTTTGGAAGGAAGGTTGCACATTGTGTTTCACAAATAAATTGCTAATATTCACTGCGTTATTGATTCCAGAATTGAAGATCACATTCTGTGTTGAAATGTATCTTAAAACCATATAGAAACTGAAATCTGAGTTACTGTAAAACGTTGCTCTGAGTTTGGGTGCAGTTGTTCCTTGTTGCTGGTCAGTTTCAGTATGGAATTTAAAATGCTGATTCTGATCTACACCCTTTGGAAAAGATTATTTCTCAGTCATTGCCTACATTTTCAGCACTTATGTTGAAGTCCTAGTACGATACTTGTTAAAGAACGTTTTTTGAATGTATTTTGAATGTATTTAATAATAAAGAAAGCATTGCCATCATTTGTGTGATCTTAAAAGGTTAAATATTAGCCTATCTTTAATGGTGTTAATGACAGATTTTTTAGGGTATTCACATGAAAATATTAATCAGGTGAAACAATTTGATTCTGAACTCTAGAAGTTGCTTGCTGCTTAATGACAGAAGATTACTGTAGTACCAGATGGTGATTGTGTCTGCAGGTCACATATAATTCCTTTTAGGCCTGACTTTTGGCCAGTTAAGGTATGTCTGCTTTTCTTCAGTATTCTCTGAAGACTCATCCAATATATTACTGTGGAAGTGACAATGTTCTCCTCTTCTGTATCAATAGCCCTTTTTTACTTTTGGGCTATTATGTCTCCTTACTTACTAAAATACACTTGTACGTGGAAACTGTTTTGTGTGTTTGAAAATGGAGTAAAATTCAACTTTTTTCCTCTTTGTCACTTATCGTCTATATGTTTTTCCTGTGGTACCTACTTAATTCTTTCCCATCTGAGTGTTACTATTTACTCACTGCCTGTCTTGACTAAATAAATTTATATCCACTTGTTCCATTTCTGTGCTTAGTCCAAATAATCTATTCTCCTTCAGTGTCTGTAGTTGAAGCTGAATCCTTAATCTTTTTTTTTTTTTTTTTTTTTCCCCTTTTACTTTCTGCGAGGTAGCTATTGCTAATACTTCTCCATCTGCAGGTTTATTATGACCTCACAATTTCTAATATTTTAGGTTGTGCAGAATGCAATTTCCTAACTTCAAAATATTCCTATTTGTTTTTTTTCTCCAGACTATATTAAAGGTCTTGTTCCCTCACTACTCTGTTCTCTTAATTGTAGTTTTCACCTTCAGACTGGGGACCCCTGGTTCCTGCTGATGGAACACTTTCCTATTTGTTCCTCAACTTCTTACTTCTCTACTTTTACATCTCATTTGAAAACAAAACAAAGCGTATATTTCTCCTTTCCTTTTCTCCATAGCACACTTTGAAGTCAGAGATTTTGTCTTCGCTGTTCAGCTAATTAATATGGTTTTAGATACTTTGTAAAAATAACAATGAATAAAGGTGCAGTGTTTCCCGTTTGCTTCGTATGGTGGTGTATGGCGTTGTGTATTGTCTTCTAGGAGGTAGTACTGAATGGTGCAAGACAGAGACTTGTAATTCAGAAATGGGACCATTATGCTATGGCACTAGTTGTGACTGTGAAGAGCACGTGACTTCTGAGGTTTTCTGACTTGAGTTGTGGTTGTAATCTTATTTACAGCTGTTTGCCTGTGTTTTGTTTTCAAAGTTCATTGAAGGATTTTTTTTTTTCCAGCTTTGCAGCATCCTCATGTCTTACTGAATCTTCTGTTCTTTACATCTGTGCCTACTTGTCCCTGATTTCATGAACATACATTTTGCTATTGCTTAGGAATGACCCTTGGAGTTTTTTCTTTTTAATTAAATTTGTGAGTCAAATTCTAAGTTTCTGGCCCAGTTTCAGTTTTGAGTAAGGACCTCAGAATTTGTTTTAGTAGTAAGTGAAAACATGAGAATACCGAATTAACATTTAAAAGACAAATACTGTATGATCACCACAAAACATTGCATTCCTTCTTGTGTATTTCTGACCTTGGAACCCATAATATTTTGGAATTTACTTCTAGTATATATTTTCTTTAAAAAGCATAGGTTTATAGTGAGAGACCTAATGGCTGTAGGTATATACCACTCAAATTATTGTAGCATTTTCTTCTGCAAAAATGCTTTCTGAAAAAAAAATTTCTGAAGACAAAGGTCTAAGCTTTAATATATACCTCACGTCTTTGAAATATATTTTTGATGACGGTTGTGACATATGACATTTGTGTCAGATATCTGATTTTTTTTAAAGTATAACAGCTAAATATGTATATATACACACACACACAACCACATGCATTACATGAAAATGACTTTTGTCACTAGCTGGTTGTGCTTGTAGAGATCCATATGCTTATATTAGTAATTAGAGGTATTAGTGTATTTACGTTGTGTGTGTTTGTGTATAAAGAGTATAATGTAAGTATACTTTTTTTTAATAATAGCAGATTATCCAGTCAACATCTGCTCAAACTGTGAAACGAAACCCTGCTTGCCAGACTACCCAGATTAGGATGCCAGTGGTAATAACTCAGACCATTAGACCACAAGGTATGGGTTTAAATGTTTTAGTGAGATTGTTACCTTTGTATGAATTTCATTGTAATTACAAACTAGTACCATGGGAAAAACTTACAGTGCTGACATTAGCAGGCTTGACACTTTTTTATTTCATACTGGCTGAGGAGTGCATGTTTTCACTATGCAGTTTTGACATATTTCAGACTGACATAGTTAACTGTTTGGAAACTACATTACAACTAAACTCACATATGCTTAGTTCCTTATAAAGTTCTGAAAGAAGTCAGAAACTTGACTCTTGTGTGCTCTAACTCTGGGCCAAGAAAGAAATTATTAATTTTTCCTGAAACACAAAAAATACCTCAATGCACATGAAGCAGAACATTATAGTCATTGTCTCTGCAGCTATAGAAGTTGAGGTAGGAGTTTGAGAGAAATTTCTCAACCCACATGTTTTTTTTCAGGCAGTGTGTTTACTCTGTGCTGAGGTCAGAGACTGATTACAGCAACATGACATGCCAGGGGAGCAGGAGGTGTGGTATCATACACAACTTTCTTATGGGTTTGTGCACAGGTGGATTAATGTTTGATACATCACACTTTTTAAGAGGATTTTTGAACCCTTCTTACTTCCTTAGTAAATATGGTTTTTGTTTGTTTCCACCTGTTAGCCTTGGGGTTTGATTCTGCGAGAGATCATCTCTTTGGATGTGGGCACTTAGACGATTGAGGGTTTGTAATGGAATACAGAGTTTATCATCTTCAAGTATTGAATTAAAGTAGTTTAAATGTACATGAAAGCTATTGCTGCCTATTTTACTTTATTGCTTTGTCTTTTTCATTCTTGGGAAAAGAAAGCATCAAAAAAACAAAGATCACATTTAATAGCAGCTGATACTCTACTTGTTCAGTTCTCTTCAGAGAATCCAAAGGCTGAGTGGACATGGAGACCAAGCTGTCACTGTAAGCCTGTCGTAGGCTGTTTTTCCAGGTTAGAAAGAAATGAATTTACTTTCATATAAGGTGTATTTGATAGCACTGACACTTATTTCCTGTTTATTTACAGGGAGAGTGTTCAGTGTTTTCGAGTATGAACTTTCACTTCTGACCAATGTCTGAGAGTGAAGGCAATGATCAGTTTAATTTCTGTGCTTTTTCAGTCTGCAGTTGTGAATGACAGCAGTATGACAAGAATTTGCATGGTATTGGCACTTGTCTTTTAAACAGTCGATTCAGAACACTGATTTATTCATGATGGCCATTGATTGGCCAATGAAGTACTGGCAGTACTTAACTGGCAGTTTGGTTTAAGGAAGACAACAATTCATAAAGGCCAGTTCATGCACAGGCCTGCTTTCAGGTGAGCTAATTCCTATTGACAAGCTACATTTATTTAATTATACCCCCAAAACAGTCAGAATGGAAATCTAGAAAATGTCCCATTGTGAAAGCTACGAATCTTGCAGCCCATGTTTGGAGAAAAGTCTGCTGCGTGTTTGCAGCTTTAAGAAGTGCCTATCTCAGATACCAGTACATTTCAATCGTGATGCATTGTTAAAACTTCCTACTGTAAACACCAGTGTAATGATGTTTTATATTGACCTCTCTATTCCTGTAGAAAGAGCTAAGATACTGGAATAGGATGTGATCTATATAGAAAATTATGGTAGTGCAATTTTGTGGAGTGTGTCTTTTCAAAGATTGTTATACCAAAATTGAGCTGACTTCCACAAAATGCTGCATTTTGCTTCTCAAATAGGAGCAAATGTCCTAGTATAATGCTTCTTTACATTAGTATTAATTTATCCATGTGAACAAACTAGAATGCTTTAAAAACAGTAGTGTAGATAGTTGACAGACTCGAAGAACGTTAATATTAATAAATAGCATCCGTACCAGGGGAAATAGCTTTATAGTTATTTCAGGAAAAATTTACGCTTCTTTATCAAAGCAGTTATCAGTATAATAAATCTGTGAATTGTTCCTACATCTTGTGGATGGAGGAATAGAGCCATAGGGTAAAATAATTAGCCGGATTCATTGCAGCTATTTGACCTGTGCAGAACTAGGAACTTAAAAGTTCCTAAATTTGGGCTTATTTCTCTGGATCATACTACTTGAAATTTGAAACAAGGACACAGTGGTGAAAAACTCTGTATGTCATTACCAATCCCATGAAATACATAGGCCCATAGGTGATTCTAGTTCTCAAAATATGCCCGGTCTTGTAGTATAATTTGGTATTTTAGCAGGTTTTTTTGGTCTAACTCGTTAATAATGCAGAACTTTGTTTTAAACCAGAAAACTCATTTGTCATCCCCAAACTTATATTTACATTCCCAGATCCATTTGAGCAGAATATATATATTCAGAATATATATTGGGTGAAAGAAAGTGAGATTTTTTTTTTTAATATTCTGTGTAGAAATATGGTTTTCCTGAGACAGAGAGGTTAACTATTGTTTTGTTCTACCCTCTCCATATTTTTGGGGTGTCAAAAGTTATCTGTGGAAAAGAAAACATTGATATTGGCTGTTAAGGAATATAATTTTAAATTCTGGAGGAGAGCCACTGCTTCCTTACTTGATACATTGCAATATTTTTTAGGGCTAATACACTTTTAATTTCCTAAATGCTAATTGTTGAAAGCAGAGATCTGCTGACTTTTATTATCGTTTTATTTCTTCCAATTGATTTAGTAAAAAAACCAGTTTCAATTAGTTGATCTGAAATAGATAAAAGAATTGACTGGGCCATGAACTAATGCTGTGACATCTCAGAGACCTTTAATATTCCAATGACAAAATAGTTTTATTCCCCAGGCCTAGAGCCTAAATCCTGTTTTGCATTTGCTAATGTTGAGGGTCCACGCAACAATGCATTTATGCAGATTGAAGAACTGAACAAACACTGTTCAATTAGTTTTGCTTTGAGAGCATATGCTAAGGGTGATGAAGACTTCAGAATGAAAAAAGTAACGTGCTCATGCAAAGCTCAGACTTTTTTGTTTCAGCAAAGAAGTGTTATTAAAAGGATTTGTTGAGATAGTTGTGGTTTAGCTTTTCAGAATTCATGAAAGAAGAATAACATATCTCTGCTAAGGTTCATACCATGCCATTTTTATGCAATAGATCCACAGATATGAAGGAAAACTTCTCACCTACTTCTCAGTCTCAAATACTTTGTGTTTTAACTCTCAATAAAATTAAACAATATACAAGAAAAAGGTGAGATGAAGTAGACATATGATTTAATTACTTTCACATGCCAACATATGGGTGGGTTTAAAGGAAACTGACAAAATATAACCTAAGGAAGCAAGTCTTAAAATATTAAGCAGTGAAGGTGGACTAACTCCAAATTTGTCATTTGTCAGTGCTTTTTGAGTCAAATATTGATGTAATGTTTTCTAATAATAATAATGCAGGTTTATCGATTTACCAATTAGTAACATAAACCTGTAATTATTTTTGATTATATTTTAAAAATGTCGGAGAGGAATTAATATCCATTTATTAATGTAGTTTCACAAGACGCTAAATATCTACCACACTTTGGCTTGATTAGAAATCCCCCCCCTTTTTTAATGTACATATAGACTTGTAAAATCTAGATACAGACATGAATTACTTTATGAGCATTTTCAAAAAAGACAAAATAAAGACAACCTTTATGAGGGGGGTTATGTCAAATTTTAAAATCATATGTTGTCTTCTACATGCTTCTACAGTATTAAACATTAAAGAATAGTTAAAATAATATTTTGAACTCTGAAAATAAATATTTTTCACTGCAACAAAGAGCAATGACTATAAGAAAATGTAAAAGCTATAGCAAATACCTCAAGTGACTGACTTAAAACATCTATATTAAGAACATTTGGAATCAGGTTCCTTTATGCTGTGCAGATTATAAAGAAAAGTAGTTTACTGACAATTGTAAATGCACAACCATTTTGTGTATTATAGACAATTATGGTCAATGGTTTTGAGTTCTGGAGTCTTTACTATAATGTAAATATAGAACAAACTGTTATATTAGTATTTTTTTTAATCTAAAGTTGTTCTTCTTCAGCAGTGTAATTTTTTAAAAAATAACTACTTCCTTTGTTTGCAATTTACAGACAGTTAAATTTAGTTCCTGGACAGAAGGTTCTTTGATGTAAATTGTCTAAGACAGCTCATAATAACATCGCTTGGTGTTTTTCAGGCACAGTAGGGAAGGCACCAACAATACAAGCCAGCAAAAGTCCTGGGGGCTTTGGTGTTCAGGTCTCTGCAAATCAGAAAAACAAGCTGAATGACCCTGGAGGTGGTTCTTTCAGGTAAAAAAAAATAATGCAGGGGGGTGGCTGGAGGGTGGGGGGGGGTGTCTTAAATGTAAAATATAAATTAGAATTGGCTTAACACCAGAGGGCAGTGTTTTACAATAATTCCTGGCTTTCTTACTATGATTGGATGACAATTTTCTTATTTAGATCTATTTAAAAAGTAAAAAAATAAAGGGGAAGGGGGGCGCACATGTCTTTAGGACTTTCCTTTAAATACACTTTGGAATGTTTAATAAAATCTTCACTTCTGTGGATTCCAAAACAAATTCTGGTAAATGGAATTAAATATATGAAGTTAAAACAAAAAACAAACAAACAAAAAACCACAAAACACACTTGCTTTTTTGTACCAGATTTTAACATTCACATGGAATGTATCTTGATGAGAAAATACTAAATGTGATGACAAGGCATCCTGTTGATAGATAGCTGCTAAGCTGCAGCTATCCCCTCATCAGCATACATAAAATACTGTATGTTTCTGGTAGTGTGTGAAGAGAAGGGAAAGTGTTGCTTTACCTGTTCTTCATGTGCTTACTTAAGTAGCAGAGATTGGGACATTCTATGACCTTCTGTAGTGACCTGATGCTGCAAAGTGTAATACAGTAGCATTGATGAATTGAGCTGCTATTATCATTTCGGTTCTTTTGTAGTGCAAATTTCTATTATATTTTTTTCCTGTATTTTGGATATATCTACTGTTTGAAGTGAAAAAAGTATCTTATATGTGTTGCATTTTTTTTCCACTGGTGAAAGCACAATCTGTATAATGTTCAAGCATTTTTTTCCTTTCTATTTCTTTGTTAAATGACAAAATAGTCGTAGATTTTTATTTTGTTCTGGAATTTCTACGTTGCTCTGATGTCATCACACCAGTAGTTAATTGGCAGGCTTAGGCTCTTGCAGGTGAAATGAAAGAAATTTTGTAGTCCTTTGTGAAATATCTCTGCTTTGAGGCATGTCAGTATTGCAACTAATAGTGGTAGTACTTAGTATTAATCTAGAAGCAAAATCATTCAATTTTTTACTTTCCAATGCTTTTGCTTCCCACTGAGTATTTAAATGATTTAAAATGTCTGTTGGGTTCAATTGTACTGTCTTAATAAGTATTTTTTATGTTTGTAAGCAACATGAGCATTTATTCTTCGTTAGTATAGCTTTCAATTTTACATACACCAAAAGGGACAGCATTTTTTTTGACTGGATGTTGTAAACTGTGCCAGGATTGATTCTTGCATTCACTTAGTTTATACATAGAATATATTAGGTTAGTTGGAATTGTTAATTTTCCCTTGGGGAGAAGCAAATGCTCAAGGCACTGATTGATAAATCAATAAATCTTTAGTGAGTTTGGTAAATAAGCTGTCAAGGGTGTATGTCATTTTTCCTCTAGAGAACAAATTTTAGTCAGAATGAATGTGTTTGTTTCCTTGCATTGTTTTCTCCTTCAAAATAGTAAGACACAATGCTGCATTTAAATAAGTCCATAAAATTGCAAGGATTTATTAAACAGCAGCAAAGATCAAGCTTTTTCTTGATATCTTAACAAAGAATTCAGTTGTTTGCGTATTTGCATTTCAACCCCTAACCTCTCCTGAGGACAAATAGATGTCTGACTATTAAGCCTAAAGGCACAGAGCTGGAAATCTGTATTAATCCTCTGAATGCTGACTAGTTTTCCTCAACATTCCCAGCGTGTGTGAAGAATGTGTTTTTAGCCAGAAGGCAAACTGGCATCTAAAGCAAAGCAAGAATTTTGAAAAATAGTTGCGTTATGTATAAATTTATTTTGCCCTTAGTGTTTTATTATTGCATATTTGTTTCATTATTTTATATTCTACTTTCTTTAAAATAACTTACTCTAGCTTTTCACTCTTGTGAACAAAGTGTTGGTCACTAGCAATGGAAATGTGAACATGGTCACTAGAAATGCAATTGCTATTTTTTATTTCCTTTAATCATACACATTCTTAAACTTAGGTATCTTTCTAGGGTGTGGGAAACAGAGGAAAGAATTGCATCAGAAACGCAGCAATTCGGAATTTCACAAATTGCAGCTTAGCCCTTATTGTCAGCATTAATTAATGAATTGTAAGACTGTCTACATGAGTTCACTGGATGTTATGGTAGCTGTTCTGTGACGTAGAGTTTTCAACCCTGAGGCTCCTGCCTGTAAAGCTGTTGTATTCCTGAAATTTTGTCAACTTTTTTTTTTTTTTTGAAATTTATTGTTGCTACATTTTTCAGTGGAAACTATGGAGTGTTCCATTTAGCTGACTTTTCTACTACATTAATGAATAGAAATTTGAATTCCATTCTTTGTAATATTTTTTCTTTTACAGTAGAGATCCACACTTATATTTGTACCATAATATTAATGGTCCAATGTAGAGGTTTCTGTAATCAGGAGAGATAAAGCAGAAGGTCCCTTGAAATCTGCAAGGGGCTGAATATTTAGTTACAACTGCTGTGCACATTGCCTGTCTCATTCAGTAACCTCAGAGCTCCTACTAATGTAATATACCACTGACAACAATGAAAACAGCAGACTCTTAAAGTAATTATTACCTACAGTTCCGATTGTGGACAATATAAAGAAAAACTTCTGTTCCCCCAATACTAAGTTGAAATCATTTCAGTTGGAAAGGACCTTGGGAGGTCAACTGCTCCAACTTCTGAGTCAGAGCAGGTTTGGTTAGATCAGGGACTTGTCCAGTTCTGCATGTCTCCAAGGTCACAGATAAATGTTTGTACTCCTGTATTATCCTACCATGTTCTAACTGAATTGAATTGAGTAAGGCTCAATAGCATTGTGCGCAAAATGGGGCAAGAAGTGTGTAGAACTAGTCCATTAATGTGTGTGATTCTGATAGGTTTCCATAGTGCACCTGCTAGGCAGGTATTCCTTCCTAGAGAAGTCTACTTCTCTACTAGCAGAGTCTAATTGGTAATAACCAGCTGTATATTCAGTCTTCCTTTGCCTACCCAAATGACATGCATTCTAAATCCATTGCCTGTTACTACATTTTTATTTTTTTTAAATTAAAGTTTAGTAGCATAATTCTGACAGAATGCCTCAAAATGCATGATGATGTATCTAATAAATTGCAAAACATTTTGTCCTCTTGGGAATGATAGAAAGCTAATGCAGGTGTTAAATGGATAGCTTCAAAGATTTCATCTCTGAATGGCACCTTAAGATTTAAGTTTCTTTATTTTTCCAAATAAATGTTTCAAGCTCTAAGATGAGCATGTATTTTTCCACATTTGTCAAAAAAAAAAAAAAAAAAAGGGAAAAAAAAAGTGCTGATTGCAAATGTTGTGTGTCATTCCTTTTTGCTTATCAGTGGTAAGATCCATCACAGACCTTGTGGGCGATTCCTACGACCAAGCAGGATTAGGGAGAAATCTCAAAGTTAAACCTTTGAAAGTCAGAGTAAGCACCATATTAATTGCACTATTGTGACGTGTAATACAGTAGCTGCTGTTGCTGTAATTTCAATCGCCTGCATCCAAAATTTTAGCTGATCTTGTGATTCATGAAATTTGCAGACTTAGTGTCTTGCCATGGGTATGGACACTTTCCTTAAGAACATGGAATTTCACTTTTGAGAGAGAGGGCAATCAATGGTGGTATGCTGTCTCAGTTGTCTTACAGATTCTTGTCGCTTACTTGGGAGCAGCCCAGTATTGCAGATTGGGACATCTTGGGCTCAAATCTTAAGAGTGCATGAAAAGGAAAATAGTATGCAATCATGCAATTAAGATTTGTTTATAAGGAAAATGCTACCAGACTTTTGTAATGGCTTGTCTTAATTTAAACAAAATCTTTGAAGTATGTTACAAACAACTGTGCAAATGCTTCATTTTTTCCTGAACATTATTTTCAAGTAAGCATTTTTTGTAGTTGCATGAGTGTTTTTAATCAAGAGAGAGGAGGAGTTAAAAGAAGTTGAATATAAGAATGAACTCTTAAACTGTTTTAGAACATGGCTTGCATTTGGAAACAGCTTGGAAACCCATGCTGCCTACTTAAAAATAGCATGCATATTGGGATGTTAGATCTATCCAATAAGACTCAGATTTTAATTCAATAAGACAGAAATAACTAATATGAGCACAGTCATTTATGCCAGCAAATGTGAAATAGTTAAATACTGTGCTGGGATGAAAAGGGAAAGACAGTAATCATCAATCTAGCCAACCACTGGATGGCATCTTTGTTCCACAGAATGAGTTCTGAAGACACTCATCTAGAGTTAAAAGTTGACTTTTATAGGAAATTTTATGGCAAAAACGCCAGCCCTCTTGTATGTGTAAATGTGTGTGTTTCAGTATCCGAAACCAAGCTCTCTTTTGTGTTCCTCAAAGTCAAAAAGGATACTGATAGAGATTTTGTCATCAGACTGGAAAATCTGTAGTCCCAACTAAGATTAAAACATTTCATATCTATTTTCCTTCTAATGTAAAAGAAAAATAGATGTACTCAGCAGTAGTAAATTGTTGATGTAAGATGGCAGGAAATTATTCTTTCCAGGAGTTACAGTGATGGTCTTATCAATACATGCTGTTGCACTGCTTTTGATAACTTTAGCAAAATTCTATTTTGTATCAAAAGAAAAAAAAGTTTTATTTCAGACAGTATTTTTATGTGCAACAGGGTTGCAGATCTGTGCTCAAAATCAAATGAAAAAATAGAATAGCTAAAATACTGAGCAGAAGGAATGTGAAAGATTGATTTTATTTCCTCCATCTATTAACTAAATGTACAGATAAGAAGTATAAACTTCCATTAAAATTTGTATTCTTTTCATTATACTCTGTACTGATAATTCATTTTAGCAGAGTTTCATAAGAATGAAATATTCTAAGAAGTAGAGTAGCTCACGGTGACTTCAGAAAGACGATTACGATTATTTTAAAGTTCATGTGGCAAAATGCCATAGTTATTTTTATGAACATGGAATAACAACTCTACTCCTTTAGCTCTGCATAATAGTATCTTTACAGGAGTTTACTAGGGGAAGAAATAAGTTTGATAATCCATAAAAATAAAAAGAATTCGTAATTGAGATAGCAATGAGAAGTACTTCTATTTTTAGGCTATGAAATGTGGTTGCAGAAATCAATTAAATACAAACATAGAATTGATAAAACTGCTCTGGATAGATGTTTATAAGGCTTATCTTGAAACACGTTGATACCCTAAATAGACTGAAAAACTTTGAAATTTTCACTTTGTTCAAAGAATAATTTCAGAATAATCATGCAGAAGGATACTGGTTTATTTCCAAAGTTATCATATCTTTATATTAAACTTTATTTTGATTTCTTACCAAATTACTGATACTAACTGCTTTGAGTTCATGCCCCTATTATAGTGCCTACCAAAAAGAAAAGGTAAAACTCGGGATTCTCAGGATAATCAAAATTAAGAAAAAAAAAAAAAAGTTCAGTTAAAAATGAGGTATTTCTTGCTATTACATGGCATATCAGAAGTTTCAAGCAATTTTTGAGGTGTAAAAACTCTACAGAATAGCTTGATTTGGGAGCAATACTTGATCCTCTTAACAGCTGACCGTTTTGCTAATGATTACTCAGTGTTGTATACTGAATAAAGACTACTTTCATCCTTATTCATGTCAGGGGAACGTTGATAGTTCTTATCTGCTTATGTGAGTTTATTTAGCAAACCTTACTGTTGTAATCACTGATTTCAAATTCTAAATGTTTTTCTTCTGCACTGCTCTTTGAGGTGAAACTTGTCTTGGGTTTTCAAATCGCATAAAGAATTTTGAGGGCTTATGTAGATTGTCCCAAAAGACTTGTCAGACGGCAAGTTTAGGGAGAAGTCAGGAATGCTATCTTGATTTTGTATGGATGAGTGCTAAAAGGAGATGAAAGCACCTCAATAACCAGCTCCTGGAAACATGATCTGGAAATAGGGGAGAGTTAATATATTACTTATTGCTAGCCAGATTTATGTGCAATGCAGGGAGGATCTGGATTGTAGATTTCTAGATTTCTCTCCATTCTTTCTTTCTCACACCTTACTTGTAGCTTTGTATTTTATGGTAGGCATTAAGCTTTTTGGAAGCTGAAAGTGAGTATTCTAGGGTGCGTAGAAGGGCATATATGTCGTATTTTTTTTTAATAAATCTTTTAAATTAAGCTTTTACTAGTTTGTTTAATACAGTAGTAGTAGTCTTAAGTAGGATGTACTTGGATCTTTTCCATATATATAGTCTCAAAGGTTATGTAGTTGCTCCTAGAAAACGCTGAAATACAGCGTTAGTGTCATACGTATCTCCTAAACAGGTAGTGCTAAAAACAGATGGTTTGTTTCCACAGTTATAAGTCATACCTTATAGGGGTAGGAGATAACAGATGCTGGGAGATAGAGATATGATCTGTCTTCTGAAACTCAAATTTTTCAGTCAATGCTTCCTCAAACAGTTAGGAAGGGTATTGCAGGGCAAACTGTGGCTTGGGAAATGCTGCCATCAACTTCTCAAATGCAGCTCATTTTTTCTAAAAGTAGATGGCATGTTCAACTGATTTTTGTACGTTACTGGAGAAAATAGTAGTGTATAGTCAGACCATGCTTGGAAACCAAACTTACCTATATACTCATCAGGGTCAAAAAAAATCTTCACCAAACAGTGCTGAAAACGCTTTGGTGCTCATTTTGGTAGGCACTTGTGAAACAGTGCAAGATTCCAAATTCATATTTTTGTTTTTAGTGTTTTTTTTTTGTTTGTTTTTTGTTTTGTTTTTAATGTGTTTTATCATTTCACTCACAGGTTTCAGCATAAAGAGAATAGTTGAATGTTTTTTGATCGGTCATTGTTGATGATGATTATTGCTCTTAGTTTCCTGACCATTTTGGTATCATTGCTATCACTGACTTGCAGATGAAGGAAAGACACCTCTGTCACTCCTTCTATTAGAGACAAATTTTCCTGCTTCTGAGGGCTTCGTAATATATTCAGAGAAATAGTTATTTCGGAATTGAGAATATTTTCTATGTGAATTGAGACCCTGATGGTTGTGCCTCAAATTGGCCCAGACACCAGGTGTGTTGTGTTTTGGTGAAGCAGATAACATAAAATGTATGTATCACATGCAGAATTATTTTTTATTTCTATTTTCATTATAGAGATGATGATGACATCAATGATGTTGCATCTATGGCCGGTGTTAATCTAAATGAAGAAAGTGCCCGAATTATGGCTACCAACTCTGACTTGGTTGGAACCCAGATACAGTCCTGTAAAGATGAACCCTTTCTTGCTGCTATACCTCTACACAAACGAATACTTGAAATGGGTGAGAAACATCCTCTCCTTTTGATAGTGTTTCCTTTTGTGTTATGTGGTTCTAAGTAACAGAATATGCTTAGTACTTTAGATAGTTAAAAATTGTTTTTTATGCATTTTATTACATAAATTTATATCCTTAAACTTTCAAGGTTTTTATGATAAAAGTAACTTGGCTACCCCAAACTTGAATTAAAAAAAAAAAAGTATACTGCTACTTTTATACTTCATGCTTTCCCCATGGTTTTTATATCCAAGGATCTCAAAACTCTTTGCAAACATTAATTATTTCTCACAATCCATCTTCATGTTTTACACATGAGAAGATTGAAACAGAGGGGTAGAGTAAGTAGTTCAGGTCACAGAGGACACCTGTGAATAAGATTTAACATACTGCTGAAGTTATCTGTCAAGATTTTTTCCCCCATACAAACCAATAATTCAGTTGCTAACACCTACATCTATTTAAGTTCATAGTGATATCTTAGAGCATTTTTTTTCAAAAAGATGTATTTATTTATCCTGACTAAAAGGTGTTTTTATTCACTCTGCCATTTGAAAACAGAAGTTAAAAACTTCAGTAGAAAAAACATGTAGTCAAAATCAGTAATGTTTTAAGATTAGTAAGTATGCCTAGAATATATTTTATGTGACATACATGGTTAATATCCTATATATGTTCTGGCACCTAAATGTATCTTTTCATCACAATTTTTGGTAATATTTTAAGAATCATCCAAGTCTTAGGATGCAGAGCTCTAAGTGTTTGGGAGTATATATTTATTTTTTTCTTTTATAAACTCTTCTTATGTCAGTAGTTAAATTTATAAAAGTTTTTAGGGAATTAGTTGTCCTTATGATTTTAAAGATATTGTTACAAATCAGCATAGTTATGCTTTTAAGATTTTAGGGTTTTAAGGATACTGCTGAAATGTTATTTGTGTTTATGTTCATGGAATTAATGAAAGCCTTTTTATATTGCAGTTGCAGGCAAGGTTCTTCATTGACTTACTGTCAAGCTTTGTTTTGTATTTTAATTAGACGCCTTTTAAGTTGAAGCCATTCTAAGAAATGAATCATTTTACATGCTTTAGTTATCATGCTGAAATGATATGATGATGGCATTATGTGACACAGTCTAGGCAAGCATGTGCAATGTTTTGTGAGATGGCTTATTGCCATCTGAGATGGGAAGGCAGAAGGGTTTTGATTAAATTTGATTGAACATGTGTTGTGAGGGATGCTCACATGATGGGTCATACAGGTGTAAGAAAACAAAAAGGAAACAGAGATGTAAAACTGTTAAAAAGAATGGGAAATAAGTAATGAATTTGCCATATAAGCCTTAATGAGCTGTCTGGGTGTAACAATTGCTGCACAACATGGAGCTGTAATTACAAGTGTAGGACTTACAGGAATCTGTACATACTTTAAGAGCCACAGAACCCATCACACTATTCATCACTGCCTTTTGGGGTTTGCTCCTCTGAGGAACAAATCCCTATGGCTCTTTTTGAAGCTTTATTGGCTTTGATAATTGAAATGAAACTTTCAAAGCTTTTAAAAGCAGCTGCAGGGATTTACTTCTCAAAAGCAGTGAATCCAAAAGAGCGGCCACTCCTAGTGATCTCCTGCAGCCACTTTTAGAGCTTTATTTTGGCTTTATATGAAGCCTTTTATAGTTTTGAAAGTGGCTGTGGGGTTCACTAGTGGCTGCTATCTGGGATCTATGGCTCTTGAGGAGAGAATTCCTTCAGCTGATTTTTGAAGTTTTAGAAGCTTGGTTTTCACTGTGTGTGGCCAGATTTGTTGATTGCATGGGACCACACACAAATTTGCTAGTTGTGCTACTGGGCACTTAAAATAACGACATTGTAAGATCACGACAAAACTCAGTCTTACCATGTGTTGCTGTGCCTAGACACACCAGGACTAAGCAAAGGAGGCTGTGACCTTCTCAAGCATATTAGGAAAAGAAAGTATGATATGTGAGTCCTCAATTTTCTGGTTTTGTTATGTATGTTGACAAACGAGATAAAATACATTACTTCTTCATTTTACCTGAATATAATTTAAACAGACCCTATTTTCTACCTTTAAATCTATTCATATTTAATGATCACTTTAGTTTTAGGGCATGTTTTTAATGTTTTAGTAAAAGAGAGATTTGTGGTATGTACAGTATTAGGAAACTGCTCTTCTCTCCTTTCTCAAAAGCTAGATCTTTCAAGTTTTCTGTAATATTAATCTCCTCCTCTCTTTTCTGAGTAAGAGCTCTGTCGAGCAACTCAGTAGTGTTCCCCAAAGGCTGTTTCAGAGATTGTGCTTCCATTCACTAGAGTCAGAATATAAACTGCTAAAGTGAGAGCAGATGCTATTCAGTCTTTGGCAGTAACCACCAGCCAAATGCCTCAAAGTTATAGTGAAAGGTTTCTTAATATATTGTACGTTCTTATCTCTGCTGCTCAACTTGGCAGTGTTATCATCCAAAGTTTATTTTAAATCTAAATGAGTAATATTATTATTGATCCTTTTAAATGGAAGAAGTAACTGAAAGGTAATTCATGCAAAGATATTCATCCGCTTCCCACATGCTTCCTTATCCAATTTTGTATCTAGTCATCTTTGGCTGGTAATCATTGCCATTTGTTCATGTAGGAAGACAGTGTTGCGACTGTTTCAAATTCTTCTTTGATGCAAAACCAAGAGTGGATATTTCTTAGTAGATAATGTATTTCTTTTGCTATTCTATACAGGATCATAAACTTTAATCCTTAATCTTTCTGTATGATAGCACAGTGAAACATATGCAAAGAGCTCTATGACTGTTGTTTCTCTTATTGGGAAGTCAAGAGGTTGAGATTGATGTTCTTCATGCATGCGCTGATGTACATATAAATTTTTAAAACTTTTAGGCCTTTCAGTCCATAAGTAAAAGGGTAATATTTCTTTAAAGGGCAAGATAAGCTGAAAAGTGCTGAAAAATCTGAGCTTTTTAATATGTTTTTCATGGGAAAGAAACAAGAAAAAAACTTTGTACTTGTTTCACTTCTATTCATTCATAAGTTTTTTATTTTTTGGGGTGGGTAAAAATCATGTATTGGTTTCTTTAGGTTCTAGAAGCTAGAACACATTCTGAGTTTCCACTGTTTACCAAAGGGGGCAACACCTTCGTCGATAAAACCGTATGGCATAGCAAATTGTTGCTATATGCACTGAGTGCAGATTCAGTATGGTTTGTAACATTGTTGTGAAGATAGAAACACCTTGACTCAGGAATTACTTCAATTGGGGCATTGTTTTTGAGGCTCAGCAGATGAGAATTAGGCTCAACCATATTTTATATTTAATATTAGTTAACATTAAACATTAACAGCCCATAAGGATGTGATAAAAAGGCAATCCTATTCATATTGCCTTATAATTAAGACCTTGGAAGGGAACAGATATGAAAAAGAAAGGGGAAAAATATTATAAAATATGATTAACAAATAATAACTAGAATTGTGTATAAAGAAGAGTTGTACACAGTGAGATGAACAAGAAATATATTAAATTATTAGCCTAATGTCTAAATAACAGTCATTAACCTTATTCTTTATCCAACTCTGGTGAAACTATTCTGGAGATTTTATAGCACTGCATGTTTGACTGGTACTTTTTTTTTTCATGTATTATTGTTTTTAATGGGAAGATGAGTTTTTCATAGCATAATACATTTTTTTTTTTTTTTGCGTATAGAAGCCCTGACGATTATCTTCAATTTTGTCTGTTGTTGATGTCATTCAGCTGGTACAGTGGGATGAAATCTGCTTTTCTTGTGGAGGTTACTTTTTAAACTTCCACTCAGGACAATGTTACGTCCTTTACTGAGAGGCTTTCTTGCTGAGAATTGGTGGTCTCTTAAGACTCTGATAGCTGTTCAAGAAACTTTGCTGTTGATTTTGTGGTCACCAGAGCATGTATCCTCACAAGCTGAGAGTCTGCAGTAGAATATTAATACCCACAGCTTTGTATCAATTCTGACTTCCTCTCCAATGAAATGATGATGTCTTGCTTTTCCATGCCTATCCTGAAAATGTCACAATAGGTGGAGTACCTTAATCATAAATAACTGTCTTAAAGCAATAATAACGTAACACGAGTTTGGCATATTGTATTCCTTGAGTAAGATTGTTTCTTTCTCTTTTTCACTTCACTTTCAGTGTTCTTCACCCAGTTTTTTAACCTCAATTTGTATTGTTATGGAGTTCTGGCTAAATAGAATAATTACAAATGTGACATTCTAAGAAATGTGGGACTGGTTTGGCCATATTGAATCCATTTTAACTGTCCATCTTTTATTTTCAAATTATTTTTACCTAAGTGTGTGCCATAAAAATGCATTGGAGCATAAATTAAGGTATTTTTATTTCATAGTGATTCATAATTATTTTTACATCTCTGCTAGAAAATCGATTTTTCTATAGGATGTTTTTGAGAAATACTGCTTTTATGTCTGTTATCTGGCATTGATATAAATTTCCTTTGAAAAAAAGTCTATTATGTTGACAAAATAGCATACACCTCTGACATTACTTACCAAAAAATTAGTACTGGATTCTCCTTGCTTTGTCCAGATAGATTTTTAGGCAAGACTACACATAGTCATGCAGAGGATTTATTATGAAATTTGAAACACAGTTTTAACAGTTGTAGGGTTAAGCTGAACACAATTTATAGATTTACATTTTTTTTACTTTGCATACAGTATATTTTTAATTGTCTAATGAAATGTTGACCATTGATCTGCTTGATTCTTTCTTCGTTCAGTCACATTTGAATTGCATGTCTGCTGTAGAAATGCATGTTAAAACATAATGAAATAGCTTATCTGTGTTTCTGTATTCTGTAGTACAGTGAATCTACTATGTGGCATCACAGTGGCAGTGGAATTGTCTGCATATGTATATATTTTAAATAATTTGAATACTCTGGAGGGCATTTTATATTGCTAAACCGCCTAAAAAGTGATTGGAATATCCTTCATGGAACCAGGCCAGTGGATTTCAGAGCCTCTGTTAAAAGCATTTGCTACTAGTTTAATAATAGAGGTGTTCTGTCATCTCTGTTTCATCTGTTTGTTTGTCAACAGTTGTATTCATGTTTGAATGAGATCACACTGTACTATTGATGATTGCTCTTTCACATACAGAGCAGTTCTAACATAAAAGTATACTTATTTCTGTGGTTGGTTTACTTTAGAGGGGTTTATAGCTGCTTAGAGTACAGTTGTGGGTTCTGAATTTCTGAGCCATCAGATTGCCTGCAAACATATTTTTGTTTTCACTGAACTTTTTGTTGATCTTAGTTGTTTTCATTATTGACTTTTAACTTGTTATCCTTGAGTTGATTTGTCTTCAAACTGAAATATTCCTTTTAATATCAATTTTTTCCAACAGCATCTTTCTGTCGTGATGGCCTCCTTAAATATCTGTGGACATAACTCTCATGTTTGGAGATAGTTCTAATGTGCAAATTAGCCTATAAAGCACTTGTTGTCCTTTAGCACAGCATTTTCAAGTTATACGTTATCCTAACAATATACTTAGTCCAATTGAACTGTACCTAGGCTGGTGTTTTCTGTGATTCTAGATGCTGCTTCTCAGGGAAAAAAAAAAATACATATTTTATAACTACAAATCACAAGTTATTTGGTATGCCATTTATATTAGCCATCTATAGCTCCTATGAACTTAAGTATGTCACCTGCAGAGGCACAAGTGTGAAGATGTATCTAAATTCTGACATCTGAAATAGTAACTTTTTTAGTGAGTGTAGAGGTTGTTTGTTGGTTGTTTTTATTTTCCACTAGTATAATGCAAGGAATTTGCTACAAATTTTAGATTAGGTGTGCACTGTTCTCATCTTCTTATCAATCCTCCCATTTATGATCATTTAGTTTAATATGTTGACATTGAAAAAACAGTTTATTGTATTTAATAGCAAATGTGTTTTGTATTGCAATTCGTTGATTACTAATGTTATAAAATAAGGCAATTAAACGTTGTTTACATTTATTTTTTCCTTTTCAAAAAAGGTGGGAATATGTTCCCATCTTAGTATCAGCAGCAGAGTTGCCAAATAAACATAATCAGTAAGTATTTCAGAAGATTGTTAAACTGTATTGTTGTTCTTTCTTTAATAGGTCCATGATTAGACTTCCTGTTTTACAAGATGTCCCAACATGTGTTGGAATGGTAACTTGAGTACCACCTGAGAGCTTGGAGTCTGCCTTTCTGTGAAAGGTAAGGCAGCTTCTGTTCAATATATTTTTTATGTATTTCTAAGGTTTTCTTTTTATTACTCTTATTGGTTCTGGAATGCTACAGAATTTGAATTACGTTTTTAGCATTATCACCTCTAAGTGCCAGAAATGATGTTATTTCATCAAACAGTACTTTGTCAAAATAAATGAGTATATGTTCAAACTATGATTAATTACGAAGAAAATGAAGCTATTTCTTCAATCATAATTTTTAAAGGTCTTACTCTAACTGAAGAGCATTATTATACTACTTGCTTCTGCAAATACTGGAGAATTTAAATTTTATTTTCACCGTCGTATCTTTTTTTTTTTTTTCTTAATGGATGTAGTGGAAAAACCTTCTTGAAAGGTCTTGCTCTTTCTGGAAGACAGTTCTGGCCATCAGGGCCTCCCAAAATAAGTTGCTCAGCCTCAGAATAAGTTTGTATCTGGGAACTGAATTAACTAAATTTCTTGGTCTCTGCAAAGGAGGGTTAAATTAGGATCGCTGTTTCATGGAGATTCATTCTCTACCAGATTCATTCATAAAGTCTATCTTCTATCTAGAAACGGACTTCTAGAAATAAATATAGGATGTAGAATAAGAACAATAAAAAGAAAACCTTAGAGAACCATTCAATATTGCAATAAAGCTGACTTACATTATCCCTGTAGGCAAACTCCATGCTCTAGAGGTGGTACTAATGTCCCCAAAACTCAACACATGTTGGAACATCTTTGTGGAGGAGGAAGTCATTGATCAGTGAGCTGTCTCTTCAAGGATCATTTAAGGGGGAAAAAGTAAAAGGTAATAGTTTCTAAAATGTATTGAAATATTATTCACTTCGTTTATTTGGCAATCCTGCTGCTCATACTAAGGTTGCAATGTTTTTGTTTCTTAAATTATTGAGCTACCTCATAAACTTCACTTTAGTCTTTCTTCTCCTTTGAATTATCACTTCAAAATGTTAATGATCTGTAGGTAAAAATGTAACTTTCTGTTTTAATACATTGCACTTGTTAGTCTCCAGGCTGGTGAGTCTACTGCATACAAAGACCAGATTATAGTATATCTCACCAATTTGACATGTTTATCAGTGGTTATAATATCAAGACTGTTTGACTGTGGTTCAACTAGTTTCGTAATGTCTACAGCAAGTCACAACCAAACGTTCCAAAGTTTTGAAATGGCACAAAGATATTTTACTGGTAACAAAGAGGTATTTGCTGCAAGGAGGTAACTGCATCTCTGGATGTTGTGCTGGATGAGGTACCATCTGTTTTTGCAGTAACATAAACATGGGAATCTGATATAAACTATTGTAAAGCACAATTATTTTGACAACATTGAGTTACCGTGTCTGATATGGATTCACTCTGTAGTGGTGTATGATGTGGTAATACACAGATTTGGTATTAATAAACGTGTCACAATGTCCCGATGTTGTCAATTTTTCCTCTAATCCTGGACATAGGCAAAGGTGCTGACATTTTCAAGTTCAGGTTATGGTCTTTGGTCTACCTTTCTGGTATCCTTTATAATTGCCTGTATTCTTTGTGCATATCCTTTCCAGGTGACATGCCCATCCTGCCTCCTTCAGGTGAGGCCTCGTGTTGAACTAGTCTGTCTAATATCAGCGGACATCGCTAATACCTCTTCAGATATGTCATCTACAAGACTTTTATAGTGCCCGAGATACAGTTTGTTCAGGAAAAAAAAAAAAAAAGCCAAAATGTCTGCATTGTTTACATAAGTTGCTTTAAAAGAACAGGAACATATAGGAAAATTCTTCACGGTATCTATTTTAATCCTTACATGGACGTGATTTAGTTTTTTCTGTTACTGTGAGGACCATATTACAGTATGTTAGCGTCTGTGTTTGTCCTTTCTGACATTCTTGCAATGGATTTTCCCTATCTCAGTCTCACCTAACATAGACCTATAATGACATGCTTCTCTTTCTTAAGCCTAAGGTTCTGTAAAATGATTTAGTATCTTTTGATCTTGGGCTTAGACATGGGTAAGAAACACACTCTTCTAGCCTGTGTAAAACCAGGTAGGCAGTAAGTCCCCAGCTAGCAACTTCTCTATTGTTTTTTCAGGGACTCTTATTGGTGTCAGTGCCATATTAGTTCTTTCTCATCTGGTCCCCATAACAATCTCTTTTGATCTGATTCTGTTGTAAGTAACCAAACAAAAGTGCATTGAGGCATGCACTATTATTTATAAAAATAGTGAGCGTATTTTCCAGTTCTCTACAGTCACTTCGTGTTTATTCTTGAATGTTCCTGAATGTCTTTGAACATACTTACTATTTTGTGTTGTGTTTACATTTTGAGAAAACTAAGACTGAAAAAAATACGTAACTGTAATCTGTGTAGTTGGACTTGACTTGTTAAGACCTGCACTTGTTTCAGTTGCCATCCCCTCTTCTTTTTCACTTGCCTAGCACTGTTAAGTCACAGCAGTACAGGTTAATGGGATCATAGGGTAGGATCTGGATATAGATACCAAGAAATCTTTGACCTTCAGCATAGGTCAAAGCTTTGGTAACTTCAGCATCTTCTCTTCTTTTGGGATGAAAATGATGTCCATATGAAATTGCACAAAGGTAGTCTTAAAGAGGAATTATTAAAAGAGAAGGAATTAAACATTAAAATCAAGGACAATGTGTTTGCTTAGGACATTGAGATTTTGATTTGTTCTGAAAAAAACAGGTATGATACAGTTTGGTTATAGAACAAGTAAGGAAAAAAAAATGAATAGCGGTTGCTTATGTTCCTTCAGAGTTTACATTCTCTTTCTGTCCTGTATGATCAAGCTGTCAGGCTTCTTGCCTGTCTGAATACCAAGTAATCTCTTCTACTTCTAGATGTGCTGCTTATATGTTCATGCTTCCCTGATTTGTGGCAACTGCTTCCATTTTCCAAGCCTCTGCTTACCTGTGCATAATATTGTTTGGTGACTAGCTTGATTCTGTTAAAGACAAACCACGAAGGATAATAAAAAGACTCTTTAGGGATGATTAATAGCTGCCTTTCAGCTGTTTAATTATCTAGCTCAGAGACAGAATTTTGGAAACTGGATTGTCTGGTTATATATATTTTAGGTCAGACCTCTTCTCAAATTAGTTCTTTCTTTTTGCCAAAAAGTATGAATTATGTGTGGGTTCCCAGACTTACAGTCTTACTGAGAACTCTTAAAGAAGTGAAGGCTTTTTTTTTAAAAAAATTACGTTCCTCAAACAACACTAATCATATAGCAGGGCTAAACAGCTTCTTGAGGAATTCTTTTTCCACTTCATGAATTTTTTGCCCTGCTCCAAATCCCAGTGACTTGCTTAAGAGCTTTGAATTCACACAGAAAATAGGATCAAAATTTTGGCCTTGATTACACGTGGATTTTGCATCAGTATAGCTATTTCTCTGACTCCTTTGTGTTAAAATAATTGTGACCCCCTAGAAAGGAGCCATTTTTCAGTTTGGTCTCATTTACAAAAATTAGGGATATCAGATGAAAGTAAGAGATGAAGTTCAAAACAAGCAAAGCAGTGCATGTTTTTGCCAGATGATTACTTAAGTTGTCAACTCTTTGTCTGTCTTAGGATGTTGCAGGTTCAAAAGATGACTTGCAAAATTAATCAGAAAAAAATCTGTCTTGAGGACATAGTAAGATAGGATCTCTAGCTTAGAATGGTTCTGGACTGTATATTTTTACAGTTATAATTGGACACTTCTATATACTTCTAGCAGCATGTCCCACTGCTGCTGTTGGAGAATGGATGCTGGACTATATTACCCAGTATAGCTATTGTTAACTTTTTATACAATTACATAAATTCAAAATATTCATTTTAGTATAATTTTACTGAATAAGTTAAATCCATTGTAGTACCTAAAAAAAGCTTTATGAGCAACTTTGTACTACGCATTCTTCTGTGGAAACTGAGCCTTAGATGAATCTTACTTGGCTAAAATAATTTGGTTGGCATTTACTTTGGAGGAAGCAGGAGGAGAAAGGAGTTAAAATTTTTGTAATATTTATTTAGATTTTTTTTATCCATTAAGTTACATTAGAATTGTATAGCTGGTTGTGCTTTATTCTGCTGTGTCTAGCACTAAAAATGGCTGTGTATTTTGAGGATTTTCATCTATAACTTGGATTTATTCATGTATTTTTAAAAGTAACTGGTATTTCACCAATTTCTAAATTTCACAAATTGCTTCCTGGGGAATCATCTCAAGGTGAGTAGTCCTGAAGTATTAAACCTCAGCAGGTCTTGAGTTCTGAAGACTGTACGCTTTTATCCAGAAGTGAGCTCATGAGATAACATTCCTCCTCTCATAGGATAAAAATTCTATTGTAAACAAGCTTACTGAAGTAATTAATGTGGAGTTATCCATTGTTTTGTAAATAACAATTGTGATAAAGTGTAGTTCTTTTTACCAAAGTCAACTTACATGAAGGTGAACCAGAAGTATAGCGTTGAACAATATTGGGTACTGGTTTACAAAATTTTTCACATGCCAGTTGAGATAGTTCAGTGTTGCTTTGGAGCTGTGGTATATATCTTGGCCACCTGCCCTTCACAGAAGGGATGCTGGTTTGTACCTGCTAGAGGGAATCGTTTACCAAAACTCAAAGCACTTGGCACTGATTCTCTCTAGTTTGGCAGGAAACACTCCCTAGCCTGTGGCTTCCCTAAACATACTCCAGGCTATAGGTTCATCAGAGGCGCCTGCTCAAACTGCTTTGGATTTGCTGTTTTTGTGAAGGAGGTTTCTCTTTTCCTCATCCTGTCTCCCAGCACCAGACAGGCTTAACAGTGCAGCAAATAAACATTTATTAAATTATTTATTCATTTAGTTAGTAAGATTTACAGTGGAACTTTTAATCTAAAGGACTGAAAACAAAAAATCACAGCTAAATTCATGACACTGTTTCTTTTGCCTGGGATCACTAGATCATTTTATACCTTTAGGAATCTCTAATCCCAGTCATCAGAGCTAGTGATTTGTTGTTTGCAACATCACTCCATTTAACAAGCTTATCCTTCAATCCTTCAGTTTTTAATACTTCAAGGATGTCTGTGGCTCTGGCAGCCCCTCCAGCCTGCCCCAGGGTGTTTTGTACCCAAGCAGCCTCCTCAGTTTCTTCCTTTGTTGTGTTCCAACCCCAACTGTCTGGTTTAATGTTTAAGATCGAGTTTTCCCTTTGATAGCATTTGAAATTCAGGATAGATGGCTGAAGACACTGCTATGTGGGACATTGGTGTGGTGCCTAGGGACGTGGTTTAGTGGGTAGACTTGGGCAGTGCTAGGTTAATGGACTCAGTCTTAGAGGTCTTTTCCAGCCTAAGTGATTCTACATGTATGTCCCCTGTTCTCAAGCCCTACCTGACTAGGTTGGTACAAGTAAGTTCAGTAATTGCTATTTTATGGCTCCTCAGGATGCTGAGGGCTCTTCGTGCATTATGGTTGTGTCTCCTTTGTGTTTAGTCAGCCTGGTAGTTAAATGTTGTTGCTCAGTGTAGAAAGATTGATGTCATAGTATTAAACAAAGCACCTATTGCTTTCTGTCGATTTCATGACTTGCTTTTTGTAAAGACCACACATGGTGTGTCTTAGGGCATACAAATATTGCTTGTGTTGTTTTAGATGGGGAACTGCTCACCCTTTCTTCCCCACTTTTTTTCAGCATTTAGCCTTCAGAAGTTTCTGTATAGTGTAAGCCTTGAACGGTGACTTCTTAACTGATCTCATTGTACTTAATGATGACTTTACAGTGATGGAGGTGTTTTAAAATGTTTCACTGTTGACTCCTACAGCAGAACTATAAAATCACCCCTTCCCCTTATGCTATTAAAATGGAGGAATGGAATTTATTAAAGAAGTTTATCATTTTAATGCTTTGGAAGTTTGCTGCAGATATTTAGGGGGTAGTTTTTCCAGTACCTGTTTTTTCCTGATGGGAAAGATCACAGAGGGACAGAAGCCTATAAAACTGTGGTGGTTTTGTTGGGATGAACGAGGAAGGGTTCTTGAGCCTATAATCCCAGGTGCAATCCAAGGTATAGTCAAGTACTTACATGTATGCTCAGGGGTTGGGGTACGTAGGTATGACCAGATGGATTTTGCATTCTTTGAGAGCCGATGCTGTTGAAGGAGGTTAAATAGAAGTTTAAACAAATAAAGAGTAACCGTGATGCAAGGGGAAGTACTTCTGTGGTTTGTTTCCATCTTGCACAGTGCAGGCCAGCTGTCACAGCAGATGAGGCCCGGACCTAAGAAATCTGGTTGCAATTTCAGCTTGGGCCAACATTTAACACAAAGAATTTAAACTTTAAGAAGTTGCTCCTGGATTTAAATGATAGCAGTGAGTGCTTTCTGCAGTTCTGGCTGACCCGTGGTTAAGGGCAAATAGAGACTAATTATGCTCTCTCCCAGTGTTTGTGTTGAAGGACAAGACAAATTCAAGACCTAAATACATGCTATTTAACTGTTTAAAACCAGTTCTTCAAGGTTTTTCTGTTTTAAGTGTAAACATAAAGAGGTTTTTTTACAGGCATTCAATAATTTATCACATCAATAATCAGTCAGACCTAATGTTTTACAAATAATTTTTTTTATCTTTGATCTCAATCCTGTCAGGACTCTTTAAGTATAAATTATTAAAGTAACTTTTTGATTCTTTGAAAGTCTATCTGCAAAGATAGTATTTTTTTCCTGCTTCTCAAATAGGGCAGTGCTCTCCTTATGATTTATTTCAGTTTGTTTGATCAATAAAATATAATTAAACTTTTAAAACACAGCAAAGCCAGTACCTCCCAGATAGGTAAGCAGATATCACTCTTCAGAATTCTCACTTCTTGGGACCTGCAAGTTTTCGATGACAGGATTTAGGTGCTTTTATGTTTGTAAAAAACAACCTTGTACTAGTGACACATATGCCAATACCAGAATAATATTGCTGAATGCTTATTCCCTCAAGGTTTTTGGAACTTATATACAAGTTCTAACTTTATAGAAACTACTGCAATATCTCAAACTTTTAAGTAGAATATAGTTTATTTGTAACAAAAATATTCCAATACTTACACTTGCTTCATATGCTGTCTCATATACTGTAGAGCTTTATTAAATGCTGACTGAAGCATGATTTAGTACTAATTATCCCAAACGTGTAATTATGAAATAATATATAGGCAGACTTTATTGTGCTGTTCTATAAATGCTTGTCAGATGAGAAATTTGTTCAATTTGGGGGTGTTAATTTGTAATTCCTTGTATTTTTCAATGTAGCTCAGCTGACTGCTTTAATAGTAATTGATACCTCAGAGGAGGAGTTTAGACTG
Source organism: Aythya fuligula (assembly GCF_009819795.1). Lineage (NCBI taxonomy): Eukaryota > Metazoa > Chordata > Aves > Anseriformes > Anatidae > Aythya > Aythya fuligula. The sequence goes on along the minus strand of NC_045570.1, from coordinate 11,465,021 downwards.
AGTCCTGACACAAAGAATAGAAGTGCTCATGCTATCAGTCATCAATTCTTGATGATCTTGTACATTTCTGATATAGCAGAGTTCTGTCAAGAATGCTTGAATGAAGAACATGACCTTAGTTATGCCAAATCCAAGTGAAGAGATTGGTTAAAATTATAGCTTGGAGCATAGCTTTGCTTCAGTTCCGTTTTTGTTATCATCCTTGATGATGTTTTTTATCATAGCTCTAGGAAAAGTTCAGAATTACATCGCTAAAGTCATTTTAAAGATTTGAGGATTATGCTTGTTGTTAAAAATGTTTAACAAATGTATTATTTAAAAGCATGCAACTATTTTCAAACTATGCATTTCCTGATGTTTTAAGTGTGTAGCACTGTACTGCTTGAGAATGTAGAGTTTGGGTTACAAAGCTCCAAGTTAAGATGGCCACATTATTAACCTTAAATCATGTTAAGGAGAACAGACACAAAAGCAGGGAACAATTATGTTACTTTAATTTATTCTTATTTCTTTATTTAAAAATGATGACAGCAGTCTGTTGATAGAAATTATTTTAGTTAATTCTTAGTTTAACCTTAATAGTTAATTCTTTTTTAAAAAAATCTTAATTTTCTCTTTGGATTTTGTGCGTCTGTATGAATGTAAGTAAATGTATTATGACTGCTTTTGCGATGACCAGATAGTGCATATAAGACCAGGATCTAGGATGCTGGGACCTAAAAAATATCTGTAGTCAAAGCCACTGTCCAGTGATGTGGTTAGAAACATAACTATTTATGAGGTTATTTGTGTTTTATGATACAATTAAATATCTATATATAAAGAATAGTGTATACACATTTCTTAAAACTGTAAATTATATTTCTTTTCCCTTGTCATCATCAATTTAGTTATTTCTTATTGTGATATTTTAATGGGCTGCGCAAATATTAATCTTGTGAAGGGAAAAGAAAACTTTCTGAATTAAAATTGGGAAAAATAATTACACACACTAGGAAACTGTCTTGGGAATTTCCTATTTGAGATCGGCATTATTGTCCTTTAAAGGCAGACAGATTTCCAGTATGCTTGGTATAAATGGGAGTGAATGAAGCTCAGGAGGAGATATGTGTTGAAGGAAAAGATGCTAAACCTTCAATATAGAAATGTATAAACATTAACAGTTTCCAGCCCTTTGCTTGGAATAATTTTCTGCTTCTTGCCATTTTATGTGTTTTATGAGATGGTGTCTTATTGCTGCTTTCGCTGCTTTAATTATAGTTGGCTTTAAGAATCTAGTGAAATAGCAGAAAGAAAGAAAAAAAAAAATGTAAAAAAGAAGTCTCTTAACAATGTTATCAGAACTTCTCTTTGGTCAGAAAATCACTAAGGTGGTATGCATGACTGTTTATGAGAGTATTTCCAGGCCAACCTTTCCAAGTATAGATGAAATTGTTGTTTTAGGAGCATATTGCTAATTTTCTCATCTTTGCTCCAAGTACAATCCAGGTATTTAAGTAGTGTGCCAAATCTTCATGTAGTATGCAGCTTTGGAATGTACCCTGCTTCTGATGTCCTATGCTAACAGGACTTTGACTAATATAATTTAGAGCAGGGAAGACGTGATACTTCCACACATGATGAATGTTTTGGATGACAAGTTGACTTTTAAATTTATCATTTTGTAGTCTGGTTTCTTGACACTAATTCATTTTTGGGGAAATTTGTGTTGTATTCTTTCTTCCTTAGCCTGCTTTCCAAAGAAAGCTACCCTTAAATGATGGAGCCGTCTATTTGCCTTCCTTCTCTTTCCCTGAAGATAGTTTTTGAATCCATTGATAAATCAACAGCTAGATAGCCTTGTGTGTGTTCCAATTGAGGGGAAAATCAATTTATTTTTTTTTCTTTTTGCTCTGCTGACTGGTTGGCTGCCAGTCAGCAGTCTTGTACAGACTTGCCTCAGGGTGGGCTGGCTGTGCCCAGCTGGCAAGCTGGACAAAACTGGGCTGGGAGACATGCTAGGGGGTGATCTTAGATGTATGAGGGAACTAAGGATATTGTTGATAATAAGGGGTAACAGGAATATGGGAGGAAATTGGATCTATTTCGTGGGGGGAACAGGTATCATAGAATTATACAGGTTGGAAGAGAATTTGAGTGGTTATCTAGTGCAAGGTTTTGTTTATATCTAGGTCAATATGAAATTCAGACTAGGTTGTATAGGGCTTTGTCCAGCTGAGTCTTAAAGATGTGCAGGGTGGAATATTCTACAGCTTCTGTGTACAAGGTGTTCCAGTACTTAATGAGCAATTCTTTCCTATGTCTAGTCAGAACCTCTGCTGTTTCAGTTTATGAATTTATTTCTCATCCTTACTGCAGGCATCTCAGTAAAGAGTTGGACTCCATCTTGTCCATTACTTTTCCCTTAAACTGAGATCCCTCAGGTTCTGCTCATACAAATCATATAGTCCAACCCTGTAACAATCTTGGTGACTTTTCCCTGCACACAGGTTTTCCAAATCTTTCTTGTACAGGGAGACCCAAAACTGACTTCAGTGTTCGAGATGTGGGCTGAATGAAAAGTAATAGTCAGTTCCTATGATGTACTGGCTGCTATTGTTTTGCTCTTGGTGCAACCCACTAAACTGTCTTTGTTGGTGCCAGGATGCATTGTTGAATCATGGTTAGCTAATTGCCCACCAATTTTTCACATACTTCCATCAACCCTGCTACTATCTGGCAGGCAGTCCCTAACCTGAATCATTGCAGAGAGTTAGTCCATCCCTGGTGCAGTGCTTTGCATTTGTCCCCTGTGAATTTCATGAAGTTCCTGTTGGCCCACTCATCAGGTCCTTCTGACTGGCAGCCCTTCCCTTGAATACACTGATGGCACCAGTCAATGTGGTGTCACCTGCAAACTTTATGGAGATGCTCTGTCTCCCTTTCCGTGGCACTGAAAAAGATATTAAAAAGGATAAGTCCCAGCACAGAATCCTGAGAGACTCCATTCACGACTGGCCTTCAGGTAGCTTTCTAGGTTTTAGAATATTGTGTTGAGGGATTTCAGGAGCAGAAAGTCTCACTGGTTTATTGCCAAGGCTCATGAAGAGGGTGTAGGACAAGAATCTTTGGGAAGCAGGCATTTCAGGGAATGTGCCTTTGATTATAGATGAAGTTCTACAGGCAAAACAAACCACATAATGGCTGAGTTGACTTAGAGCAGAAATGCTTAAAATTATGAAAACTTATCATGAAAAAAATGCAAGATGGTGATAGGTCTTTATTATGAAAGCATTATTAATTGAATTCAAAGCATTACAAGTGTGTTTATGAGTTCAGAAAAGTTGGGTAGCTGTAGTTAAACTGCTGAAATTCAAAGAATTATTATTTTAACAATTATTCATTCATACTCTTAACCAGAATACCTGGCAGAATTTTCCATCGCTAACTTCTTTTCTAGATACTATGTAATTAAATTTCCCTTTTTCCTTGCACTTTATCTTTCAGGCTAGTTTTTTCTCTTTTTTTTGATTGATAGCTTTGCTTATGCGTTTGCATAATAAAATGGTGCATGCTCAAATAGTTCTGGATATCGCAAGCCTGACTTGCACAAATAGCTCCTACCAATATGAATAGTCCTACTGACTTCAAGGACTTAATTTGCATGAGTAACGGTTCCAGCATTGGGATCTTAATGCGTATGTCTGCTTTCCATTATATGTTCAGCTTTCAGCAGCTTCAGTGGAGTTCCATCTCTATTACAGGGGACAAATTGGGCACCAAGAAAGATGTAATTTTCTTTAGCGATAAAGCAAAAATCTGTTAAAAAGCATATATACATATTGCTAAAATCCTTAAGGTATCATGTACAATATGAAGTCAGTGATGGCTTAAGTTAGTTTAAGAGATAACAACTTCAAAGAATCATTAAAAAAAATTAATATCAGAAATACATGGCACAGAGAATTCAGCTATGGGAAGCGGGGGAGTGATGTACTGTAGTGATGTAATAAAATATACATTTAAATATACACTGCAGATCAAAAAAAAAAAAAAAAAAAAAGAAAAAGAAAAAAAGGGGCAAGGGAGAGCTGCAGGAAACATAATCTCTCAGGAGGCTTGGTGCAGGCCCGGCTGCAGTCGCCCTGAATCTAGCAGGCTCCTGATGGGTGCCCCAGGGCCGCGGAGGCCTCAGCTCCCCCTGGCGGAGGGGCAAGGCCCGGCCCGGCGCTGACAGGAGCCCAGGGCCATGCCAACTCCTCTCAGCTCACCTCGCTGACTAAAAAGTCTCTGTGCGCATAAGGCGAGACTTACTTGTCTTCATTTTTTAGATGTGAGAGGGTTTCTCACTCTTGAATTTGGCTGAAGAAAGATAGGAATGTGTCCCAAAGCAAACACGCCTTTTGAGGCCTCTCACGTTTGCGTTTGTTTGGGGATCCCGTCCCACAAATGAAGATGACTTTTCTAATTTGCTGGTCAGGGAACACTTCCCAAAATATCCTCAGACAAATTTCCCGGAGTGTTGTGTGTATACATGTCACAAATGAGTGACACAAACATTTTTAAGATGTACGTTCATTTCGAGAACTAATTCTCTGTGAGCAGAATATTTACTCCTTCATGGTGAGTCAAATCCAACAATCAGTACAGAATGCATCTGCTGAATTTTTTGAATATAAAATACATGTGTATTAACACATGGTTCTCTATGCAGTCCCACTGGGACTACTCGTGTCTATATCTTCACAGGGCTATGGCTTGTTATGGTGCAGCTATTCATGTAGCTACAAATTTATATCTAATATGTAGTAATTATTTTAAGGAGTTTTGGAATTCTTAAGTACAACCCATACTCATGCTTCTGTAGCTTAGGTGGTTTTGTTTTGTTTTTATATATTTCAATGCATTAGATTGTAGAATGTTGTTTTTCATATAAACTCGGCACAAGGTTTCAACTGTTGAAATAACTACAAACATGTCCGTTAGCAGTGTTTGGGGCACAACGAGTGCTTTAAAGAACTGTGGTTAATGTGACTATTTCCTCATATGCAATTAAAGAATAGTTTCTTTTTAATGAATTTTTATTATCAGTAGTATGTCAATAATGTAGGTTGAAGTATGCAACAGTATGCTTTGGGCCAGCAGCCTGATCTCCTTGACACTGAAATTAATCTGCACTAGTGTTTCTGAAAATAAAGGAATTGCTTTTTCTTGTGAACGGAGAACTCAAATTGCCTCATACTCTGTTAAACTTTGTTTTAATAGACGAGGATAAACTGCAGTGAAGTTCTTAAATACTTTCTGAGGGGTAAAAAAGCAACTCTGATTTCTCTTTCAAACTTTGAAGTGCAATCACACCTGTTTTTAAGGGGTAATGAATGTATCACCAAAGCTGCATACACTGTCAAAAATCTGTTGTTGTTCAGGAAAATAAAGTCTTAGTTTTTCTTTAGAGTTCCTTTTGTGAGGGATAAGCTAATTTTCTTTTGTTTTGTTTTGCTTTGCTTTAGCTAAAAAATTAGGAATTACTGATGTGCCAGCTGAGGTGGTTACTTTTATTTCCCATGCAACACAAAACAGATTAAGAACAGTGATAGAAAAAGTAACAGTGATAACTCAGCACCGCATGGAATCGTACAAAGTAAGTGTGCAAATAAAGCCATTGGATATTATATAATGATGCAAAGTAGCAAGATTTTTTTCTTTGCACACAGCAGGTGTTTTGTGTTTGTTTTCTTTGAGTTTTAATCTACCTCAACAAATAGAAAGTGATGATGACACTGCTTGCCAAACATGTCTTTCTTCTGTATAATAGATTTTGTGTGTAAAATTATGTTTTCCGCCTTCTGTGCAGAAGTGTCTAGCATGGAACATCTGTTAAGCTGTTTCTGCTTGTGGATAGTGACCGAGACTGTTGATTCTTGATGTCTTCTCTTTTGACCAAGATAACCATTGATTTTATCAAAATTGCTTTAATATATAGGAATCTATAGTAACTGTACATGTTTTTCGCTCTGAGAAATCCTAATACTTTGACATCAGAGTACACTTTAAAAGTTTTGGCCCAAAACATAGAAAGCTAAAGAATACAATGATAAGCCAGAAATAAAGCTGTTTTCAAATTGGAGGAAAAAGCAAATTTGTCTTAAACCAGTAAGTAAAGAATTCAGCTATAACTTCTTCACTGAAATTAAACAATTGTAGTCTCTTTAAAAAGAACATTTCAATATAAAATGATAATCTGATCCCTTAATAGTGATTTTATTCTTGAAAAAAATTGAAATAATTTAGTTGTCTTAAACCAGAGGGAAAATTTTACTAAGAATATGAAAACCAGTTTGAAATTAAAATAAATCAAACACCTTTATTTATTAAAAAGAAACTTTTTTTAAAAGTTTCTAGTAGTTGTTAAACTGATATAAAAGTAAGATGGTAATTATCATAATTGTGTGTTGTGTCTAAGCTGTGCTTAGATTTCTTTATATATATTTATTTATATATTCTTTATGTAGAAACACTAGACTTTTTTGGTCAAACAGTTTTGGACTGAATCTTTGTCCACCTATTTCCCAAAGCTGGGTCACATTTGGACTAATTATATAGGGCATTCAGAAGAAAATTTTTCTTTGGGGTCTGTGACAAGAATCAACCTTTCTGGGACAGAAAAATGGATTTAAAAGGTAAAGGCCACTGTGTCTATTACCTAAATCTCCAGCTTCTCTTGCGATTGATGGATACATTCTACCGTCTTCTACTAAAAGAAACAACTCTTTTGTTTCTTTCCCATATTTTTCACCAGCTTCAGTGGTCTGAAATCCCTCCTTCCTTTTCCCTAGGATGGTGTCTTGAGACAAAAATGCTTCAAGTGGTCTGTGTTAAGCATTTAACACATTTAAGCATAAAAAAAATAAAGTTATATTAATTAAATAATTGGATTTTAGCTGAAAAATTAACTTTAGGCTGGCTTCATTCCCCTGAGCTTAAATTTTTTTTTGTTGTTGTTAATACAATGTAAAGATTTTTATGTGTAACACTTAAAGTCTTCTTTAGATGCATAGTCTTGATGAAAATGCATGTTTTCCTAAAATATTATTCTTACTTTACAGGATGATGAGTGGTATGAACAAGCTACAGATGTCCGATCACAGCTAAAGTTTTTTGAACAGTTGGAGCGTTTAGAAAAGCAAAGGAAAGATGAACAAGAGAGGGAAATCTTGCTAAAGGCTGCCAAGGTATCTTTTTTCTTATATTTTTTAAACTATTTAACAATTCATAGTCTTCAAACAATTATTTACTTTCTTGAAATATGTTTCAGGAATGGATTTAAGTTCTTATAACAGAAAGATACTATTGTTGCGACACCACACCTTTAATTTACTAAGTCACGCTGTTTATCTGTGACGACACCAAACCTAGCTGACTGGAATGCTTCTGTATTCTCAGGAAGATTACACTTCTGAATATGATGAATTCTTGTTAGTACAGGAGACAATGGCTAGCATTTTCAAAACAAAACTTGGTGAAAACATTTTCAGAATTGCCTTTGAAATTTAATAGATGCCAGTGTTTCTGTGCCATTTGAAAATCATAGGTTACTATCTTGATATTTAATCACAATTGAGTAGATGATTATGGATTTTGGAGGCTTTTTAATTCCTCAGTTTCTAGAAATTTGTTTGAAATTTGTTGATTTGTTTATTTTAAATAGTAAGTGTCCCAGTATACATATATTTGGTGTTCTACTCATCCATATATAGCTGCATTATTTAATTGAACCATGCCTGTCTTCAATTAACTATCAATTCTTCTAGAGCTATTGATTTGTAACATGAACTCCAGAGACTGAATTTTCATATGCACACAATACAACAAATAGAGGTGATACTGTTTCAAGACGTATGCATAGATAAATCTCCTGTCCAAAACTGCAAATTTAATTACATTATACGTATAGTACATCAAATGGCACAAACAGCAAATAAGCTATCCCCTTATTTGAATTATTCATCTGTTGATTTACATTTTCATTGATTTTTTTTTTTTTACATTCTAAAGAGATTGTATGGTACAAGTCAATGCTCAGTGGTAACACTTAGTCTTGTAGTCCTTAGTTTAAAAACATTTCCCTGACTGGACAAAGCCATACACGGGCTGATCTGAGACTGGGTTAGATGACTTCCTCTTCTCACATCCAAACTGAATCATGATGTCATGTTCTTTGGATTCTTGTTTTTCTCCTGAGTAATGTAAACTCCTATGAAGTCAAGATTTAGGAAATAAATAACAAGTTTGATTCTTAGAGATTATAAAAAGAGCAAATTAAAGCATTATGCCGAAAACATAAAGAGTCTTCTACTTAGCTTAAAGAAATCATCTTCTTGAAAATAATGAATATGTAAATCAGCATCATAACCAGAAAGTGAGAGGAGACAGCTTGGCATAAAGACATGGCATACTAGAAGAAAATATGTGAAGGTCTTAAAAGACAATAAAACCACAAAATAGCCATGGAAGAAAAATGCTGATCTATCAGCATTAAGGGTTAGAAAGAGAAGTTGAATATATTGTGAAACTTCTGGAAGGTACTTATGCAAATATTGTGATTTAAGTTTTAAATGCCAGGTTGTAATTGAACTTAGATTGATAGTGTCTTTCCCTTATGGAACATTCAGCTGGCTCTCAGCCATTCTTTTTGGGTAGCTTGACAACCTATTACAAAACTTAAGTAGCACATAGTTCGGCAAAACATGGTCAGGTTACAACTTTTTATTTTAAATATTATGTTGTTCGTGATTTCCTTAGAATCTAAGTTGCTGCACAAATGCAAGATCACCTGTACTGTTTGAGATGTTGTTCTGAATTCCTATGTATTAAATCCTTGACTGGGATTTTGGACTTTCTGGTCTTTTGTGATCTCAGTTGTCTAAGGAGATGGAAGACTGTGGAAAAGATGCATTAATTGTAAGGAAACAGTTATTTAACAGTTAAAAATATATATATAAATCTGCCCTAGCTGCTCTGATAGCTAGTGATAAAGAAGGTAACCATTTCATGTCTGTTCCTGGCTAATTGATTGATATTTGTGTCTGTGAAGTAGGTAATGGCGGTGAACTGGCTGTGAAGACTGAAATACACCTTAAAGCAATAATGTTTCACAGATCATGGCATTGTTGTCACCTTGATAATGTTGCACCCTTAAAGGTTGGGATTTCAAGGTGAAATCTGTGTTTCTGTTTTTTCTATAAATGCTTAAATCTAAAAATCATATATATATCTATATATAAACTACAGCTTCTTAATGTGCCATTTAGACGGTGATCTTTTATCCTGCACGTTTTGACATGTTATTTTACAACAAGTTTATAAAGAAACTCAGCAGAATAATTTTAGAAGTTCCAAAATTACCTACTAGTGGTACCTAACCTTATTGTCTAGTATGGAACAGCATGCACAGGTTTAACTTGCTTAATGAAAGTTCTTTTTTAATTAAGTATTTACACTTTGAAGCCTTAATAGCAACCAAAGTCGAAGTATTCACAAAGAATAAGATAATGATGAAGGGAATATTTGGGGCACTGGAGTGCATAATCTAAAATAATCGTCGTCATTAGGAACAAATGATGGAAAATGAAGGAAAAGATTGAACCGAAGGGAGGAGTCTGCATGAATCTTTGGAAAGCCTTGATACCAATTTGGTAATTTTGCAGTAGAATTCAGTAGGGTGTAAGCATTCAGGAAGATATGTAAAGGATGGTTACAGAAAGTTTTGGTTTTGAATGTTTTTGTTGGTGTTTTGGATTGTGTTTCTTTTTGGAGAGGAGATAAATATTTGATACTAGTGTTCCGATGGATCTGCAACCAGTTGTTACAGTAGGATATGAGTGTAGAATGTGTAAATAACACAATGGGGTAGATTTTGCTTCAGGAAATGTCTTGGGAAGAATGAAAGAGAAAATCAGATGGGGAGACCAGATAAAAATGATCCTAGGCTTCAAAAACATTTGAAAAAATTTTGTCCTTCTGAGAAAAAATACTATCCAAATTAAAAATAATTGTGGAGCTGCAAGAGTATTTTTAAAGCAAAATAGCAGTATTATTTGTCTTGGTAAGTGAGCAAATAGGACATCTTATGTACTATGCCTGGAAAGTAGTTGAGAAATAGAAACTTAATACCACAAGCTTAGAAAAATAATGACTGATGTTCACTTTCCAGTGAGGTATTTTGGAGGAAGACAAACTTGACAGGAAGATTCATAAGGTATACTGTGTAGTAGCAATGCACTGTATAGTTTATTTTTAACTTTAATTTATTTTTAGTTAACTAAAAAACAAGACTATATGGTTTCAGGAGTTAGCACGATCTCATATTCCTCAGGGGTAGGGGTCTTTGCATCATGACCCACAATATATGTATACCAACATAGAACGTATGGCCCAAAGAGTTTTTGATTTACTTTCTAGCAATACTTTTCTAATAAAAGTGTTTCAAGATATATTGATCACCGAAACTGTGAGATCCAAAGTTGTCATCTGCTAGGACAGCTCCTGTTTAAAACATTCAGGTATGATGAGTTAAATACAGAAGCTGTACAAGGAGATACTACAACTACTTTGATTATCATTACTTTGGGATTATCTTCCCGATAAATTAATAACGGTAAAGGAATAATGGCAAAAGGAGAGGCATCTGGGCATCGTGTGTGTGTGTGTCTGTATATATGCATATACATATGCAAGGTGGACTTTCTTTAAAGAAAATATGTGGGAGAGTCACGCCTTTCCTTTTTTTTTCTTTTTTTTTTTTTCTTCCTAGTAAGAACCCACTAGCTGTTGTTTCCACATGTGTGCATAAGCAGGGGCCTTTTGACTTTGTCTTTGGTGGCTGGTATGGGAAATCAGAAAAAGAGCTAAGGAAAGTCTTAAGATAGCAGAAAGGTCAAAAGCCAGACTGAAATAACTTGAGGAGTTTACCTTTACGTTTGACATGGTGTGTGTTGTGTAGACATTCTAAAAACACAGAGTGCAGGTCTTGCTGCAGTAAAAAATGCTTTCATAGCTATTCACCCTTGCTGCTTTCATAGCTATTTCCAAAATCTGGAAAATGTAGGTTGTGTGTCAAATAGAATGAGGTTCTGGTTCTGAGGTAGTCGTGGAAATATTTCTGGCAGCAGGAAGAATAGGAGTTCATACTGGATTATTCTATTTTGATTTTATTTCTGAATTTGTGTTTGGAGAGAGATTCTTTGTGTAAGACACGCAGCTTGGGGTTATCCTTGTTTTCAGAAAATCAAGAAATAATACTTCTATGGTATAATTTATAATAAAGCTGATAACATGAAAATTACTGTGTTATTTCATCTGCTCTAGCTGGCTAAATGCCTGTTTTTTATCAAATTTAATGTGATGATTTTCCAGTATATACATTCTATTGGTGTATTATTTTGAGTGTTTTGTCTTAGTAACACAAACCTGTCTGGTTTGGAGTTCTTAAAATTTAAGTACAGTTATTACAGGAGTAAGATCTGCTTTGTGGTCTCTATTCTGTAAAAAGTATAATTAAGTAAATGGATTTTTTTTATGTTGTTTCAAAGTTTAGTAGTATTTATGGATGATACAGATTTTGATAGCACCATAGATGGAAGTGCTTTTTATTGGAGAGAGATCACTGAAACTTGGCAATGCAGATTTCCTTGCACTGCGCTGTCACGTGCACCTCCTTGTCATTACTTGAAGGGGCTATCTCTCTGAGCGTGAGATGAGTTCAGTCGTCATGCCAATTTAATCATTTCCTTCTCTTCTGAGAGTACAGTTGATGTAATGCAGCTTTTTGTGAGATGAAGCGCTCTCTGAACTGAAACTTGTAACTCACTTCTGATGAGAGGAGAGCAAAGAGTGAATTATTGTGTTGAGATAATTTTCAAAAATTTGTTACTTCAATTTTAATGATTTTAAAATGAATCTTCTTTTAGACCTCTACTCTTGCATTCCACCTTGCTGTGGTCGTAGCTCTGAATAGGGTTTTACCCTCAGCTATGCTGCTTTTAACTCTCACTTTTTATTAACAAAGCTAATGTGAAAGCAAAGTGTTTCATGTTGCCAATTTAATTTCTTTAATTAAAAGTGAAAGTTATAAGCTGGTACAGCCGTGGGTGAAGTTCTAATGTCATCAATGGGGAAAATAGGTTTAAAATTGAAACTGTTGGCACAGCAGTGCCTCTCCATAGTACAGCACCTGCAGTTGTGACTCTTAACTTTATTTAATGAAAAAAGATGAATTTGAAGCATTAAAGACTTCCAGTATATGTATTGGGAAGGGTGAGTAGAGCTGTGGGTGCCTTAACTAGGAGCAGGTGTTGCTAAATGCAGGCAACAAGCGTGTGTCTAGGAAGAGAAGCCCCGAGAGCTTTTCAAACATGGGTTTAACAAGCTGAAGACTTCAAAATTATTCTAAATCTAACAGAAAACTTGTTGTTGTTGTTATTACTGGGGAAGAAATGTAGCAATAGTGCAGCTTTGATTTTACAAATTACAACAAAATACTGAATAATGGTCCTAGTTCAACACATCAGAAGGACTGTTAGTCTGCTCATCTGCATAGATGCAGAGAGTATCCCCCAGTTTAAAAAATATATTTTTTGCATGTATTACGGTGAAGTTGTAAAGATATTCTTTTAAAAATACTTTTGATTTCTAGTTTAAGACCATTGTATGCAATACAAAATGCACTTCTTAAAACTACTCTGTTACGTGTGTAATTAGATGTCTGTTTTTGTGGCATTCTTTCTTAACACAAGCAATGAGAAAAACTGAGGTTTGGAACATTAGGGAATTTGGTATCATGTAAATGAAGCCCAATATTTCTAATGTGTTTTGAATACACACATTTAACATATGCTGCTTTTCATACTTTCAAAGTCTGATATTTCCATAGAGCTAATGTGATCTATGCAGTTTTCAGATAAATAAGATAGCAAGTTCTCTAACACAAAGCACTTTCATTCTTAACAATTAAAATATCAGGCTGTCTGGTCTAATAAAAGTAGCTTATGTTTAGGAGAAATGTTAACAAACCTGGTTTGGTGAATATGTTCTCAGCAGGAGACAGCATTTAATGTATTTAAAAGTATGTTATCTGGTTATGATCAGTCCTAGGTTTCTCTAAAATTACTATGGGAAGCTGGCTTGCTTCTAAGGATGTTTATTCACCAACATGAAAATGTATTACATAAACCTAGCTTTCTTTATTTACAGATATAGACAAGAAAAATAGAGAGGGGTGGGGAAGAGTCATGATGAACTCCTTGAAATTATGTGACTAGGGAGTTCTGTGAGTGGTGGGTGCTTCTGAAGCTTTAGAAGAAACAAGCATTGGTGCATTAAAGGATTTTGGAAAAACATGTTTGACAAAGCAAGTGAGATGCAGCATATTAACATTTGGAAGTTACAGGCGAAGGAGAAAGCAAGACAAACTCAAGAGAATTAGATGTCTTTGAAGAAAAAATTGAAACTTGAATGAAAGTAAAAGAACAATTAGCCAGTAGCTCAATGAAACTCAAATATTAAAATATTTGGTGAATAAAAATGGTGAGATATAGGGAAGAGCTACAAGAACTGAGTAAGAGCAAATTTGTTCAAACTCTTGAGGAAGGAAAAGATGCTTATGTGTGGAATGGAGTGTAAAGAGAAGCCAGTGACATTTTTAAAGCTTATCTAGGCACCTCTATTAAGTTTGACATTTTTGTTTGCTGTATTTGTTTTAATCTGTGTTACATCAGCATTGAAGAAGCCTTTTGTAAGTTATATTAGATGATAAAATGAGGAATTGATAAAATGAGGAATTAATAAAATTGTTATTGTATATCCTTTTTATTTTCCTAACACACTTTAGTCTTCATATACTGATGATTTTATTTCTCTAGTTTACTGATTTCCAAACTGACATGACAGTCATCAAGAAAGCATTTTATTCTCAGCAATCTTCAGTTGGAAAACTATTAAAATTTATCTGAACACAAAAAGAAACTGATAGCTAAAATTCTGTTATTTTATTAGTGTGATCATTACACCAGTAATCACACTTAACACTTTATAATCTGGGTTTATATATCTAGCATCACCTAGTATTTTAAAATACCTAGTATTTCGATTCATCATTAGTGATTAAATTCCTGTATTTAATGTCACTCAGTAGCTGATAGCCATTTTCATCCAAGTAACAATTTCTATTAATTTGTTATGAATAAGCTAGAGGTTTACACAGAATACATCGGCTTTACTTTTTTGCCTACTTTCAAGGTCTGCTTTCTCCGATTATCCTGAACTCCAGATCTACTTTTATTTGGTCAATTCCTGAAAAACAACCAACCAAAGAAAAAAATTATTAAATGTAAAAAATTCTTTAAAAAAAAAAAAAAAATAAATAAACCTGTAGTACTTTGTAGAGTTTTTCCCTTCACTTATTGAGCCCAGGAAATGTAGATGTTATTTTGTATCTCTTGCTTTGATTTTTCTTACAATGTCCCTAAATACAACATAGATCTGGTATGTTTTCCAGGATTCTTTCTTGTAGAAACTTGGTAACAATATTAGAAGTCTCAGCTTGATTCTCCAAGGACTTCATGCTTTCTCCTTACGCTGAAGTGCTTTTAACTTGTGCTTTACATTTGGCAAATGATTCAGCTTCATACAGTAGTATGAATACACTTTGTATCTCTGTACTTCTTTCACTGCAAGACTTGGAAGGCAATAGAAGTTCGTTGTACTTTTAATAAATTTATCATCAAAAAACATGAAAGAGCTAAATATGATTTCCCATGCAGCATATTGGAGAAACTGAGGCACACAATGATTGTACTGTCACCACAAAGTGACAGAGCAAGGACGTAATTCAGCTTAGTTCTTAAATACTTACCCAAATCCATCTCCTAGAGAAGCAACTCATAGCACATACACACCTTGATAGGTAAAAATATAATCAAGTTCTTAGTAATTACTCTACAGAATAGAGTCCCAGCTCTCTGGCATATCCACATAATTTCCTGAATATGTGTATTTTTGTTCTTTAAACAGCAACGAGGTCAGATTAGCTGCATTTTCTTTTTGTCTGACCACAGCAGTTAGAAGCAATCTCAGTCTACATAAAGTTGGAGTTTCTTTCTTGGTTGGCACAACTTACATGAGAGCCTAATTCAGTCGTTAGCTATCTACAGATTTTAATTTCTCATTACTGTACTCCAAATGCTTTCCTGTCAAACCACCTTTTATGCTAACAGGCACAAAGTCACTAGTAGGTGGTGGTGTAAAGTGAAGCTAAGGTGCACATTGGAAGAGTTAAGTACATCTTCTAAAAATCCCTTTATTGTTTAATTTGGACGTGCTCTATTAGTGTGTTGTATGTGTGTGCTATATTAGGTGAAAAAATAATCTCAGTTCAGTAAATAAATAAAAAAAGGGTAAATAAAGGATAGAGAAATCTGAGTTATTGTTGCTGTGTCTGCCAAGACATAGCCAAGGTTCTCTCCAGGTAAGTCAACAATATCATATGTCCCTCTACCCTTAAAACATACCTTGCTTTGGTTTTCTTCACGAGTTTCTAACTTCTGAAAATAATATGTTATGAAAAATTCAAACAATGGGAAAAAAATAAGCCTATGTAAGTGTACAAATTAACATGCTTCCAAGTTTCAGGTCTGTCTTTAACCTAGAAAGAGGCAGAGAAAGGAGAGGACATAGGAATTTTATTCATATATTCATTTTATTCATTTATTCATGTGTAAATAATATCACTTTAAATCTCCAAGAAATACTGAAATAAAACAATTACATCTGTCAGATGTCTGGGACAACAGTTTTCCGTGGATGTCACAAGTTTTATTGTAGCTTCTTAGAACTTTCTTTGGAACTTTTTCTAAAAACCGAGAAATTGTACAATTAAAGTAGTATAATAATGCATATATTATCGACCTCTGGAGTTTTGAATTTCCTCAATTTGGGTATACTTAGTGAGCATAAATAAAAACTCAGTAGTTTTAACATATGGTTGTAAAACAATGTATATCTGCAGATATGTACTATTATGGGTTCTTACTGCACTTAAATGGTTATTCTTAATGCATTTGTTGAGCTATTCCCATTCCTGAAAGAAAATATAAAAGGTGCTATATAGTATTATGTGTTCTGTTTAAAAAATGCCAACATTAATCAACTTTAATATTAGTAGTAGTACATGAATGAGTTGAATTTTGCATGCATTTCTATTCTGTACTCAAAGCAAGCTCATACAGAATGTAACATCTTTATTTGTGAAGGCTTACTATCTGAGAGGGTGACTTTACAACTGTTTTCTGCATGTTCTGTGCCAACAGATTAAAAAAAGAACAACTGAGTTGTGAACTGTAAATTATTTTAAAATGATTGATTATGAGGGGTTTAAATTAAAAAGATCAGATAGGGGAAAGGGTGTCAATTCCACTCTTGGAATTATGGAAATTGGGAAAAACATAGTATTAGTGCTTTTTAAAAATAAAAATAAAAATCTGGAGTAGGTCTTATTTACAACTGAATATTTAACAGTCTTTTTGGTGAGGCCTACAGGTTTGAAATTGCACTTCTATGAATTTAAGCAACCCATCTTTCACACCTTGTGTCTTGTTCCCCTTTCTTTGCTATTTTTTAACTTACTGCAACAGATGAGGGGTTCTTAAACCATCTGTTAACCTTTTTTCCCCATTTTTTTTTAAACATGTAGAGTCGCTCAAGGCAAGAAGACCCAGAGCAAGCTAGACTGAAACAAAAAGCAAAGGAGGTAAGCAGAGCTAGAGATCATTACACTTGACATTTCAAGGCTTGAACATATTAATTTTTTATGCCTTGCTACTTGTATATCGTTAATAAAAATCTGACTAAAAACTTTTTAGGATGTATTTGTTGCTTTGCCTTTGATCTTAATGTTTGCAAACTAATACATTAATACATGTGAAGCCTAAGGAGATTTTATAAGAGAATATTTCCATACATTACATTTTCATTTCCATTTTAGGTAGCTGTAGCTTTTGTTGGGTTGTTGATGACAGCAGCATTAGATTTTGGTGGAAAATATATGCCTTTGTCTTTTTGTAAAATGTCACTTTCTCAGAAATGTGTTACTTAACAATTTTGTTCTGGCAACAGTCTTTCAAGTAAGGTAATTGCCAGTCATTTTCTCTGTGGTGGGATTAGGCTGTTTACTCATCAGTCTACATTAGAATAATCTAAAAAATATCAAATAATTTCAGTTGAAGTTTTGATACATTATTGTTAGAGTAACATTTAGTGAAGTACTGAGTACTTTAATTTGCTGTAAATGAGAGTGGCTGTCCTTTGCTTAAGGCATTTTATAGCTTAGGATCAAGTTGTGACTTAAGCCAATTAAAAAGACTAAAATATCTATCAGCTGAAAGTCATTTCTGTTTTAAAAAAATTAGCAGCAACATATACAGCAAACTCATGCTGTTTTTTTCTTTAGCTAACTTATTTGGGTATATGCATTAGAAGGTAATAATGATACATTAGAAGGTAATATATACAGAAAAATGCATATAACAAGTTCTTTCTATTGACCTGTTCTTCCTGTTTTGTTTCTCTTCTGGCAGTATTCTGTAGTTCCGTTAGCTACACAGAGTTTATATATGTAGCAGGCAAAAAATCCAAGTACATAGTTGAGTTTTGTCTTTTTTCTATGTGATTACTTACTATGTGATTACATAGTAAGATTTGCTGAAATGAGTTCTTGTAAACTTTAGGCCATGCCTTAGTGTTTCCAGTGTTGGCTTTGTCAAGTATTCAAATGAAATAGAGTAACAACGTAATTTGGCAGGAAAAGACACAGCATTTTAATACTACTTTAGTGCGTGGCCAGTATATGCAAAGGAAGACTCAGATTTGAAAATATGTGGAAATAACTGATGGCAGGCAAAACTTGCATTTGAGCTGAGTACTAGAAGTGCCATGCTGCTGGAAGTGAAAGAAATAACTGCATTTCTTGCTGCCGCAGTATTTCTGTTCGCTGTAATTCTTTTTTGGTCACTGGAAACTTGGAGAAGCAAAGGCAAATTCCAGGACTAGAAAAACACATTTCCTAATAGTCAGAATGAAATAGTGGCTCTCTTTATAGCTGTGATGGAAGATTTGCACTCTAGCCAGGGCTATTGCTTTTGGTGTGACTGTGGGATTACCTCTCCCTGGTATGAAAATTTGGAATTTCCATACAAGCTGCATTTCTTACCCACTAGAGGGAGTGACATGGTGCTGACATATGAATAAAAGCATGTGTATGAAATTGTATTGTAAGTAATAATGGTATTAATAAAGAGGTAGTGAATATTTTGGTGGTAACCTAAGTAAAAATGCTCAGATCAAACTGATACGTGATTTTCAAGTAGTGGTGTTCCTGGATACGATAACGTGTTTGAGTAAGTGCAGAGTACTAGGTTTTCTGTTTTGAGTGCTGCACCCTATTCTTTTGTACCTTAGCCCTGCCTTTTTTCCCACCCTTGTAATGAAAGTGTATAATTTTCTGGCACCTTGCCTCTCTCTGAAGTTGAATTTCATTCCACATATTTGAAACCATAAGAAATATAAGCATGTCTCTGTTTTTAGTAATTAGGGTTCTAAGTCTCTTTCTTCAGCTAATTTAGAGACTTTCACTTAAAATATTTAAATATATTTAATAAAAACATATTCTTCTGCGTTAACTTCTGCAAAGGGGAAGTGGGATTGACAAGACTGTAGTTTAATATTTTTTATATTTTTTCTGCATTGGATAATGATTATATGCCTATCCCTTAGTTGCATTGATGAAATTAAAAGAAACAACAAACACACGCAAAAATGGATTTTATAGTACAAATGGTTCATTAGAGGGTCTTTTGCATAGCTTTGTTATTTGAAATTAAAAGTTTTGAATCTACTTGTACGAAATTGTATAAATTTCAAAACTTCACTGCCAACTGGACTACTCTTAAATATGCATGTGACCAGTACCTGAGAGAGAAAACAGGTTTCTTCTAGGTTTTGAATGACCAGATGAATATAATACTTTCAGCTTTGATAATAAGTTGAATTTGAAACTGCATTTCTGTGATGTCTCAAATATTGCCTGAAGACCCTTGCTGCTCAGGTATTCTTCTGGCCAGTGGTAAAGTGGCTCCTAGGTTGTGCTTTAGGAAGTATAAGGAGGACATCCAAAAAATCTACAACATTTTTAGCTTGTGTTACATATTCAGCGATACAATTGTCAGATAATTTTCTTATCAGCAAAGCAGCTGATAATTTCATTATTATGAAACATATAATGTTATAGGCTTCATACTGTGCCTGCATTTGAACAGTGACACTGCATTCCTTCTACTAACAAAGCAGTCTGGAATGGTCCTCTCCAAAACTGTGTGTGATTAGTACTATATCCTGGATCCCTGCCACATAGAAATGGGTGAATATCTAAAACAAATGTAACCAACGTATGAAGTCTAAGAAAAATAATGTAGACCATAATGGGAAGAAAACTAGTCCTAAGTGAGCTTCAAGATATTTACTGAAGACAAAAGTCATAGGGAGGAAGTTAGTTTAGAAATGAGTTTGGTAGAATGATGATGATTTTATTTTTGTTCAGTAACTCTATCATATTCCATTTATTAGCCAGACCTCAGACCACTCTGCATATTGTTTGAAACAAACTGCATAAACCAAGTTTAAATTGCGTTTAAATACTTACCAAAACAAACAGAAGGTCCATCTACGTATGGTCTTACTGCAGAAACTAGACATAACAGGCAGGTTTCATTCACACACAGACTTGCACTGTTTTAGTTAAATCAGTACAAACCCACTCTTATTTCAGTTTGATTGACTTATTTTGCTTTAGTATTAGCCTGTTTCAAATGGACTTGAGTGAAAGCAGTAGGAGAATGTGCCTGTGGGGGTTTATGTTGCTTAAAACTCTCCATTTACTTTCACACTTTTAAATTGCTACAGCTTTCTATGATTTTGTAGTGGACATTACGTGATTTTAATAGTAAACTTATTTAACTAGTGAAATTATTTTCCACTGAGACTATTTCAGGGAACTATTTACATTGTTTTTAAACAAATTCTGAAACATATAACTCTCAGTACAACTTGATATAAGAAATAACATAATTTGTGAGCAATGTCTATTTCATACTGCATGAGTAAAGCTTTTAAAATTAGGTTTTAGAAAATACACTTTGATTTATGTTGTCTGTTGGAAGAATACTGTCACAAGTCACAAATGCAAGTTAAAGAAAATGAGTTCCCTAATTTCTATTAAAAGGGTTCATTAAATAGGACATAAAACAAGCCATATAACTGATAGCAGGAATAGATTAAGATTAGGAATAATTGAGTAAACACCTAGTAATTAATAATATAAATCTCTTGAAAGAGAGTTGGAGGAGGTAAGATCCTAAACGTCCTTTCTATCATGGCTATTTTTCTACATATTCAGTATCTGTTGGCTAAAAATCTTTTAATTTAAAAGTGAAGTAGCTGAGTTTGTTGATCCTGAAAGATTAACTTGGTTAAAATCTTTGTGTCATCACCAACCAAGAATATTGCATAATAATAAAAATTTAAACCAGACACCATAAATGTCTGGGCATGTATCCAGGACCTAGATCAGTTCGGATAACTCTCAGATGAATCTATTCTCAGATGTACTCGTTAAGCATGCAAGTGAAATCTCAAACCTGTTGATATTCATAATAGAAGCCTTACTAATTTCATGGGAAGCCAGAAGACAGTCCATTTACATACCTTTATCAGTGCTGATAGCCCATCTTTCTACAGTTAGATGTAGTCCTTTAACAGTAGCATGTATTTAAGCAGGTTGCTGCTGTGACTGTTACACTGGCAAGGAGCTTTGGAAGCACCCAGTTCTTGTATAAGCTGACCAGGGGCAGGTTTTTTCCATAGTCCTGCATCATTGTGGAACCCATTCCACCTGGGTGCTGTCATCCCCCATGTCTGCAGTGTCTTCTGTAACTAGAAACTTGTTTATTTAAGTTTTAAATTTAGAAAAGTGTTCTTTGCTGAGGTGTACGTGCAAAAACATCTGGGCTGTTCAGAGAGAGAGTTCTGTAAGAAGCCATAGGATCCTTCTCTCACTTAAAAATGCTAATGAAATGTGTACATAATATGTAGATTTCATGATGTATATCTTACATAGTTCTAAAACTGCCTTTGAAATTTTAAACCCCACATAAGAACATAAATTCTCTTCGCAGAAGTACTGAAACTCGAGTGTTATATATTTAATTATATTATGAAAACAATTTTATTCAGAATAACTTCTTGTCACAATATTAATATTTATCAACTCAATAGGAGTGGCTTCTTGTAAAATATTTAAATAATAGTCTACTGCAGTTATCCCTGTTTTCAAAAGGCATTATTGAAATGAGAAGCAAATGAAAAGGATTTTGTTTGTTTTGGTAAGTTCATTTATTCACCTTTTTAGTGAAACTAAAGTACTTGCAGATTGTACCAGTAATTCAGTATATTTGGTGATGTGATATCTGACGCCTTCTATTATATCATAACTGACATACAAGTATTGATTCAAAAGCAACCATCTTCTCTTAAAAGGTTTCTTATAAAAATTCCACTGAGACATGGAGCATTTGGACAGAAATAAGTTTGAATTAAACTTCCATTTAGCTCTGTAACCCATCTGAGGGTCGGTAGATGGAAGGAAGGAAAAACTATGAGTATGATAGCTGAAGTAATAAAATACTGCAACTGAAATACAGCAATATATAGGCAGCAAAGAGTCCTCAGAACTTGATTGTTTCATAAATGTTTTACTGCATCAGGTTACCAATGCTGTGGCCATGATACAGGAGGAATGCCAGTGGTTCTGTCAATACATGCAGGAGGTTATCTAAGTCACTTTGTTTACACGTTCCCTTTTCCACAGTTTTATTGTTTGTACCCAGATAAGTGCTAACACTATTTCAGTACTAAGTCTGTGCAACACTGCTGTGGATTTGTCTTTAGAGTACAAGATTCTCCTGAAGTTATAAAGTTGTTGCTGTGCCTTTAAATGTTAATATTAAACTTGCATCTTAGAAAGAAGTGGTCTTGTCGTTATCAGTCAAAATACTTTCATGAAAATCCTGCTGCGTTATCAAGCTTACCGCTTTTATGTTAAATGTATTTTTTCCTTTTGAGTAGAGATTACTTCAGATGTACAGATATATTGTGATAACAGTCACAAATTTTGATAACTGGAGTTGATTGTGAACTCCTGGGAAGGACAGGAGAGGAACAGTGTTACATTTGCATATGCAAATACTGCTCATGAAGAAACAAGGTTTAACTAATAACTAGTAACAAATTTATTGCATGTGATGCTCAGTGTGTAGATCTTCAAAATTGGGTATTAGTTTAAAGATAGTAGGTATTGCCAAAAAAGTCTCCCGTGTTTCCAAGGATAATGTATTACCCCTACATGAATTCTGGAAGTATTTAAGAGCTTCATGCAACAGTAGTCTTACTGTTCGGCAGAACTATTTGCATATACTTTTGTAAAATTGAAGTCCATGACACTTCCAGCCTGTTTTCCTGTGGTTGGAGCAGAAGTGACGGCAGATGTTTGGCTGAAGATGAGGTGTGGTGTTACCTTTGCTGTCCAGAGTTAGAAAACTGGGCAATGGACAAAAAAGATACCATGGGATCAAAGGAATGAACGTAATGCTTTCCAGTTGAGTCAAATTGTTTTTATTCCTGCTTAAGTAAAATGTATATTAATTAGAATTGAGTCAAGGGCTAGATTGGTCTTTTTTCTAACCCAAGCTTGACCCGAGATTACCTCATTAGTCTAGCAGAAATCTAAATTAAAACTGATCCTGTCCAGCACAGTAATTTCCTTCTACAAAATCATACTATTGGAGTTTCATAGTGGTACATGATTTTAGTCTACCTACAGGGCTTAACTCTTGCTTAGTTAACAAAAAAACTCATTTTGTGTGACTGCTGCAACTGTTGCTTTTAACATTATAAAAGGCAAGTGTTCTTTTACTGATGTATGAGCTAAACATGTAGCCCTTCTTAACAAACTCTATTTTTGTATCTGATACCTTTTCATAATATAAGCCAACAACTCTATTTTTGTTTATCATGGTTATCTAGAAAACTCTTAGAACTTAATTTGACTCCATTGCTAGATTTGCATACAAATTTGAATGCTTTGTGTGAGAAGGATCAGTTGTATCTATTGATTTGTTGTGCTACCACACAGACCTGTGTCAGACTTGTGAGTCTTTGTATCCTGTGTGTTTATAAGCAAAGCAAAAGGAAACAGAGAATGGGGACTGATGCAAAACAAAATGCGACGGGTAAGAATGACAGCAGAAAGGAATGAGAAGTAAAGAGATGTAGTCAAGTATTATTAATTGTTTAACTGGTGTCTAGTGTCACGATAAAAGTGATTTTGGAAGAGATATTTAAAAGACAGCAGCCCTCAGTTTAACACAGCAGCATTGTAATTTCCTTAGGTTTTGTATAACAAGTGTATCTGTACTGATGCAATCTGCTACTTAAGCCAACAGCAGCTATGCAAGCAAATGAAATACAGTAATAGTCTTAGCTTTCTTACCAAAAGGTTCCCATGTGGCTCTCCAAGAATTTGAGGAATTACATAGAACAAGTAACAGTCATATACATTTATAAAAGATAGCTTTTCTTTTCTAGATTTTTACTTGATTTTACAAAATTTCAAGTGTGTACTCTAATTTCCGATAAAACTAGTGAGGAACATTTGAGACTCATTCCCAAATTAGAGTTTAACTTTGCTCTGAGACATACTTGGTTTATGTTTGAATATTTCCCAAAGCACAATAGCTGTTCTAAATTCTGCTCAACCTAATGTATTTAACTTTTTAAAAAGCTGAAAAGGAGGCAGGGGAGGGGAAATCCATCTCTGTTGTTTACATTGTCTTCCAGATCGCATACAGGCGGATGGAGTCCTGCCTGCTAAGATTGTTGTAACAAGTAGTCTGTTATTATAAAGTAACAGGACTACTTAAATACAGATTTCCAGAACTTGGGTGTATAATGGGGCAAGCTTTCTGCAAGCAATCTCTGGAGCTGAAAGAGGCGTTTTTGTATCTCATCAAAATACTCCAGTAGGAACTTTCTCTTGTCAAATGAATACTGTGAAGGTAGTGTCTGACTTTTCCACTACAGGAAGGTAACAGTAGAATTTTCAACACTTCAGATCTGCAATTTTTTTTCTATGTCTGTAGGAAAAAAAAAAATAGTGATTTTGGATTTTTGAAGCACTGCTGAAAAAGTGGGTGGCAACTAAGGAGGTAGCAGTGCCCTTTTTCTAACCACTTTTGTGTGCCCAGACAGAGAGCTCGGAGAAGAGATAAGGGAACAGTTTTCTTCTACCTTTCTGGAGCAAGGTTTGTGATAAGGATGGTTTGGCTTTGCCTCTCCTTAGTATCAGCAATTGCATCTAGAGGTTCCATGAGAGGCAGTGAAGAACATATTCAATGGTACTTCCTTTTCCAAAACATTTTTTTACATCCTTTTTATGCATTTGAATATATATATATTTAGATGCACATCAGATCAGTTTCTTAAAGATAGACATGAAGACTGAATTTCCAGTTCTCTTTCTGCCTCCAACCTACTATAGGTCTTCCTCAGGTATAAACAACAGCATGCTTTATTTGTCACTCTGGCACAACTTTAAATAAATAAATAAAATCATTTGGAGCAAGATGTGAATGTGGAAAAATCATATAACTGTTTTATGTAAACACTGCAGCAGATTTAATTCCCTGCTGATCTGGCAAAATAATAGCGCTTTAGACTTTAGAATATGATTGCCTATTTAATAAGCAGAGGGCAGCAAATGTCAGCTGTGTCTGGTTGTCAGAACCTGAAGAGGTTGCTGGGACAACAATATAAATTGTGAGCTGTCTTGGTCCCTTAGTCAAGCCTGCCCTGTGATACTGAGGCTTGCAGGGAGAGGTCAAGGTGTACTTAGGCTTCAGCCTGCAGGGCAAGTTTTCCCCCATCCTCTGTATGCGCATTGGTTTCTTACTCCAAAATAAACCTGAATGAGGGCTTTAATTCTGCTGCTGAGCTAACATGTTTGTAAGCCCTGTTTGGCAGCCTCTGAGCGCCTGAGGCGGCACACAGCTGCCAGCTTTCATCTGCCCCCAGTTCCTCCGGGCGCTGCGAGTCACATGGTGTGACCTAAGGGGATGGAGACGCACCTACTAAATCTTCTGTTCCTCTGCCCACTCAGTCTGGGTACTGCACATTGCACCGGCAGCAGGCAGCTGGCCATCAGCAATCAGCTGCATACCTCCTGCTGACAAATCTTCAGTCGCTTTTCTGTGCAAGACCCACATACGGACATCTACCAGTGATCCCCACGTCTACTCCCTGTTGTAGGCTGGAAGGGCATTTGCATGTTCTGTCCTTTTACAATGGAATGCATACACTTGGTAGCTTGTACTGCATTTCATGAAATCTGTGATCTGTTTCTAGCCTGTTAGTGCGAGATGAAAGAGTTTATAGAAGCAAAGTTAAAGTTGGAACTGTAGTGGTAAAATTTTAAAAAGGGTAATTTAAAACTTCCTTGCCAGCACATTTCTGAGAGACTTGAAATATGTGTGAGTGATACTTTTGTGTATTTCCAAGTAATTTATAAGATACAAAAGACATTAATTTTCACAGACTTCTTGAAGAATATTTTGTTTAGCACATTATGAAATTAGACACAAGTAATCTGATTCTTTAAGTCTGCTTGGTAAAGCCATGCTATAATGTTCTTATAAGGTTTGTCAGCATCTGTCAGTGTGTGCTAGGATGTGACAATGTATGTTTATGTATTTATACATGTATGTATGTACTGTTTAGTAATGTTAACATTAGCTTTGTTGTCACTGTCAGGTAGTTTGTTGTGGTAGTTTTGGCTATGGAACCTTCATACAGTTAACAGTAGGGTGAAAAGCAGCAGTTTTGACTAAACATTTCCGTACATAGCTGGATTATATAAGGACATTTCTCTTCAATTGCAAGTCAAGTGGCTGGTCAGTAACATAAGTTGAGGTCATAAAAGGTGGGTTAGCATCTATTTCCTGATTTTAGTTTAGTCTTTTCATTAAAAAGATCTTTGTGTCAGCCTGTGAAAGTCTACCGATAGTTGCACCATCTCAGTTGAATAATGAGATATTGCTCAACATACCCTTACAGCATATTTCCCTTCTTGTAATAGTATATTTTAAATGAAAAAATGTATTGCTGCCACTCACAATGTAGACAGTATAGTTGTTTTTCTCTCACAGGTGTGTTTACTAAAGATAGATATGATTATCTCTAAAATGTAGACATTTGAAAGGCATTATTGCATTTTTTACTTTATTAGGCCGTTGACTAAGGATTGGTAAGACCTTTGTTTTCATTTAATGTCAAATTGTTGCTCGGTTGTGGCTAACTTCTAGTTTTTCTTGGAAATGGTTAGGAGGTTGTGAATGGGGTTTTCTAGAATGGGAAAGTACGTTATGTATTTGTACCTATGAGTTTCTGTACACTGAGGTGTTATAGTTACGTTGAGGCTGGTATCTCAGTATTCTGTAGGACTGAAGTGAAGCAAATTGAAAAACAGTATGATGCAATTACAGTTCTAGGTTTACTGACTCTGCACAGCCATGCAAAAATCTGCATTGGCAATTTGAAGTAGAGTATGTTCCCTTACACTTCTGTATCCTTTCCCTTTACAACTGGTAGATCTATTTTTATTCACAACAGAAACTTGAATTCTTGAAACAGAAGCAACAACGTGTAGATTTCTGAAAATCTTTGTTAATCTTCTTTTTTGACATATCAGTCTTGTGATGTTTTAAAAGGTTTTTCACCCTATATGGCCAAAGGTTGTATTCAAATGTCAAGCTGCATTAAAATCTAATAATTTCCCAAAAAGTAAGAATAAATCCTGGAAGAAGTGCTCATATTTGGCAAACATATCAGACAAGGCAAGTAGGCCTTAAGAAGGTATACAAATATGCAAAATGGGGAATTAGACAACATAAAAACTGAAATCAGGTGTTAATTGTGTACAGGAAGACAGTACAGAGGTAGAATGTATGTATCCGGGGCTATAACTAGAATGTGAAATTGTAATGGATGGCAGAACAAAATGCAATTGAAAAGTGACTGCAGTACTGGAAAGAACAGCATTAGAGCTGAATTTGAGTAGCCTCCTAATGCAAAGGAAAGGAAAACAGCTTTGTGATGAAATTTGAAGATCCTTACATAGTTGAAGTTGAGAATATTAATAGATCCAGAGGAAAATTCACAACATTTGTAAACAGTACACGAAATAATCTAGTACATGTAAGCACCAAGAGGGATGGCAGCTAACGGGAGGAACATGTGTTGTGGGCAGAGGGAAAGCACCTCTGGCACAAAAGACACCAGTGCCCAGGGGACATCTGGTGCCCAGCCCACAGACACCTATCAGAGATACCATTGGCACCGCAGCGATGCGGGGAACAGGCCGGCCTGTCAGACGTACAGCAGCAGGGGACATGGGCCTAACCAGTGGTACAGTGGTGGTGTGGAGCAAGGGTGGGAGTGCTTCTTTCCTATCCACCAGCCCTTGTGCGAGAGGTGGCAGCCCTTCTGCACAGAGCCTCGAGGAAGAGCACAAGAGAGGACCCAGCTTCCTTCGGGCTGCTGCATTGGGATGACAGGAGGAGTCCCCAAGGGCCACCAAGAGCCTTTAATATTTGTTAAAATAGACCGAGGGGTAAAAATAGTGGTGTGTAAGCCATTATAGGTGGCTAATTTCTTATATTAAGAGTGAGTTCCTATATCTGAGTAATTAGTAATGACAGCCATGGAGAAGGCTGAGGTACTCTGCAACTTCTTTGCCTCCATCTACACTGGTAGACGGGCTTCCCAAGTCTTTCATTTCCTTGAACCTGTAGATGGAGGCTGGGGGATCAAAGTCCCACTCACTGTAAGTGAAGAGCACATTCGAGACCACGTGATGAATCTAAACAGGTACAAGTCTGTGGGACCTGATGACGTGAATCCCAGGGGCCTGAGAGGCTGATGGAGTTGCCAAGCCTCTCTCCATCATAGCTGAAAAGTCCTGGAAGTCAGGCGATGTCCGTGGTGAGTGGAAAAACGGAAACGTCATGCCCCTACTCTTCAACAATTAAAACAAAGAATTGAACAAAGAGCACTTCTCTTCAACAGTTAAAACAATTAGGACACATTCTTTCTTAGAAAGAGCAGTCAGGCATTGGGACAAGTTGCCCAGGGATTTGGTGGAGTCACTGTCCCTGGGGGTGTTCAAGGAGAGGTTGGACGTGCTGCTTAGGGACATGGTTTAGTGGGTGACAGTGGTGGTAGGGGAATGGTTGGACCAGATGGTCTTAAAGGTCTTTTCCAACCTTAATTTTTCTATGATTCTGTGAATGTTCACTTTATAAGAAATGTAATAAAAGTTCAATTGATGAGAGAATTTTTATGAGAAATAGGATAATTTTGTCTATTTCTTTTCAAATCTTATTTTCAGTAGTAATTGGTTTTTTGCTCCTCTTTAAAAGGAAACACTTGGAGAAAATTCTAGAATTCTTTTTTCCCTCAGAAACTCATTTGGCCTTTCCAAATAGTGGTTTGCTGTTTTATTAACGATCTTGTTATTTTAACATTTCTGTGTCTTCAGAATTTAGCAAGAAAGTTGTGTCCTTTATTGTGTTATCTCTTCCCTAGCAGTAGGGAAGTAAATGATGAGATGGAAAAAGTGTCCGGCTAGTCCTGTTGATTTATAATTTTAGAAGAGAGCATTTTTAGGGCTATGTTTAAATTCTGGACAAGTTTTCATAAGAAGGCCTTGGTCTTAAGGCAGCCCACGGCTTTGTGGCTCTAGCTGATGTCTGCCAGCTCTGGGTAAGTGTGAGTGGCTCCCCAGTACAGGGTTCCTGTAGAATATGTAGGATATCTGCTGTGTCCAACTGGGACAGGTAGTAATTGAAAAGGTTATTGAATATGCAGTACTATTTCTCTGTCTATGCTGCTGTTTAGTTCTTTTAATTAAAAACATTTTCAGCTTCCTGTTTTGAGGAAGACTAAGCTCAGTATTCAGCAAAAGAATTTTGTATTAATAATGGGCTGTTATAAGCAGTTGCTAGCTTTTCTTCCTTAAGCAGTATGTTCAGGGAAACTATTGTTTACTAGTGTGTA
The DNA here is from genome assembly GCF_009819795.1 of Aythya fuligula. Lineage (NCBI taxonomy): Eukaryota > Metazoa > Chordata > Aves > Anseriformes > Anatidae > Aythya > Aythya fuligula. The sequence continues at coordinate 11,435,771 of NC_045570.1, read as the reverse complement.
TCAGAAAACATAAATATGGGATGATTTTTTCCCTCTAAGAATATAAATTGTCACTAGAGCATCACTTTAAAATGTTTGCATCTGTTTTTACCTTTTTAATTATCTGAGGTGACAGCAAGATAAAGTGATAAAGACTTCCAGCTTGCATTGAAGACATCTATCTAAAGAACATGAAGCTGTACTGGCTAACACTATAAAATACTCTGATTCAGTCTTAGGTTAAAAACTTATTTTAGGATACAGAAGTCAAACTGTGCTCTGGATTGTACTAGAGATATTATCTTTAAGGAGAAAGGTAATTTGAGGTCATGAGAAACTCTCTGGCAGGGTTCTCAGAGAACAGTTATTAATTTCAGTTTTGTCAAAGTTTAATCTCATTATTTATATAGACATAAAACATTTCACTGGTGAGTTAAAGTTTTGTGTGTGTTGTGTGCAGTCATGATGCTTAGCAGGAGGTGTGGGATTTCAGTAATATGATAGTGCTCTGCTCAATGTGTTTTGATGTGTTGGATAGAGAGCAATTGTAATACATTTTTAAATATCTTGTAAATTGTTGCATTATCAAAATGCGTGTTTCTTTAATTTGTCATATTAATTGATGATTCCATGGCGATTAATATATGTGATGGTGTCTGTGATCTGCTCAGCTATACCAAAAGTAAATGAAAGTGCATTTCACAGATATTCTCAGGTAATTTTATCTGAGGCATTAAAAATAATTTCTCAGTTAAAAATGCTCATCTATCCATCTGTCTCTATGGAGAGATTGTCTCTGGTTAGTACTGAAATTTGAAAAACAACCCCCTTAGATCTGATGTTCTAGTGGAGGAGGAGATGTCTGGCTTTGTCATCATTTGGAAATGTGGAGATCATGTGATAGACTGTGCTACACGGTAGAGTAACCTGACTTTTGTCTGAGATTACTATTTTTGCCTCTTTTTTGCCCATCACTTTTAAAATGCCTGTTCTTAACATTTAAAATATTAGAAAATGAATTCTTCTCTATCACATTGCAGCAACACTGGAATAAGTCTACTGATAGCAGTGCCAGTATTCAAAACAGAATTTTTCCCTCTCATATTAGATGTGATCTCATATCAAAACATCTCCTGTGGACAATTATGATTCGTTGTTGTTAGCTACATTTAACATTTTTGTTTAAATGCAAAATATTTTTAATTATATATATATAAAATAATCTGTCTTTATACATTTTGTTGAAAAATCAACTCAAAACATTGTGATTTTGGATTAGTTTGTAGTGTTGCATATTTAGCATACATTTCCAATCTCCTTACTTTGATTTTATTTAAGATTCAAAGAATGTAAAGTTTTTTAATGCACCAAATCTTTGTCTTTTTGCAGTATATTTCACATATAATTACAGCTGGTTTTGATAATAAATTGTGAGCCTGAGTCCATAATATATTTTATAAAATGGAGTCCTTTGGTGAGTTCGTTACTGAAACAATAAGCGTTTGTGACAGGTTGTTTGCTGAATACTTCCTCTGCATATGGCAGATCATAGTTCAGTTGTTAGCAGATTATCCATTGTGCCTTGATGTTAAAAGAGGATACTTCCCAGCCTGCATTTAAAGCTGTTCTGCACTGTCCTAACAATGCCTATGTTGAGTAGCATCTAAGAGAAGTTAGGGGAAGTTCACACATACTAAGGGAAAAAATTGAACACAACGGATAGATTGTAGTGATTTTAGCTTTCTTTTTGTGATCTCTGATAATATTTACGGTGATTTTTTTTTCCACTGACTTTAAAATTGCTTTGAAGCAGAAGTGAGTAAATCAATTTTATACTAGAACATCATTAAATATTCTTCAAATTTATAGCCCAAAGAGAACTTTTAAAGGCATTTAGAACCATTATTACTTCTGGGCAAGTATTTTAATCCCATGCTTATAAAACTGCTCATCAGAACAGTGAGGTTTTTTAGACATCAGTATTTTAAACAACAATTTTAGAATGTAATGAAATTTTACTCAGAAGAGGAAAGTCTGAAATACTTATTTGCAAGATTGTGGGGAAGAGTAAGATCTTATACGGGCATAATCCGTAGTTTTCCTTACTTATTTTACTGTGCCAGGGAATAAAGAGCAAAGAATATAGTGGAATTCTTCTGTCATGAATTATATTCTGCTGGTGGTGACACAGATCTCAGTTCTAATGTGCTGCAAGATCATTAAGATCATATAATTCAAAGGTTCGATTGAAATAAATTGAAAATGAATTAAAACCCCAATGTGTTATTTTGGAGATTGGGAGACTATTTTTCAGAAAACCAGAAGGAGAAAAAGATTGAAAAATATTTTACTAAAAAAGGTGAATGTAAGGAGCTATATTTTAGATAATCTCATTTTCTTTTTAATGCAAATTTGATTCTTTGATTATTATTTATTTATTTATCATTCTATAAATGTTAAGCATTCTTACATATTGGGAATGTAGACATTCTTATAATGTAAATAATAGTGCAACTATTGCATTAACTTCATCTGTTAGTGATAAAGGTTTTCAAGAAAAATTGACTTTGAATAAAATGAATTAATTAAGGTATTCTTAAAGTGCTAAGCTTAATGTAACTACGATTCTTTAAAGCAGAAAAACAAGAGAGAAAACAAATAATGCCCCTTAAGCAGATGCTTATTCATGTAGGATAGCTACTCTTTGATTTTGGAGAGGTGGTGTGACTTGCAGTTGGAAACCTTGATTTATTGTGTCGTTATTTATGTCTGCAATAAACAAGGTATAAGCATAAAACATGAAAAGGAAAATTAGGTATTACATTAGTTCTCTTACTTTTTGTATTTTATTTACATGAAATATACATTTTTTAATAGCATGTTGCTGTGTCTTTTGTTGACCATATCTGTAAGCCAGGTCTGTCTGCTTGTTTCCATTGGCTTGTCATGTTCACTAATTAGGGAACTGCTGCATGATTCACCTTGTTAATTAGAGGGACTTGCACACAAAGGCCCTTCGGGCAGTGCGAAAGAAGAGCCTAGCACTAGTGCCCTGAGAAAGCTGCAGCCTGTGAAGTAATTCTTCTCATCTACCTTCTATTTTTTATTTGAAATGAATAAATCATTGAGATTTTCCTTGTGGAGTGAGAATGCAAGAATTCACATCTTTGTAAGATGTAAATTATATGTGATCAATAGAAGGGGATGACTACTGTATTGTACTTACAAGATTCCCTAATTTACTACTTGTCAATGTATGAAAAATTGCTTGAAATATTTTGTCCCCACACTGCTATTTTGTTCCCTTGATCTGCAGGAGAAATGAGAAGTATCGGTTTTGCTGTAGTTAAATCTAAAATAGAAAAGATGTAGATTATTTAAATTTCAAGCTTGTTTTGCATCCCCAGTGGAACTTCCATTTTGCAAGTGAACCCCCAGTACTACCCCCACAACTTTTCAGGGGAAAAAGAAGGTGGGTGTCTGGCTATTTTTGTTCCTCACACTGCTCTGCCTCAAATCTCACTTTTGAACAGAGCAGCATACTTGCTATACTGTGTATTCTTTAGTTGAATATAGTTTCAGAATAAATTAAAATTGTTTTTGTCATGTCACTTAGACTTGATCAAACCACGATCCAGGCTGCAAAAAAAGGATATTGTGTTAAAAGTGCACAACTAGTCTCCATTCTGCCCATTTCCCATCTGTTTATGACACTTTGGAAATTAACTTCAATCACATTCTTTCCAACTATTTGATCAAAATTACTTATTACAGCCAAATGCTTTTTAGTAGATTGCTGCATTTGCCTCATTTCCTCAAATGAATCTGGCAGTTCAGAGACAGCTTTCCCATAAGAATGGTGTAGAGTACTAGTATCAAAATCTGGACATTTTCTTTTGGAATAATCTAGTTGCTAGAGCCTCTTATCAGAATTTCTGGTTAGCTACTCTTTCTGCTCTTCTGAAGTTTTGTAGTAATGGGATACAGGCCAAGAAATTTTACAAAAAAAAAAAACAGAAATAGTTTATTTTGAAGAATGGGGTAACCTTTGGCTGACTCATGTTTTTACGGTGTGACGTACTGAAGTTGAGGTCTTCCTGTGTACCTCAGCCTCCAGTTTGCTCCATGGACAAACTAACCAAGAGCATACTTTCCCCAAGTTTTCGGTGTTTTATGGAGAGTTTTCACTGTCCAAGTAGTTGTTGTATTAGTCAGATATAATGAAAGATTCTTTAAAGGATATTTTCCAAAATGTTATTTCAGAAATAGTTAATCATCTAAAAAATAGAGCAATTGATAAATTACCTCATACAACCATTAACTCTACAGTAAAACTCTACTAGATGGCCCAGCCTCTGGGAGTTAAGGCATGCCCTCCAGCTGCAAGTGTGGGGAGTTGAGAGAAAGCCTGGTTGAGAGGTTCATCTGAGCCTCATATTTTCCAGTGCATGATTTAAAGAAGGCAAATCATGTTTCATTGCTTCTCTTAATTGAGTTATCCCATTATCCAAGTATACCCTACCCCATGCTTCTCTCACATCTCCCTAACAGAAACCAGAGCTCAACAGGTTTTTGCTGGTCTCTTCAACTCTAGTCTGTAACTATGAACATGACCATAATTTATATAGATTTTCACTTTATTTTATATTCTGTGATCTTCATTAAAGCATGAGTTTCGGAATCCTCCCATCGTGTCTCGCTTCAAGGGCAAAGGACAACATTCTAGAAATCTCAGGGGGTAGTAACCCCCATTTACATTAACACTAGGAGAAGATCAAAATTATTGTTGGTGTTTACATTAACACTAGGAGAAGATCAAAATTATTGTTGGTGAAGATCTCTTGCTTGCACGTGGATTCAGGAACCTGCAAGTGAGTTGTTAAAGTTTTCAAATGTGGTATTCTTACCATTCCTTCTGTCTGCCCAGACTGCACAAACATGTTTAGTTTCCTTTGAAAAACGGTTTGAGAACATTTGTAATTGTCTTGTTGAGTTGATCCAAAATAAAATGAAGACGTATAACAAAAAAATAGAATAACAAATCTTAGGGAGATTCTTTCAGAACTTCTTCTGATCTTGCTACAGACCTCTCAAAAAGTTGCCAGCTCTAATAATGCTGTCATCTGTCCCTCAGAAGCCCTTTCCTCAAATGATCTGTGTTTGCAACCGCAAATCTACAAAACAGACTGTGGGACCTAGCAAATATAAGGGCTTAAAATAGGGGTGTCTCCAGCTTAATACGTAAGAGCCCAGAACTGGTGCTAATGGAGATACGTTGTTCAAGGAATAGTTTAACCAAAACCAGACAAAACGTGCTGAAGCTTCAACAACAGATTTTCAGGAATGAAAAATATTAATGAATCAGGTTACTGAAGGGGCACAAAGCACACTGCTGTGGAACTCTTTTACAGGAATCTGAAAGACTGTTATTCTAAATTTATTCTAAGTTTATTTAGAATTTTTAAGGTTATTCAAAAAAAAAAACCCAACACATTATTATGCATTCTGTTACTACGAATATAGCTTAAGAACTGCTTGGAGAGTTACAGAAATAAATGGTTTAAAGTTAAATTAGAGTAGTGCATTGTATTTGGAAGACCAAAAAGTCAAACAACTAAGGATATATAAATTTAACAAGAAGTATTTCATAAACATCTGTGAAGAGTGTTAGTTGATGAAATGGACTAGTGGGATAAGGATCATTTCTTCAAAGTATTTAGGGAACAAAATAACATTGGAGACAAAAGAATTTCTTCATGCTTTTGATTTTTTATAAGCTATGAGTAAGCTGTAAAAAGATTTTAGTATGAATATATATAAAAATCTGTTCTGATACTACTTATTATTGAGGAGATAAAATTGTTTAACTGATTATTATTTTAAAAATCATATTTAACTAGATAATATACATGACTTCAGAAAATTACGATTAAGGCTTGTCTTCGGGGAAAAATAAAAAAGGCAGGATGCACCTGGCATTTTCTATATCAGAAGTTTAACACATTCTCTCAAAAGTAATGGGGCAAATGTTAATGGAAATTTTGAGCAAACTTCTAGAACATAACAAGATTAAAAGTAATAAACAGGATAGGTCTATTGCAGGGAATATACCTGGTCAAAAGTACCCCAGTTAAGGTTCCAGAACTGTATTCGTATGCTCATTATTTTTAAGAAACATTCATCTTGGGGGCTGAAATGTTCCCAGCTTAGTCTTTGCCCAGGGTGATTTTTTGAACACAGTGCAGTAATTTTCAACTGTTGTTAAGTGTGTGGGAAAGAGAAAAAGCACACACGCACCCCCTTTTCAGTACAGAAAATCCTTCATCTCCTTCAAAGAGATGTGCAGCCATCACAGGTGTCGATCGAAGGTTTTACTGTCTGACGAGAGTACACTTGTGGAGAAGTAGCATCTAGCTTTACGTTGAAGAAAGTTAGGTATGGTTTAGCAAAGCTGTGAGTGTTTGAAAGTATCACAGGACGTGTTCAGTGTATGCTTTGCTATTACACGTGTAAACCTTCTCTGTGTTGCCTTACTGCAGAGCCACGTTGTAACTTTAGCTACTTTGGGCCAGTTTCTCACCAGCCAGGTGTTGTTGCTGTAGGAGTTCTGTTGACCTTTAGAGACTTGGGTAATGCAGAGGAGAGGAGGGAACCTAGCGTGGGCATTCCGCAGGCATTAGCTGTTTTTCAAGACTCTCTCTCTGAGGTTAACTGGGTTACTGATCCTTCTTGATCATTGTCCTGGACTTGTTGAGGTTACTGCCAGCATTTTTAATGAGTTTCATTTTTTTAATTGCACCCTCTGTCATGGATGTCTTAGGACATGTATAATGGTTCCACATTTCAGGCTCTCCTCAGCAAAAAAGATGTTTTTCCAGGGGGTGCAATCACTGTCTGAGACTGATAGATATATGCTGCAGAATCATCAATTAAGACAGGCTTTTCCCAGCATATGACCCTGTTATCAAGAATTAAACCATCCATCGCAAATGGAATTAGGAAGGATCTCCATTGATGCCTATTGGCTAGAAATCAATGCTTAAATCATTGTTTATATGATCCTGCTTTCATCAAACATTTCTGCCATTTAGTGCTCTCTGTTGCCAATTTCCTGCTCAGTGTTCAGTCCTGGCTGTCTTCATTCTTGATTGCGGTTTACAGTCTGTCAATATTTATAGTTTCTGTTGGGCTATTAGCCCCTTCTCTGTCCTCTTTTCTTCTTCTCAGGCTGTATTTCTGAACTATGCTGGAGATTGTAAGTAGCCATAGTGTAGTTCTTTGTGAGATGAGTTGGCTCTGTGACTGTAGAAACTTACTTTTACAACTCTGCTTCTATTCCCTTATCAAATCCTATATTGACAGTATTTAAACATACTTGACTACCTCCTCAAGCTCTTCCTTCCTCTTTATCTCCACAATCATCTGTCTCTCTCTGTCACCGGGTTATTTTCCTTCCAGGCCAAAAAACACCCCTGATTTCTACCTGAAATTAGAGAAACACCTCCTTGACCTTTTTGTCTCTCATGTGATGCCATTCTATTCTTCCTTTTGGTTTTGAAGGTATTTGTGTGTAGATTTGAGTCATTAGTGGTCCGGTCATCCTGTTTCTGATCACACTGAAGGAAATCTCTCCTACTGCAGTCCTTACGGACCACAGCTCAGGCCCATATCCATCTACACCTCTGCTTTAAGGCAAGGGTAATTTCAATTTGCTCACTTTTTGCCCTCCATTTGGAGCACGTTTTGCCTTCATTTCCAGATGTCTTTTGGTACTGGGTTTGAACAGCTCCTGTCTTTCTGATGTAGCCTGGTGTCTCATTTGAGGTTTGACATTCCTTATCCTGTGGATTCAAGTGAGCAAGTGAGATTCACTGGAATGGTTGCATAGCTGTTGTGAATGGATTTATTTCTCTTGGAATACTCACTTCTATGTTCACTGAAGTAAATGACTCCTCTGATTCTGGTACAGATCACAGCCACAGCTAGGCCATGTAATTTTCTGGGCTGGAGAGGTTGTTTGACCTCTATAGATGCTCATACCAAGTATGAATTTCCTTCATGATTGTTTTTCCAGACCAAATTGTTTCCTTGAACAAATTCACATTATTTGTTTCTCTAGTCTTACCTTCCTTGAATTTCTTACTGTTTTAGTTGATCTTGTAGAAAAGTGGATTATTATAATACTAATTACAGCAATGAATGGAGGATTTAGATCTTTAAGAAATCTTGAAAATGAATCCCTACTAATCTTTGAAACAGGTGGTTTATTCTGGTTGCATGGACTGCTACAACTGCTGGTAGAAGGAAAAATTCGAGAAGAAAAAAATTGCTGAGCTTATACCAACACCATATATTTACTTACTAATATCTCAGTGACTGTTCTCACAATGACTTGTAGTGCAGAAACAGCTTAAAATGCTTGGCTTCTATTCCAAAATGATTTACAAAGCATGCTAAATGTGCTCTTGTTGTGCTTTTGAAGTTATTAAATCTAGATTTTTAAGCTTGAATGTTGATACTTGAGATAGACATATGGTTGTCTTCCTTGTAGCATATGGCTTGTGGCGTTTCTTTTCTGAAATACCTAAATGTATCATAACAAATAATGGGCTAAGGAAAACAAACCAAAGTTTTTAGAACCTCTGTTAGCTTCACTTTATTAAAGTAGTAAAATGATGTTCTTTGTGTGGTTTTAATGTTATACTGCCATACGCAAGGAAGAAAATTTAATTGTGTGAAATACTATTGGTATTTAATTCTTATACTGTGCTTCTCGTCAAAGGGATCTCTGTAAGTTCAAGTAATTAAGTAATGAAATACTTCTCAGTAAGTAAGTGGTATGCTAAAAATAATTTTGGAGCAGATAAGGAGCAAAGAACAACATGTCATTTGTAAGCATCTTTCTTGTATAATATATTGGAATATTTGTCTGTGTTTTAGATAAATATTTTGACTTTCAAAAAAGTTAATTGTTGTTGATTAGTTCCAAGTGAAACATTACTTCCTTTCCAGAGGGCAGAAATTTTAATATGCTATCGATATATCCATATTAATTGTGGATGAAGGGAAGTTAAAGAGTGATATTGCATCAGCAGTCCAATATGAAAATTGTGTGTGTGAATGCAGCTATCAAGCAGTTGCATCTTGTTCATTGATGTAGTGAGTTAGATTAATTTCTGCTAAATCATGTTAATTAACAGGAAATTTCTTTTATCAAGATGTATAGTTATTAACAGGTGCTTCATTTGTTTAAATATCTGGAAATTATTTACTGGCTTAGTTAAGAGAGAAACTATTGTAATAACATGCTGCTTTTTTACTTTTAAAATACCACTGGCCATGTAAAGTAAGAAGCTTAGGTAACTTTAGTATCATAGGTACTTTTAGAAGTAGTTTAAAATCACAAAAGCACTGAAGATGGCTGCACTTAATTCAGTACTGAAAATTCAGTAATGACTTTGGAACTGGGCAGAACTGGTTGTGAAGTTATTCCCACTTGATACAGAGAGCCCAGTTTCAGAACATACTGGGGAAAAGAGCTTCCACTGGTCAGGGCTGTGCATTCGACATATGTGGTACACAAGGCACATCTTAAATGTACATCTCTGTTGACAACAAAGCAGAATGTTTAGTTCTTTGTTAATTACCCAGCTCCCACAAAAATCCTTGGTTATTCCTAAACTTGTTTTGCAAGATAACTTCGATAACCGTATCAGGTTTTCTCACTGTTAAAAACAGCCTCTATTTTTCCTTGAATTCACTGAGAGACTCCTGTTGAGTCAGGTGCCAGCAGCCACATTGTATGAACATCTCTGTGACACGTATAGTGTCCCCTTCTTTTGAACTAAAGCCAAGACACTGTTGTTGGTTATTTCTCCAAATAGAAAGACTATAATAACTGATATTTTTTGATGCAGAGTCAGATGATGAGAAGGAAAGAGATTGGTAGAGGTAATCTGATGTAGGGTATGAAAACATGGCTGTATGTGTGTGACTTGGAGATGGAAGCAAGAGAAAGTTGGGATGGGGGAATCAAGAAGCAGTGATGGTTAGTGTGCTTCAAGACTTTAAGTATAATCCAGAAATTGTGTCAAATGTCATGCTCGTAACTGTCTGTAAACTGCAAAGATGTTTTATTGTAAGCAAGTTGATAGTTAATAGTGAGTGTGTAAAGATGTTCCCTTAAGCCAGCTGGAGTACACTAATTGCTGCAAGATTAATGCATTTTTTGGTAATCAGGATCATAATTCTTTCAATTATTTTCAAATGTAATTTTATGATTCTCTGCCTTCAGATGAGCTTTTCAAAAAATCAGCAGTAACAACTAATTTTTAAGAGTTACGAAAATTTTTATAATACAGTATCAATCAAGTATTCCATCATTTCAGCCATAATTTTAATAAAACTTCAGGATACTATGATCTTAGTGATAATGCATATGTGCTTTTGACATATTTGATATGTTTTGAGCAATTAAGGTTTATATAAGAAGGTTTATATTTTCTATCGTAGTACATCAAAGTGTGTATTGTAAAGCCAATATCAGAAATTGTATCGTGTTTTTATCTGGAGTTTTTGTACCTGGCAGCATATTCCTTATTTGTGTTCAAGTAGTGCGTGTTAGTCCCAACAGGACTAGGTGACAAGTAAGGCACATAGTACAGGAGATCCGTGTCTGGAGAGCTTATCGACTTAACTGCTGGGTGAGGAGAGGTGAGAGGCACAGGGAAGTGAAGGGGAAGGTCTTGCCAGTACTCACACCGGGTGTCAGTAAAACAGCCCGGCTCCTTCGGCTCTGTCTGCTGAGCCAGGCTTCCTGTCATCTGGTAAATTAGTTAGTTGAAAATCTTGCATGTTTGTTTGGGCAAGTGCTGGGCCAACACATTTGTCAGAGATCAGTATTTGATATCAAAACTATCTTTACCCCTTCTCACTGAATAAAAAATAAAGGACAAAGAACCTGAGAAATAAATGAGTGCAAGCCCTTTTGCACACTCTTAAAATCTATTTCATGTTTTGCTAAAACAGCACCAGAAACTTTGCAGTTTTCTAAGTGAGGGCAGAATATGTCCCATTTTATGCAATTTAGAGAAATGGCATGTTTTGCTTTTAATGTTTTAATGGCATGTTTTGCTTCACAATTTGCATGTGCAAAAATAAAAATCATTCTTAGAAGAGCCTTTCAGAGGCATTATGTGCCTACATCACATCTTGAAACAATCGCTGTATATTGCAGTACAAGTAGCACAATAGGCAAAGTATTAGCTTACTGTTGGTTTGGATGTGTTGACTTTGGATAAGATACTCATATAATAACCTTTTTATTGTACCAGTTCTCCATCAGACTATATTTCTGACCCATACCTCCCAGGAAACTAAAACTTCTCTGCTACAAAATTTCTTATTCTGTGAAGCCATCCACTTTACAACTTCGTCTGAGATCACTCTAAGCCAGTTGGCCCTAGCTTAAATATTCATCAGACTTCTGATAATTGTGATAACCCTTATAGGCTGGCAAGCATGGCAAATTAGCAGAAAGATGATTGATCTTTTTTTATATGCAGTTTTATCTTCAACCTTTCCTGGATATATGTTATACTATAGTAATAATTTCTTCTCTAAGGTATTTGCCAGTATCTGGATTTGCACATCTATTTACAGTTGCCTTGAAGCCTCATAATTACAATACAGCTGAAATGTCCATTTTCTTTCCCTGACTACAAATAGGGATCAATCGAATTTTAAATGACTGCTTACGGGCTAGCTTCCGATCATGACCTTTGTAAATGATTAGAGCTCACCACTGTTGCTATCTACCTTGAAAGGGTAAGCGGGCAGGTCTGTCTAACTGGCATTTAATCTGGAAGAGAGCCAAAGATATTTGAGCTAAAAACCTAATATGAGTTGGCAAAGAGAAGTATGTATAGACCTTTGCACTATTATTTAGATATTTTTCCATGTTTCTTTTTTGTATTTAGGGAATTCTTTTATCCTGTAGATAAGTGAGATGCTTATTTGTATATAATTTCACATTTCAGTTCTAATAATAATTGAAGCTGTAAAAATATGTGGCATAAAAATGTGAAAATGTACCGGATTTGCTTTTTCTGAAGAACATGAAAATAATCTACTGGTAAATGAATAAAGCTGAAAACTGCATTAAATAATAGCCATGAAGCAAACCTGCTTTTTCTACACAGAAGTAAATGGAGAAAAAATGCCACACAATATGCTTTTTTGCTTAAACCACCTTTCCTTTTGACATTGGCCAGGTAGTTCAGGCCTCACTTGTATATGCAGCTCACATTTAAGTAATGGCTGAGATATTTCTATCTACACCTGTCAGATAAGTTTTATTTTAATGAAGAATTGTGCCTGTATCATGCAATGTCTTTATTATCAGCATTGAATTTCTTGAGGTAGTGTTCCATGCATTTCTCTTGAGGTTGGATGTCCATGGGATTAGCTAACAAACACCTCCTCTGAATTTTCTGAAGGATTTTGCAAGTCCAGTGTTGAACATAGTAAGAATTATTACTAAGAACTAGAAAGGGTTTTTTTTTCTGATGAAAAACATACACTGTTTACCTAATCAAGTATTTTTGTGCAATATTAATTATCAGAATTTTTATTAAAGTAATATTGCTCATGGAACTATGTCTCTTATCATTTACTCTATAAAAGAACTACGCAATTAAAATGGGTATGCAATTTTACCTTTTCATCATGTGGTAGCTGGAGTATTTTATCTTATTTTTTGTAGCATGCTGCTCTGTTACATGATGCAACTGGCAGGTTGTTTCCTTAGCGTCACACAAATTCAATGTGTTGTTACCTAAATTTTAATCCCGTAAAGCAGTTATAAATTCAGTGTGAAGGGTTTTTGTTTCAGTATTACTTTCTGCTAATATTCTGATAGAGGTCATTTACGTAAGCTTTTTTTTTTTTTTTTTATGAAAGTAAATATCAAGTCTAGTTAAAACATTCAACGTAAATCTGAGATGAAAGGACGTGTGAGGTATTTTTTTTAGGGTTTGAATTGGTATTTACATTCTTCCTATCAGTCTTAAACTGGGGACATATGGCTAGTGTATAGTACTTACAGGCTAAGACAGTTTTCAAGGATAAGAATGGAGATACATGGAAGTAGAAATTCTGTGAGAAGTCAAGAGAACTTCTGTAACTTTATTACTCTGCTACAAAGCTGCATGTTTGAGCTACTAAAGTAGTATTTCTAGGACTATGACAGCACTGTTGGTGATTGCTCATGTTGTGACTTTCAACTTGGGCTTCCAAGTGTGGGAGTAGCTCTGGTATGATGACAGAATACAGTCTAAACATATTTTTCTCCCTCTAATAGATGCAGCAACAAGAACTTGCACAAATGAGGCAGAGGGATGCCAATTTAACTGCGTTGGCGGCTATCGGTCCCCGGAAGAAACGGAAGCTTGATTCACCTGGACTGCTCACCATAGGAGGAGAGGTATGTGTTTATCCACAGAATAAGAGAATTAGTTATTTCAAAAGCCAGTAGGAATAACTGTTTTTCAAAAGTTAGTAGGACTAACTAGAGATGCAGCATACTGATATTTTCAGTGAACTGTGTAACTTGGAAAAGGAGATATAAATTACTGAATTAGAATAACCATGAGCACATTTTGTCTTATTAGCCAGTTAAAATGACGTCTTTTCTTAGTTGTATTTTCAAATGTTATCTGTCAACAGGTATATAAAGAATATTTTAGAAGAAAAGCTAAACCTGAAGTATGTAGGTCTCTCTCTAAAAATGCTCAGTGTCTTTTTACTAGTTTTCTTCTCTCTATAGTCTAACAGAAAATAGGAAAAAGAGTAAGGCATGAAAAATATCTGGGAAAACATAACTGTAGTCTTGCTTACAATTTGAACTGAGATCTTATATTAATACTAGTAACTGTGGTTTTGTGGCAAATGTGTCAAAACGTTTTACAGAATGGCCCTGCAACTGTAAAGACAAGTTTGTAGTCATGCTTAATTGTATGTAATTTTAACAAGAATACTGTGCTCTAGAAATAGGATCAGATTTATTAGCAGGTCTCCCCTGTCATTTTAGAGGGAGAAATAGTTACACTGCACAATGCAATGCAAAGTCCTCAAAAGCAGGATATACGTTAGCCAAAGTGGAGAACTGTAATAATGTGGTTGTGTTACATTGGATAACTCTTAGAGAATACTGCGTTGTATGGTACATACATAGTTGGGCTTCTTTTGTTTCTCCTAAATATGCCTACACAATAGGAGCCAAAGTAATTCTCCCTATTATATGTCTGTTCTGAGGAAAATGCAAACATTTTGTTTTGAATAACTGACTAACGGTTTTGGCTCAGACATTTGACTGTCTAAATGCCAGGCATTTCCAAAGGCCTTTTTGTTTCCCATTTTGGATAGCTTTTATCAGAGTTCTCTCCCTCTTTTCATGTGCTAAAATTAGTGCTAAGGAATTAGCTGAGCTAGGAATAGAAGTGAATCTTGTTTATGTTCTGAAGTTGACCTATGACTTCAGATACGTAGGAGATATTCCTGTTTTCTGGTTAAGTTTGTATTTCAGACTAAGAGAGCTTCTTGTGTTTTGTGTTGTCCTGTTACATTCTCTTCCTTTTGATCTCCTACCTGGTTTTCCATTCAGTAAAGAATTATGTTCTCTTTGTAATGCACCTGTAAGAAATCCTGCAACAATAGGGCAAGAGAAACTTTTATTAGAAGCTCAGTTGGTTAGAGATAGCATTAGCTTTCACAAAAGATTTATTAAAAAAAAAAAAAAAAAAAAAAAAGCCTACTGATAATACATGGATTTGTTCAGTATTTAACAAATATGAATTTCCCACTTGTCTATACTTGACAGGAAAAATATTTTCCTAAGTATCAGAACTTAATTTTTATTGTCTATTGCCCCGGTTTTAAAAAACAATCATTTTAAAGCTTTTATTCTATGATGAACCAAACTGTGGTCATCTTTGGTGAAATATTTTATTCATTTATATATATATATATATATATATATATATATATATATATATATATATATATATATGTATATATTTATAAACGAATGGTTTTATGGTGAACAGCTTCTGTTTCTCTCTACTTACTCTTCTGGTGCACAGCTTCAAGGCAAGATAAAGGTCTGTGGCAAATTCCAAAGGCCATCAGAGATTCTTTTGCTTCCTTCTGTTGGTCCCCTAGCCCAAATTTAATTGAACTCGTTTGTTATTCAATTGGCAAATTATCCTTGAAGCTTCTTCTAATACATGGATTTCCTGGAGTCATGAATTCTGTGGATCTTCTGCCAGTTCAGACTGAATTGCTCCCTTCCCTCTTCTCCTAGTTTCTAACCATGCTGGCCCACTCACACTGGTGTCTGGCTGCAAGCTGATTTCACAGACTTGGAGACTATATCTAGATTATTCGGTGTCTTTTCTGGGGTTAGAATTTAAAGCATTGTAGAAGCTGTATCATGCAAGTTGGCTGCTAGAACACATAGACACACATGCATGCACGTGCTCCCTTTCTGTTAATCTGAGCTACTCATTAGGGCTGTGATGCAGAAATGAACAACAAAAACTCCTCAAAAAATTTCAGTCCAAAAGGTACTGGAAAATTGTGCCTGATTTCTCTTCTTTGGACTTCTGAAGCTTTACACATGGCATAGAAAGCTATTGTAAGACTGTGTTGTGTCTTACCTGTTCTTTTATCCCAATTTCCACCTTGAGATGTCTGACTTCCATAGTAGTCTGTGACCCTCTGATTACCTTCTCAAAGCAATTTCTAAGCTTCTGAAGTCCTGCTGGTTATAATCTCTGTTAGCAAGGTCCAACTTGGCAAGAGGTTTCTTGGCCTCCCTCTCTCCCTTTTTTTTTTTTTTTTTTTGTCTAAAGCTCTCCAGTTCATGTCAATCAAGTTGCTGGTCTCCTCATTAATGTCTTTTGACATATGCACCTGTTTTTGTTGCAGCTAGAACACTGCACATGTGCTGATCCAAAGAGATGCCATTTACAAATCACCCCACCCCTCCATATTTCAGACGTTGCATTTTTTCCTTTACTAAACTAACTCCTGTTTAATATTTTGCTTAGTCACATTGGACATTTTTTCAATGAGAAGTACTGGATTTCAATCCAGCTTCTTGGTTCAACAGAAATACTAGCTTACAATTTCTCTTTGGAAATTTGATCTTTTTAATAATACCCTTTTGATCTGAGCAGGAGGTCAAATTAGGGAGTAGTAATGATTATTTTGCTTAAGAGAAAAAGATGATGGAAAAGCTTGGTGTTTCTGAGATCAAGAACTCTTTGTTGTAAACACAGAAATGATTTTTATACAGCTTTTATAAATGTGAAAAAAATGTGCTCATAATTGCAAGTATTTTTCTACCAGCACTTTGTTAAAGAGTTTTCTTGGAACTTGTTCTCTATCATACACTTGGACAATTTTGGAGCTCATTTGGACTATTTTCCATCTTTTTCAGGCCATAGCTATTTTTTATGTGTATTTTTTTATTTTTTCTAATGGCAGGATTAGTTTAAATTATCCAGACCAGGCCCACGAGTTACCTCTTCTGTGCTAGTACAGCTGTTGGTTTTTTTTTTTTGGACTAGCTTTACTTGGGGAGATGGAACACTATCAGTATTGGGGTGAGGTTATTTTTTCATTATATGCGTTCTTTGATGAAGCCATATGAAAGATTGCTTTCCAAAACATGGGAAAAAATATTTTATAGAAAAGTGGATGAGGAAGGGTGAAGTGTTCTCAAATAGCACTGCCACCAGATATGTAACTAGTTTCAGACTGTGATTACACAGTAGCCTGAGCTAATCTGACTGTGATCTCTCTCCCAGTCCCTAGTAGTGCGTTCCTACCAGTTCCCATTCATTGGTTCTGGCTCTTGGTCTGTGCTAAACCATTTCCATTTGATAAATTGGCAGAAAGCTAACCTAACAACAACAAAAAGGGAATAGTTTCTGCTTAGCTTGCAGAAGTAGTTTGGCCTAGAGCCCAGTGAGCACTGGAAAAGGAAAGTACAACAAGGCAGAGGCAGCTAACTTGAGATCGCTTGCTCCTCCTTTGCTTACTTTTTGCTACCTTTCTTTCTAAAGTCTTGTACTTTAGGTAGTCTGCTAGAATCAGCTTCCTCCCTAGCAAGCAGCAGTTCCATCAGTAGTTCAGCCTGCTTATTATTATAATGCAGTTTAAATCAAGAGTGAAAGAGAAGGAGAAATGAGATACCTTTGGAAGACTTCAGCTCCTCTGTATTGCAGAGTATAAAATATTGCATTTGCAGAATCTTATACTTTTATTTAATGATACCAGGCAAAATTATCGGAAAATATCTTTAGATGTTACTGCTTTTTGCAATTTAATGCAGGGTTGTCAGATTAAGTATCTAACATTCCTAAAACATGTTAGGCATTTAGGAGTGGTCCTGCCCAATTTTTGTTTGCTGTGTGGGTCCTTTTAGTGTTTGTGATGGTATGGAGCAGTGGAAGGCAAAGGTAGGGCAGGGGATGACATATGCAGGAGAGGGAGGATAGCAACTGTTGAAGTTCTTCAGTTAGTATCCTTTAAGCACCTCCATTGTCAGAGTAAAAACAATACATTTTGAGACATGTTTATTTACCTTTTGGATTTTGAATCTGTTCAGCTTAATTTTGGAAGCTTTTTTCTTGAATTGTAAGGCTTTTAATAATTAGCATTAAAATTTGTTTTAATTTCTGAAATAGATAGTTTGATGTAATTGTAAGAGTTAAAGCTTTAAGAACAGAATTAACCATCACAAGGCTTGTAGCTTTACAAGTTAAATATTTGAGTAGTGCTAAGGTGGCATTAATGCAAAATTTCCATATTTCAGAGTCCCTCATATTTGTCTATAGAATGAAAATGTGGAGGTTAAATGCAAGTATTTTTATTTATTGATTTGTTTAAAAATAATACTAATAACGTAATTTGGCTTTTCATTAAGATCTATGGCTAGGATCCCAAAATACATAAATATAAAGTATATGTTTGAAATATCTGAGGGTATAATTTGTTTAAATATCAAGTGAAAGCCCTCTCCTGGTACTTGCTGGCACAGATGGTTTTTGAATACTGAGCTTCCAAAGGCAGCTTCAGGGCTAGTTCAGTGAATCACCACTTATTGAAGACAGTCATTTTAGGGAAAGAAAAAACCCTCTCTCTCACAGAGTGGAAGAGCAGAGCAGTCATCTTAAGAATATTCAGCAAAGTTTCCCAGAACTCCATCTTCCAAAAATTTGCAGGACCATTTGTTGGACTCTCAAGGGAGAGTTGGCAATTTGTTTCTTTTCACAACCAGTGTATATTTGATCCATTATAACAGGGAAGAGAATGTTCTTGCAGACCTGGAATATCCCCAAACAACTACAGTTAAAACAGTGATATTTTGTGTATAGAAAAGCTAAGTTGTAAAGGACGTTAGTGGTTGAAAATATACTTCAGATTCATTCAGTAGCCAACGTGGCTTCTAAACTGATCATGAAATCTATTTCTGGCACAAGGCACCACATTTTTTCTTATTAAATTCATCTTTACAATGGTATAATTTAAGCATTTTAAAGCCATTTTCATGTTAAGGTTTTGTATAAAATGTGTTTAAGATTCTGGTTTAAGACTTGGAAATCTCTGTCATACCGAGACTTCAAAATGCAGATAGAGATGTTACTTAATATTCCCCTCTCTCCGATCTTTACGCTACTAGTAGTTGAAAAGAAGGATGAATTCATGTCTATTTGGAAGGCACTCGGGTACTATCACAAACTTTGAAAAAATACTTTTGACTCCAGTCTCTTTTTAGTCATCCAGGACTGAATGTGATTAATTTGTTTGCACGTTACAACTGGCATTCTCACTTCATGCATGAGTTATCCATAGTCATTTCAGCAGCCCCCGCAATTATTCCTCAAAACCACTTCTAATTTCTTTTTTTGTCCAAAAGAATTCTGTTTATTAGGTATTTTTCTTTTTGAAATGGTTCGTGCATGATAAACAAGTAGGACAGAGCTGTCTCTTGGAAAACACTGCGTTGTTTCCTTCCTTTCTTACCCTTTTGAACAAAAAGAGGTATGTGGTCTGTCCTACACAAGTCTTTGTTGCAGAACGGTTGTACAGTGGGTTCTCTCCGAAGTATCTGCTCAATATTGTGTAGGTACAGAAGTTCATAAATCAGCCAATATAACTTTGAGGCATAGCTGCTTGTGACAGATCTGAAAGAGAACCATTTTATAGTCTTTTATTTGGGGGAAAAACACCAATCGTTGGGATTGCTGTGCTCTGAGCAAATCTTTGGGCTATTCCCTCACCTTTTTGGAACTAAGGTAATTTTATGGCATCCACTTTCAAAGGTCTTTGGAATGACTTGTTCTACAACTCAAGTCTCAGCTTGGTCTTCATAGCTATATAGTTGTTTCTTGAAAAATTGCCTTTTAAGTGGTCAAGATATGTTTAGAAAGCAATTGAATCTAAAGATTCTTTACACTGGTTAAATTTGAGCTATATGAAAGCAGATGCAAAAGGTGTTACGGTCTGTTGTGAGTGTTTATGGTCCAAGAAGTTAAAGCTCCCTTCTCATGCTTTTAAGCCTGTGGACTAAAAGTGTAAGAGGAGAAATTTTTATGATTTATTATCTCATTGTCCTTTTAAGCACTCTTTACTCCATGTATCACTGACATGATAGAATGCAGTGGTTATCTAAGTCCTGTTTTGGTGCAGGATGTCACTCCTGCAGACAGTTGTGATTTCCCTTTTAGGTATCCCAAAACTATCAGTTAAATATATGGGTTTGAATTTTCAGGTAGACAGAAATAAATTAAGGAGTCTGTCCTTATCACTTATGTTATGGAATTACATGCATACTATGGAATTATATGCATACCTCCTTAAGAATCTTTGAAAATCCTAAGGTCAGTTCAGCTATTGTAGCTTGTTCTGCTTATCATTTTCAAAAATCAAAATGTATAAATATTAAAGTCATTCATAATAAATGTATTAATATGTATTTGAAAACCAAAGTCTTTTGAAAGACTTTACAGATGTTTTCCTAACTAATAATTGTACCTATTTTTCTCATTCTTAAATAAGTAAGTTTTCAATTTAAATATAAGTTGCCCCAATGATGAATTACTGTATTTCAGATGTAATTTCAAATTGTGTTTTAGTCTATTGGGAATATTAATGTGAAAAATAATTGTAAACATTAATTTAACACATTTCAGATTCAGCAATAAAAAGTAGAAAGACCTTAAATAGGATGGGCTATGCCAAGTTTACATTGTTGATGAATAATTCTAATTTGGAGTCAATGTATAGAACTACATTTCTGTGCCTGTTGCAAACAGGCAGAAATACAGTCAGTGAGTCAGGAGGCAGTAGAACAATTTTGCATGGATCTCAGTTGACAGGAGGAAAAAAAGTCACTCGGCGATGCAAGAAAATAGAAAGTGGCTCTGTGCCAGCAAAAACATTCTTTTTTACTAGTAGAACAGGTTTGCATACTGTAAGTATTCCTTTGATCTGTGGAACACAAAATATTCTGACAGAGGTTCAGTGATATTAATCATTATTCCTTATTGGCCAAGACAAATTTGATTTTTACTTTATTTGGAGATGGAAAGGGTAGTTGATCCCATCTGCGTGATGTTGATCTAACACACAGAAGGAGACCATTAGAGCATTTCTTTCTGGGCTTTTCAAAGGTTTCTTACTGAAGCCTTACATAGGGTTTTGTCTTTTAATTACAATCCTCCTCCTTGGCTTAAAAAAAGGAGGGGGGAGGACAACATTGCATGTTAAAAAGGAAAATAATTTTATCAGTGTAGTAATATTAAATACAATCTTTATATTAATGGATACTTTAGAAATACTGTCAGCGTGTGCAGCTTATTATGGGAAATGAGACCTTGGCAAAATGACTTTTGAGTAGTTAATAGTTCATCCATTGTTTGTCAGTGCCTATAGAGGTCTGTTGCTGTTACCTGTGGAAGAGAATTCTTTTTCTTCCTGCAAAAGGCAGCTACCTTGAGTATTTGTGGGGACAGAGTACGTGAGTGTTGTTGCTTTTTTAGGATGTTAGTTTGGTTTAGGAGTTGAGTTATTTATGTTTATTGTATTTTCAATCGTCTTCTCCATTCAGTATCTGAATACCAAGGAGAGAAATGCTAAAGTACATTTTGTGGCCTCTGCTTTTCTGACACTTGCAAGTCTAGAATTTTGCTTTCTTCTGGCTAAGTAAAATTGTTAAGTCTAAGAGAAAGACAGTCTGAAAGTGCCTGGCTGAGGGTTTGTCAAAATTGACTGGAGTCTCTCTGTTGACTTGAGAAGGTAAGGCCCAAGGTGCAATGGCCTTTTTAGATGTCACTGAAACCAGTTCTTATAACCTGAGCAGAAAGCTTCCATGCTATAAATTTTCAATATCTGCATGGTAAGATTTGGTATCTTACAGTAACAGAGTTTCCTTTCTAACTCATCCTCCTTCAAAAGAGTCAGGTGAATCATCAGTTTTATTTCCTTCTCCCTTCCATCCCATTTAATGCCAGATAAATTCTGTGTGTGTTTTTTTTTTTTTTCTTTTTAGCTAAAAAAAAATTCCATTTACTGCAGCTGAGGTTCTGAAAAAGCCAAAAGAAGTTTATTAGGATGCCCATTCGTGGACTTTTCCAGTCTGATTCTTTACAGGAAGTCAAGTCATACACTGGTCCTACAAAGAGCGACAGTTTAGGGTATCAGTATTTAACATTTTAGTTTCCTCTGAACCTTTAGGCAAACAGGCTTGAACTTCCAGGGAATCCTGTTACTAGCTTCTGAGATAAACAGGTTATGCAGAAGTACTGAGCATAATTTTTGTTATGTCACCCAATATAAATTGTAGAACGAACCCATTGTCTGAGCCCTGCTTCCAAACACGAATATCTAAAGTCTGCTTCAGTTCCTTCTGGAGTATTTCAGAGATCATCTCCTCACAGGGATAATGTGGTCTATCTGAGAGTCTCTTTTACGTTTCATAATAGAAGACATAGTAAAAACAGTTTGGAATAATCAGAGAAGCTTCTCTTTGAAAAAGTAGTTACCTGTACAAGCTTTGTAAACTCTTGAAGGAACTCCTGAAGTGGATGTGGCCACCATTGCACACTATGCGTCACGTGCAACAGGATTCCGTTGATAAGGAGTCTTCCTGATTTTTTTTTTTAAAGGGGGGTGTAGGGGGAATCTGATAGATAAACCTTTCATTCACAACTTGTTGTCTTATCATGTGTAGTAAAAATGATCCTTTCATCTTAAGTAACTCTATTAAAAAAAAAAAAAAAAAAAAAGCTGCATGTATGAAAGGGAAGGAAGACAGGCCTTTCATGGTTTCCTTTTACCACATACAAGTCTTCCAAGATTGCACGGTAAGATTTAATGGTTTCTTTATCAGTTTGGGAATATTTCATGTATGCATAGTATTTCTGTGCATTTGTGCCCAAATTTTACAGTCAGGTCCCTACTACAGGTTTTGTAAGCGATGTCATTGTGAAATGACATAATGTAAGCTGTTTGTGGTACAAGCAAATTTATTATGATGAATTTGCTGTTTAATGAATGTGATGTGTTGTTAGACCCTATAACCTGATGTGTACTGTAGGAATATTTTGATCAAACATTTATTTAATTTGCAAATTAGTGTGCACACCACTTCTACCTGTTGACTAGTCTGTTACCATCCACTTCTTCTTTTAGAATTTGGCTTTCTAAAATTAGTCAGTGATAACATTGAAAAATTGAAATATCTCTGGCTCAAATATTTAAACTTCAAGATGAAAGTGACCTTTGCTAAAAACTCCTCAAGTTTACATGGCTTGCACATCCTTTCTTTGTAAGAGAGAGAGCCAAATGGGTCCTGTCTGGCTACATTCACAAGAAGTTAAGCATCTGAGCTCCAAACCTGCAAGGACATGTGCACATGCTTAACTTTAAGCACAGTGGTTGGTTTGTTTGAAGTTAGTAACATGCCTCATGTAGAACATTAATTACTTGCAATAAGCTTTTGTTGGATCGCTGTGTATGTCAGTGTTCCTGTCAATCCTTTTGTGCTTCCTACTGCATGAACTGAGGTTCTGCTCATCTAGGAAGGATTCTGATTTAAAAAATGCTTTACTGCTGTTTTCTTTCCATGGTAAAAACAGGGTTTTGTTTTGGGAAACAGGCATACTGCTTGCTTTTGGAAAGCATGCATTATTTGACCACCAAAGTCTATGGGACTCAGGGTGTATTACGTGCAGGTTTAGGAGGTTTCCCAATGTGTCTTTAGTATTACAGGCTGTATGTTGCTTTCAAAGAATTAATATCGTAAAAATATCTGACAGTGGGATCTTCGTCTTGGTGTTCCTTTTGTTACATAGTCTGTTCTAGTGAGTGACTAGGAAAAAAGGGGTTTTTGTTTTTGTTTTGCCTGGAGTCAAACAGGAGCATGCTGGTTAAAGGGATTCTGTGGGGGAGTTGGACTGGAGAGGGCCTGAGGGAACTCGGAGAGACATCTACCACCAGCAGCTTGTCTGTGCTAGCTAATTATAGCTAGGGTACTGTTTACTTTAGTGGTATACTCCTTATTTATTAGTTACTTAGTTACTGCTTGCCTTCAAGTTACAGGCTTGCAGCCAGTTGCTGCAGGGGAGGTGCAATAGGAAGGGAAGGGCATCATGCAGCACTGCAAATCACAGCTCTCTGACCTTGGCATATTTTTAAACTGTTTCTTCTTTTTCTCTCTCTCTTTTTTTTTTTTATTTATTTATTTTTTTTATTTTAGTAGAGACAATGGGAGAGAGAGTCAAAGAGAAAAGTAGGCAAGTTTAAAAATGGGAACAACTTAAAGATTTTTTTACAGTCTGGAGGGACTGTGATGATAAAATTATTGCATTTCCATGACTTATCAAGCTGTTTTGGTTTTGTTTTTTTCCTTTACCTCCTGCTTTCAGAGCAAAACCCCACTTTTTGGTTGATGTGAAGTTCCACTGATTTGAATAAAAACATTATTTTTTTATACCTTTTTTTAACTGGTACCACTCTGTGGGAATCTGACGTTAGTTTCACTTGGGACTCTTACTAACACAGTTAAGGTAGTTTCATTTGCCTTACTAACTAGTTAAGGTAGTTTCTTATCAGTGATTTTCCAAGCAGGAGCGAATCAACACATACACATTTAACGTTTTTGCACACACATTTTTAGCTAACTAAAACTAAGTTAAGCTATAATAAAGACTGTGTATGGAAACCGTAGGTCATTTAAGGATCCAAGTCCTCTTGGTTGTTGAAACACTTGGAAGATATTACCCTAATTCACCACCTTTTTTGTCGTGAGCTTTGAGCAGAACCTGTGGATTAGCTATGTGAAGGAGATAGTGCAGTAAACTCATTTATAGTGCTGGTTTTATTGTTGCTTTTGTTGTCCTGTTTGTAGTAATTTGGGTATGATAACTATGTCAGCAATCAAAAGTACAGAGAACGGTAGCATTGTTTGGGGAGACATGGGATTTTCTGCAATTCTGAGAAGCAGAAGGTATCATAAATAGTGATTTCTGTGCTTTAGCAGCATGGAGATAGCATTGGCCCATGCTGCAATTATCAATAGAAGAGATTTCTCCAGTCTTTTTGAGCATGACAGTCTCTTGCAAAGCTGGGAGAAGAACAAAAGCTGAACCTCTGTATGATGGGCCAATTCCTGAACAATTCAGAGGAAGCTCTGTTAGGAGAATAAGCATACTGTAAGATCCATGAAAAAGGTAAAGTTTCTATCTCCAAAGGAGAAGGTAGGGAATAAAAGGAGCACAACAGGTTAAACAGCCTTGGCCAAAAAAGTGAGTACCCCTAGGCAGACCAGCATCTCTAATCAGTGGTAGTGGTACTAGCTCTGAGGGGAGGGAAATTCAGGCTGGTGCTCTCATGTAACATTAAAAAGGACAAGCAGTCTGTCAGGGGAAACAGTCATTGGCGTGGGATTTCTTCTCTTGATCAAAAAGACAGCAGCACTGCAGCCTGCTTTATCTATAAGGGAGGTGTCAGCAGAGGGCATTTTTTTCCCAGGCCATATCACTGGCCTATGATGTGGTTTTCCCAAGCCATAAAAGAAGTCACCTCCATTTCGCTCTTCAGCAAGGTTTTGTTCATCCCTCTTTTTTTTCTGTTTTCATTTGTTTTCAATTTCATGCTAGTAAAATCAATGTTTTTAAGAAACATCTTACAAAGTGGAAGGGGAGCTAAATCTGATGGACCTGAAAAATATACCTGATACTTATCTCCAAAGCTAAAATTCATTCTGTCATCTCTATTAGTTACTCTTTATGAATAACAACAACAACAAAATTACTTCAAGAAGTACTTTGAATCTGAATCTACAATTATTTAATTCTTAGTGTTGTGAAATGTTAATTCAGTTGATGAGCTTGCTTGTAATGGGACCTGATCTGTGGGTTTTCTTGGATAAAGGAAAGAAGAATTACAGAGGGTGATCTGATTCCATGCCAGATTGTTTTCACATTTGAGCATTTGTCTGTGTCCAAATCACTTAACGAATAATACCTTATCTTAGCAAACTCTTCTGGTAATGTAACGTGTGGAAAATTCTTAATGAAGCTCCAAGTAAAACATCCAGAGTAAAGTAATAGGCTAGAGTCAACTCTGTTTATATTGACTCTGTCTCTATGTGGTCAAATGTATGTTCTGTGTATGTTCTGCATTTCAGTTTGGCATCTGGTCAGTTTGCAGTAATTAATGAAAATTAGGAAGTGGTAATGAGCATTTTAATGCTGTTTTGGTTGACATTCTCTATATGTGTTAGGAAGATGACAACATTTGAAGTGTCTTTAGAAATCTAATCCTAGATCTGGATCTAGTTTGTGGCTCGTTAGTTGGTCTTACAGTATTTGTTTTAACTATAGTAACTAGTAATCGGTTTGGCATATTGGGGTTCCCTTTGTACATTATCATATATAAATAATAATAATAAAAAAATGTGATTGATAATCCAACTTGTTTTACCTATTTTGAGTACTAGGTCCTGGTTGGTCTGAAGTCAGATACAATTTTTACCAGCTCTAAAGAGACACTAGGTTCTCTGGACTTCAGAATAATTTCAAGAGGTTACATATTGTATTTTAAATCATTTATCGTAATGGTGATCAAAAGCAATTACTTTTTAATATCATTATCTATATTTCTGCCCTTATTATATAAGTACTACATACTTGTGCAAAAAGTTTATTAAATTGTACTAAATGAGCGGGTGGGAGAAAGCAAAATCTTAAAAATGCTTCTCCAACTACAAATTCTACAAAATTATATTTTTGCTTTTCTTATTTAAGTGATGAATTTAATTACAGTCTTCTAATTTCAACATAATTCTTTAACAAGGTGGTATCTGAGTTATTTCATTTGACTGTATATTTGGAGTCCTTGATCTTGAATTTAAACATGTGGTCATTTAAACCTTAACAAAAATTACAGACTTTTAAAGGTTTTTGGTGACACATTTCTATCTAATCAGTTGGTATAGTGAATAGCTCTTTTTTGAAGTATTAAGATTTGTATTGCAATTTCTGATACAGTTTTCTTTCAGGAAAAAAAAAAAAAAGAAAAAAAAAGAAAGAAAAAAAAAAGAAAAGCAACTCCCTGATAGCTTTTTCTATCCTCTGTGTTCTCTCTCTCTCAAGACAAAGCTACCTGACTTATGTCTGGTTAGAATGAGCATCACGTAAAACAGACAAATCAAGCTGTGTCAGATTAATCCTCCTTAAGCGGCTTACACTCCAGTCGCATAGAACGACACCATAACATGGAGAACTTGTTCAGAATTGACACCAAACTAGAGATTGCATATCAAAGAAAATGCTTTACCTACCTATTCTGAAGTCTACCCTTTAGTGTGAATTGTTCTTCTAGATCTGATAATAGAACACTTCTGGCTGACTGTACCATATCATCTTGACATTTGGAATACAGATATATGAGAAGCATGTCATGTTAACAGAACACTACAACAGTCATACTTTGTCTCAATTGATGGGGGAATTGCAGCGTACAGAGTAATTCATGTTGACAGTAAGAACTTGCAGATAGGCAGCCTAAAATGGTGAAGTCATTATAGAAATTTATTTAACTGGTTGAATGGCTATAGCAGATTGGTTGAGCCAGCCAAATCAAAGAGAATCTGAAGGAAGTATCTCCTCTACTGCAATTTTTAAGATTAATTTATGGCTAGCTTATGTATCTTCAGAATAGATATATTCTTATCGGCAAATACTTGTGCTAATATCAATGTTAATAGTTATCAATTAAATATCACGCACATCTTTTCATATCTATTGTTTGGACATTTAGGTATTTTTTCATGGTTAAATTTTGATAAATAATGTTGAAAAGAAGGCAACTATATAAATGAAAATAAGCCCATTGAATTTTTATTTGTATTTCATTCTCCTATAGAAGAATGTTTTAGCAATTTGATTAATAATAGTTTTAAGTCTTGTTTTAATTAGTTCACAAAATGTTTTCCAATTGCTTGTTACTTTGTGTTATTAAAACTCTTCTTGGTGATAAAATCAGATCCTTTTCCACAGAAATTGAATAAAGATGAGATTTTAGATGGGGAGTTGGCTTAAGTGTTTAAACAATAGTATTCAGGAAAGACTATATATTTTTTTTATTTTGCAAGCTGCTACTGTACTTTTCCCATTTGTGCCCTAAGATTCTTTTGATGTGTATTAGCTGCAGCAATATTTTACCTAGTTAAAAGATGGATGTGGCAACCTGTGTCCATAACTAATGCAATGACATTCCTAGGTGGAGAACAGGGGATGGTATTTTGTCACTGCATTGTGTTTACAGCTAGAGCCAGCAGCTCTTGTTCCCGAAATGTGATGGTCTAAACTGTCTTCCTGCAGTTTTTGGTCATACAGGACAATGGTGGCTTACAGTAAGAGAGGAAAGCCTGTTCACCTGGCAGTATTTTTAATGCTTAATTATTTTTCTCTGAAGCAATTGATACCACAGTCAGCATTGTGCCTTTCTTATCAAAGGCAATTGGCAATGAGAGACCTGGGAATACCTCCAGTTCTTGATTTTAACCAAAACTTAACCAGTCACCTACATTTATGTATTTTCTTAGAACTTAATTTCAACAAGTTTTAGTCATACCCTCTAGGATCTCCATAATACAATTCTGTAGGTACAGCAAATTCCTTAAATCGCCGTTAGCAGCAGAGCACACAGGCATGTTACAGACTTTAAGCACGAGAGACCTAAGTCTATAGAGAAAAGTATTCTTTGAGTATCATCTGTATAAAGAAAGAAAAAAAAAAAAAAAAAAAGAGAGATCCCAAACTTTGCATTTAAAAATATTTCTCCAAAGTGTCTCTTTCAGTATAAATGCTGATGTGCGTTGATATTAAATAAATCTATAGAGAACTCTCTGTATCCCAGTATGATGGGAATTCTTCCATTCTCAGTCTGGCTCTACTTCTGTCTGTGGCTTACTGTAGTTGACTTTATCTTAGCGCTCTTATCTTGTTCATTGCTATTCATAACCCATACTTGTGTGAAGATGGGCCTTTATTCATAAGAAATATTTGCCAAGTTCCTTGTTCCTTTATGTAAAGGAACAATAAATAGTATTTGAACATATATACCTTTGATTTGTTTTCATTCTCAGTTTAATTATACAGCATGTATTTTAGACACATAAGTCTGATTCTTGTCTTGTATTAATTTGCCTTTTCATGTTAATAAGCATGAGTAGAAAGTAAGCAAAAACAGCACTGCTTTCCAGTTATGGGGATGTTTCAGGCCATCTGTATGTTCTGCTGATAGGTCTTCTTTAGAAGGTAATAGCCAGGTGATTCTCTATTTCTGGATAATTTAAAGAAATTATTTCCAAAGATATAGAAGATTAAAGTTTGGCAGACCTCAGCTAGATGAGAGAAGAGGACTCTGCTATCTGACTTCATTCCTGTCTTTCCCATTTATTCTCCAAACTCCTGCATCATTTAGTTGGGGAAAAAAAGGTTGATCGCGTAGTGCAGCTTGTGGTGAACAAGTGGAGAACATAAGGTAGTTTTCAGTATCTTCTACTAGCTTGGATAATTTCTGTCCACTAGGACTGAAATGTTCCAAACCTCTTCCTTTATTTATTTAACCAACTGCAGTTTAGCTGATTTATGGGATAGGTAATGGAGAAGTAATTGCTAAGAATTTGCAAAGCAAAGGGAAAGGTGCATGAATCTGGGATTGATATTCTGATACACTGCTGCACAGGTACTGTTTAAAGTTACTGCTTCTGATTGAAGTCTCTTTCCCCTTTGTATGAAAGCAGCATAATTAATCAGGCTGTAATGAATTCAGGTACTGCCAGTTTGTCACCTCAAGAGAAAAGTTACTAGAGCAGGGTGAAATCCAATTGAAAATATGGTCATGATTAGTATTTAGTATTTAAAGAATTGTTTAACTGTGTAACAGTAGACACCTTTCAATAATGTTGGGAAATGTGTTGTATGGCTTCAAATGTACGTCCAGAAATAAGTACAACACAATTCAAAATTCTAATGCAAATATAAATATTATTTTACAATCAATTATACAGATTGGAAAGGGAATATATCATATCTAGATACAGAGGCTGCAGCTGAAGTGTTATCTAATTTGTATATTTTATTTTATCTTTAATAACAGAAATCCCAGCTTGTTTCAGTGTAAATGTTGTCAGGTATAATATATGTACTCAAAGTCAAGAATTGCCAAACAAAACAGTATTGTAGATCATAGATTAAGTTTTCACTCATAGCGATCTCTTATAAGCATATCTGAACAAAGGCAATGCTTTTGGTGCCATACACCTTCTAAATTAAGGGAAGTTTACGTCATTATTGGTGGTGCTGTTTTCAAATGTCAATGCTATTGTCAGAGATCTGTAATACAATAGGAAAATTCTGTGGGTGTTTTATGTCGTAAAAAAATAAATCAGGTTTTAGGCATTGCTTATTTGCATAAGTGATTTTTAAAATGCTTTCTACTTAAATTATTGGGGGAGATGATATTCTAGCAGTGAGTTTTCCAAGGCTTCAGAAAGACAATGAGAGTGCAAAGTACTACATTGGTAGTGATTGCGTGTGGCTCTTCTTACGGAGCTCACCACATCGAAGTTCAGATGGTAGAACGGTACGTACAAGTGCACTCAGTTTAGACAAAATCAACTGGATTATTTTAAATAATGTAAATAGGTGGTATGGGTTAGACTGGCTGATATTGCCTGGAGTGAGTTAGGGAGCACTCATACGAACTGTTCTGCTGGCAGATCTTCAGGATAATAACTTCAGCAGGGGGCAGTGAGGAGCAGCTGGGGGGCATAAAGCCTTTGATCAGCACAGCTGGATCCAAAGCTAACATCTGTCTATAGTCTTAGACTCAACACTTTTGTTAATACTGTGAGCTGTATTTGCATTTGTTAGATTATTTTGGTAACAGTACTTTTCTGTCTCTAGTGTTCCATTTCTTTCCATAATCCCCCCTCACAGCAAAATCAGTATTGGCAATTCAGAAGAAACAGAACAATTATCTTCTTCATGTAACCCTTTAACAATTATTAACTTTCCTATACTTTTCTAGCAATGGTTATATGTGTAAGTCTCAGTAAAGAGCAGCTGGGAAATTAAAATACAGGAATTACAGAAAGAAGCTGTTTAGTTTTGCTGCAGTTGCCATCAAAGAGTGCGTATACGTACCCTCTCTTTCTCTCAGAACTAATGAGGAGCAGCACATGCGCCCATATACCCTGGATATTTCAGGTTCCTACAATCTTGAAGCTCCTCTTTGCTTCTGAGGAAGTGAGTGGCTGATGGGAGGAGAGGAGGCTTGAATTTACAGGCCAGTGCACGCTTGACCATAACTGAGTTGATTGCAAACATCCTTGTGGTAATTTAGTGACAATTTAAAGAACACGGAGGAGAAACTAGAATAAAAAAGCAGTACTGTGAAGTAACAGTCTCAATATCTGTTAAGCTTCCCTGCATACACTTACATCTTTCTCTTTTCTTCTACATTCTCTATGTGCTTCAGAGAAAGAAATCTTGTAAGCATTCGCTTATGTTTGGCATGGAATAATAAAGCAGACAAGTGTCACATGAATGATTGTGACACTTGTACAAATATCTGTGAGCTCAAACAGGACAGGCAAATTATGTTTTGACCCATTAACTGTAGCTGTAGAAGAAAAAAAAAGCCTATTTATCGAAACACTCTAATTCAAGTATACAATTTGGACTTAAAAATTTGGCAGGATCATACTTTCTAATATTAATATTTTATCTACATATTAAAAGCATGCTAAGATGCATCCTTCATCTTCAGCTTACTGGAAAAAAAATACAGCTTTGAATAGATGACGGGGAGAAAATTCAAATTGAGTGTTTTGATTCCCTTTCATACAGATGCAGACCATCATTTTGTCATTCCTACTGCTTATCCATTACACTGAAAAGAGAATGGTGAAGGCTTTGGGTACATCATTCTTTGCCATTATCAATTCTTTAAATTTCACTTTATACTCCTCATTGTATTGAGTTAAGATTATAGGATAGTGGCAAGAAATTTTCCACACTTGAGATGTGACATTGCAAATAATTTTTCTTATTTTATATCTATGATGCTGAAAATAATTTTATTAGAGTATTTATTTTTTAAAAAATGAAACTGGACTCTCTAAAAATTCTGCCATGTCTCAAAATAATTCAAATTTATCATTACTTCCTTTTTAGCCCCGGTATGTAGTTGCATTACTTTGTTGAAGTCGGATGCCATGTGAACTTTTCTTGCCAGCTCCCAGTAGTCTTACTCTAGAAAGATTATTCAGTACCGGTATGATGCTGTAGCTGAAGCTCCTCATCTTTTGCCTTTGTTTCCTGTCTTCTTCTTTACTTGTTACTTATCTTAGCTTTCCCTACCTGTTCTCCTCTTTCCTCAAACAAGGAAAAAAATGTAAATCAATGCTAATATTTTTTTAATGCAGGAGTACATTTCCATGAATTCAGACTTCACTTGTGAAGCATTTTTTCTGAAAATTGTATTAATGTTAATGAATTCTCTGTTACTTGGTTATGGTTATGTGGCTGATGATATGATAATACGGTCTCAGGAATTTAGGGCAAAGAATAAAAGTTTGGAGTATTCGTGTACTCTTAATTTTAGCATTCAAATGGGTACTGCAAGTGTAGCCTTTTATTAATAAGAGTAGTTTGGAACAATATTAGCATTCTGTAGTAAGTAGTAAACAGTTTGAATGTACATTTGTGTAGATCTGTTTAATATGAAAGAGGAAATTAGGTTGGATCTGCCTAGGTGTGAGATAAAAAGCCCATCTAAGTTAAAAGGCATAATAGGAGTAAAAAAGCGAGGCACAGTTTTAGAATGAAATGAGAGTGAAGACTTGGCAGATTAGGTTTGCCTTAAGTCTATGATAGTTAAAATAACCCCGTTTAAAATTTTGAAACTGTAATTTACATACTCCTTTATTATTATTCAGATTAATACTAAAAGGGCAGAAGTCATCCAAGGAACTTACACATTAATTTTCTTCCCCTTCACTACTCTGAGGATTTCTTTCAAAATATTTTTCTAGTATCTTGAATATTGTTGTTGTTTTTTGTTTTGACAAGAAGTAACTTTTCATTCTGGCTGTCTATTAATGCTGCTGAGAAATAAAGATGCTTTTACAAAATGCTTTCAAGCACAAAAGGAGATGGTTTTCAAGAGATTATTTTACATATTTACATATTTTACCTTAAGCATTTTGTAGTCACTGCCTACTGGTGAATGTATCAGATTTTTACAC
This sequence comes from Aythya fuligula, assembly GCF_009819795.1. Lineage (NCBI taxonomy): Eukaryota > Metazoa > Chordata > Aves > Anseriformes > Anatidae > Aythya > Aythya fuligula. The sequence continues at coordinate 11,402,899 of NC_045570.1, read as the reverse complement.
ACACTTTCAAAATGAACCAGTTTTGCTTCTAAGCCATTGCAAAGGGAGGAAATGAATTCTAACTTTTTTCACTTCATTTTCACATCCTCACATTTCCTTATTTCACATGGTTTAAAACAAAATGCCTCCAGCATTATTTTTCCTTTCTCAAGAGCAAAGTGAATGTGACTTTTCTAAGGGGGTCACAGGATGCCTCTGAGGCCTGTGGGTGTTACTGGACTGCTGCCTGCTTTCAGCTTAACTGAAGGGCTTGTCATAGTTTTCATCTCCTAAGAAATTAGCCCTAGGTGCTGGCCAGAAGCAGGAGAAGGCAGCATTATGAGTCCCACGCTGGTTATTTCCCACTGACATCAAATCCTGAGGTTTTTAAATTAATCCCACACAAGGACAGCCCTTCATTTTGGTGCCAGTTTGAAATTAGACTGCAATAATGACCTTTTAAAGATGTCTAGTTGTTAAGATAACCCCCTGTTGAAACTTGAAGGTAGCTGTTGCACCCTGTGTTGATAAGACGTTACTGACGCTTTAGCAGATTTTGTAAAGGTGGCTGGAAGTCATGGCCAGTGACTTGACCTATGCTGCCAAAAGGAATGAAACCGATAGCCAACCAAGCCTGCCTCGCCTTCTATCTCCCTGCATCCTGGTTCCAGAAGCAAACAAAGGGGCTTTATAAAGTTCCAGCGGGCAGATTAGTTACAAACTAGTAATAGAAGACTTGCACAAAAGGGGACTGACTTTACCACCAGAAAAAGTTAATAGCTCCAAGTGTGAGTTAAAAGCATGCCTTTTAATGCTTTAATGCTGGCTGGCAACTGGAAAAACTTGGAAAATGGTGCATTAACAGTAACTGCTAATATAAACAAGTAAAAGAGTAATTTACTATATGTTACCCTCAAGTGGTACATGCGAAGCAAAAACTGGCCCAGCAGAAAATGGGAAACACAGCACACATCTATGTAATATACTGGAGATTTTTGTCTATTGGTATAAATAGAAATCTGGTTTTGTCCAAAATTAAAATAACCCACCTAATTGTTCTGCCTTTTCACCCTAGGGTTTTGCATCATAAACCCATATGAATTTACCCTGTGCAAAATTGTCTTTCATTACCAGTAATAAATAGGTATGAAGCCGGAGATGATATCTCTTTGTAGTCAAAATAGGTGTATGTAAACAAAGATGAGGCACTGCGTACCTATGAGAAATGATTTTGGGAACTCTTAAGTCTTAGCAATTGTTTTTATACATTTCAATTATGGAAAAAATATCATATTGTATTTCTGTAAAAATTATGTGTGTCATTTTTATGTGTAGAATTGACTATGCTCAAATTTTCAGTGTTTTTAAATTTTGTACTGCTTAAAGGCAGTTACAGTTGTATAGAATATAACTTTGCTGAGGCAAATTTGATTATGAATTTAACTATACATAATATATGAAAATTTCAGCTGTTTAACCAGCATCAGTGGCATGTTTTCCTTAAAAACTGTAGTAAGTCTTTACAGACTGAGCACTTCTCAGCTGTTTGAATACTCTACCTTTGACTGTTTTCAGTTATTTTATTTTTATTCATCAAAAATAGAAAATATGCATTAAACATTTTATTATTTGATGGTGTAGCACACCATCTGCTGCCATAATACACAATATTACTTGTTTTGAGAAATGTACTGTGAAATCTTAGTTTGCATTTATAGATTGTGAAAACATACAGTATACAGACATTTAAGCATTCCTTTTTTTAACCCTTAGCATTGTTAGAGGTTTCAAGAGCCTTCTTTTCAGTGTTTCCTAAATTAAATCATTATCAACATGCAGACATTGGAAGAAGACTGTTGATATCCTGCATTTCTCTTCTGGGTATTAAAATAGTGGGATTATTTGCTTTATCAGTTTAGGGGGGTAGGAGAAAATTGAATCTTTCATTTTGTGATCATTTCTCTTCTTTAATATATTTCACCTAGTTTAGAAGTATGGATCAGAAACTCACAAGGAAAACTGATGCCCTTTCCTGCAGCTAAATTAACAGGAATCACGTGGAAAACAATCTGAGCCTTGTATGAAAAGGGGAGCCATTAAAATTAGCCCTAAGCTATGGACTGCACCCAATATCACTAGAACTGCACTCACTGCAGATGTGGAGGCTGGCTCTCAGGCAAACTGAGCTGTGTTGTATAGCTACAATTAAAATCAACTCCTCTGCCAAAAAATAAAAGGGAGGAGGGTAGAAGGAGAACATCAAAGACAGATTGAAATGTGTAGTTAGTAATAAGAGTGGTCTCCTCTTGAACCAAGCCCTGCAGCGATTCATGGCCCCCTTGTTAATGAGAAATTTTGACCTCTGGTTTGTAAGTTAAACTTGTAATCCCAGCTAATGAAGTAAATCAATCCCAACTTCAGTCTGTTGTTCCCATTTTTCTTTGCACAGTGTGTCTGGGAGTTAGTATCCAGGTCTACAAATACGATTTGGGGGAAAAAATTGTTTGGCAGCTTTGTAACTTCTGTTTTGCAGATTCACTTAAATATATCTAAAGCAGACAGATTATTTTAACTTGTCCGTGTGGTTGTCAAATGTCCTATTAGCCTGGTTGTTTTAGACATGTTAAAATAATAGGCCCGAGTTACCGTTTTAAAAGGAAAGATGGGCTTGTAACTATCCCAAAACATTTGTTTCTTAAACAGATTTGCACTTTAGATATGTAGATCTGTTTGAAATTTGAGGAACCTTATTTTAATTCTTGCTATGTATTTGAAAGGATACTGATGATACTTTTGTGTCAGAAAAAAAAAAGGTTTCCTACTGCAATCTCAGCTCTGAAAAAAAACGCTAGGAATGAAAATGAATGCAAAGCTAAGATGCTAATTTTCATAATGGTGGATCATCCTTTGAAATACATACTTCTGTGTCTTGTAAGCCATTGAGTGACAAAAAACCTAGCCACAAATCCAGCCCAAAAGCCCTGGTAAAGCCTCTGAGTTGATGTCATGTCACACCACATTATTAAAGAATCTGTAAGAGATCAGCAAATGGTATAAAAGGAGGTGAAGCATTTGTGACAAAAATAAGGATATGCCAGATTCATAATGTGATCCCTGAAAAGAAAACATCACCAGCTAGAGGAAGAAAAACAATTGCTTCTAGCTGCTTGCCTTTCCTTTTGTATTAGTAGTTGGTATCACTTCTAAATGATACAGGCCTTTTTTTGTTCTCATCTGTTTGTCTATAAAAAGAGTTTTTACATTAGTTTATGTCTCTTTTGTGCTATGAACACTGTTTTACAGGGACAGGAGCTTTCTAACAAATATGTATTTTTCAAAATCAAGGGGTATGTGAGCTCCCCTCTAATGGTAGGTGACTTTCTGCATCTTTGCATGTGTCCCAGTTCTCGCTGGCAGTTGTGGGCACGGAGTGGTGCAGAGCTGTGGCTTTTCAGTTTTTGGCTCTCATGTTAGTTTTTCACAGCCATGTTCCTCCAATTTGATCGACAAACCATAGAGCATATCACTGTCTTTTGTAGATGTCATGCATTTAGATTTCTGTTGTGAAGAGTGAACAAATGGCCAAGTGCTGCTGTGCTTTATGCAGTTTTATTAAAGAAAAGTGAAAATATGTTTTATATAGGTGAAGTAGGAGGCTCCAGGGATTGATGCAGCTCAGTTGTGTTTTTTTTTTTTTTTGTTTGTTTGTTTGTTTGTTTTCTGTTATGACCACAGAGCTGTGTGTGTTTTTTTTTGTTTGTTTGTTTGTTTTGTTTTGTTTACCTCAGTGACTGAGCCTGTTCTATTCTTTCTGCAAGTAGAAGCCTTATTATTTTATGCCTCAAAAAAAAAAAAAAAAAAAAAGGTGACTTCTGATGGGATTTGAATACTTGCTGCCAGAAAGCTGTCGGTGATTTCCCCAGGGCAGACAGTTGTCGCAGGGCTCTGGGTGCATGCCGGAGGGGATGCATTCCCGCTGGGCCGGGACACAAAGGCTCCTGCAGAGCTCCAGCGTCCCAGTGAATGACCTGGCACCGGCAGGTGACACCTGGCCCTTGGCTGTGCTTGTAACTGGGGGAGAGCGGGGAGCACTGGGAGAGGTGAGACTCGACCAAGATTGGAGAAAAGCCTTCTTTGTACCTTACTGAAGGCTGTCTTCGAGCCGAGCCTTTCAGTGATGGCTCCTGAATAAGCTTCTTTTAGCCTTTCTCAGAAAATAAAAGCGACTGAAATGGCGGGTCTGGAAAGAGAGGCTGGTGAATAGACTTGCAGAGGGACAGCAAGTTGTGGAGCTGAGATGCAAGAGGCTGTTTCCCAAGGAAATGGAGGAAGAGCTTTTCTGTAGAGGAACCAAATACTAATGCAATCCAAATATAGAGATTATACCCCCTAATAAGTTCTAGCCCGGAATGTACATTATTCCTAAGGATGAAATGTCATGAAAATTTTTATTACTCAGTGTTTTTCTGTATCTAGCAGGACTCCATTTGGTTTAAAAGTAACATATTAAGGATTATATATGATCTTCAAAGTACACGTGAAGGGCTAGATTAAAATTGTATACAATTTTTGCAGGTGATAATACTGCGTATCATCAACTCTATCTGGGTTATTCTTTGAAGATTCTCATGACCCTTATAATGATTTGAAGCAGGGTGGTTTATACGGCTACACATCATTAGTGCATCATAGGCAAGAGTTTATAGTAACCTATTTTTTGTCTCACTAAATTTAAAAGAAGCTTTGGTAATTTTGACAACAAGTGGAAAAACACAGCAGTGAATCTGTTCTCAAGTGATATACCTTAGTATATGGAGGATCCTGTTGCGAAGAACTTCGAAAATAATCATGGTTTATTAGCTACACAGTCTTTTCCCCTTTGTTTCTATTCATTTAATTTAAAGTGAAACAACTCAGCATGCAAAACTAAAATTAGCTGCAAAAAAAGGTGTAAGTGAATAAACAGGCAAATCCATTAGAGTCGATGGGTTATTGGATCCCTTGCCATTCCTCAGATGGCGGCCTATTAAAAGTGGTAATGTCTGCCTCCAGCATGGCCTTAAGGCAAGAAAGAAGGCCAAGACAGGCATATTTCACATGCATCAGACACAAGAATTAAATAGACCAATGTTCCCTAAAAGACTGAAGTACATCTCTTTCTGACGTTCATCTCGGGCAAAAATTCATTGATCTCAGTATGTCCCTTGGCAATTATAAAATATTAAATCCAAGTCACACTTTTCTAGTTGGCTTAATTTTTTCTCTATTCACAGCTTTCTATTTGATCAATTTTAACAAGTTAGGAATAGCATCTAATAAAATAAAAACTGCAGAGTTAAAAAGTTTGTTCATTTGACATTCTTATATTTTCTGCGTTTAGTCTTTAGACCTGCCTGTCATTTTATTGTATTTTAAATAAATTTGCACACTAAATAGATTAAAAGAATATATGTTTATACATACACAAAAAAACCCTCAACTGTATCCTTTGAATTAGCAGTTTCTTTTTAGAGCCAGGTATTTATGTATGGCCATGGTATTACAGTGAAATCTGTATTTTAAAGTTAAATCTGTGTAGTTAATCACCAGAGTTTTTACTACTGTCAGACAGCAATTATTTCTGCTGCTTTTTCCCTTTATTATGTCGGACTGGAATACATAATGTTGTTGGAGTTTTACTTCCAAATTACTACTTACAGGAGCTTTTTTTTTTTTCTTTCAATTTTAACCAAAATTTGGTTTTGTTTCTTTTGTGTAAATACCAGTCAGGTAGGAAAGTGAAAAATAACCTGTCAAAACCTGGATCTATTTTAATGTAGATTTGGTGATTGTAACATAAAATACAGCAGAAGGGATGTCTTTGCTGGTGGTCTTTGCTGATGAGAGAGGCCATAATTTGGGGGAAAATTCTTCCATCCAGGCAGTCTACCTGTTGTGTTAGCTTGTTCTGTTCCTGCTTAGCATTCTCATAAGGTTGGCACACTTACAACCTTCCATTCCTTAAATAAGCTCATTTAGTGGCCAACAGCTATAAGCAATCTTGGCTGCAAAGATGTCAAGAAGAATGCTCAGAATCTTGGTTGGCTTTCAAAAAATGACAATTTTGATTATTTACTATCAGCAGAATTACCCCATGGAAAGGTGGGGAAGACTAACCTGGAGGTCTTAAATTTTCAGAAAAGTTAAGTTTAGGATTTCGCTTTACATTTTGGAAACAAGACCCTGTTGTCATGTTGCTACACGTTTATAAACCGGTTGCATGTATTTTAGTAAGAAAAGCTATTCTAAGTATTAATTAGAAAAAAAAAAAAAAGAAAAAAGAGCATAACTGCTGGTGTAGTTCCATTAACACCAATAGAGAAATCAACTTGTCCTCTGTGTGCTTGGTTAAAAATAAACACATGGACCAAAGAGATGTATATTTTTATGATTTCTCAGTGGAATTTTAAACCTGGAAAACATTTACGTTAACATTCAGGCTAGCACGTGTAAGATCAGGCTTCCTATCTGTGTTCATAGTACTTGGCACAGGTTTGGATTCATTTGCCAAGTGAGTTGTGGCTTTCTGGGTGGCTGCAGGAGCTGGACTAGCTCTCTCCGGCAGTTGCATTGGTTGTACTCAGATCCCTCTTTGTAAAATGAGGGTATTAGTACAGCCTATCTTCCATTCTTTTCTTTTTCCTCTTTTTTTTTTTTTTAATTATTCCTTTTGTTAGATTGCTAATTGTGCCTGTCCCCCTTGCTGTGTCTTTGTGCAGTATCTATTGTAAGAGAGCTCATTTTCAGATGGGACTGAAAGGTAGATATAGTTACTAATTGAGTGGTGTCCATCTATCCTGCCAGTGACCAACAAAGAGGTGCGGATACAATGTGGTGGTGTTCAAGTACGTGGGAAAACTGTACTGGTGACTCAGAATTCTATTAGATGTAGAGATTTCTTCCCCCTTTGTCATAGAAATTTAGAACTAGACATTTAAAAGTCACTTCAAGAGCAATGTTACTCAGAAGCATATTGAATCATGAAAAAATGCAGATATAATTTCTCCTTTTTAGAATATTTTTTTTTTATTCTGGAACAGCCACCGTTTGAAAAAGGTCTACAATATAACCTAGATCAAAAGGTATCTATGTATGTCTCTTTGCCTCTCTCGATATGTATGTATGCATATACATAAATATAGCATTTTCTATGTGTGTATCTGGTTTGCTCTCAGTCCTTTGATATAGCGGTGTAAACCATCTCAAACATACCTAGTAATAATCTTAATGAAATTAGAAGTCATGTTCCATGTTTGCTGACTGTAAGCTGATGGGGATAAATTGGATGGGGGTAATGGTGGTTTGGTTGAACAGCCAGCACACCTTTATGACCAGGCAAAATTTAATTTCCATTTCTTACCTAATGGATCACACATAATATATAATTTATTGAAAATCTGATTCTAATTGAAGTTGTGTCTCAGTAAACATTAGTACATTGGATTCAAATGGTACTTTTGTTCAAAATTTCATTGAGTCCCCACTGCCATCAACCATATACTCTTAATCTGCTGCTATTTATCTCATTTGCCCTGAACATAACTCTTGGTTGTATGTCTTTGAATTTATAAATTGCATAACTAGGTTTGCTTTTGAAATCCACTTAAAATTCTGTATCTCAACAAAATGAGACAAAATAAGTTCATTTTTAGCTAACCCTATTCGTATGTTTCCACAACTTCTCATTATAGGAAAAACTGTCCTTTTCCAGTTAGCAATTTTATTTATTCTGCAAAAAGAAATATAGCTGTTCTTAATTAAAAAAAAAAAAAAAAAAAAAAAAAAAAAAAAAAAAAAGCCCAATAATTTAGTCAGTTTTCTGGATGTTTACATCTTTTTCTCCTAGTTCTACATCATGATGTGCTCATACATTGTGCTATGATGTTACGATACAAAAGCGAAATTAATAGCTGTAAAAAGTGACAACATTATGCTGTAAGGATGTGCAGCATTGTTTATTAAAGTGATTTTGTTTAAAGAACATTTTACAGAACTTCATTTTTCTTGAACTGCATACTAATTTTAAAGGTCAGTGTGGTTAGTTACCATAGTAGTGACCTAAAAATAACCTTTCTAGTGTACCTGTATATTTCTGATCTGTAGTGTTAGCATTCAGAAATGTTCTTTCCCTTAGAGTTTCAGCAGCTAAATAAGTTGCAACCCCTTCAGCTATACTCATAAAAATTTGCTTCCAGACAACATGGTCTGTTTATTGTGTAATAATCGAAATGGCACTAAATTGCAATGATTGCTGAACACTTAGGAATTGCATTAACCACTTAACTGCTAAACTATTTTCCATTTTCTTCCTCACTGTGAAGTATTATATTGATTTTCCTCTTAGTTAGAGCTGCTTACTCAACCTCTGAGATGAACAGAATATTTTAGTAGCCTCATACACTGTCATATTTTGAGTCAATCAGCAGTGACCTTGGCTAAGAATTTTCTAGAGGTTTTTTAAAAAGCTATTAAGCAAAATAGCTTGCAGTGCATAGCCTTGAATCTTCACAGAAAATAGAGAGAAACACAAAACGTCTCTAAGTGAGCTAAAAAAAATTATAAGGAGGAGTTAATCTTTCTCTTTCCCTCTGAGGTGGGTTGTTTCCTATTGCCTTTAAAACACTGCTTCTAAGACAAATTAGTTAATAGTTGTAAGGTCTTATCCAGAGCCTTAATCGTAGCCTGTAATGTTGTGCTTGGCATGTAATTAAAAATCTAAATACAGTGATAGGTGAAGACGTTTGGTAGTACCATTGCTCTCTATGGGGATGATTATGATTTTTTTTGTTGTTGTTTTCTAACAAGTCTTTGTTAACTGGAGTAAAACACAAACATTTGGGAAATATCAAACTTAAAAGCTCATCGATGATATATAGCTAAACTATTTTGTTATCAAATATTTTAATTTAAAATCGATTTCCTTTTTCCTTTCCAAGATTTCTAGAGATAAATTCTCTCCCTATTTATTTCTGAGAAAACTTGTTGGAAAAAGCAGAGGGGTTTGGGGTGGTTTTGTGTTGTATTTTTGTTTGTTTTGTTTTGTTTTTCTTTTCTTTTTATTTAAGCAAAACCTTTTTCATATCTTGCTGCAAAAAAAAAAAGGGGGGGGGGGAAAAGGCTGATACAGGTAAGGAAGAGTTAAACAGAAATTGAGCGGGGATGCTGGGGGGCAGCAGTGCTGCAGAACATAGCAGTGTTCGTGCGAAGGCAAGTCATTTCCCGAAACACTGCAGACACATGGCCTGAGGCAGTCTAAAACCTTTGGAGACCAAAATGGCTCGCAGGAGTTAGAAGTAATAAGGTGTTTTTCCCTTCTTTCTCCTTCACTGAAATTCTGTAAGGTTGCTATGCATTACCAAGGAACAATGCCACTATTTTTGTGTTTTATATGGGTATTAAGATCCATTACAATTTGACATTTTTAAGATTGGTTATCCTGTAGTTTGGTGTTAAATTGAAGTTGTTTGTTTTGAATTTAATTCTTTCATTTTTCAAAGGAAAAAAAGGCAGCACTGCTGTGCTGATAGCTTACTGAAGTATGCCAGGGTTTGATGTTTGAATTGAATGTTTGCTATCCCAAAATACAGGCAAAATTATCTTTAAAAGAACTCTAGATTTTTTATTTTTGATTTATAATCATTTTAATCTCTGAAAGATGCTTTCTGGTTAGCTTTTCACAATCAGATTGTAGAAGATATTGTGCATGTATCTTTAAGGCATAGCATTTCTGGGATTATTTTTAACACTATGTTACACATCCGAGATGTATTGTGCTTAATGCAACCTGCTTATGATTATTACAACCCTATATGTTTGCAGCAGCTAAATAAACTCCACATCAAATAAATTACTGCAGCAATGTTATTAGGCCAGCAGCAATGTTAAGGACATCTGTTAACTCTTTTTCAAATGCCCTGTCCTTACTCGTTTATTCTAAACATTTCTGTTGTTAATTACTACTTAAGTATGTGAAATCATCATTCAAAAGTAGCTGTGAAGACCTGCTTAGGAGGACTGAGGCAGGCTTGGGTCCCGTTCTCAGCCTTACTCCAGATGCAACGGACCCATAGCTTGTTGTTTTAGGTTGAACACTTAAAAGTCAGGTAAATCAGGACAGTTGACACGTATTTTTGTTACTGTAGTTCCAGCAACAGACATGGTGTACGGCATGGTCTGAGCAACTTCCCCCACTTAGGCCCTGAAAGTCTAACTTCTTGCTCTTAGTGAAGAAATTTGCAGCAAAACTTTCTCTGTCAAAATGCATTTTTCTCAAAGATAAGATGTTTAGCAAAAGTACATCTGTCTCCAAACTATATTTATGAAGAAGGTTTCTCTGCTCCCGAGATTACATTTCTAGTGAAGCTGCGAGCCTGTTGCCCAGTGGCTGTGGCACCTGGGACACGAAGGCTGGACGGGGCCTTTGCCCCTGGGTTGGCGACTCCCTCTGCCACTTGCCATTGTTATAATGCAGACTGAAATCTTCCAAAATGGAAATGGTCCCTGATTTGGTTACCATTACGTGGTAAAATGGTGCCTATTAAAACCCAACTCAGAGTTCTTTTAAAAATCTTTTCATTTGAAATTCGTGTGAGACCGCAAGGTGTTTTGCTAGCTCGCAGCAGGAGTGGCTTAGGTCACCATCTTTATTTGTAATTTAGTGAATTGTAGATATTTTGATCATGAAAACAAACAAATAGGGTGATGTTTTTCAGATGTTAGATGATGATACTTAAGTAGAACTCTTATAAATTAAAAAACAAAACCAGAAGCAATTATAAAAGGATCCACAAAGAGCCTGTATAGACGGTGTCTAAAAGACTTCTGTTGGGAACTTTGCCAGAATAGTGTGAATTTACATAGCTTTTCATCAACATTGTATGAAAAATAGATGCAAAGTAAAGGAGTACTCAATAAGTATGTTTCGCGTTTGTCATCTGAATATTGTCTGATTTTCAAATTACAGTCTTACATCTCAATGTGATTGAAGAAAACCTCTAGCATATACTTACAGCGCTGCCAATTCAAGCATTTTCTTTTCTTTATTACTGGAATTCAGTTAATCACAAAGTGCGTGGCTCATTGCAGTGTGTGAGGCTGTGGGGGATCCCAGCTCTGATAGGAACCTCTAGTTAAATGATTCATCTGAGAACAGACTGAGCGACCAAGGACAGGAAGAACTGCTTGCAAGCATTAAGGGTCCCGGCTGCAAAAGGGCATCCCTTCCTCTGCCTCTCTTCCTTTTCTGGTGAGACCAAGGCGCTTAAGCAGAGTTTGAGCGCTTCACCTCTGGTTGCAAAGCCCAGCTCTTGCCTGTGCTGCCGCCAGCCCTGGTGAATGCCTCTCCCCGAGTGAGATTCTCACACATGCTCTGTAGAGGCTGTCAGATAAGATCATGGCTTGGCCAACTTTTATTTATGGACCAATGAATTATGCAGCTGGGGTAATTAGATGTTTTTGTTTTGTGAATCAGGATTATGCTCCTGGGGTGCCAACCTAGGAAAGCCTGCGAAACTGCATAATAAAAGTCATTTTTATGCAGAGGTAGAAATATTTGAATGCAAAAGAGAGTGTGTGTGTGTGCGTGTGTGTAGGGAAGCTAATGTCTTCCTGCATTTGGAGAGGAAGAGTGAAGTGTAAACTCTAGCTGTTATCCATTAAAGCTTTTATTTCTCTTGCATTGTATAGCGAAGGAAGAGCCTGTTTTAGCATAAACTCCAAAAGAAAACATGTATTCCTCTCCTCCCCCAAGTACAGCTACAAAATACAGATGCTTTTGTGTAGTTGGAAAACACTTAGGGAGTTACATTTGTGTATTTGGGGAGTCTGTGTATATGTATAGTTGCTGCATTCTATTTTGTTTAACAGAACCCTGATTACAACTAAAGTTTAATATACTTTAATCACATCATAGTTTCTATGGTGTCCTTCAATTGCATATTTTAGAAGACATTTGAGGTAGCAGACTAGTATATATTTTTGACTTTTCTAACCTACATGCCTTATGTTTGTGCCTCAAGATAACATTGAATAACATATTTAAACTACTCATGTGTGAAAAAGCAAAATTATATCTCATGAACTGATTTCTTCACACATTCAAAAAAATCAAATTCCCATTTTGTTCAGATACTAAACAAAAATCAGAAGGGAAACAATGTTTTTTAGAAATGATACTGTATTTCAAAATAGTGAAGATGTGAATACCTTTAATGAAAATGTATGGTGCTCATTTTAAAAGTTAAATCATTTTACAAAGGTAGTCTTTTCTAAATGTAGTTTTCATTATGAAGGCATTACAGTCTGGTTCAGTTGATAATGAGTCAGAGTTTACTGAGCTGTTATAATTTAATATTTCAAGTTGAAAATAGATATTGTAAAATAGTAATTGGTGATTACCATATTTGCTTCTTTCTTCAATTTCATCACCCATAAGAACTAGTGCTGTCAAGTGCTGCTGCTGTATTTACATATAATAAAACCAGAGGTGCATATGTTCTTGTGGATATCATTAGTTTTTATTATATATATTTATGTTTTATATATGTCTGTGTGTATGTAGTAGTTCTGTAGAGGTATGTATAAATCATTATACCAAGGCCATGGTCGTTCACGGATTTTAATTACTGTGTGGCTATTCTTTGAGTTTTTGTAAACAAGGCAGACTTTAAATTTAAAAGCAGTATGCCAGATGAGCTGTTCTGGCAGCCCTTAGAATTAAAGCTCAGGCTTTCAAATTCCTACATCTGAAAATAGAACTTGGTGACATGGGATGCTAGTCTTTAAAAACAAAACAAACAAAAAAGAACCCAATAACAGTAAAAGTTTCAAGCATCCCTGCTCAATTCACAGAATCTGGCCCATTTTCCTAACTTTGGAGAGAATTTAGGTTGATTTACCATAAAATTAACTTTCTATTTTTCAGTATGTTGCTGTTCTTGTCTCTTTAATTTCTAAGGTGACTCAGTAGTGAGGTGGTAAGGTGTTACAGTAGTCTAGCTGTATGTGCAAAAACCAGATTAGAACTGCTCTACTGTATAGCATGACTTGGTTAGACAGAGGCTGAGTCAAGCAGTGTGGGCAACATTGCTAAAATATTAAAGTTTGTTCTTGGAAATTGTTGAGTCCACTGTAGTTCCACTGAAGGTGATGCAGTGTTCAAAATAGGAGCATAACAGAAGCAAAGCACTTCGTAAATGAATATGTAATGAACGTGGCAGGATCTTGAGCAATGCTTTTCAGAATAAAGGATATTCTGGCTACCGATCTGTTTTATTAATTGGGGGAGGAGGGATATCATATAATCTGGTCATCATTTTGCTGCAGTTTAATTTTAAAAGAATAAATATAAGCTAATATCTAAGAGTGGTAGTTAGCAAGAAAAGCCGATACGGGATTATCAAGGTTAGGGTTCAGACAGAACAGATGGTAAAATAGTTATAACCTACTGTACCATATGTTACTGCTGCACACATTCAGGTAGCATATTATATGTATTGTGAGGGAAGATCAATGATCTTAACACAGGTTTTTAGAAAGACCAAAAAATAAGCTCCTGAAAAACTAACTTGATGATTTCAGGCCAGATTAATGAACCGTTATTGAATTCAGTATTCCAGAAAGGGATACAAGAAATTATGCATAGCATGCAATTGTTTGTTTTAATTCCCAAAAAGCTAAAATGAAGGTTGTGTTTCAGGAAGTCTATTTCAGGCTCGTTATACTTGAATTTCTGGGATAAGTATTTAAAGAAAAAGCAAATTTACAGCACTTGAATTTTGATTATTAAAACTGTTTTTTTTTCTTTTTTCGTAACTTGTCATCAGGGGTCAGATCACCAAAAGAGCATGCAACCTCATTAAGGTGCCAATGAAGTGATAAATTACTTATCAGAAACAATTGCAGCCTCACTGTGTTAGAGCACTTCTGAAAATCTGACTCCTGATCTATAATTTCTGCTGTTATTAAGACGTTTTTTAAAGAACCCATTAAATTAATGAAAAGAATACCATGAAAATGTGAAGGTGAAAGACAAGAAAGAGAAAAAAGGGTTAATCAAGTCAGAAGTACTGGGAGAAGAAGTGGAATGGTAGCAAAGAAGAAAAATGAAGGCAGAGAGTTGTGATTTGGAGTGGTGCTAAAGAGCCTCTGGGCTTGAGATTCATCTCGCATTTTATAATGCTCATGTTGTGTTGTATCATAATGCACTTGCTTCTACTAGAGCTAGCTTTTTCTCGTCTCTTATTGCCAATGGTAAAAATAGGCCAGTAGCATCATTCCATACTATTGAGCGCATTCTAAATTCCACACTGTTTTTTTTACTTGCCTCTCTAATTAATTTAGTAATCCTCTTCACTGTGTGCATGTGCGCATTTGGGTATGTCTGCTCTGTTGCCCTCTTCCGTCATCTGCTCGAGTTCTCACATTGCTGATGATTGGTTGTGCCAGCTCCCTTCCAAAGACAGTGAATATATTACACTCCACTGCCTTTTGTTTAACTTTGCCAAAAAAATCCCATCATGAATCTCTGTTTTTGGCTGGTACTTTTGGGAAAGATTCTTCTATAGTTGCAGCCCTCTTTTTTATATATTACTCATTTTTATTTTATTTTGGGAGTAATTAGCTATGTGAGACATCAGTGTAAATATTGATCATTGTCATTTTTGGGGACCTATGAGTAATATATAATATTATATAATTTTTTCAATTGAAGACTAGGTTATGGTAGCTATGATATTTACTTGCTAATTCAGCTTTTCCTGTAGGTAGTCTGTCTGGTTTACCAGAATAGAAAAGATGAGAAGTTATCTCTAACTAAGATTAGAGCTTTAACATCTGGAAACAATGTTTTTGTACATCACTGTCTCCTCTGTGATTATCTGTAAGACTGAAGATATTTTTCTTTAGATATTGATATTGGTATGGATTACTCAATCATTTTTTTTTGTTACCGCAAGATGCAGTTGGTTAGAGGATCTTCTTGAAAGCTTTCATGTTGCATTTGTTCCCACTTTATAAAAATAGGTGGATCTGGGATAATTATGGGAGTGCAGGAGGGTTAACTAAAAAAGCAAGATTTTTTTTAATGGCTTGGTTTGAAATTCAAGGCTTACTCTGTGTTGGTTGTGTTGAATAGAATTTTAAAATGTTGGTTCTTTGCTTTGTGGTGAAATGGGTTGGAGGAGGATGAGGATTTTGGTATTCTTGAGGAAAAGGGGGAGATTACATATTTTTTTCAAATGTTAGGAAAGTGTAAACTGTCATCATTGTGTTTATAAGTTAAACTGATCTGCCTTTTAGTCAAGGAAAAAGGAAAAACCTGGATGGAAACTAAGAGGTTAGAGGAGAGTACCAAGGAGAAGTTATTAAAAATTATGATGGAAGTATGTATGTTGAGGCAATTTGAAGATGGGCAGCAAGTCGGATCGAAGTCTGGAGGGCAGACAGCAATGAAGAGTGGTGGAGGCATGCGGTCATGAAACGTTCCTGTCCTAAGTCCTGGAGAACTGATCCTGGCGTGAAGGAAAGAGAGAAGCAGGAGGCTTGGAAAAGGACTTGGGAAAGAGTATATCTTGATGAACAGCAAATTGTGACCATTACATGCAAGGGACTGCCTTCATATTGTAGAAGGAAAAACTATAGATCATATTAAATGGGGGCCACTGCTATGAGCTTCCTGCTGTCTTGTAGGATGGAAAACACAGTTTCCTTCTGGAAGGCATTTTTTCAAAAACTATTTGTGCTGGTGTGATATAAGGTTTTTTGGACTTATTCTGAACAGAAAACCCCACTAACTTAAGAAGAGTCAAGAGAATTAATTGTAAGAAACAGAAACATTAAGAAATAAAGGAATGGGTAGCTAAATGATTCAGAGACTTCTCCCTGCTGAACTCCGTCATTTCTCCCTAATGTCTGAAATACATCAGGCCTTAATTATATTTCATGATATTTGCAGTAATAGAAAGTGTGTTAACCATCTTCCACATCTTATTTATAAACATTGATGTCTTTTTTCCTGTACACTGGACTGTTTTCTGACAATGTGTTTATCCTGCAAGCTGAAGGTATTAGCATTTAAGGCTTAATTTTATTGCCACTCAATTCTGAGATAACCGCACTGCCTGCTTGCTTTTGCTTTATTTAACGGATTGGGTATATGAATTAGGGCCATATACTGCCCTCAATCCACAGAGGAGCCTCTGGTAATTATAGCAAAAGGTTTATACCACTATTCTTAGATTGTAACTAATCTGCTAGCAAATTTTGCACTGAAAAAAAAATATATTGTGCCAAGAGCTGGTAGATCTGTGGCTATTTTTGCCCTTTGTTTGGCAGGTAGTGCAAAAAGTCACTTGATTGGCACTTGCACAATTGCTGGGAGTGCACAAGATGGCCCACAGTTGCAAACATAATTATTTTAAAGTCTGGGTTATACATCATAATTAGGCTTAAGAACTGAAAGTCAGTGGAGATGAATGAGGGCAATTCATGCTCTCAAGGGTTGAGAAAGTGATTTTGAGTTTAGATTTCACATTTGTAATTTTTTTTTTTCCCCACAAGTATTAAGATGTAGATACTTTTCTCTCTGTCTCCCTCTCTTCCTCCCTTGGGAGGACTGGCAATATACGAAACAGCTATATGATGGCTGTGTCTCACCTTAAATAGGTGAGATGTAGCTAGCACATGAGGTGGCCAAGGTGCACTTCTTAATGCTAATTTTCTTCTTAATCAGAAACAGCTACGAATGAATCTAGACCCCCACAGTTAGCCGGTCCCCTACAGTTGTTCTGCTCAGCATGTCTTCCAGAACAGGCCAAAAAAGCAATCTTTACTGGCTAGCAATTATGTATATTTTAATTAGATATTTAAACAATTAAATTTTACAGCTATATGTGTCTAGAGATTGATGAATGTCAAGAATATTTTAATTATTTTAAGTTTCTGATTAAATGAAAGTCACAATCATACAGGTTAGGAAAGAAGGGGCCACCCACTATGTAAAACTGCGATAATTTTAAACTAATATCAAGGATTACCACAAGAGAAAAATCAGATGGGAATCAAATATGATTCAAGGGAAATGTGAATCCTGCAAGTTCAGCTGTAGGGCTTCTCCTAAAGTTAGTTTGACATTTCTCCTTTCCCAGTGAGAGGGAATACAGGCATGTACAGCAAGGTTGGAGTACAGTAATATGGGCAAATCCCTTAAAAGAGGAAAAGAAAAACAACAACAACAACAAAAAATGCTAATATTGAAAGATGAGAAGGGAAAAGCACCACAATGCTTGAAAAATAACAATAAAAAAATTGGCAGGATTAGTATTTCAAAGGGAGCAGCACTTGATTAAACATTTGGAAAGCATGGGAGGAGAAACATTCCAAGCAAAATGAAAATATATGTGTATGATGGAAACAGGATAAATAGAATATTCAACTTATAATTACCACTGCAAGAATGCAGTCCAAACTGAGAGTTCTTAATCAGGTAAAATTGTCATTGCTTTTAAGTCCAAGTAAGGCAGTGAATTGTGGTAGGTATGAGATGTTTGTGGATAAAGATGTTGGCAAGATCTGTGGTTGCAACGAGGAGCAGGTCCATGAACAAAGTAAATGAAAAGACCTGGAGACTGCACCACCTGAGTAAATTGTGAATGTGTTACAAGAAAATAGAGGATACAAGACATGTTTTTATCACATACCAAGTGAGGAGTGAGGGATACAAAAAGATCTTTGAAGGGTGAAAAGTCCTAGCAGAATGCAGACCTGTATCTCTGTGCAGGAAAAACTTGAGCTTCTCTTTCCCTCATTGATGCAGTGATTATGCAGAGATCTGCTTGGATAAGGTGTTTAAGAATTTGAAATTATTTGCAGTCTGGTTTCTTCTTGAGAATGACCTGTTGAGGACTGGGCAGTTGAGCAGTTACCTCCCTTGAGCAGGTAAATGAAATAGCCCATATCTACTTTACTCTTACTTGTGTTACTGGTTTCCAGTGGGGCAGAATTCTCTTCCTCCCAGATTGTTTCTCTCTGAAATGTTGCATAACTTGCTTTTTGGCCCTGTTCTCATTCATTCTTTCTTTTTTTTTTTTTTTTTGGGGGGGGGACGTTCTCTTAAAAGAAAGAGTAGGTGGTCAGGTTGGTAGTAGATGCTGAGTTCTTTCAGCTGGAACTTTTTGGTGTGATGCTGTTTTACAAAGCAGGTTTTCAATTATAATGGTACTTGCATATGTGACTTAGCTTAGCATAATAAAGGCAAAGAGCAGATACATATAAAGCATTCTTTTTGTAATGGCAGTCCATTTAGTTGGGTTGAAAAAACATTGTGTAATTATAAACTAAAATGATCACATCTAAAGAAAAATTCTTCACTGTATCCATGTCTTAGTATGATTTACCTTCCTCTTACTATTTCTTAATATAAAAATTACTGCATGCTGTCTTTGAAATGTTGCAATTGTGTTGGTATTTGAAGTACTTGTAAATACTTGTGCAAATCAGTTTTTCTGATGTTTGTCTGCAGGGTGAGGTGTGTGTTTATGTGCCCAGGGGAAATGAGACGCATTTGCATCCAAGAGGGTGTAGCAAGCAAACGCGTGCCAAAACGGAGTCTGTAGGAACAGTTGTACTAAAATAGTATAGGATAGAAATGCTTGCAAAGAAAATAACTAGCTGCCTAAGAAATCATGGTATCTAATCCTCACTGTAAATGTTGCTGATCTGAAGGCCTAAATGATAGCTTTTGGTGATGAATCTTTCTAAAGACATCTGTAATGCCACCATATTGTGCATATGAAGATGCACGGTCTTTCCGTGGATATAATTATGTTTCATACAGTATTGTTAATCTTTGGGATGCTGATGAACAGTTACTATTTACTTTTCTGTACTTCAGGGGAGTACTGATTTAAGGATGTTTCAGCTTTCATTTAAATCAGTGAAATCATTACTATTAGCCTCGGTAAGTGCTGAATTAAACCCTAAATTATGTGGGACAGCTAATCATACATAATATTATACCTGTTTTTCATGTATAAAGTGCCTGTCAGCCAGAGATCTAATAGCACTTTATGCAAGCAATTCTTATTGCTGCAAAAATATCTCCAGAATATTTCTTACAATCCAAGACCTGTTAGCATAAGGCCAGACTAATGTATACCTTATTTTACCACTCCTCTTCAGTTCATGGAGGTTGGAGAGACAAAATTCCTTGTATTTTTTTACTCCATAGATTGCTTGGCTTTGAATTGTTCCTGTATGATTCCCACTTTCAGACTTTGGCTTGAAGTGCAAGTCTGCCACAAGGATGTGCCACGTAGCCTGGGAAGAAAACCAGCAGATCTTTTATCATTATTGCCTTGTCTCTCTGGGTCACAGAGAAGCAATAGCCGCAGTTCAAGACTATGTTCAAAGGAGAGATGTCAGGACTGAATTGTTTTCTGGTGAAGGAACGATGGATAAAATATTAAATGCAATCTTCTATTTGCCCTTATCTTTGTGTTTCCTGACAAGAATATCACAGTGTATTTCCATGGTTCTGTAATTCAGTGCCTTTAAAAGCTGAAGGTATACAGATTAGTGGAAAAAAAAACAAAGGAAAAAAAGAAAAAAAAAAAAAGATTTAATTGTTCAACAGTAGAAATCACTGCTATAACACATATGTTTGTGTTATATGAAAGCAATTATGTTATGTGTTATGTGAAAGCAATTCTATTTCAAACAAGGAACAGCACACTTATGAGAGTTACTCAGTTTAACTTTCATTCTCCTGCTGCTCTAACCATTGTAATTTAATGCACAAAGACGTTTTTACTTTCCAAGCAGTAGGGGAGTTTGTCCATGAAAATTTTGGATGAGGTGTACCTGTTTTTCTCAGTCCACTTTCTCAGTACCCTTTAAACCTTCTGGGAAATACTGACCAAACCTGGTGCGTGTGGAGGGGGTGAAGTAGAAGAGGGAAAGAGGCAGGAAGGAGCTTGAGACCAAGCCCATGAAAACCACCATGAGGACTGTTAGCTCGGGCACAGGGAAGACGAGATATGCTGGTATTGGCAGCGAGGAGAAGGCTGCAATATAAGCTCGACAAGTTTTGGGGTAGGTTTGTCTTAGGGGCCCTGTGTGCCGGGTGGGTGATGAGCATAGGCTCGGTGGGTCTGCCACCCCAGGGGGGAATGCTCACCCGGCTGGCTTGGGAGGATGGGAGAAGAGCTGGGTGTGGGGTGGTCCTGAGGCCATTCCGAAGGGAGGTAAAACCCCAGGGGGCATCTGTGATATGTGGAGGGTGCTACAGTGGACTGAGGATATTTCTGGGGGAGATGAGAGGTGATGAACGCAATGTAGAGGAGCGGGTTTTATTGTGGTAAGAGGTATTACCAGAGAAATGCAATACATCTGGAAGAAATGAGGCTTCATTAGTTTCTCTGTTCACAGGAGTATTTGTTTTAATTTCTAGAGTGTATGTTTCTGTGGTAGACAGTTATGTATGTTTACCTAGGAATCTACCAACTCTTTGGTTGTTGCTTTGTTTTGAACCACAGCAGAATAAAAATTATTCTGCTTTTCCAGCAGCATGAGTTTTCTCACAGAAGACGATCATAAAAATAGCAAACAAGCTGAGATGAGTGGCCCAAATCTCGTGTCACATCTAACATAAAATTGGAATTGCTTCAAAATGTGCACGCTGAACCAGTTATTACTTCAATTCTTCTTCTTAAGCCATAGTTTCAACCTAGGTAGCTTCCAACAATTGAATTAAGCTTGACAGACCAACAATGTTATTTAAAATACTGTAAGTTGTATATACACACGTCAGCTAAGCGTATCTGAAGTGTATTAAAGCTCATTAAAGTTGATGGAGTCTGACTGTTTCAGTGGGTCTTGGATTACAGGTTAACAGAGAGCATGGCACCATGGCCTTTTTTTTTTTTTTTTTCCTTCAAATTCCTGCATTTAATTTGATTTTCGGTGAATTTCTCTTTCTGGCTGTACCACGGCATGGTCCTTGCTGGCAGCGGGAGTTGTGTGGGTCTTCCCAGAAAGCCTCTTTGCGTGGGTGCTGCACAGTGCAGAATAATTCAGTTGCTCTCTGCTGTCTTCCTTACTGTCCTGTGAGATCTGCAGCTACCAAGTTCAAGGCAGTCACCAGCCGCCTTAGTAGTACAAGAAAGAAAAATTGAAGCAGCAAGGGAAAAGAGACAGTGGGAAAAAGGAGAGGACAAGATGGAATGGGAAAAGAAGTTGCTGTAACTCATTTATGTAAGTCATTTCAAAATGAAGAGGCAGAAAGAGTCCATACATAAATTGTATAAATTGTATTATTTTTTTCCCTGGTCTCAAACATCTTAAATTTCCCCAAAGTTATAAATAGAAGTTCACTGATACAAAAACTGGTACTGATGTGTATTTGAGTGGGTGTGATTTGGTAATAGCTTGGGTGTGGCAGGCAGGAAACAAAGGATGTAAACAATCTATAACCATTTTTTTTTTATTAGAGCTTTTATCTTTGTAACTCTTACTAGTTTCCACAGATACAAACAAGATCAGGCTTGTTTGTATTGATGAAAAGCCTGACATGCTGATTTAAAAAAAAAAAAATAATAAAATCTTGAGTAAAACTTGTATTTCTTCAATTCCACCTTTACTGGCAATTAGCTAGGCTTGTATTCATGTATATAATTAAAAAAAAAAAAAATGTGGCATTTAGTACTGTACTTAATGTAGCATACCAAAGAATAATGTTGAGTACAGTACAGTACCAAACAAATTGGTCTTTAATTTAAATTAGAGATCATATTGACAGATACACGTTACTGTCCTGTCAATTTACAACTGTGCTTTTCTACTTTCTAAAAACATTCTTACAATTTTTTTCACCTTATGAGAGAGAATTACAGGGTGTTATCAGGTAACTGAGTAGCTCACAAGCACAGTTATGAATGTGCACAGCTTAATTTCGTGTTATGGTGTTGCATTAAGTATATGCTCTTACCACTCAAAAGTTCGGTACCTCAAGTGATAAATGCAATAAATATGACTTACCTCATCTTAATTCCAGCTACTCTGTCCAATAAATATAAAGCAATTATTTGCTGTATAGGTACCTCAAGTATTAAATAAATGGTTTTATATGAAGAAATATATATATATAAACTATATAGTATTATATAGTTTATATGTAATATATTATATATATAACATATATTTTATATATATATGTATAAATTGCTTTTCTATTAATATTTGGTTAAGTGTGTGTAGGATGGTTCTGGTCCAGTAAGCTACAAATAGTATTTTTGAAGAGTTTCTTGTCATGAGTTTAAGGTGGCCACATTGCTAAGTGTTTTTGTTATGTTCAGGAACTGCAGTCAGCATGGATCTGAAAGAACTATTACTTGGAGCAGGGGGAAAGATTCACCATATCAGAGACAGAGAAGAGACATATTTTTGAGTCAGCTTGTTCAAAATAAATATAGACATGGTAGTTCCTTGGAGAGTTGGAAATAGTGGCAACAGCCCTGGCAAAACAAATGCATGGTAAGAGCGCAGACAAGAAGCAGCTTAAGGTAGGGTATTGTTTCAGACCTGTGAAAGATAAAGAGTATGAGTTTAAATGATGCTATTTCTTTTAGGAATGCAAAGTGTTTTTGCATAAGGGCTGAATAAATTCAGAGCACCACTAATGGATTGTGCACTGGGGATGTGTCTGTCTTCAGCATGGATGAGCAACCCTTGGAGCTGCAGCACATGCTTTTCCTATGAGCAGTGAGGCTAGGTGGTAAATCAATTAATCTATTACCAAAAGCTACTTTATACTGGAGAACAGAAACCCTAAGACCAAATGCTCGTGGCACTTGAAGGTTGTGGGCTTCTCCTTCTCTTGCCTCTAAGCTTAGCCACATTCATTTAACTACATTAAGCATTTTTTGTGGTTATAAGAGAATAGGATTTGCCCCACTACTGTAATTTAATAGCCAGATATAGTAGAAATAACTTGAGCAGTATAGTTCTGCAGGTGAGTCTGATTTTGCCAGTACACAGAGAGAAAAGTGAAAATAGTGTTATGTCTTACTTGCAATATACCACGTTTGTATCCTCTACAACCTTTCAGTACTAAAATTATGCTTAACTGTATTTTTAATGGCTAGAATCAAGATCCTACAATAAGTATTCCCTGGACAAAGAAAGGTAAGTTAAGAGCAGCAGTAAGTAAATTTGAAGTAGGTATATTTGAAGTAGGTATTTAAAAAGTTTTGAAAACTGTGCCAGATGCTTTAGAGGTTTGAAAAATAATTTAAACCTTTTTATGGATTAAAGTCTACTTCTGTAAGTCAGAACATTTTATTTCACCAGAAATCAATTGGAAGTACTAAAAATAATGGCTTTTTTTTTTTTTTTTTTTTCAAAAAAGGGTTGAATGTATCCATCTAGCACATTTCTCTTCTAAACTCAACAAGACTGCGGAGTTTATAAATTATGTCCTTTTATGTCCTAAATATTCAGATCATAGTGTGCTCTGGCCCCTAGTTTTTGAATGCTATTTCTATACAGAAGGCCAGAATGAAGTATTCATTAATTCAGTAGCTTTGGACCAATTATAATAAAACAAAACTAACAAGAGATTTAATATAGCACTAGAAAACATTACATCAATTTTAGTCTTTATCATCTTAAATGTCTGAGTTTTCCTTGCAATTTTTGTACTTAATTTTCCAACCTTTCAGCTGAGCACTGTGTTCTCTGGCAAGATTGTTTAGTATCTCCTCACAGCAAGCCTTTTTTCTTCAGTATGCCCAGAGGAATGGAGGTCCCCATGGGACTGCTGAGGTTATTATGGCAGTAGCAACATACCAGTACACCACTCACCTCTGTCCAGTCCTAGACAGGATTTGGAATAGCATTGTGCACACATTTGATACACCAAAGATGCCTTTATCTACTGCAATTAATTTTGTCCTAAAAAAGTCTCTTCAAATTGTAGTGGTCAATTACATCTATGGCTAACATGACTGTAGCAGGAGAATTAGCCAGATATGTTTGTTCCGTGTTGTAAATAAACAAGGTCTAGTCTCCTGTGCATGTTTTCACTTGTTTCTTTACTCTGGTTACTTGCTGAGGCTCAGAAGAACAGAAAAGGAAAAAAAAAAAAAAAAAAAAAAAAAAAAAAGAAGAGAGTCATGTAATACTTTCAGAATGAGGCTCATAACACATTTAGGCATTTAAAATAATCCAGCAGTTAGTAGTTGTAAACCTGAGAGTTGGAGGACTCTCCACTGTTGCAGGACTTTGAACTCTGCTGTGTTTTCTTTGTAGGGCCTCAGTATGTCTGGTGGAAGTCAGGCTGGCTTGGGGACTCCTTCATCCAGGCAGTATGCCCGACAGAAAATAACTCGCGTAAACCTCAGGGACTTCATCTTCTACATGGAACAGGAAAGAGAAACGAGCCATTCTCTCCTGCTCTATCGAGCTCTGCTTAAGTAAAGCCAAGAATTGTACTGATTTCTCCATACAGAAGCTCAACTTACATTGAAAAGCTGTCATTTTAATGTGCCTTCTATTTTTTTCAGAAGTCAATGTTCCAGTAATTTTGTTTTGTAAAATTGTCAGACACATGCAATAAATTCCCTTTATGTAAAAATTAAGGAAAGAAAAAAGAAAGAAAAAAATGTGCAAAAGGTTTTAAAATGTTAAATTCACAGATGTAACCAACTTCAAAGTCTTACTACATTTGGCCATTTTAGATAAGGCTAAAATAGATGGCATTGAAGTTACACAAATGGAAAGACTGCTGCAATGGCTTACATAAACCATCTCATAGCAAGGAGGATTGGGACAGGTTCACAGAATTGGGACCTAACCAGGGGATTGACCTTTTTGTTCATTTATGGTGCTGGTTTTCTTTTCCTTTTAGGTTTACTAGCACTGTTTCCAATGACTAACCATGGTGATACCTGATGTTATTTTAGATTAGTTCTAATTGCATTTTTTTGCACAGCTAAAAGAATAGCCAATGCACATTCTCACAAATTTTATATATTTAGGATTTTTGCTTTTACTGCACAGCTCTTTTCCTGAGCCATTTGCTGAACCAAATCCTAAGTGTATGAAATCTGTGCATTTGGGTCCCAGTGGAGTTACCTTGATTAGCTTCCAGTTGTTTTCTGAATCTATTCAACCTTTTGCACATTTGTAGCAGCTGGTTAGTAACATGAATCATTTTATTTTCTAAAATCTTAATTTATTTATTGCAGAGTATGGTTTAATGGTGGTTTTAAAGGAGAGTATTGTTCAGTAAAGGTTTTAGAGTATTCTATATGGATTTTTCAAGTCACAGTAAAGGAAGATTCTGGGATCCAGTTCCACTTTTAGTAGCTGTCACGAGAGCAGGGGTGACTCCTGCGAGCTCAGTGCCACTGGGCGGTCAGGGTAGCACTGCAGGGACTGGCGATGCTTTGCCTTGGATGATTGGACCTGAGGACTCCAGTCCAGAGAGGCTCATGAACAAGTGCATGACTTCAAGCATATGGGTAGTTTTAAGTACTTAAAGGTGGGAGGAATGCTTTTTAAATGCTTTGCTGAATTGGAATTTAAGGGGCCCACACCAAAGCCGAGCAAAGTTAGTGTGAGTCTTTTAAATGGGTACAGATAGGAATGTTAAGCAAGAAGCTGGGCACAAGTTGTACTTCAAACCTAACAGTATTATCAGTAACCATGGAAGGGAGACATTTGCTTATTTATCTTTTCAATTTTTACTATGTTTTGCTTGCCACTTTTTTGAGGCAATATTTTTTTTTTTGATGGGAAACCATAGCGAAAGCACAAATAGAACTATTTGTCCAATAGTTTTAAAAACAAAAGTTTTAATTATTTTTTAAGGTTTATGAAAAGCAGAAGAAAATTTATACTGCTGCTATTTAGCCAAAAGATTATTCATAAGGTATTTAAGGCCAGGAAGTGTAAAATTATGTTTTAAATGTATTGATAATTTGTACATATTGTTTATAAAGGCCTTGTGTTTATTAGAATTACGTTATTTTGATGATTTCTGTACATACTCGTAAATACCCCCAATTTGTGTGAAAACATACTCCCTTATTTGTACTTATTTTGTAAAGAAATAAAACAATTTACTAAAGTAACACATCGAGTGACATACAGTATTAATTTATCAAACATGAATTTCACATTGTCTTGTAGTTCTTAAGCACTGTTCAGAAACATTTTGCATTAAAATATTAACAGAATACCCACAAAGAAATATTAAAACCAAATACTCCAATGTTTTGTTGTGCTGATTCTTATCCTTTGTCAAACATCTAATAAAATTGTCAACAAACCTTGATGCTATTAATACAGTGAATGAATGCACTCAACAGTTGCTTTTTCAAAAGCAATTAGTCCAATAAGCACAACATAACATTCTTTCACTTTTTTTTTCTGAGACTTGGGAGCCGAGTGGTGTAACAGGGTTGTACAAATAGTGCTAGCAAAGACTAATGTTCTTCAAGCCACAGTTTCAGTGCTCAGGAAAAAAAAAAAAAAAAAAAAAAAGGATCAGAACAATTTTGTTCCATCAAATTAGGTTAAAACCAGGCTATGTTTACTTTTTGGCCTTCATAATAAAAACATTTGCTGGCTGCACAACACAGTTTTATTGGAGTTTCTATGATATTTTAAAACCTGTTTTAGTGACACTGAGCAATGTTCTTAATTAAGTTATGTTGCTATGGTTTAAGGCCAGAAGTAGAAATTCAAATCAGTTTATGCTGATATTGCTGCATAAGAATACAGGGAAATAAGTAAAAAAGATATAAATGAAACTGTAATAAACTTTAAATAAGTGACCTGAAGTTACTAACTAAAAGAACATGTCCTAGCTTAACTTTTTTTTAAAAAAAGGCATATTTCTTCTAACAAAGTGATTGTTTCCACATGTCTTCCTTGCCTTAGTGCTATTTTGCAGTTAATGTTGTGATGTCATGGCTCAAACTTTCCATCTCAAGTTCACATTTAACTCGGTTGGTGCAGCCTGGAACTTTTCATGATGCCACCTTTGCAAACTGCTGTAAGTACTCGAGTTGCTTTATTGACCTATAAAAAAAAATACGGTAAACACCAAACTGAAGAAGAACAAACCAACCAATCACAAATACTTCAAATGGCTTTCTACATATATCTGAAAGCATCCTGCTTCCAACCTTGTGAGAGAGCTGTCTGCCTGCAATTTCAATGGGAGCAGGATGTGCTCAGCACCCCGCAGGTACTCAGTGTCCGGTCTGGCTTGCAGACAACTTATGCTGACCTCAGGGAAGGCTTTGCCTGAGTAAGAATGGCAGAACTGAGCATTTTTAAACATAAATGTGACGTGTTCACCTTTATCCCCTAGCTGAGAGGTAATTAATGGAAGAGGATACACAGACAAGTGTTCAGCCTCTGCTAGTACTAAGTATCCCTGTCAGGAGTGTGGGACAAAAGTGTATATAGGCTAAAAACAAGAAGCTGAACAGACTACTTAAGTTTTGAACTTAAAATGAACTCAATGTATGAAAGTAATAAATAAAACATCCTTTTTTTTCTTTTCTTTTTGTAGGACAAGGCTACATCAAGCTGAACGGAGCAAAAGGCCAGAGGAGACGCAATCAAAACTTCTCACCTTTCAAACAACAGGGGAAATACAGTGAGTGTTCCACCCTACTTGCTTATTTTTGATCATTTACTTTACAGAAATGTTTATGGCATGAAGTACTGTATAAGAAATGTGCATACACAAATACATGACAATTATACGTTAAGTTCTTTACAATATTAAATGTATAATATACAATTCTACAGATATCTTACATACAAAGGTGAACGCTGTGCCATATATTCAAATATGGCAATGCCTAGGAACTTTAGAATGTCATACAAGTATAAAACCACAAAATAAAATAACTTTACAACTCTTCTGAAGTAGACAGATTTGCTCAACTGTTCTGCTAAGTTAGCAGGCCAATATGTGTAGGCTAAGATTTTCATAAGAGATCTCTGGTTTGGGTAACCAAGATGAAAAAAACCTGCAGAGGTCTGATTTTCTATGGTCAGGTATCCAGCACTTTTCCAAAAATTAGACCTCTGCCTAGACCGTAACTTGGATATTTAGTACAGCTCATCACTTTTGAAAATATTAGTCTTAAGCTTCAATCTTTATTTTGTCTGATTGCAATCATTTGGTATTAAAGAACTGTTGACCATTTAATACTGTTATATATGGCTGTATTTACGCATCTAAAACGTTTAATTAAAATTCAGCATCTACAACAGTATTCTATAAATTAATGTGGGAGAAACTAAATTGTGATTAACACATGAATTACTTACTGAGGACCCAATCATGCTAAACAGCAATAAACAGGATTTAGCAGAATGCTATTTATAACCTTGCACCTGCAAACATGGTGCTGTCTCCTGAGTTAGGAAGCCCTGTAAGTCAGAGAGTCGATACTGATTCATGAAAGGAAGAGTAACCTCCTACAGACCGTGGGCTTCTTTAAAAATACAATTAAACAGGTAGAGGGCAGCTACAGAATCAGTATTTTAATAATAGTTTAAAATAATAGAGGAAAAGCACTCTAAACAAAACGTGGCCTGCTTTCATCAGACAGTGGAAGTAGAGGTTTTTAACATCTTTTTGCAAAAATTCCAGACCTATAAAGAATAGCTTGTCCAAAATTCTTAATGTTTCCTTGTAAATGTGGGCTTATAACATGGTTAGTAAATGAACAAGAGGTGGCAGAGCTTGCTTGGGAGAACCACGCTTCTTTGAGGATGCAAAACTTACAGTTTCTGAGTCAAAACACGACTGGCTTTAAGAGAACTACAGCTCCACAATAGGTATGTGGCCCTTGTTTGATGGTAGATGGAGTTTTATTTTGTGCTTCCAGATCCCTACTTTTGCAAGTATTGCCATAATTGGCCTTGTCAATTTTTTGTTGCTTTTTTTGTTTGGTCTGTTTGTTTGTTTTTTAATACTGAGCACCAGTTGACTATAAATTGGTCCTTTTCTGGTTCTGGATTCTGTCCACAGAGATATTTCAGTTGGAAATGTTGTATAAAAATAAGCCATTTGCTAGCATGAAGGAGTACAATCACAGAAGTGTAGTGTAATGTAACGTGTGGAGGTGTAAAGCACATCTGATATGAAGGAGGTGTGGCAGTTCTGGGAGGATACTCAGTGCAGTTTTTAATGTACCATCTTCCTCTTGGAGGCCCCCACTTCCACGCATCACATGTCAGGGTATCGTTGGAAAGGCTGTCGGAATCATTTCTCCTGTTGATAGATTCAAATCACTTTAATTGGTCTTTCCAGAGAAGTCCAATCTAGGGTCAGAGGTTTATGAAGCTTTGCCTTTTTCACCACCACAGCTGTTCAGCTTAAAGTACATTCCCACCAAACCCGGTATGCTGAGCATGCTCAGTATTTCATCGTGAAAAACGGACAACTGGTTTTTCAAATGTATTTCATGGCTGGCTATGTGACAGGTAGTTTCAGAATACCACTAATTGGCAACATAAAGTCAAAATCTGTTTGCTAATACTGTTTTGCAAATCCTTTGTGTTTCACATAAGGGACTATTAAACACTTCTATGGTTACAAAGGAGTACGGGTAAGGTCTAGTCCAGGGGCTCCTGTTTTATTCTGATCGTTGGAGTGGGTTGTGGTCGTCTGTCTTCGCGACACAGCACGTATTCGCTGAACTGAGAGGAATCCACCCCACCACCACATGAAGCTGCCACGTTAAATCCCTTCTGAAATAATCTTTCGAGCACCTGTAATGTGGAAAAAAAATCAGATTAATATTTAGCAAGTGCTAGTGATAAAAGCTTTCAGGAACACTGGATCTAAATGACGAATTTAGTCTTTCGACTCCTCATAGAATGAATATTATTCAGCTATAATTCTGTAACTTATTCTTAAATGACTACTCTGTGATTAAAGTCTCGCTCTCAGCAAACCTCTGTAGAAAACAAAAATTAATCAAACAAATAAGCACGCTACAGAGCAGCTTACTACATTATATAGTAAAATACTGGACTGCAGTGATATTGATGCTCTCTCTTACAGCTGATACAAATCAACATACGGTTTAAGTCCTAATAAAAAGTGCCCATTGTTCATTAGTAATATGAACAGTCTCACAGAAAGGGGCAGAAAACATTTCTGTGTTCTTCCTTGGCAGATGAAAAGGCATTAGGAATCTGAGTGACACTTCCACCAGATCTTCATGAAGATCACAGCTGTGATTTTCCCTTGCTGGAAGGGAGTGCTGCTTTTAGAAAAGCATGGCAAGGATAGGATGTGGAGCCAAGACATGGACAATAAGGAAACATTCTGGCCCAAGAAAGAGGTTAATTTGTATTGCCCAAATATATATTTTCTTTTTCTCCTTCTAAAGAAAAGTTGGTGCGATTTAGATTCATGAATTTAAGGAACCCAGAGGCAACTTTAATTTCTGAGACTGTCACACAGCACATTACCCCAGGATATACTGATCTTGGCAATATGACGGGGGCCTTGTTTTCACACGGGTGAGCATGTTGATAAACAGTTTCCCCAGCAGAGCAGGAGGCGCACAGACTCTTCTCAGCACTCGGTGAGACTGGATGCCAGATCCATCTTTGGTGGATCTGCAATGTAAGATCCACTGGAGGAGATGCCATGCTCCCTCCCTCCCTCCCACTGGCAGCTCTCCTGAGCCCACGGCAGTAGCTCCGTGTCTCCAAAAATGACAGTCTCAGCACGACAGAAGACACATATACACCCTTTGGAGCTCGGGCAATTCCTGTTTATTACAGGGGGTAGGAGGATGGGCAAGGCTCTGCTGCGTTACATCTGGCAGAGCTGAACCAGACGTATGTTGTAAGATTGGCTGAATAAGGCTGAATAATGGGAATCGTCTCACCCACATGTGAAATCTCCATCTAGTACTCCTCCAGCCAAATCTTTCCCAGAGTCCATGGTGCCATAGCACTGAGCCAAAATACCACGTAGGCTAGTAACACTAATAATACTGCAGCATGTAACTGAAAAATCAGAACTATGTCTAAAATTTGATTGATTACATGAACTGATCCAATATTTACTTTAGAGGCAGGAAAAGCAGTTCCTGTGTTTGTCTCTACTGAAAAATGTCATCAAGCGCGCAACAGTCCCACCGCAGTACCTCTTCCACTGCTCCATGCCATAGGGCCACTACAGTGGGATGTGAACCTGGTGATTTACTAAACCTGATGAACCTAGTAATGACCTTCACAGGAGAGTTTTCTGCCACCAACAACTGCAGGGACTAAATTAAAAACTTGTTCACTCAACTTAGTTAAGTGTCTAAGCAGTATCCCCTAATTAAAGAGGAGAAAACTTGTATGCTTTCACAGCACAGGTTTCTATTACAGAAACAATTTGATTTCTTTTTTTGTTTTACCACGAGTGACACCGTGAAACACTTTGCTCATACCTACTGCAGTAGTGCTTCAGTCTAAATGTTTCAAGGCACGAGATGACTGCTACAGGGGGACTAAAAATAGTGCCACGTGTTAAAGATTATCCTACCAGATGTCTGTCCACCCCTGCACAAAGACCCATGTGAGGCCAAGGTGCGTGATTTCTTTTGACTGAATGCTTGCTTTGCTTGCTCCAGAAGCACCAGTTTGGAGCCTTTATTAAAGGTAACTGATTTCAAAAGGACAACTGTATCCAAGGCACTATGGTAGTGCAATGCAAACCATGGCAGCATTTGGAGAGCACTCCTTTGAGGTCGTCTGTTAGCCATCCACATCTTAATCAGTTTCGGGTTTCTAGTGATAACATTTATCTAACTAAAAACTTTTATTTGCTGCCCTGGCTCTTAAGGACTGGTAAAGGACAGGAAATATATTCAGCCATGCAGAATCTGCTTAAATTAGCTTGCCCAAGGAGCACTGCCTGGCTTTGGGAGAAAGTGACTTACAGTCTCAGAAACTTGTGCCAGCCAATCTTACTGACTTTTGCCCTGAAAGTTGTAGAACTGAAAAGGCTTAAAAAATATATATAAAAAATAAATTAAAAAATTGAGTGATTAAAGGGGGAGAGGAGGCTAGGAGGCTAAAATAATTAAAACCCAAAAAGCTTACACTTCTGTAATTTGTTTGGGCTGCACAAAGCCATTAGGACTGAACTGGAGTGATACAGAGAGGCCACAATATTGTTTTACTTGTTCCTGCTAAAAAAGGCAGTAGTTTGACAGGGAAAAAGGAGTAAAACATCAAGCTGTTTCACAGGCTAGCATGTGTTTTGACTTTGTGTATCCCTGTTCTTAGATCAGGCAAGATGAGGACAGGAGGCTGCCCAGCTACAGGAAAGGAGACTTCTTCCACTAGCTGGATAGAGAAACAGAGGATTGACAGGTAAAATTTCAGAGAGACATGACTTTAAAACCTTGCTAAAAACTTTTAAAAATCAATTTGGTTGTAAGACAAAACCAGCACTGGGGTGCCCTAGGCTCGCCTCAGTCCAAAGCTATGGAAGGCTGCATGTTTATAGGACTTTTCTTTCCTGGACCAGCTCTCTGAAAACACACAGTCCAGGTAAACATTACACCCTTAGAGCACCACACACAGAACAAAGCAATTCATTTTTGTTACCTCTGTGCTCGAAGGACTTGACTGCAGGCTATAATCTAGTGTTAAGAACCTCGGTATCATCAGTCCTCTGAGTGAGAAACAAAACTGGTCAAATCCTGTAAATAGTGCTGTGAATGTTTAAATATTGTAGAATTGCAATTATAACTTGAATGAGGTTGTGTTCAGCTCTGTGGAGAAAGCCTCCTAAAGGCTGCTTTCCATGTGCCCTAAGCATTTGTTTGTATCCACTAATGCATGCATGAGACAAAACGGCATGTTGAACATGAACAGATTTAGATTCCATTTAGTGAATTTGGCCTTACGTGCATTACTTTTTCTGAAGGTAAGTGACAGACGGAGGTAAAACAGTAAGTGCCTGTAAATAAAATCAGAGCTACTTTCCTATAAATTTCCAAAGAGAATATGCCAAAAAGTAAATGAGTATCAGCTGTGATTCTCTTACATATAGGGAGACATGCACACTATATTAAATAGAGGATTTGTGCTAAGATTTAATATACTTTGTCTCCCAGTATTCTGAGCACATCAAGATACAGGCTCTGATTTTGTTGGAAGGTTTTCCAAATAGAAATATGATACTTGCACTTACTGTATTTTATTTACATTTTACAGAATCCTGAAGAATACAGTCTTATTTATGGAGATGTTGTTTGGCATATACAGACATCACAGAATTTTCTCTAAGGTAAGCTCATGTATCTCACCAGAACCTATTGTGAGGAGCTGAAAAAAGCCATTCTCAGTCTTAAGAAAACTCTATATCAGTATGTGATTGCAAATGAGCATTAAATATAGAGCTGCTATGGTTTTTGGCTGCCACAACCTACTCACTGTTGATATTCTGTGTTTTGTATGTACAGTTCCTGACGCAAAGCATTTAGCAAAAATCTTTTTCAAAGATCTGAAGAATTTATACATATTGTAGTTGTGCTACCAAATACATTTAAGCAGGGTGTAGGGGCACAAAAGTGATGCAGCTCAGTAAGCAGCCTGCAGACTTACCAGGCCAGGGTTTCAGATTCTTTGGAAATGACTCTGCTCTTCCAACCTCTGCACCTTCAAACCTTTCTTCCGTAACTCTACATATTTACTTCGTTGTACTTCTAACTTTTGATTTAATATTAATAATTAATATTGCCAAAAAATAGTGGGAAGGTAATGGAGAGTGCCGATGTGCTGACCAGAGTCCATCACAGTCAATGATAATTAGCTGTTAATCTTGTTGGACTTTTGTCTCAGAAATGCATCATTTTTCAGAAAGTGATTGAAAACACTTTCTATTAATTATATAGTAAAATGATGTAATTGAATAAATTATTTAGACTGTAGATTCTTTAACACAGAAATTTTCTTTCACATGAACCTACTAAGAGACTCTTTGATTCTGACAAAATTTTGACTGAATTTGAAACACATTCAAGTAGTAATGATTAGCATTCAGCTTTTACTACAAACACACGCTTCCTACCAGTATGCCACTTAACGGAGCCAAGCGCTAAGCCATTTGGGCATCCAGCTCTGTGAATAGCTGCTTGCAGTGCCGAGCCTGTCAGTGGCCAGCAAGGACTCTTATTGTTTCAGTTATTCTAATTTCTAAAATGCATCTAACCATATCACATGGACAGCGTGTGGCTGAAACACAAACATGCTTCTCTACCCACTCACCTTAGCTGAACTGCAGCTGCTCCCTTCTCCAGCACAGTGATGAATTCATCACTGTTCCCACTGTCAGTGAATGGATCTGCCTCCGACCCACCTCCAGCCTTCTATTTTTGGGGCAGCCCACTCTAAACCTTGCCAAACGTGAAATTGCTAAGGATTTGCAAAATTAACCACAGGCATTGGACTGTTAAATTCAACCAAATGAAACACTTGGGAGTCTTGAACCAAAAATCACCTAACATTGCTAGGTTTTACAATGGTTTCAGATAAAAGCTTCTATTAACATAGTGTTATCAGTGAATGCTGTCCCATGGCAGAAGGTGTCAGCGTCAATGCAGGTTGTTAGAACTGCCCCACCCACCTTTACATATAGCTGCAACTGCAGGTCTCCCAAAAACATTGTCAGCTGGCAGTTTGGGAGATGGAGGGGACCTCAGCTTGCTGTATAATAACAATACTGGGAAAAAAATTACTCTAAGTTCTTCCACTCCCTGGCTATGCTTCCCTCCGGAACCTGCCCAGCCAGCCTGTCTCATAGGCCAGCTCTTTTGTGGGTATTTGCCCACAAGGAAGTTTATCAGGACCACTACAGCATTTCCCACGGCCCAGCTAGGACCTCTGTAGGTGACTGGGACTTGGAAAACACCCCCTTTTAGTCTGATTTCACTTTCTGTAATTAAATTATTCTTTGTAGCATATTTTAAAGGCATACATGCAAAAAACAAGAGCTCTATGTTTTCCCCATTAAGGCATACGTTAACAGCATCATCAACACCATTCCTTCTCCTCAGCCCAAGGACAACTACCACACCAAGGCTCTGGCCACAGTGGTGGTGTTCCCCTGTAAAATGGCATTTCTTGCTCACAAGGCTGCTGCCTAAACACCAGCCACATATTTATTTCCGCCACTATCCACCTATCTGTCCAGTTATCTTCTTTTGTTTCATATGTTTAATTTTAAACCTAATGTCAAAACTCTGACTATAAAATGAAATACATTTTGTTTAAAATACTGTGGGCAATTTTTATAGAACATCCTTTTGAAAAAAAAAAAGTGCAGAGATCAATTTTTTTAAGTCCATCCCGCAGGCACCATCATTTAATTATGAGTGAGACATAAATTATGCATTTACACATTGTTGCATTTTCTATAAAATGGTGTGGAGATTTTTTTTGTAGTTTTTGGAACTCTCTCTTTCTTCCTGGGGGCACTTTGGAGGGAAAAAAAAACTGCTGCAGGCTATACATTGATGAAAAAATTAGCATTTATCAGTATAACACCATTATGAGACCAGCATGGCACTAACATACACAAAATCTAAATCTATTTTTCTGCTTAGACTTAGGAAAACCTGAAAGACTGTGATCTCACCAGGCAGAAAATGTCTCCTTGCAGTATAAGCACTAAAGGTAATTGGGCAGAAGCAAATAATTTGCATATAATTGAACAAGAAATAACATTAAGGAAAAAAAAAAACACACCAGCATCTAGATGAGCCAGCACTCAAAGGCCATTACCTGCACTGAATTCAACCGGCAGTATCCGTTCAAAGGAAACCTAATAACGTGGGTAGGGTCCTGGTTCCAGCCTGCGTTTACGGAGTTGCACATGACGTCCCCGGTCTCAGGGAAGATCTCTTCTATTAAAGCTTTCTCCCCACTCAATGCAATTCTTTCCCCCAGATCTGGAGTCACTCTTACAACCAAGCAGTCACAAGGCTGGAAATGTTTCCTTTGTTCTTTCTCTTGTTTCCATCGTTCAAGTTCCTTAATCATTGGCTGCAGCTGGTAATACTTTGCTTCTTCATATAAAAGATTAAAGTCCTGGGAAAAAAAAAAAAAAAAAAAAAAGAAAAGAAACTAGAAATGCTTATAGTTCTCTTTTAAAAATGAGTATTGTTCCTGTTTGACCTACTTAGGCTTATGTATTGTCAGCAAGAGTGCAAAGGCAACAGGTATCCATATACTTTGTCTTCGTCTAACACCTACACAGAAAACCACACAGTGTGTTACTGTTGAATTTATTCAAGCTGACCGTGAAGTTCCCATTGCACTGAATTATTCTTTCATTTATTATCCCACAAGCTCAATGCCAGAAGGCTTTACTTTTGGATTAAGAAATCAAAATAACTGGTTGCAGTAAGCAAAGCCTGCTGATGTAAGAGAAGATGTCCTGAGCCCTAATCTTCACTTGGCCTCAGATATTCACTTCTGATTTTACAACAGAATTTCTTGGGCTGTGCTGTCATCCCTCACATACGTGTTACAAGATGGAGATGTCAGTTCAGCTTCTCACTTCTCACCTGTCTTTGTCACATTTGAAATTCAGCTGCAGAAGCTCAGCTGCTCCCTATGTGATTATTCACGTATTTAAAGCACACTTTGGAGCTCAGCAAATTATACTGATGTAGTGACAATCCCAGTGGCTGGGAACTCAGCTGTGTACTCCAACAACTTGAAAGAAAGTGTTCTTTCCAGCCAGTTTGCCATAACCTAACCTGGGCCCTTGGGCAATTCGAATTCCCAATCTGATCCAATTCCCAGTTAATTGACTGAGATGTCTCCTGCACGTGCTCATTAATAACTTTTCACCAGATTTCCAACAGATCTTCTCACCTCAGCTTAAATGCAAGAGTGCACACTGAGGAGCAGGGTGGCAGCAGCCCCCCAGGCCCGAAGCAGTCACAGCAGTGCCATCAGACTGAGCCAGAGAAGAACGAGGGGGGGAAGCATGTGGGGCTGGTTTGCTTACGCCAGCCCTGCTGCCTCCTTCAGCTTCCTGAAGGGAAGAGGAGCAGCAGAGGCACAGCACCAGCTCCTCTGTGAAGACCTTCTGTTTGCTTCCTCTGGCTCTTCTGCCCACTCACAGATGGAAATATTGTGTGGTTTGTACATGGTGCGACTTCTGGGAGCGTGCTGTGGGTTAACACCTGGACATAAAGGCCAGTTCTCTACCACAGCATGAGAAGGAAATGAAAATTCATGAGTAAAATTATTGGAATTGCTTAGGCTGGGAAGAAGGGAATGACAATAAGTTATCAGGAAATGGGCATCAAAATTACGTAAAAACTAACATGTAGCACTTCTCCAGAACTCAAGGAAGAAAGAGAATCAAAAGCCCTTGAATATATAGCACGAGGTGCAACTTTTCATAGCGGCATGGAATTAACCTGTAAAATCTTCTGCTGCAGGATATTATTATTGAACCAAAGCAGTTAGTTGTGTTCAAATTTGGCACCACAGACCCAGTGCCAGTAGTGGAGCGGTGCTCGTTCACCCCAGGGCTGCCTAGAGCCTGGAGATACATGAATATTAACAATGACACTAGCAAGGTTATCACGTTACAAAAGGGACATCCGATCCTTTACATCTCTTTGATGTCTGTTAGGGCTGGGACAATATGTACATCAGTAGTGGAGAAAAAAGGACTGCAGAAGGCACTGGGGTGATAAGAGCAAGTGTGAAAAAATGAGGGCAACAAACACACCCAAGAGAAGGAGCCAGAAGATGAAAAACAACAGGAAGATTAAAGAAGAAATCATACAGGAAGCATGCTGCACATAAACTGGAGTTAGCACCTAGCCAGCCAGAGAGGTGTGGATACTACCTGCATCACCTGGTGTCAGGTAAGAGAGTGCCAGCCCCAAAATCCCATCCCTTGTAATACCAGCCCAGGACCCAGAGGAAGGTATTTTTGCCCCCCCCAAATCAGCATGCTCTGCTGAACCATTACTGCTTGCTTCTCTCCACCTGTGCAGCTCCCTGCTCACTGGACATGGGATCGGTGACCTCTGCCCCAAACTTTTTGAATTCTTCATGCAGGACATGGAAACAACTGAGTCCCCCACATAGCTCTTTGTTGCAGAGGATTTTTTTGCAAGGGACCTGTCAGATGTTTATTGTGGATCTGCTGGTCCCACATACCTCTTTCCTGAGCAAAGGAAAGCACGCAGTGCTAAAGAAAAATGAAACGTAGAGGTGAGCAAGACCATGCAGTGCTCACAAGTCAATGGAACTGTTTCAATAGATCCTGAGAATCTAGTTCTGGAATATTTTTGTTCATGGTCACTATAAAATAACATTATTTGTAGGAGCAATGAATGTGTGTTAACAAGACTCAACAGTTAAACTTAGAAGAGGTGGTACAGCCATATGAAAAAACAGTCCTTCATTTCTGAAAGCAAACGGAGGCATGGCATTCCTCGCGCAGGAGGATGCAAAGCCCACTACATTCATGAGTTTTTTTGACTGACTTCACTGGGCTTTGGGCTAGGTTGTGGGATCCCAAATCACGGGAGTTCAGCAGTCCCGCAGCCCCAGCCATAACAGTAATGCCATAAAGCAAACACAATCAGGATTACACCATCCCCTCTTCCCCCACAGCTATCTACTAGCCCACCACATGAAACACAACTCTTTAGTAACTCCTGCTAATCATCATTTGTTCTACAATAAACCAGACAAATTCTGGTATCATTTTGTGGTAAGACAGTGACCAGTTTTCAAACGAAAAAGCTCTTCCCCATCTGTCCCCAGAGTGATGCAGGTACCCTTCTGCTTCCTGTAACTGGAAATCTGGCATTTCTGCACTGAGCAGCTCAAGCACCACTAAGGAAATTGACATTGTATTCGCAAAACGAGGAAAGAAAGTATGAGTGGCTCAAAGTGCGGGGTCTAATTCTCTAAAAGCTCATGCTTGGGCAGAATAATGGACTCAACATGCTTATTAATACACTGTCTTCTCATGCAGGTTTTATAAGCCATTCAGAGAACTGTGCAGCTGGACCAGAAGTGGTGCTCAGCTCTGGACTGTCTACACAACATGCTCAGGATGCTCAGGTAACACTGACACATATTTCCTTGCACCACAGATTTAAAAAAAAAAAAATCATACCCAGATGACTTGCAAATGTTTAACACAAAATATCAAGTACAAGAATTTAACCACGAGGCACCCCTGCCAAGAAGGTGCCACAGGAGCTGCAAGAAAAAAAATTTCCATGCTGCTCATTTGGATAAGTTACCAAGGGCAGATGCAGACACGAATCTTCTTAGACCTATCCAAAAAAGGCACATTTCACTGAAACAGGAACAGGAGTAGCTACAGGCTGTTAACTGCTTAGCACAGTGGCAAAGTGCACACTGTTTTGTTGAAACTCAGCCTCAGAGCAGCCTGGTACAGCTTCTGTCCCAGGCGTATGATGATGGATGCATACATCCTCTCTCTTTTTCTCATAGAGGCTCCGGCACCCCTGGACAGTACCCGTTAATAGCACAGTTTTGCCAAGCAGCCCGCAGCATCCCGGAACAGATTTTGCATGGTATTCAGGAGCTCCTCGTCCTGCAGGACAAGGTTTCCCATCCCCAAGTCCCTGCTAGCTGTGGTGTGGCTATTGTGAACCCTCAGCAGCACCATGACCCTTCAGCTTCTCATGGCTGTGGTAGGAGTTAGTGGGGAAGTTCTGTCCAGTGACCTGGAAGAGGGAGCTTATAGCCAGACACGATCCCCACAGCCTTTCTCCATCCTCAAACTCTGGACTGCATTTAAATCTCAGGAGAAAGATCAACAGATTGTTCAAACATGCAGCCTTTTGGCTTACACAAAATTGTTTTCTAAGCATGATTTGGTAGAAAAGCTTTTTTTTTTTTTTTTTTTTTTTTTTCTGGGGGATTTCGTGTTGGCTAAATTCAGCAGTCACCTCTGATAAGTGTCACATCTTCCTGTGGAGGAGACAGGAAGTGTGATTTCAAGGCAAGTTGTGCTATTTTGACATCAATGCCAGCGTGTCAGTAAAGATCTACTAATTACAAGCAGAGACAGCCAACAGAAACTGCAAAACCATGTCTTGCATGAACCTGATGCTAGAGATTCTTTACTTCTGTACCTCATATTGACTCCTGAGCGGGCTGAAATAGCTCCTTCTACTCATTTTTCACTTGTTATTCTTTGTTTACATGAAACTGTCATCCTGACTCAACATTTCTTTTATATTTTAGTGCTGGGAAGATCTGCCTTCTGAATATGAGAGCAAGTTGCTCACTTCTACTATGACAACCGTGCTGTTTGCTAAGGTCAGTCTGAGAGCACTTAAAACTAGACAGGCATGCTAATTGAAGAGCTGTATTAATAAAACAGAGTGCCAGCTTTGTGCTCCTGGCCCTACAGATGACCTCTATAACCCATGTGAAACTCAAATGTCCTCTGCATTTGTGCTCTTCCCCTTCTTAAGATCAAATAATGATATACACATTGCCTACACCTATTTTTGTTGGAAGATCTCTAAGAAGGGAGTGAGTCTCAAATAAGTAGGTACAGCGTGGTCCTGGTTTTGTGTGAAGGTATTTTGCCATTAAAGGGGACAGATGGCGGTCATAAATGTTTTGGATAAACGCCTCTGATGGGGGGAGTCAAGGCAGATATTTGGGCTGCACAGGAGGGTCAGCTCCTCTGCCAGAGATGCCCTAAGCCTGCAGCACGGCAGACCCGCGGTGCTGGCTCCACGCTTTGCTTGAGGACATTTGTCACCCACAGTGGAGTGACCCGTGCATGGGGCTGAGCCTGAGCTGTAGGCAGCTCCTGACCACTTGCCATCACCTCATTCGGCACAGGCTGGTTGCAAAGGAGAACCAAGCCAACAGCTCATGGTAATTTCTCAGCATACTTAATGGGGCTTAAAATCCCCCAAGCCCACAAAAATTATATGAACTATTAGAATGTTGCTTTCAGCAGGGAGACCTGTCAGATACTGAACAGTTTCAAGTTCTGGCTTATTAGTAGTTGGAAGTGTAATTAATATTCACTGTAAACACACCAGTCAAACTTGATAATAGAGAATCACTAGCCTAGGAACACATACTCCACTTTCTCTGCATTTCAGTGTTAACTTAGTCTGAAAACAACACTTAAATAGCAAATGCAGTAAGGCTGGTGTGGTACTAACATTCCAAACTTTCCAAAATAACCATCTGAGCAGCAATTCAAGTTGAAAAGCAACTTGGCTAAACCTTGAGGCTAATAAATTGCTTGATTAAATTAAGGGGTAAAAACTAATAAATATTCAAAACACTTGATAATGCTTTGTTTGACATAAAGAACATTTAATGCAAGTCTCACTGGAAAACCTGTCAGGTTTTATACCTTAAATAGAGTTTTGCATTTAGAAACACCAAGTGATTCCATTTGCTGCCTTTGATTATTGTCTTCTGTCACTTTAATCATGCTGGTAAAATTACACGATTTCTGTGAAGTCAAATCCGTTTACAATGCAGTTTTAATACAGCTTTGCAGCGCATTCTTCTATGCATTTTTATTTAGTTACTCCCTACCTAGCAATACTTTGCTTTGTTCTTGAGCCCTCCTTAGCCTGAGGTTTGCTCTAAAGCTCTCAGGGAGGAACCAAATAAAATACAGTTAACCCTATGCAAAGATATGGTCTGGAACAACGGACCGAGTATGGGCACAGCGCCGGCTCTCCCAAGTCTCTCCCAGCCCTGCCAGCGGCTCGCTGTGCAGACAAGTCCTTGGCATCCACTGCCGCTCTCACCTTGAGGCTCTTACCGAATCCTGTTGGTTTCGTTTTACAGCACTTCTGAAATGTCCTCCTGGGTGCCAGTCAAGGCCATGATCAGCACAAACTACATCTCTTCTACACTCTCTTCTCAGTCCTTGTGCCACCACACTGTCCCAAACACTGCTGCAAAAGCACCTCTCTGGCATTTCATCTGTACCATTTCCCCATACACCCTCTTTACTTGTTCCATCTTGCAACCCACAGGTCTTTAGCTTCACTCCTACCTGCGTGTTTGCTCTTATTTCTCTGTTCTTGCATCCACCCCTGTGTGCTCTGCCTCTCAGCCTGCGTCACAGCACCCTGTGCGCTCCCGAGACCAGTGCCCGAGACAGCCCTTTTGGGCTGGGTCTTCAAAACCACCTGTGAATGCCAAAACTTCTCCCCTGCTTCGTCACGAGATGTATGCTCCCACTGCACAGCGCCTCTGCTCTGCATTAACTTCTAAATGCTCATTTGCTGGTGTCAAATCCAGCTGTACTCCTGATTCAGGCAAAAATGGCTGAGGGCCGTCTGCAGCAAAAGGATCAGCTGTACTCCAAAGCTGAAACCCCACAGCAACCATAAATTTGGAATGACTCAGTAAGGCCTGGCCAAATTACCTTGTCTACTTAGTCCAACGTGAGAAATAAAACCTTACTACCCAGCGCGAGAACGTTCCTTTCCAGTAGCGCTCTGCATTCTCTAGCTCTGAGCGGATCCCCATTAGCACTCGAATTTATTCATCATTTCATCCTGGAGTTAGCTCTTTTGTTGAATCTTGTCATCTAGTTTGGATAGTTTTGTCTTCTAATTTTCATACATAAGGATGACAATGTTGCAAGTTTTGTAAGTGCAAAGCCAAATAAACAAGGCTAGGAGGAGAGGGTTTAAACAATCAGGATTTGCAAAGCAACCCAGCATCATGACTTTATAGAAAGCACATATTGCTCCTTAAAAAACCCTCAATCAATTCCATTTCCCACAAATATTTTGACATTCATAAAT
The DNA here is from genome assembly GCF_009819795.1 of Aythya fuligula. Lineage (NCBI taxonomy): Eukaryota > Metazoa > Chordata > Aves > Anseriformes > Anatidae > Aythya > Aythya fuligula. The sequence continues at coordinate 11,360,015 of NC_045570.1, read as the reverse complement.
TCTGTAAAGGTTACTTGTTGAAATCAAAGTATCTGCATTGGTTGTATCTAACAGAAACCCTCCTGGGTTTGTTTAAGGGTGTTTCTTTTTCATACCACCAAGAAACCGACTGACACAATTTAATTCCTCTAAGTATCAAATTTAAAACATTTTTTTCATGTTCTGAACATTAAATCCTGGTAAGTGCCAGTTGCTGGTGTTGCTTCTTAATTGTTGTTACACCCTGATAAATAAGCTAAAAATGTGAGAAAATACAATTAGTTTAGAAAAACTGATTTAGCCGTAAGCTTCATCGTTTAACTTTTTATGGTATCCATGACAACCATTGGTCCATTTATTAAATAACAGCATCCCTAGTGTAATACACAAGTCCTAAAAATCCTAACAATAAACAGCAACATTTAGTTAAGTGTGTTTAGGTCAAGCACACAACCCAACCTGCTCCAAAATAAATGACAAAATGGGGGGGGGGGTGTGGAAATAGATGGCAGACTGTAGCTTTCCTTACCTTAAAGTCATCTGGGAGCAGTAGCTTAGATGTCCTTAGGAAGCTTAATATATATCTGAAAATTTCACCATCTCGATCAATGAAATAATGTTGCTTTAAACTGTCCAAGACAATAGGCTCAGTGCCATTAAACAGACGACTTATTCTGAAAAAAGAAAAGAAAAAAGAAATGGGCAAAAGAGACAAAATCTCATTACACCCTCAGGGCTTAAAAACATCCAGCCAATCTAGCTGCATCAATTCAATGTGCATAAGGTAATGCAGTATCTTAATTTGGTGACAAATGCAAACAAGGGCACCAAGACAGACGCCTTAGATGTGTGCACACATGCTCACACAGTGCCTGCCCACAACTGCTTCTAGCACTCAGCTCAGGAATCAGGGCTGCAAATGAGCCTCAGCCCCAGCAAGGGAAGTGCCTACAAAGTTCTCACCCTGTGGCTGGCTGGCTAATTTTGGAGAGAACACATCTCACCGGGTACGTTATGCACCCATTCAGCAGGTACTGTGAATGAGAACTGGATGGAGACTCAGAGATGGGCTCCTGGATATGAGCTTCTGCACCAGCTGCACTGCTGTTTTGACCAAAGGCCATCAGAGCATTTCCATGTCAGAAGGAGGGATTCCAGTGCGCTGCCATGAGCTGGATGGCCCCCTCAGAGCTGCATGTTTGGGCACGCCAGCAGCCAGCAGCCAGCAAACCATACAGCATCTGCAGCGCTGCCTGCGGGACCGCAGCCGGAACCAGTGGCTGCGCATCAGTGCCTGGCAGAAACAGCGACGTGGCAACCCCTTCCTGAGCAAAGAAAAGGAGGTGAGACATGTGAGAGCAGAGATCCAGCTGGGTAGGTGTAAGCAGGACCAAAACACCCTATCAGCTGCACCATGCCAGTTTTCTCCACGTCCTGACAGTACGCTGCAGAAAGCAAGCTGGGCATTTGCTGGGCTGCACTTCCTCCTGCCTCTCCCTCCAAATGTCTGGCTTCTTTCAGAAGGCTTTGTCTTCCCATGAGAAATAACCCAGCTGAATATATGTTCTTGAAAGGAAAATCACAGGAGACAGACAGCAACGACCTATTAAGTAATTGAGTCCATCTCTCTGACAGTGCAGCATTGTTCCCAACTGCAGAGTGTCTCGTGTTTCAAAGTCGAGTCTTAAATAACCCTGCCAGTGAGGACTCCACCATTTCCCAGTGAGACTATTCCACAGCCTGCCAGATTTCACTGTCAAGCATCGTCCCTTAGACTCAGCTATGCAATCCCCCAGTATTCCTCGCTGCGACCAGGGCAGGGCTTTTCCCCACTGTGGAAAACGAGCCCACCAACCCCCTGTCCAAGGCAACAGCCGGCACCGCTGGCGAGTTGAGTGGCACGGCCCTGGCTGTGCTCCTGCTTTCCAGCCCCACAGCGAGGGGCATGGGTGAGAGGTGCGAGAGGGCCCCAGCAGGGCTGGGGATGGCGAGCCCCAGGCTGTGTGCTGGAGGGGCTGATGCTCGCAGCTGCCCCGTGCTCACACTCAGCTTGCTTTGGGCTGGGGGGCCTTGCAACACAGGTGAGATTCGCTCTCCGGAGCTGCACTTTGGTCTGATCTTCCAGCTTTTTTATGTAGTTGCAAATTTAATTCATGTGGCACTAAATGAATTTCAAAATGAAATGAGATATCGAGTAAAACTGAACTTAGCAATTCCCCGCTGAACTCAGCTAAAAACCCTTTTCCCCTCTTCTGCAAGTAGCAGGTTTCACTGCCTGCTCTCCTTCCCTCGTGTCTGTGCTAGCGTTTGGCTACTCTGAGTTACTTAAGAGAATAACCAAACAACCTAAACCTTAATTATAATGCATTTATTGTTTTTCTTCAACCTGTAGCTCTTCAACTGTATCAGAACAATCCAGCTCACACTGCAACGCTTAATTTATATAATCGCAAGGTTCGGCGAGCCTCCAGTAATTCATTATTTTCCTTTTTATTGTTATTTGAGGTCTCTTTGCCTGAGACAGCTAAATATATTGCTTGGTACAGCGTTACATTTTAGTCCAGGAGCCAGACAGTTAATTTGTTTCCTTAGACATGCACACGAGCCTGTGTGCTGTTCTGGGTTAGCCTGAAAGCAGCTAGAGCTACTTAACGTTCAGTATGGTAGGTGCAGTTATTAAGTATTTGTGTGGCTACCAAAAGTTTTGAGAACTCATCTTTCCTACTTACTCCGTAAACAAGCTGGGCTGTGGCTCAAACCTCCTCCCTTTCACAGCCCTTTTTCTGTGAAGTCTGCAAACCAAAGCAATGGCTGCTGTTCAGCTCCTTGGTGCATATGAGGGAGGGAAGGTTTGCCAACAAAGAAAGGACGCAGGGAAGACAGGATACAAAATTTTAATAGGCTGCTCTTTAATGTAGTGAAGCATTTTTTTTTTTTGGTAATGAAAACAAAACATGAATTTTGAAGCCTTTGTGGAGTGCCCTGAGCTGTATTTCTTCACCAGCAAAATTACTGCTGGGGAAAGAAACTTGCAGAGTGTTGAAAGACTTAACTGCCACCCCAAAAACAGAGTGATGAATAGTTTAAGGATTTATTTGACATTTTAGGGGGCTGCTATGTTCCAAGAACAAGCTTCATTGCAGCAATGTTGTAATGCTGCATGCAGAAAGTGCTCCTGCTTCTCCCTCCTCACCAGTACAAACTGTACCTGCAGTAAGTCTATCAGGAAATGCAACGCTGTGAGAGCACAAAGTGAACCCAACTGACATCTTTGAGGAAATTTTTGCGTGTTGGCTGTATCTGGGCTTTGTGAAGCCATGGACACACAGTGACCGACAGCTCTGCACCCTGATGCGCTCAGTGGATGGGTCCAAGGCTGCATAGCAGACAAGGCCACATGCAAAGAAGTCTGGGAGGGAAATGTGTGCAGGCTGTTGGGACATCAGCGAGTGTAAGGGGACAGGAATGGCTTTGCACTGTGCAAACTTGATGTTCCAGCAGACATTAGGTGCCAGGCTGGCGGGAGGGCTCAGGCTCCCTCCAGCTCATGGTGCAAGCTCCTGAGTTGTGGGGAGCGGCTGCAGCTCTCAGACTGGGCAATGGTCACCCCAAATGATTGCTTTTGTGAGCAGTCTTGGTGCCCTGTACTGGCAGACAAAGTGGGTAATGGCATTTTTTAGGAATTGCTGCTTGCTTATGGCATGTGGGAGTGGTGCTTCCAGGGCTGTCTGTAAAGCAGTGGAAGGCAGAGGAAAACACAGACCAGGCATAAAGAGCTGCACCTAGATCCTACAGAGATGGGTGAGTCTCAGCAGTGACTGCTTCTGCAGTATTCCCACCTTTTGGAAGAGACAATTCACTTCTGCATTTAAAAATGCTTTTATTTTTTTTTTTTCCCCAGATTTAATTTCCAGAGAGCAGACCAAGCCAGGCTCAATCAAAGCAGTCACAAAGCTTGCTTTCCCACTGCCTCCGCCTTCCTGGCCACATCTCACTGTGCTTCCCGCTGTCCTCCCCGTGCGAGGCTCTTCCCAGCCCTGCCTTTCTCCTCCTGAACTGCTCCTGGCCACTGCCCCACGCGTACTGCCCACCCAGACCCTCACAGGGCTCCAGCTCCCGGCCTCCACGACTGCATGCCTCTGTGGGGCCAGGCCAGGAGGGGGCTGGTGCCCGGCCTCACGCTTGGTGGGTCTCCTGGTTCCTCCAGCCCAGCCGGCTGCTCTTCAGCCCTCTTCCCAACATCTAGAACACAACCTGTTGATCCTATTTCTACAATTTCTTTGTGCTTCTGTTGTTTCTGCTGAAGGCTTTTTTTGCCTTTTTCAATAATGTTTAGCCAAAATGCCAGGGGGCAAGTTTCTAGCTTTATACCGATTTCACTATGATATTAAGATCTCCTTTTATTAGATTAAAAACAAACAGCACAGCCAGCCAACCCACAAGGACAAGAGCGCCAGTAAATTCTTTTCTGAGCTCCTTGGACAGGGAAGGAAGCTGTGCGCTGCATTTAAGCATCTACAGACAACCGCTGCTACCCACACACCCCGATAGCTCTCGCTACCATTTTCCATCTGGGGACTCCAGGCTCCCTACAGCGCTTGTCGAAAGGTGAGCACGGGACAGGAGGCTGCACACAGGGCAGCGGATCCAGCCCTGCTGCAGGCCTCACCACACATGATCTCATTGAGAGACTTATCCAGCTCCATCCTGGAGCAGTCAGGGCTTTTTGCTCTCCGGAGCACTCTGTCTTCCCAAGATGCTTGCCGAGCAGCGGCAGTGGAGCCACACAAAGCACATCACGGGTCGGGAGGTTCAGGAGCACTCTGGGAGAGGTGAGGGTTTCTTAGGGGGTACTGCTTACTCTTCTTGGTCCAGTTTAGCTGTTTTCTTGATAGCTCCCTTTTTGAACAGAAAACTGAAGTTCTTTCTTACTAAATCTGGTTCCAGGGGCCAGGAGCACCAAGTACAGTTGGGCTTGGAGGAAAATCAGCAGCATCACTGCGCCAAGCACCCGCAGAGCCTCTGCTCCCGCACCGTGCTGCGGCCCCCGCCACCCGGCCCGTGCTCCTGCCACCAGCGCAGCAACGCTGCGTGAGTGAAACCCTTTATCACAACATTGCACTAAAAGTATTAATTTAAGTAATTACATGATTAATATTTAACCATTCAGTGATATTTTTGTCATTCATAATTCAGTTGTTTGCATTTATTAAAAATTGATTCTGTAGACACTTTTTCTGCCCAATGTCAATTCAGCGGGGAGCGTGCATTTTAGAGAACTGTCATTAAATGTGGCTCTCTTCTAATTTCTTGGGAGGAAAATTATGGGAGAAAAAAGAAAGGCCTGTCAGTGAGCCCCTCCAGCACGTGGCTATGTGCTCTGCTTGGTACCCTCCTCTGTCCCTGCTGCTCCACGCCGACACAGAGCAGGCTGACAGGGGCTCAGTTCCTCTGCTCTGTGTATGGAGGCTGCCGGCTGTGCGTGTCTGCCGGCCACTGTGGAGCTGGAGGAGGAGGCGGTAGCTGTGGGAAATGCGGCAGAGAGGAGGAAGAGGGTTGTTTAGGGCTGGGACAGACCAAGGGGACGAACCTTTGAGCACAACCTGAAACCGCTCCACAGGACATGCTACCAGTGTCCCAGGTGTGCAAGACGAGTCCCGCCACAGCTGCGGAGCAGAAAGGGCTGCTTCTCTTAAATATTTGTTCAAGGTGGGTACAATAGATACTGTTAGCTGCTTTGAGGAGAAAAAACATGCTGTGAACTGGAGCAGAAGTGCTCAAGAGATGGGGGCGTATCACGCTGCATCTGATAGGGCTACCTGGGCAGCTACACAGTTGTCACTGGTCCTGCCACAGGACAGCAGCTTCTGGGAAAGGCAAGCCAGAAGCAGGCAGGGCGGCAGGGCTGTGCGATGCGGGGCTGGTGCCAGGAGGCAGGGCTCCAGCCTGGGACTGCTCAGTGCCACCCACACCAGCACCGCCCGGGGCTGGCAGGGATCTTTATAGCTGCATTTTTCACGTTTCCCATTATTTTTACTGTAAAACCGAGTTGTGTCAGGCTCAGTCAAGGGTTTGTGCACAAGCTCCCAGCAGAGCAAAGCATAATGGAGAGAGCGCCCGTGGCTGCTTTGCCAAAGGACGCAGCCTGTCCAGGCAGTGGGCAGGGGTGGCTGCAAGAGGGACAGGGACAGCCTGGCTGAGAGCCCAAGGGATGTTTTCGGCCTTCTGCCCCGACAGTCACTAGGAGGGAGGACACTAAAACTGTGCCAGGACACATGCCGCCCCGTGCCCGGCACAGCCAGGTTGCATCTACCTGCAGAAGTTTTTCTGACCTGCCTCAGTTTAAAACTTCAGCTCCATACCACGCTTTCACAACCTGCTGCCCAACCAGTGATTTTAAGCCCTTTCTGAGTATGGGAAAATAACGCTAAGGAGAGGCACCGTCTGAAGCAGGGTCTCTGCACACAACCTGGCTGTGTTACACTGCAGAAACACCGCGTGGGCTTCGCCGTTACGGCTCTGCAACAGTTTCTATTATAATCAGAGATAACATCTTGACCACCTCAGATTGCTCCAGGTGCACTCTTGGCTCAGAACATCACACAGCCACGCGGGCCAGGCACAGGTTTCATGTCCCAGGCTTCAAGCCCGGGGAGAGCACCCACGTTTCTCCAGGGCAGCATCAGCCACCAGCACCGTGACGGCACTGCCCAGCCCCGTACACGCACCGATCAGCTCTGGACCCCTCAATGCTGATGGCACAAGCCAGCAACCACAGATACGCAAGTACAAAACTGATCTGTGGGAAACAAATGGAAACACTAAAAGCCTGTAACCCCCCAAATTTTTAACACCACCAGTGTATCTAGTAGTACAGTCCTGTCTTGGCACAGGGATGAATGAGGTAACTCCCAAGGTAACAGGCTTATCCATCTCTAATTGCTGTAACCTTGCATGTCTGCTTTCTAACGTTGGCCCTGGAATGCCATAGGAGTTTTCTGAGCCATGTGCTCACTTCGCAGTGCTTCTGAAGGATATTACACTCATTAACTATTAAGCACCTGAAGGAACTGCAGGATCTGTTACCTAGATTTAATACTTCATATTTTGCTTGAATAGATATTCAGGCTTGGACATCTATTTTTACAACAGATCAGAGCTAGTATCAACATGTATCTTTAAAAGTCAATAATACAGAAAGAACATCATCATCTACCACCCTGAATCATTCGTACAAAGTTCTGGAAGACTTTTTTTTTTTTTTTACGCTATCGTAAAAAATTAGCATGTAATAGATCTTGTAGTTAAAACAAAAGTAAGGACAATTATATTTTCAGTTCTCTGTTACCATCAATTCAAGTCCACAGAAACAACAGGTAATAGCCACTAAAATACAAATTGCCTGTTATTTTTGAAATACTGTAAAGTATCCATGGTAATAAGGTTGAGATATTGTGGGTCTTTCACTTCTGTTTGTTGCTAACTGTCTATCTCCACACTTGAGACACTTTTGCAGGTGATTATTTGATATGTAACCTTATGGAAATATATATATATAGATAGATAGATTTTGATAAATTCAATTTTTGTTAAATATGTAGATGCTATTGCCTAATATATAAATTAGCAGTTAAGACAGAAATCAGAAACACTAATCCTGGTTCAGAGGCCAGCCTCTTTTCCTGTGTTAAGGAACTCTCTTGTCAGCCGGGTCGTGCATCAGCGGGGCTGAGCATCCCATCAGGTCCTCAGGGAGGAGGAGGGAGCAGTCACGCAATTATAGGGAACAGACCATCAGCGGAGGAAATCTGGGCTCCAGTGTGCTTTCATTTCCATGCTTTTGATTTCCACCAGGTTTACAATGGTATTAACCCTAAGCCCTTCACCTCGTTGGGAGGCTGGAATTAGGCTCACCAGCACTGGCCACTCATCCCAAATTTATCAGCAGCGTATTTGTTCCCTGAGGGCCTGGTTCTGCCACTCGTCTCCCGTAGAGTAAACAGTTCATGAGTAAAGCACTGCTTAGCCATGAGTAATGGTGGCAGAATCCAGCCCTAAGTCAGGCTAATGATTTTATTTTGCCTTATTAAACTAGCGTTTGTATATTTTAGTGTGTTATTTTAACAGCTATAAAAAGACTTCACTAAACAAACATTTTCTAGTATGTTAATTGCTGTGTTACGAATTCTTTCATTCCGTTCAGCGTATAACCACATTTATAAGCTGGATAAGTAGAGACACATACAGACTGAACGGCACTCATCCTACCTACACATCATAATTCTGCCACATTCATTTCAGTCATCGGTCATGAAATGCATTTGCTGTGCTTAACAAGAAAAAATGTAACTTTCAAATACAGGTACAATTTGCATTTTTCCGTCAAACTTCCCTTGCATGCCACTGACATGGTTCCTCTGGTCCTGTTTATCTTTTGTAACAGAGAAGGTGAAAACCAGCCTCCCATTAAACGTAGCGTTTGCATTTGTTCCCTATAGCCTCCGCCAGGCATTAGTCTGTTGGTCATACCTGGGCCAGCAGGCAATGTGCTGGCTTCCCAGCACCCGAGGGCTGCCCAGCTGGGGTCAGCTATGCCAGGGCTCGGGCTGGACGAGGTCCCTGCGGCGACTGGAGCTCAGCCTGTCCTCATCGCCCCCTGAATCCTTGGCATAAAGCTCCATGGGACATGGGCAGACGCCGCTAATTCAGGTATGTGCATTGTGTTGGTACCACCAAACCAAAGCAGCAACAGCGCTGCCATCACTGGGTGAGAGGCCGGGGCTGTGGCAGGTGGTAACTGCCGAGCAGCCCAACGCAGGCAGCGCGGCTGCAATTACTGCACTTCAAGCCAGGCCAGTTCTGCCACCCCTAGTCCTAACAATGACTTGGGAGAGTGTGAAGGGCAGAGTCTGGCTGACTTGCACAATTTTAACAGAAGCAACCAAATCATATTACACTATAATACGAACCTTCAAACACAAAACTTGTTACAGGTAAGAGCGAAATATTTTTCTTTCAATGAAATATGCCAAAGTTCAGATAACTGCATAGGAGCTCATACATTGTAGATAATACTTCTATATCTGGGAATTCATTTCATTTTAAATTGTGGACTTGCATCTGAAATTAAACAAGCACGTTAGCTAAGTTAAGCATGTTAGCTTGATTTCTAGTACTCTTACTTTCTCCAGTATGAAATTCTGGTTACTTTTCCTCTTCTGTCTTCCAATTCATTCTAACTGAACTTTTAACTAAATTGTTAGTGAAGATTAGAAATATTAATAGAAGTTTTTATTACTACATAAAACCTGTGTGTATCGTACAACTGTTGCTGTTGCTCTTATTTGAACCCTGTGAGAGTTCTTGGCCTTTCACGGTTTCTTAGTAGAAAACTTACATTTATTTTAGCCATGAAAACCAATGCAGGAACAAAAGTTCTTTAATTTCAAACAAACTCCCAAACAACCATCGCAATGCTCTCTAGTTTCCCAAAGGTCCCAATCCTGCAAGAACTGCATTTCAGTTCAAACTCTGTGGGAGTTGTGGGCACTCAACAGAATTAAGTTAATACCTGAGAAGATGCACAATTCAAATAAAACATTCCTGCCTATACAAGCCTTTTCTTGCTATTCCTTTAAACATCCCTTTCCTGAAATCATGGCACTATAAAGGACAGGATGAAAAAAGGGGTGCAGCAAATGTCAGACCTCTTCCTTCTTGCCTCACTTACTGTAACTTCAAGTGGGAGCTAACCCAGTATTTTTACTAAGATTTTCAAATCTGACTAGATCTGGGCATTGCTGCCACTAACATCAACCCTGTACAACCGGGCATGCTGGGAGGTTGGCAAACACACAGATACTGGTTTTATTTTAATATAAATGGGCTAACTCCTTGCTCATTGAAGTCAACAGAGAAACTCCCACTGGATCTCAGTGAAGGCTGAAAAATTTTCAAATGTAACTCATTTACCTTCCAGGGTACAAGCCAGGCCCTCTGCGTCCTTTGCATGTGTGGATGCCATGAAAACAGCACATTTAAGTCCATAGCAGGAGCAAGGAGGGTGGACACTTAAGGTCTGCAGCACCTTTATAAAATGTAAATGGTGACAGCTAACGCACTCGCTTTGGTACCCGCTGCTCATGCAAACTGCTAGAACATGTCATCTGCTCAAACAATATCCCCGCACTTCTGAGCCCAGGGATATGAAAGCTTAGAAACTTTTTTCTGTGATTCTTTTATTTATTTCCAGACCAGCAGGAACAAGTCACCAGACATGGGCTGCCAGGGACCCTACAGCACGGCACTGCCTGAGCTAAGCACAAACTCAAATCTGCCCATGGTGCACATGCCTGCCTCCGCTGTATCAGGATGCTCTCCACTGAAACGAATGGGAACAATACCAGTGTCTGTGGGTATGGATAAATTAACTTTCTGCTTACAAGAAACTAAGGCAGTATGGCAACACTGGCAACAGTTGGTGGGCATGCCAGTTTGCTAAAATGGTAATGCTCTTCTCTTGCTGAGAATTATAATATGGAAAAAAACAGCTTATCTTACATTCATCCTCTTTGGTTTTCCTGCAGCCCATCCTTTTGTCCACTAGTGAAGCTATGCTGATTTTGCACAGTCCCAGCATGTAGCACCACTGCAATTACGCTGCTGAACACCTTGTACAACTCACACCACTGCTTGCTTTGGCACAGAGACACTGCAGGCAGTTACAGGCAGACCAAAGGACACAGCTGGCTGCAGTTCTCTACAAGTGAGAGATGGAGTTGCACCCAGTTCTCTCTATCCGCATTTTTGTTGTTACGCTTAAAATGATGACTGCATCATGCTCCTGTTTATTTTTACATTTGATTAAGCTGTACTCAACATATTTTTCCTGGCTCACTTAAAGAAACTGAGCATGTCAAGACCGATCTATTAAAAAGTATTTTTGAAGGGAAAACAACCAACAAAGCCTTATATCCACATCAAGTTAGAAGACTTGGGTAACAGTTTTTGCTGGAGAGCCTGAGCAGTTGGCAGGTGATAGGCAGAACCAGAGTGCAACTTCCAGTAGGTTTTTTTGTTACTGCAGCAAGAAAAGAGTAGGGAAAGAGAAGCAGCTGCACGCCGAGATGTCAGCTGCAAGAGCCCGGTTCTGCAGCCACGTTCCAGAAGAAAAGGGAAGCTCCTGACTTGGGGCTCCGGAGGGAGAACAGGCATGCCACAGGGAGACAGCAATTGATACACCTGCTGCACAGAGGATACTATGGGCTTAAGCTTGGGAAAAACTTGAAAGTAATAAGGAAAGCGTTAACTGTAGGATTCTGATGAGATACTGAAAGCTGAACCTGGCTTTTTTATGTGACTGAGAGAGATTCATTCTTAAATACAATGCTATGGTCATGGGTTTGATTCTGGTCCCAGTGAAGTCAAGGCCAAAACGTCCTTTGACTTAATTGAAAGCAGAAGCCAGCCCCCGCTTTAACCCTCGCATCTGCAAGCAGAATATAACTGGATGTGAACAGAAGAGGAAATGTTTGGAGCTGGTTACAAATCCATGCCTTTTTTTTTTTAACGATTAAAAATCTGTCATTGAATTTTTCTCTCATTCAACAGCACTGTTAAGTACTTCTGGCCTGAGTTCAGTTCTCGTTCCCTCCCAGACAACCCCAGCACAAGCAGAGGGCCCAGTTTCTCTCTATTGTCATCTACTGATTCCCAGGGAGTTCCGCTAGCCGAGTTTGTCCATGAAATCATATGTAAGTTCTGCAATGGCAGAATTTAGGCAGCGGTCTCCAGGAAGGCATACCACGTTCCCCAAATGCCAAAGCTGCAGCCTCTGATGCAAATCATACCGGTACAAGTTGCTGGCATAACATCGTCAACACAATATGACACCAATGTTAAAAGGAGTCTCTGGTTTTCATTGTCTGCTTTCTTAAGAGAGAGATTTGCTGCTGCAAAAGCTTCTACCAGATCTAAACGGATTACCTGCAGCACTGGTAGCATCTGCTCTCCATTAGGACAGAGGCGTAACGGGAGCCTGCCCTTTGGACTGGGATTCCTTCAGCGTTTCAGCTTTACGGTGCAAATCTCAGTTTCCAATGCTTGCCAACTGATCCTTTCTGAGTCTGACCGAGAGTAACGCTGCAAATGCTGCATAATAGCTTCCCAGCATCCACGTGCAGGATTCCTTTCAGGTATTGCTTTACGTGGTCCTCAGCAGATAAAAAAGCAGGAATTTTAGCCTTTGAACTCATACCATACTACAGTAGAGTGAAATCAACACAGTACACATGACCACTGGAATACCTCTGCTTAGCCTATTTGTCCTGGTGCCCAGCTCTGACAGGCAGGCAGTCGTCACAGTGATTGCATCAATAAGGAATGCAAGAAGTGCACACATGCTAAGCTAAAAGCCATCCTGGCTGGCAAAGCTTCAAGTGAGAGCAAATTAGGTAAAAGCAAAAAACAAATGCAAAATCTCCTAAAATGTTTACACATCGTTTCATTTTTAAGCACCAAAAGATTAAAATACATGCTAATCACAGCAAATGAGGGGAAAGAGTAAGTAATTTGGTGGTTAGAGCACGGAGATGAGAATTTATAACTCTGGAGCTTAACTCCAGCTCTGCAGCTTCTCCCAGCTACAAAGATCATGTCAGGAGAGCCACCATCCTGGTGTAACCCTGTTTGTATCAATGGAGCTATCCCAGGGATGAGAGTTGCAATACTTACCTGTTTCAGTCACCAGATTACGCATTTACTGTCAGTATGGCACAACTGAACAAGCTGACGTGCTGCAGGGACTAGGCAAATTCATTAATTTGTTATTTTCACCTAACATAGAAACTTGGCAAAATCAGTGTGGCCAGCAGCAGTTTGGGGCACAACCCGTGTTAGCTGCAGCCTGGTATGCTCCTCACCGTGTTACTATGGCGTGCTCAAGAGATCTCCCTTATGCTTTCCTATAGGAATGCTGTGTTTGCATGCCTACATGTTTCTTCTATTTAAATATACACTTTGTTCTTAAAGAATTTATTAACCCATGCATAGATTAATTCTGATTTCAGTTATACAGGTACAAATTTGGAGTAACTCCTTCAAAGCCAGGGGAGACATCTCTTTGGGAAGGCTATCTGACCACAAAAGGTACGTGCACCTACCCATAAGGGCAGGAATCTTTGTGTCCTCACTTGCCTGTTGATTTTACGTATTCAGATGTCTGTAAAAACAAGTACTGGGGATAGCCAACAGTATATAGCACCTCGCTATAGTGCTCAGGGTCTTGTAATCCCTTTCCTCACATCCTATCAGCATACATCCCTGGTGTAATTCCGCAGAGGTCAACAGGGTCACACCAGGGATTATTTTGGCCAGGCTTCTTATAAGGGCAGTTTTCTAAATGAATAGGACTGCCTTTGTTTTCCTTTAAGCTTACAGTAAAACTCTCATCAGCTTTACTGGAAGAGACGTTTGACCCAATGTGCCAATATCCAAACCACCGCCATTTACTTCAGTGAAAGTAGGAAAGGAATTAATAAGGTCCAATGTATTTTTAAATCTTAGATTTCATAAATGATCACACGCATGTAGGTCACAATATATACACAGTACGACACCTACGACAACCACCAGTGGGATCATTAAAATAATTAAGTTAGGCCTAGAGACAAATTCATTTCATAACACGTTCCTTACAAAACAGACACCCCTTGCTTCATAATCTAGGGAGTCTGTTTTATAAACTTCCTAAGTAGTTCATGAAATATCCCCCTAAGCAGACCAGGTCTACTTGCCATTGCAAGGTCTTTGTAAGTCAAAAGACAAACACCAGCAATGTGTATTCAAAGACCAAATATGAAGAGGCAACACCTCTTCTGCTCCACTGGTACGGCGGTTAGCTGTGACCTCAGGACACGATTTCCAGCTCAAAGCTACTGAATGTGCACCTTTACATAACTCTGTCCATGCAATGTGTGTGCTCAGCGCACAGCGTACAAAGAAGAAATCAATAAAGGGGATTCCCCTTTCTTTTAACTGGAAAGCTGCTACAGCTGTGAACCTGGGCACAGGTGCAATACTTCGCACCATGTTCATCAGCAGGAAAACAGCCTCCACTAGCAGCACATAAAAGGAGGAGGCAGGTTGCTTCCATAGCATCCTATGGGAGCATTTTCTCAAAACATGCTGCTAATGCTGATGCTTTTCATGTTAGCACCCTGAAAATGACTGCTGAAAAATACTTAAATTGTGCTGCTGGCACAAAAGTGCCCTGGCAGGTGAGAGGTGAGTGGTAAGCAAAAGAAGCAATGAAAAAAAATGACAAAGGACTTGACCAACTAACCTCAGAAACCACTATAAATATAGAGCGTTAAACCAAAAAAATGTTGAATTCTTGGTCTCCCTGTATGCTGGATTTTCTTTGGGAGTTTCAATAAACATGACTAATTTTCAAACCATTGTAAATGGGAAGGGTAGGCATTACTAACGGGCTAAACTCAACTCAGTGACAGTCACATTAATGATGCAAAAGAACAAAGGGAAGAGCAGAAAACGAGACATCAGCTGAGTTTTGCACTGAAGGTACTGGAGACACTGTCCAGCAGTCCTGAACCTCTCTCAGAGGCTGTAAAGGACATCCCTCTGGCTGCAGCCAGGCTGCACGGACTGCACAGAGAACACCTCCTCTCTCTTCTTCCCTTTTGACCAGCTGAGCCAAACAAGCTAATATCTAGACAGGAGTGTGCAATTTCCTCAACTTCAGGTTTTTTGAGCTGCCTGTGCCAGACTTAGCAACACAGCCATAATTTTATTTTTGTTAAGTCAGATGAGTGTGATTTGATATCTTCTCCTCTCTGTTATTAGCTTGGTCTGTCCCTTCCTAGGTGCTGTAATATCCATTGATGCCTCTACCTCCACACAACCAGGGCTGTAATACACATGTACGTATACAGAGAAATAATAATTTCAGAAAAAGTGTTCATCAGAGACTGGCTATGTAATATCTCCTTGCACATTTCATTAAATATTCCAAGTAAACATACAAATAATTCATTCATTGACAGGCCCCAGTCTCAGCACCCAATTACAGTAAGATTTGTGCTCCCGAAGGGTAAACTCTGCTTTCCTCTCCAGAGCCTGCGGGCAGTCCCCGGGCAGCAGCTGTGCTGGGCAAGGCAGCGTTTATGAAGTCCAGTAAGGAGTAAACACCTTTATCACAGCAGACAGCTCAGCTCTGTTGTGGCTCCCTACATGCCAGTTAGTTAGAGATCCTGGAGAGATGGACACAGACAGGTCTGAAGAATCAGCTTCCATTCAAATTCCTTCCCTTCCATCTCTTGCAGTCGCTGGAGTGAAGGGTTACATTACAGGGCTTGTTCTCCTTTGCCAGCAAAGCCACCTCAACCTTGGGGAACGCAGGGAAACCTGGCTTGGGTGTACTTCCACAGGCTCTGCCCGATTTCTCAAGGCAGACCCTGAATCCAAGTTTTTTTCCCTCTAGTGAAAGGTAGAGACAGAGCATCTAAAATCATATAAAACCATTGTTCCCAGCTGTAATTACATCTCTGTTTTCTTTCCACACAGA
Source organism: Aythya fuligula (assembly GCF_009819795.1). NCBI lineage: Eukaryota > Metazoa > Chordata > Aves > Anseriformes > Anatidae > Aythya > Aythya fuligula. The sequence goes on along the minus strand of NC_045570.1, from coordinate 11,344,453 downwards.
CCACATCACTCTTCCCTCTTTTGGGACAGGCGATGGATGCCCCGGTGCTCCCAGACCTGGCACTGGTGTGACTGCTCCTGTAGAGGCTCCGGCCAGCCCAGCTTCGAGGAGGGAACGGCTTCACAACTCCACCCACCGTGCTCTGCCCTGCGTGCTGCCCAGGAGCTGCCCTGGGTGGGTCCTGGCAGCAACTCCTGCCTGTCCATAACTCCCCCCCTTACCCCAGAGCTTGTTGAGCACTGCATGGACTTGGGTGACCGCAGCCCTGCAGCACCCTTACAAAACAGCAACGCTTTGCTGTGCAAATGGTTCATTTTACAGTATTCAATTCAGAGTCTGGGAATGGGAGCTCTTTTCTTGATACAGCTCCCACTCAGGTAAGCACAGCACCCACAGGCTTAGATGCAGATGGGGGGAGAGGGAGGATGGGAAGTGGAAAGGCCCTTTTAAAGAAATTTCTTCATTAAGTGTTCTGCTGGTCAAAATTCCCTTGGAAATCAAAGATTTGCCCCATCAACAGCCAAGTAAGAAAAACTCCCAAGATTTATCTCTAAATTGCAGGTGGATGAAATTAAACAGAAAACGATGTTAATCTCCATGAAAATTCCTACAGTAACTCAGAAAAGGCTCTACGCATAACCCAAACCTCTGCATTTCTGCTCCTTCCCTTGCTCCCTTCTGCAGCACACCCCTGAGCGCCTCGCAGAGCAGCGGAGCCGGGGGAGCCCCTGCCAGGCTCGCCCCTCCACAACACCGGCGTGCCCGCGCCCAGGCTCCGGAGCCCTGAGCATCTGTAGCACGCAGGAAGAACACTTGCTCCTACCTCTTCAGGTGTTTTCCTTTAAAGTCTGTGTACGCTTTAAGTTCACAATATCCATTAAAATTAATGAGCTTTGCGCTGCAGCTCACATGCAGCTGCGTTTTGTAGAGCTTTGCCTGAATGTAGGCTGCGGGCACCGACTCAGAGACTCTTTGCCTTTTGGGTAATTCACAGCGCTTCTTAACGTGGTTCTGCCGGAGCCTGCTGTCACCCCACAAGGGACCGACCTCCATGGGAAGAGCGGTGCTTAGCAAGGGTACAGTATGCCCATGTCCTTTGTGGCACTGAGCAGGTCTACAGGGAGTGAGTTACTGAAGAAGGGCCGCATGCCACGCACGTGTATGTACCAGGGGTGTGAGCTGTGGTCAGCATGGTATGGAATTGGCACTGAGGGCTTTTGGAAACACCTAAGTTAGCATCGATGCTAACAATGATACAGGGTGAAGGAGAGTGTGCTGGCCCAGGAGGGCTGGCGTCAGTTCTGCTCCACCTGCGACCCCGCTCTCACGTGTGCTGTAGTTTAGAGGCCACAGTCAAGCTCTAGCTATGAACAAGTCTGGTCTTACCTTCCTGTCCAAGGTACAGGGCTCATTTAAGAACTGATTTACACCCACCTGCCAGTATGTGGTGACAGAATTTGCTAATTGGCATTGTTTTCTTGTAATAATATCAAGAATCCACACGTGATGGAAAATTAGAAAATTAGTTGTGGTAACGGGGGCACTGGACTGATCCTATATGAGCAAAAAATGTGAGATGCTCTTATGTATGCTAAGTCTGGAGAAGTACATACCCTGAACACATTTGAATTAAGAATTTCCCTGCTCCCTCTGGAGAGGAGCAGAACCTAGTAGGGAGTCCTTAGCATAAAGGACAAAGTGGAAAATCTGTCTTACAGATCTCAGTAACAGAGGTGTTTGAGCTTATAAAGCCACTGTCTCTGGCTGTAGGGCGTCAGCAGTCCTGGTCTGGCAGGGAGGAACGCATTTCCCTGGAAGTCAGGCCAGCCTGGTGTGGCTGCAGAGAACGAGGGAGAAGGAAAAGATCTGAGGTGTTAGTGCTGAGTTCCCCCAGCCAAAAAGATGGAGGTGTTGGAGAAAAAGGTAGGGGGATTTAAAAAAAGCAGACATTTACAGTCTACACTCGGAAGGAAGAGCTAGGTAGGAAAGGTTGCCCAAGTGTGGGTTTATACAAAAATGAGTTTGCTTTGACAAGAAAAAGTCAGAGAAGACACATGCTTTAGGGGATTCCCTGGTAAATCCCCCAAAATGTTCACGGGTTCAAAATGAGGTAGGGATATGCCTGAAAAACTCTACCATGCCTCTTAATAGCTATGGTCATGTCACTGGTTTCTGAAACAGTTAATAAATAAATAAATAAATAAAGCCTCTGCTGGTTTTCTTTGGAGGACTCCAGAGAAGTGGGTGATGAAGCCAGGGTGCCCCAAGAGCTGTGGTCAGGGCGTGTACTGTTAGCACTGCCTGCCTGCTTTGGGCCACTGAGACAAGAAGTTCTCTCCTACAGAGGCAGGAAAACGGCCAGAAGTACCAAGGAAAGATGGGTGCTGTAGGTTAGCCAGGCAAAGAAGGGCCAAGAGCAGGCAGGTCCCGACCACATTGTGCTGCCCACCACTAGTGGGGAGGCTCCCACCAGGAAGCCCCTGCTTCAATTCCAGTTATCCCTGCTTGCCTCTGTCACGTGGCTAACGCTGCTGGAAGTGTGACCTTTTACAACTATGTTTTGAAGAAAAGAACATGCTTATCTTTAATAGAGGCTTATACAACAAATACTAATTAGCCAAGAATGTAAAGTAAATATATTTACCTTTTATAGCTGAACAACTTACAAAGAGCTCACAGCAATTCTCTGAGATAAACGTTATGCAGGGTGGTAAAAAGGACAAGCTTCTAATGAAAAAGATCTTGTTCTGCTTTCTCACAGAAATTCAAAATTGTATCAAAATTGTCAGTGAAATGGCAAAGCGTAGGCTTGCTGTGGTATAAGGGGATTTGGAACTTTTAATTCTTTTCCACTTAAAGTCAATGAGAAGTGTGTCACTGAACTCAGTGGGAGTAAGGCTGGATCATCTGGCAGCATCTTTGGGTACTCCTCTCTGCACATTAAGAGCTTGGACTTTTTTTTGTGTGTGTGTGTTTTTTTTTTTTTAAGGAACTGAGTCTCACTCCCTTGGATAAACACAATTTGCAACTCACTTTATAAATGTGCTAGAGCCTTTGCAGCCTTTACGGTCTGTCACATAAATCCATATTCAAGTGTCAATGTGTGAAGGGGCTGCTTTAGAGGTCCTGTGGGTGAAAACATGAATGGAATTTCTAGAGGAAATGCTCTCAAAGATGAGTAATTTGTCTGCTTAGCTAGTTACTTTAGAAATAAGATACTGATGGTATGAGTATTCAACGGTGTTTTTTCTTTGCACACCTGTAGCTCACAACTACCAGAGTTGGCAGTTTTGATGGGAGAACTTCCTGAAAACAAACTATGGAAGTAAACCTCAAGTCCAGGTAAGAAAATGTCAACTTCCCTGTATCCCCCAAAAGCTTGTTAACTTTAATGGCATTTTCAGGTGTACAAGGATAGCAGCCACGACTAGCTGTAGGAAGAAGGATTAATGGTATGCTTCCGAGATCATTTTCGTGACTACCATCATTATGCTGTCACTGATCACAATTTCTTTTGTGTTTCTTGTTTTCCTTGCCTTTCACCCTCTCAAAGGCCAACTTGCTTATTTATATGGTGTTTCATTCAAAAAGCTGGCTGTAATGAGTAAGGTGAGCATGACCAGTTTAGAAACCATCTTTGACAGCGGCTGTTTAACCCTCTTTCTTTGTCACACCAGTTGTGTGCTGCTCGAGTGTTCTCTTCTTTAGAGATTTTATGTAGCCCCATAAAAATTTACGGGAAAGAGGGCGTCTACCACCTTTAATGCCTAATCTGGCACCCTTTACTTATGCAAATTTAATCAGTGGACAAATTCTCTTCTCCCAGCAGCTGCACTAGCACAAACAACATCAAAGACTTTGTCAAAGTTGCTCCAAAACAACTCTGGGATCACTGAAATGCAAAATTTGGCCTCCAACTTCACATCACCAGCTAATTCCTCACGTGAGTAAGACTCCCAGAATCAGGTCCTTTGTTTCCATGAATTAGAGCCAACCACATAACTTGGGAACAGTCAAGCAAAGCAAGCGAGTGGGCTGAGCACAGTCAATCCTAACAAATTACAATAAGAAATGTATCACGCTGCCTGCTGTCAGGTGTAATTTATGTCATACCAGAGGGGTGACTGGAGAGCAGGTATAGGCAGGAACTGGTCATACCTATACTTGCTCCTGCTGGGCCTGATCTGGCAAGCTGCTGAGAGCTCTTCCCTCCCTCTAAAGTCAACGTGAACTGAGCTTATTCAGGACCTAACAGGATTGGGCCTCCTTTAAATACTACTGAAGGATAAACATGATTTAATGATTATTTTTCTATTTCCCTTTAGCATGTGACATCTGTGTATACATACCCTGATTTTATTTATACGTGTGCTCATGATCTGTATGTGTCCTTAAACATACATGCATTTTATATATTGCAAGCTAAAAACCTGTTTGGGATTTCAGAGCACAGAGAAAGAAATAGAGATTGTAACACAAACAAGCAGGAAGATTATTCCCACAGCTTTCACTTTTAGTGAGTGCAAATTGTATTTTATGTGACATGAACTAAGATTTAGCAAAGCATTTCAGCATATGCTTACATCTTTTGCTGAAACAGAAGCTACAGATTTGTTTAATTTCTTAGATCTGAAGTTTACAAGCTCGTGCTCAAACCAAGAGTTTAATACGCTGTCCAAAATAATCCAGGAAGCTCTGCATGTGGATGAGTATGGCCATGCCTCTGTATGTGGCCATGCATGTCGTCTGTGAGCATAAGCTAACAGTGCTCTGGCATTACTTCCAGATGTCTCACCCAGAACAGCTATCTCCTTCCTCCTGCATCTGCTAGAGACCCGGTTGCCTCTCTCATCCCGACCACTGCAAAGACAGCCTGCACCTCACGGAAGCAGCACACCAGGGCAGTGGGGCGCCATCAGGAGCTCCCAACATCCCCACTGAGACAGCTGCAACTTTTGCTCTGCTCCAACTGGGAATGAGAGCAGCCAGGCTCACAGGGCGGTAACCAACCAAGTCTATCATGCACTGCTGCAGAAAGCCAAATGAAGCAGGAAAAAACAAAAGTAAGGTTTGCTTCTAAACTTCAATTGTACCCTCTGCCCATAACATATGTAGCAATACATCCTGTTGGTGCTGTCGAGGGTTTATCTTTTGCTATAGAAATCTATCTGGTTAGTAGTTAATCCTTCTGATTCACAGGTCTAGTACTGTAAACTCTTGCTCCAGTAAGAACTGAAGTTTGAGCAGGTAAAAAAGCATTCAAGCCTTATGAGATAACACTGCAATACAGACATCATACAGTACACAACAAAACATCTGGCAGCACATGATCTGGTCACAGTTTTGTACTTTTAGCTTAAATAAAAGCACAAAACCTGAGGGAATACACTTACGGAATTTAGCAAAAAGGGAAGAAAAAAAGGTTTGAAACCAGTACCCTGTTCTCTCTGAATAAAATCTATGAATTTATGTATATTTTCCTAAAACTTACATAAATGAAGTTTTTATTAAGCAAGTCTGATATGGGCATATTTTAAAAATAGTGTCAGCAGTGATATTTTAAACTGAAGAAACAGATGTGCTGTTCCATCACAACTGCTGAATCTTCTCTGTATTTTTTATACTATGAAGCCTTTGTCTGCTTCTCTGTTATAAATCTCTCCCCACTGAACAGATTTCTTCTCTGTGATCAAAGAACTACCACACAAACATCATTAAACGGAATCTGTCCTGAAAAATTATATTGTTTTGGCCTAACCATAAAATATAGGTATTTTAATAATTGTTTTTTTTCCATAGACAATGTTAGCAGCTATGTCTCCTTGGCATGAGATCACAGCTGTGTGCTTTATGACATCAGAGATTTTCAAGGTGTCTCCATAAATGTCATTTATTGCTTGGGAACCTGCCAAATCTGTGCCAAAAAGAAACCTTAGTTCTTTTAAAGGAGAAATCTTCAAATACATTTATACCTTTATATGGGTTGTCTATAGCAAAAAATAAAATAATCTGTCCCTTTGTGAAAACACTGGCCATGAAGGTAGCAAAACCTCCAACATCTAAATCTGCTGTCCTGAGCTCTGGTTTTCTTTTAAGTCCATAGTGCCTGCTTTAAGCAGTCTGACAGGCACCCTGATACTTCACAGCTACCTACAGCTTCTGATGGTCGCATACAAGGCTCTTAGCCTTCCGAAGAATGAACAGCCTGAATGACAAAAAGCTGAATCTCTTTATTGATCGTAACTGTAAATCAAAATCAAGTGTGTCTTAATACACTATTCCAATTAAAATGTTTCAACCCTGCAGTGATCCCTTCCATATTACCACTGCAGGCCTGATGCTGCCCAGCATGCCCCATCTGCCATAGTGCCCAGTACCCCACAGGACTGGGACCTGGGCAAGTATTAATGAGACTGTCTCGTAAATACCAATATTTTCATGCCACCACTGTTCATAATTTGACATATCTGGAGTCCCCCCTGCAATATTGGCCAGAACCGAATCCCTCTTGCCAGGCACACCATTAACACGTTCAGTACTAATCAGCTGCCCTTAACCACACAAACTCCATCTAATCTGTGGCTACAAGCACACAGAGCAGGTACACTGGCCACTGCCCACGGGACGTACCTGCTGCCACAGAGGCACCAAGCTATGCCTGAGTTTAGGATTTCTGCTGGCCGACAGAAGCATCCATCAGTCCCTGTGTAACCGAGCTGTTCTGTTCTCCCAAAAGAAGGAAAATAAAAAGGATTTTTTTCTACATCTGAAAGAACGAAGTCACTGGGTATAATTGGAAATAATCCAGGACAGGCACACCAACAGGTGCTTCACACGTAGCGCTACAGTGCTGAAGACGTTGAAAGAGAAAATGAATAGGCTCTCTAAATAATACATAAATTGTACAGGCGTTTTTTTCTATACAACCCCAGTGAAGTTAATGTATAAATCGGAAACTGAATTATTCATAAGTGGTGAATATATAATAAATCGTATTTCACACTGCAATGTTCCACACAGGTACATGCGTATTTCCATGCGATGAACAGAAAGAGGCAGAGAGCCTGAAAGCACAGAGGTCTTACCTGGAGTCCGGGTACTTCGTCAGGGTAGCCAGGCTGCTGGTGTACATGTGTCCTCCTACATCGATGTGCACAGGAGCGTTCGACTTGGTGAGTTGAGCGGGGAGAGGAATTCCTTGAGCAGCCAGAGGAGAAACTGGGGACCGTGTTAGAGACAGACGGGACATGCTTCTTCCCTCCTGGAAACGGAGGACAAAAAAGAACAGTTTCTCTTAAATGTAGCAGTGTTTTGCCTTTATTTCCAGTGTGATCACAGATCTAATCAGATCATTTTTGCATCTGCCTGATCACATATTCAGCTAACAAATTATTGCCACCACTGTAATTAAGTGTATTTGCATCATTTTCTTCAAAGTACCAGAGGGGAAGAGAAAGATGCTTATTAGCAATAAGAAATCAAGAAAAAAATTTTTCAAGGTGTCAGCCTCAAGGGGCATAAAACAAACTGCAAAATTCTAATTAAAGGTCGCAGGCTTATGTGTTAGATGTGAAATATCCCCTGACAAACGAATAACCAATTTGTGAATTGGGATTCAGGGGTTTTTGCAAGTTTGTCTCAGTAACGAGACACCTCTAAATTAGTGACTTCCTCAGTACCTAAGGCATTTAGTTTATACATGTAGTAAATTTCACATCAAACTAAGATCAATTTTGTGTTTTATTTTCAATAATTGCAAAATAAATGGATAATTTTTAGTTAAGCCTTAATATTAGATATAAAGAACTAATAAGCTTTCAAACTGAATGCAATTAATACCCAGAAGCAGTGAAAACAGAAAGATACATAAACTGACCTGTGTTTTCATGACAAGAACCGTTAGAAATTGCTACACAGCCTGGCACATGAAATTACAAATTCAACAACCCACCTAATGCTTACTGCACTAAAAACATTTGAAAACGAGTGAAATTACTGAATCGAGTCCAAAATCTTCAGCTGATGTACTAAGCAAAAAATACTTAAATGTTTTACACATGAAAAGGACTACCAAAGCAAAAGAAAATTCCTCAGTTCTCTTCAGGAGGAAAAGCACAGCTTATTCTGCATTAAACGTGTGTCTTAAAGCTAATTTCAGTTAAATCAGTATAGATAGCATACATGCCAAAGAGCAAAAAACCTTCTGTAAAAGTTCATGAAAATGTCCATCCATTCTCCCCCTTATGGGTAAAGCAACATATGTAAAGCATTATGGCCGAAGACATTTCTGAATATAATCTAATTTTCTTGGTATTTTGTTTTGCAAGCATGCTACCAAACATCCAGACTCTTCCTTACATCTGACAAGCACTTTACATACAGAATTACAAAGTGAATTCCCGTTTCTCCCACGTTACTTTGACAATGTTTCTTAAAAATCTGAAGGTGGTCTCGCCTTTCTCTTAGCAGTAAGTATTTTGCACAAGGTGCCTGGCTACGCCACTCAACGAGCATACAATTAGCAACATTCTTCATAAAGCAAAAATAAAAATCTGAGCTATACAGAAAGGAACTGAAAAATCCTAACACATCTGGACAGCTTCATAAAGTCATCACAACATCTCCATTTACTGCATTTCATCTAGTTTAGCTCCTAAGGATTTCCTGCATCTACAGCGCAGCAATACATCACCCCATTGTGAATCCACATCCTTTTCTCTTCGGAGGCAGAATGGACATCTGCACTGAACACGAAGCAAATACCAACTCTGTCCTAGGACTTGTGTGTCAGTCGATGTGAAATTGGGCATTAACATTTTTACTACAGCACCACCTTCAAGGAAAGTGATTGAATCCTTTCATGACTGAAGATGTTGCTTGCTCGTTTCCCACAAGAGCCTGTTGTGGGCAAGCTGTACTAAATGCATCGTACAGCATACATAGGAGAACTAACTTTTAAAAACAACTTAGTATGCAAGTACCTGCAGTATTTTAGCGATGTGTTTACTAATCTGTGGGTGCCTCAGCTGTCTGCCAACACAAAGACTTTTTTTTCCTCTTACCAAAGAGCACTGCAAACTCATGTTCATTCTCTGCTCCTTCACTTAAATGAAAGGGTCAGGAGACACAGGCTGAATGTCAACCCTGTCTTTGTTCAGACCCTAACTATTATCACTAATGATAAAGGTACAGACCTCGCGCGGTACAGAGCTGCCTTAGAAAGACATCTCACGCAGTTTCACAAAAGAAGTGCCTAATTAGGACTCATCTGCACCCCTTGTTACAATTTCCAAATGAAATCAAAGGGCTTCCAGTCCTCTGTAAACGAGTCTTGTATTTAACCGTTTGTCTTGAAATACAGACTTCAGTTTTAAAATATGCAGAGATAGCTAAAGATCAAGTGATCTGAATCTATTTGTGCATATTTAAACACTGCTGCTATCTTAGGATTTTGTTTAATGTTAGTATACCAGTAAATTCCTTGATCTGTAAAGAGTCTGAGATTCTCAGTGAGGCCATACTCACACAGTAGATATTTAATTTATACTATTCACTGGAGGGACCTTTTGAACAATCCTCTGCTTTTGGCATCTCTCAGCTAGAGCATGTGTTGAAAAAACACTTAATTATAGAAAATCACTGGAAAGCTAAAATAGTTCTCAAACTTTTATGGCTTTTCATACTTACTGAGGATGCTACTGGCTTTTGGGGGGAGGGGAGGAGAAGGGGAATTAAAAGATGGGCTTTTCCCCTGCTTGGAGAGCATTGGCATTAAAAAAGGAGCCCGCCGTGTTTATTAAAGTTGCGGAGTTCAGTCATTTTGTAGGAGCAAATTATCAAGGGCCATAATTGTTGAATACTGCGTTAAGGACATTGAAAAGACTCATAGTGCTCCAACAAAATAAACATCCCGTATTTCTTAAGGTACCATAACCCTACTAATGACTCCTTCCTCTTCTTAATGTAAAACGCAGATAAAATTCATCACACCGAGTAATGCACTTATTTTATGCACAAAGCGAAATCCTAAATGTATTTATCCAGTGAAAGTCTTTATGCACATATTTTCTAATACTGATGTGAAAATTAAAACCTTAAGGGTAAATATTGCAGAAACACTAACAAACTTCATTTATTAAACCATGTAAAATAATCCCTGCTCTTTAGTTGCCTACAACAGGATACAGCATCCCAACTAGTGGCACAGGCAATAACCCTGCTCTAATAAGTAACACAGGAACCTGCTGAAGGCAAAATCAATAGAGCCTGATTCCCAAATTATCTGAATATTTAGTTTTTCAAACATTACACACCAAGATCTTTCAGAGCCAGCTTATCTTTTTCTGCCTTTCTAAGCTAACTGCATAAGTACTGCTTGTAAAAACTATTTGCCCATGCAAAGTGAAATAATCACAATGCCATGCTCATTTACACACAAAATGATTTTGTGTCCCATTGTGCTCACAGTTGTTCAGCTCTCTAGGGGTGATTAAACTAGCTATGCTGCTACAGCTTGAGATGATTTCACTGAATCGTTTCTCCATGAAGTTGCTTCTTTGCTAAGCTGTTATTTTAACCATAAAAGGTAAACAGAAGGCAGTTGTAAGAGCTCCATTCAGCTCCGTGCCCAGGGCTATAACCCTAGGGCAGAGAATGCTGAAAGACTGCAGAATTTTCCAGGGTGTTGCCTTTCTTGCTCTAAAGCCTTCAGGAATACTGTTCATTTAATACACACTCTAGATGATACATTTCAGATCCTACTAAAAGAAAGACTTCAAAAGTGTAAGAACTTTTGGGCGGATGAAGCTTTCCCACCTCTGCACATAGCTCGGGGCCATGGTAACCAATACTGCTGTTGATGTTGGGAAAATACAGTAGAAATAAACTGCAGAGAGCAGAGCAGACAGATAGGGACAAGGGAGGTGAAAGGTTGCAGGAGAGAAGCAAGCAGCAGTCTGGAAGGGATAACAAGAAAAAAGGGGAAGGAATGAAAAAGGAGGCAGCTCCGAAGGAGGGACAAAGTTAAATCAAGGAGCAGGCACTTAAAAGACTACAGATGGGAAGCAAGGCTAATTAAGGATGTAAAGGCGCTTTGTTGCTAAAGTTTATTGTTGCCAGGATAAAAATTAATTGAAACTAATGCTGTTATTCACTCGGGCAGTTTAATTCCTTCGTGCGCGTTCGCGACGCCAGCCGAGGGCTGCAGGTTGAAGGCGCTGCCGCAGCCGGCTGGCTCCCCCCGGCCGCCGGAGATGGGGGGGCCCCGGGACCGAGGCGGGGAGCAGGGGGCAGGGGGGCCTCTCCCCGCCCTCCCCGCAGCCCCGACCTCGCCGGGGCAGAGCCCGAGGCCGCCCCGGGGCTGCGGGAGCGGGCGCGGAGGCCCCGGGAGCGGGTGCGGAGCCGGGGCCCGGCTCCGGCGGAGGGGCCGGGGCGCAGAGCGGGCGATTACCTTTGTCTCCATAAACACGCACGGCGACCGCTCGGGTCTGCCTCCAGAGCCCCTCGGAGACAATTGTTTACGGCGAGGAGCGAGCCTAAAGACAAAGAAGGGATGGGGTTACTGGCCGCCTCCGCCCGCCGGGGCTCGGCGATTCAAAGTCCGCAAACATTCGCGCACACACCTCCGCGCCGGCACCGTGACACAGCGGGTCGTGCCCAAAACTTTTCCGGGGGGGGCAGAGGAGAGGGGGGGCTCCCTCTGGAGGTCTCCTCACCGAAAGGAAATAAAAAAAGGGGAGAAGAAGACGAGGCTTTCCGCTGTCCCCCCTGCCTCCTCACCCCCCGGCCCCGCGGAGACCTGCGGCCAGCACCGCGCCCGCCCGCGGGACTTGCGCCTGTGCCTGCCGCGGGCACCCCATGCCCGAAGGGGAAATTCCCCCCCCCCGAAAAAAAAAAATAAAAAAAGCACAACATGGCGTCCTTTACTTATTCCCACATAACAAGAAAGGAGATGTCTTAGATGAACGCGAGGAAAAAAAAAAAAAAAAAAAAAAAAAACACAAATCCCCGCTCCTGTGCAAGCCCTGCGCAGCCAATGGTGGCGAGCATTAGCCCGGCTAACGCATTCATTTCGCAGAAGTGTGCCACATCGCATGCAGCAGCCCCGATGCAAACTATAGCCTAGAGTGGTTTGAAGTCTACCCCAGCCCGAGCCTTCCACTCTCACTGGCGCCAGAGTTTCATTCACAGCCCGCCCGCGGCTCCCAGGCGCAGCGCTCCCCATTGTCGCCCGCCTTCCCTTTGTGCCCGGCCGCCGCCCCCGCGCAAGCCCCGCGCAAACCCCGCGCAGCGCTGCCCCCCCCCCCCCTCCCCTCGTACCGTGCGAGGGCGCGGAGCGAACCGCGCCGCCTCCACCGCCGCGCCGGGGCCGGGCCGGCTTCAGAGCCGCGGCCGGGGGGGCGGCAGCGCGGGCAGCCCGGGCCGCGGGGCTCCGCCGGCGGTGCCCATGTCGGAGCGGAGCAAAACAAAACATACACGCACGGACACACGGCCACGCAGCGCTAGCGAAGCGGGGAGGCTCGCGAACGGCTCCTGTAGCTTTAAAAAAAAAAAAAAAAAAAAAAAAAGGAAAAAAAAAAAAAACCGCCCCTCCGCTCGCTGCTCCTCGGGAGCCGAGTTAGTTGGGAGAAGAGGCAGTTTCCCAAAAAAAAAAAAAAAAAAAAAAAAAAAAAAAAAAAAAAAAAGAGGGGGGGGAGAGAGAGGAGGAGAGGCGCGGTGCAGCGCGATGCGCAGCGCAGGAACGCACGGCGCGCCCCGGCCCGGCCCGGGCACCGCGGGAGCGGCCGCCGCGTTGCTTACCTTGAGCGGAGATCTGCGAGCCCCCCCTCGGCTTTTTGGGCTCGCTGGGGTTTGTGTGTGGCTGGGTTTAGGTTGGCTTTTTCTTTTTTTTTTTTTCTCTCTTTTTTTTTTTTTTTTTTTTTTTTTTATTACTGTCTTTGCCGCTCGGATCCTGCTGTGATTATTGTGATTTTTAAAGCTGCTCTCTCCTCGCTCGCTCTCCCCCTCTCTGTTTTTTTTTTTTTTTTTTTTTTTTACCTTGGTTCTTTCTATTTATTTTGTCTGTGCGCGGATGTGTGTGTGTGTGCGAGGGGGGGAAAAAGCCTTTAAATGAAACTGCCGAGGCTGTTATGAGAAGAAAGGCAATAATCCCGTCTCTAAATAACAGAGGGAAGGGAGAAGAGGAGGAAAAAAAGCGAATTCTTGCTCAGGGCTTTGCAAACGCCTGCAGGGCAGAGGATTAGGCTACAATTAGCTCAGCCCTTTGCTCTCGCCCTAGCTAATTTTGCGATGAAAATTGGATATTTTCCCCTCCTTTTGGTGAAGGTCCCCACATTTATTCCCCCCCGACCCCCCCAATAAAATCAAACACAACCCCTTGACAACGGAATGGGGCCGGGAAGGCGGCGGGCGCCCCAACCCGAGCCCCCCGGCGCCGCCGCCGCCCGCGGAGCCCCTCGGGGCTTGGAGGGGGGAAGGGGGGGGCGCGGAGCTCCGCGCAAATCCCGCGCAGCCGGCCCGGCGCTGCCCGGGGATAACGGTCCGGGGCCGGGGAGGCTCGGGCTCGGGCCGCCGTCACGTCCTTCAGCAGACTTACTGGAGAGAAGAAGGAGGAAAAAAAAAGGGGGGGCGAAAGGGGGGGAAAAAGCTGATTTTAATCATTGTCATTTGGTCTGATGTAATATTTCCCCAGGCGTTTTCGACTAGGCATAAATTTTCGGCTCCCAAATAAGTAACGCAGGGCACGTTTCTCACATCTCTCGGCTCCTCGGTTACAATTAGGGTAGCACCCACTCTGCACTTGTTGATAAACTAGATCAAGTTCAAAAATAAATAATAAAAAATAAAATATATCAAAAAAAATACGGCGGGCCCCCAGCCCCCAGCGCCGCCGGGGCGCAGACAGGGGGTCCGGGCGGCGGGGGGGCCGCAATTATTGCCAGCCCTCGCTCCCCCCCGCCTGCCTCCCCCTCCCTTTCACCCTTTGCTAATGTCTCGCATTGTAAACGCCAAATTTCCTGTAGGCCATTAAAACCAAATGACGTCTATCGACATGCATTGTGCTATTGCGGAGCGCCCTGGCAGCCCGCCCCCGGCCAAAAGCGCCATTTCAATTAGAGCGCACGGCGCGATGGCGCGGGGCTCCGCGGGCGGCTCCGCGGGCGCGCAGCGCGCCCGGAGGGGACGGGAGCGGGCAAGCGACACCCCCCCCCTTCCTAAAAAATATATATATATATATTATATACGTTATGTTTTTTAAAGCAGAGCCCACCCGCCTTCAACTTTCAGCTCCGGCCGTGTCCGCGCCTTTCCGCGAGTCCCCGCGGGGCTGCGCTCTGCTAAGGCGGAGAAACGGGGGGTGCGGGGAGCTCCGCCGGGCTGCACCGCGGCCGCGGAAGGGGCGTCCCGTTGGCGGCGGGGCTGCAGCGCCTTCTAGCCGCCGAGCGCGGCCGCGCAGGGAGTTACGCAACGCTGCGCGGGGCCGCCCGGCTCGGGGCGGGGGCTGCGCGCCCCTCCGCGCACCCCCCGCGGGGCCCGGGGCCGCCCCGCCGCGGGGAAGGCAGGCGGGACCCCGCCGCGGGGAGCGGGGCTAAAGTTACCTTCCGTGGCAGGAATAAACAGAAAGTTTGCTCCTAAGGGTAGCTTGCCTTTTTTTTTTTTTTTTTTTTTTTCTCGAGTACAAACTACAGGAGAAGAGGGAAATTTTCTCATTAAAGTTACATCCCTGCAGTTAGTTCAATTACTTGATATATGCAGAAGATGTTGTAAATTTAAAGATTTAAATAGCTTACAAAGATGCCGGAGGCTCCATCAGTTAATTTCCTTAATTTATGGATTTTTAGCTGAGCTTCTGAAATGAAAAGGAGAATGAGAACTAGGTCAGCAGAGAGATTTGCATCCAGAACAGACTAAAATTTGTTTTCCTTGACCATCCCACCGGCCCAGGTGTGATCCTTCGCCGGGGTCACCGTCCCACCTCTGACCTGTGGGCTGTGACTCTCTGCAAGCGAGCGGCACAGGAGGCTGGATTTTATCCCGCAGTGACCTCCGAGCAGAAGCGTGCCCCCAGACAGCTGCCTCACCTCCTCACCCGACCAGGCTGCAGCCTGAGTGGCCTCATCTCCCATATTTCCACTCAACAAGTGGAGGACGGGGAGGACGAGATCCACTGAGGCTCGGTGACCTGGCACACAGCCCCAGCTGTGCTCAGTGTTTCTGTAGGGGCGCAGGCAACTCTTTGGGAGGACTTGGCTACTACGTTCTGCTGTGAACTACTGACTGCTAAATAAATAAATAGGAGAATCTTGAGCAGCAAGCAGAGCATCGTAGAAATAGGATGCTTCTGCACTGAGGCAAAGCAAGGAGGAAAGAGAAGACCTAAAAATATTGCACTGAGAAAAAGTAGAAATTGTTTCCTGACTCATCCCAGCACATCTGCGACAGGTACCATTTAATTGTGCCGCATGGTAATGGGATGCGTGGCTAATAAAGATTTGTTGTGTTTGCTTGCAGACCAAAGTGAAGACTTAGGAGCACTTGGGATGAAAGAGGCACGTGCGTGGTACGTAGCTTGTGCAGGATTGTTTTTACAGTATCTAGAAAAGAACAATGTACTTGGGAGCTTTGATTTTTTTCTTGCCTAGCTTAATGCCAAGGATAATAAAAGTGCGCATTATAGCTCTATATGCACTCACTCTTTTCTTTCTTCTCACTCAAGTGTGCGAATGCCTTTCTGTTGTTGTATTTCAATATGTATGAATATATACATATGAATTAATACTTAAAAGATTGATACAAACTAAACAGTTTTAGGAAGCAACATTGCAATATGATTAGTATTGGTGTTCGTGATTTAACATTTCTTTTCCCACTAGATGAAGTTTCTAAGATTTGCAAGGTACATGTCAAGGACGGGTATATAAATGGATTTTTATTTATTCACAACTCCAAGACTAATTGCTTCTCTTTGCCTGAAGGCCAAGAGATTGGTTTTAATATGACACTTCAAAAGTATTCATAGAACTACAGAGATACTAAGTGTCATTGTTTAAGAGAGAAATCTCGCTATGCTACTTGTGACCCTGAAAATAAAATCTTCCACTTCATTTTGAATCCTAATGTTGTTTTCCAGAGTTTCACTTGGAGCTCAACTATTAAGAAGTGTACAAAGGAAAATATTAACTAGTGTGTAGCGAAAAAAAGAAGAAATACTGTTAGAAGTGAACATACATAACTTATTTTCTCAACAACTCTATTATCCTCCTTATAAAGCAGTACAAAATTTATAACAGAAGATTCCTGAGCATGATTGTATGATATTATAACGAACAGTGCTAAGTTATAACTCATCATGGTGTTTTAAAACTTCTTGGCTAAATGCCCAGCATGTGTTTATTAAGATACTAAATACTTCAAAATAAATACTTTGGATTTTTTTCTTATCAGCAGTTGTTTGTATTCTGTGTAAATGCTTAAAAACTGAATTGGGCAGAACCACTCCATAATGTGTGGTTGTTGTTCTTTTTTTATCTAATTATTACGGAGCTCATTTCAACTTTTTTAATGAACAGATCAAAAATTTCCTGACAGTCTTAAGACACTGTGAAATAGAAGTCCAAAAAGAACCCCATGTCATTTTTCTCCGTTTTTTGGTGTTTTCCAAAACTATTGCCTTGTGTATTTTTTATTGAACAGAAGATGACAGGATCACAAAAAGATACAAATTTCAAGGAATAGAAATTTCCTAGATTTCAAAAAAATGTTACAAATGCATTTCTAATTACATACAAAGTAAAGATCAGGTTTAATTCTATTGTCTGTGTGAAAGAAGGTACTGTGAACTGAAAAATAACATCAATCTCTTCTACACCATGATGTACGAATTAGCGTAACGACTTCCAGTCTGTACTGCTCTTCAAGGGCCTGTATGAATTTATTTTGGTAGACCTCATTTTTTCTTAGTGCTTTTTCTTTTCCGTGTGTGTCATAACTTGAGGTTTGAGCCTGACTTCAGGACTTCTCTTGTTACATATCTGAACCGGAGGTTGATCCTGGCTTCCCGGTGGTGAGGGTGATGTTCCCACTAACTGCAAAAACTGAAGGAAGAAATCCCCAGACTGCCTGATCCTCTCTGAAACACCTCACGCCCCAGTGGGCATTTCATATAAGAAAGTCTATCGTCTAATGGAATGTTTAAAGCAGGTTTAATTAGTTTTTTGTTCCATTAAAAAAAAGGAATCTACATCTATATGTAGACTAATATTCTTCCCAATCACAGTTAAGGCACAGCTGTATTCTAGATGGAGTTTTATTTGGGGGGCAAAGATTTGAGTAAGACATAGGTGCCTCAGAAGTAGTTGCTGGACACTCCAGTGTGCCTTCAGTCAGCAAAGCCTATGTGATTTTTTTGCCTTCAGTGAGGATTCATGGATGTGACTGCCTTTAGTCTGGTTTCCTGGAGGGAGAAGACTGACCGCAGAAACATGGGGAGAAACACATCTGAGCGCAGAGCAGGCACACCACAGGTCCTGTGACTAGCACCATCACCTCCCCCAGCGAAAATAAGATAGAAGCAGAGGTGTGGAAGGCTGATGTTACGAATGCGTTGAGCTGGCGGGAAAGGTTTGTTCTTGTGAGAAACCTGAAAATATTAAGCACCTTGAAGTAGCAACACTTGCCACAGTCGGTTGACATATAGCAAAGAAAAAAAAAAGGGAAGAATTAAGGACATCTCCCAGTTGAAGCCAGCTGCAGTGCCAGTCATTCTGCAGTGGAAATTTGACCCAGGATTTGCTAATTTAGACAAGAAATTGTTTTGTAGGCAGATAAGGAATTTCCTGGGAGCAGTAAGCATGACCATGCAGAGAACAAAATCTGATCATTAGGCACTCACCAAGTCTTGTCACTCTTTTCCCTTGAATGCTCCTCTATTCTTTTCAAGAAACGGATTGCTGCTGTGTGAATTTACAAACCATTACTTTATTGACTAAATACATAAGGTCTGTTTTTGAGGCTATCCATTATCCAGTGCCTAACTCATGACAACAGTGTGATATAAGGAAATAATCTACACTGGACTGCCAAGATGAAATACCCTGTCAGGAAATACAGGATAGAAGAGGTCTGCCTGTCTCCTCTGTTTCTGACCGTTATAAGCCAAAAACAGTTCCACAAATTAAATTAACTTAATTAAGATGTCCCATGTTAGCTCTCAGCATGGTATTTCTCAGTTTGTTGTGTTCTCTCACTCATGGTCTTAAACAGTTACAGTATCAAGGAATATTTTTAACCTGCTTAAGTAACTTCCATGGCATTCATTTTTAGCTACTTATTAAATAAAGCTTATCCATATTAAATACATCACAGAGAGGAAAAAACTTTTTTATGGTTGAGTGTAATCCATTCATTGGTTTTTGGAGACACACAGTACTCTGTAGCATGTCACAAATCCACATGGTGTCCCTGAGAGCTTGATTTTTGCATATGGATCGCTGACTTAGCTGAACGATGTATAAAATTCTGTGTAGCCAGGCAGCTCCCAACAGAATACACTTCTAAGGGAGGTTATATGCATAGCTTCTTCCAGCAAAGGTCTGGAATAAGTTACACTGCAAAAATACCACTTAACTGAATGCAGAGAGTAAAGAAAAGAGCCATAATGCCCCTTTTGGATCATATCATGTTCTGTTCTTAGGATATCTTAGGATATACATGCACATCTAGAATCACAGGTAATTTGCTCTTATTTACAGAGCAGAATTCCAGCCCTCCTTTTCTTTGGCAAATAATAGACTGAGGGGTCTGGATCTTGCACGGCTGGGACAGAATCTGAGAGAGCAGTAGCTCAACAGAGCACAATGCCGACATGAGAATGGAAGAAAGCTGAGCAAATTCTTTCAGATACGGAGACTCCCTGTGATTCCAGAAAGGGACAGAGTAATCAAGGGAAGATCAGGGAAAGTCTGATGTCAGTAACAGGGAAGAAAATGTTCTTAAACACTGCAGTTTCAGACCAGCTCTAAGTGAAAGGATGCACAAGCTGTTGTGACCCACAGACAGCAGTCTGAGTAGACGGATAAATTCTCTTGGGAGGCAAGGGAATGACTTCTTGGCCACTAAAACAGAACACGAACTTAACAGCACATGGAGAATGAATGAAGCACACTTTGTGTCACAAAATATCTAACAGAAAAAGCACAGCTGGGTGGAGGAAACTAAAAAAAAAATTCAGGGTCATGAAATTCGTCTGTTAAATGAAATGAGTAGTGGAGTTTGTGGGGCTAAGACTAACTTGCAAATTAGGACACACCTCAGAAAAACAAACAAACAAACAAACAATCAAACAAAACTAATTCCTGATAATAGTCAATACAAAAAGGCAGCAGTAGCAGTGTTCTGGTTTAGGATTCCTACTGCTGCAACACAGAAAAACTTGGGGCTGACAGCGGTTTTGAACAATGTTTTTTTCAGGTCTATCTACGTTGTGGTGCTGCTGCAGCACAGCTCCAGTTTTCATCCCAGCGTCCTAACCCCGTGATGGTCATCCCTGCCCACCTGCAATGTGGGTGGGCTCAGCTGGAGCATTTCCACCACACACCGTGGTGGGAATGTGCTCCTACCGAGAGGGTGATGCACGGCAGTGTTGTTCTTCCTGGCCCGCTTAGGCGCTGCTGGGGATGAGATTTTAGCTGCAGCCCGGATGCCTTTGTTTTAGCACAAAGAAGATGAGGGCTCTGAACCTGGACAGCTGAGCAGAGCCTATCCAAATCCTGTTATGCCAGAGACCCTTGGAAGGGAGGCAGTATGTCAGACATATGGTTGCAACATGCTGTGCTCCAGCCATCCTCAGCTAGCGTATGGTCTCCTGAGTACCATTGCCAGCTGGGCTCTAATTTACACTGGGCCTGAGAATCAGGGACCTTAACAGTCTCCCTGATGGTCTCTTCTCCTTTGCTTCACTGATTTTAGATATGCAGATATTCAGAGCCTTTCATTCCTCCTGCCTGGCATCCTTTGAGGCAGACACAGGGGCATACACTTCTTTACTTGAAACCATGCATTTGGTTGAAAAAACAGAGACAAATATTCTGTGAGAGGAAAATTTCAGAATCCGGACTGTAAATTCTTTAATACCAATGGTATCACTTCAGATGTGGTGCAGGTATGTGAAGTTAATAAAACAGATGTCTCAAAAAAGTCTGATATAGAAACAGCATTGCCAAGTAGTGGAAATCATACTTATCTGTTCTAACCAACATGTGCTGCAGCATCATTTTTCATGGATCTGTGCTCTTAACTCTTTAAACATTGGATTAGTTCACATTTCTGTCATGGATTTCTTCTCAGAGAGAGAAGAAGAGATTACCTTTCTTCGTGCTGGAGTAAACTCTTTAAATAAGAGGCACATTTCTCATCATGAAATACGCATTGAAGGAAATGGTGCATAGAGGAGAGAATAACCAAATTCTTTGCTAAACCCTTGTTTAACCTTTAGTTTAAGTGTTCTATTATAATCACACAGTTTTTGCCACCTTGTAGTCAAAGTTTTCAGTTGGAAAGGTTATTAAAGGAAGTTAATTTTGGATTGTAATATCCAGCTTTTATTTGCAATTAGCCTTTGTGGGAATTTCAGAAGGAACCTGTAAACAGATTAGCCTCAATACAGTTTGAAATAAAAATGATTTAATGATACTGGACCCCGCATATTGCCCTTCTCAAAGTAATTTATAGCAACGATTAATACAGTTATGTTTTTGGCCAGTTTTGGAATATTATACTCATTCTGCTTTATGCAAAGGTCTGTTACCTGTGTTTAATATGTTTGTGAAGTATTATTTAGTCAAGTATTTTGGTGTCAAGACATCCTCTTGAAAAGAAGTGCAGGTAAATTTTCAGACATATGATTTTCCTTGCTGAATGGAGGTAATCGAGAAGCCCTAGCATCAAGCAGTGTCTCAAATTAATCCCTTGTTTCTGAATACACTGCATTATCCATAACACAGGAGACCCACCTTGTTCAGAAATGAACCTCTTCCTGGAGTTTATTTTCAGCCCACCTACTTTTCCTCATAAGATTATCCCAAGTTGTGACTGACCAAGGAACTGCTGGTGACTGACTACCTGTCAGCGGAGCCACCAGAAACTGGTGGTTCAGCAGCAGAAGGATAAATTAACTGAACTGGTGGAAATAGTCAACAGGACCATCACGCTGTCCAAGGCCATGAAATCCCAGCTATGTAACTATGACCGTATAATCCCTTCTTTTTGCTGCTTTTCTACCCAATTCTTGCACCTTATTTCAGATGACTTTGGGAATTTGGAGCAGCGAAGTGTTTTCCTATGTTTCTATGTGCGCCCAGCATACTGGGAACCTGTTTCTTACCTGGACTCCAGCACTCAACACGCGACCGCTGACAAGAGCCATGTCATCAGCTCCGGTGGGGTTGTTAAACGATGGGGGATAGTGTAAGGATTACACTTGGGTCTGCACGAGGATCCCATACTGCTTCTGCATTCTCTGCCTTTAGGAGTTTCACTGTTCAGTCACAGGCCTGAAATTCAAATGCAGACTTTTTCCCCTGTGGGCCAGATATTTACTTGCTTTTCAAAAGCATCTACATTCATATTCCCAGAATGGCAGGGTGTTTCGACTGTGAAAAGGGCACTTCTTCCAAGAGGATTAAAGGTTCTTCTTTCATGCGTCCGAGGAGGGAAAAAGCCTGGCGGAGGGAAAAAGCCTGGCGGTAGCTGCTGTGGTGCTGAGGGGAGAGACAGGAATGGGGCTCTTCTTTCTCCTCACCCTGCATTTGTTGGGGCCATTAGGAAATCTGTTTGGCTTTGGGGAAAAAGGACTGGAGGCCACTCTTACAGGGAACTTCAGTGGCAGTGTCCTTTCCTTGTCTCCACTTTGGCTTGCCGGATGTGTTTTGCCCTTCATATCCTCAACTGAAGGCTGCCGCCTGCGTGGTCCTGCTCCTCAGCGCTGCCACGTTAGGATAGCAAGTCCCTGTTTCTCTTGTTGTGCCACATGAAACTAAAAATACCAGCCCCACTGGAGTTACTGCTACATTAAAGATGTAAGTGAAATAAAAATCACTTTTGGAGCTTTTTATTTTTTATTTAATTTTTAATTAATCTTAATTAATTTGAATTTCGAAGCGATCTGAAAAATAGCTTTAAATGAATATATATATATATATATTTCGTTTTTCATTTCCAGTGCTGAGAGCATGAATAATGCAGGACAAACGTTGGTGCTCTCGGTAGGACAGCAGTCAGGACTTTGTGTGGATCAGGCCGGGGCAACCGAAGGGCCGAGAGGGCTGGGCGCTCGGCAGAGCTGTGCAGGAGAGAGAACCGGCCCTGGGACAGCCATGGGCTCCTTGTCCCCGTGGGGATGCCGGGCACGACGGGGCCGGGAGGCCGCGATCAGGGCTGTGGTGGCGGCGCCCTCGGCCTCCCTCCCGCTGCCCGCCTCAGCCCGGCGCCGCCGCCTCAGCCCGGCGCTGCGGCCTTCCCGCCACCCGCCGTTGCCGTGGCAACCGGCGGCTGCTCCCGAGGGGGGCGACAGCAAAATGGCGCCCCCGGGCTTGAGGGGCCAGGGCCCGAGGGCCGGGGCCTGGCACGCCGAGGGGGTCCCCGCGGGGCCCGCCCGCTGTGGGGCCGGGCGGTGCCTCCCTCGGGGCTGGCTGACAGAGCGGGGCCCGGCCGCTGGGCGGAGGCAGGTGGGCGGGAGGGGGCTCCGGGCGTGCCGCTCGGCGGAGGGAAGGGCTGCCGGTGTGGGCAAGGGCTGGGAGCCGTGAGGGGCGTCTGGGGAGCCGCCAGGAGAGCGCGCTCCTCGGGGAGGCAGGAGGTGGTGGTGCTTCTAATTAACGCCCCTGTGGTAGGCTAATCCGCGTGAGGTGCTCTCAGGAGGACTGCAGCAACCAAGGTGTATTTTAGGGCTCAGTTAATTAAAAGTTACTTGTCAATCTGTCTAGGTCCTGGGTTGCACTGAGAGAAACTGCTGTTACGGCTCCCTTTACCTCAGGAGGAAGCACACTGTAGTTACGCGGTTACAGCACTGTTTTGGCTACCCTCCTGTAGAGGTAGGTAGCTTCTCAGCTTCTCACAGGGATATGAGCTCGACTTCACCTCACAGGGCACCAAGTGCTGGTTCTCCTCCTGCTGCCAGCCGGGCTGCTGCCTGCTTGTAGCCCTCAGGTGGAAGAGCCCCTTCTGAGACCCTTGGGGTCTCTTTCTTCCTGACTCTTACACATAAATATGTATAGAAGTATACACATGTATATATATGTACGTATGGGATGTTATTTTTGGAGTGAACTTGTTTTTTGAGGTTGATAACAAGGGAGCAGGTCTCTCCTGACAAACTAAATTTAAAGGCAATAATCGATGTTGAATTCGGTAGGTATGGTGACTGAATAAATCAAACCATCTAAATATCTGTAAGCTCCAGAGTTTCACGCTGCATTGCAAAGCATGGCAAGCTTTTCTCAACTGTTGATTTTTTTTTTTTTTTTTTTAACCAAGGAGTAGTGTACCAACAGTGCTGACACTTGTCTTCCCAGAAATAGATGTTTAATCAAAGTGTTTGAATCTCTAAATCAGATTGCTGTTTCTTAAATGCTTTGTGGCCTATACAAAGTAACAGAGTAGCAAATTAAATGTTGTTTGATGAAGAGAAGTACTCCATTCCTAGGATAGAAAGTACACAGTATAGGGAATTACTACTCAGTTCTAAGAAAATGTTGGAGTAAACTCCTTAAATAGGAAAATAAACACTTAATATTTTGCTTTAATCAAAAAATGTTCCAACCGCTGCTCTAAGCGGAGGTTTTTGTGCCTCTCTTTTATAAATGCAAAAAAAAAAAAAAAAAAAGTAGTTGGAGGCCATGGCATCGTTTTCCTAATGATACCCAAGAAAGCTTGCCAATCTGCAGGTGACGTTCAGAATTAAAACAAGATCTTTGAACATTTTGGAGGAACAGTAACTGTTTTAAACAAAACAAAAAACATTAGAGTACTTCTATTTTATTTCACAAATGTTTATTATGAAGGTTCTCTCTGACTATGCAAGGTAATTGTTTTTAGGTACTTAGTAGATGGTTGAAAAAATCAATGTAAGAGGCTTATTTATCAAAACTCTTCTGTCTGAAGATAGTTTTGATGCTTTTGTCATACTTTTAGTCTGTATGCTGCATAGAACAATTTTGTGAAAAAGGCTGATAGCACCAGACTACAGGATAGAGAAGTTTTGTGAAAATGCTACTGTTATCAGGGACAACCACTTGCCTTTGCATGGCTTGCAAATTCTGATCCTCTTACAGATCTGATGATTGTTTTAACATGGCCAAAAGCAAGTAAGAAAACAAAAACCTGATGGTATTTCACAGTGGAGTTAGCAGAGAACAGCACTTGTGGTGTTCTAGGACTCCTATTTTTCATCTGCTCCCAGCTTGAAAAACATAATATTAGTTCAAGAGCATATACAGGACTGTGGTTAACTGTTTACTAGACAAATTGAAATGTCACAGGCTGCATAAAAGAGTATTTGATCCGTTGTGGAGCAATTAGGAAAGCAATAATTTCAGGACCAAAGCTCCCAAGTTCATTCACAGAAGAGCTGCTCCAGCTAGGACATAGGCAGCTTTTAATAGGAAGTAATGGGGTGGGGGAAGAAAACCCGTACTTGTCTCTTTACAGGGGAGAATTACAGCATGCTTATTGTACAAATAACAGCACTTAACTATTTGGTTAGCATTGTTGTCGTGAACCCATGTCCTTATTGCAACTTAAAACGCTTAATTGTAATTCCTCCCATGAATACTTAATGGAGCTATACTTCAGATTGGCTTTGGTCTTCCCTGCTTACGTGGATATCTGGTGATCTAGTGGATATTTTTTTCCTCAAATTTAGAACCAACTACCGATCTCTGTTCACCTACAGTGAACTTGGCCATGCAATTTAATGCTTTTTCTTTGTGCCTCACAGTTAGTTATGCTAATGGAGTAATAACTTTGTGATATTTAATGTTTACAGTGTTAATAGGAAAACATAGTAGCTGTGGTTTATTGTACTGGAGGTTCTTAGTATGTTATTTATAGATCTAAAACCTACAAGATATGATATAAAAGCCTTCAATATGAAAAATGTAACATTTCTGAGCAGACAGTGAGAAAATTGCCTTTTAGAGGTCAAAACTCCCAATGCCTCTGGCAACATGGCCTTGATGTCATTTGACAGGGTGGAAACACAGCCCTTCATGGGAATAAACAGCCAATACCTGCATGATTCATTTTGTTAGGAGGGTTCTCCCATTGTTGCTAGGCAATATTTGCTAGGTGGAGTTTAAAAAAAAAAAAAAAAGCCAACAACCAAAAAAAAGAAACCCTAAGCCAACTGCTGTTTCCTCAGATATAATACTTCTGTAAGTTGCCTTACTGTTGGGGTTCATTTTGTTTGTTTGTTTTGATAAGGTGGTAATTTCTCCTTTCTGCAGAATTAACGAGAAGCAGTGACTGAATCCCTGTAGATGCCTTCCCCTGTGAGAGGCAGGGAAAGAAAGAGGTGGGAAAGTGTTGTCACCTGGTGAGCGGAAGGATTCCTTTTTATCTTCCTCCTTCTGTACTTAGAACTGTCTGTATGGAAATGCTCAGCAGTTTTGTGATGTGCAATTCTTACAGAAGAAGCATGGCAGAGACCAGCAGACATTCATTTGAAATGATTTTCATTCTCTGCATTCTGGAATGGACTTGAAAGCAGGTCTCAGAGGCAACTTGTATGTACCAGTTTGTCTTACATATTTATTTATGACAGACTTGAATCTTCAGGATGGTATTCTATCAAGTGACATACTCACTCAGTGTGATGTGTGTCTAAAAATAGGTCATTGTCAAAGGACAGGGAAGAAATTGTATAAATTCATCAAACTAAACCATTGCAGTCTAGTATGATAGCACAGTGAAGCTGAGGTAATTCTGTGTTTGAAATAAACTTTCTAAGGATTATTTTTCTAGAATAATATATTAGCATTATATTTATCAAAACAGGAGAAGGCTGATTGCAGACTGTAAGATATCTAATGTTAGTGGGTTACTCCTGGCACTGCAGTTTGAAAATTGTTCTCAAAGTAAAACAAACGAGAGGTCATACCAGAACATAACAGTATTGGACCAAACTTTACTCTCATAGTTAAAATACCCTTGAGTTCAGATAATTCATTTGATAGGTTAAATCATACCATAAAGCATTTATTTAATGTGGGATTTAGGTGTTTTGGCTGGAAAATAATGTTCCTTTTGTGTGCATTTGGCCAATGTGAATGGATTTTTCTCCCTTCTAGAGTAAGTAATGACATACTTGAAAAGTAAAACCACGAAGAAAGGCACTGTTTAAAAACATGACATATAGAAAGGAATTCTTGTCCCCTTAAATAACCTGTTGATGTGTAACAATGTGTATTTTTGGACTCTAAGAGTTATTCAGATTTTTCTGGTTATGACAATGTAAGCACTACTATTTAAATGAGGCCTGTAAACATAGTTGCACAAAGCAGCACGCATTCTGTTGCTTAACTGCCGTGTTTTTACTGCCAATCAACTGGAGGGACTGATATTTAGTGAAGGATCCTCTGTGGAAGTGGTCAGTAAGGGCACTAATATATCTATGTTATGTGATAGGGTTTGAAGTTACCAGGTACAGGAGTAGGCAAGAAATAAAGGAGAAGTGTGACATCTGGTGGAAAGATAGCATCAGGAAGGAAAGATCTGTGAATGATAAACAGGCTTTTGAGGGAGAGGGGCTTAAAAGTGGGTTGTGTGATGTGTGGAGCAGTATTTATACCACTGCTGGAGACTGATGAGATCATCTCCAGTGCATAACCTCACCCACTCATATCCCAATCATATGGCATTTTCCACTTAAGCACAGGTCCTATTGCCTTTGGATAGTACTAGTTTTCCTGTATTTTTCTTCTATTTTAATGTTAGCATCTTATTTGCTAGGACAATACATTCTAAGAGTTGTGTATCACTGTTGGCTGTGACATTTCCATTATTTGGGGACAAACTCCCATCTGCAAGTTTTTGCCTGCTTCCTCACAAATAACGCTTCTTGGGAACTGGCCAACTCTTGCAGGGAAACCATATAGTGATTATCTGACAAATCTGGCATTTCAGCCTTCCAGTTCCAGCTGGGTCAGTCCTGACAATGAGATGGGAGAGACCCAGCTGAGGTGGTTGGCTTCTTCTTGGTCAGCCATACCGGGCATGTAACACCACCGCGAGTGAATAACGTGCTCCTTCAGGTAACCAGATTGCTGGAGTCACAAGCTGGGGCATACGCATCAACTGTGACATTTTAGTACCATGATGAGTAAAATGCATTGTTTACTCTGAAGAGCGAACTGTTCTGCTGCGCTAGCAGAACTGTGGTGCATTAGTCACAGTTCTTATTGATATTCTAAATGAGTCCAAGTGGAAGGACTCGGGGAAAGAGGTTGCTGGTACATTCTGTGCCGTTTAGTTCAGTGTTGAGCTGTGCCTCCCTGGTCTACCTCTTCCTTGTGAGAATGGCAATAATTACACTTTTCTGTGTGTTTGAAGTAGGTTGTGTAGGCACACTCATAGTTGTGAAACCACATCAATTAAAAGCAGTTAAACTCTGTTACTGTGCTGTCATATGAAGACTGGATGTAGGCCAAGCTTCAGTCTCTTCCTGAGATGCTTGGTTTATGTTTGTTTTATCTTGGGGGGAGGGAACAAGGCTGTGTTTTCCCTCAGGGAACCTAGTTACATCAGTTAGTAGCTTTCAGATTACTGTAGGGGTATGTAGATGTAGGAGTAGTCCTATTAAAGAGGAGCAGTTACTCTAGTTTAATTGTCTTGACATCCTGAATGAGCAACACAAGGTTTAGTGAAGTTGAAGCCTGATTATTTTAAGAACTCTCTAGATCTAGCCTAAAAATCAAACCAGAAGTCTTGAGGGGAGAGGAGGAGTAAGGGAAGGGTTTCTTGAGAATCTGTTGCAAAAATTTTCTGATAGAACTGAAGTTAGTGAAAGTTGGATATGAAAATTGCTTATGGAACTATACCACTGGATGCCACTGTTGCTTCATGGAATGTCATACTAAAATAACATTGGCTCTGCTTATTTGAAAATAGCTGCTTTTCCTTTACTCTTCTTAGTTCTTTCTTTATTACTTGAATTTCTTTTCATATCAAAGGAAAGGAGAAATCATGCCCCACATATTCTCTCCAGCAACATGGTGATACGGTTCCCGTATCTAGAAGTGACAGCTTGTCATAAGGAAGAAAAAGGAATGACAAAGTTTTCTTTTTTCCCCCCTTCCTTCTAAGGTAAAATCTTCTTGAAAAGAAGAAAGGTTCAGATGAAAGAGCAGCCAATTTTCCTTGCAACTAAATTCCTTCTCTCTGGCTCTGAATCTTGTATTAATCACACCTAGATTTGGACACTGAGACTTTATTCCCATTTTTATGTCATCCCAGAGAGCAGGGCAGAGGGTCATTCTTGCAAATACATGTTTATTTCCTTTCCAAAGTGTAGGGCATTTTGTACTTGAAAGTGTTTTTTGCTGGTTAGAATTCTTTCTCCTTGGGGGAAGCAGGGAGGGTGAAAGTCATCAGGTAAATCTTTAATGGCTGTGTGTTTTCACAGGCTCACTGCTAATCAACTGATTAACAACTCTTGGTCTTTTCTCTATGTCATACAGTGTTTCTTATTTTTTTTGTTCTTTTTACTGAAACATACCCATACATTTTGGATTTTGATTTCTTTTAATTTAAAAAATTCTGAACCCCAGTTCTCAGGTTTCTGTGTGTGTTTTTATTTTTATTTTTATTTTTATTTTGTGCACCTAATTCCAATGGGAGAAGAAAAATATATAAGAAAACTGAGAGACTTAAGCTTTTTCTATCATCGTGCTGGTATGTGCAGTGTACTAGCATGGCTTCTTCAGAGAAGGGGACCACTTTCTGCTGTGTGCCTCCTCTGTTGGGTAAGCCCTAAATGTTAGTGGTGCCATAAAGTGCTAGCCTAATTAATGACAGTAGAAATAGGGAGGAAAAGCAAGCACAATGGGAATGATGTGTTGAGATGGCTCTGAAGGAAAAAGACAATAACCATGTAGCCCTGAGAAAGCACGTTTATTCTGTCTCTGCAAGCTGGGCGGGAGAAGGCAGACAGCAGGGCTTCAGCCCCGAGGCCTTGGCAGTGCCATGGAAACGGCACAGGAGCACCACATCCCTCCGGCGCTCCGGGCCTCGTGGCTCTGCTGCGGATTTAGAGGCAGCAGCACCCACGCAACCTGTGTGGGGATGCAGGAAGGGGAAGGTTAAAACGCGTGTTTGCTCTGCTGCTTCACATCTGGCTTGTAAGGAAAATTGAGGGAGAGGGAAAGGAACAAGTAACTGTACTAAGTTTATTGTCAGAGATGGAATAGCAGCTGCAGCACAATCTACTCCACTGGATGTCTGACAGCCAGAATGGTTTAATTACACCACTGTTCAGTGATAATTCTTTTCTCTCTGGAACCCGGGCTGAAGTTTTGCCTTGATTAGGCTTTGTAATCGAAGTTTTCCAGTGGGCAGGACTGAATGCTGCTTTTTACGTTGTTGGAGGTACCGAAGGGAAGCCTGCCAGCAGAGCTGCTACTGCTGTTGATGCCACAAACTTGTAGCAGTGACCCAGATAACATTGAGACTGACACAGTAAGTTACAGTGTCAGGAGAAATAAATGTCTCCCACAGCCCCTCAGAGAGCTCCAGCTGTGCTGCGGTACCTGCCCTTAAGCCCAATCTACCCAAGAAACTGACCCACTGCTGACAGTCTGGGGCTGCCTGGGCTTTGCTCAATTAGGAGCTAGTTGTATACGTGCATTCAGAAAATGCACAGTGCTTACAGGTATTTGGAAGGTAGGGTTATTTAGGGTGCTTTTTAAAGGACCTCTACAAAATGATTGACTGGGCTTTGCCATATGTATTAGGAATTCCTGGTGGTCATCTAAATATGACAGCTCTCTGGAGAGCAATTTTGTGCTCTATCCCCTCATCCACCACCTTCTGCCCAGTTTTTCTCTGTCCTATACCTGTGAGGGGGCTATTGTTCAAATCATGCTGGGTTTCTTCTCCGTCCTGGCATCCTCCTTAATGAGGGTCTCTTCTCTGTCCTGAAACCACAAGTTCTACTTCATATTATGCCATACAAAAAGAAGGTTCTCCCTATTCTCATTGGCTTGCATCAGGAGTGATTTCATTGCTGCAGGGTACCGTGTGGTGATGCTGTGGCTTGATGTTGTGGGCTTGCTCAAACTTGAGATCTGTGAGGCACTGCAAGATAGAAGAGGTGGACGTTTTCTGCTTCTGACTTGGGTATCTTTGGACAACATTCTAAAAAGAATATTGCTGTGAGAAAAATAACTAAATGAAGTTTGACTTTTATTCGTAAAGGCCTGGGCTCTTACATTTAATGTGTAAACTGGTAAAAAAGCAAGTAAGGTAGAATAGTAAGTTACTCAAACTTGGGTATTGAGACATTGCTGTGGGGTTAGCAAGCTACCTAGCATACATGTACAGAGAAGCCAGAGAAGGGTTAAAAACAAGCGTTTCAGTTGTATGCCATGTAACCTGTCTGCTGCCTCTTCATTCCCAGAGTTTTTCAGCCGATGTCACTTCTAGAGTGACTGGATGCAGAAGGCTGCAGCTGAGTGCTGCTCCCTGGCTTCCCTGACTTGTGTGTGTATGGAGAGATCAGAAATTCATGCTTACATGCTTCTGCAGTCTTGAGTTCCTTTTGAGTATTCCTTAAGTGTTGAAAATTCAGTCCCTAATGCATCAAGAACTTCTTGAAGA
Source organism: Aythya fuligula (assembly GCF_009819795.1). NCBI lineage: Eukaryota > Metazoa > Chordata > Aves > Anseriformes > Anatidae > Aythya > Aythya fuligula. The sequence goes on along the minus strand of NC_045570.1, from coordinate 11,313,589 downwards.
TTAAAAAATCATTGATTTGTAGCTGTGCCTATTTTTGTGTACTGGGAAGCTTAACATCTATCTGTCTATAAACCCTGGTGCCAGAAATGGCAAATAAATGTTCTATATCTCTTACAGGAAGCAATAGACAAAGAGCAAATGTGTTTTGGAGCAGAGGTTGCGAGTGTTTCTCCATGCCACAGGCATTGTCAGAGTTGTGCATATGGCTCTGTATGTGTGTTCATAGCCATAAATCCGTACAAAGCAGAAGCCAATTGGTTTTACCCCATGTAAGCCTCCACTTGCTTATTTATTTGAAAGCAGCAACTCATTCTTTTTCCTTTATTTGTAACCTTCACAACTTAATGTTTTTATAAATCTTAAAGGTGACATCTTCACAAGGTAGTTCTTCTCTCTGCAGTCCTTCCATGTCTTTCATCCTGCTGCAGCATGTTAAGAAAGTGTCAATGTGTTTGCAGCCCCTCTTTTATTGGGGGTGGTTTTTGTAAACTTATGTGGCCTCTTAGGAGATGTTGCATCCTTTGGCTGCTGGTATATGGAAAGTAATTTTGTTCCAAATGCATTTAAGTCTCTTTCAAGTGGTGCTGGATGTCTGCAGCTCTTTGCTACAAGTTTCTCCAAACTCTCAGAGGAGATGTTTTTTTCCAACAGCTCCTACCTGATAAGCAGTCACTCTCCTGTGATAATCCTGCAGCCACTCATTTTGTTCCTTCAAGCTTCTGTTCCCATGTAGCTAACCTAGTCATTAGTCCGATTATTATTTAAGCTGATTGCAAATTCTGATTTGGACTCCTTTTGCTTCTCTAGTGAGTGATTAGAGAAGGCATTTTTCCAATCAATCCGTACTGTTAATGGAAATGTTATCACTTGCAGAAGATACATTTGGACACTTGCAGATTCTTTTTTCTAAAGTGATTGAGTAGTTTAAGCTGAAGCTTGTAGCACACTCCTAGAAACTGTTAGCTTTGCAGTGCACTAGATGTGTAGGGATTTCATGCTTGTGCTTGACAACATGAAAATATTCCCCAAAGATGTTTTTCATATCTCTCCTGTCCTCCACTGTAATGAATTCAAGTTCTTGCTATTTCTGCTAGGGCAATATTTCAAGTGCATGAAGTCATTGTTATTATAAGATATTTTGGGACTTAAGTTCTTAGGTGAACATAAGAGACCAAGGTAGCAGATAGTGGTGAGATTGCCATTGTTAGGAAAAAGTATTTTGAAAGATAAAATAATCATAAGTGTCACTTCTAAAGCTGTCCAACCATGTGTTCTTAGATGAAAAGAAGCAGATTAAATCCTTGATTCAGTTAGTATGTGGACTTCCCTGAACATTCTGGGAGCTGGAGCAGAGTTAATAACAGAGGGTCAAAGAGAAGACTGGCTGGTTATTAATCTTAGTTTGCCTGTGGAATATAACTGAAGAGTGTTTTCTTTTTTCATCCCCTGAACAACAATGCTATGAAACTGTAGGTTTTGCTCAAATCTAACTTAAAAGCAATTGAGGAGAAATAACGAAAGCTGCAATATTACATCTTTTTTTTTTTTTTTTTTTTTTTTTTTTTCTCTGCAAGGAAACTTGCAGGGGAGAAGACTTGCTGTGATTCAGATCAGCTGAATACTAAACCAGTAAAGATTTAGTGGGACTGCCAGTCTTTGTCCAGGTCTGAAAGCATGTGTACAGGGGGAGTCTAGCTATATTATATTTAGAAAGTAGAAAGCATTTGAAAACAAATGAAAGCTGCATTGTTATAACTTCATCCAAAGTATTTAATCATCTGAGATAAGAGAATGCAAAAGGGCTAAATGTTGCAATCAATATCTTCAGAACTGCAGTTCCGCATAGAGAAGCACACATTCTGAATTGGTAAAAGAGTTGTATTAATTATATGGCATGCTACACTACACATAAACACCATTAAAAAGTCAGCCTTTATCTTAAAACACTTCCAGTTCCTACTGTCCTCATTATTAACATCCATATTCTATATTAACGCTTCTGGCAAGAGGTAAAAGACATCCAGGGTGAAAAGAAATTAGTTTCATTTTTCAGTAATTATGGGGAAAACTGTGTTCTCTGGCTTTAGTCACCCTCTCAAGTTATTCTAATGCTGCTGGTTAAAAAGATCCTGATCTATGGTGTTTTGCTAATGATCAACAGTTTTAGAAATGACATATTCCAGCAGCACAGCCTCTATTACTGGGACACTTTTTCCCTCTTGGGCAGCCGCCAGATCTTTCAAATAGACCGAGACAGCTTAAGGAGGGTAAGGTTTTTAAACTTGTTACCACTATTGCTTGAGATGCAGACTAATGTTTCTAGTTTTCAAATGAAAGGCTACATCCTCCGAGACAGGTATTTAAACTTAATCTGTCTGAGGGGAAAATACTGTTAGTATCACAACTTGGTAAAAGAAGAGCCACTATAGAGTACGACAAGAATTAAATGGAAATGACAGGACAGCAGGCTAAGGTGGTAGCATATTACAATGTGGTGAGCTCTATACAGATAAGAAAAATCTTAATTTGTCAGGTGTGTTTTCCTGTTTTAATTTCGGAAAGGTCTTTTGTTTCGTGAGGTGGAATGGCAGCTGAGTAAAAGGTTGCAGTAGGAGGATGGTAATGCATTTTGAGAGATGCATCCTGGAGAACTGAGTAGGTACCTGCTAATGAGAAACTGGAATGTGTAGTTTATTTTTCTTTTCCACTATTGAAAATTGGGCTTATGCTGCACTTGAAAAGATCAGTGGTCAAAACAGAGCTGAGTACTATATTGCTTTCTTCTAGAGTGTAGCATGTTGCTGTTGTAGTAAACTGCTGGTACTTTGTCTCATATGAATGCTGATTTTTTTTTTTTTTTTTTTCAAGTTTTGAGAAGCTCTGACTTCCCATGCATCCACTTACAGTGTCATGCAAAGAATAAATGGCACTTCAAGTGACATGTTGAAATGCAAGTGAGCAGTAGCTCGGGTACTTGAATTGAACGACCATTTTCTTTTGTATTAAGTCCTTGCATATCTGAGTGACTTGTGTAAATAAGTGCATTGGTCAAGTGGCTGTGTGCCATCTGTAGCCATTTGTAGAATTTCTGAGGTTTTGTTGAGGGTTAAGCCCGGTAAGCAGCTGAGCACCACGTAGCCACTCATTTGCTCCCCATCACTGCAGTGGGGGAAAGAATCAGGAAGGGTAAACCTGAGAAAACTTGTGGATTGAGATAAAGACAGTTTAATAAATAAAACAAAGCTGCTTGTGCAAGCAAAACACTGAATTTGCTTGCTACATCTCATCAGGCAGACAATTAGCTATTTCCTTGAAAAGGAGGGCTTCATCGTGTGTAATGGGTACTTGGAAAGACAAACACCATGACACTCAACATATGCCCCTCCTGCCCCTTTCTCCTCTTTCCCCCAGCTCTTATTACTGAGCATGCCATATGGAATGGAGTATCTCTGTGGTCAGTCTGGGTCAGCTTTCTGGTTGTCTTCTTAACATCTTGTGTGCCCCAGCCTACTTACTGCCAGGGCAGCGTGAGAAAAAGGTGGCTTAGAGGCTGTGCAAGCACTGTTCAGCAACAGCTAAAACATCCCATGTAATCATCGCTACTTTGGGCCCAGTCCAAAGCACAGCACCTTACAGGTTACTAGGAAGAAAATTAGTTCTAACCTGACCAAGACCAATGCATGCTTTCATTGACATTTATGCTTGGAATGCAATGTGGTGTAGAAGAACCATTGTAAATGGTGGTGGAGTGAATGGATGGTGATACTTCTTAAGAACTGAATTTAGTTCACAGAGAAACAAATAGTTTCTTGCTGGGGTGGCTCTTGCTTTGATGCCCCTAAGGTGAGTTTGCAGCTGTTGATCTCAGACAAACTTTGTTGTGATTTTTATGTTGTGAGAACTAATCTAAGTGCTTATTTTTTATTACACTTTAAATTGTACTGCAGATGATCTTGTCTGTAACTTAATTTTTGAAGTAGTTCTGTAGTCTGTAATGGGGAGTTACTTAAGCTTCTTGTGGTTAGTGTTGTACTTTCAAATGAAGGCAGCATCCTTTGTCACTTTCTTCTTTCTGAAAGAACAGGCTATTTTCTTAAAGGTATTTCGTGTTTGTTTGCTGGATAATACCTTTATGAAGTGCCAAACTTTAAATAATTCCGGTCAAGGAATTTAAGTAGATCTTACAATCATTTTTTCCCCACCAAGGTATTTTATCTTTCCAAAATAGGAATATAGAGGTCTGCAGATATTAAAACTGCAGCAAGATGTTTTACATGGCTAGTTTGTACCCTTCTGTCACCAGATCACCTATATAATTAAACGTCCTTATCCTTTGATGTTACAGGCAGGCATCGGGATGCAATAGAAATATATTGGGACAAGCTACGTAAGACTGCCTATAGAGCATCAGAATTGTTCTTCTACTGAGTATGAAATCTTGCCTTTGGCAGTAAGCTATACTGAATTCTTCAGAAGGGAATAAAAGGGAGAACCTTTCTCTAAGCAGGAAGTTAACTTTGCATGCAGAGCTGGTATGGGTGGATTTCTACCTCTTTTCCATTTGGTGCTTTGATTTTCTTTCCCTTTGTCTGGACCGTCTCTTACAACAGTATTAGTTATTCAGTCCTTTGGAGAAAGTCAACAAAACCAGTGATGGTAAACTCCATAGCTGACCAAATGCTGTACACACTGATGTTCCTGTTTCATGGTAAATACTGCAAGATTTCATGCTGTTATGGTACTGAATAGGGTAAAAGGTACAGTATCCTTTTTAATCTAGTGCTTGCTGAAGAGCTTTCTTTGATTAAAGGTGGTGCTTGTTTCAAGATGTTTGATAAAAGCTCCTTATATATTTTTAAAAGCTACGTACCAAGCTATTACATATTTTTAAGGTAGTAGCATCACTTTCTGTCATTGCCTGTATCCAGGTATCCATCTGTCTTACCAGGAAAAATAACCTCTGTAGCTGAGAGGAACACAAAGCAGTGCTGCTGCAGGACCAGTCCTGGTGGAGCTGCCCAAAGGCGTGGTAGTGTGTTCTCCCTTTGGGTGGACCCTGTAACACTTCTCTGAAGCAATTTCTTCCTTTGTCCAGGGGCTCTGCAGTGCCCTTCTCCTCCTTTTGGCCTGTAACTGGCTTCCTGCTTGGCAAGGGTTCTGCACCATCTTAAGGGACCACTGAATGAGGGCATCTGTAGTGGGCCTGGTTCCTTTCTTGGCTACCTGACTTGAATGCAGGGGCTACAGGTGCAAGTTTCTACTTTTCCCTGCAAAGTAATCTTGTAAAGTGGTGTTTTGTGAGGGCATGTGATCTTGATGGACTGGGGGGAAATGATGTAGAAAATTTATTACGTGTCAATGAGGAGCAAAATTCCTTAGGTTTTTAATCTTTGAGTTCTCATTTGATTTAGTCAAAATCTTCCCCTATGTTAGTTACCAGTGAGACTTAACTCTGAAAATGTGAAGACTTGAGGGTCTATCTGATTCACAGGAGGAGCAGTATCAGCCTAATGGGACCCTGGTTGAAACTTTAATTACAAGAAGGCAGTAAAAAAGAAAGGCAGTTAAAAAAAAAAAAAAAATCCTCCTTATCAAATTGTGTTGCTAGTTTAGTCAGGCTAAAAATTCTACTTAATCTTAATGATTAGTAAGAGTTCTTCATTTCTGTGAGATTTATAGTGGTGTTAAATAAATTACAAATTATTGAGGCAGTATATTAAAGGAGATCTAATCAAGATATCCAGAATATTGTGACATATTTAAAATCCCATAATATTTAAAGAAAAAAAAATTTGGAGGGGGTAAAAATACTTTATATACAATTAGTGGCAGTGTGATTAATAACCTTGGGCTTAGATTTGATGTCTTCCTTTGGGAATTGAGTTTTTTCTCCTATATCTCTGGAACCAAATATGCCTTAATTACCAATCAAACAGTCAGTGAAGGCAGAACTGAAGTGCAGATGTATATACTTGAATTCACATTAGCATTTCTTCCACAAACTTGGGTTTGCGAGGCTGAGTATCTTCACAGGTGTTAATTGCGCTCAAATGATGTGTGTCCATGTTATGAACACTGACTTTCAAGGCAGGCAGACCTGTTTCAGGTCATATATTTATAACTCATGTTAAACTGTGTGTCCCCGGCATAAGGAGGACACACCTGTTGGAGCAAGTTCAATAGGGCCATGAAGGCAATGAGATGGCTGGAGCACCTTTCCTATGAAGATAGGCTGAAAGACCTAGGGTTGTTCAGCCTGGAGAAGAGAAGGCTCTAGGGAGACCTTATAATTGCCTTCCAGTACCTAGAGGGGGCCCACAAGAAAGCCAAAGAGGGACTTTTTACAAGGGTGCATAGTGATAGGATGGGGGGTTAACACTTTTAGTTGAAAGAGGGTAGATCTAGATTAGACATACAGAAATTCTTCGCTATGAGGGTGGTGAGGCACTGGAAAAGGTTGCTCAGAGCAGCTGTGGGTGCCCCATCCCTGGTAGTGTTCAAGGCCAGGTTTGATGGGGCTTTGAGCAACCTGGTGGGAGGTGTTCCTACCCCTACCCATAGCAGGAGGTAGGGATTATGTGATATTTGGAAGTCCTTTCCAACCCAAACCATTCTATGAAAGTCAGTTGGATTGGGGAGCCCAGAGTTTTGGAAGGTGTTACTCCAGTTTGTTTTGCCAAACCAGATGTATTTGCAAGGAAACTTATTTCTGAGGTTGAAGCTTCTCCCATGCTTGGAAATGGGAGATGGTGTTCAGAACAAGTCCTTATAGTAATTTTGGATATCAGTTTCTCTTAGTTTATGTAAGCAGTGAGGGAGAAATAGCTTCTTGTGGAAAAGGTAGAAAATGGAAATTTGGCATATGCTGTTTGGGACCTTTCTGGGTAATGCAGCTTTCTGGAAAATAACTAAAAATGCATCTTCCATGGGAAGGGGCAAGGGTTCAACTGCACTGCACCAGTGTAACTGAACTCATTTGTCACTGAATTAAACTGTCACTACAAAGCCCTTTAAGTTAATTGGAGTGTCCAGATACCAATGAAAACCCATTCATTTAGAAATAAGTTTCATCAGAGATGCAACACTTCTGAGTATGTACCACCTCCAGTGTGAGATGAATTTTGTCTTCAGTGTCTTGCTAGTCCAAAATGGCAATGTTACTGACTCTGTTGGGCTCTCCTGTGCAGTCAGAGGTATTGCAGCCTGTTTAGCCTGACTGTAACAAGTTGACTCAACTTGCTGTCACTTTGGCATTGATTGAATTATTTTTTTCTTACCATCTTCACAATTGCCTTTACCTAGATACAGCTTTAGCAAGTTGTTTTTCTGTTCAACTCAGTTACTCCAGAGCAACTGGGTAATGGTGGTCCAGTTAGCATTGGGCAAAATGTTTAGGTCAGTGTCATGATGCTATTTTAGAGCTAGTAGGGCAGAAATAAAAATGTGGAGTGTTCCTTTTTTTAACAGGGTTTAATAGAATTTTGCTGGCCTTGTATTTTGTTTCTTTGCCCTTCCTGTAATCAAATCACTGGAGTTTCAGGTTGTATATACTATCCCTTTCTCTTGTGTTTTACTAAAATTGATTTTACAACTCATTCATTACAATTCATTCTTGAATGCTTTTGAGCAGTGAGTTTTGGTCAAGTATGGCTAGGCTCTGCTTTTCATTCCAAATAGCTATTTTTGAATCTCCTCATGAAAGAGCTCCGAGGTAAATACTTCTGTTAATGACTGGGCTCCACAGACTGTAGTATGCACCTGATGTTCAATTTTGGTGGAATGATCTAATGAAGTTCTCAGACTAATCTTATGTGATAAAAATAAAATCCTTTTGTGCAGAGATAAACATGGATAAATTGTCAGATTGATAACCTGTCTCATGTCTGCTGCACTTTCTGCACTGCTTGAAATGGTCACTGTATGCATGATTTATAAAGACAGCATCACCTTGATGAGTATATGCAGTGTCACTTGGGCAAGATTCATGTCTGTATGGATTTCAGTGGAGGACTCTCATGTTAGACTGTATAAATATTGTAGCCTCTTGCTCTATCTACTTTCAGTTGTTCAGATTTCCTGTGCTGTGTTGACTGACTTGTGATATTAAGTTTCCTTTTATGATATAAATGGAGACATTACTGGAAAACAAACAAACAAAAAACCCACATCCGGCTAAGACCCTTTCTGTTGCTGTAGATTAATTAAAAATAAGGCTTTGATTTCAGTGAATGAAATGCCATGGAAAAGCTCTAATGATCGCACTGTTGTGAGGAATAGTTGAATACTTCTCAGCAGCAGATATGGGGAGATATGTGCAGAGCAGTTGTAGGAAATAAGATCCAGTATCAGTCAGATGACTTGAGTTAGACCTGATGAATTTTAGGCCAACTCTCCCAGTTACCTGCCCTAAGCATTAGTATACTCGATGACTACTACTGGGTGTGCAAGTGTTGTGAATGAAGACTGTAGAAACAGTTCAGCTGTTTGACCTTTTATAGAAACAGACAGCTAAAACCGTGCTCTATGGTCTTCAGTGTGTGCATCTGTACACGGGCTGGCATCACCTTTGTGCGACTTCTGTGGCTACATTGTGCTACCCAGAAATGGTTATGCTGACTGAATGTACACTTAAAACAATGATAAAATAACTTGTTCTTGTGATCATAATGTACATTAGTCTATATCTTTGTATCTGAAGGTGAACTGTAGCCTGGAGCTTTCATTTGTTAGCAAAGGAGCCACCTCCACTAGTGTTTAATGGGTTGGGACAAGCTCTTATAATGCAGTCGCCTTAGGCCATTGCTTCCCATGCTGCTGCTCCCTCTGCTTGAACATAATCTTAACACCTTTTGCAGCTGGTGACATTACTTATATTTGGATATGTTGAGAGGAAATTTCCTGTATTAAGTGAAAATAAATCTGGACAGGAATCCTAGATAGGGAGAGTAACTGTGGAAAAGTTGGATTGTGAAAGCTTCTTTCATTTTTCTTAACTTGACAGCATAATTTTAAGCTCCAAGAAAAAATGATGACACTGCTAGAAAACATCACGGATAGTCTTATAAAGCAGAATGGGAAACATAAGGCCAGCAGTATTGTAATAGAAGAATTCAAGTCTCACACAAGGTAGGTATGTAATGGAAAAATTGATTTCCGCTGCAGTTCTGTTCAATTGTCTTCAGCTTATTTAAAAAACAACAACAAAAAAAAGCTGGTGGCAAAAATGGTGCTGATTGCAGAACATGAAAGAACTTTCACAGCTGGGTAAAACTCACCGTGATACAACCTGCCTGGAAAATGACATTTAAAGACTTGCCCACGTGGAAGGTGTTGCATATCTATGCTTCTTTCTACATGTAAGTTAATTGTCCGTTGAGTTAGGTGTAGGCATGGGACTTCCAAAAGTGTTATTTTTAAACTAATTATTTGGAGTCCTTTATTAAACCAGACCAGAAAACACAATTGTAAAGGCTGAATGTTTCTATTAGACTAGTCATAAAGCAAACTTTTATTCTCTGGCATGAGTCACAATTAACTGTATTAGTTGCTCCCTAATACATTATCCAAATAGCGTGGTTGCAATAAGCAAGGCTTAATCACGTCTGTTTTCCCGTTTGGTGTCAGTATGTTCTATGCTGTTTTGTCCTTACCGCTCCAGCATATAACACTTCTGCATACTTGAGGATTTAATTGAAAAGTGGAACTTGTGCCTGCCGTTCTTAAAACTTTAAACATGCAGCTAGACACATGGCAGTTTCATTTTCGTCACCTTTATTTGAATGGATAGGTCTGAGAAATTTGGGCAAAAGCGACTTACCTGTGGCAGGTATCATTTGTCACGAGTATAGCTGTTGTAAAATCTGTCTCATACTGGATTCCAGCATATCGTGCCGTTAGAGGTGACTGTTTATAGGCTTGTCTGGTAGGCACCGTTGCTGAAAGCTAAGAAAACTGCTCACCCTTCTTAACCAGTAGCTGCCTTCTTGGGATGAAAAGTAATTACATGCATCTTGCCATATGAAGCCTGGGACACTTCCCAAGTCATTGTTTAAGTGTGTGCAGGTGCCTGCTGAGGCTTTGAAGTCACCACAAATAACGCCAACCTGAAAATAATCCCTTGAAGCAATATCAGCTCAGGCAGGCTGTGCTGTGACTTGTCTCTCATGTTGTGCTTTGAGGAAGAAAAACCTACTGCTTCATGCAGATGCTGCTGTTCTGGTATCACTGGAATTAAAGTGAATAGATTAGGCTGCGATTTGCATGGTTATGTTGCTTTTCCAAGTGTTTGGTTGGACTGTGCCCAGCTACCTGTGTGATTTCTTGCTGGGAGGAAGAAAATGTCTGTCAATGCAGTGATTTCCAGTAACCAGTGCCTATAATAGCAATAATTAAACTTTTTATCCAGAATTCCAGATAATGTTGCACTACTTGAGCTGGCCTGACTTGTAATTATTGCACAAAGAAACAAAGATCAACTGTTTAATAGACAATGAATGTTTTATATTCCCTGTATTCATTTTATAGTTTATATATGGAGGAGATATTTCTACTAATATGTGTATTCTTACACCAAAGTTTTTGTTTTGTTAGATACCTTTAGTATAATTTATTTGCACAGATTTTCCATGTACTTTGTATGCGTGTATGTAAGTAGATAATTATACAAGGATCTATGTGATGTGTGCTCATGGTTCTGTTGTCGGTAATAGCGTTGCCCAAATGGGAGATACAGTGCAAAGAAACGAAGCATTAATGTACTGTGCGGTACGAGCAGCATGTGCGTTTGGACTTTTCTTATGCTGTGTGTCTGTCAAAAATGAGAGCATTTGAACTATGAAAATGGACTTTCTCTGTAAGTTATTCACCTCTCCCTACACACAGCCTGCTGTAACCACACACATCGTTTAAGTCTATTTTTATTTGGGCTAACAAATGATTGTTTAAAATAAAATTTTGCCGAAACCTACATCTTCATTTGTCATTAAAAACTTTACTCCCCCCAGTGCCATTAGCTTCTGTTGCACTAGTACAGGTTTTTAAGTAAAATAGACTTTGGGGAGTGAAAAAGCACTTGGGGGTAGAAAAAGCATCAGATCTTGATATAAGAAAGGCAATTTTGTGGGTATTTTTTTCTCCACTCATACAGTGAGCACTTAGTGTGAATTTACCACCAAAGTGTTTCAGGTGTAAACATGACCTTGTGGCTCTACCCATTCGTTTGCATATGTAGACTCAGGTGAAAACATGGGGTGAGGGAGGAGGAAGTAGGAGGAGAAAGTCAGGTCTCTATGAATCTAGCTGTAGTTTTAAATTCTTTAATATTTCCCTTAGAGGTCTCTAAAACTAGCAGAGGGCTGAATATAAATGTTTTCTAGCTTTGCTTTGGCCACATCGTGGAGCTAAACTATGAGCCTACGTGTTCTCTTCTGCTGCAGCAGTACTGGAGTAAGCGCCACTGTGGCTCTTCCCTCAGTGGGAGTTCACTTGCTGGCTTGAGTGAGTTCATTGCTACCATGCAGGAGCAGTGCTACCGTGCTGTGCCCTGGTAGACCATCCTGCTTTGGTACCTGATAAAATCAGACTCTGAAAAATAAACTGAGGGCTGACATATGTATTATACCCGTTCCTTGTTTAGGTGCCTTTGTGGCTTCCTTACCTACAGGTAAATAAATTACACCACTTAGTACTACCACTTCTTAGAACACCTAATATCATTAAATAAGGATGGCATAACTCAAATTCCCAGTGGTGTTCTTGACTATGCACAAAAAACCCTTCCACCACTATCAAAATAGATGCTCTCCTCTGCACTAGAAGAGATCAAGGTGCCTAATTTTTCCCCCAATATCCCTCAGTGTGATCTGTTAAGGGAGGTTATCAACAGTACTTGTCTGACAGAACAGCCCAGTTGAGTAGCCTCCAGCCTACTTTGTGTTAACAAAAAATTACTTTGAAAAGGCTGTTCCCTGGTCATGTGAACACATTGAGCATCTGAGTGGGTGGAAAGGAGGACAGGAGGCTAGGCTAGCTGCAACAGCAAGGCAGTGATGAGGAGCAGGAGGTAGACAGGGAATGGAACGGTAACTGGCTTCATGGAACAGTGCAAGTTGTTACCTTCCTAACATGCACAGCTCTTCTCTGAGCAGAACAGGTTTGTAGGAATGAAATCCTAATGTCAGTTATGTGAAGCATTTGTCAGTAAATTCTCAATACAGTTTTTTCCCCCTACTAAAGTTTTACAAAGCAAAAATGACATGGGGTGTAAATACTTGTGATGTATGAAACAAACTGTATAAATAAATTTTTATTGATTTGGTCCTGTAATTACAGAACTATCTGGAAACAGCTGTTTCTTAGGTGTTTGTACGCTTGCACAGTGTAGGTTTTAGTGGATTTCTGATCTTGGTCGCAAAATGCAAACTATAGAAATAACTGAGGCATTCAAGTTTAGCATTCCTGTAGAGTTTAAGACTTGTTCTAATATGGCCTTCCAACTTTTATGATGAAATCATTTATTCCAAGTGATTAAAGAACATATAGACAAGGATACCATATACAGAGTTGGTGTGAAGACTTACAAGAGCAGTAGAAGGTCTGGTATTTGATTCTCAGGAGAATTCTTCTAGATAAAAATGTCTCCTATGAAGTATAGAAAACAAATAGCTGAACTACACCACCTGGAATATTTTCGTCTCGTGACATCAAATGTAATTGTTTGCAGCAAAGAAAAGAACTATCCTGTTGGACAGGAAGTTGCATTTACTCCTGCTTGTTACTATAAAGGAAAGATGTGATACTCTTGGTGACTATAAAGATTAAACCAGAGATTTATGTTAATGCAAAGGATTAAAAGAATCTTAATAACATGCATAAAGATGCAAATGTTTGCCTGCATTTTATCTGCTTGCAGATGAATTTGCCGTAAGGGAAATACTGAAGGGGGAGAACACATCCTCTCTCCCTGAATTGCAACATCTGGTTTAATACTGCACTCGCATGGTGACTGAGTGTTAGTTGTCTTCACCAATGTTTTTGAATAGTTTGATACTCATATTCATTCCCTCACATTCATAATTTAGGAGAAAATAACTATATGACCAACCTCAAATATTCCTGTTCATTGTATGGCTTCGTACTTCGCAGAATTTGATGAAACATACATATTTCTTAGTGTATTTTTTTCCTTGCTACCTTGTAACTTTCAAAGACTTGTTTTTATGAACAGCAAAGAACTTAAAATATTGGCCTCACGGTAGAGTTGTCATCTGCATTGAATTCAATTTCAAACTGTCCTCCCAGTGCAAACACAAGCCACACCAGCATGGAAAATTATGTGCTTTATTTGGGAGCCCTGACGTATAGTATTACACATGTATATACATACACTTCACATGGAGAAATTATAGAAAAATGGTTTGAAAAAGGAGGCATTTAAGGTGAAGGTGTAAACATCACTAACCATTTATGTTCTGTTTCGAGTTTGTTTTCCTGCTCTTCAATCAATTCTTTACTAACAGAGGAGTGTATATAAACAGAAGCCACCTGGATTTGTTATGCAATTCAGCTGATGTGATCGTGGAAGCGTCCCAGCTCTCAAATCAATACAAATCTTCAAAAGGTTTTGAGTAGTTGAACATCAAATAATCCATATAGTAAAAGTCATAGCTCCGTTGTCTTTGAGAAGGAGAAAGCTGTGCAAAGTATTGTTGTGTAATTTTAGTGGTAGTTCTTTCTTCATTGGAGTGCCTATCTTTGAATTTAGGGAAAGTCAGATTTTGTGGAGCACCAATTAAGTGCAAGAAGAAGTTTGCATCTTCTTCCATACTTTCAAATTTCCCAACAAAGTCATAGTCTATTAAGCATGGGCTGCAAAGCCTATTGACATGATCCCAGTGGATATCCATACCCACTGGCCTGTGTACGTCCAGGAGATATTGAATGAACTCCTTAAATTTGACACCAGAGCCTGTCCTTAGTGCTTCTTTGGTGGCGTTGACACGATACCTGGAAATGATCGCTTTGCCAAAAACCGGGTGATAGTAATTGTTTGGATGTTCAAACTTGTCCCGAAATGCTGACACCAGCTTTTCAAAAGGTTCACGAATGAAAAGCATCTTGGTGTAAGTGTTGAGCCTGTGATAGATTCCTTTGCGATCAAACCCATCCAGCCTTTTTAAGTAGTTTCCGTAGTGCACTGTGTTGTGCTGGATGTCCTTTGTGGAAGCAGCCAGCCCGTTGAGAACCATGAGCACCCGTTTCCAGTTAGAGCAGCCGGCTTTTGGTACTTCGCAGTACAGAACTCTGTATTTATCTTCTACAAATATTCTAGAAACATGGTAAGGAGTGATTATTCTCCTATTATTACTCTTGTACTTTGAACAAGTTTCCCTCATTATTTGCTTTCTTTCGCTTTGGATCTGATAGAGAGTTTTCCACTTGCTGTTACTTCTGTCCTCGGATTTCAGTGTGGGCAAGTTGAGAGTGGAACTGTTCATGGAAATCAGGATCGGGCTCTTTTTAATTACGAATCTCCTTCTCCGTTTATGGAGCCTGATAGAATTAATTTCCTCACCTTGCTGTTCGTAGTCTTTCCCCAGCGTTATGCTGCTTTGCCGTCTGTCTGTGCTCTGAAGCTTAGTGGGCACGTTTTCAGCTGGGTGTAATGAACTGCTCAGCTTTACCGTCGCTATTCCATCTGCAGTATTTTTTCTTAATCTTCTATCCCGGTTATTGCTGGAAACGCAGTCCTGATGGAAAAATAGATGAAAGATGTTACTAAATGAGAAACTGTTTGTCACTATTAACAGCTTGTGCAACTTAATGTAGATCTATTCGTACAGCTCCGAGTGCGTTGCCGAGAGTCCTCGGTGCTGTGCTCACACACTGGTAGCGACTTCTCTTATCTTGCCCTGTGCTTATGTTCAATCCAAAGGCTGAGATGAGCCTGAGGTGGTAAAGTGCTGTCCAGATTTGGGTTTTACTATATTTTGTGTGGTGCCTGCACCTAGGTTTTGATATTTGTCTTAGATATGCTGTCTTAAATACTTCTTGTGGAAATTTTGGTATATTTTGAGGACTTATTTAATTATTCCAGACTGCTTGTTGTTTGTTTTAAAACAGACAGTAAATAAATAAACAGCCAATAAAGCACACATCTGTTTTATTTGCTTTGTTCCCCCTCATCCCTCGCTCTTTCTGTAGGCTCTCTTTGCACTGAGGGCAATTGTGCGCAGAGTAAAGCCTTCCGGGGCTGATGGGAGGGAGGGAAGGTAATGGTGCTTCTGGAGTGAGGACGGGCAGGGAGCAAGAGTGGGAAGAAAGAAGCAAAAAGGGCTGCAGTGAGAAGATGGAGGCGTTGTAGAGAGGCAGAGGACTTGATGAAAGCAGCATGGATAGGGAACCCAAAGGGAGATAAATGAGATGAGTCTGGGACCAGAGCAATTAAGAGTTGATGAGCAGCAAGGAGGAGTCAGAATGAAGCTGTGAGTGGGAGTAGGGGAGTGAAAGCAGTAAGCCATGTGAGTCTATGGTACGGGCTTTCAGGAACCTGGTCTCTTTCATCAGGTGGATCTCACTGGCTGATACTATGTTCTGCACACAGCCCGCGTATGTTCCATTGCTTCCTGCTTCTCAACGCAGCTGAACTAAATCCCTGTCTACAAGTCTGTGCCTCTGCAACTGAAGTTGGGTCCTGGACATTGTAACTCCTTGTCATTCCTGTTTTGAGGAGTCACCTGGGAGCTGAATGGCACATGAAACCCCAGGGAATATTTCAACAGAGGATGCAGATATAGCTGTGCAATGTATATTGCTTATCTAAAACACTTAATGTTTATTTATATGTCTTATAAATTGTAAACTTCAGATTTTTGCAGTTCTACTTGCTCCGTAATAGTGTTTAAGTGGCTTCAAAAATAAGATATTGGAAGAATAGTGAAGTCTACACATCAGTATTAAACAAAACTCGTGAGTACTGTGCAAGTTTTTTGTAGCAGAACTTTGGTTTCTAAACTGTTTTGCTGGCTGTTCAGGTAGAGGTGGTGTGTGATGTGCTGGCTGGGAAACCAACTGACAATTTGTTACACGAGGCCCTATTCAGCTGTCAAGAATGATTGTTCTACTCTGCTCTTATCTTCAGAGGTTGCTTTCAGTATTCAAAGGTGTATTAAAGTTTTTGTCTAGGTAAAACAGAAGATGTGACATGGTAGTTCTATCTGTTACCCTTTTCATAGTGGCAGAAACTTGATCATTTACTCATTTACTCATGGTGTGGCATGTATTTCAAGGTTATCAAATTCAGACGTCCGAGATATTCACAGCACTGGTGATGATAACCTACACTTTCTGTGAAACTCAAATGCCATGATTTGAATGTCTTCTGTCAATACAGCTCTTCATCCAGAAGGTCAGGCAGGAACTGTAGAGATGGAGCGATGTCAGCCACTGACACTGATTTCACTGGCTGCCAGCTGTGTAGTTGTTCCTTAGCACACTTTGCACTTGAGCTTGAAATCTTGAGTAGCTGCGGTGGGCTCTCACTGCTGCTGTCAGTGTGCTAGCAGCCACTAGATGGAGGAATTTCACCAGGAGTTTTCTTTAGCCTATTTTGAAGTGTCTCTCAAGACACTCATTTGCTCAGTGTGATTTCACACAATATTAATATGCAAAGTTTACAGTATCTGTTAGCAATATCCAGTCTAGGGGAAAAAAACTAATAAAACTAAGGTTGTGTAGCTTATAAAATTCATGTTTTAAAAGGCAAATTTGTACTTCATGGCAAAGCTTTGAAGCATCATTCCATTTCAGTGCTTCATCTCTAGTCTAGTGTTATCTGAGCCATCTCTATCCTTACTCTGTACTCGAATATGGATTCAATTTTCCTTATATACTTGTGGAAACTTACTTTTTTTGGTTGCTGGAATCCCATGTTATATTTTATCCCTAAACAAAGAAAGAAATTACAGTCATTACTTAAAAATACAAACAATTTAATTTTTCTTGACTAATATCAGTGTGTATCATCTCAGTTACTAAAAGGAAAACAGAAATAGAAGTTATTGTTAGTACAATGATACAGACCAATGATGAATTTAAATTGATGTGCAGCTCATAGCAACAACACTCCTTTGAAGGACTCTTTATAGATGTCAAAGCAATTGTGGAAGGGATTAAATGTCATTATTTTTTATTTTTCCCTTTTACAGATGGGGAAACTGAGATGGAAGAAAACACATTGCTTAACCTCAGCTAACAGGAGAACAAGAAACTCTGGATCACAGGTTAGAGCTCTGAATAAATGCTGTTCTTTGTGTACATTTTAAATTTTCCCAAACTTTGGATAGTATTACTTAATCATAATAGTAGCTCGCATTGAGTACTATCCTTTGCTGTAAAACCAAATGCACCATGGAGTTATGTGTAAGTAAGTAAATGCTTGTAGAGTTTAGAGGAAAAACACATTATATTTTGCCACATTTTCTGGCTTCTACAGTGGAGCCTACTTGGAAAATATAATGATAAAGATGCAAAAATGCTAGAAGGCAGCTCTAGGAGATGTGTATGATCTTTGCTGTTCCTAATCTCTATTAAGTATAATAATAGGAAACACTTCTTAATTATTTTAGGGCTTTTCAACTTAGAACACTGCTAGCCTTGTTGTCAGTTGCTTCAGTTTAATAAATCTGCATTACAAATCCACAGCATTTTGACAAGGACAATTACAGTGCTTTGTAACACCTTCCACTGTAAGTGGAAACATCACTGGAATAGTTCAGTCCAGATTAATGTTCATGGTACTATGAAAGTTTTTGTGAAGAACTAGGCATGCACAGTGGTTCAATTTTAGTTTATTGCAGTGAAAGTAGTTAGTCCAACTTACATGATTAATCATGTTTTTTTATCAGAACTACAAACCGTTGTTAATAGTAGAGTCTGTCAGATTGCTAAGGGTATTTCTATGCTCTTAGAGCTCATCTATCAGTGCTCATCACTCTTTTGGCTCATGCTTGAGCTTTAATTCCACTACAGCAATTTGTTAGCAATAAAATCAAGGTGGATGGGGAATGTTGCAATTACGTGACTATTAAAAGCAAGGGGCGTATTATTATTTTTACTTCACCAGAAGTAGGTTCTGGACATTTTACAGGAGTCTTAAGCCGCCTTCTAGCTCCTTTGCACAAGCATTTAGCTGGAAAATAAAGTAAGGAGGTATATTCTAAGGAGAAACAGAGCTAGTCTATCGTGTCCTTGTCAGGGTTATAGAAGTTTAAAACTGGTTGCCTTGCACTAGGCATTACAGATGTTAACGAGCAGGTACGAGAGCTGTTTTTTCCTATCATTGAGTGTTTTTGTAGGACTGTTTCATAAAGGTAGCTTGCTTTAGAGACAAATAGTTTGCACTCATACTGTATGCTTTGAAAAATTAAAAATAAATGCTGTTGGGATATGAGTAACTGTTTAGAAATGATTCTTTGCTTATTGGTGTTAACACATAATCAGAACAATTCATGTTCAATGTAAATGTTTGGTGAAGCACTTGCCAATCTCTTCAATGTTTTCTGAATTTGACTTCTAAGAGTTGGCTTCTTTTAGCTGTCTTTCTCATGATACAGTCTGTCACTTCAGATTTAAAGCTACACGGGGAAAAAACCCTCAAGTATGGAGAATTCAGGGAAATTACATTGCACAGATCTACTCTGCTAATCAAATCTAAACTTAACGTTACACTGCATCATTGCATTTTGGCAATAATATCTGAGAGCTGGTAAGAAACATGGATAGTAATTTCTCCTTGCCTTAAATAACCTACGGGTGTCTGTGTCCAGGTAAAGTTAGTGATCATTAAGTGTTTGGTGCTGGACATGACAGTGACCAACATCTCACTATGCTCAGACAGAATAGCCAAGAGATGCCATCATTCTATCAATTGTATGTAATTTATGTCAGTTTTCATGGTGTTTTTTTTCTCTTCCCCTTGTGCAACCATGAATTTCCAGACCTGAGTTTGGCCTATGTTATATGACTGCTTTTGTTGTCTTCATGAAATATGAGCCTTATGCTTCATCCAGTCCTACCATATAGTCAGTCCCATTGTGAGTTTTTCTTTTTTTTGAATGCTACTAGCAACACAGTAAAAGGGCCTTCATCTTCCCTGTGTAATATTATATAGCTTTGCCTCTCTGCCTTCTCCTCTGTCTTTGTTTCAAGACCTAATTTTGGTTTGCCTCTGGTGTTTTCCGCTGTTCTGAGACTGCACTACAGCTGAAATATTTTTTAATAAAAATGATAACTTCAAGTCTGCATCTGACTCTTTCCCTTTAGTGGACTTCTGTGAGCAGTGTATACTTGTTTGCTTCATCCTAGCTGATTTGTGAAATACATATACTCTGGAAGGGCTGTTAATATCATTGCATGAACATCTGTGTCAAGTGTCCTATTCTCATGCACTTCAGTTTTATGTGCTTATTCAGAGAAGACAATACATACTTAACCACAGAATCAGTAGTGGATTAGTACTGAGAATTCTGATTAGCATGAAAAATCTTTAGTTTCAAAAGGATTTTCTCAAAAATATTGGTCAGACCACTTTAAATTTCCAAAAAGGAAAAAAAGGTGAACTGTTAGCTTGTGCTGGTATACATGAACTTAACGTTTCTTATCCTAACTTATTCCAATGTCTAATTGTTTACATATTTTAATTAAATTACTCATTAAAGTGGAAAAATACAGTTGCTGCTTCTGTGAACTGTTTGTTTTCACATATGTTAAAACTACAGTGTGCATGCTTAGAATGCTTTTTTAACTAGAACTGTTAGAAAATGCTTTTATATTGAAATGGAGGCCTAATCAATAGGAAAAATTATATATGGTGTGTATCTGTTTTGTTTACTATGCATGTTTCCTTTTTATATGTAAAAAACATTTTTTGAAGAAAAAAACAAAGCACCTTTAAAGTCCCAATCTAAGCTACATACTCAGTACCTCATTTTAATAGGGGGAAATTGATGAGGCAAGGTACCGAAGGCTTAGCAAAATGGTAGGACATCTTTGATTGTGTATCAAGAAAGAAGTGAATCCATAAAGTAAGTCTATATAATCTAACATCTCTAAGTCCTCAGTGAAGCTGAAAGTATCCAGTGTCATTTTCCACAGGTAAGTAAACTTTTACAGTGATGTTTTGGTTAACTGATGCAGTACTGAGCCATTGTCATAGCTAGATGCTCAGTGACAGGACAAGCGCTTCTGTTTTACAGAGAATTGTGGAGTCATGTGTTTCCGAGACACTGTAGTGTCTAACTTCAGCTCATGTCTAATGTTACACTGATTGTTGCAATGTTCAAGATGATGCAAACAAACCTTACTGTATTCTCTGTCAATGGCAAGGTGCATGCAGGGAGACAGAGCCTCCTGATAGTTGACCAAAGAATGTATTTGTCACTCTTCAGGTGAAGGCAATCAAACCAGGTCTCCATAGCATCTTTACTCCTGTAGCACCTTTTTGTATCTGGTGGCGGAATGATTATATGTGACAAGAACGATTCTATTTCCATATGAATTGTAAGAGTGAATTACTGAGGAGCTTGCTTGGAACGCACCTTTTTCTTTGGGGGTGTGGGAGGCTTAAGCGTTAACTGTCACGTAATTTTATTCTGACAGCCACTGCTAAGGTATGTACCATTTAGTAATTTTTATTTCTACTACATTTTGTGATGTAGAGTTGTTACCATTCCAGCTTTTCACACAGAAGATGCAATTAGTGACTCCTCTCCAGTGCTCAATGACATCTTTTTGTTAATGTTTACAGCACTTCCTTTTGTACTTTTCCTGCTCTGACTGTTCATGCTTCTGTTCCTCCCAATAACTTTTGTCCCTGTACCTTTCTTTCCCTATATAAAGAGTTGTCAGTGTCTGCTCTGCCTGTGATCCAGCCTTTTGGAGGGCATAACAAAAGGTGAAGCTTGTAATCATTACAAAACAAAGAATGTCTGCGTTTGACTAACTCCATTTTAATTGATACTGCTTACTCATGTTCTATTGCTTTACTATTGTCCTTGGCAGCAAAGTCGAGGATGAAAAATCTTTTCTTATAGGGAAAAATAAGGTGGGGTATTCCACGCTCTACAGACGTACACAAATGAACAGCAACATCTGACAAGATTGGATTTTGTCTAATAAAAGATAAATTGCATAAAGGTGTTACGGAAAATAAATCTGTTTCTTTTCTTAATGCATTAAATAAAAACTGTTCATTTGCCATGCATCCTGTTAAACCCTTTTCTGTTCTTATGCCTCTAATTCTGGTATGCAAAGTCAACCTCTGATTATTCTTAGTGGCATTGAACCTGATTCTTAAGTCCATCTTACTGACTTAAAGAAGCTGCAAACTTCTTAAAAGGTTTGGTGGTGATTTCCTTTGCTCAGGAAGGGATGGATAGAATGTTTCTCTGGCCATTTCCCAGTCTCCAAAGGAGCCAAACCTTGAGAGCCCTAAGCAGTTAAGCATAACTGGTGGAATAAAGGGCTGCTTTCTCATTTGGGAAGGGATAAGAAGTTTGCCAAGCTACTAAGTTATTATTATTATTATTATTATTATTTTACCTTTTTGTTTAATAAGCCTTCCTTCATATGCAGGCTCCTTTGTAAATCAGAAAACTTGTTTTTCCCAAGTTCTTTGCTTTTTGATTCAAAACAAATCCCATCATTGTCACACATGCTATTTTAAATAGCTGAAATGCAATGTATTTTAGAAACGTTGAACTCTGACAAGTGACTTATTCTTAAGTGGTTGTGGCGTAGTGGGATACTTCAAAAAGAAAAAAAAAGCCATCTTCTCCCTCGTTTTCTACTTTTCTAAGTGCACAAACTGAATTGTTTCATATTGATCTTGTGCTTCTTATTGATCAGAGTCAGATTCAGAGAGGTAGGCATTGAATCTAAGTAAAACAGATACTTCATATTTCGAAACCAGGTAAACTTGCAGTTTTTCTGTCCCATAGGCAGCATGCAACACGGTACCATGCTGCACTTGCATCATGGGTTACGTATGGCAGTAGAAACCTGTGTGCACTTCAGTTGATTAAAACACAATTACTCTGGCTTTTTGTGGCTGAAATGCCTTTCCATCTTAATGATGTTAGGGAGTCTCAGGACAGAAGTACTGTATGTGGGGAAAGCAATGCAATTCTGAAGAGCATACCCTGCAAATAATTGTTAGGTTCATCCATCAGTTTGAACAAGAAAAAATTGCAAATGGGCAAACCAAAGAAGAGATCAGTACACACATTAAATGACTTCTAATGTTTGTCACTTGAGGACTTTAATACTGTCAAGAAACTATGTATTCCAAGTTCGTTTGTGGTAGCAGTAACCAGTCCTGTACATCAGAATCGAGCGAAACAGTGCAGTCATCGTTCTGAAGTGCAGTGCTCACTGACTTGTGGCTTCTACCTCCCTGTCGTTGCTTCCCTCTTGATTTCCTGATTAGCTTGCTTCTGGCCAGTACTCCTGCCTCTTGACTTTTTCTGACATGGGCCATCCTTTGTACACAGCATTCTATGCTTTTTTTTTTTTTTTTTTTTTTCTAGTAAAGCGTTCTTGGAATCAATGATCATTGCATGGGGCTGATACCCATTGCTTCTAAATGTGGCCACCATCTTTGTAATATTTTTATCTATACAGTGCTTTCCAGAGACCTGGATGAGATACCCAGCCTATCTGCCTGCTACTGTGCTTTCCTTTCATAAAGCTTTTTTATCGCTGGCCTAAGTTGCCCTTTGTCTGTTTTGCAGAAAGTATTTTAGAATTAAGTACGCTAGTAAGAAGTCCTATGTCAATAAGTTTTTTTCTTTGCTATCTGAGTGGTTTTTGCTTGGTGTCTTTTTTTCCTTTTTTTTTTTTTTTTTTTTTTTTTTTTTAAGCTATGCTGTTAGTCTTGTCCATAAGGTTATTCATTTGCATTCAGACTTTTAATGAGACTTTCACCCACCTACTACTCCATTGCTGAGTTCATAAGTTGTTTGAGGAGAAGACTGTTATGTTGCTCAAAGAGTTATCAGGATTTTCCAGTTCCATCTTCCAGCAGAACAGTAGAACATATATGTAGGCCCTTACACAGACACGTACTGTTTTTTCATAATATTCTTATATTCTAAAATACCCTGTTTCCATCTCCTTGGCTACCAGCTATGTAACTTGCACTTGGTCTGTTTCTTGGATAGCTAATAAAGCAAAGGAAAGTGCATAGTAACTTTACCATGCAAGCTTAATTTGAATGAATACAAGAAGCAGTTCCTTATAAACTTATTATGAGGAAGGTAACACTACTTGTTTATTTTTTTGCTATTTACATACAATTATTAGCAAGTGAAATTTTCTGACTTAATTTGCATTTGATAAGAATTTTCAAAGAAAGAAGGAAAGCCAATCCTGTGCTATTGCATTCCTTACTCTTTTTATGGATCCATTCCTGGGAATATTGTTAATTACAATCAGTAGCTTTCAGGCACTGTCAGCAGTTATATCTACTTAATATCTTTCAGTTATTTTCCAGTCTCATTTTTAATACTTGTGTAGCAATAGCCTTCATAGTATGACTTTGACAAGGACATTACGCTTTTTTCAGGTTTATTAAAAAGTAAAAAACTAAGTTTAAAATGCAGCAGTGTATGTATGTGTTGCATCCTGTACAGACTGTTCAGGTAACTGCAGGAGCTTCAGTGAACCCCAGGCAAGCACTGTGTGTAACTTGTGACTGTAGTGGAGAAAGGAGTGAGTTGATCAGAACAGCTCACATAGAACCCCACAAATGTTCCAAGAAATTGTGCAAAAGTTTCAGTGGCCTTCCTAGTGGAGGGAAGAAAGGAAGATGAGTACAATTTTGGACTGCTTTCATGTCACTATGGAGAGATGTCTCTTTGGGGGAGGGAGAGTGCAAATGGGGAAAAAAGGGTTGCAGGCAAAACTTGAAAGGCAGATCTATGCAGACATGCCTCTGAGTGACTAAGCTCATTGATCTGATAGATTGACCATGGATCAAATACCACAGATGTGCATCCAAATGCTGTACAGTGTTGTGTTGCGATCAATTAGCTGGAACTGATACTGTTTCTTTCTGCTTTTCTAATGCTTAATTACTGACAAGTCTTCCTGGTATGTGACCAATATGTACTATCAAAAAAGAAAGTTAACATCTGTGACTTAATTACCAAGTATGATGCAAGATGGGTGTTATTTGGGCAGACTTTGATTTGTGATGTGAGGAACAAGCAGGTAATGTTCCTTGGGAGCTGAGTATGAGGGGTTGAGGTCTTTGCCAGGACTTCTATTCTTGACGAATGTGCATCTGGAAAGTAGTAGCGTTAGGCACTTCTCATTGGCATTGAGTGGAGGAGTCCTACCACTTCTCATTGTGGAGGATTTCCTTTCCCTTGTGAAGGAGCTCACTTGCACTTAATCTCCATACAGCCTTTAATAACTCATTGGTAGAAGAATGTTTGCATAAGAATTTGCTTGGATTAATTTTTGTATCAGTAAGAAAGAGAAAGAAAAGGTGTTGTTCAAAAACAAAGCTCTGACTACTTCCAGTATTCATTTAACACATGGGAGTTCATCTGTATTCATGACATACTTCATGTGTCCAGTGTGCAGTTCATCTTCCGAAATGGTACGCTTTCTGCCTGCACAAGGAGTTGTAATCACCCTCCACCTCCCCTGACTGTTCTCCTACTCTGGGCACTGTGCTGAGGGGTTTGTCTTTAGCAGCATGTTTCACCAGAAGTGTGTTATGTGGCAGTAGCTCACCTTTTACATGCTTGAAAATAATAATGGTGCTTTTCCAAGAAATCGGAGATGCGTTCTCTAAGGTAGCTGTAAGAAGCGTACTTAAAACAGAGGAGTGAGAACAGATTAGAGGCATCTGGGTGGAATAGTTTTAATACGGTGAAGCCTCCAGATGCTGTAATGTTGTTTCAAGGAATTTAAGAAATTAAAGATGACCGAGTTGAAGCACAAATTAAGTGAACTGTTCTCAAGTCCAATTAATAAAGAAACAAGCAACAATGCTGATGTGTCAAAGACCTTGGAGGATTTCAAGGTTATAGTGCCAGATAGCATAAAACTCCATCAAAACTCAGATGCAAAGAGTGGTGCCTATGCCTGACAAAACAATCCCAGCAGGTCTAAGAGGCAGTCAGATATTGTTATTGTCTCTGGGGGCCACTAGGCATATCAGCAGGCACTTCTCCATCAGTAAAGTGGCAGTTTGGTTTTCATGTTTTCCACTTGGCTATGTAAATGTCAATGAAAACTGGTAGTTAGACACCTGGGAAGCAGAACCTCATGTCTGGACAATTTGTCAAATGTCTCCTTACCTTAGTGTAAGGGACAGCGCTTGAAGACAGAAGGGATTTTTAAAGGACAGGAGTTCTCTAGTTGTGGTGAATGGGATGGGATTCTGAGTACTAATTCTGCTGCCTGAGAAATCTCCAACTTATTAACCCTAGGCAACCCTAGAAGAAGCAATTTATAGTTACTTGAGGAAAGGGTACCAAATGGGGAGAGAGACTGAAAAGCTCCAGATTTTTCCCAGTAAGACTTGAAACAAACTTACTCAGGGTAGAAATGGGAAAAACACCCCACAAATGCTTGCTATCAGATAAGGAATGGTGCCTCTCAGTAGGTCTAAACTCTTTTTTGCTAGGCTATGGTAAATACGGGCATGTGCTGCTAAGGTTTTCTTAATGTTTCATGTGGCCTGCTTGAGTTGGACAGGTTCATGTGCCTACAGAACACATGGCGTGAGCTTAATGGAGCATTGTATCCTGTGGCTCATATAAGTCAATTCAGCAAGAGTAGGGCTTAGAGGACAATTGCTCTGCTAACTGCTGCTTACAGCTCTTACCAATAGGAGCTGGTTATCTCACGGTCCATCCATAGCTTGGCCTCCCTCCTGTGCGGATAGCTTCAGTGCCTCTTTCCCCACACACTTCCCAGCAAACCTCCACATCTCCATTTTGCCATCTCCCGTGTGACTACAAATGCTTTGGATGGGATGCACAAGGAGCTGCTGCTAAAGGAGAAAAACTTTCCCTATCCACATGTTTTTTCCTGTTAGCTTCACTAGTCATTGCCTCTGCCAGGTCACTGCGCTTGCCTTCCTTTCTCCAGCTGACAGAAGTAAAAGGGAAGATGCAGCAGTGGTGTGGCAGTATACCCTCAGGTACATGGGTGAGAGAGAGCCTTCTGCGAGGACTGGCAATTGTTCTTTTTATCTCCACACCTGAATGAGCAACATTTGTCTTTAAAAGGGGTCACAGATACTATAACAGGGAGGAAAAAAAGGAAGGCATTCTCCGTTTGGTCAATCTTCCCCATTTCCTGTAGGTGCCATTTCTGCCTGTTCAGCCCGCTGCCTGGACTGCAGGAACCAGCAGGGTTTTAATATATTTGCCTTTCTTTGGCAGTCTCTTAACTACCTGTAGTGCCTAATTTTTCTAGCATCTAGAATGGTACACTAGTCCAGGAAGGGGCCATATGAACTGAGAGGTGGATGGGGGCGATAAAGTATTTTTACTTCAGTGGCTGAGTTTCTGCAGCTTTATTAATTAGTGTTCAGAAATGGAATATTAAAAACGAAAAACAAAACTCAGAACTCCACTATCACAAGATATGCTGCTCTCATCAGAATTGGAAGTGTAAGTTTAAAAACTAGTTGTTAGTGTTAGAGTAGTAATTGTTATTAATTTTGTGGGAGATGGTAAACTGGTCTCCTAATCTGTTCACTCATTTTGTGTCCTCTCACAGTACTTTCCCTTCCAAAACTGTTGGGAAATTTGTGCTGCTACACTGAATCCAAATCTTTTGGAAAACTGCAGTTTTCAAAAATCAAGTTTTTTTCATGTTAAGTTAGTAAATATTTGTTTGCTTTAACAAAATGGTCACTTTCTTTTTAGTTTTAATGGGAATCTTACTTTAGGAATACAAATATGCCTTAAAAATATTCCGAATCATGTGTTGGTCATCTTTTTTATTTTTTTATATCTCTGCCTTAAGAATAACTAAACCAGCAAGATGATTTACAGAAAAGAGCATTGCTGTTTCACACATTCACTGTTTTCCAACCTTTTCTCCTCCCTTACAAAGGGACAGCATTTTTATAACTGTTGTGATGCCCTGTAGGGGAAGCTTTAATTATCTAAAAAGTGAAGATGTCAAAAACTATATAACATAGACTAAATCAGAATGAGATAATATTTTGAATTGCCATTTAGAATGAATTTAAACGTCTCTTTCTTGATGAAAATCTAGCTTTGCCTTAAACTAAGCCATTTTAGCAGTAATTGTCTTTATGCTTTTCATGCAGCCTTAGATTTGCTCCTATCTTTACCATTGTTCTAAACCTTCTCAGCTGAAATGAGCTCAAAGTGGTACATCTCTTTTGATTTCAGGTAACTTGAAATTCTTCTCTGCAGGACAAAGATTCCATTAACTTGGAGAAAATGGATTGCTTTGAATCCCTTCCCATAACTGCTTGCACATTTGGTTTGTTTGCACAAAATTTTTCAGAGTATATTCTTGAGACCTCTCATGCTGATTTCAGAAGAACTTTTGAAAAAAATCATACCTTCACTGCAGTATTGATCTTCTAGACAAATATATGAAGAAATCATTAAAATCATCTCCCTTTACCTCTGGAATTTGAACCCATAGCTTGGTTTTGCTCATAAACAAATGGGGCTTCAGCCTGTCTACAGCACTTGCCTTTTCCCCCATTCGGGAAGGTGGTAATTGCCCAACTGACAGCAAGTGCTGGAGGAAGCAATAGGAGTGATTTCCTTGGTGACTGTCAGACTCTTCAGACAGGGCTTTCAAACTACATTTGTAATAACAGAAATACACGGTGGGAAAGATAAGCAATGTGGTCTTTAGCAAGCTTGTTTCTTGCCAATATACTGAAATATTTTTCCACCTACCAGCCATTCCAGCTTCATGCTGGTGTGTTAGCTTGGGGAACTCACAAACTTTTTTTTAAGTGTTACTAGCCAGCATTTTGGCTTCCCAGCCTCTCTGGCCTAAAGTCACTGTGTACTAACCAATGTAGAAAATGAAAACAAAAACTCCTTACAAAAGTTATTTTGTGTATATGTGAGCCACTTGCATGATTTTTAGGGTGGGTGTTTGTAACTTTATTTGGTTCTGTAGAATGCTTCAGACTAATGCAGATGGAGATATGTTCTGAGGTTATTAAATCATGAGGCTTTAACAGTTTTAAAAACACTAGGTTCTGGTTGTATTCTGAAAATCTGCATAGCCAAGGTTGTTTAAGCCTGCTTTGGTTACCTTTAGTAATATTTTCACCTTTGTAAGAGAACACTGGAGAACTTTGTCTTATATTAAGGCTACAGTGATCTAAAACTAGCTGCTTTAGCTTCCTTCCTTAAAACATACTTCAAGTCTTCGAAAAAGAAATAGTTGGATTTATTGCCGTGCATCAGTTTTCCCTGCTATCTACTGCTTATTCTCAGGTTCTGCTCTATCTACACCCTAAAGGCATCACAATAACTAAAATGAATATATGCAAATGTCTCAAAGAAGTTCCTATTAGGATTTGTAATGTTTTGAATGTTTCCCACTTTCCCTTATTTGCATGTAGCTTTGTATAGAGAATAAATGTTAACCCAACTAGAAATCCAGGTAGGGATTTCTCTCGTCTTAAGACTATACAGGGGTTGAGAAACCCTAATTCTTTTGTTACTGAATTAGATTATTATTTAATACTAAACTAAAGTAATGCAGAAACCCTGAGGCAAGCAAAAATTCTTTTTTTTTTTTTTTTTCTTTCCAGCTAGTTTTAATAATACTTACCTGTATTTAATGTTTCCTTTAATCCAAACAAACATTTAGGTATTTGACATGTAAAAAGCTGCTACTAGTTCAAAACTACTGAATAAAAATTGCCTTTTTCTAAGGATAAATATTTTGTTGAAATAGAGGTAATAACAAACCTACTGTAGCCATTATTTTTATAAGAATAATGCTGATTTAATTCCAATTGAATTTTTTAAATTAAATAAAAATCTGTGCAGTGTCTAAGACTGTAAGTTACAGCACTAAGAACCTAAATCTTGCTAAACATGATCTAATAAGAGCAGAAAATGTTCTAGCTGACTTTCATTGTCCAAATTGAGGGATGGGAAAAGTACGCTTCCTGCAAAGAACATAATGTGGAAATCTGCAATTTTTCTTCTCTTTTTATAGCTGACGCCACTATTTTTAGTGTACATGAAAGCATTTGTTTTTCTGGTGTAATATTAAAAAGAATGTATTCTTGCACAACTACGTGTGACTCCTAACTGGGTTACGTGGTGAGGCTCAAAACTTGCCTGGTTCACGTGGCTCGCTTCCTGCACAGCAGCCTGCCCAGTCCCGCCGTGCCCCTGTCTCCCATCTGATCGCGGCGAAGCTGCGTAGCAGCAGGGACGTGGGGATGGCAGGCTTGTAATGCCTCTGCTCACGGGCCGTTATTTTTTCATTGATCTTTACAAGCCTATAACTCTTTTTAAAAGCATGTCATTAGATAGATATTGAAAGGAAAATGCTGATGATGGCTCTACAAAACCAATAAAGCTAGCTTTATTAGCTTTTATAAAAGCCTTTATTGCTCCTAGGGTCTTGGTCTCGGTAGTCAGTGAACCACATTCAGACACTTAAAGCCTGTCTTTCGCAGGCATCTCCAAAGCCTTTGCCCATGCACGTAATGTTCCACCCAGGTGAATGTACTGGGGTAGGTGTAACTTTCTTTTCTAATTTTCTGCCCGGTAAAGTCAAAATGCAAAACCTTCAACATATCTACCTGTTCTTAAGTATTGGTAACCAGTGGAAGAGGTAACTGGTGGCTCCTGGCAGAGGAATGAATTCCTTTGTTTCCAGTGTAACGATAGCTTAGACAGTAAACATTAATTTTCATCAAGCACTTTGCTATAAATCTCAGTTTAGTATCTGTTTCAGATGTTCTAGATAAATCCTTAACCTTTAAGTTGTTCCCTCTTGTAATCCCATATCGCTGATGAATCTTGGCAGTGACAAATGGCGCTGCTAGACCCTGCAGCTACTTGTGTTCGTGTGCTTCCCTATGTGTTTTCTTTAGAGGGAGGAGGAGGCTTGGAGAAAGCCAGTTTGAATACTAATGCCTATAAATGGCTTCCTTCTTTTCATTCTTTTCCTCTCCATCCCTAAACTCCAGGTATGTCTGTGAAGTTACCCTCGTAAACAAGAACAAAAAGCCCAATGCCTTGTCTCCTCAAGAAGGAACTTCCTGATGTTGTTGAAATCCCTTGCAATGAATTTGCTGCTTTTTTGAAGTCTAGTAGCATAGCCCACTATGCTACTAGAGGTAGTGGTGACGCCTTTGTGTAAGAAAACAGTATAGAAGTACTGATTACTGACAACAATTTTTAGAAATGAAAACAGAATGTCAGCTCCTATGCAACAGCACAATTCTGTAGCTAATGCTGCTATTAAACTGTCATGAAACAGCAGAGAACTGTTGAAACAAAAATAATGTTCAGAATGAATATTAGAACTCCTAAAATTTTCCAGATTTTGTCTGATATAAAAAACTTTGTTTGGGGTAAGTTAAGATAAATTCAAAATCTGAATTTCGTATGGAAAGCATCCTTTTTGACCAGGCCTGCCGTAGTGAGGATCTGCATGGATGAGAACTTCTGGCTTGAACAAGCAGAACCCAGCTGTTGCTTTGTGCTCTTGTTATGCAGTGCTGCTCAGGTAGAGCTAAAGATGCTGTATGAAGCTGCCCAGCGTCAGACTGCAGGGGCTTCCAGCTGTAACGCCTTCGCTGACCCATAGCAGATCAGCACAGTGACCTTTTTGGTTACAGTGTAGCACCAGTAAGCTTTGAAACGAATGGGGGAGTCATTCAGGAAAAAGGCTGCAGTATTGCAGAACAGAAGATGGAGCCTGCTCTTTGATCTGACGTGATACATGTCTACAGCTCCAGGCACATTTAAAAGAGCTGAGTGCATTCAGTTCCTTCCAACACCTGGCATAGACCCTAAATTTTTGCGATACTACCAGCTCGATCTCGTTTCCGGTTATTGGTTCAGAGGGAATAATCTTTCTTAACAGCCTCTCAAGGGTACCACAAAACTTTATTAATATTAAGCAAGGAACTTGGAGATCCTCCACAATGATGTGGATAGGATAATTCTTTAATAGCATGGCTTTGTCACAGAAAAATAATTAATTCTGTCCTATTTCTTTGAATGACTGCAAAGATTTTGTACTATTTGTTAATATATTTAGATTAGATGCTGAAGTGAAAGCCTAAACACCCTGTCATCTTCAGACACACTCAGGCAATTAGAGTGCAGCTTGTATTATTGTTTTATAATTCAAGCCTAGTGAAGTCATAAATTAAGAAGCTCATTAAATTTTCAATTGCATTAATAGGAAAATTCAACTTATTAAATTCATTGGTAGGGCATAGTAACAAAATATTGGAAATGCATCTTTTTCCTCTATTCTCATTAATCCTTGCTGGCCAGATAGCCTTGTCTACCCTTAACATAGGAAAAATGAAGTAATGGGAATATAAATTGAAGAAAACAGTATCTGTTACACAGAGTTTAACGTTAATCTTCCTTGTCACATTTTAAAGAGTTGTTTAACAAATTCTCATGACTGACAGCCTGCCCCACAAATAGCTGCAGGCATCCCAGCAGCAAGGTGCCAGCATCTTTGCATTCTGTGACTGGCACTGCTTTGTTTACAGCAGGCTATCAGATAGACTGGTAACACTATTCTTATTTGGCAATACATGACACAATTTGATGTAAGAGGTTGAGCAATTTAAAAGAGAAAATATTAAAAATCTTTTTCCAGCAATTGGATTTTGTAAGTGTATGTATTTAATGGAGCGTGCAACTATGAACCTGCTGTGAGCCAAGTCCGTACTGGTAGAAATGGCTTCGTATCCATTAGAATCGTAATGACTAGATTCACAGTTGTGGTGGGTTTCATTACATCAGTGAAACTTTTTTTTTTTTTATACTAGATAATGGTTCAAGTACAAATTATTTGAAAATTAATGTAGCTCCAGCCATTTATGCCGCAGCTGCCTTTGTCGTGCTGTGTTAGTATGCTCACGTTATAACAGTACAAGTACTACAGAAATTCTTCATTCATTTTGATAAGTGGTAGTGGTGTTCGTGGTGTTTAATTTATTCACTGCTTATCTAGGTTATTAACAAATTCTAGTGGGACAGAGGGAGAAATGAGCATGAGGGAGCTTGAAATCCTTTGCATGTAGTGCTAAGTCACTCTAGACAAGTATGCACACAGAAAAATATTTGGCTAGATAATTTGAAGGCTTCATTCTAAATGTAGACTAATAACCTTCCTCTTGCCTGCTACCATTAGAAAGGTAATTTTTGACTGAGAAAGCTGTTTTCTATCTCTAGTTTATACTTCTGAAAAACATATCAATTAGCTGTTTCCTCGATTTTTTTTTTTTTCTCAGTCTGGCCAAATGCCAGAATGCAAAAGACGTGTCTTCATTTCTTCAGGCAATTCTGTGGCACCTGTCTCCAAACTCTGTTCCCCCAGGTGCAGAGGTGTGTAATCCAGTGCTCAGTGAAGTCCCGTAAGCTCCTGTGGGTTTCTGGAATTGTAATTGGTGACCCATTTAAATTCCCCCATTGTTTCTCACAGCAGGACATTTGGTAAATGGATCTTTTGCCACACAAGTATGGGATATTTGCAATATTATCTCTCCCTTTTCCTCTTGGAAGACTCTGGGAAGAGGAGTATTTTTATTCATGCTTTTATGAGGTGATTTTTCTCTCTTTTAGCTGCTGTCAATGTGTGTGCCGAAGTTGGTTGCCAGGAGAACAGGACCTAAAGACATGGCGAAGTAACTACTTTGCAATTAACTACTTGCTATTTTAAGGTTTAAACTTATTAAGCTAAAATGATGGTACTTTTGAGGCTGATTCATGCTTTTTCATTGTTCAAGATAGGTAACATGAGATGCATTACCCTTTTCTTTTTCACTGTCTTCCCCTCTAGACGTTGATTCCAGCAGGCTGGAGTCTGTGCCAGTGCAAGTCATGCTGCCTTTACTCAGGGCTCCTGGTAAAACCGAAGTAGTGGTTCTAGGGAGGCTTCCATGTCTTCATCTCTTCCAAATTGTCGATACAAAGCTTAAAAACAATGCCAAACAAAAAGGCAACCAATGGCCCCCACAGCCTGCCGTGTGGTGGAGCATCTGGTTAGTTTTCCTTCCCTCGTGTGCCTGCCCAGGCACAGCAATATGACTCCGGAACAACACACGCCTTTCTTTGTGGACCAGTGCAAGTCTTTATTTGCGCTAACCATGTTGGTTACTTTTGACTTCTCGACTGAATTCAGCCTGAAAACTGCTTACAGCTGTTCCCTTTTTCCTATTACCAAATGTTAATTGGTGGGGTTTCTTCTCCCCTTGAAAGAGAGCCCCCTCAAGCCTTCAGAGTTAAGAACTTCAGAGTTTTCCTGGCCAGGCTTTGACAATAAGGCATTTATTTCCAGAGCTAAAGCTTGCCCTGGTTTCAAGACTCAAAAAGAAGCATAGCCAAATAATTAATATAATCATGGTAATGAAGATATTCATGGTAAGGAAATATTTGTCCATGAATCCTCAGTCGGTATTTCCCCTCTTTCTGAAATGTGGGTGATTACAAACAAGTTTCTACATGCTGTCTGCTCAGTGAAGCACTACCTTATCAGCCATGAAATAACTTGGTTTTGTTTTCTTTTGAAAAAGTATAGCTCAGTCTCAGGCCAGTTGTTCTTCCCGTTGGCAGTGTGCAGTTCCAGGTTTGCAAGTATCACTAATGCACGTTGTGCTTGGAGGTGGAGTGAAGAACTGAAGTGTACCAAAGGCTGCATGGCTTGTGCATGCAGGAGTAGGATTTCTTATAGAAATGTGGAAATTCTTTTAGAAATTTGCTCTACTTTTAAGATGTTTTTAATTTTCATAAATCAGGAATGTATTGAAAATGGTTTTGTTTGGTTTAAGCATTTATCTTTAAAGTAGTTAGTTAAAATTGAACAATTTCATTACAACATTTGTGGTTCTGTGCAGTGGTTTTGTAAAAATGTTTTTCTTAGAGTAAGAGCCTCTGGCTTTTCAGTTTTTACCACTGTTAATCAAAATAAGTTTTAATCTACTTTTCCATGTGTTTTTAACAGCACTACTACAATAAAACATGAAATAATTTCATTAACCTTGGCCTAGACTTGCACTAAGGATCTCCCTAATTGGGCAAGCATAGCACAGATGTGAGGTCTCTGATTACCGCAGCTATGCCAATCTCCTGGCAATGTGTCATTTTTAATGTGACAGCTGTATTCCAGCAATCAAGGGTTACAGCTTCTGGCAGCGTGAAGTTCTTATTATGCCGTTTCTGCTCTGCAGTAAAATAATTATTTCAAAGCAAGCTGCTTCCTTCTTATCCCTAACCTGAGATCAGAACTCTTCCTATTTATTGTTTTGTGCCTGTTCATCTAATCATTATCTGCAGCAGCTGGGTTCATGTTCAAAAGTTAGTGTTCTAAGACTGACCTAAGATATATCACTTGTTCTATTACATTTATATAAAAACATTTGTTACTTTTTAATATATAAAGCAAAATTGCTTTCAAAGTACATTTGTCCTTCAAGTAAATGAACTGGAAATAGCTAATATATATGAAAAAAAAAGATACAAAAAGGCAATGGGATAAAAATATAAATTATATAAAAATATAAAAAGGATATAAAATATAGGAAAATTGCTTAATTATGTCATATACATTTGATTTCTATAAACTTGTCGTTCTGCTAATCTGCAAACTGTTAAAATGTTCTATTAAAAAAAAAAATCGCTTAAGGAATTTCAAAATAAAAAGCCACACAGGATCTGTTTTGAGAAATTGCTACAGCAGAAGCCTGAATCTATTTGACTTATTTCACTTGAGATACTTTAAAGCATAATGTTTTTGTTGTTTTTTTTTATCCCGAAACTGTGAATTTTCTTTTAAAGTATCGGGCAAACAATGCATTAGTGAGCTGCTAAGAAATACTGTTTTATACAACAAAATATGTTCACATTTGCAGAGGTCAAAGTCTTTGGTCAAGCTACCTCTCTGCACTTCTTTCCCCTTCTCAATTCTGAAGTTGTCCTGGGCATCAGAGCAACTAAGGGAGCAAAGGTTTTTTTCCTAATGTCATGGACCAAAAAATGAGCTCAATTAAATGAGAAAGTAACAATAAAAAGCCTGAAGCAATCCTGAATTATAACTATGTGACCAAAAATAGATTCCCAAAAACTTGATTCTAATGACTGCAATGGTGATAGCAATTCCAATGGAAATTAGCAAAGCATCTTGTAAAGAGAATCACTTTTCATCAGTACCTTATTTTTAATAAAATCAGTGCTGAATTTTAATTTGTAATTCAGTTCCTTTAATGCATTCACCTCTTGTAACTGGGAAATCAATATCATTGGATGTATTGTGTTTTGCCTCTTTACTTTAAAGGTCATGTTCTAATTTGACCAACTACACAATTACTATTTTTCAGTAATGTTAGAATAGATAAGACTTCTCTGTAGCCTTAAGAAAAGTATACTAACGTGCTTTTGGGAACAAAATAGTTTTATACATTAGCAATATGTGACAAAGCCAACACAGAATCTTTATTAATAATCCTATTAATGTTTCATCTAATGTGAAGGAAATGGTAAATAAATTGTGGCTTTAACCCACTGCTGAGCTTCCAATTACTATTTTTTTCTCCCTTTCTGCTTGCAATACATCATCTTTTTTTAATATGACTGAAATGTTCTAACAATCAAGGGTTAGGATCCTAACAGCATGAAGTCCTCATTACGTGATTTCAGCACTACAGCAAAATAATGATTGTGAAGCAAGCTGTTCTCCGTGTAACACTTACAGAATAACTCATAAGACTACCCATTTACCAGCTTCTGGTTATGGATTCAATTACTTCATGCCTCAGGTTTGTGGATGTTGGAATCATGTCATGCATCTGTCTCGAGCTGTACCATAAAAAGCATTCAAAGTGAATAAATTACAGGTGATGTTCCCCAGAAGCACTCTGAGGTTTTTTGCTTTCTCCCAAGCCACTCAAGGTCTTGTCTTCTAAAAGTTTAATGAAGGTTTCATAAACCATGAAAAAGCCCACTAGAATGTCATGACCTTCTTTCATTTTCTGATAACACACAAAAATCTACATTTTTTTATAATTAATAGGGAGAAGAATGTTACACTTGAAAGATAGCATTTAAATATCTCCCAGTCCCAAGTACATGCTAAGCAGGACTGAAGAGGTAAATAAATGGTGTTTCTAAAGGCTGTGCAGATGCCATGGAGATTGTATTTTTTCAAAACAATGGGACTTTCTATCAGATTAATAGTTTGCCTCCTTCAGTATGCAGTATAAAACTGGCAAGGAGATGAAACTATAAATACTTAATTGTTTGAAAGGGACTCTAGGTACAGCCAGGCTACTATTTCTTATATTAGGTATCTAGCAGGGGAAAATCCAAGGCACCTGCCTGTACTTTATCTGACCTACAGCCTCTTTTTCCTTCATGTTACTATAGGATAAAATTAAGGCATGCATTACTGTAAAGCTGACAACGTTTTTTGAGAAAAGCCTGATCTTTTGAGAGGAAGGCATCATGCCGTGCTGTCCATGTAAGAAATCCTGCAAATAGTGAACGGTTGTTGATTGGTGATCTAAAGTAATTACCAAGCTTGAAACTGAAACCCATAACTGTACCACAGTTATACTTCAATTATTGATTGTGTTTTTATGAGAAACTTAGCATCAGCTACTGTTTGCTGTCTGGAGCCCTGGAGAATGCAGGAAGGTGCTTGCCTGAAAATGGAAATAATGAATCCACTTGCAGCAGGGTCTTGTTCTTTTCCTCCTTTCCCCCCTCCTTCTTTCTGAGCTTTACTCTGTAGAATTTCATGGAGGAGAAGGTAGTAAGGCTACCGATACAATCGTAACTCTCCTTAACACCCGGTAAATTCCTACAAGTTGTAGGCATACTTGGTGCTCCCAGCTGACGCTTGCCTTGGAGTTCTGCAGAACCGATCAGCTGTGCTGAGGCAACTACAGAGGCAAATATTGCTGTGATAGCTTGAGTGCTGTGAAGTAACCTGAGGAAAAATTAAGATTTTTCTGATGTGATGAGAGAGATTACGCACAGTAAATTCTTAACTATTTCTGGAATTTGGCAGACTGCAGCAGACTGCCAAATGTTCCCTCTTGTGTCAGGCAGGGAAGGCCTGATTCAGGACCACGCCTGTTGCATTGAGTCAGTGGAGTGCCAGGATTGGATCACATACATGGACTGCACTATAAAGCCTTTTGCTCTGTATAATTAGGCTTCTGTACCTCAGAAAATGATGGCTGTTTTCCCAGAGTGTAAAATGTATGGAGGATTTTTGATATAAGTACATTGTTTTGATGCTTTTGCTGCACATGGAATGTGTGGCCAGTGAGTATAAAGTGGGAAATACTAAACCAGCTGGGAGACTTGCAATCAATGTGCACGGCTCTCTTGCTTTTGGGGTATTTTACCTATTGACAAGAAAAGAACTTGAAGTTATGGCTTGCTTAGGTCCAGACAGCAAACTATAGATCAAAGGAGACTGGTGCTCAGGTGTTACATTTCTGGTTAGATGCTTACGTGTGCGGTTTTAATCAAGTCACAATAGTGACATTTTTAGTGATGTTTTGGATTTTCTGACTGCTATGTTTTTGTTGCTTTCCAAACCTCACTTTCCTGACCTTTGCTTGGTACCCCCTGATTTGCAGGGGGACTCGGAGAGCAAAAAGATGCTGTTTCACGCATCATTAGTTTCTTATAACCTCGGTATTTCTCATCTCTTGATATCATTCCTTTGGTGCTTAGTTTGCATAAAAGGATCATAACTCTCCCTTCTACTCCTCCAGAACTTAGGGATTGTTACAAACACTTCTGTATCCACATAGCTAACATCCATGCATGAGCTGCGTGCCTTGTGGCAGCATTAGTGAGGAATATAGTGATCATGTTATTTGACTGTGCTAACATAATTAATGGCAGAACATGTGTGTGAGCTAATGGACAATCTACTCTTGGGTCAATGCCTGCAAAATCATTACCTTGCAGCGTAACGGATGTGTGCCAGCTCTCTTCCACAGAGGGAGTTTTTGGTATAAGATGAATACCCAGTGTGTTTAATACTAAGTACTTAATTCTGTAAGCACCACTGGTGTCCAGAAAAGATATTTAGTGGAGAATGCACATAGAGAAACAAGAATAAAAGGGTTCTTAGTGTAAATGCTACAGAGTGGAAAGAATGACATAGAAATAGAGAAGATCCCCCTTGTGTATGAGGTAACTGGATTTATTCTTGCAATTAAGGAAATCAGGAGGTACCAGAGCTTGGCAGGACAAGAGTCGGAGGAAGTTTTTATCATCATCTTTAACATTTCCCACAAGAAAAAGGTTTTAACATTTTTTTTATTTTTTTTTTAGAGGTTTGCAGTGTACCACTGTTTTAGGCAAATGCAAGATAGGTGTTAAAGACTGGATGTCAGCACTCTTTCTTCCTGCCAAGTCTTTCAGTTGAATTCCAAGTGATTGCAGCCTTGGTGCAGGTTTGGGAAGCCCTGCAATGGCAGGAGGTAAGGCAACCCTTGAACCAGTTGTTTCCCTAGCAAGAAGCTCAGCTAGTTTCCCTGATGGATGATGAAGCTGCAATGAGTGTCAGCTGCCTGTGGATGCCTGGCGGACCTTGCAATAGGAGAGGCTAAGATGTGCCTAAAGCAGTTACTCCCTTTCAACCATATTTTGCCTTACTAAAGATTTCCTTTGTCCCCTAGGTTATTTAAATTCCATTTTGAAAGAATTTTGTCGCTTTCTTATCATCCCTGCCTACATCCTGTCTGTTTCTGGGAGCTGCACACTCCAGGCTCAGCTGGAGCACCAAAGATTTGGATCCTACCCTGAGGTGGCACTGGCAACAGTGGGAGTTGAGTTATTGCTCTTCAGCTTCTTCCCAACGTGGCTGTTGTGCTGCACAGTGTGGCAGGTTTCTGTAGGAGACGGGTTAGCAGAGGGAGTCTGCATCCTTGAGACTGGCTGGTGAGTTACCAGCTAACCCTGTTATCGAGCTGAGTTGCTTTTCAGCTTGACTGTTAGGCCTCATGGGAAGTATGATGTGATGGACTGCCATGGCTTTTTTCAGTTCTGAGTGCTAAGGCCATTCTTTCCCTTGCTTTCTTTGCGGTAGTCCCTCACATCTGGAAAGTAAAAGGACAACCAATGGATCTACTGGATAGTTGTATAAATCAGCACAGATTTTTAAATTAAAGAAAAGGCTCCACTTCAGTCATGGTCTTTAGTCTCTCTTCTGTATCCAAGTCAGCAATTTCCTGTATATTTTTAGTCATCCTTCAAAACAGTAGAGAACAAGAATCGCTGTTATAGAGACCTACAAGAGGATTTGGGAAAGGATAACATTCCCTTAAAACACAGGAAAGGAATTTAACTTAATTGCTCTTATACTTCATTGAGATCCTTTTCATTTCTTCCTCACTTACATGAATATAATCACATAATATATGGTACAATGCTTGTTTTGCTGAATTCTCTTCACTTGCTGCATTGGGACTGGATTTTTATCTGCAGTGCTTAAAACTGGCTCACACAGCTACACTTCTACAGATTTACCTAAATGTGAAGAATACTGAATATAAGAGAGATGCTTGGCCTTTGAGCTGAGAATTATAGGTCGAACTACATTGTGCACCTAACTAACATGTCAAAAAGAAACCAAATGTTCAAATAAATGGACCATTTATTGAAACATGATCAAAAGGCAGAATTGTGAAGCCTAACTTTTACAAAAGCCCAGCTTGCTGTAATAGTTTTGTATTTTCTAGAAAGAAACCTCAGGACTTCCATTCATAGACTTCACTAGAGGTTAGCTCTTTTATAATCTATCTTATTCTTAAATAAGAATGGAATTTATTTGCTTTTGTGGATGCACCTAAATGGATGCATCCTGGAGTGACTTTGCTACAGATTCAGGTATCTGCCATATCCCTGAATTATATTCTCACCGTCTGTGTTAACATATTACCATTGTTGTAGTGGGAAGCATGTTAAATTTCACAGTGAATATTGCATTTTTATTGTCGTATATTGCCAGCTTTTAAACAGTCTCTTTGCATCTTGTAAATATTTTCAGCAATTCTTCTTTAAAAAGATCTTGCATTTGGATACTCATAAGGCTTGAAATCGCATAATGCTCTGAGTACTTTTCAGAGCTGTTCTAAATATGTAGAAACTGCTGTGCATCAATAAGGAACTCCAGTGAGTGTGTGGATACACATCTTCTAACTGCAGTCTGTACACATACCTGCAGAGCAGAAAGACTGATCGAGGCTCTTGAACTTTTGCCCTTGCATGTTTTGTTCTACAGCTGAACATGCTATTAAACTGGCCCAGGCATACCAGCAAACAAGATGTGATGAGGCCTATTGAACACCGAATTGTCACAATGGAACAGCGCAAATTTGTTTAACAAACACATCTTTTTAATAGTTAAACTCTGAATAACTCCATGGCCTCTGTGGTAACACTTGCACCTATATAATGTGATTGATAAAATCAGGAATATTAGCTGGAATAAAATGCAACAGGAATGGCTCTACATGAATTCAGTCTTGACATTGGCTTTCCCAAATGCCCTGATAACAGAACGTGGTTAGCTGCATTTTAATGCCGTATGTGGATTCAGAGGAAGGCTGCTCTATTGCATATAAGCCACAGTAGAGTCGCTTTTCTGGGCTTAGTGTTAGCCACAGAAAGTGGTATAATTAAATAGAAAGGGTGCCTACATTTTTACAAAATAGCTATAGCCAAGTAATTCTTCCTGTGATGATTTGTTCAAAATGGTAAACAAAAAATGCATATTTTTGATTCTTCTTGTTATAATATAATGTTTTTAATTTTCTGTGTGATGTTCTGAATGGGAGCAGAAGGGCAGCCACTGTTGTGCTGCTTCAGTGAAGCATTACAGGATTTTTCATTGTCACCATTCCGTTTCTGGCAATGTAGAAAAAAGTCCAAATGACTTTTTTGTCACCGACTATGCAGTTTCGCTAATTTTAGCAGTACTTTCTCTGCTATGTGTACCTGTAGGAAGCTGAAGCCATTTAAATGATTTGTCTTACTCAACTGAGCCTCCATTTGATGGTAATAACTTCTTGGTTACTACAGCCCTGTGCTGGAATCCAAGCAGTGACCTCAAGCTGAAAGGCTCCGTATCCCGTTGCCAGTCCCCAAAGTTAGCTGCTCTTGGCCCATTTTTCTTTTCCTCTGCAAGCAGCCGCTTCTGCCTCTGGAATTACCGACTGAAACAGCTGCCCAGAAATCATTCTGTGGCTCATATTTCCACTTGGGTTCAGCGATCAGGATCACAACAGAAGCGTGTGTCAAACTGAAAGGCTCTTTCTCCTTTTCTTAAATGTTCCCTATGATATAAATGTTACAAAAGCGCTATGTATTCCAATTAAACTTAAACAGCAGCTCTAGCAGGGAGCAACTGCTGCGCACTCACAGGATAAATCAGCTTTCCTACTGAGCTCTGCAGCATGCTTGGAGAGCGGGGGGAATATCTATTCCAGTAGCCTCCATAAAAGCGTATGTATCTTCTTTCTGACTAGCTTGCTTAGTCCTCCTTATATAGTCCTTATTCCCCAAGGATAATGAATTCCTTTCCATCCGCATGGGGTCACATGGAGTGTGACATAGCCTTGTAATTTTTAAGAGCCTGAGACAGCAGTATCTCTTCTCCATCATCTTTTGCAGGCAGGCAGTGGAACAAGCTCAACTTATCAGTGTTGAGCTCTACTTTTGTAGAT
Source organism: Aythya fuligula (assembly GCF_009819795.1). Taxonomy (NCBI): domain Eukaryota; kingdom Metazoa; phylum Chordata; class Aves; order Anseriformes; family Anatidae; genus Aythya; species Aythya fuligula. Next base: position 11,271,603 of record NC_045570.1, on the reverse strand, counting down.
CCTCTGTGTGATGTTGGGCAAGTCATTCCTTCCTGTAAGTGGGAATACTGAGGATTTTGGCTGTTTGCTTCAGACGGACAAAGAAAAAAATCTTTGGGACAGAGTTGTGGTGGGGTTTTTTGACCTGTTTAACCCATACCAATTACACCGAGTCTTGAACTGAATTCCCCCTGGGGAGGATTGTCAATGAGCAGAACCAAATCTGTCCTGTCACAATTGTTGTTGTTGCTGTCTGATCCGTAAGTGAATGCGAACCATGGAATTGGTCCCATTAATGAGCAGAGAAGGATCCATTTTGAGTAGCTGATTTGGGTACATGGTATACATACTCCCTCACTACAAGATATAGATGCCCCATCTACAAGAAGGATAGAGTTGTTCAAATGTGTGAAGAGCAATGAAACTGGTGAAGGGACTTAAAAGGAGCAGCTGAGGGAACTGGGGTTGTTTAATCTGGAGCAGAGGAGGCTGAAGGGAGACCTTACTGCTCTCTACAACTGCCTGAAAGACGTTTGTGTTGCGAGGAGTGAGGTGGGTGTCGTTTTCTCAGGTGACAAGCGATAAAACATGAGGAAATGGTTTCAGGCTATGCCAGGAGAGGTTTAAGTTGGCTGTTATGAAGAATTCCCTTACAGAGAGGGTGATCAAACACCGGAACGGGCTGCCCAGGGAAATGGTGGAATGCCCATCTCTGGAGGTATTTAACAGATGTGTGGACATGGTACTAGGGGCCAGAGTTTAGGTATGGGACTTGGTGCTCCTGAAGGTCTTTTCTGATCTCGATGACTCTATGATTCTATCTATACTCGGTATGTATTGTATAATATAACCTGTGTGTAGTAAATCTTGTCTACAAAGATAAGCTGACTCTCCATATAAAGAGGACACTCCATGTAAAAGGTCACGATTGGTGGTAGCTCTGTGAACCACATTTTAAGAGAGAAGATGTTATTTATGCTTAGCAGAAAAATCCAGTGCTGCTGTTTCTCCTGTGGTGCATCAACAAAATGCACTTTTCACTTGGCCAGCTAGAAATACATATCTTACCCTTGGTTATGTTTCTTTTTGCCTCTTGCTACTGTGCTGTGGGTAGAAATGACCTTAGCAAGGCATATTAAAAACTGATATTTGCTTGTGCAATGCTCTGACCGATAATATGGTCATAGCCAAAAGGCTCAGACAGCCAACTGTGCCCTTCTGTGGTCTCCAACCTGAACAAAAAGAGAACAGATTTAATTAAGGCTATTATGGAAGTAGCACTGCATAATGATTTACCCTGAGTGAGCGCCAAAGTACCATTTGTTGGAGATTAATATAACTTCGCATGTTTGAAAGGCCAGAGCTCTGTCTGTTAAATGTAATAACTGAAATTTTGTATCTGCAAGCCTAGTTGTTCCAGGCATAAAATGAAAACCAACTCTGTATTTACTCAGACTATTTCTGTTGTTTGAATCACTTTATGGATACATGAAAGAAAGTCTGATGAAATGAACTGTAGATATAAAAAAGAGCAAGAGTAACATGCATTTCAGATTTCTATATTGTATAAAGGGAGTCTTGGGAGTTGAGCATAACAAAAAATCTTTTTTCTTTTCTCCATTTTTTGCCTGCTTTTTTGCTATTATATATGAAATTGAGATGAGGACAAAGAATGATATTAAAAACTAATTTTTCTGACTCAGAATAGGAAGGATTGTGAGGCAGCAGGGTGCACTGTGCATTGTAGAAATCTGGGTAGCAATCAGTAATAGTGAAATTTTAAAGGTACATCATTCTATTAAATACATCAGTGGGACAGTAATCTGGAGGACATGTATACAGCGTTCCAACAGGAGGGAAAGTTCTGAAGTATCCATTAGCTACCATTAATTGCCAGATTATTTCTTCGGAAGCAGGTGAATATCATTAGAAAGCCAGTATTGTAACGAACTACAGGAGGAATCTTCTAAAGTGCTACCAACTAATAGAGGAGCAATAATTCACTTTGGAAAATGGACATCTTCCAGTATATATTTTTTTCAGAAACATTTATTAGCTTTAAAGATGATCACAATGACTGTACCTGAAATAGTAATGACTCAAAAGAAAATTTACCTTCCCAAGAAACACAGGAAAATAAATGGTCATAAAGGCTTTCTAAAGTCTATTTAGAGGAAGAGTCGATATTATGCAATTAAAAAGATTTTCATTTGCTGTCATGTGATGCAGTAAGAAGCAGCATTATCTTTGAATTGTTAAGATGGTGTTTTGTTCATCCCAAGGTGATTTCTGCTAACTACATTTTTCTACAGGTTTCACATTCTATTGATAAAATGGGACTTTTTTTTTTTTTTTTTTTTTAAAAGATAGATTACATCTGCTTTAAGCCAGGAGGAAAAGGTACCTGAAGATTTTGTAATTATCCAGTTATCCTTAATGTAGAATTAATTTATTGCTATGTAGCTGTGAGTCTCTGTTGTATCTTTTGGAGGTAACAGGGAAAAGGGAACAAAGCCAACGTGAAATGAAAATCTGAAAGCAAACAAGTACTATATTATGATTAATGTTTAAAGGAGAACTGTTGGATAATGGTGTTCAGCTGATTATAAGCATGTCTAAGGAAGTCATTTTTCTCTTTAGAGTATGCATCACCTTGGATTTATAATACAGTTTTTTATTTTTCACTGATGTCTTATTAAACAGTGTTCTTTTCAAAGGAAGAAATGCTTGAAAAAAAAATCCTTAAGAGCTGTTTTATTGAAATACATCTGAATCCCTCTGAAAGATTTCTTTTTGAAACATCCAAAATCCCAAGCTGCATTTTAGATTGGTATTTCCAAAGTAAACTCTTCCTGGTTTGACTGAGAAACACATAGTCCCTGAAACCAGCTGGTTCTGCCTTTGAGACATGCTGATGTTCTACCTTGAGCTGATGTAAGGGTTTCCTGGCAGTCTTTCTGGGATTTGACACAGAGTCCTTCTGTTCCCAAAGTTGTCTGTAGTTATTCTTCAGGTTGGTCATTTTAGGAGTCTCTGGGATGGAGTTGCAGATGCTCGTCACTAGTTTTGAAAGGTGTGGAGGCAGTTCTTTTGCTCTTCAGTGCACAGGCTGAGTATCTGGGGTTGTAGATTCCCTTATGTGGTCTTTTGTAGTAAGAGTTGCTGAGGAAGAAACTTCCTCATGACTTAGGAAGCCAAGTGGAGGGGAAGAGCAAAGCCTCTGCATTGCAGGCTCCTGACCAGCTGCTGATCTCAGCGCCACATGTGTTGAGCACCATGATCTTAGTCTGGTTTTGCTTCGGGTGTCTAGTCATAAATAACTAGAAGAGGTGCAAAAGGAAAAGCAAATATAAAAGGAATAGAAAAGACAGGTTGGAGGCCTGAAGTTGGCCCTGCTTTGAGCAGGCAGTGGAGCTGGAGGCCTCTAGAGGGTACTTCTGACCTAAATTCAGAGTGATTTTAAGAATAATTCAGGCGGCTGTGTTGAGAAGGAAGAAGAAGGAAGGCTTTTAATCTGGAGGTGAGGAGGTGTCAGATGAAATAAATACAAGCTGTATTGGGTAGGATGAAGGGAAGGCAGGAGGAGCAAGGGGGAAATGAGGGAAGGGAAAGAGCATGTTGTCAAAGGGGAGGCAGGAAGCCAGTGATGCCATGTGCCTAAATGAGAGAAAGAAAGGCAGGCCTGTTACAGCAAGGAGTTTGTCTCATCTTCTCTGAGCATAAAAAGCAGGGTGGGGATTTCAGACGTGCACTATTAGTACATGGTGAAAAGGCACCACAGCAAACCCCCTGCAGATGCCACTGGCGGTCTGGGTAGAAGCCCTCATGCTGAGTAAATCACCTCCAAGCATCATCCAAACAGACCGCTTGGTTACCTTTGTCATGTGACAGTGCTCTTGCTAATAAGGGACAATTCCTGGTAAAGTTAAATACTGTAAATGTCATTATGTGATTTTCTTGCTGGTTTTCATGGACCATTATCATGGCTTTCATTGGAACATTATTCCAGTCGGCCTGCCTATGTTTTCTTAGCCACCATTTGAATGTCCTGATTGTTTTCCTTCAGACATAAGCGTTTCTGCCTTTTGGAGAGGTAAGTTTTTGCAGAGAGCTTTGTCTTACTTGTTTTAAAGCAAGTGACCTCTTTAAACACTGTTAGCTATTGATGTTATAACAGGACTACTAGGATTTTCAGACCCAAGTAAAAGATGGGGGACAGACCACAAAGACCTCAATGTCTATGAGGAAAGTTGGAGGCAATGGAAACAATGAAGGACTGGAAACATTCATTATACTGCTTTTTCTTCCCAAACTGAAAGAGAAATTTATCATAAAACTTGAGTGTTTCTAAAGCTTGAGTATTCTGTTGAAGGTTTATATTTTTTGTTGTCTTCTACCATAAAATCTCCAGAAATATCCTGTGAAATAGGAACAGTCAGCTTGCAAATACGGTGTCAGTCCAGTTTCATGGATAGCTATCTGTATAGCGGGAGGTCACAATGGAGTGCAATCAAAAAAGACATCCCAAGCTGTTATCCTGTTTCCTTTGAAGTATAACACATACTGCAGCTGTCAAAATTGCACAATGCATTCTCAGAGAGCAGATAAGATGGAATTAAAATGCTTCTGTTTTTGAGAATTAGAATAACTAACTGTAGATGTTTGATCACAGACTGTGTTTCTGGCTATCCACACTCTTACTGGATCCATTTATTAATAGGAGAAAGTAAACATTTTACAGGTCTAAGTATTATAAATTCTTCTCATTTGATATGATCTTTGAATCTGTTGCCATTAGAAAGTGAACTGTGCTGGGTGTAAGAATGGGATAACATGTCTTTTGTAGAAGTAATGACAGTCATTTTAATTCATCTAATTGGCACTTGATTTTCTCAGGTATTAGCATTCTTTTTAATAATTTGAGTAATAAGTTGGTTTTACTAAATAAGAGGTGATAACTATTATAGTTCACCCTTCATTTAAACAAAAACTATATTACCCCATGTTAGTAACAATTATATGGACAAGGCTTGCAGTGCTGCAAAATTCAGTTGCCAAACCTGGATGCTTTTCTTGTTTGAATAACAAAAGCTGAAGAGAGGGTTTCTTTCTTAGAGAATTTGGCATTTTTACAAAATTATTTACAGAATTATTTTTGTTGGGGAAAAAAATCATACCTTGTTTAAGACTAAGGAGGATATCTTGTCTACTAACTTTTCTCTGAACTGTTTCTGGTAAAACAGGCACAATTTTGCAAATCATTTCATTTTCAGTTGGCATTATTTTTCCAGTGCTTTAGTGAATAATCTGTACTGAAGTGTAGGTGGGATGATTTGTGCTAGAAGTTTGTATGGGCAGACTGTGTAGCTGTGGTGGTAATTGTGATGGAATAATTGATATTAAAAAAAAATAATAAAAAAATAATTGCTTCCTATAGCTCTGCTGGCTGCAAATAGTGTGTTAAAGGCACCACATTCACACCTTGTTAAACCAAGAGGCCAGGTGATTTTGTTCTTCATCTTTTTCAGAATTAAAATACAATGTGTACTTCAGTGTTTAACATTGCAATAAATTACAGTGTCAACAACACAGCCTTATGATCTCAACTCAGTTATGGGTCTACAAGCCATCGGTATTTAGCATTCAGTCCATTACTGGCTTGCAGTGTTCAAATCTTTGCATTTTGTTGAATGGCTGAAGTCAGAATGCCATCAAGTTATGGTAATGTTTGTGATTACTATATGCTAACCTGAATTACTTTCCCTAGCTATAACACTGTATGTTTTACCTATAAATTTAGTCTACTCTTGAGATTTCAGAGCAAATAAAAGGTTTTCTTAACCTTGCAGCAGATTGTGTGCTTCTAATTACTATTCACAGTGCGAAATAGCTTTGTAAAAGATTCCTTTCCTAATGCCTTTCCTTGCTGATAGCCTTTGCCAGGACAACATAACTGCACAGCGTCACATTTACAGGCTGGCTGCAGCTTACCTGCTCTGATTCTTGTTAGATTTATAGGTGCACCAACTTAGATATGAAGTTCAATTTGATGTCTTTCATTGAAATCAGTAAGAATATTAGTTCACAAATTGTATTTAAGCCCCTACTGGATAGGACTGCACACAGGCAAATTTACTGTATAAAAACAAAGCACAGAATCAGCAAGCCATTTAAGTTGTTAACTTCTATTGACCCTAGTTTTTTATTTTCTTGTCATTTGAAAGCTGTGCAATTATGTATGGCTTTGGCTATACTATCTACAAACAAGCACATTTATGGTCAAAAGTCAAAAATGCTTAGGACTGTGTAATCTCAGACAAAGAGGCAACTGCAGAAATACAAGTAGTGAGTAGCAGGGTGTGTGAAAACTCCTTCTGTTTTCTTCTTTTTTTAAAAGCTCTTCAGGTTTAACTATAGAACAGTATTTCTTCCCTCTCTTACTAAGTTACTGCTCCCAAGGAATTTTTCATAGCACTTTGCTTAAGACTTGTCTAATTACCCTATTTACCAGGGCTCTGGAATCTTTAATGTCTATTAACACATAGTCACTGCAAGACAACCTTAGCATATTAGATGTCAAAAAAAAATGCCTGCTATTAAATACCTATTACAAGGGTAAATGTCCTTTAATTAAAGCAAAAAGGAAAAAGATGGTTGGCTGGTATTTAGAAGAATATTCATAACAGGTTGGCACACTCCGGTTTTGGAGTCAAATAGAAAATGAAAAGAATCCTGTTTAACTTCAGGTCACAGCAGAGAGCCGTGTTTCTGAAGTGCAGCATCAAACTACTTATGCTTCCTATATGTGCAAAATTTGAAAGGTGGAATGGCCTACTGTATTTGTAGTTCCTCATTAACATATGTTATCAGTGAAAACTATTTTAGCTTAGTTCACAGCTTTACTAATGAAAAAGAGAATAACTGGGTGAGCCTTAGAAGGCTCCAAATAAGACTTCTGAAATAAGTGTCAAAATCTTACCAGTTTAAACTTTTGAATATCTTTTAAGGTTTTTGCCAGTTTTTCCTTTTCTGACACTCAGGCCCTTGTCCCTGTAGTTAGTCTTGCAGAAATGTAGGGAATTTTAACGTGCTATGAGCTATATAAGCTTCAGAGACCATTAAAAATGTTAGAATAGCAACTAGCGGTTGGATTTGAGATTTTCTATTTTATATTTATAACTCTTCATATGACTTTGTGACTGAATCTTCAGACTTCTTGGATCCTAAAATAACATAGGAAAGAACATTAGCAGTGGGTTGGCCTTTCAGAGGCTGTGTCTGGAGATGGTTAAGCCTGGGAGAGGACAATGCATCATCTTGGAGAGATTGAAGGGAGAGGGTGAAGAAAATAAAATTATGTATTTTTGAAATTAAACCTGCTGGACAAGAGCATAATTGTCACCTAGTCAGCTATTGCCCAGTAGTTCTGACTGTCGCAATGCTATTGGATTTGGTAGTCACTTACACTGGGTATCACCGGGAGTACTAACTGCTAATCAGGGTACTAATCACAGGCTGCAGACCCTATAGGAGCCAGCAGCACCAATTGGCAGCAATCCTCCCCTGAGACTTTGGTGTTATCAATGCTTCTTGGGGCTGCAGGAGTGAGCCTTGCTGGGGCTGGGGCTTTTTTGCAGTAGCTGGAGCATCTTCTGTTTACATAAATGGAGGATGACAAATTCAGGAGCTGATAAGGTGGCTCATGTAGATTTCTTTACCAAGTGCATGTGTATTGTGTTTACTGCGTATGTTTATTCTTTATCCTTCACGCTATTACTTTGTCATCTTGAGTTATATGTTGGGTATGGATTTTGTGCTTTTGCTTTGTCCCAAGTTGAATTCTGATCAAAACTGCTTTATAAATAACTCCTCCTACTTATCTGCGTAGGAGTGAATACAGCAGCATCCTAACATCACTAGATTAACACCATTTAGATTTTAGGTGGAAAATAGAAATTTGAATGTTAGTGATGGAAATATTATAGTCTGGTTATCTAAGAATGGATGATACTGTGCAAATCTGCTCAGAGGTCTGAAATGATGTAATTTCAGCAGGATAAATTAGTTTTCAAAACTTTGAAAGTACATGAAAATGTAATTCATCATATGATTTTGCAGCTGTGTATGTTGCCAGTGGATTTTTTTTTATGTTTATGTAGGAATAATTTACAAGTGTCTAAATGTGTAGGAGGTAAAGAGAATTAAGATTTTGTTACGATACTTCTGTTGGCATTGTGATATGACCTACTTGTGCAGTTTCAGTGCATGTTAGTCTTGTTATGGCTTTAAAAAACAAAAAAACAACCCACAAATAACAACAGTGATGCTAACAGAAAAACCCACATTGTTTTTCTTTACCCTAGTTTGTCTGAGCCTTCCTCTTAAAATATATCCCTCACAACCGTCCCTATTTCTCAAGCTTTGAAAAGGTGGTTATGGTTTCCCAACCACACTCTGTGCAGTTTGAAAATAAAAAGATACTGCTGTCAAATGTTGAAAGAAATCCTCCTTTTTGAAAAGTAAAAGAAATTGTCTAGCTGGGATTAAACAAGGGCAGGAAGTGAAGCATTTGTGTTTTTTTATGAAGTCTGGTGAGTTTTGATAATGAGTCCTCTAAAACATACGATTTTGAAGCTTTTCGAATTCCAGACAGATAAGAAATAATAGTTACATATTTCAGCTTCAAAGACAAAAGTAACCTTTTATCACCTAATTTAACAATCTTCTTAGTAAAATGTGTTAGAAGAATGTGGAATGTTATTTAAATAATAAAATAGCACCATCTTTGAATAGCAGAGGTTTTTTTAATTGCCATAATCAAAGTCCAAACACATTTCTCTTCTTGCTTTAAATAGATGCTCTTAATGACAGTTTCTTCCTTAATGAGGAGGAGAACAAAGGGAACCTGTACATGTTGGTGTGACTTCAGTGTGACAAAAGTTCTGATTTTTGACAGCCCTCTGCAAGGAAAATATGAAAATTGGAAGTGGTGTAATTAATGTGTAGATATGAATTGCTAGTTTGTATTTTAAAATATAAACATTTTTACATTAGCATTTGAATATATATATTTTAAATAAGGAAAAAACACAACTCTTGAGCTGTAGGTCACATTAATTCACACTTTTTGATAAATAATACAAAATATCTTTTAAAATTGGGCATTCTTGCTGAGTGTACTAATGCTTTGTGAGTGATAAATAGTTTAGATTAATTACACAACTCATAGAGAATTTTTGGAGATTCATTCCTGTTCCAGTATTAAAATCCATGCTTTGAGGATGGGGAGACATCTAAAAACTTGGTTCATAAAGAGCAGTTAGTGTTATTTAGATTCATGTGTTTGAGTTAACTGTTGTGTGCTTGTACTCAATAGGAAAGGAGAAGATAACCCCATATTAAATGGTGATTGAATTTTCTGCAGTGCCTAAATCTCAAAAATGTGTTCATGGTCCTTTGTAGAGAGCACTGTAGGATTTAATAAAAGCAATGACTGATATTAATAACAAAGAAACAATTCAGATAAAATCTAAATTTTTTAGGAAGGGTGGAAATTGGTGTTCAGTATTGGATCTTGGAGCAGCTTCATTGAGTCCCACTTGCCTGCTTGGAATCGTTTATGTTTTCAGATCTGATCATCTCCACGGCCCTCCTGGACTTGCTCCAACAGGTCCATCTCCTCCTTGTTCTGGGGGCCCCAGAGCTGGGTGCAGGGCTCCAGGTGGGGACTCGTGAGAGCAGAGCAGTGGGGGAAGTGGGGGACAATCCCCTCCCTCGCCCTGCTGGCTGCGCTGCTTTTGCTGCAGCCCAGGCCTTGGTTGGCTTTCTGGGCTGCAAGCTCATCTTGCCAGCTTGTGCTGAGATTCTCATCAGCCAACATCCCCAAGCCCTTCTCCTCAGGGTTGCTCTCAATCCATTCTCTGCCCAGCCTAGGTTTACATTTGGGATTGCCCCGACTCATCAGGACCTTGAACTTGGAGGTTTGCAGAGGCCCAACTCTCAAGCAAGGGAAGGTCCCTCTGGAAGCCCTCCCTCCAGCGTGCCAGTCTGGGACTTGAGCAGATGTGAGGAAAAGGCGAGCTCTCCCCCAGATTCCCTGTAGCCTAAAAGTACAGGTGCTGGGTGAGACAAGGAAGGGCAGCGAGGCTGAGCTGGGAGTGAGGGGGCAGCCTCGGTTGCTCTGGAGCAATGAATTCAGAAATGTCATGCCCAGGAGGAGCAGGCATGGGGCCCTGGTGCTTTGGGATAAGAAGGAATGCTTGCACTCTTACGAGCTTCTTATTATTCTGTCGAGTTATACTTATTTTTACATCCACAGACTGCTCCAAGTATAATTATAGCTTTTAAGCAATAATTATTGTGATCTTCTATTAAGGCTGATTGATACCAGTTTACTTGGAGAGAACATGGCCATTGATTATTGAACGTCAGCAATGTATAGGTTTTATTTACTTTTACTATACATAAAGCTCTGAAATGCAAAAACATATGGATAGAATCATGGCTGTTATTTGAAATGTAAATGAGGCAAGGGGCTAGGGAATGTCTCCCTCCAGCCCTCCCCTCCAGTGGCATATGCTGGAAAGGTTACTGTGCAGGAGCAGTTTTGTAAGAATTTCCACCCTTCTGCTCTCTTTTCTCTCAGCAGCATCTGGTGCAAGAAAACGAATTGCAATATGAAACTGGATTCATTATTAAAATGAGATTATAATTTCCACGTCATTCTCTCTCTTCTCCATGCCACCCCCCTTCCTGCTATTTGATAATAATCTAGTCTTGTAATGAAATTCATGAGGCCGCAACAACAAAGGAGCTCATGGAAGAGAGCAGGAGCTTGTCAGATGGTATAGATTTGCATACTAATGAAGATTATGATGTTATTAATATTACAAAAACTTGGTAGTATCCAAGTGCCACTGAAATGAGGAATGATCATGATTAAAATCCAAAACCAAATTAAAGAATATAGTATACAATATAGCTACATCTTGCAACTCCTGAAAATAGCAGTAAACCTAGTTCTTGCAAACTGAAGTGTTTTGATTTGTATGTCATTTCAAGAAGGTTAATAAATGTAGACTCGCAATATGTTTTATTGTCTGTACTGTATTGGGGAAAAAAAGTACTTGAAACTTCAATTTTCTTGTGAGCTGCAGTGGCAGATCACCAAAACGACAATGGGTAGCAATCCCTAGGACTGTGGTTCAGAAGAAGGCCATGCCTTTGACTTCCAGCTGTGAGGTTAAGACAAGATGCTCATCCTTTGCTGGGGTTTTATTCTGGTCTTTGCCATTGCCTTAACTTTGGACAGGCTTGTTACTTTTACTTGTTTGTTCTGTAAAATACGTTCATATACTACTGTACTGAGCTCAGGAAAAGAGAAACAGAGCAGAGTTAAAGCTTGAGCAGCTCAGGTTGTAGGCTTTCTGCCTTCCACTCCTTCTGAACAGGTCAAGGTCTTGGTTTGTTCCAAAAGAGCACTTGGCATTTGCCAAGTCTCATGTCAAATGGCAATTTGAGCAGCAATTTTCTGGGCTTGATTCCTTTGTCTTTCTGCTTTGCATGACAATGATGCCTGTGCAGACACAGACACGCTCTCAGCAGCATAATACGCGCTCAGAGGAAGGGGGCTGTGCTCTTATATCTATTCTGCATAAACAAAATGGCTCGTAGAGTGCCAGGCAGTAGAGAATCTCACTATGTATGACTTTCAGTTAAAACGTGGAGCAGGAAGGGAATGTACCTTCTTGGCTGCCCTCGTTACCTGCAGCACTATGATTTTTCAAGACATTATTCACTGAAGTTTAGCACGTGGAAAGTGTGCGTTTGTAGGAAACATGAGGAAGGTGAGGTTTGCACAGCATTTGGCTGCTATGAGAGACATACTCTGTAGCTCCAACAACACAAGGAATTAACTCAGTGTAAGAGAAGCCTCTGTCAATCAACAGGAACGATGTGAACAAGCTGGAGTGTCTCCTTCCGTGGGTGAGACCAAAGGCAGCGATGTGTTTGGGAAGATCTCAGTGACTTAAGGACGATGACAGACTTGAGCAAAATTTAGTGTTTGTCAGGATATGTGAGCCTAAGAAAGCAATTTGTGCTTTTCTGTTGCTCTGTGTAATTTATCAGGGTCATTTTGTCCAAGTTAAAGTAGTCCAGGCCTTAAATCTAAGCGGGGAGTGATGCTTTGACACTGAACCTTGGTTAAGGACAGCCTGCACCCTGCCGTTTTGCTGCAGCAACGTGGACCCAGGAGTTGTGCAAAGCATGGGTGCTAAAAAGCTCAGTGCCACACCTTTGCTGTGCTAAAGGTTTGTGTGTATTTGTGAAGTTTTAAGGAAAAGGTGGGATATGGGCAGCCGTTTTGTGCTTCTCTTTGCCGCTCAGCCTTTTGCAGAGCAGGAACCTGCAGGAAGCAGAGGGGAGGTGGCAGGTGCTGACCATCGGGGAGCTTCCTTGGGCTCTGTGCGGGGAGCTCGGAGGGGGCCGTTGTGCAAATACTTCAGGAAAGACAGACATAAATTCATGTTCAAATATTTTTAAGAGCCTGTATTTATAAAACTTGCCATAGGCAGATACTTATGTCACAATGAATTTTAAATAATGAAAAAGTTTCATGTGGTTCATGTTGGAAACAGCTTCCTTCTTTTAAGGATTGCGAAATAAGTGTTTTAATAATATTGTCCTGTGTTTAGCAGCCTTGGTAAGAACTGAAAGGTTTCCAGTATCTCTTTCCTTTCTCCCATTATAACAAAAGGTTTTCATTTCACTGTTAATGTGGATTAATAAATCTACATTAAATAAAACATGTAGAAAAGTGACAGTTCTGACAGCCTAAATTGTACTCATTTGTGCTGCCTTCTCTCAGAGGGATTAATGAGTGAGCAACCGTTCCATGTAGCTCTGCTTTATCTGATCAAAACCAGTTTAAATTTGAAAGAACTGATAGAGCATGGTAGCCCGGGAGGAAAAGACGGCTTGTTTAGCCTCCCCCTCCAGCACAGGAGTCTTCCCCAGTGGCTGTTGACGGGTGTCTGGTCCATCACAGCCCACGAGACGGGTGATGGTACCTGTAGGATGCTACTCAGCAGACGCTGGGATATGTCCTTCCTGATCAACACATGCAATTAGGAGTTACACAGCTCTCCTAGCGGGGCTGCTGACAGACCAGCTCTGCTCTCCTTGGCTGCGAGGGACACATCACTAAACCTTCTTTGTTGTTACTTCTCCCTCAGGCCCCGTTTTCATGCATCTTCCACCATAGCTTTCCGTACGGGTCATTTGGTGATGAGAACCCCCCGTGAGGTTGTCACAACCTGCATGTTCAGCTCCTGTGTCTCTGAGCACTGCTGCCAGCTCTTTCCCTAACCCCGAATTTACTGGGAAGCCAGATCGACTTGGTCCCAGCTGGTAGAGGTGGGGATTTATCTCTTATAACCTAAGGCAGTCAGGCTACTCGGTTGTGCAGCCCTTGGGCTGGAGGTGCAGAAAGGCCAAGTTCACTTCTTGGGTTAAGGGGCAAAGACAGCTTAGAGCACCGAGACTAGAAAGGTGGACTCTGGTGGTGAAAGGACCAATCTGTGTAAAAATGTCACTGCAAGTTTGAGACTGGTTCATAATTTGAATCTCTGTGTTAAACAGTGCTAATCACCTGATGTGAAGCAGAGGCAGAGAAATGTTCAGACTTTCTTAGCAGCCCTTGTTCTTCAAATAAGATGATGCTTTTGGTTGCTAGATCTTCTGACTACCAGGTAGAAGCCACTGTACTTCCATTTCTGTATTGTATTGCTGAGCAAAACAAAGGTAAATAGATGTTTAATCTAAGAGTGTAGTTCCTCTGTTGTCTTCCTCAGCATTAATGCTGATCCAATGCCAACTTGCGAGTGTGTGCGTATGTGGCCTTTAAACAAAGCCCAGCAGCAGCCTGGTATTTAACAGCACAGGAAGTGCGTGACAGCATCATGTAGTGGAAGTCTTGATAAAGCTGGATGCAGAAGAGCTCTCATCTTTTGTCGTGTTCAATAAGGGCAATTTTTAACATTTTTTCCTCAAGGAACCAGTGACTGCTTTGCAAAAGTTATAACTTCATATTTTTCTTGTTTTCAGTGCAGTGCAGGGACTCCATTTAGTATGGGGGCTTGGAGTGCATACCAAAGCAACACCAGTGTGTGCTATTTCTGTGTTTCCGAGAGTCTGGTGCTGAGCTGTAACTTCTGGGCTGCAATGTTCATTGTGTGTCTGTACAGTGCACTGATGCCTTCAGATACTGAGGTTAATCTTAGATGTGGTGCAAGGAGCCCATTAATTTCACTAGGACTCTGATGGCGCAGGGGGTGAAGCTTCCTTTTCTTCCTCTCTTCCTTACCCCCTAGATCGCGTTAGCTATGAGAACATTGCTTTACGCAACAGAAATGAATTCATTAGCTGTGCGAGGACCAGTTTCTACAAGGTGTAACTATTGGGGTCAGTAGCACTTCACTTTCTTTTTCCAAATAGAAATGTCAGTACAGTGCAATCTGGAGTTCTCTTGAATTCGTGCATAGCTTGAAATGAGTTCATAGCAGGAAGCACTGGGATAGCCTCCTTTCACTGTTGTGCCAACCCACGCTGCCTTCGTTTCAGGGGGCAGAAGTCAGGGAGCACATTGGGACTGTTGCTCCATCCCTGTCAAGCACCGTCTCCTCTGAATGCATTTACACCACTAACAATGAGGTCAGGCTTCCCTTTGTGTCGCATTTTACGCAATTCAGAGACCATCAGTTCTTATTTGACAGAGACAATGGGAAGAAAATTGGTTCCTGGAAATACCTGCTCATCCTTAATCTTAGTGGTAGTCTCCGATGGAGATACAAGAGGCCGGGGCAACCTGACTGGACTTTGAAGCCTGCCCTGCTTTGAGCAGGAGGTTGGACAGGAGACCTGCAGAGGCTGCTCCCAGCCTCAATTGCTCTGCGCCTCGGTGATACCCTTGCTGTTTAGCAGGTCATCACGTTCATATTTTCTGCTGCTTAATGCCACATGTCACAGCTCCACAGTAAAACACTTTACCTTCTTTAGGAAACATTAAAGTCTCTGAGGCACTTTCAATGGCTCCCAAAAGAATTAAAACCAAATTTTATGAATTACATTTAATGGTATTTTTGAGCAGAGCTACAATACGTGGCTGTGCTTAGTGATTTTGGGGGTGTTGGTGGGAACAGATGGCTACAGGATAGTATTCCAAAGAAAAATGCGAGTTGAATCCTAGTACTTAGGAGGTGATTGCTATGAGTCTTTGCTTCCTTATTCATGATTTAAATTACCTGTCTGCTGTTCCCTTTCTGCAAGAAGTTTGCCTATAAGTGATGCCTAAAGCCATGTTCTGCAGAGCCTAAATTTTGCTATTTGAGGTTCAATTGATTTCCCCTTCAGTTTAAAAGGAAAGCTCCAGGACACCAAACATCAATACTGTGACATTGCAGCTGCTGGGCAGCTGCTGTTAAATGCATTGCACGTTTGGATCTTTCCCTGTGGCTTTCCCTTTGCTCAGATGCCTTTACAATTTCTGATTATTTTTTTTTCCCATCACAACCATTTCCCACACTTTTTTTTTTTTTTTTTTTTTTTTTTTACTGTTTTAATGCCTTCTTTAAATATATGTACACACACATATATATATTTATTTTCCAAAGTGTTTTAAACGCTTGGTATCATTACTGTGTGAAGTCTCTCTTCCTGAAACAATTACATTATTTCAGATCTACTTGTATATTAACAGCTTATCAGCTTTTTACCCGATGGCCTTCATGCCATCTTCTTCACATAGTTCCTGACCCCTTTATCAGCACTCCTCCCCTGTTTTGTTCACAATTTAATCTTAGTATCTTTGTGGCCTTTCATCTCTCTATGCTATGCATATTTCAGTCCAGATTCTTTTCTATCCAATTAACTTTGTTCTATTTCCTCTGTCACTTGGCGAAAGCTTCACTGATGAAATAGTTCCCATAACATAATTCCCTTTTCTAGTGTTCAACCTATCGCAGTCTACAGGCCAGATCACCCACAGAAGTCAGGGGTGTAACTTTTAACGGGCAGCAGCGCTACAGCCTTTAGCCCCAGCTGGGGTACAGCACTCCTCTTTTGTACCAGGCTCTAAACAAGCTCCTCGGGGTAGCAGTGAGCCATGTCAGGTATTTTCAGTGTGGTTAGAGATAAGAAATGAAGGGCATACCTGCTAACATTTCCTTAAACCCACTAGACAGCCTCATGAGGAAGATCATCAAAGATGTAACAGCATTAAGAAATGGGACCATGCAATTAACAATATTTTGGTAAGTTTTCCCCCAAAAAAGCCTTTGCTTTACTTATGGTAGACTTAACCTGTGAGGGGTTTGGATCCAGGAAAGAAAAAAAGAAGTGACTTCATGTTTACGTGCAAGTCAGCAGCATTTTAACACAGGAAAGGAGCCTTGTTAGCTTTCTCTGCATTGCTGATGAGCAGTTGAACAGCATAGTGAAATGTGCAGACAAGAACAATGTCTCTAGGCACAGTCCATGCCTGAATGCTGTAACCAGCTGTGTCTAGACTGGAATCCCCAGGTGAGCATCTGCTCTCTGTAATGGGTCACCTGGAATTTCCTCTAGTCTTTTGCTTTTTCACAGCTTTTGGGAGGTTCAGAACATGGGCCCAAGCTTTGCCAGATGAGCCTCTCTCTAATGCAGTGAAACATCTTTCATAACGGATTCTTCAGTCTCTTCAATTCAGAGAATGACTTTAGGGGTAGAATAAGAAACTGCAGAATCCAATATTTAAAAATACTTACTCAGGAGCTATTGCATGAGGATTTCTGTGAGAGAATCGTGTACATTTCCTCTAAGTTCAAGGGAAAAGAGAAGTCAAGTTGTAACTATAGTCTTATCCCTAACCAGAGTCCCATTCCCACAGAAAATCCTGCAAGTTCACTGCTAGTGCTCTTATCATAAATTCCCTGCAACTGAATGTACTACAACTTGGTTAATTGCTGTTGTGGCCAGTAATCCATCATTATTTGGATTGGGGTTAGTGCCTACTAGTTCGTGCTTTAGTGCTGACAGTCTTCCAGCACCTTCTGTAATTTTTCATGTTAGCCTGGAGAGGACAGACAAGTTCTCCCATAATTTAACTACAAAGACATCATAAAAGAGATCCTGAAGAAAGATCTCCTGTGGTCTTCTAACATCCTATACAGCTAAATCCTCCTTTTCAATCTTAAGTAAAATTGTCCCTTAATTAAAATAAAGCAAGTTAAAACTGAGATTAGTGTTGTGTTCTAACTTGGTTAAAAAAAAAAAAAAAAGGCAAGTGTGAAAGCCCCGTTTCTGACTGTGGTTTGTAAAAAGATGCATTAAAAATCAAGATAAGTCACAAAGTCACAGGACCTGATTTTTCTCTTGGGCCTGATCCTGATCTTTAGCCCTTCTCCACCTGAGAAATGACTTTTATCCATCTCCTGGTTAAGGCTGTGCAGCCTGGTGTGAGTGTAGGCAGAATAATTAGCAAAGTGGTATGTTTCCCTCTTTTAATATGGTAGACCTCTAAATGGACTCAGAGGAAATTAGGGAGTTACAGAAAAGAAATGACCATGTAGCATACTGTGGTCTGTACAGATCTATGTATTTTTAATTAACATTGAACCCATTAATTAAGGTTGTGTTTTCTCTAAAAGGAAAAAAAAATAGCCCATGATTTTGATCCTGTATAGTAAGACGTATTTGTGCCATCTGGATTATCAGATTTTATATCTGTATATTAGCAGTCAAAATGATGAATTAAATTTTAAGTGCTGAAACAATGCTGTGAAACATATGCCTTCATCTCCAAAAATCTGACAAGTGTTTCCAGCCTTATTTCTTCAGTCTGCAAAGTTGAAGGCACTCAGTGGATACCTCCCAGCTGTGTTGGGAGAAGAAAGTACGCTGATAGTGATGTGGCAAACTAAACACAATGACAAAATCCCCCTTGGTTTCCAAGGGAGCAGGATTTTGTTTGCACATCTAGATCATTAGGGGTAGACCTGGGTTGTGTTCTTGTATTTCTTACACCTTCGTGTGGATTGCTTCTCAGCAAATACAAGCCAAGCTGAAAAATTAGTTCCATGGTACCTGTATATAGCTGACAAGGTGATGTGCCATCTGAACTATGAGCTAACCTCGCGGGGATTTAAAGCTGGGGCCCCAGACGGGCCTATGGAGCAGGTACGGCCTTGGGTGGCATAAACTGTGACAATGGAAAGGTGGAGGTGGCTCAGACTTCTTAATATTGGGAATTAGTAGTGGGTCCGTGCATTACTTGGCAGTTCAGATTAGACCTAAATCCTGCACAGTCCAAGTCGAGTTTTTGGTACATTTATGGTAGCACAGAGAAGACCAGTTAACGCCCACACCAACATGAATTTGGACCAGCATGGTAAGTAATTGCGGAATTGGAGAAACCTAATTCAGAGTACCTTAATCTGAATAAATTCTGCTGGAATAAAGTTCTCTCTTCAAATTTTGGTGAGCAAAGTCGAACTGTCAGACTGACTTTTGTGCCAGTTTTGCAGTTTCCATGCGTCATTTCTGTCTGTTACCTTTGACAAGTTCCCTTGAAATGAAACCCACCACTTGGTGGAACTACAGCTCGTTTCCTCCCTGGCAGCCCCTGCTGGGGTTACGGTCTTCCTGTGTCTCTGCATCTTCTCGATTTTCTGCCTGGGACTTCTGAGAAATCTTGTCCCCAGTGTTCAAACAGAGTTTTTCATCCTGCTGATTGTTTTTAGAAGATGTAGTATTGTGTTCCTCTCTATGTGTGCCCTGTCGTGAAATTATTTTATTTTTATTGATATGAGGAAACAGGGAAGGCTGTATAGCAGGTGACTCTGGAAGACATTTGTTTATTGCAGGCCTAATAAAATCACACCATTGTGTGCCCTTTATTTCCTTATAACTTTTCCTTTTGTGACACCCCTAGGATTGAGTGCAGATGATTTGTGGCTGTGGCTCTAAGTGTGCATCAAGCTATAGGTGCTCTTAAGCCAATAACAGACCAAGACTGAAAACCTGTGCTTTAGTGACCGCTTGGGGATGGCAATTGTTCAGCTGATGTCCTGTTCTCATTAAAACTTCCAGTTCTAAATACTGCAAGAACTTTTCCTAAAAGAAGTATTAAAGCCCAGCATTGTCAGTAGCAGAATTTCAGATCTTTTAAGCGTGAGTCTGAAACACAATCTTAAGATAAATTTCATCCTTATTTACTTCTTGTTTCCACGTCGGTTCTTGATCGCATACAAATGTGTTTAGATGTTGCCTTCTGGCAGTTCTTGGAATAACTTTTTTCATAGCAATTAGGAATGCACCATTTTCATTTATTTTTTTTCCTAAGAATAACTAGAAAGCAATTCAATCAAGGAGTCTTTTGTGTGCATGTAAATGGCTTGCATGCATTCTGATTCTTGAAGTTCTGAGAAAATAAATGTTTGTGCATCAGACTAGGCAAAGCAGGATTTTATTGTGATCACAATTTAATATAGTATTCAGCAACAGGACCATGACTGAAGATTTAGTTCAATATTTGGACTGGTGTACAACTGGAAACATAGCAAGAAATTTTATAGGATATGCAGGAGCACAGGTGAAAAGACTCATTAAAATTTTCCTTATTTATTGGTAGAAGAGCAGACCAGTTAATGTAGGGTGTCTAGACGGTGTGTTTTCCACCTGCTTGTGGCAGTAGGAGGCTTCCTTTGAATGAAACAACATAAAATGTTTGGGAATATTTAAAAACAAAACAAAACCAACATGATCTGTACGAGCATGATACAGGCTTTCTTAGTTTACAGAACAATATACTTTTACACAGCACTGGGCAGACTTTCTTTGTACTGAGAATGTTTTTCATAGTGCCTGTGACCCTATAGATATCCAAACTGTGGTTAGGTGCCTTTGCCTTTACATTTCCTGAAAGCAGGTCTCTTCTGAAGCTAGCAGTGCACACTGAGCCAGAAACTTATTTGAAATCCTGACTTGACCAGTTCAGGTATGTGCTAAGGAATAATGAAATGATTTTTGTAAAGATGGATTGGTCTTCCTGAGCACTTGGGAATGATCTCTTCAGTTCCTGGTAGGCTCCTGGCATTCAGTTTTTAAAAGGCACATATAAAATTGTTCTTTGAAGTCTGTATCTAAATGAATCATTGTCCAAGTAATTTGTTCAGCTTGCATCTTTCTTGAAAGCAAAAGGAGAAAGGATGGTTTCTTTTCAGCTTGGACTAAACACAGTTTGTAATATTGCTGTGTTTTTAAAGCTAGTACGGAAAGGGTCTAATATTAAATGAGAAGGGTGTGATGGGCTATTTTGGAGCCAAAGGTGAAAGAGTGTCAGTCAATTGTAGCACAATAAAAGGGACCAGAGGAAAAAATTGAAACCTAAATACAAAAAGAGCCCCTCCATCCCCCCACGCTATGCACGCACAAAACAATTAGATCAAAGCCCACTATAAGCACGAGCTTGATGAAATTTAAAGCTGGCATTACTGCCTATTTGGGTAATGAGGTGTCACTAGAGTGAAGATCACAAAATGTAACTACAAAAGAAAGAAGCCTGCCAGGCATTGTTAAACCTTTGCTTTGACTGCAGTCTGAAGATTCTCCTGAATCCTTTATGCAATGAAAATTTTAAACAATGTGATTAACCTTAACTATGTCGTTAACATAATACTGGATTTGAAACGTGCTGTGCAATCTCAGCTGCACCCTCTCTGTTAATCTGATATTTGTAATTGATTAGCGTGTGTAATAGCAGGCAGAAAGATGCCCTTTAATCAACTGCATGCCACCTGCACACACGTACGGGCACGAGAGACTCCTGCTAGAGGAGCATTCACAACACACAAAGAAATAGATGTGAATACAGATTCCAGTTGCTGCCTGTCACTAAAATGTAAGATCATGAAAATTTAGAAGTTTTGAATCGTTCACAATTCAAACATAATATATAATTTAAACATCAATACTAGTACAATGTTAGACATAATCAAGATTGTAATTACCCATAGTGCTTAATCAAAAGGGCTATATATTAATCATACTGAAGTTAATATGAACTTTTCTAGTGATTTGGTTTGAATCCGTACTGGATGCAAATAGTGCTTTGATTTTACACCAACTTATTTAAATAATCAAAACACTCTTATTCCTACTTCCATTGAAGAAATGCCAGAGCCATTCTGGGTCAGCAAGAACCTCTCCTGCTTTATTCTATTCTGGATCCTTGCCTAAAGTTATGATGCATGGAATGCCTCAAAGCATTTCCTCGATTGCAGTTTTCCACAGCTGTTATCTGTTGCTTCAAATTAAATCTACTTATTTGCATTTCTTCTTCCACATGTTTACTCTGGCACTAGCAATATAATAAGCTCTGGGAAGATGCTAAAATACTCATATAGTACACACCACCACTTGAGGAATCTCAAAGAAGGGGAAATTTTCCCATCTGCATGGTTGGAAAATGCACATAAAGATGTGCGTTTTACCTGAAATCGCTAATTCACAGTTATGCTCAGTCAGGGGTGAGCCTGCCAGTCCTGTCCCCTCCTTCTGCAATATAACTCCTAGGCAATCATATTCGCATCTTATTTTACCCTTTTATTGCCCTAGATCCATTCAGTATCCGACATTCCTCAGATTTTTGAGAAACTCAGGTCTTACGTCATATATACATGTACTCTATGCAGTATGGCAGTTCCTACTGCATTCAATTATTTCACTAGTAATGTGTGTCAGGATTTGGTTGAAGGTTAAACTTTTTATTTTGCATGGTTTCTGCAGGAGGGTGTTGTGACTTCACATAGCAGCATGATATTGCTAACGCAAGTGTTAGAAGAAGAGGTGAGGCTGTGAAAGGTGAGCAAAACTCGCATTTCGGAGCTTTCCCCTCTGCAAAACAGATGGTTGTTCTGAGGCTAGCTGATGGAAAAGTTCACCCCATGTTTGCTACCATTCTATCTGCCAGTAAATACTATTCAAGCAAAATATTTATTATCTTTCTTTTTATTTTATAAGTCAAATTTTGGCATCTAGGAATTGAACTACTTTTGAAAATACCCTTAATCAAACGCTCAGTGAAAGATGATGAAGTGATGACTGGTTTATCCGAAGTGTTGCCCTTCACATTAAGCTTTGTATGTCAGCATGATGAGTGCAACTTTAGTTAGCTAATGTTATTTTTCAGTTCGTCTTCAGCATATTTTCCTCTGAGATTGCAATGCATTTGCTTTTTTATTTTCTTCTTGTTGTTCATAAAAAAAAAAAGTGCATAATTCCCAACAGTGCCGCAGATTCATATAAAATTTGTAATCCTATGTACAAGGCAGAAATTAATCTGATCCTCTGGTATCATAAGATTTGTTCTGTCAAGTAGATACTTATCCTTTCCCAAATAATAAGAGTTTTATAATCTTAAACGACCCTCTGAAAGGTTTACTTAAGGTATTGAACTTTCCATGAACTGCAGATGATTAGTCCTTAATGATATGGCTTCTTTTGTCTTACAGAACATTTATGAATAGCCTAATCACTTGTTCTTTGTCATCTCTTTTCATTTTTACTTTTGTTTATTTCTATATTTTGGGGGAATTAAGTAATGGGAATGAGGATATTTTATTTGTCTCCTGCCAGGTTTCTAACTTGCCACATGACCTCTACATGTGAGTGCCTGTTTGAAAATAAATAAATAAGGTGGTGACAAGTCAGGCAGGGAAAGTAGTGGCAAAACCCAATTTACAGACACATTTGTTTTTAATTTAAAGAATCACTTTGCTTCAGTGGCCACATTGATCCACTACCTTAATGTACGACAAAATAGAAGCAAACTTAATTATCTTATTGCAGAATGTTTTAATATCTAGAAAATACAGTACTTCAAAACAAACCTGCAAGGAGAAAATAAGAAACCCCCTGATCTTAATGGTCTTTAAAGTATAGCTGGAAATAACTTAATTAACCACTTCAGTATGCTAATTGTGTTCATATATTTATTCTCAATAATGTCTTGACTGTTCTGAGCTATTTATAAACATTGCATTTATGTTTACATTTCCGTGAAGAATGTTCTTGTTGCCGCAGTTTATTTAATATTGATTGTACAAGATCCTTATTTTCTTGCATAGTCTTCATCTGCTAGTTTACCAGCTGAATTCACAGGTTTAAATGTTTTTCTGTTTCCACCCTTAGGTGTCCTTATGATTATTCAAAGCCACCTTGCACTTATCCCCATATTCCTATTACACACAACCTACTAGAAAACCCGTCAGTACCAAGTATTAAAACCCTGTCTGTTTTATCATGATGTACTTTCAAAGACATGTGAAATTCAGTGTTAGTCCAACTGCTGAAGAGTTTTATTCAATTAACGGGAAAGAAAGAAAAGGGGATATCTTAAAAGAACAGATGCGTTCTTAGAGAAATTAAATCCTGTCTGGAATGCTTGGTGTTCCTTGGTGGTTTTGGCGTGTGGTGCACTTGGGGAAGAAACATTTATGTAAAATTTTATGAAATAAATAGTGCATCTTAGCCTGTAGATGCTAGAAAAGAATGGTAGCAAATAAATATTAATGAACAAAGTCAGTCTGAACTGTCACTTCATGCTAATAACCTGGGAAGTGCAGAAGTTGTGCTGACAATTCAGTTGCAACAGCCAGGCCCTAGGTCTTGGTGTACAAAATGCTGGATTTCAGTCTCTGCTTGAGAGGCCACATTACCAGCACTGCTTTCAAAGTCTCTCTTTTATGATCATCTATTGAGAGGCTGACAATCAGAACTACAGAGAAGTAGTAAAATAGGGAAAAAATAAAAGTAAAAGGAGAAAAGGAAGCAAACTGCAAAAAGGAAATAGATACAGAGGCTTTGACTTTTTTTTCTTTTTTTTCAAGACTGCATTAAAAAATAATCTTTAGCTCCCCTAGATTTGCTGAAAAATCTTAAAATGAAAATGCACTTAAAAGCTAAAATTTGGGCTGCTAATTTTGACTGTGTGGCCTGATCTCTGGAAAGGTGTTAGGAGATGCTGTTTAGAAAGTGACTTCAGTGATCCCAATTTTCCCACAATTCTCGATGCTTGAAACCTTTTGTTTTCTCTGAAGACACTGCAGATTCTTGTTGGAGCTAGCCTGATTGTCCAATTAAAAGGCAATTTCTTGCTGTTAAATGTCTGTTGGTATCATTTTTTTCATTATAATTAGTCATTCACAGTAGCAATCAGTTGATTTGAATTTATAGCAGTGGCGGCATCATGACTGTCTCCAAGACAAAGTTCCTACTAATTTCTCTTCTGGAATGATAACTCGTTACCTTTGAATTCTTCCCAAAGTAGCGGGATGTATTGCAGCGGCTTTACTGCAGTATGCATAATACAATGAATGAGGAGCTGCAGTTAATGAAAATTTTTGTGAGGTACATAACTATATGAAAATAAATGGTAGGGGTATTTTTAGGTATATAAACTAATTATTGTAATTTCACTTTCCCTATGCTATCTCTTCTTCCTAGCCAGGGTAATGATCTGTCTTATCACTAAAGTGCCTCTACTAAATCTTTTGAAATGTCAAAAGAGAACTAATATTTACATCAGAATAATAACTACAATTACTAACCCACTTTCCAATTCATTTGGAGTCAATTATTCTTTAGGACTAAGAGAAATGGAGCCTTACTGTAATACTGGAATGAGTTTAATTAATCCTTTTTCACATACAGCAGGCTGATAAATGAAATTCAGCCTGTAATTTAAGACCTTGGGGAAATAGTATGATATTACGGATGCTTTGAGTGATTGACAGTTTAATTTATTACAAAGAGCAGTGCTCTGTCTTACCTTGGAGTTCATTCCAGCTTTGCAATTAATGATTTCAGCTGGGGAGAAGATCAGTGTTGTAGGAAGACTTTCCAAACAGAATTTTTATGGATTTCTTTGTTCCGCTTATCAATTGCTGCACACTTGTAACCCTTTATTTTGTAAAAATGACTGCTAAAGAATGCAGTCTGTAATATCAGAAGTGGTGTTGAAAATTTCATGGGAGCTCAAGAATATGATATATTTGTCTAGTAGAATTCCCCACAAGTTGGTATCATATTTTCATCAGGTAGGAGAAAGGGTAATTGGATTTAAATGTCAAGATGTTCTTTATGTAGGTTTGAAGTCACACATCTATTTTCTCAGCCACAGTTTTTACTTGTGATTATGAAAACAGCACTCACTTCTCACTGCAGATGACAGTATAGAATTCTCCAGGAGTGAGTTAAGTGCTGACCTATGACCTGCACGTTTAATGCAAGAAGCAACACACCACTGACACAGATGAAGAATAAATTATTCTATTGGGTTTTGTAGATAGTAGGTGAAATAGTGATTTTTACTGATAAACCACTCTGATAAAGGTAAGGTAGATTAGCAACAGATTTCTAATTTGGGAAAATGCAGATTGAAATGTCCAGGAGGTGAAGACAGGACAGAGGAAAAAACTGGCAGATTTGTTTCCCGTCTCCCCCCCACACTTTTCTAGATATTGAGAGGCAAATGAAATGAAATATTCTTAGGACTTACTCAGTTATTTCCCTAGTTTGGCACTTGTAGGTATGTTTGAAATAGTAACAAAAAGGGGTGTGTTTGTGTGTTAATAAATGACACAGAAATGTGCAGATGATTCACAATACGATTCCCTCGGCAGCAATTCTGTTCTGAGTTGGAGCCTTTCTGTTCCTTGGTAGTTACCGACTTCTGAGTCCTGCCTCAAAAATAGCTTAAGCAGCACAGCTAACACTAATTCTCATTTAATAAAATCTGGCACATAAGAACTACCGTCTTCTTTCAGTCTTTATATTGGACATGGGTGTCTGGCTAAGTTTTTGGTTTTGTTCTTTCCTAAAATCCCTTTAAATTAGGGGAGAATTTTCTTCTTCATTTTGCAGAAGTACAAGAACCCTGGTGAAGGCTGCGTTCTGGGGGCATTGTGTTAACGCTCCTCTGTGTCCTGTTCAGCTGTAACTGATCCCACGTGTAAAACACTTCTTGTATTTTAAGTAAAGATGGTGTGATTTTGCTCATGCACCTGTGTGGTATTTATGTTAGTAGCGCTAAATATACTTAGAATGGGCTTGGCTTACAAGAATTTTGTTCACAAGAACTGTTCTCTGTATGTTTGGTCTTCCCTTTCAGAGCTCAGATTTTATGAGGATGTTTATAATGCTTTAGCATATACACTCCTCATGGACACTGTTTGATACTGAGGTCACTTTTGTCCACCTCTGTCAGTCCACGCACTCTATTTTGGATATGCAGTATCTTTGCTTTCTCAGTTTTCTGCCTTTTTTTTTCACCCCTACTTTGGACTGCTATCTCAAAGACCAGCAGCACTGAAGGCTGCTCTACTAAGAGTACTTCAGCATGTCAGGCTGTTCCTTGGTCTGATGAGGGAAGTGCTGAGCAGTGG
The DNA here is from genome assembly GCF_009819795.1 of Aythya fuligula. Classification (NCBI taxonomy): domain Eukaryota; kingdom Metazoa; phylum Chordata; class Aves; order Anseriformes; family Anatidae; genus Aythya; species Aythya fuligula. Next base: position 11,245,144 of record NC_045570.1, on the reverse strand, counting down.
GGGAAGAATTAGAGGTCGGTGATTACCTGTTGGGTGTCACCAGGAGAATCTGTAATGCAGAGGCAGGAGGCTGGAAGCAAGTGCCCTGGCGAAGGGCACACTGACTGTCTGATGGGAGGCAGAAGCCTGATCAAGTGAGGGAAGAAGAAGCCTCGACCACCAGAACTCATTATAGCCACAGTTTGGTTTTCTAAGTGATTTCTAGTTGCTTTCTACTTCCACTTTATCTTCTAAGTGGTGAACATTGAGAAACCTGGTGGTGGTGGAGTTTGGAAACCTTGTTCCGAAGTGGCTGGTGTGCAACCTGTTGTATTTGTGACAGCTCCCTGGTGGTCAGTTAAACCACCAGAAGTCTTGTATGGACCCTACTTGTCTGCTGGCAGAGGACCCAGGCCTAAAGCCCACGTGTGGACTAGAGACTTCTGCCTTTGTTCAGATGCCAATGGCCAAACTCCATGGCACAGTGAGAACAGACAGAAAACAGAGGTTACTGATGCAAAGCAAGTCTGTTCTGTAGGGCTTGCTCACATTTATGGAAACATAATTCCTTATTGCTGTAGCTAAATAGTTCCTTCAGCTAAGTACAGGCAAAACATTTTGCTCTTTCCCAGGTTAGAAATGGCTCTTTCCTTAGCAGTTGCAGCGCTGGGTGATTTGTGCCAAATTTCCTTGCTGCCTCCACACTTGACAGTAAAGAAGGCAGGAAAACGTGAAGACTGTCTGGGGTCTGAGCTGATCTGCCAGGCTCCTCATGGAGAGAAGTAGCGTGCGAGTTTTGACGTTTGACTGATCTTCAGTGCGGTGGGTGAGTGACAGTCTTCTGGAGAGCACTTCTCCCCAGCTTCCTTGTGCTCACTCTCCAGGTGCTGTAATGTTGATGCTCCAGAGCTGCTCTGTCAAAGTCAAGTTTGACAGTCACAAATTTCGAAATGAATTCCAATTTTTGAGTTACTTAATGAAAGCAATTCAGAAGAGATACTGGGTTGGGAGCAAGCGATAGCGAATAGCCTCCTGTTGTTGAGCTGTTTATGATAGTGCTGGTTTATGCCTTTACAGTACCTGCGAGCATCCTTGATAATGATATGCGTTTGGCATCACTAAAATTCAGCGGGTGGAAGGCAGTAATCAAATGATTACTACGTGGCAGGGTAAGTGCGTGGCAATAATTTTTAGTAAAGACACAAGTGCAAATCCCAATTCCTGCAAACAGCTCTAAATGAGCTTTCTTTGCATCATAAGCGTGGCCTCCTTCAGACAATGCGTAATCAGTGAAGTAGATTTTAGTCATTTTTATCTGAGGATGAAAGACTACAATTTATTTTTATGTGGTTTCACCAGTATATGTGGATTATAGCAACTGACTTAAGGATGTGAATACATTGACTTCATTTTTTATTTTCCCATCACTGCATATCATCACTTTACAGTCCCATGTATATCATTACTCACGGGGCTGTTATTTAAAGGGTTTTTATACCTTCCCTTGCTGAATATCAAGATAAATTGTTGCCTGTGCATCTGATTTTGAATTCCTAGTTGAATGGGAGCTTCAGGATGCGTGCTTGTTATTTGTTTTCTTGTTGTAGGCTTTCTTCTTTTTAATCTATGAATGCCAAGAAAATTAAACCTCTCCTTTTCTACCAGTTTGCACTGACTGACATACCTGGCAAGGCTCCTCTACATCACTGGATCTCTCTACCATATATCACATGTACTTAATCCAGTCCCTGAAGCTAGTTTTAAAATTCTACCGGTTATGTGCAGCAGTGCAGGTTCCTGTCATGCTGTGACACATCACTGGCCCTCTGTAGTTTGATGTTGGGCCACACAGTAAACGCAATAGTTACAAAACCATCCTTTCTGTGGTAATCGGTTAAGAAGGAATATTAGGAGTATCCTCGAGTTTGAAGAACAACCAGCCATTGAAAATTGACTACAAACCATTAAATACTCATCCACTCATTAAAGGCATAAGGAAATCCTGTGGATTTTTTTCAGGGCATTTCTTCCAGACAGAGCCAGGTACCTTATCTTAATGCTGCTGAGCATGACAGGAAGCGAGAGATTGTGCGAGTGCTGGCTGGCAGTGAAGGGAATGCTCCCACCTGCTGCAGGGGGGAATTCAGTGGAACAGGTCAGGAAAGTGGAGGTACGTTTTAAAGTAGTTAGTGGCACATTAGTTGTGTGATTAAACTACCTTGCCAAGACCTCAGGAAAACAGAGTTTCCTATCTTACGTGTTACTTTTCCTGTGCTGGAAATGCAGAGTCAGACTCGAGGGTCAATCTGCAGCCATCGCTCCAGAGAGCTGGGCACCACTGCAGGAGGCCTGCAGATGCAGGCACACCAGCACAGAGTGTGCATGGAGGAGAAGGAAGCTGAATGGATTGGTAGAATTAATCAGTAACTATTTTACAGCTGGGGGATTTTTAAGTTTTTTTTCTTCTTCTTTTTTTTTTTTTTTTTCCCTTTTCCTTTTTTTTCACAATACCTGAAAATTGCAAAAAGGGGCTTACAAGGCCCAGGGAGGTGGTCTGGCAGGTCACCCCTCTTTGATACTGCCTTCATTTCAAAATGTTTTATAAAAGGTCACATGGCAAGGCTGAGTCAAGCTGAAATCTAGTACATATAAAAAACCTTCTGTACATTTACAAAGTTGAGGAACTGCAGCTCTGTAAGAGGATGAGGTATACCTCTACAGTGCCTGACAGATGTCTGCCTAACCTGTGCCTATAAAGGATGACAGGGTTTCCATAACCTCACTTAGCCGTCTGTTCCATTATAATTACCTTTTCATGTATAAAGTTTTTTTCCCAATCTAAATCCTTTTCACCTAAAATTAAGCCAATTATTTCTTGTCCTCTCTCCAGCAGACACAGAGAATAATTGATCAAACTCCCTCTTTGTAAGAGCATTTTACATTAAGATGATTCATCTCATGTCCTTTTCCAATCCTTTCTTTTCTAGATGGGGAGGGGGAGCCAAATCTTTTTCCTCCTTTTATTTATTTTTTTTTTCCCAAAGCAGTTAGCATTCTTACTAACTTCCTTGAAACTTTCTGTTCTGATCTGCTTGCTCTGCTGGAATGTGCCTAGAAGCCAAGAAAGTAAAGATCTGGAGCCTGAAGAGAAGTTTAGGATGCCTGGTCACAGGAATCGGTGACTAAAATAAGAATCCCTTAAGCATCTTGTAGCCACTGTTAAACATTTCTGTAGCTAAACATAAAAATTCCCGAATTAGGATGCTCTTCACTTTTATTAGTGCTTTTCACAAAGATATCTTAGTGCGAGATTCTGGAGCTGATCCCTGTGGTTGAGAAGATATAAAAGATACATATGTATCTATAAAAAATAACATCACTTTTGGGCCTGATATATCTTGTGTTTGGTGTATGCTTACAAAACAATGTTTTGCAAAAAAATGTTGTTGGTAAGAATTTGAATTTGCACCTAGATAAAAAAAAAAAGAGCAGAATGAGCACTGAGATGGGAGCAGGAGCTAAGTCAATAGAGCTCAGTATACCAATAGCAAAATGCTGTATTTGTATTTCAGGTACCTGGTTTTACTTTTGAGTTTCAGGGTCATTGTCTGAATAATTTTATTGAATGTTGTGACTCCATGTCTTGACCATTGCACCCCTAACACTTTTGCTTTATTTAGAACAGCATCAGACGATTTTCTCTAATTCACGTTATTATACAGGCACTGTCCTTAACTAGACACAGGCAAGGCAGCACATTTCTGTTACTGTTTTTTTCCATGGATTACAAGATTGATTACTTCCCCTTTAATGTTAATGTATCAGGATATGATGGACAATATCCCTGGCAATACCTGAACCAGAGGAGAAATCTAGCTTGCAGTGTCTAGCATACCAGAGCCTATTTATTCATTGAGTTCATTTAAACTCTGGATCTGTGATCATAAAGTGCAATGCAGTTTTTTCTTTACCTCTAAATTAATGTAATTGAGGGGGTGGATTTATGGAGAGGTGTAGTTTTATCAGACAGAATTTTTGTTTGTTTTGGTGGATGATTCTGAAAGCTGTGACATTCAGAATAAAGAAATTAAAACAGTTTCTTGCTACATGTGAGGATCATTAGGATGCCTAATCTCTTATTTGGAAGCAGGATTCACAGGGTTGGATGAAATTGCTCATTTCAGAGATTTAAGATGATAAAGGTTGAGACTGAATTTGTTTCTGAACTCTTTATGAAAATACTGTGGTTGACATCCTGCTGCCTTTAGCAACAGCAGAGTTACCATTGTGAACTACAGGAACACTGAGATAACATAATACTAAGATTTTCTTATCAGGGATCTGTATATACCAGTTACGTAATATATGTTCAGTCAAGTCTGTCATCACCAACTGAATGTAAAGTTGAAGATGCGTTTGAAAAAGGGAAGATATTTTCCTTTATAAAATCCTGTCTATTATCAGGAGGTTTTGAAATATTTTCCTTCTTGCTTCCGAGCAAATCCCCTTCAGGGAGTGGACTTGCAGTTGCACGTGGCCAGGTTAGGGTGTTTTCCCATGTTCCCATTTTCATGTGAGCTGCTTTTGGACACATTCTGTGTCCTGGCAATTGTGAATTGAATTTTACTTGCTGAAAGGTTCCTTATTGAGGTTTACAGTGCAACTGGAGCAGGCTAAAAGCCTGCACAGTCAGCTGTAGTGACTGAGATGAAGAGCAGTAACTTATATAGCTTTTGTAATTCAATTGGACTTTAGTTGTGTATTTGTACACTTCTCTTTACAGGCAATATATTTAAGAGCCTCTGGAATTTACGATGTATTCCAGTGGTGTATCACAAACTTTTGAAAAAGACTTATGTTAAAGCTATAACTTTTTGCAAAGTTGGTGTTATTTCTTTCCTACAAGCGAATCTGTGCCATTTTGATTGCTGCTATATCATCTAGGCCAGGGATGACTTGTACCCTAAGGCTCGTAAGAACTTGTGGTTGCTCTTGGAATGCACTGTAGTTCAGGATTCCTTTCATATTTATATCCTAATGTTTTAATCAGATGAATTCTCCCTCACTCACTTTACCTAATGAACAATAACCTTGTGTATCTGCTCCACATCTAGTGATATATTTAGAAGTTAGGTATAAATCTTCTTGGCAAATCAATTGCTTCTGTATGTGTGCCACATGATGTATCTCTCTTTTGGTATAACAAAATGTTTTGTTTAAACGGGAAAACAAATTCCCTAGCATCTTTTTTTCTATTTTAATGCATAGAGTTAGGCACTTCAGCATGCTTATAACAATAATATATAGCTAGAATGCTGTATTATGAAGACTCTAAGTATGTAATGTAGTAGATCTATTGCATGAAAGTATACATAACAAAACTTCATTTGATGCTTGAAATCAAGGAAGTCAGTTCCCATTCTGTTCAAGCACGTATTCTTCTTGCATCCTTTTCCTTCTCTATATTGTCAGTAAAAGGTGTGGTTCTGGGCACTGAACACAGGTTTTTCTACTCCAGAACTTTCTGCAATCAACAGAAGTCATTCATATAGGTGTAGAAGCACATGCATTGCAAATGGACTAAAATTAAGTTCCCTGTTTTTCATTCTGATCATTTTATATTTTTTTTCTGTTAAATATTTCAGCTGAACAAAATGGCATACTAAAAACATTGATTCTAACTCTTCAGGAAGAAAATTATTGCATCACATTATAAGTATCAGTACGTAGTACCAAGAGTAAATGCGTAGTTCTTAATAAAGAGGCTTTTTGTAACAAGGATAGACTTTATCATGCTATCCATGTGTTTGTTAAAGAACAGGATATTCCCACAATTTTGCTTTAAGGTGTTTGTTAAATATGTCACAGGCTGAAGGAGAATATTCAGTGCATGTTCAACAGGTTCCTGCTGGGCTGAATGCCGTGTCAGAAGGAAATCTTCATCACACCGTTAGATGGGAATAGAGTCTGTAGTTGATTATTAAGTCATTGGATAAGAGCGCATGTTAGAGATGGACGTAACATCATTTGCAGTAAACCCTTCAAATGTCATCTGCATGCATGAATATTTTATATTTCAGATGTCTGATGGTGAGGGTATTTATGTTAAGATTAAAAGACTTGACCCTACAGCTGCCCCCGGCAGAACCCCTACAGATGCCAGAAGTGGTTCTGACATGAAATTCTGCAGTGAAATGCTTTGAAAATTATGCCAAAGATGGAAAGAGAAGCAGGACAAAGAAACAACATAAAGGATTTTAAGAATAAAGCGAAGCAGCTGTGAGCAAAACAAAGACTGACACAAACCTGTAAAATGACCTTTACCCAGAGTAGTGTGGATGTGATCAGTAAATTCAAGAAAAGCTGAGGTGCTGTCTGGTAGTTTAATGAGCTTCATGGAAAGGGCAAGCATGAAATTAGAGATAAATTCATTTGTTGTAATTTAGATATTTGTCATCTTGTTCAGGAAGGATGTTTTCAATTATTTCCAGAATAAGAGTTGAGATTAATCTGCAGGTTTAAAAATCAAATGCATGGAGCAGCTTGGAGCAGATGTAATATCTTTCGTATTCAGCTGCAACTGTGATACTGGGGAGAGGGATGTAATGAATGAATGAACAGCCTCAGTGGAAGCTCAGGGTGTGTGAAGAAAGGAAAAAAAGTGAGATATATAGAGAAGATATTTTTAGAATTGGCAAAATGATGTCAAATGCTGTTATATAGTGGTGTTTCTGCTTGAATGGATGAAGTTAAAACTAATTAATTCATATGGCATATTATAGACCTTTTATTTATTTTAGTTTTTGCTCATCAAAAAGAGTCTGTAAAGAGATTCTGTTCAGGTGAAAATGACTAAAGAACAAGAAAACAATGGTTTAACATTTTTGATTTTCCTATTAATGTCTTAACTCCCAAGAAATCCCAACTTTGTAACATTGGTGCAAAAAAGCTGCTGGTTCAACAAACGCTAACTCGTTATTGTACGCCTGCGGGCGGTGCACAAGGTAGTTCCCAACTTGAAGACAGTTTCTTTTGATTGAGTGGAAGGTGTGTGTGACTGGGTTGGCACTAATGGAGAGAAGCTGCGTAAACATCTTTCTTGCCAAGCCAATGTGATTAGCGCCCCGAGTAACAGGAATTTCAAATACGGGATTAGAGATTCCAGAGAAACTTTAAATTAGAAATGAAGGTAGCCACGTTGGTGAGAGCACTGTTAGCAGCAGCCACCTTGGAAATTACGGGCATCAGAAGATTTTGCAGATTTTATATATGAATAAGAATTGTTTTAATGTGCCTCCTGTAATTTTATGGGCAGTTACCAAGCCTGCCAGGTAGTTTATAAATAAAGCTAGAGTAAGAGATAAGCAGCTATTTGCTGATAGCGGGATGCCTACACAGAGAGTTTCTCCTTTTAGAAGACAACAACCAATCAATGCAAGGATTGTAATGTGTGTGTGGAACTAACTAAAGAAAAGATAGCAGCAGATCCTGTTGAAAGGGATGATATCAGATGGCAGTTACTAATGATGTTCTTCAGAGATCAGTCCTGGCTTAAGCCTGCTCACGCTATCGATTAATGATGTGAACTGCAAGGGGTGGACGGCTTGAGTGAAGTGCTGCAAGCACAGGGGACTGCAAAACCACTATGCAAAATTAATAGCACAAATTTGCTCTTTTGGGCACCTTTAGTAGCCTAACAGAAGTTTATGATATGAGCGTGAAGCTTTTGGGAGTGATGGAGGAGGAAAAGGCCTGGTGGGCTGGAGAAGGGTTCCAGCGTGTGCAGCGCTGGGTGCCCCATAACAGCAACAAAGAGATGGCCTGGCTGCCAATGGGGCTATTGTGGGGTGGGGGGAAAAACTGTTTCAAGACAGAGCTTATGGAAAATACTATTTTACACAGCAGAAGATTTCTCTCAGATCAGAAACCAGAGGCATGGATTGTGTGGTCAGATATATGAAAGGGGCTCGAGAAGAGACCAGATCGCACTTAGTAGTAGTGTAAGTTATATTAATACAGGACTTCAGAACTCCTGCTGATCGTATACAGAGATGGAAGACACTGTTTTTCCTTTGACTAGTAATTATTTTTTTCCCCTGCTAAGTTGATTAAGTATAGGAACATTTTAAGCCTCTCAGCTCACTGCGTTCTCTCAACCAGGGCATCCATAAACTCTTCCCCTGAGACTGGAAACGTCACCAGGTGGCTGTCCCAGGGCTGCATTCCTTCTGCTTTATGGCTCTGCATTGCTGAGCTACCAGTACATTTCCTATTTGTTCAAATGGTGCTCCACATTTCTAAACTCTGTGTCAATCCTGTCCTTTTTATCTTCCAAAGCTCACCCACTGCCAAAGTATTTGTTTCTTTCATGCTTGTGTGTGCTGTGGCTAAGCTGTGATACTACTTGGGGTGTATGTAAGGATTTTTTGTTTCTCAACAGGGTATCAGAGCTGGAAAACCTCACATATTACAGCAAGATATTTCTTTTGTCTGTGTGATGGAAGGGCTATAATACTCATTTTCAAAGTCTGTTATGAGTCTACTTTATGCTAATTTGCCATTGAATTACTGTGCCTTGAGCTAGGAGCTTTAGGAAGCACAGACTTCAGTATTAGATAAAAACCTATTCAGTCTACTTTGACATCAGCTCCCCATGCTGCACAATGTTCATTTATTTTTAAGCTACAATTTCCTCTGTATTTGTATTGGAGAACAATACTGCGAATGCACAAAGGAATGTCACAAGTGGGTAGTGATCAAAGTGGCCAACTACCACACCTTAAGGAAAAAATAAAAGCTTAATTTGAAAGGTGCTGAAGTTAAAATGACGGAATTGGGCACTGTAGTCTGAAATGCACCTGCATCTGTCATTCATTCTTTTCCTTTTCATGGGAACCTCAAGTAGCTGACAATTCTAATCAAAGATGAAAAGTTAATTTTATATTGTTACCTTAGATGCCTGCGGTACCCAGCAAGTCTCCTTAAATTGTGGCATTCTTGTTTGCTTTGCATAGGATTGAAAAAAAATCATCTCAGAAAGTAGGTAGTACAACGTCACATGGTTATTTATTACCATGTTATAAGAGTTTTCTGAAGTTAATATCTCATTATAGGAATATTTTTCTCTCCTCACCTTGTTTTTCACTGATGAGCTATTAAAAACCCTAATGGAATGGCAATTAGTACAGCATGTCTGGATTTTCCTTGGCTAAAATTGCACTGATGCAGTGAAAAATATTCATCAGGTTCCCGCGGTGGCAGCTTGTGCTGTCCTCTGCCATTTTACTGCAGGGGTGTCTCGTGAGTGAGCGCTGCTGACAGGGCTCTCTCTGCTCGTGGGATCTGAGTAGTGTGAAGGACCTTGGCTGTTTCTGTGCCCTTTGCCAGTGACGATATGTGGTCCTGTCTCTGCTGCAAGGGAAGAGCTGGAAAGAATCATCGCTTTGCTCTTTGAAAGCTTGCCTTTCAAAAAATGCTGCCAAGAATAGTCCGGTGTTTTGATGATCGTAGCTTAGGTAACCTCACGGGTCTGTTCTTTCTTTAATTTCAAGACATCTTTGATATTGAGAAATTTCATTAATTGGTGTGATAGACCATGCCTTTTTCTTTTTGGTCACCAGCTTCTGGCTGGCAAAACAAAGGCCATGCTTAAAACTGGCAGTCCAGGCTTTGCCTGCTCACATGCAGTCTGCTAACAAGCCTGAAAGTCTCCAGGCTTGTTCTATGGCCATCAAACCTCTCAAAAACCCAACATATAACAGGAAGGTCTCTGGATTGTGAATATGAAACTTCAGAGGAAAAAAAAAAAGTCGAGTGAAAACAAATCGTTCTTTTTGCTTCACATGCACCGTGACACCTCCAATATTTCAGTAGCTGTAGATGCACATAAATTTCTACAAGCAGAGGTCAGAGTATTAAAACACTGCAGTGCAACCTGCGTCTTTGGTACCAGCTGAACTACTTCCAGAGCGTGTAGACCCCTGCAGCTGTTGAAAGGTTGATGAATACACAAGGTGAAAGGTGTGTGAAATAGTCAAAGTGAAATGAAATACAACTGTGAATTTTATTTTCCTGAATGCTGATGATTTTGGCAGTGGGTCCATTGCACATATTTTATTAATGTGTTCAAATATATAGAGTGAAAAATTGATCTGATGAAATGAGATACGTTTTAGATTCCTTTCTCAAATAAGGCGTTTATACCCACATAAGGTATACGCTTTCCAACACAACTAATCAGCCATTTGATGAAATTGTCAAAAAAAAAAAAAAAAAAAAAAAAAAAAAAAAAAAAAAAAACAACGCTTTGGATTCTGATGTTTCAAATCTTTGGAAGAAAATAAACAAATGTGGTTCTGGATTCAGTCTGGCTTCTTTACAAATAATGAGGATCCACTGCCCTCGTTTCAGAATAATATCGTACTTGCTGAATAGTCCAACTGCATTTAATGAGATGCCCACATCAGGTGCACTATGGACATTGTCATCTATTTCAAGGCTAGAGAGATGCACAGGAAGAAAAGAGAAATGAGGAATTCTGTTGTTTAATAATAACTATCTCCTGGGAAACTTATGTTTGCACCTAGAATTGCTCGCTTGTCTCATCAGAAAATGAAATCCTTGAAGGCTAGTGAAGAGGGAAGCCTCACAGTGTAGAGAGATGTTTCTCAAGATGTTTTTTCTGGTAAAGTCCCAAGAGAAATGGACTATTTCTAAAAACATGTAAAAAGAGGTGTTTCATTACATTTCAGATTTTGGGATTTCAGGTTGCTATCCAAACTACAAACTGCATTTCTTGGGATTGCACAGCAACCACTACTGTCAACTTTAGGGCAATTTTTTTCTCAGCTGTTTTGGATTTGTGAGTGTTTTAACAAGATATCATGGCCACCATAAGCCACTAGCAAACATCCAATTATCATTAGCACCCTATTAGCCACTGGAGACTCCAGATCTTACATTAGCTTTGCTGCTTGTGGAACTACTTTTAAATCAAAACCAAAAAAATTAAAAGGGCAGAATATAATTTGTACATGCTGAATGCATTCTGTCTAAAAACATAGGATAAGAATTCACAGAAATATAAAGGGCTAAAAAACCTTTACAACCTTAGCTGGTTATCATATTTTCTGACTCTGTATTATGTAGCCTGATGCTTAAAAATCATGGATGCAATACTGTTACCTCCAGAAATGCCGCTTTCTCTTGAGGAATCCAGGTGATTGCACCTCTCTGCAGTAGACTTGGAATGTGGTATTTTCTTATGTCTTAAGGTTAAATGTGATTGATAAGATACTTTCATGTTTGTGCAGGGAAAGGGAGCTTGTCAGATATACAAAGGTTCTGCAAGGGCTCCTGTCACACGAAGCTATGGTTAGAACTAGTTTGTATGCAGTTGTAGAAGTTGTCAGTGCTCAGTTCCTGACTGGCTTATCCCTGTTCATCTGCCTGTCTGCAAGCAGTTAGTGGCCAACACAGGATGCTTCTCATTTAGCAGCCGCATGCTTGTTGTGGTTATTTTTATTTGTAGCCATAGGTGTGAACATATTTACTGGCTGCTGTCAGGAGGATTATACACAGTATCTGTCCGTGTATAACTTCACTGAAAACATTTTCCTAACATGATACTAATAAGTTAGTGTTAGAGGGTTTATCATGAACATAACTTTTGTGTCAGTGTTCAATCAGAGCATGAAGCTTTCCGTGTAGGGCAGCCAGCGTAGGAGGGGATGCTATCATGTGAGCCGTGATATTTTGATGACATCTGCAGGCACGTATATATGACGTTCTGTCCCTCTAGTGAAACAGTACACAATTACACTGATTTATTTCAGATATAAATTGTAATACGTCTTTGAAAGCAATTGTCTCATAGCAAAGAGGAAAAAAGTTCTGTATCAGTGACAGGTGCCAAAAATTGTGATGTCAGCTTGGCTTCAGGATCTCGCCTGACTTATCTCTTTGGCTGGAAGTGAGCATGGTACAGTAACAGACACTGCAAATTGGGGTTGTATGTGAAAGCTGTCATGCCAGGATCCAGGTCTTCAACAAGAACACCTCATGTCCTTTTTGGTATTTGGAGAACTGCCACCAGTGTGACTCAGTTTTTTCCATGTTATTTGATAGAGTGGGAGCTGAATGCAGATAGCATTCAGTGAGTTTCCTACCTTGTCCAGATTTTCCAAGTGCTTTGAATTCCATAAACTCCTTCAACGCACAAATGCAAGAAACTCGTAGTAACGGTGCTAATAGCTGTTCTAACACTAGGGGCTTGATTTTAACGTTCACATCATAACAGAAGAAAACAAAAGTTTATGCCTCCCTAAAGCTCATATGCAGCAGATAGATCTTGTTCAGATGATGTTTCAAATACCAGTGCGATGATAAGGTCTGTCAGACTTCATTAGGAAAATGCACACAGTTTTTGATTAGACTCGGGAAATATGTGTGGAGTTATTAGAAGGGAGTTACTTTCTGTGTCAGCTCTTGAGTGTAAAGCCAAGTGACAGTCTAAAAGCATTCAAAGCAGCTTGTCCTTAATTCCATCTGCCACTAACAGCTTCTTCATTACAAGGAAAAGGAGGGAAAGAAATACAAAGAAAGCCTCAGATAATATACCTATATATTTGCAAGCTTGTTTTCTGCCATATATAATTGCAGTTATCAGTTTCAATTTATAATCCAGTAATTCACTTGGTAAATGTTATTCCTGTTTTGTTTGATAGGAGCAGTAGGAATTCTGATTGACGACTTAGTCCAGTGTGTTTGGGCCTAATTTTAAAAGGACATTTTGAAGCTGAGTTCTTGTAAGGTATTTTTCTTACATTTTCAGGTAGCTGCATGCAATTTAACCAGGCCTATTTCGGTAAGAATTGTGTGAGAGAGGGATGGCACATGAAAAAACTCTAAAGACCGGATTACCCAGCTGTTTGATCACATCACCACTTTGGAAATGCACAAAACTAAGCATTTTAGCCCACACTAAGAAAAATGTATATGTAAATGCAGGTGTATTGGATGAAACAAGTGTAATAGAAAATCAAAACACCCAGTTATTCGTCTACAGGGCAATGTTCAACCAGAGGCTTTGGAATAATGCCTCTGTGCCAGCTGCACACGCACTGCTTTTATGTAAGAACTCTTCTGAAGTAAAAAGGGTGATACCAGGTAAAGCTGCAAGAACATCGCTTGGAGCATGTCTTGTATTGCTAAAACCTTGCTGGGTGCGGCAGGAGTACAGCACGCTGGTGGCTGGGCTGCTGTGCCACCTGCAAGGGACAGGCAGGGAGCATTGCCGTGCCCCCACGGCGTTTCTGTGCAGCTCTTGTCGTACATCTCCTCTGCTCTGGCAGCTCGGGTGCTGTAGTCACGTACAAACAGAGCGGTTTGTCTGTGTGGCTCGACTGCTGCTGGGCTTTGGCCCGAGCAGCTCATTGGAATAGCTGAAAGGCCAGCTCTGATTTTACAAATTGCACAGGAATATTTGGTAAAGTTTAAAACAAACCACAGCCCCTTAGCTGAATTGAAGTTCCTTCATTTAAATTCCTCTCTGCATTCAAGTATGGAGATTTCATCACATCCTGAGCGTGCAGCTCAAAGCACAACACTCTGCTTATGCTGCTCAAATGATGTTGTAGCCATCAGTACCCAAACCTACACAACTGATTGCTTCAGTACTGCTCATATTTAATATACACCAGAAAGAGAGACCACAAAACAATGTCCCGTCTTGGTCATAGGCTTACTATAATTCCCAGATGCCTCCCATCAAACAACAAGATCTTTTCTGAACTGTTTGTTTGCTCTAGAAAACAGGTGTCCTGTGCAACAGCAGCAAGGCTTAGTAGTGCAATTCCCATCTGTAGCAAGGAAGGGAATGTTGTTCTCTCCAGCTAGTGATGGTTTTCCTACTTAGTAAGGGAAGGATGATTTCAAATGAAACCTATCGATTTAATTGTTTCTCTATTTCATAATTTTTATTTTTTTTCTAATAATGTTTGTAGCAGTCATATGTCGTACTTGAAACATAAGCTTCAGAAGTTTCAAGTAAAACTTTTTTTGTTGAGACAGTTTTCTTTTTCTGTAAGTGACCCGTGAGTATTTAAGAATCAAGAAACTAGTTGCAGAGCATACTGATGCTGGGACTTAGAAGAAAACTTTAAAGTGCTGCCTCTTGGGCAAACTGGACAGAACAAATCTGATTTACAGACTTGTGTTGGATTTACAAAAGCACTTAAGCAGTTTAGGAGCATAAGTACTATTGACTTGAAAGTCAATGAGATGTTTTTGAGAATCCAGTCCACAGCCAGTTAGTTTGTAACGTGTAAATTCTTTTGCAGCAAAGGCCAGCAAAAAATGAGGTCACTGACTAAACACACCAAGTTATGTCCAAACCTTCAATTGGATCTTCTTGCCGTGAATCACTGGAAATCATGCCTTTAGCAATCCCATGGGGGACCAAGGTCTGTTTCAGCAGGATTAAAGTCTTAGGAAAAAAATAAATTAATCTAGACCACAGAAGTTTCAGTGCAGGATTGGAGAGTTAGGGAAGATTCTGTATTTTGTATTTATAGACAAGAGTCACATCACTGCTCTGCCTTTGAATATTTATGTGCTTGCTGTACTACTCCCGAAGACGTAAATTACTCATAAATCTTTGAGGGTTTTTTTGGTGACTGCTCATTTTGTCTATCTTCAGGTATTTTGATTAGGAAAGTAGGCTTTCTGCCTCTTTGGGGAAGAGAGGGGGGAAGATTGGAAAGTGTAAATACCTTCCTTTGGATTCAGAAAAAGAAAGCGCAATGAAAAGATGAAAAGCAGTGGAGTAGTGGGCTGTCTTTTACTAGCAGAATTAGGGAGCTGTTTTTTTTTTTTTTTTTTTCCAAGTAGATGTTTAGAGTCAGGACTAACAGAAACATAGGCCTGGGCAACAAGAGTGTTAAAAGCAGGCCTCCCTGTGAATCTATTCCACCAGAGACAAGGTTTATAGCTAGATGATGGCATTAGTTTTTACTCATTTTAATGTTATACCAATGTGGAGAAAAAAAGAGATTTACTGTTCCTGAATGCTTAGATTTTTCTTGTCTTTAACTTTTATTGGAAACATAGTTGTAATTATCAGTGTGTTTTCTCTTCCTGTGCTGCTTTTCCTTCCCTGCTATCATGCTCAAAAAATGAAGAAAGGTGTCACAGCAAGAGAACTGCATCTGTGTTGGCATGCTTTGACAGCTTCTCTATTTCTGCCCACTAATTCTTATACATACACTGTAAACATAGATGTTTCAGTTTGTATTTTTCTTTCATAATATTATTTATTTATAACATAAAATAAAAATTAATGTGTCAAGTCTGTCTTAGCATGCTTCCAGACTACCTGGTGGCATTTCATCTGAAGCAGGAGTAAACTGTGAGGAAGGCATTTTCCTTCTAGCCTGTTACAGCATGTCCAGAAGGGGCTAAAATTAAGGTTGGAATTGTACATCTTAGTTCTCTCTGACCTAAGAGGAAATGGAATTTTGTTCCCAGTCTAACAAAACCATCCGATCTTTGTAATCCTACCAACTCCCATTGTTCTTTTTCTAGTCCTGGAGTATTTTCTGTTCTTTGCTGCAATGATTGTCTGGAGGAGGTAATGAGTGCTGTGGTATAGGAGGCTGTTCCCACATACAGTAATGATGACTCTTGTGGCAGTTGCAGAGGCACATGGAGAGCTGGATGTGCAGAGAGGTGGGGAAGTGCTGCCCTCATCTCTAGGGCTCTCTAGCATCATGTAGCTGAGCAAATGCATCTGCTGGCTCTGTAAAGGTTAGCAGACCTGTGAACGTGGGTGCTCTGTTCTGTGGGTCAGTAACTCCAGATGTGACAAATGGATTGTGTGTGTGTGTACAATTATACACACTTTATGTGTGCATATTCGTGCTCTAGTAATAATATTCAGTGGTGCTGGAAGAACAAAGCGGAACTCAAACCTAAGCAGTCAGTGACATTCTATATTGGCCCCTGTAAATCTGTCGGCTCGGGTAAGGGTTTGGGGATGAAGACATACGTGGCTGGTTTTGAATCAGTGCCCGTTTGTACCTTAATGCATTGGAGAGTTTGTTCAGGAACAGTTAGTTCATCCTTGTGAAAACATTAGCCTTCTGTTGCTGCCAAGGTCATTGTCTGTATAGGTTATTTGGTGCTCTGGGACACGTTTCCAAACCAGTGAAGTCCTTGGAAGGTTTGCTTCAGTGTCTGTCCTTTTCTCCGATATCGACATACAATAAATACCCGTTACTATTCTTACCACAAAGCAGATGCATTCTTTTGGGCAGCCCTTGAGCAGAGTACAAAAGTGTTAAGGCTATTAGACTGAAATGACAGCAAACAGATTGCTTCAATTTTCTCTTTCCTAAATATGTTGCATCTGTTTGTGGTCTCGTACCACAAAATGGTTAGCTGCTAGAATCAAGGTCACCGAGAAGGTGTGAACTTTGGTTTCCCTCAAGTGCTTGGCCTAAAGAAATTATTACACCTCCCTTATACCCCATCTCAAAGACTGAGAGTCCTGCTGTTACTACAGGTAGCCAGCGTTCACCTGTCGGAAAGGACTGGTTGTCGCAGTGCTGCTGGAGTTGGGTTCAGTCTTCATGGTGCATGAAGACTACGTGAGTAAGTTTGGCAGGCGGCTTAGGACTGTCTCAGGAGAGTGTGCTGTACATCTGTACTACATCTGCCCTAACTGCTGCTGGCAAGTACGCATTGGGGAGATGTTCAGGCTGCTTATGACCTGGAAGCTGAATGTCTTCAGCCTTTGCAGTTCAAATACTTTTCCATTCAACCCGAGCCCAGGCCAGTCTCCTAGAGCCGTAATTGAGCCTTAATTAGAAAGCATAAAATTAGTACGTGAGAATTCTCTTAATTGGGACACCACAGTGGACCTATTATCTCCCTTAGAGGAGTAATTTATTCTGCAGAGCTTTGAACATGGCACATTCGCATGTGGTAGATAGAATACATGGGCAGTTGGTAAGTCTAAAAAGGTAAAATACAATATCAATTAAAACAAAATCATAAAATATTAATTGCGTTTCATTTTTAGGAGGGTTATTTTTTAGTCTTTTTAGGATAGCTGATTTGCTAGAAGACAAGAACTAGACATTTCATGCCTAATCAACACCTGGTAAAATGCCACTTTACTTCTCAAAACTGACCAAATGTCACCATTAGGCAGAATATTTGATAATGCTGTCACACTCAAGCAGCAGCTATTGTCAGTAAGTATCATGAAACGGAATTGCTTTCCTTGAGGAAAACCCAATTAAGAGAATTCTGAGTAACAGCAAGCAGCCTGCTACGTTCCTAATGCTATTGATTATGCAACAGTGCGACCGAATCCTGTTATGAAGATAGCTTCATTTTTCATGTATAAATTTTCATGCATAAATGAAAAACAAAATCATGACTATTTATTTTGAATTCACTGAAACATCATAACTGGTTATTCAGACTGTGGATTTTTATTCTACAAATGAAATCCTATATAATGCAAGCTGAAATCTGAGGAATTTAACATTCTAGTATCTATCAGTAATGAAAGGAATGAAATAGATGTGTACAGATGAGTGCCATGATTTGGTAACTGAACATGGAAATGAGATTTATGTTTACATGTGAATTTTGACACGTTGGTATGTCTAAAGGTTTGAAATGATGATCTGTGCTGTAACTCTGAGTAACAGAAAGAATCAGTTGCACACCACCTTTTAACAACTTATTTCTTGACCTTCACTGAGGAAAACCCCAAGTTTTTCTCCAGTGGCTTGATACGGAAAAAAAAGTTTATTGTGGATGGAAAATTGACCTTTTGTTCTGAATTTAAAACACATTTCCATCTCCTGCAAAATTCTCAGTCTTTTTACTAAAATCAACGTTATCTGTCAACAATGCAAAGGGTGAATGTGATTAACCACCCACTCACTTGGAACAAGCGGTATCTTGATTCATTTAATTTAGAACATCTAAAGCTGTCAATGACTTGCCATCTGCTAAGGGTACCTGCTGTAGTCTGAAATGCCCTTTTAACGATATGCTGGTTCAGTTATATAAGAGATACCAGTTTTTTTCATCTGTATTTTGAGAACATTTGTGTAGTTTTTACTTAGATAAAAACTGAGCAACAGAAATTGCTTCAGAAGGTGTAAATTAATTGCTCCCCAAATCAAATCTGTAAGGCCTCTCCTGTAATTTGTGTCAATACTGTAGTAAAAAGAGATCACACAGCTTCAATAATTAACTGTATATGTCCAAATGAAGATGTTTCATTATGCAAATATTTATGAAACACTTGTATCCCAGCTGCTTTGTCGTTATTTCATAAAATATGTCAGAATGGGCCCAGTGGCACATGGTGGCCCATGGAACCCAGGCAGAGCTGCAGGTTTGTGGGATTGCCTCCCAAAGTAGCATTGTCTTCTCTACTTTCCATCCCTAATGAATCTGATTAAAAGATGGAATTCTGAATTAAATATATTGATTTCTACTTCAACTTCTGTTCGATACTGTTTTGCTAACAAAGCATCGTCATTCCAACTGTGACACAGTTTTGATAGAGCAGAAGAGAGATGAGCTGGTCACCTCCCTCACCTCTGGAGTGGCTGGTTTGAATAAACGGGTGAGGCATGTTTGATGGCATAGGAAGAGGTAGTATTTTTCAGCTGCATCTTTTATGCAGATAAATGCAGAGTATCAGTTCCCAGTTTTATCAGCCTGGCGCCTCTCATGACCATTGTAATGAAAGCCTTTGTGCTTGCCTTAGTCTACTATCTGCCCTAATTTGCTTTCTGCTTGAAAATAAAAGCAAGCCTTTTATAAAAGCAGTCAGAATTGGTGAAATCGGTGCCAGTAATGCAACAAAATAAAAACAAAACTGATCCCAGAGTTGAATGCTCTTTGTAATGAACTGTGGAAGAAAGGGAAAAATACAATTCTCTTAAATGGGAAATATAATGCCATTAACAATAAAATGAGGTAGCAGTGGCTAATGATTTCTATCATGTCTATAGCTTGGCACCACATGCTGCAGATCTACAAAGGCTGGCATCAAAACTCCCCCAAAATCTATCAGAAGTCTTTCCTGTAGCTTCAGTATGCTTTGTAGGTGGTGTTTTTTGCTTTTTTTTTTTTTTTTTTTTTTTTGTTGTAGGTATACAGCCACTCTTTTTTTCTTTTAATACCCAGGAATCTCTCATCTTGTGGTGTTACACATCTTGGCAGGTTTAAAACTCTGCTTTGTAAACATAGCTAGTGCAGATTTAAGCATTTTTAAGAGTCATTTTCAAAACCTGGCCTGTGCGTGACCATGTAGTATCTTGGGAAAGAAGCAAAAAGGTTTTGGAAATACAACAGAAAATACACATGGAGCACTTTCAAAATCAGCTCAGCCTTTTAGGAGGGCAGTGGAAAAGACTCACATCTATGGGCCTTTGACACACACACGGGCACAAACCCTTTCAGAGAAGCATGTTGTGTGCCTTTAGAGTAAATACCAATAAATTGTCATTGTCAGTATGGAAAATGCAGTTTTGGTTGTTTCATATCTACCTTTAATTCTGTGTCAAGGTTCGGGAGCTGTGCTTGTCCTCTGCTTCCTGTGCTGTTTGAGTTATGTAACTTTAAGGAAAACAGACATTGGTGTTTGCACGTGGCTAAATAGAGACAGGCGTTTGGGCTTGGTTCAGAGAGACGGCATGCTTAGAAGAGTGGTTGGTTTTGTACTGGTCTTGTAGCTTCTGGTATTTTTCTCAAAGATTTCTCTCTTTCCAGCTTTCTCGTGGCTCCTCAGAGTTTTCTTGTATATGAAGCACATGTGGCCAGCTCTGAGCACACTTCTTGGCTGCAGAACAAGAATTCATTTAATTTTCCCGTGGCCCAGTTCCCCAGTATAAAATGAGAGCAAATTTGGCTCCTTGGTTCCACCTGGGAGAGCAGGGGTATTACAGGAACTTCTCCCGGGGAGCACTATGGGGTGCACCCAGCTGAATTCTTTCTTTCTCTCCTTTTTTTTTTTTTTTTTTTTTTTTTTTTTACTCCTCTGTTTGTAGGAGAAAAACAAACAAACAAACAAAACCGAAAATTCATCATTTTGATATCAGGTTCTAAAATTATTCCATAAATAGAAACATTTATCCTTATCCTATCAGTAAAAATGCCTGCCTAGGAGGTTTGGAATCAGTCAAATGATTTGTATTACAGGTGCATTTTATCACTTCCAGTGTAGGGAAGAAAAGTAATTTCCATTTCTTTTTAGAGCATAGTGAGCCAATTTGCTGGGAGGTTGATCTGTAGGCTAAATTGTGGGGAGTCACACTGCAGACTTTGTTTTGATGGGAAGTGCACAGGGGGGAGTTAATGCTGAGCTGAGAGCTCAGGTTCCTTCTTCTCTCGTGCTGTCAGTGCTGCATCTGGCACCTTTTTATTTAATTGGTTCATAGTGTCTCCCTGCACCATTTTCCTTGCTTATCAACTCATTAGGAATGACTTAATTGCTGTCTCCTCTCCAAGGCCCTCACAAGACCAGTACCTTGGCCACATGATGTGCCTGGTGGTGTGGTTGGGTACTGGGCAGCTGAGTTTGGACACTTGGCAGTAGGGCATAAGATCTTTAACATCACATCAAGCTTTTCAATGTTAAAAGCTAGCTTTGCTTTTTAAAATAATTTTCTTTGAAAAACACTGTTTTCATTTCTCAAAGGAGCCTGCATACCGGGTCTCTGCTGTAGTGCCTGCATTTTTCACCCCGGGAGCAGTGGGGTACGAGGCGTTGCCAAATGAGCACACTGTAGATCCCCCCCTTTCCACAGGTACCTTCACAACACTTTCTTCTGGCTCCCGCTGTCTGAAATTGCTCTCTTTCTGTAACTAGTGCCTTTCAGAGACTGTTTTTATTTTGGTTGGGTATGTTTGCTGACCATGTCAATTTTTGTTTAAAATGGGCCATATGTACTGTGTGCAAGGCAACCGGTTTGCTTATAGGTCTTAAGTGAAAGCAACAATGTCAAGGTTAGTAAGGCTTATTATCTGGCCCTCTTGAAAAAATAACAATAAAAAAATGAAAACCTCAGAGAATTCCATTCAGTTAACTTTTTTTTTTTTTTCTCCTCCCTTCAAATAAATTAAGCTACACACTTATTTGCGGGAGAGAGAAAAAGGAGAGGCTAGAGGGAAAAAGAAAATACTCGTCAAGGGCATGGAATTCATTAACAAAAAAAAAAAAAGTCACCAAAATATATGTGAGGTGGGAGCAGGGTAACATGATAATACACAACGGAGGAAAAATAACTTTGTTTTCAAGCATCCAAGAAATCCCTAAACTACATGGAGAAAAATAACGCTGTTTTAATAAGATAGTAGCAGGGGTACCCAAGATGACCAAGTGATAGAAGAAATAACCCTTTTTTCTGAATGTTATGAACATAGACTTGTAAGTGTTCCACAATCAGCAGAGGTTAATCTGTATTTCCTTCTTACGAACATACAAAGTAGGCTGCTGCAATTCTTGTCTTTCTGCTCCCATTCAATTTATTATGTGGGAATCAATATACTTTCACATATAACTTGGAAATATAAATATGAATAACACAAGGTACATATTTTGCATAGTAAATAATAACAGGAGCCAGAAATGTTCTCTGTGCATCTGTTCCAAAATGTTATAATTCAGTACATGAACCTTTTAATTCAGTTTCAATAAATTGCTTACGAGCCCCTTGAAAGCTGGGCCAATTTAATAATATTGGATGACAAGAACTTTCATAAAAATTAACTCCATTATCTTTCCTCATTAGCAAAAGCACATCAGACGTGAAGAATCCTACAGTTGCTCTGTACCAATACTATGTATTTGGTTTTTAATTAAGACATTTAAAAATGAGTTCCTTTTGAAAGTTCACTGGTGATGGTTATTGACAAGCTATTTAGGCCAGTTTTGTCATATTCCCCCACTTTTGGGGAATACATGTATACTTACTAACCTTATGAGGGCCCTTAACTTTGTTCAGGGATTTGAGATTTAACTAATCACTGGTTTATTTGGGACATTTCAGACTCATAGCAAGCTCTTTGACAATCTGCATTTTCTAAATGATAGTTTTACCATAGACACAGAGTCTATCTTCTAAGTCGTTTTTTTTTTTCCCTTCCTTCCACCAAGGTGCACCAGTGTTACCAGTGTAGGAAAAAAACAATGTAATCTTATTTTAAAATGTATTGAATAATTAATTTACCAGAACAGCTACACTTAGAGAATTCTCTCTGTCAGGAAATAAGGGGTGTATTTTCACAGGAGAGTGAAACAATGAGGTGCCTAAACTTGTAAATTCACATTCCTTTGGAATTTTGACCCTTAGTCTTGGGAGATGAATTTTCCTTGGAGGTTATTTGTCTGAACTCCCTTTTAGCAGCTCTTCGCCATCCTTTTCTTTAGACCCACTTTTATTAATTTTCATGTCGTATCACTAGGATATCATATAACTGAGCATTATTTTGTCCAATATCACTTTTTTATTTTTTTCTCGTGTAATATATGTCAAATTTCTCTTTTTTCTAAACTTTTTTTTTTTTATTATTATTTCCCTTTCCCTTCTCCTCTTGCTGCTGTTGGGGTCCTGCTTTGCCAGAGGCTCCATGTAAAGGTGCCAAAAGGAAAGAATGAAACCCGTCAGGAGTTTCCTGTGGGGAGCAATCAGTCTGAGAGAATGGAGACTATCACATCCACATCCACCTCATAATAATACTGCTTTTGGTACCATCAAGCTTCACTCTCCAGGGAGGTGAAATCCTTTGTTATTTTAGTTAAAAACTCAGTTCTATTTATGAAATCTGTTTCCCCAACCCCAAAGAAAATAGCACTATTCCCATCAGGCAAAACTGCAGCCCAGCAGATCTTTGTCTCTGCTGTATGTGGTCTCCCAACCTATTCACTACTATTGACTTATTTATAAATACATCTCTTCAAATACAAATTTGTATAAATATATATATATATATATAATTTTCATCTATAAGATTATAAATAGATCTTGCACTTTCAGGACTCTCCCCATTTCATCTCCTTTTATTTCTAACCACTATTAGTCCAGCCTTTACCGATTGTTTATAGCATCCTTTTACATTTGTATTGAGTACTTTTGCAGTTGACCCAACAGAGATAAATAGCACCCTATAGGGATCTGAGCAGCTATGAATTTTCATGACCCTTTCATATGTATACGATTGAGAAGGAGTTGCCTTTCCAAAGAGAAACTGTGATTCAATTCCTGAAACCAAGTCAGAAGAACCCACTTTTTAAACTGATTTTAAGACAAAGAATGTGTCAATAAAAAAAAGGAATAAAATTAGTGGACCTTGCTCTGCTGTACTGGAATTAACTCTTTCCTTTCTGATAGAGTAAAAGGTGGGAAATAAGGATGTAGAAGCATAATGCTGATTACATTTCACTGACAGACAAGGTGCTTGTAAGGATTTAATGGAATATCTTAAGGCATCATGTTCTGTCAGATTGAGTTACATATCATACTCTTGAATGGATTTTTAAATCTGAGACCTTAAAAGGGAATTCAAGTTGCTGATAAATAGAAATGACATGCTGTGCTTAAAACTTTAAAATAATAATAAAAAAGTGATGTATAGAAAGCTGAATACACACATCTAAGTGAATTTCGGGACTTTTTTTTTTTTTTTCCTTCCTCCAGGAAAAAGAGACTGCAATTTTTACCATAGTCTTAAAAGATAGGTGCAGACAGGACTCAACCTTTGTCTTTTTGCAGGAATAGGCTATCATTAATACCATCCATGACAAGATTCATCACCATCAGCTGTCCAGCCAGGTAGAAGCAGCAGCAGTCATTCTTTCTGAGAACAGCTCCTACAGTTAGGGGGACACATAAGACATCCTCTGTTTCCTTTTGTACTGGTTGCAAATAATTTATTTATTTGGAATTAAGACAGACCTTGAGCTGGCTTTATTACTTATTTATAGCTACTGTTATGAGGAAAATGAAAGGCCTATTACTTGTGCTTGATGTGGTCTTCACACTTTCATTGTGTTTCAAGGTGAGCTTGACCATGCTCTTGAACTGTTACAAATTCTGTTGTAAAGGTTGTGTTTCAAAGTCATCTGGACAACATTTGGTATACTCAAACATTGTGACGTATCATCTTGTAAGATGTTGGGAGAATGTAGGGAATAGAAATCCTAGGAATACACTCAGGTCTCATTGCCTAATAGGCATTACTAAAGGAAGTATTTCCAATGGGATAAATCAAACACCTCTTCTACCTAAAAATAAAGCTTTCTTCTTTTTCTTGAACTGGGTTCTGAAAAGTGAGAATCAGATAATCTGTGTAGCTCGGCAGACTTGCCTATCTGGTTTCTGTAGATGTTGCTCAGCTACAATGACGATGGCAATCGAAGAGTATAGGGATATGAGAAAATAGAGAACGATACCGAACACTCCTTGTATTTGTATATTTTTGTACCACTTTAAGAGCCAATTACCACTGAAGCGCACTTGAAACAAATGGAGTCAAAATAGGATTAACTCAGTTCTAATTAATGTGTTACTTTAACATATATCTGCTTAAGATACTGTGTGTTTCTTGTTTATTGGGAAAAAGGCAAGTAGTGCAGAAAGGGGTTTCAGGAGGAAGAGTTTCAGTGGGACATGCATGCACAATTCATTTGCTGCTCTGGCATTTGCTTCATGCTCAGCTGTCCCACAGAGTTCAGTCGAATTTGAGGAACTTTACTGTGAATCTGAAATCAGGAAATGAAAAGATTGATCAAAGTATATGTTGAAGCCTAGGAGGTGTGAATCACTGTAGGAAAATTCGGGCTAGTTACTTGAGTTCAAATATAATGGATTACACTGTGATTTCACATACAGAAACTAATACTCAAAAGCAGAATCTGAAACCAGGGCCCTTCAACAGAAGAGCTTGCCCAAAACACTGAACCTTTAGCAAGCTCTGTGGACTTAACTGGAACATTCAGTAGTGAACAGCTTCGGAAATCAGTTCAATTTGAAAACATGAATAGGATTAAGGTACATAACTTTCCTGTCTCTAAGATGGGAGGTTATGACACTCATAAGAGTGTTATGACACTAAGCAGTATTCCTGTTTATGTATATGAATCCTGTTTTATGATAAATGTATTTCCCTTACGGCAAGTTTCCTGTGTGATTTCTGGAAACAGTCCTATTTTTAGGTATGTTACTTAAAATGTTATACTGATGGCACATCAGAGCATTGCTAAAAACCCCTCAAAATGCTTTAATAAGAATGTTTTTGAAGCATCTTTTCCAGCTTAGTGGCAGCTAGAAATATCTAAAAAAAAAAAGCTATTAAGATGCTAGTCACACTTCTTAAAAATTGATACTAAGCTGTTCATAACACGTTCTGAACAAAATAGCATTTTTTATTTGTTCATTATAGAATGTGCCTTAAGGAGAATGGATTTTATTGCAGTAAACTGCAATAGTTATGCATAGAATAAATACATGACAAAACAAGGAAACGGAAGAACCTTAAAGACCTGTATACTATAGAGTGTGAACCACTGTTCGTATAATGTGACTAGTTGTCCACATGAAAATCTGAGTAGGAATCTGTACTTACAAATGTTTTGACTGTGTAGTACTCTTAAGAAAGAAGTGGAAGTACTGGAGTACAAGGAAATGAGTATTTTGACATGCATTTCATAGTTATCTTTTACAGTTGTCTTCCAATTCCTTCCTCACTGATGCTTGTTATCAGTAGTAACGCAGACCTGACTGCTCAGTCCTGACATGTTACTGAACACAAGGTGCATGTCTATGAAGGGTGGATATACAAAGCAAGATGAAGCAGCTTTTTCTGCACGTATCAGTGTCATTGTGGTGATGATATGACACCGTTGTGTGCTGCAAGTACTGTGAAGTTTTTCAAACTGAAATTCAGTATATCAAGGTGCTTTACTGAATTGAAACAGCAGATGCTGCTGCCCCAATAGTTTTTCCAGCGGACGATAACCTGTGTATGTTCATGTGCTCTTCTGTCTCTCTGGGCTGGCTGGCCTCTTCCACTGCCTCTTTCTCCAGCCTCAAGCCCAGAATTTCTCCCAGTCATGCCGTTGTGAAAGCAGATGATTGCTCAGCCTACCCGTACTTATCACATACATCTCCTCATCTCCTGACCTTGTGGACATTTAGTAATAGTGACTTACTGTTTGCTTATGCATGGGCATAGGATTATAACACACAGGCTTTACAAATGCCCCCCCTAAATTTTATATCTTAGCCAGCACAGGAGCATTAAGATTAAGTTGGCCACATTAATTCTGTGAACTGTAGAAACCTACGAACAGTAGGGAAGGACTTAGTGCAGCAGTGCTCCCTGTGGCACATTTAACAAGACAACGTTAGTGAATGTGATCCCAAAGGTGTTCTCAGAAAGTGGACAGTGCTGTGCAGACTGCACAGAACAAAGAACAAAGTTATTAGCTCATCCTTACAAGATATGGAACAGCACATGAGGCACTGCTTGCTCTGTATGCGAATCCTAATTATTACCCTATTTGTTACCCTATTCCTTGCCATGCAGTGGAGTGACCAAATGTAAAGCCCCAGGCAGTGTTGCTTTGCTCATTGCCCCAGGCTCTGAAGGTCTAGAGACCCTAGAAGGTCTAGGCCCCTAACCGCTGAAGGTTTAGATCTCATTACAGGCAGGCGCCAAAGTCTAGTAAGTCTTTCAAAAGACTATAATGTGGAAAGTTGTCTTTTAATTGAGGCCATCAGCAAGTGGTAGGACTTCCCTTCATTTGTCTTCCCAGGCTTGGAGGTTATGTTTTGCTTTGACAAAGCATTTACTGCGATATTTGGTTCCTTTCAATTGCAGCATCAGTTTAAACCCCGAGCAGGTAGTGACAGCCACTCGCACCGTGCTGCATCTTGCGGGACACGGTGCAGCAACCATCCTGCTGTTTCTCTGCTCTAATAAATGAGGAACCTGTGGGTAAATTACAGCTTGTGGTGCATGATCACGGACATTGGAAGTGGCTGCACCACAGTTGTCTTAGCAACAGCCACATCCCACAAGCTCTACAGAACAGCTTCTTAACTCACAAGCGTATAGAGACATTGATGCTTTGTACCCACGTGGAGAAATACATGCACATGGTATTAAGTGTTGTCCTCCACATTAGAAATAATTTATAGGAAAAGCCTGTGATAAATATGCATTTTCTGTTTTACATGACTGGTTTGCATTCTTTTGTGTACTATGGGACACTGTCATTGAGAGGACATGCGCACAGTAAATGGGCAAAAAGCAAAACGCCTTCATATTGTTCTGTCTGAACAAGGATATTCTCTGTACATATGAAAAAAAACCTTGTCAGAAACCTGATGAAGTGCAATGGGGGTTTCAGAAGATTTTCAGTTATGATTGGCTTCATCTGTAGACAGTTTTTATGAAGGAAAGACTCCCCTAACTGATGCTGGCTTGAATCAGAGCTGCGTGTTTAAAATAAGCTTCTGTTTTCTGTGATTGAGACCCATTGAAATTAAATAATTGATTTAAGCACCAAAACTTGTATTATTCAACTCTTTTTCTAATGAATGTTTTTAAATACATGATTGTATGAGGCAGGCAGTATGAATTGGGCTTGGGGGCTGTGTAACTCTCTCTGATACAGCATTATGATAGAGCAATGTCTGTTTGCTGTGCTTTTATTCTGTGCTGAAAGGAAAGTGATTACCATGATTGGATAATTTTCAAAGATTTTACTGGGGATTATTAGTTTTAGTGCTCTAATAAACATATAATTAAACAATGCCTCTATTATTGGATCCTAGTCTGCTTTGTACACAGTGGATTTACAGCATGTCAGTAAATATTGAAACTGTGATGTGACAATTAAGATTTACATAAACCTTCTTGGGGAAGTGGACAAGATTTTACAGTGTGAATCAGCTGAAGAGTTGCAGTGGTGGGAAAATATCTCGATGTGAGAAGGGAACATGGGCTAGTTCAGGCCTTTGTCCAGACTATCTAGCTGAGGGTAAGATTTCAGCCTTAAATATAGCACAGTCTGCGCTTCGAGGTAGTGGAAGTCCTTCCTGAAGTCTAGGACAGTGTTCATGGACATAAGCCAAGGCAAATGAAAATCTAATCTGCAATCTAGGAGATAACCTTGAAGCAGGAGAACCTACCTGGGAGCTCTCTTCCTGTACTGCAGTTACAGCTCTGTGCAGTTCAACATGCCCTGAATTCCCAAATGCATCCCACCAAAAGGCTTGAGGTGAGATGTCCAAACCTGACATTTGATTAAAAGCACAGTATTCTTCATTAGAACCAGTGAGCCATTTTCAAGAAAAAAAAAAAAAAAAAAAAAAAAGACACTAAAAGGTATTAAATGGTCAAGCTGTAATTTAGATACCATATTTTATGGATGTTTTGTGAAACTTGGTCACAAAAAATGCAGCTCTTGACAGACTTAATATGCCCAGGTCAGTTCACGTAAATACTGCTCAATCTTGTGCAGTGAATTTTCTTAGCTGGGGATCATAGCCAAGCAGTACACTGAACACACGTGCAGTGCCGTGCCAGTTGGAATAGGCATGGCGTAAGTTGCTTCTGAAAACATTGGAAAAGTGGTCTCAGCAATACAAAATCCTAGACAAAGAGAATCTTTATCACCTTATCATTTATGGTAGGTTGTAGTGGTGAGTACATGTTGAGCCTACACCAGGAATTGATGAACTCTAACATGCTCTGAGGTGAGTAGGATTCAAAGGTGCCACATTTGTTCCCACAGTGGAGAACCTTAACAAGGTTGAAGGACACTGACTAAAGATGGAATTAGGATAGAAAGAAGCTTTTAGTTATATGTTTCCAGCCATAACACTGACTGCAAGCAGCAGCACTATGCATGTGCTCAGCAAACCAGATATAGCAATCACTGCAATCTTTCTCTGCTCACATCACTATGCACATTCCATACTTTTTTTTTAAACTTCATTTTTGTGGAGAAAAGACTTATAAAAGTGCACTCTGTGTCTGTTTGTATTTTCCCATCTCTAGTAACTTTTGAACCCAGTGGCCAGTTCCAAGTCAATGGAACAAAAGAAGTCTCGGCTATAATTACACTGTTACCAGCTTCATGGAAATGAGCGACTGAGTAAAAAAAAACCCTATAAATGCCCACTTTAAGGGAATGTGGTAGGGTGATCTCCCAGGCTGGAGACTGTGCAAGAATTTGCAAGACAAAGACAGAATAAATGCTCCAGCTGTTGGCAGAGCTTCAGCCTGGGCTCACTTCTTCAGTCAACTGTGACACACAAATCTGGAGGAAACCAGGGTTTCATTAATCCTGGTGCTTGCACTTGTACAACCTTATGCAACCTGCTCCTTATACAACCACAGTTATCTCAGGCCAGACTAGATGGCCCCCTACTAAGAGCATGTGATAGAATCACCTGTTCTGTATTCTAGGGAGAGTTACTGCTTTAATTATCATATATATATATATTTAATTTTGTTTATTTTTATAAGAGAGAATCACTAAGGTTCTTTGAATTCACTTATAACCAAACAATATCCAGAAGGATATCATTCCCAGTATACAAGTTATTGGCTATGTTGACTCATTGGTTTCTTGGTGGTGTTCAGGTGAGTGAGCTGATAAGTATGTCAGGTTTTCCAGAAACAAAGATCTAAAATTAGATTTTGAATGGATGCCTGCTAATTACTGCGTACATTTTAGTAATTTTCCTTTGGTTAGTAGATAGGTAAGCTCTTGTTTCTGAAGTCTGCCTCTTGCTGATGGCCTGTTCATTATCGAACATGTGAAAGAGAAATGAGACTGGTGGGAGGAAAATGAGAGTTAGAGTAAATATTAAGGAAAATTAGACACCACTTACATTCATGTAATTGTCATTTCTGAATTGTGCCACAGTAACGTCTACCCAACTAACTAGGCTTTTTCCTAAGGTAATTTGCATTCCCCCTCAGACATTAATATCAGCATTATAAGATAATTTAACTCTTATTTTTGTCAAATTAAGATGCTTTAAAAAATATTTTATAGGTTGTTCTTTGCAAAGCCCGTAGAACAGATTATGTAATTATTATGTTGTGCTAAAATTGTGAGTTTTATACTAATTATATGACAGATTCAGTCCCTGGAATTTTGCCATAGCTCATTTTATAATACTGCTCTCCTGGGAACTGAATGATTTGGCACCTGATTGCACTAATTACTGTTGAACTTTAGAACCTTTAATGTAGAGAAAATTCAAATATTTAACATGCACTGGTATTTGCAGGGTGAGAAGATGGAATTTACACAAAAATATGATATCCAATTTCTTTCTGCAATAGTGCCAATAACTTGGAGTTAACTCTTAGTAACATTTAGTAGAGTAGCAAATGTAAAAGGCTGTCTGTATAATGTCATGATTATCAACAATAATACCTTGGCCCTAGGTGAGATTTTCTGCTCACGTTCATCTTTTGTGCAGCTTTATACGGGAGGGAAAGAAGAAGCAATCAACTAATGAACAAGTTTATAAATATCCAATACATGTGCTGACCTATTTAAAGGATTGCAAAAAGCAATATAATTGTAACATCTAAATATAGGCAAAAGATTCTGTCCTTATCAATAGTACATTTATTTTCTACTCTGTAGTTTCTAACAAGAATGAAGGAAAAGCCTCTGCCATTTAACAGCATGCAAAACTATGTACATCTTTGAACTTACTAATCAGTGTGGTATTTTCAAGCATACAGCATTTATGTAGAAAACATTTTAGATGTCTTTGTACTAAGTCATTTTGTATTCAGTTGCCATCTGCTATTACATATTTACCTTTTGATGTGTGGCTGGGAAGTGTTATTTTGCTTTATGAGCTTCATCTGTGAGAGTATCCTGTTAAGTGACTGAAGCGGACACTTGCTATCAGAAAAAGAACCAAAGAGGAATTCAAGTTCTTCGATCAGAAGCATAGAGAATGATGTCTCCATGCATCTGATTTGTAACTGGTGTTTAAGTGAAGTTTCTCAGCCCCATTTTAGTTATTCTTCCCAATGCGTCACTGAAATTGCTTTTTTACTCTCCCTTCCGAGTGTTACTTAGTGGTCCAGATCCCTTAATTCTCACTGAAAACAGTCTAAATACTTTTGTCTATTGTGAGTACATCTTTGAATATTAATTGTCTCCCTAGCACACATAAATGCCACTTTCCATGTATTTTGAGTTCTTTGTGAAGGCTTCAAGTATGTTACCAGGGATGATTTGTATCTTAATGGATTCTGGTTTAATCATCTGGATTAGCTATCTGCAGGAGGCGTAAATACTGTGCTTATTTCCAAACTTTACTTCTGTTTGTACTTGGCATTGCCCTTGTCTCATTAAATCACTGGAATGGTCCTAGATCATATCTGTGCATTGCATGAATAATTTCAGTATGTCATCATTTTCTGACAAAGCAGACTGTGTAATTTGTGAAGACGTGCCTGCCACATAAACCCCAAACTTGTCTTTTCCCAGAATTGCTAGCATCAGCTCTACCTCTAGGTAAAACCATGAAAACTTGATTTTTTTTTCCTCATAAAAACTCATTTGGTATTTATACTAGCATCATTGCTTCAAAAATATCTACCAGCATGAAACAAAGTCAGGCATTCAGCTAATTTAGCATGTGTAAAAGCTGATCCCTTCTAGTGATCCAGGTCTTTCAGATGACCGCTTCACTGAAAAGTTTGCTGATTGCTAGATATGCCGAGAGGGGGCTCCTAAATCTGCTCACTGCTACTATTCTGCAGTGTCTTTGCAATGGTTACATGACTGTTGCTTGACCAGCCCGATGTTGTCTGCTGGCGCTGTGGGGTTGCTGGGGGTGGCTAACCTTGCAGAACCTCAGTTCCCTGCTACCAAGTGGGGGTGATGGCTCATGGAGGTGGAGGTTGTGAGGAACTCTATCCATGTGCTGCAGTAATGAGGACCAGATGAGAACTTCTTTCAGCCAAGATTCCAGAAAATTATTGTCTATATGTGAAGATGTGTATCCCAGTTACCGATGCCTTCTGCCTCCCTGAACAAGCAACGGTGGCAAGCACAATTAAAACTGGGTGCTGGGTGTCATCAGCTTAGCACTCATACCTGAGAGAAAACCTCCCACAGGCCTTGTGCAGGTGACACACAGGGCTGGACAGCATTTAGGTTCTGAGTACAGCAAAATAAGATCTAATATTGAATAAAAGTCTTTTACCCAGACATGTGCTGAATAAGTCTTTATTGCAACATTCCAAAGGCATTTAAGTAATTGCTAATGCAGCGTAGATGCTGCTGACATAAAGTGTAGATTCTGGAATAAATATCCAAAAGTCAACAAAAGTTGAAGAGATTTAATGAATGAGCTGTGCCAGGCACATACTGTAACACTGTTTGCCTACTGTGCACATATAGATCTATCCTAATCACTTCTTCACCAAAAATATTCATAACTATGCTCTTCCCACATTACAAATAAGAGTATGCATTCATATAAAAACTAAGGAAATCAGGCATGAAAAGTCCTTCAGCTGCTAAGGACAAATTTATTTTTAAAGAAACTCTGTAAGAATATTTGTGCTGCTTCAAAACAGACAAAGAATTAGCTGAGCAGCTAATCAAACAGTGCCCTGTGTGCTGGGGCACCCAGTGCAAATGCAGCCAGTCCCGCGCTGGTGAATGTTTTGGGTGAGCCAGGTGCTGGGGTCCGACGGGAGCCATGAGACACTCACGCTCTCACCTCTGTTACTGCCACTGCTCTTTTTACCGTCGCTTAATCTTGAATTTCTGCAGGACTTCTTTTCCTAGCACTAATGATCTAGAGAAAAAGTACATCTTAGGTAATTTTTTATCAATCTAGGGTTCAAATTTGGCATTTAAGCATGTTAACTTCATATTATGGCCTTCCTGCTGTCTCCTTCCTGACAAACCCGAGGGTCTGCCCATGGTTGCACATGCACTTGATTTTCTGTCACATTGCTCTTCTTTGACTTCCCCAAGCTAGGCTAATTGGATGGCTCTGAAGAACGTGGGGAGTATTTTGGCTTTTGAAAATGTTCTCCTTTTCAGGCTGTTTTCCAACCTTTTCTCCCCTGCTTAATGACCCATTCAAAAAACTTCCAATGAAATTCTTAGTCTAGATTTACATAAGATCATTAGAGTATTTCAACTCCTTTACTTTAAAATATTCATGGCAGTCTCACATTGCTGGCTTCACAGAACCAATTTCAGGCAAAACTCCCGTCAGCTTCACTGAATAAGGACGGCAGGGTAGAGCTCTAATTGTCAAAAGCTCAAAGCTTCAGCTTTGGTAGCTGTATTCCGTGTCAAGTACCAATTCAGCTCTTCATTGCGCGTCCTGCGCTCTGTGGAGTTGGGGAGAGGCAGGTGAGATGCTTTTTATTGTCCCCAATCTTTGAAAGCAAATTGCAAGAACTTGCTGACTAAAATCTCAATCCATGAAGGCTTTTCTACATATCATGTGTGCATAAAACTTCACTGGATTTGCAGCTTTAAAAGTAAAGCAGCCTGTGCATCATTATATTAAAAATTCTGTGCAGATTTATAGCTTACTGGTCTATTATAATATTTGATGTGGACAGTTTTAAAATAGCAAGAGATGCTGTCTTATGAAAGGGTGGCTTTATTTGTCTATATAAATTGTAGGAAATTTCTATATATGAGGTGCTCTTAGCTTAAGCAGGGGAGTTCTTTGCAGCCTCCCTAAACAGTTTCTAGGAGAAGCAGCAGTGGGGACATCATCTCAGTCCACAGACAGGCAGGGAAGGGGCCAAGCTCAAGGCCCAGGGTTGGAAAGCTCACTGGAGGGTCACAGCATCAGAGCAGGAGAAGAAGAATGTGAATTCTTGCTTTTGCCAAAAAAAACTTTGTGATGACCTACTATGCTGTACGTTAACAATGACTGCAGCAGCAGCTTGTAGAGGTAAGAATGCTGTGGGCATCCCTGTGGTATAGTGCTGACAACGCTGGCCCTCATTCTTGAGGCATATGCCAGCTGAGCAGAGTACAGTGCTTCCAATTCCCTCCTTACACTTTAACCACTTCCAGTGTTTGTGCCCAGTGAGTCCAGATCCAGAAATATTTTGCTCAGTATTGTAGAATAATCCCTACTCCACTATCCATGGCTTAATGAACAGCCCAAGATGCAAAGCAAAGTCTCTAGAGGACACTATGATGCAAAATGTTCTCCCATCTTAAAAATTTATTACCAAAGCAACTGTGCTTGGATATTTTTTTAAATGGAAATAAATAATTTAAGAATGTTTAAAATATATGAATGTAACTTTAAATTAATTGTTTTTGTGTGTGTACGTGTGCACATTGCTTGGCAAATAAAAAACGCCTCTGGGGTTTTGCTTTGTTTGTTTTGCTGTCGTTCCCCTTTCCCTTGCCTTTTTTTTTTTTTTTTTCTCTTCACAGAAGCAAATTTTAAAAAGACTTTCAATAACGTTTCCATAAAACTGAAGCATGCCCTTTGTCCTCCCCCCAAACCCATGTGTTTATGCATTTCAAAGCAGACATTCATTGTTAGCTCTGCCAAGGGTGGACCAAGGGCAGATAGGAGAGAGATCTCAGTGACCACCTGAGACAGAGGGAAGAATGTTAAATGAGGGCAAACACATCCACCCCTTGCTGTCTCCTGGGGTGACAGTGGAGCCCCTGTACAGGCCGTGCTCGTGCAGGTGGCAGCTGGAAGTAGGAGAAGACAGGTAGCTGCTGCATTGGGCAGGGACGGGCTGTGGCCAAAATTATTTCCGAGAGCTGCATTTATGAATGAGCAACTGACTGCAGAATAGGCAGATTTAGAATTAGGTACAATTTTATTTCTTTACAGTGTTTGTAAATTTTTCTAGGGAAATGAACTGCGTATGTTGCACTATTTGATGACAGATGTTTTAATGTCAGTGTTAAAGGGTGATACATTAAGAGGAGATCAGTCAGTCAGAAACTCGGCTGCTTAAGTCTCTTCCTGTCTATTTTTCTAATAATGTGTATATTCAGACCTAACTCGCATACTAAGACCCATTAAAAGTGACTGCATGTTGCATTTCTGGTTACTAATGACAGTCTAAGTTGGAGTATCATTTAGTGACTCCTTCCCAAGCTCACTCATAAAGAACCACCTGAAAAAGCAAGTGATACTGTCTACTGCTGGAGAAATTACCTGCTGAATTGTTAGTCCTGTAAGAAGTAAATGGTTTTCCTCATTGCAGTGTGTCATATCCAATGCTGGTCAGTTCCATAAGCTTTGTTGCCCATTTTTTTTGTTTGTTTGTTTGTTTGTTTTGGTCAGAATATTTAGTCTCTGAGGGAACATCTGGTGGCTATGTAGTGGGTTGAGGAAAGACCTTACGTCTGATAGGATCTGCGGCTTAGATGTGGCTCTTCAAGCTTCCATGCCTAAGTCGTCACTTCATTGACTTCTAAATATGCTTCTTTCTAATTCATCCACTACAGATGTTTCCTATTTGGGGAAATAACTAAGTATCTGTTGAGTCACAAAGCACATGGCTGAATGGGACAGGCAAAATTGAGACTGAAACTCTTGTTGCGTTTAACTTGGTACAAGAACAGGATCTTAGGTCTTCTGTAACCAAAGTGAATGTCACACCTGGCAAGCCACAGAGTCTTCTGGTCCCTCTCTCCTCTTAAAATTGTCATGTGGGGTGGAACAAAAGGCTTTTTCTCAGTGTTTCTCTGTCAGAAGTGAAAATAACAGGTTACCTGCTCCCGTTCTAGCTCCTGCATTCAGAGAAATTCAAAAAACTTGGCTTTAAACTTTTATCTTCTGTGAAAGTGCAAGGAAGGCTAGCTTTACATCTTAATTTGCTTCACAGATCATTAAGGATTTAGGTGTTTTAATGTTCGGTGTACTTCTATTTCTGTGCTTGGTGACGGTGAGCCCCGGCAGGAGCGGGCTGGCGCTGAGGCCTGTCAGGGCGGGGTCTGGGCCTGGTGGGCCAGAGGCCACAGAGGGGCCAACTGGCAGCATGGGGCAGCATGGATGTGGAGCACACAGCTCGATTTTGGTGTGGTCCTTGGAAATCTTGAGTATAATGCTATCTGTGGTTCCTCTAAACAACTTGTTTTTCTGTGTGAATGAAGAGCAGCAGGATAGAGCTATGGATTTTTACTTCTGATAAATTGCTCTAACTGTTCTTCCTCTTTTTGGATTAAACGGTGAGATTGCAACGAATTGAGCTGCCCTGCAAGAGAGCCCCGTACTGAGAGGTATCTGTTCCGTTTTATCCCTGCTATGTACAGACATGGGTATTTTAATATGACCTTAAACTTATTTTTCTATCTGCCTGGTATTTGGACTCATTCCTCATAATGGTTTTGAGGACATCATTCAGGAACCTCCGTATTTTACAACTCACAACAATTTTTGGAAACAAAGTAGAAAATGTAGGTTATGAAACTGCTCAAATTGTGGTCACCACCAAGGATTTGATTGATTTACCTATATTTGACAGTGATCATGGCTTTGCTCCTACAGTTAATTAAAGGTAACGATTAGGGCCTTAGAAATTAGTTCTAGTCAGTTATGAAGTGCTCTTATTTAACTGCATATTCTTGATACTATCTGATGAAAAAGGTTATTGGATCAGTTGAACGCAAGGGTCACAAGAAATAAAAATGTAGAAGAGGTATTTCTGATGCTATCTGAATATATTCTGGAATTTCTATGAAAGACAAAATGAGTTTATCTATAGATCACTAGGTAGGAAATGACAAACTGTCAATCACATGACTTGATTAATGCTGGGACAATGTTCTTCTGTTGCTTTTCATGCAAAGTCTGACATGTTATTGATTTATTTAGCATCTTGATATTAGCAAATACTTAAGTTGTCTAAAATGCAAACACGGAATACAAAGGTTTGTGTAGAGGACTGGCAAACATTCTTGGCCAGCACAGCATGCCTCAATGACATTTCACATCTGAAATGAAACCATATGGTAGAACTTTTGTGTATGTGTTTTTGTTGTTGTTGTTGTTGTTTTTTAATAAATAAATCTTTCAGAACAAATATTTTCTAGTACCCAATCAGAAGGAAGATTAGCTTGTAAAGCTAGTGACCTTGTACAATGTTCTCTTCACTCTTCACAACCAATTCTTTTATCAAACTGCTTACAAAGATTGTGATACAAAGATTGATGTATTGATGACACGTATTTGGCATTATTTGGTAACTTATGCATTTTAACTTTAGAAGTTACAACTATTTACAGTACTTAAACAGTGAGCTATTAGAAGAGAAACATCCATCTGGGAGCATAGTAGGGAAAAAAAAAAAAAAGACGTATTTAAAATATTATCTAATATGAATTAATTCTAAGCCAAGTGTGACAAACGACAATTGCCAACATTTCATCCTCTCGTAGCACTGACTTGTAGACTATAACCACATTTGTTGTATTAGTATTTGTAATAACTATGCTTGTGATAAATGATCACATCAAATTTTAATAGTTTTCCTAATGTTCACAAAAAATGATTGCATAATGAGGTTACCTTCTCTTAAATTTACTATGCAAAAAATGTTGCATGTAGTATACTGACAGACGTCAGCTTTCTATCAGAAGAACAACTTCCACAACAACTACTTTGCAACGGAGTAGTGAAATAGCAAGCAGGGGAAACAAAGCTTCCCAGAAAAATCTCCTTTCTGAAAGAGATAGGGACTCTAAGCATGACATATTCTAGTGCGAGTCAGAGGTGGTAGCCCATTTATAAGTTTTTACTACAAGTCATTTTACATAGTATATGTCAAAAGCAAAGTAAAAACTGTAACACAACCAAATCTGTAGAGTAAGAATAAAAATCAAGATTCCTGATGTGTATACTCAAATTACTGCCCCTTACCCTGTCAGAAGCATTTTTGTATTACATGCAGTGTTTCTACAATTAACATTTCCAGTTTCATTTAATGAAATCATACCTAAAATATACTACAAGGCCATAGTATCTGCAAGAATTTATTTGAACCTATTAAGTCATTTCACATATCTTTAACATTAGCAAAAGTAGCAAGAGATTCTTTCCGTACAAAGACAGGCTTTACCTGCACTGAGTGCAGAGGTAGGGATTACATAAAATACATCAAAGCATACTGGTGGCTTAAGAGATGTCACTGTCACCAAATGCTGTCCAGTCTCACTTTCATGTTCATTTTACTTCTGAATAATATAGGATTCATCTTTTTCTGTATGTAGCTTGATATTTCTGTAATGTACAAAATTTACAGCCATATTCTCCAAGTCTTTCAAATTTATTTTTTAGGGGGCATTTTAAGCCCTTGTCAGAGAGGCTCTGATAATCTGAAAAAAGGCCCATTTTGAGTCTTATAACCAGGCTGACGGCTAGGGTGAGTACTTACTTATCTAGCACATTTCCCTATCTGCCAGGGCATGCCACTTCAGGGAATTTTGTATTACCCTCAGTGCAGAGAAAATGAACAGGGATAACCGTGTGTACTCTTTGGACCAGATTCTGATCTCTGTTAAAACAGTTGGTATCTGCTTACGTACAAAAACCAAAAGCTCAGGTAGAAAGAAAAAGAGATCATTCCGCATTTCCTGGGCCTCTGGAGCATGCTGTAAAATGCTGGGAAAGAGTCAATGTTACATCTTTCTGTTGTAGCTCAAATACAGAAATACCTCATAAAAGATCGGATTGTACTTATGACATTGAGTCTACAAACACATATCTAGTTCAAGATGTTAAAATGGTATGAAAC
Organism: Aythya fuligula; assembly: GCF_009819795.1. Lineage (NCBI taxonomy): Eukaryota > Metazoa > Chordata > Aves > Anseriformes > Anatidae > Aythya > Aythya fuligula. The sequence continues at coordinate 11,206,327 of NC_045570.1, read as the reverse complement.
CTGTATTAAAGAAAGACTAATTTAGCGGCTACATTAATGCAAGGAGGCATCCTGCAATGAACAAAGGACCACACAGCAGGATATTTGTGGTAGCAAATACCAGTTTGTGCCTATTAGCTGCTGTGTAGAGGCTCGTGGATAGTAACAGGCATGCCATTTCCATGGGCTGTGGGTTTGCCATTCATCCTTTGTTCAGAGACACTGAAATGCATTGCATTAAATCTGTGCCCTGGCAATTGAGCAAATTAAGCAGGCGTGTCATTTATCAAGCTGCTGATTAAATCCATTCTGCTCTAATACATTAAGGGACAAAAGACCCCTCAGTCTTACTTCAAATTTTGATTTGCGAGTGTGTGCATGCACATACAAATTGCAGAGCATGGCTTTCACATATGTGTATATAGCGTTGTAGAAAATTGCATAGCCCAGTGGTAAGTTTGTTTATTTCTCTGAGGCCCCACTCAACTCTTAAGGACCTATTTTGGCTTTCCAAACCACTGAACTGTTTTAACTAACCAACCATATTTAAACTGACATGGCAGATGTGAAATTTTCCTCCTTTTTACAGCCCCAAACCCAGCTCAGATCTGAATAAGCAACTTCTTGTTGTGTTTTAGAAACTATGAAAAACCACCAATGCTTAGCATACAGCAGGTTAGCAAGTGGAATGTTTTCTGGTGATCCCTTTGGCTTGCCCACATAGAGCCTGGTAGAAGACAGGCTCCGGCCAGTCTTGCTCTTTCAGCTCAGCTCCAAACTGGTACATGGAGGGCTAAGACAGCAGGCCTCTCAGCAGCCCAGCACACCAGCAAGCAGCCTGCTTGCAGTCTTCAGTGGCTTACTGGTGTGTGCATCCCTGTGGCAGGGCTTGCTGTGGAGCATTATCCTGTTGCTTCCATCTGAAGAAGCACAGTGCCGCCAGAAGTCCTAGAATCAAACATTACCTGTCAGCCAGCTTCATATTTAAAATTTCATGTCTTGCCTGTCAAGCAACTTGCTGAAGTCCCAGGGAGAGTGACCATTCATGTGGTGAGCCCCCACCCCGAGCTCCCACTGCAGGAAGGAGCAGGGAGCTGCCTTGTGCTGCCAGGTTCCCTGCAGCGTCTGGGCTGGGAGATCTACAGGTGAGCTAATTATTTTGGTGACAGTTGGGAGTGCTGGCACTCTGCCAGGTGGCACCGGCTCTGTTTTCTTTGGAAAGAGATGTGAAATGATTGATCAGCACTGAAAGCATTTGCATATGCTGCAGAATTGCTCGTTACTTAGTTCCATATCTCGCATTTTAGGGAGTGCAGTCCTCTTAATTGATCTACCTCATGCTTGTTTATACATGAAGCCAGAGTACGCAAACAAAATACTTAATACTTCTGCTATGGCATCCTCCACAGATGGCTGAGGGAGGTTTGTGGTACGCAAGCATTAGGACTAAAATCAAGAAAACATGCGATCAGCAGCACAGTCAGTCATTCAGGAAGGATTTTATATAATTGACTATCTTGTTAGTTTTCTGATCTTCCAAGTTTTTCTCAGTGCCCTAAGCTTGAGCTGACCTCAGGTCTTCAATTTGGAAATGCAAGGAAATTGGCCGTGGTGGGAGCAAAGGGTCATATGTGCTTATGTGAGTAACTTCCAACTAAGACAGCAAAAGGCAAATCTCTCTAACATCAGCTCTATCCCTTTACCAGCAACAGTGCCATTTGTTCAACAAAATATAGAACGATTACTGGTTAAAAAATCAAAAACAAACAAAACAAACACACAAACAAAAAAAACAAACACTTTCCAAAATTGCCCTTTCCCCTTCCTTAGCTCATTTTTGAAAACTGTTGGATCATTTATTTTGAAATATTAATCAATAAATAAATAATCAATCCAAACAGATATTCCTGGCATGGAAAAATTTAAAGAATGGGCTCCAAGTTTAGCAACTGAATTATAGGATCTTACAGGTCACTGCTGGTAACTGCACACGCTCACATTGCATGGTTCACATCTTCAGTTATGTGTCAGTTTCAGGCAAGACCAGGTGCCAAAAACTCTCTTCATGCAAAGTCATCTGGTTATCAGAAATAATCTGGTTCAAGATGGAGAATATGTGGACCTGGTTGCATTATCTACCCATGTGATTCAAGAAATTTTGTCTGTTTGTAATCAGAAAGTAATTTAAAAAGAAAAGAGAACAGGAAGAAAATATAGCTTTGTGCTAGTAGTGTAATACTTGGATTACAGGGTTCTTCATACTGTTTTTGCTTTTCCCACAGATTTTCTGTATAAAATGACCAAATGACTGAGTATTGCTTCCTTCATTGGTAACATGGGGACACTCACAATGTTTGGATGCTCTGCTCGTATTTGCAAAGCACTTTGAGACTCTCAGATTGAAAGTGCTGTTAGCACATAGTACTGGTATTAATAATTAAATCATAATTGGGCTCTGTGGATGTCTCACAGCTGGCACCTGCAAACCCAGAGATTTTGGATGAACAGTCTCTCAAATGAAGCTTGTTGGACCCAACAGGAAGTTTGAAAGTTGATTATTTGGCAAGGGTGAGCTTTGGAGATACATTCATGGAATGAGAACAGATTTTGGCTCAGTGGATTTAGAGCGAAACTTTCAAACATTTCTGGAGGTATGGGAGATCACTATGTAACTGGGGTAAATGCACGTGAATTCCCTCGGTGTACCCCTAAACCATAGTGATGGGACAGTTTTCTTTGTGTTAGTATAGTTCTGCTCCGAGCTAAGCTGTTCTAACAGGTATGTTTGTAACCATCCATGAGGATGAATCTTTACAATCTGTGTTCCTTTGAAACTAAATGATCTTAGATTCATAAAGCATTTTTGAAAAGCTGCCTTTAAAAAAAATAAATAAAAAAATCTGGTGGATAAGTATTAATGTTTTTCCACTCTCAAGAATGGGAACATGCTTATCAATTTGTGGGGAAATCTGTGTTTGAACATTGGGTTGTGCTTCTTGTATTAGGTAATGGTGTCTAGGAAGTTGGATAAGGAATGAAATTATGCCACATAAATATATTTTAATAGGCAGGTTTAATTTTGCATGTATAAGAATATATTTCAGTGTTTCATATGGCTTATGAGTTCTAATGCAATTGTTCAAAAAAACACCCACTGTCTTTTACAACTTTAATTTTTGTTTCTAGCTACATATTGCAGTAAACAAGAGTAATTGATGAGTTCCACTAGGTACCCCGTGCCTTAGGTTCTTCCTGTGCAAGCTGGAGAGAAATATTTACTTCACACATATTGCAGAAGCTTAATTCATTTATATTTGGAGGGTGCTTTCAGCTTTTCAGATAGAAAGGCAAATATTCATATTTCAAACTCATACTGAGGAACGTGCACTTTTAAAAATCTTTTTTCTCTGTAATGTGTGATCTGTTGAAAACGCTTTTTTCCTAAGCAGGCTGACAGAAGCTAATGCATCTGCGCTATGGCAGCTCATCAGTGGGAGCTAAAGCTGATCTGTAACTCCTACGGTGAGAACCAACATTTTGCATCTGTAGCACAGTGAGGATATTGAATAAATACTTTGTAGAGAGATATGAAATGGTAACTGTTGCCTCTTAAAGTCAGCAGTAGTTTGTATTGCTAGCAATATTTTGCAGTTCAGCTTGTTGAAGGTACTAATGGACAGAAAGTTGAACATAATTGTGAAAGGAACTGTCATGCAGATTTCTCCCCTCTTTTTTTTTTTTATTCTTTTTGAAACTGCCCCCTGAGCAACTTTCCGACACCAGAGCTTTCTAACATCTTTAAATGTTGCTGACTGAGAAAACAAACAACACTGTCACATTTGGAAAGTCAAAGCAGAAAAGTGTCTCATTTGTAGAGCGATTCATTTCGATTTTCATCTTGCTGCTGTCACTGAGGATACATGAACAACAGCAGTTGGTATTATCAGGAGACCTAAGCAGACCTGTTTCGTTGGCTGACTTGACAGCTGTTCCGTGAAAGAGATTCATGCTCGCAAAATCAAAAAAGTATGAAGACCAGATTTTCTTTTTAACCCTTTTTTAGCTCACTGTGCCTTTTAAACAAAAAATAAAAAAATATTTAAAAGAGAAGGGTCAGGTTGCTGTGGAAAACAGTGGAAGAATTTACACACATGCACATGCCATGTATCCTGTGTAGCTCTCCCCTTTTTGTAGTCTCTGGTCTGGTGTAGATCAGCACAGCAGTCACTTGGGAAAGTGGAAGCAGGGGTCTCTTTTCCCTGTTACCACAAACAGCACATGGTGAGGAAAAGGTTTACGGTGTTCTCCTCACTGCATCAGTCTACATGATGACCCCTTGATGCCAATGTTATTTATGCAGAAGAGTTCACCTCACTGTTCTTTAGGCAATGGGAACTTTAATATCTGCCTGTCTGATAGGAGCTGTAGCGAACACACTGCACTACAATGCATTGGTGGCACCATTTCATTTAGCTCCTGCTGCAAACCTCTGCAAGTTTATCATACATTACTGTGAGGCGTTGTTGCTGTGAATTGTTATACTCAATGGGAAATAAAAGCCTGTGGAAATGAATCTCCATAAGAAAGTCAAAACTGATACGAAACTGTGCTCCATCACACACACATACGCCTCACCAATTACCCCAGAAGGATGACAGATTTCAGTGAGTATTTAGTTAAGGCTCTGGAGTTTGGTTCAGACTACATTGAAGATAAAATGTAAAAAACTGCAGTTTGTGAATGAAACTAGGGCAAGCCCTTCCAATTAGCCTAGCCAGTGTTCCTCTGTATCTCTCAAAGGGCTTTGAAAGATGCTCTCCCTGTACTTGGAGGCCATGGGGCCCTCAGTGCTGCCTGGCACCAATGGGTAAGCTGCCTGCTTTTGGTCTACAGTCTCTTCGTGGCGGTTCAGATGAGTCCGTTTTATGTGAACCACCAGTTATCTGGGACTGGTGTCTTCAATTGTCTCTATGTAAATCCAGTTTAAACAATTTTAAATTAAAGATACTGTGTTAAGGCTGTGATGTTTAAGTTTAGGAAAACTTTGGGGATCACACGCAGAGGCTTTGTTGGCTCTCTGATTTTCATGCACTGTGATACGTGTTAACTGTGGCATTTGACTTCGCAGTCAGAGATGAAAACTAATGTGAGTGTGCTTTTTCTACCACCATGAATGGGAGCACAGGCCGTGCAGTACAGGGATGAGCTCCATCTGTCTAGCACAGGAAAGCACAGAATAACTTTGTGTTCAGTACTCCCACTAATAGCCATGGACAGGGCCACCTTTCCTAGCAAATGCTGCTTCCATTAGTACATGTTTACAGAACAAGTACATTAAATATGTATTAAACACTTTTCCGGACAATACATGGCATATGCATATGCTTGTAGGGAGGCACAGATGATGCTTGTTTGAAATGATGCTCATCAGTCATGAATTTGTTGCTCCTGAGCCATCGAGGCTATGTTAAATACAGCCTCTTTTGCACAGGACATTTTCTGTGTATTGTATAGCTATCCCCAGACTGCATTCAAACAGAAGAGCTGGAGCTGGTTATGTATGTCCAATGCAGGACATGGCTATGTCATATGTCCACTGCAATGGGAAGAAAAGAGAGGAAAGAAATGACCAAGGGCTCTTCTTTCAAATGGGGCTCTGATGTTTTCTCGCCAGTTCAGATATTGCATCTGAAGAGGATTTTATTTGCAACAGTGAAACCTATTTTTGCAACCAGCTGAAGGCCCCAACCAGGAGTATTTTTTCTGTAGATGAGTACAAGCACAAGCCCTTGTCTTTTAGTCTTGATTACCAACATAGCAAGCACGCCATGCAAGTAGCTGCCTCTCATTACAAGCCTTGTCCTGAAAAGTGTTGCTGAGCACCTGAAACCTTTTGTTTATTAGGTTGTTTAGGACATGCAGTGGCTTTAAGCAGTGAATGGATGTGTTTGGATGTAGAGTGTCGTCTTATTATCTGCAATCTGAGACCTAGCAATGAAACGTGACATGCAGAAAGGGAGAGAGGCCGACTTGCTGCTTGCTTTCAGAAACCAGCCTTCTTAGAGGAAGCCTCAGTTTAGCTTGCCAGAGCTGCTGCTACCTACAGAAGTCATTCTCCTAACTTTTTTGAGCGTGTAAGCAGTCCGGTTGCTTTCAATGAAAACAATTGCCCACTTTAAGCTTAGCATGCGAGGAAGTACTTCATTAGATTCAGGCCGGCAGTCAGCCATTATCAACCTCAGTTTCCAAGCACTGTTCTTTTTATACAAGTTTAAGCACTCATCCCAGAATATTCGGCCCAAAGGCTCTTAGGACAGCCTACTTGTTGATACCTTAACTGACCAATTCCCCTAACAAGTTTTTCACAACCTGGGTATTTCAGCAGAGGGAAAGGGACGTCTGGCTTTACTTGCACCACAGAACATCTTAGTTTGTGAGAAGTGTGATCTTTTTTATATTTTAAACATGATTGTTTTGCCTTTAAACATAAATTTGTTGGCAGGACCATTAGTTATAAGCTCTCTGTAAAGAAGATGTGCATCCCTACACCCCACCCAGATCCAAGCCCAAGAAGTGGTGCAGCCCTTGGCTTACATGTTTGGTACAGTGAGTTGACTGCCTTACTGAGATTTTAATGTTTGGTAGCACTGGAGTCTCAACATTTCAAATAAGGCTGTCTCTTCTAATTCCTTTTTCATGAATGAATTATGATTTAATTAATTATGTGAATTTTATCCCATTTCCTCTTAAAAGGCATCCTGCTGAGATTTTAACATGTGGTTACTGTGAAGTCTAGGTGTTTTAAATAAAGCCATCCTTTCCAACTCCTTACTTTTTTCATGAATAAATTATGAACCAATTATGTTTTTAATATCCTTCCTGAAAACTAGTGTGCTGTCAATTGTATAAATACCTTGTCATTTGCTTATTCTATTCTGAATAGATAGTTTGGTGCTGAGCCTCTGAATTTGTGTAACCAATTATAAAATTATAGAATGGTTATAGAATTATTATTCAGAAATCATACGGGTGGGGGTCTCTCTTTCCTTGAGAATATGACCTGAACAGTTAGGGCAGTCATAGTATTTGATTTGCATCATAGGAATTAAGATTGTAAATATTTTCTTTACCTCTTTTTTTTTTAGTATTTGTTATATCACATATTGGCTACAAACATAAGACATTTATCTTTTTTTTCCCATAAAATGAATACATGCCTAAAATTTTAGACATCATATACCGTGTGAGTTGGCGAACATGAATATGTATCTATAAGCATGGAGTGAAGAAAAAAAAAGGCTGCAAAATAAACTGCAGGAATGGAATAAACATTACTTCATTAGCATTTCTGTAAAATGCTCACCTTTAACCTCTAGCTAACTTCTCCTGTGTATAACAACCTCTGTAACACACAACAGCTGTAGGATCCACCACTTTCCTACAGCAAAAGAAAGCTGTTCTGTGAAACGTTTCATTTTTAGAATTAGAAAATGTTTTTTCATCCCTTGGCCTTTGGTGCTGTTTAAACTCAATCAATGTAAATATGTGCAATAGTCTCTGATTTAGTGGTGATGCAGATCTGCTCTGTATGAAGCAGAGAGTAACTGGTGTAAATATTTCTTGTTTTGCTCCTCTAGCACTTGGTTGTCATCAGGGACAGCAATCAACTGGCAGTGACCTGCTGCCTAAGGAATGACATTCCTACCGTATTTCTTTTGATTGGTTTTTCAGAATGAAATGTTTTGACAGCAGAGTCCGTAGGAGCAGGGATGCAACAGTAGGAGTGAAGGTAAAGTGTGGATGTAGTAGCAATAGCAGTGTCCCCACAGCCTTCATGTGGTGTTGGGCAGGGATGCTCTGCCTGGATGTTTTGGAGGAGAGGATGAGCAAGGAAAGGGAGTTGTGCACAAGTGCTGTTGTTAAGTGGGAAGTGTTTGCTCTTGGTATTTGCAATTTCTGGAAAGTACTGTCTTCTCAGGGATGGCAACTGCCGAACAGTAGTACTGGGCAGAAATTATATGTAGGCAAAATAATAACACAGTTATCCAACAACAATCTTTTATTTTAGTCTTTGAAGGTGAACATGAGAATTTGCGTTCTGTGTTCTCAGAAAGTTGGAATCATCTTTTTTTTTTGCAGAGCATGGCATGAGTATAATGCAGTTAGATGGGGAGGGCAAGCCAGCTAAACAAATCAAGCCGTGATTTCAGAAGGGTTGGTTCCTGAAGGTGAAGCCTGGGAGGCTGAGAGCCTGCAATGCACCTCCAGTGACATTGTTATTTCCCTTGTTTTCTGAGAGACTGCCTAGTAAATTCAAAAGCTGTAACTTTAATTCTTGCTGATGGTTTCAACTACTTATATTCTCGCTTTTTGTATTGAGTAGAAGGGGGGAGATAATAAAATGAATTTATCCATTAATACCTACATGCAGAAGTTCTGCTCTCAAGTGGTAGAAAAATTAGGTAGTTAACCTGATGGCAGGGGAGTGTACGCAGCTAACACATTATAGGGCTTGTTAAGCCCATTACTATGTCAAGGAAAAGGAGTAAAGTCTTCAGTTGGGGACCACTGATCTTTTGAGCATATAGAATTTGACATAAACCCATTTGGAGACTGATATTCTAATACTTCGGGTCCTATAGAAAGCCTGTGTATTTTCAAAAAGTAGAAACAAAGCAATGAACTCTGCTAGCCACTTGTTTACTAAATGTGAGTCTTCCCTGCATGTCCAGAAGATTGATATTTAATTCTTAATTGCTATCAATGTGTCCTTCAACTAATGCTAATAATTGAAGCACATAGTGAAGAGATGAGAATATCCTCTATTAGCTCAAACTGAAATTAAATAAATGAAGTCACAACATACTCTGTGCTTTGGTATAACGAGTCTCCGTTCTAGGTGTTTATCTGCTGAAATGCAAGTTACCGTTAAAACTTGTAGGATAACAGGGCAATAAAGCGAGAGCAGGTGGGAAAAGACATCCTGCGTCTGATGATTACATGTGTTACAGTAGCAGTTCAGAGATTACTTTAATAATAGACAAGGCTGCAGCCTGCTGAGCAGATGTATGACGATAAGTCCTTGACCATGCACAGAACATGCCTAAGCATCTCGCTGCGGTGCTGAGCTTCACACAAGGACAGTTGGCTGCTAAAAATAACCTAAGGGATAACTAAAATATTAATATGTTATGGGATGCGATGATGCCATGCACACTGAACAGCACCTCCATGCAAATGATGAATTTCCAGAAGGAGAAGAGAGTATTAATTCTCATATTGCCACCTTGAAATGGCTTAAATATGCACAGAAGCTATTTTCGGTGACCAGACAATTGCATCCTGTATGGCTTTCTGAATGCGAACTGACAGGCTGCTAGAGGAAAGTGCAATGCAATCATTTTTGGGCTTGAGCCAGGCATATCAATCGAATTGTGGCTCCTCCATAGCAGCTCAGTGAAAGAAATGCAGAATGGACATGTCATTTTATATTGAACAGAAGGCTAAGAGTTTAATGACTGTTCTGGGACCTCAGGCAAGACTTCCATCAACATAGTTAGCCACTGTTGTTTTCAAAGGAGCCATGAAGTAAACACTAAACCAGTGAGAATTGACCGTGTCCCTTGGCCAGCAGGATGTCCACACATGCTGGTTGTTAAATACAGCAAATTTATTTCTTTTATGTCACTTGTGACATTTGTGAAAATTAGAGTTCCTAGTTAAATTAATTACAGGTGTTTAGAAGGTCTCCTGCTGTTGCCAGTAGATCTACATTATTGGTACTTGCATCTTCTGTCCAAGCTTTGAAGTCAGAGGGACATTGCTGTGATGCGATATGAAATGTGAGGGCGTTCTTCCTTCAGCCTTGAGTACATGTACCAGAGAGCGTTTAAGCTTGGCTAGTACTTTGGATTGCTTTTGTGCAATAAATTGGTCAATATTATAATCGGTGTTGCATTTGGAACTGCTCATTGACCAAGAGCTCTGGCTAACAAGGACTGCACTTTTGAGATGAAGCTACCATCTGAAGATGGCTCCTGAGCTGTGCCAGGCACATTCCTTTTAGGTGTTAACTTTGAACAAGAACAAATAAAACCTACAAATAGGATTATTTTCATTGTTTTATATCTGTATGTATATATAGGGCAGTACAGACGTATATTTAGTTGACAAATTAGCTATCCTTAAGCTAATTTCCTGTATGATGGCAATGATTCCTCTTCTAAGTAGATTTTACACTTTCTTTAACCAAATAACAAGCAGTACAAATGCTGAACATGAACAGCTGTACTGTTTTATTACTCTTTCACCATGAATGCGATGCTGTCTGCAAAAGAATACCTTGTGTAGAAGACTTAATTAACCAAAGAAATCAAGCAGGTAACTAGCTCCTTTGCTTCTGGCAAGGACTGCTTTGATGGATTTTCAGTAACTGAAGATCTGATCCTATTTTCTATAATATGTCAGCTACATTGGAAGATTTAGTTAAAAATTATGTTCAAATGGGAATTCCACTAAACAGTTGCCCAAAATTTGTTTGATTGAAGGAGAGAGTGGGGATGGACATGTATGAGGGCGGAGGTTGTTGCAGTGCTGTGTGCCTCACCAGGTGGGCAGGAATCTCACATTTCTTAATGGAAATTGAATCTATTTGTTGCTTTCCATGACGTTCCCTCCCAGTTAAAGGCAATTAATTGCTGTTAGGGATGAGCTTCAGCGGTTCCAGACCTGAGTGTCTGTGCTGCTGGGGCTTTTCAGACTCTCCTTTTGTGTATGTTGCTGATTTCTGAGGATTAACCAGATGTATACCATATGCAGCCTGTACTTAAAGCTCTGAGCTCTAAGTGGATGCAATCTTCCATCGGATCTACCCAGCTGGTTAGCTGGATGTGGTGGCGTTCAGCTGCAGCATATGCATTTGAATTAGTCTGCTCCAGATAAAGGTGTGGGTTTTTTTCCCTTTTTTTTTTTTTTTTTTTTTTTTTTGCTATTTAATAGCAGAACAAATATGATTATTTGCTGTCTTTTTCACTGATAGCTTTTTTGCAAAACTGGAAGATAGGAAAATCCTGAAACGTATTTCCCTTGGATCATTTAACAACTCAGGGCTTGATCCTCTAAGCTGCAGGTAGTGAAAAAGCACAGCTAAGCCACTGGTAGGATTAAGGAGCACACTGTGTTTATCTCAAAGACCGGTAGGAGGAAGGTGACTTAAAAGTCTGGCTTGTTGCTGAAGTCTGGAGGGGACTGCTGCTGCCTCAGAGCCTATGAGCTGCAAGGCTGGCACTGGAGGGATGCGGTTTCACCACATTCCTGCTGGTGTCCGTGTAGGTGGCTCTTGTAACAGGCTCAGCTCTCCCCTTCCCCTGAAGCCTGGTCCTTCCTTGCTCCTTGACAAACCAAGTTTGTGGGCAGCAGCAGAGGGATCTCCAGTCTCGAAGAGCCAGTCCCATCTGTGCATCCTTCCTGTGGCTTTGCTGGGCCACTGGCAAGGAGCTCTTGCTCAGGTCCTGAGCAAACTGCTCCATATACAGCTTGAGTTAGCCTTGGAGGGAAGAGGTTGTAATTAATACATATATATGTGTGTTACTAGTTGCCATATTTAAACATTATTTTTAAAAATTGTTTAAAAAATTTGGGGGGGGTTATTTTTTCCCCAAAATCCCTTGCTCATGCAGTCAGATGATTTTGTCTTTTTTTTTTTTGTTGTTGTTCTTTTGTTCTTATGGAAAAAGTGTTCAGCCCTCACATTAGCAGAAAAATATTAGAGATGACTACGGGAAAAAACTCTATTATGTTAAGATTAACCAAATAAATACAAAAGAATTAAAAATCATGTAAATTGATCCTGTGAGTTCCAATAGCCTTCAACATGTTGATGCTGTAGGTTCTTTATATCTTCAGCTGGCATTTTTAAATGAAAACACTGAATTAAAAAGATCTTTAGACGAGGGGAGGCTGAAATATATGCCAATACCACAAGAGAAAGTAATTTTGTAATGAGGGAGGAAGGGAAAGTGCAGGCATTGTTTCTTTGCTTCAGTTTCTTTTTCTCGCAGTCCTTAGTGTTTACACAGAGACGCTTTTCTGTCCTTGTTGTATTGCTCCATAGTATATTAAGTATGAAGCAAATATTCACATTGTGTTATTGATGTCCATGGGAGCAGGCACATGATTAAGGCTTAGCATGTATGAATGCGTTTGCAAATCAATGCTTCAGGCAAAGTCTTTCCAAAAAGATCCCTGCAATCTGGTACTCGACAGTCGTAGATGTGCTCTGGATGAAACACTTTAGAAGGTATGAAAATGGATTTGAAACCATATGAAATACTCTTCATGGATTCCCCAAAGTAAAATCTTTGTTAGATGAGAAAATGCACGAGGCTGACAGGCAAATAATTTCGCAGGCAGCTCCTTGTGGGCTGATGCTTTAGGGGAGATGCTGAAGTCTTTCTTTCATCTAGAGCATGCACAGGGGATCTGCCCCTGGCAGGTACTGGCAGCTCCCAGCCCTGGCTGCTTTGGGCAAAGGGTTAAGAAAAATGTCGTGACAGCAACAGAGCATGTGTCAGAAACTTCCCTGCTCTTTCATGAATAAAATTGAGTGCTGCTCAAAATAGATGGTACTCTTGGGTATCAGTGCACCGTAGTTTTCATGCACATTTAGTCTGGCCATCTTTCATTAAAACCTAGCGCTTAACTGAGTTTGCTGACTGCATCTGGTCAGGCTATGGTCTGCTTGGAAATGGGTAAACTCTTGACAGGATGGGAAATCACGTGCGGAGGGGCCAGGTTAGATCATCTGAGAGAGGCAGTAGACTAAATGAAGTGCTAATGTGCAGCATTGTGGTTCCACTACACTGTAAGTCACAGTTAGACTTCATGTATTTGCTGTGATTTCCTTTTTATTTCTTTTCAACTTCAACCATACAGATACTGCAAACTTAAAGGGATTTGGGACAAGAAGGACATCGAGGTGCTTGAGCGGGTGCAGAGAAGGGCGACGAAGCTGGTGAGGGGCCTGGAGAACAAGTCCTACGAGGAGCGGCTGAGGGAGCTGGGCTTGTTCAGCCTGGAGAAGAGGAGGCTCAGGGGCGACCTTATCGCTCTTTTTAGGTACCTCAAGGGAGGCTGTAGCGAGGTGGGGGTTGGCCTGTTCTCCCACGTGCCTGGTGACAGGACGAGGGGGAATGGGTTTAAGTTGAGCCAGGGGAGTTTTAGGCTGGATGTTAGGAAGAACTTCTTCACTGAAAGGGTTGTGAGGCATTGGAACAGGCTGCCCAGGGAAGTGGTGGAGTCACCATCCTTGGAAGTCTTCAAAAGACGTTTAGATGTAGAGCTTAGGGATATGGTTTAGTGGAGGGCTGTTAGAGTTAGGTCAGAGGTTGGACTCGATGACCTTGAGGTCTCTTCCAACCTAGAAAATTCTGTGATTCTGTGTGATTCTGTAAAGGCTGAATGATATTGTAGAATAGCTGTTTTCAACCCAGAAATGCCTTCATGGAATTTTAGAGGAGTGAGAATCCCAGGTGGGAAGAACCCAAGCTTCATAAAGGCAATGGCTTTTGGGCCCTTTCCAGCCAGGCATACCTTCCATTGACTTTGTTAAATGCTGGGAAGCAGCAAAAATGTCTGTTCCTTAAATAAAACCTGTAAAGTAACGTCTGAAAATTCAAGGCCATTTTGTGAAAATAAAAAAATTCATTATGTGAGCCTTATTTTTGATGACATTAACACCCCTCTATGCTTTCTAGCAATTTGCAAGGAATTTGCCAGGGTATAAATTATAGTGGGAAAGCGTGAACAAGAATCAGGCTCCATGATATCATGCAAACTAAACTTGATAGCTGTGTTAACTGATATGGTTTTGTTCCACTTGAACACCTCCTTGCTCTCCCTCATTTTAGTCTGAAGACCAAACTCAAGAGGGCACAGGTAGAGAGCAAATTATGCATCCTGAGTGAGATTTTCTTGCTTGCCTCTCCTCCAAAGGCATTTCTCGTTCTTGAGGAAATAAATATTATTTCCCATACATTTTAATTTCATGGATATTCAGAAGAAGCACTTACATTACCAACTGTAACATAAGGAATGAATGAGACATGATGTGCTGCCCTATCACTTATGCAGTTTCATAAAATCAAGGGAAGTGGCAATAATAATAAAAAATCAATTTTGATTAAAACAAAATAGCTCTTCCCTGGCTGATCTAATCGCAAGCTTTGGAAACTGGAGAGTTGATAAAGCCCAAGATTTCTAAGATTAGTCTGTTTCTTAAAACTGATATCAGGTGTTTGCAATGAATAAAGTAATGTATTTGCAAGCAAATATTCTGTTATAATAATGTACCAAAAATATAAATATATAGGGTAACTAGCATTAAAATAACTGGAAGCATATTTTCAGTGCCATATTAATGCTTTTAAAAGCATGCATACAGTGTGATATGTGCTGTCTTGGCTGCCATTTTCATTTTTTGATGCTTCTTGTATCAGAATGATACCACGGTGTGATTTGGGAGGCACAGAAGAACATACAGCTTCATTTCCGAACAGAGTAATCCTTGTACTCACTGCAGTGTTTTATCTTGAAAGCCTCTGGGAAGTAAGCATGTTGCCAGATAATACATAGTAGAAACTGTGGCATTTTAAGATGTTGCCGTCCTCTACCCATTTGTTTTTGTTTGATTGCATCAGGCAAAATCAGTAATCTGAGCTCGAAGCACCTTTAGTGGTGGCTTAAATGAAGGTGAGTTTGAACTAGCCCCCGGGCATGGCTGGGCTGAATCCAGCCTGGCATTGTCTGAGCTTGGTCGTGTGATTGTTTTACAGCCAGCAACTGGGCAGGTTCCAGCAGTTAGCCCTGGTGAGCAAGGATAGATGGATAAGTACAGGAGGGTGAGGTACCTGCAAAACTGATTTGGTCTTGTTATAACCCAGAGGAATAAATAAATAAATAAATATGTATTTATTCATAATGGTTCTGTAAACTACTGAAAATGAAAATTCATGTGATTTTTTTTTTTTTTTTTTTTGATTGGCCACATTGTGGAACAGTGATCTTTGGTAGAGAGATAAAAAACATTTAGGTCATTGGGATTAGCTTCATAAACTGAACTTCAGCCTTGGCCTCTGATATGTTCTTGCACAATACATTATTTTCCCAAAAGCGCATTCAGAATACTTGGGCACTAACAAGAGATTGCAGTGTTTGAAGGTAGAAACAAAGATTTATTTATTTGTTTATTTAACTGTAGTAGGCTACGTGTATGCTTCTGCTCCAATTTCCCAAGCACATGGGGATGTAAACTTGCCTCTGTGGTCATTTCTTTGGTCAGAGGTCTTTAGAGTTTTTAAACAAAGCAGGTTGTGAATGTCCGTGTCTATGAGCAACCTTCCTTTATCAGCATACAGTTTTACTGGAGTCCTTAGTAGCATAGTGCATATGATTTCACAGTACTGTATGCCATTTTCAGAAATTGAGTTTGCTAAATAAGAATTAGTATAATTAAAATGGAATTTTCCTAGAATTATTGCTGTGTACCATTTACTGGTATTCAGAGAAATCTGAGGCTAACCGTACCACGCATGCTGCTACCCCGTCTGGTGCCTCACGGAACAATCCCACAGGGTTCCGTCCAAGATACTCCTGGTAAAGTCATCCAGAAACATGAATCTGTAATCATGAGAAGCAGTTTAATCCAAGTTCATAAATGTCAGATCTTCCAAATTAATGTGCATACTGTGGCTTGCACACATTCCCATATGCTTAACTCATGTGTGCCAGTACCAGAAGGGAATACATCCTGCGTACTCCTGTACCTAATGGGTGCCCTTTCATGCAGACTTGCAAATACTGACATGTGGCACAGAGGTACAGGATGACATTTTGCGTGTTTAAATTAGCTTCATGCATTTTCAAAAATGTGCTCAGAGAAGGGATAGTATTTTAAAAAATGAAATAAAGAGAGAGTTCCTGTCCATGAATTGTGATTTTGAATTTAAAAAAAAGGGACATATTGTAAAATCTTTTCTGTATGCAAAGTCTTACTGATGCTTGGCTGTGTCATGCGGCCAGACTCCAGCATACCTCCTCATGTTAATCAGAGGGGAGTTCTGCTTACAAACTGGCACGGGGAAGCTCATAATTATAAATACATGACTAGAGGCTATGAATTTACAACCAGCCTTACTAAAGTTGGACTCCTAAATCCATAATCATTCATCTAAATAAGTGTTCTGGTTTTAAAAAGTGCAGTTGAGTTCAATGGGGATTGTTCAGGAGTGGAAGTGTTCCAAAAAGAAATGTATTTATATGTGAAACTCTTGTGTTTGCATGCAGAAAAATACTTCTTTTTTTTCTTCTTTTTTTTTTTTTTTTTCTTTTTGGGGTTTTGTTGGAGGTTTCAATGAAAAAGAAAAAAAAAAGAAAACGCAAGGGACAAAATCTGCTGTTCCTTTGTGGAAATGCAGTTACTGTAGGAATAAAATGTTTTTGTTTGTCTAAAAATATCTTTAACCCATTTTGTTCAACAGTTTAGACATTAGAATTATTTAAGGATTTAAAAATAAGTTTAGGGAACAAAATTGATACTTCAGTGTGCCTGAGAATCCCATATAGTTTAGCAGACAGTAAACATTGCTTACTGAATATTTACCCTCTGGTCTTCTGCTAATAACAGCCAAAGTGATTCAAACGAGTGTATTTATACAAAATAATTAAATTGCAGATCTTCACAGAGAACTTTTGCATAGTTTTAGTATTAATTTGACAAATGTAATCCCTAAGAATGAGACTTATCACTGCAGTAGCAATAGAATTTTTGGGGTGTTGCTAAGCTGCATTGTAATTACAGGTTTTGGATATAAATTGCTCTCGTGTGTGAGAGGAGGGAGGTAATGGCTCATGAAAATGCATTAACCTTTCACACCAGGGCGCTATGCGATGCATAGTTGGATCAGTCCAAAGATTCACCTCAATTTCCATAGAGGAGGAGAAAATTGTGAAATCAATAAAATCATTATAGGTTTAGCTAATCTTTTTTAAAGACATGCTTGCAAGCCATGTGCATTATTAACACAATGAGATGGGTCCGTGCTTATGGGCTTCGCTGCCAGTCAGATTCCCGGACACGAATATAACCGCACAAACCCTGTGGTCTGCAAAGCGTCTGACAAGTGTTTACATGTTAACATTCATTAGAAGGCTCAGTCAAGCAATTCATGCTTGATTAATTGATTATCCCAGGGTGACAGTTCATTTTTTGAAATAGCTGCCAACCTGAGCAGGAGCAGGACAGTCAGTCAGACCAACGACAAAAGACATTGATGGACAAACACTGGACTTATCGAATAGCTGCTAGAGTGACAGACTGGCATCTACACAGTTTAATCAATGCCTCAAAGACATGGCAACGCTATAAAGACTGTTTATTTCTTTTCTGTGTATTTATGAATTGTTAATGCAGTCGATACATATTAGCTTTATTTGTTGTTTGGTTAAAATGCAATCTGAATTTTCCGAGTTAAGAGTTGCCTTGATATGAGTTTTTGTACAGTGAAATTTATGAGTCCTTACAAATTTATAAGGTTTTATTGATGGGTAGAAAGCCAAGCATAATTCCTAACTTTGTTTATTCCAGCATTACAGAATTATTAAGAGTTGACATTGCAGTGCTTATTGAATAAATTCATTTCCTTGGCAGTGGGTGCATTTTGAATTTTCGTGAGTTAAGCCTGAAAAAGTGGATGCATCAGCACAAGCTAGTAAATAGCAACTGCAAGAGGATTTCAAGCTAGACCAATGCAAGGAAGAAGCTCTAGCAGAGCAAATTATCCACAGACAGTAAATGTGTTGGAACAGATCATCCCTTACCTAATGGTACTGAAGTCCATTGAATTACCCAAGAGACGAGTTTGGCCCAATATTAATTTGCAGCAGATGTTTGACTAACTAATTATTTGAAAGAGCTTGAGTGTATTGCGATATAATTGCCTGATATTGCAGCTTACTGCTTTCAGAGCTTGTTTTTGTCTTATTCTTGCAACAGAAACAACAATGCAAAAGTCATGGTGTAAGTTTTCTGAATGATTGGTTTTATTCCTGAGTATAAAGAAACAAGGATCGCAAATCATTAAATGATGGCATCTTACAAGTGACCGATCTGCAAACTACACCGTGAGCAGATGCTGTTTTAAGCCCTGATCAGACAAGTGTTCAGATAGCCTCTCTTCTCACATCACCCACCTCCATCCTTCTCCCTCCTCAGTACCCCCTTTCCTTGCACGTTTTATGAATAGGGTGATGGGGCGGGACCATGCTGGCCCAGCAGAAGTGCTTCTTTGCTCTTTCTGGATCCCTTGCTATGGTATGCCCAGGGAAGCTGCTGTAGCTCACTTCCTTCCTGACAGCCCTGCCTAAAGATTTGAGATTGTTCTCCTAAAGTCGGTAGGAGTTACCACTAAATTCAGTTGCAGTTTCCCCTGCCATTGCTGTTGTTATGTGAATTCCAAGGTTTCTTGCACTGCTTGCAGAGTTTAGAAGCCAACAGGCTTTAGGAAAGTCTCCCCTACGCATCCCACTTTTTGCACCACCATGTTGCGTGTTTCCATTCTGTCTGAATCCACCAATTTCTGGTCCTTGTTCTCCCTGAAATTCAAACCATGCAGCAACCATCTAGGCATGACCATGATGCTGCAAATATTCAAATGAATAGAGAAAGGCATCACGGCTATGCCCTGAGCAGCTCAGGCACAGTGTGCCTGCTGAGTTACAAGATTGTTCAGGAGTCACAGAAGAAGAATTTCATGAAGAGAAATGAAAAAGATTGGGCTGCTTTGCCAAAATGAAACGAACTTTTAAAGAAATGTGAATGCTCCTGTGTTAGGGCATAGGCTGTCTTTTACTAATGAGAATGTTGGAGAAACCTTACTTTGATAGTACTTTATTCTGTAGCAGACTACCTTGCAGTTTCCTCTGAATCTTATCATACCTCCCATTGCTAAAGACAGGATACTTCACCGGAAAGACGGGCTGCTGATCTAAGCCACCATGGCAATTCCTGGACTCCTATTAACAGAGGCTGTTGTCATTTCAGTGACAATTAGCAGGCAAATCCTATTACAGGATCACCTAATCCTCAACTCCTGTACATGCTATTCACTGTGATAGATGTTTAATTATAAGGCTTCTGCGAGCTACGGTACTCTGTGCAAAAATTTCAGAAAATACAGAAATGTGTTGGGAGACTTCACTTAAAAATGATAAGTTAGACATATGCTACTTCAAAATTATTACTCCAACCCTTTTAATTGGAATACCTACTTTTCTGTGCTGTTCAGAGAGGCTTTTTACAACTTGTGGTATTGTAGGAAAGCCAGCGAGGTCTGAGGTGTCACTAGCAATTTTCCTCTCTGCTGCATTTTTAACTTATTTACAAAGGTACAAAGCAAGAAAAAGATACTTTGAGAGAGTCCACCAGGTACATTATCCACTCAGTGGTTTGATCCTTTTAAACTTGTTCATTAGGTGTACCAAAGAGAGAGAAACAGGGAACGAGTGAATGCCAGAGAGCCTGGCTTGCAGGCTGTAATGCACTCAGCCATTAAGCAGCCCGTCAGCGTGCTAAAACAACCCTTCTCTGGGTATTGCAGCTTGGCGCATGCTAAAGAGTGTGGCAATTACTCAGCAATGAGGAAATCCATTTTTTATATAACAGAACTGTCGATACTGTCTTGGGGTTTCTTGTTTGGTTGGTTTTTTTCTTTTTTTCTTTTTTTCTTTTTTTCCCTGATAGAAAAAGGGCTAACTCCAAGAAATACGAAATCTAACCAAAGTCAGGTGAGTTAAGGGCAACCTGCACTCTATTTTAGTTAGAGCATAGGACATGAAGGATGGTGCTGTGTATTAGGAGAATCTCTCTCATTATGTCATAAGCTATCTTTGGGCACATGCAGTTTTCTTAATAAATCTTGGACTTTGTTCCCTGTACAGCTTAAGTAGCTCTTCTTTATGTGACTTGCTTTCTACTCTTCAGTATCAGAAATTTCACTAGGTATTTAGCACCTCACAGTCCACATACAAACCTTGACTATGTAAACAGAATTTGGTGTGAGACACACTGCACCATAGTGTTAGCTAGTGTAATGCTGCTTCAGACACTCACTATCAGTGCATTTCAAAATAATTTCTCTTTGTCTTTTACAGAGCTAGGATGACCGCTCTGAATCTCTGTTACTAAGATATACATGCTGTTTCCAATTTTTTATTGTACTTCATTGTTCTCTGGGTTCATTTGTGAGTTGGGGGCTGAGAACCTTGAAGGTGTGCTGTCCTGGGCTGATGCTCCTTCCAGTTATCACAGTTAAATCTAAATTACAGCAATTAAAACAAACAACAATCCTTCAATTTTTTTTTTTTCCTGTATGTTTTTTTTTTTTTTTTAGCAGCTCACATTACTCTCGTTTTCCCCCATTCTTCTCCAAAACAGTGGATACATTTTCTCTGTAGCTCTTTCAATTACAGGTATCAATAGTATGATTCTTTGTCATTCTTTGTATTTTGTTATCCCAAGACTCAAAATCAGTTCCTTTTTTCTTCTGTGTTATCTCTAACATCTTCATAACAAAAGTGCTGCAAAAGCTATTGGAGAAAGATCAGTCTGTGTGACAACATCATTCTTTGCAGCTTCGTAGGTTTTGAATAGAGGCTACCAGCTCTGTTATGTGAAGTAGCGTTCTCTTTAACAAAGGAGGATAAGCATCAGAAGCATCTAGGGAAAACCTCCGATTCGAAGTGCTGCATTGTGAATATGAATTTAAACCAGTAATAAGAAAAAAACAGAGTATCTTCTTTAGTAAGCCGTTCGACTCTATTGAAAAAGAGGGGCTGAAGGAACTGATAAATACCTGGGACAGAGTGCAAAGCAAATCAATGAAAATGTTCCTGGTGACTTCAATGGTCTTTGAATCAGGTTTTCTAAGGCTATTTTTCTAAGCACTTACATATGTGAATCCTCACATGCATTAAGAGCTAGCATAATTGTTGGGGAAATTAGCCATTCATACACATAAATACCTAAAGCGGTCCTAGAAAGATCTGGGCGCCCAATGCACCAAAAGGCCGGAGATGGTGAGAATGATGGACTGCTGCTGCTTTTGGGTGTTGAAGTGGGAAGGCTGTCACCTGCCTGCAGGAGTGCTAGGTACTGTCCCTGTTCAGTCACAGTCACTCCCAAAAGGGCTTGTGCTTTCACCTGGGCAGAAGGATAGCGGCTGGACCTGACTGCAGCTTAAAGCGTGAGTTTGCCCTCAAGGATAGCAGAGGCTGCGGATGTTATTCCTGGGTCTTTTTTTTTCAGGGAAGTTGAGCTTAAACCAAACCAGGCATTCTGAAACCTGAGATATTTCCCCAGGCATATCCTTACCTTGTTGTTGTTCCAGAAATCTGAATAAATGATAATAAAAGAGATCCAGAAGATTTAAAATTGCAAGAAGGGTTAAATGTGATTGCCATGAACAGCTGGACTGTATCTAACAGAGTATATCTCTGTATCTGGCTCTGCTTGCTCCCAGTCTGATGGACAAGCAGTAAGGACAACTATAGGGAGGGGAAGAGATGAGCTATATGAAAAGTTGTCCTCAAAAGTTCCACAGATATAAATAAAACAAATATGGTGTGGCTTCTGAAGAAATTGAGTGGTTTTGGGTTTGTTTTTCTTTTTTCTTGAAGCTGTGTGAGGCTGCAAAAAGGTCCATTAAGTGCACATTCATTTACCACTGATGTGGGTCCTGCACTGGCCCAGTGAGATAATACAAGTTTTTAGCTGTGTCTGGTTTGGGCACCCCTAATAGTACACACCCAGGAAAAACTGTTTTTTACTTCACTCGTCTTTTGGAGAGATCATCTCTGTTTTGTAAGTCAAACAGAATACATAGCTTTAGGTGCATTTCTGGCAATCATACCCTTAAAGCAGTGGTTTCTATCTTCATTCAGTCTGTGAGCCTCTAAAACTGTTCTGTGGAGATACAGGCCTCTTTATACTGAGGTCTGTTAAGAGTAAGCTTATTTTTCTTACCAATTTTTGGACCTTTTCATTACCTTAAAAGCAATCCATGGACTTCAGGGTCCACAGGTCATACTGACTTATTGACAGCTGCTGCACTGAAGTGCGTTGTGGAGGGGCACAAACATCGGGATTGCAGAGCTGTACTCACAGGCTGGCTCCATGGTGCCTCTGAGCATCCAGCATCTGGGCTGGTTTGGTGGAAGTAAAGTTGACAAATATACCTGTGAGTGAGCTGTACCAGACTGTTTATGGATTGCCTCTAGAATAACATTTCGTTGGGGAAAAATCCCTAGATTGCATCATCAAACTAGGTATACAATATTATTAGCTACAATCATTGAATTTTAAATGGGAAGTTAAATTCCCTGAGATCTGTACCAACTGCATGGTAAGGTTTTGTTGTGGGTAACAGTATCTGTCATGCCTCTGAATAACATATATGGTGCATCATTTTGTTTGCCATGTCCAGCAAAAAAACATCTGTTGTAATTTTCAATTTTACTGCCATCAAATAACCTTTCCAAGTGCTAATTTCCTTGTAATGCATTCTCCTTTAATTTTGAATAGGCCAATGCAAACAGCATGTAATTTGTAGTTTTGCTTTCTTTTTTGAAGCACCTGAGGTAGGCTTTCTTCATAATTACCGTGTTTTAAAATTGATATCTAATTTACTACCCATATTATTCTAATCACAGAAACAACTCTCAGTTTGCATACTGTATAATCACACTTTCACATTATTCAAAACCAGTTTTTATCTGGTGAACTTCTGATAATTTTTTCTTCAGTTTCAGACAGTTACTTAATTGTCTTGTTAATATGGATCATTTGAATTTATATCAGATTAAACTGCGGCCTCAATGGTTCATTTTTGCAATATGCTCTGCTGACAGAAAGGTACAGAGAATTTGAATGGATATATATCTTATTAAATGCAGATTTCATTAGCATATTATGTCAATATTCTTTACAGTTCAATAAATTTGTGTGGTACTTAAAAAACTATTAACTTCTCTATAAAGCTTTGGATAAACACTGTGAAGTTGCATTTTGGAATTCATTACTTCTTGTATATGTGTTTTTGTATGTATTAGTTTTTATTTATAAATTTGCATATGCTTGTATATGAGTGTTTATTGCTTCTGGCTTTTGAAACTAGCCTCCTGTGGGCAGGTGCTTGCTCAGGCATGGTGCAGTGGGTGGTCGGTGCTCCTACATAACAGCTGATGGTCGCTGGACTTGGAGGCGGTCTTTTTGCTGTACATGTTTTATGAAAAGCAGGCTTTCTTTCTTTGGCAGTAATTATTTTCTTTAGAACTAGAATGCTTGAGGAAGGGACTATATCTTTACCTTCATACTATTCTCTAACTAAAAATAAACCCTATTTTTTATATCCCTCACTTTGTATCAGGTAGGTCTTCAAAATACCCAGTTGTTTCACTTGGTTCATGGGAAGCAGAGAAGAGGGCTCTATGCAGCAAGAGAGCAAGTTATATTCAACGCCATGTTAAAAGAGAGTGATGGTGTGCTTTGTAAATATGAGGTTTCCTTTGACATGCCACCTGAGTAGGCTATGTCAACGTTTTGAATTGGTAGCTAAACTAAAAAATAAATACAACTTTTCCTTCCAGCAGCAATATTACTTATCTTTTGGTGTGGATCATTTTGTTGAATCCATAACATTTCATTTTGTTTTGGGATGTGCACTGTGGATACTGCTCACTTAAAAGAATGGAAAGGTAAATAACAGAAAAGCAAATTTTTAAAAAAGAGATTTATGAACCTGTGAGACAGAGATTACTGTAAACTTTTGTACATATTTTATTTATGTTTTTCTTTGCTGTAGTACATATTCAATAGAGCTGATGGAATATCCATTGACTAATTTACTTTTAATCATGAATTTTCCAGTGAAGAGATTATGCGACTATTCAAATTTCTTTAGAATATTTAATTATTTTTCAATTATTTTTTTCATTTACAGTTTTATTTAAGGACAGTAAACATACTTCAGGAAACATTCTCTAATAGTCACTTAAAACTCTTTTTTTTTTTTTTTCTTTTCTATTTGCATAATCTTACCAGCAAACTGTCTATAACATATGAAGAAGGGAATCCACAGCAGGGCAGGCAAATCCCCTAACTGAGCTCACTCACGAAACTTTCCAGAACGCGGGTGGGCCTTGCCATGTTTGGGCTGCATGCAGCTCCTGGGCTATCATGAAAGGGGAGTTGTGGAGCTACCTGACATCTTTCCAGGGCTTTCCTTAACCTAGATCTCCACGGGCTCATTTTTACTATGTCAGAAGTATCCCTTGAGCCTGAAGGCACTGTGCTCACAGTGGCAAGACCAAGCACGCAGGACCTGAGGCCTGCGAGAAACCCTTGCCAGGGTGGGCCCAGCATGAGTGGGGGGCACTGCCCTGGGACATGGGTTGGAAAGCAACCCTAAGGTCAATGAGCTTGAGTAGTATTTGTTTTAAACTGTGATCTGTTGGGATGAAACAGTGACAAGAGCTATTTGGCATTGACGTGCTGCAGTCATAACACGGCCTATCTGGGTAACGGGCCAACTCCCAGATGCTTTCGTAGGCTTTGAGCATCCATTTGAAAACAAACAAAAAAATGAAATGTATTAAGTTCAGGAAATGTATAGAATTAAAACTAGAAAACTTTTTTCCCCCTTAGTATAAATAACTTACAAGATAGATTTGATTTAAAGAAACATCGTGCATTGCCTTCCCCACCTCTGGGAGCCCTGCTGGTATCAGCTGCCTCGTCAGCTTGCATTTGACACTGACACCACGGTGCCCACTGTGAGGACAGAGAGACTTCCAGTCTGCTTTATTACTGCTTCTACACTGAGGGGAAAATAACCCTATCGTCTTTAGGATCCAATTTTGCGCAGAGAATTGTGCAATTATTAAACCTGTGGCAGAGAAAACGAACCAGCTAAATCAATCCGGTATCTTCAGTGAGCTCATTAGGCACTACCTAGGCCTGCTGGTAAGGGAAAGGGGATATTTTAGCTCTGTAAGTTTAAATAGCATGGAGAGAGAACAAAACTTGAAAACGTAGCGTACAACTCTTCCCATGTACTTTGCAGGGGCGTTGTCTGCCTGCCCTGGCCACCCCCAGCAGCTCCCAGCCGTGAAGTGCAGCCTCTGAGCCTGTGTCTGCCCTCACCTCACCACATAGAGCGTGCTGGCTGCTGTAAAACACTGTGGTGATAGAGTGGTAATTAGCTGTGCTAGATGTTGTTTCCACAACTGGAGCTCAACTGCTTTCTGCCCCTGCTATTCATCTGTCTGCAGGACTCCGATTTTTGTCTGTGGCAGCAGCCCTAGCAGGAGCCAGTGGGCCTTCCTATCTTCTGCCTGTTTAGCAGTGAGTTTGCTTTGGCTGCGAAACCTGTATTTATTAGTCAATAACAATTTTCTCCTCCTTATGATAGAGGAATGCTGTCAGAGAAATGACTTGTGGACTGTGGCCTTCTGTGTCTGAACAAGCCCTCTAGGCCCCCCACTGCTGCATTCCCATTTCCTCTGCATATTCTGTAGCTGAGCAGTGACTGTGAAGAAGATGGGCACAGCAAACCAAATACAGATATTCATTCACGAGATCCTTGTGAATTTACTTCCAAAGAACATTTCAGCTTGTTAGATAAAAGAAATAAAGAGACATGTTCATGCTACTAGGCTAAGAAAATGGGATCGTTATATGCAACTGATGTAATGTAATGTGTGCTTCAGATTTCATTTTCCCAAGGTAAGCCTCTAACTCTGGGCACCTTCTCCACTGAGGCAGATGTTAAATATTTTGCTACTATCAAGACCAGCATCACCATGCTTGCTTCCAATTGCTCTAAATAACTGTGAGAAGATGGTTTGTCGTAGTAATTAGAGAGGTCCTCATAGTAAATAAGGTTTCTCTTGGAATATTAACTACATGTATCTGCCCTTCACTTGGATGTTTTTACGACGTCAGTGGGAAAAGGACAGAAGCTCTGGATACCAAGAAGATTAACATATTCAGAATTCTTGAAATGCTGCATCAGCAGTTCTTTGTGAAACATCTTTCATTATAATCGTTACTATCTGTTTGTGGTGGCATGGAGGGCTGCGATCAAAGCGGTCTGAATGCTAAAAATGCATATAAAGACACGTACCCCACTGAACTCAGCAGGAGCCAGAGTTTGACTCACACTCCCTAATTTGAGGAATTAGAAATCTAATTAACATTAAATTGCAACAAAAATATACAAAGACCAAGAGATAGTGGGATGCCTCTAAGGCATCCACTGTGTAAGGCAGCTGCAGGGCTGGAGGCGGCCATTTTGGATGAGGAGAGGTGAAGGATGGCAGCGTGCAGTCTGC
The DNA here is from genome assembly GCF_009819795.1 of Aythya fuligula. Taxonomy (NCBI): domain Eukaryota; kingdom Metazoa; phylum Chordata; class Aves; order Anseriformes; family Anatidae; genus Aythya; species Aythya fuligula. The sequence goes on along the minus strand of NC_045570.1, from coordinate 11,179,906 downwards.
CATGTCCCCGAGAGGGAGACTGCAGCCTGCTCGGTCTTGTTCGAGGCTGTATTGTGTGAGACATTTAAAAGTCAGGGTTGTATCCCAACCCCCAAAGTTTAAGTAAATAAGCAAAAATATACAGTGAAGCCAGTGCTGCAGCGGTTTCTCCTCAAATCCCTGAAGTAAACAGGCCAGGCTTTGGCTCGGAGGTGCTGAGATGGCAGCTTTGTGTGGTGAGAGCACCTCTGCTGATCTGCTTGGTATCATTCAGAGTGAAATGGAGAATCTTCTGCACGCTTGGAGCAGACGGTGGTGATGGCACAGCCAAGACTAATGTGAAGGGTAAATCAAGTTCAATTCAGCCTTTGAAGTTGAAGGGGGAAAAGAGTAAAATTCACTCTTCAGTGCTGTAGGTCTCTGATTTCTAATCTGTGATTTCATGGAGGAAGGCAAATGTGCCACTGAGCTCCTTTCAGGAACTGCCCTTGGCTTATTAGCTTGCTTTATGTGTTGTCCAGTTTCTGGGGGGGGGGGAAAGGCTGCGCGTATGTGGGTGGTATTATTTTAGAAGAAGTCTTAGTTAATTATTGTCTACTGAAACATCACCTAGGAGATATTCTTTCTCTGTCATGCAGCTTGATATTTCATGCAGTTAAAGGTAACTCTTCTATAGTTCATTAAATTATGTTGTGGTGAACTTATCTCCACTGGGTCTCAATTAAGAAATGAAGCCAGTGCCTTTAGAGGAAAAGGCAGAGAACAATCAGAATATACTGACTATATAATTTGATCTCTGGAAACAATCAAGGGAAAAATATGGTTGGCAAATGCGTAGACAGTAGGAAGGTGTTGGTTCTTACAGATTTGTATATGGAGCTATAATAAAATCATTATTGTACATGAGGAATATTTAGTGCTTTTAAAACTTTAAGAAATAAGTTTGTTATCTACTGTAAATTTACTGTAGCAAATATTCTTTTTCCTTACCACTTTCTCTGTCTCCATTTTAGTACCCCTGGGAACTTCAGACACACTGATTCTGAACCCATTGTATATTAACATTAATTATAAAACTGCAGTAATTTTTTGCTATGTTCTAATTTAATTAAGCATGTATTTTTATTTTTTTTCCCTTTTTTGAGGTGTTAATCAAGCAGAACTCCTTTTTCTGGATGTTTTTCTCAAAAAACAAACAAACCAAACAAACTCAAAGTACTCTTCATTAAATAATTGCAAATATAAAGAACAGTAGAGGCAGTTATCTCAGCTTTTCTTTCTCAGACCCCCTTCCCTACCAGTGTGTTCTGTGCACATTTTATTTTTTGGTTCTCTCCATTTTATGTGCTCTTCTTTGCTAAGAGTAGAAGGCTGTTATAATGGCTTGCTAAGGTCTGTTCATTTTATTTTCGTCCTACAAAATGTAAATCATCCCAAGAAACATTCTGAGGTATTTACTAAAGTGCAGATATTGGTGAAATAGGCCAATGAAGCAGGTAGTGCCATGGCTGGTTTAACATGCAGCACTGATCACATCATCAATATATATGTGTTAAACAATTCCTGACTTTGTACATTCTCAAGGAATTTAATTCCCTTCAATAGCTTGAGAATGAGCAGCTCATAGATGCAGAATAATTGGAATTTTAATTAGGTGGTGACTTAAGGATGCCTCCTGTTTCGAAGGTAATAACATCTCTTGAGCTAAATGAATGGAGGGGCAGATTTCAGTTTAGCAGCTTATAAGAAAATCTGTTGATTGGTTTTCAATATTAATCTTAGCTGTTCATAGTATTTGTCTATGCCCATGTTAAATGAACTTAGTGGCTGAGGTACCCAAGTTTGTTCAGGGCATGTGAATCCCATCCCTGCTCAGGTTCCCACTGACCAGAGTATTCAGGGCAAGTTTAAAACAATAACAGAAGAAAAAAAAAAAAGTCAAAATAAGCACAGAACTGCTTTGCTCTGATAAGCGCTGTACAAAAGTCACGGTATCTACGTGCAAGTATATACATTTACTTTTGTGACTATTTGAATATACACCTTTTCATTTGTTTACAGCTGAGCAGTGAGATGAATTTGTTTTCTTGTATGAGATAAGCATCATCATGTTTTTCCTAGCAGCTGCATGCACAATTAGTAGGACCCAATTAAAGTTGCATTCAGTTCACACAGAGTGTCGGTGATTGCTGTCTATAATTTCTCCTGTGGTTTGACTTATGGGCATTAAGCTCTGCAGAACTTTATTAACAAATAAAGTCAAGTCAAACAAGTCAAGACAGAAAAGATGGAAAACAGTATGTATGATCTTGTTCCTTGTGCACTACCTGCAGCATGAATAAAGGAGCCCCTTCTACCCCCTCACCAGCCACTTTGCAAGCTACTAGTTTCCTCTGCTTGGGATTGTAGGGTCTGTTCTTCTGGCCACAAGAATAAGTATGTGTGTCTGCTCTGCTTCCATGTAAGTGGGACTGCAAGTCAGCTACTGACTACAGCAGGTACAAGACATCCAAAGATTCCTGTGAATTTAATCCTAAAATAATTCTAAAGCTAAATATACCTTTGTCCCCAGCAATATTTGTGCCATCGTTATATAAAGCCTAGCACTGGGCTTTATATTGGCATATCATGATGCTAAGTGGAAAGAGAAAAGTAAAGAATTAGAATATAAAAGGAGCAGGGCATTAGAGTGATCTCATTCACAACTTCTGTTGTTTTTTTTTTTCCTCATGAGGCTGTTCAGTTCCCACTGCTCCCTTAGGGAACCTGATGTCTGTTCATGTTCCTCCAGCCTGTGCACTGCTCCTTGTGTACACGCAGGCATGCCCAATAGGACAGAATCTTTTGCTTTCATAGTATATGAATACCCAAAGTCTGTAAACACTGATCTCTTGGCTATTGTGCCACAAAGAGCAAAATATCAGATATCCAGTCCCTACAAAGAGTTTTATGATAAAATGTGTGGTTTTCAACTAAAAAGCAGGAACAGAAGCCCGAAAGGTCTCGATTTCTGTAGGTATGAAAAGCCAGTGGATAGTGAATCTGAAAAAAAGAGGAAAAGAGCACGTCTGAATTGCCTTAATGTGCAGAAGTGGCAACAGAGTAAGGGCCTGGCTGGAGCATTTTTCCACTTAATCACCACACAGTTCTTCTGAAGTGGCTAAGAGTGAAAAGGGGCAAAGATGGGACTTAATTCTACAAGATGCAGAATATCCGACTCTCGGACAGCAAGGCACTTCAGACATCTGAGGAGACTGAACAGGCGAGCCACTTGGTTGATACTGAAGTGCTTTTCTGCATTGATGCTATGAGCTAGCATCACGTATGACAGGGCCTATACAGAATTAGATACAATCATTTAATCACCTTTGATATGTGAAGTGCTGACAGATCCAAAACCAATCACTTCCTTTCAGAAGTAAGTAGATTATTAATTCAGAGAACATGATAATGATGTCTACAAGAAGTTGTTCTTGTGTAGGACCTATACAAGATCAATTATTTGGCTTTTTATGCTCACTTGACTGGTGCTAAAGTAATAGGTAACTGACAGTTTTGATGCTGATAGGCAAAGAAAGCCATAATAGAGAAAAAAGCCACTTTTAATTTCAAGCTCCACTAGAATTGTGAAAGGAAAATTAATGTTTACTAAATGAAAAAGGATGATATTGCTGGAGAGAGGAGGTTTTGTTTAAGCTTTTAGAGGAACATTAATGACTTTGAGAAATGGAAACATCCATTATAAAACATTTTAAAATGGCATAAAATTTAGAAAATCCAGAAAGTATTTTAAACTTACCTAATCTCCTCAAAGTGGTATCAGGTTTTGAAAGTCAAGCAAACTGACTGATAGCTGACATATGGAAGGAAGCTTTCTAGTATTGACACATTTTCCATGAAAAATCTCATATAGTCTCATACCCAATAAACATTTTGAGGTGACATGAAAGTCTGTTGATCAACTTGTGCACATTTCTGTAATGCCCCTGCAAATTTCTAGGGGAATCGCAGAAGCGTACAGCCTTGCTCCCTAGGAATGTACTTTCATAAAGCTGCCATTCTTAGAGTCCTCTGACATATCCCAGTGCTGCAGAGTTTTGCCTGTGATATGTTGCCAAGCACCATAAACGATTGCAGCTCTGAGATGGCAGGTCACTTTTTATTTTGCCAGACACAACAAAGAAGTGTCAACCTCTGACAGTTTTTAAAAGTAGGCTTTAAAAGAAATATCAAACCTTTTTTTTAACCAGTCAGTATCTGAGAATAAATGCTTACAGAAAAAGAGAGGATAGGGAAATTTGTGGAAGTGGAAACTGCACTATGTTATGAGTCTGATTTAGCACCACATCACTCTGGTTTTATGCTGATAAATACATTTGGGATTAGGTGACAGGGACTTTATGCCATCAAATAAATGGGCAGTGGATCTGAGTTCAGGCATCTGATGTGTGTGCACTACTGCAGTGGGATTATAACTGCTGCCAGTTTTGCACTGGTTTGGGGGATAATCTCACAGTCGATAAGCTTTGGTCTTGCATTTTTGTTGTAGGATCCTGCAGCCCTTAAGGTACACTGAGTCCCCTGCAGAGATCCCCTTTATAACAGGGAATGGAGGCATTTAGCAGGTGACTTGCCTGATTTAACAGAATAAAGCCCAGTGTCTGAGCAGTGGGGTAGGACAGGAATGAGCAGCAGAAGCTTTGCACAGGAACACAAGTGCTCAGCCTGGTGAAGCACTGGCTGATGGCTGACAGGAAATCCTGGTCCTGCAAATGCCGACCTGTGATATTACAGCTGAAGAGCTGTATTTGCTTTAGTGGACTTCTGGATAGAAATGTTCAGCTGTTAAAATATGTTAACATAAACTGAAAAAAAAAAAAAAAGGCAATGTGTTCAATACCAAGTCACAAAAAATGCTCTGTTTTTCATAAGACATCCAAGGAGATGGCATAGATAGGAAAGCAAGGAAAAGTGGTGTAGGAGATGATCTCTGTACATTATGTGTGGTAAGCAGGCAATACGTGATTGTTTTCAGCAATAAACTCCATTTCTCTTGAACAGTTCTCCACTGGCAGCATGGTACAAGGTATCCCTTGTAACCATCTGGACAGCATTTGATTCCTCTGTAGTAGTAGATTGATGAAGCCATTGCCAGCATTTCTTCCCAATTTTCTAAATAACGAGGTTCACAGTCTGTCTAAAACACAACCATTTCAAGCAACAGAAAAGGCAATATCAGTTTCATAAGGCCACATTTCCCTCTTAAGTGCCTTCCCTCTGCAGACACGGAGATGAATCTTTTTCTTTTACTCCTGATGACTGCAGACCATTGGGAACTGGTCTGCTCACAGGCAAATTCTTTGTTGAGGGGAGTTGAGCTAAGGAAGGCTCAGAGGATGGGACTGCAGAGGTTCATCTGCCCCTGAGTCAGTGAAAACTAGCCTTACACAAGTAGCAGAGTGGTGCTTCTGCTTGAAAAGTGCATTGCAGAGCTCACTTGCCTCCTGTACCAGATTCTTTTCTTCATGATTTCTACTGGTGCTATTAGTTGAGAAGCAGAGGAAATGGCTTCCAGTTTATAAAGAGAAGTAAGTTGTAAATTGAAGGAAAATTACTTCTGAAATTATGTATTGACACCAGTTCATTTTCAATTGTATTTGTAGAAAAGTTTCCAGTACAACAAACAAGCATTACGTTGTGCACTAGAAAAGTATTATGGAAATGTACCGCTAACATGGAGATGTGCATAGGCCTGTAATTTGTGAGTAGCAAGGCATGTGTGCTCTGAATAAGTAAATAAGAAAGAGAAAATTTCATTACACCTATAATATTGATATTTGCTCTAAGGCGAGATACAGTAAGACTTGTGCACTGTGGCTCCCCTGTGCCATCAGGTTTGCTACAGCATTTGTGTGCCAGCCCTTCTGGCTGTCGTCTCTCCTTCCTCCCCCTCCATCCCAACACATCCTTAGTAAAGCAGAAAATAAAGAAGTCGACAGCATTATGTTAGGAATTGGTACATGAGGGAGGGAAAGAGCAATTGCTGCAGAATCTCAGTCAGATGAGTTTCAGGCTTGGTTATATTCCTACTTGACTTTCAAATGCTGATACTGTCAGAGTATAAAGGCATTTCCATTCTACTCTCGGTTTTCACCCTGTTGGAGCTCTTACAACATGCATCCTTTAAGATGTATTTTTCACCTTTTACCAGCTCCCACAGGACTGTACGTCCACATTTATTCACCTTAAAAGTTTTAATGGAAAACTTAGAGGTTTTTGAATTCAGTAACCATATGGCTAAACGACAACAACAACAAAAAAACACAGTAATTGTTCCCCATAGACATATTCATTATATAGACAGTAATTTGCTACATAAATATAGGTGTACAGAAATATTAATGCTCCTCCCGTATTTTATTTGGCTACATCTTCTATTAGAAATATATATATATATATTTAGAATATCCCTTCTTTAAAATATTTCTCTTAGAATATCCCTTAAGACTACATGGTCTTAAGTACAGAGGGAGGTACTATATACCTGGTGCAGATGGGAAGCAGTGGTTCTGGTATTCATGATTATATGTGGCCACTTGGTATTGCTGCAAACAGTCCTGTCTCCAGCCCAAGGACTAGTGCTTCTGCAGCTCAGAAGTTTCTGTAGGTGTTTTTGAAACCCACCATGGAGGTGTTTGGGTGGGCTGAGCATCCTCTGGCTCTTCTTTTGCTTACAGACACTGTCCAAAGTACTATCTCTCGTACCACACCAAATGCAGCTCATCACAAACCCAAGTTTTCCATGGTGTTGGTGATCTCATACACTGCACTGACCTTGACCAAGGCTATGAAGGTGCTCGTTTAGTCCTGTCAACTCTTCCACTGTAAGTCCCAAGAGAGAAAGAGCAGGCCACTATGCCAAAGAAGGCTCTTGTTAAACCACGGGGCTCTGTACAAGCCCCAGGCTGGAAACGGTTCCAGGACAAACACAGCAGTGGAGTGGCTGCACCTTTAGTTACTTTAAAGTGACTTTAGTTACTGTAAAGTTTTGGTATCTTTAATATCCTACCACAAATAGGAGATACGTCTATGCAGGGATTACTAGCATTAGAACGGGGATGTATGTATTAAAGTTTGCTTGTGCACCAAGTATTCGACTTATCCCAGACATTATTTTTACCATCTCTGTTAAGAACTAAGTTTATATAAATACACAGGGAAAATTGTTAGGAGAACATTGCATTTCTGTATGATGTTTGACTGTCTCTCATTCGTACTGCTTCTCAACCCACTCCCCTGCTTTATCCTGCATTCTCCATGGTAATAGCACCCTCCATAGAAGCCCAGAAAATGTCTGTTGTAAGTGAAGTTATTGTCTCTTTAATGACCCCAGGAATATCCGCTGCATTTAATGTATTGGCTTGGGAAATCTGTTTTGCCCACCCTAAATGGTTGTCTGTCATAAATATATCTGCTCAGAGTGATGTGCATTATATAAATAAAACTGTACAGACAGAATGCTTGTCAATCAGCAAGAAAGGCTCTACACCCACTATCCAGGGCATATATACTTTGTAAGCAGTGGTTTCCAACAGATAAATGTAATCAAGGTTTATATGCTCACAGAAGCCAACAGGATGGGATTGTTTCACTCGAAAGATCAGAAGAAAATTGTAACTAATGTTGTGGAAAATTACTTTGATATTGCTTTCTCAGTACAGCATCACAATTAGGTAGCAATGTGAAGCACAGGGAAAGAATAAATGAATAGTAACAAATCAACACAAACAGCTACTGTCAGGAGTACTTTGCTCAGTGAAAGTAATGTAAGCATTACTTAAAGTTTTATAACTGTGGATTTTATACTGGTTTAAGTAGTACATCAAGGTCTCACCATCATGCTTGCTTGGACTAAAACAATCAAGGGCAATTTCCAGAACAGACAGATAAAACTAAAGTACCAAAGTATTTTTATTAATCTTGTTTCATAAGTTGTACCATCTTAAATTAAAGATGACTGAATGTACTAACGGTGAAAAATGCCCTTTTGGACAATGCAAAACTCTCCTATGGTGCTTTGCAGTGGAAAATAAGCATTATCGACTTTTCTACAGCTTTCCTGATGAGATTCCAGTGCCTGCAAATGCACTTTGCTACATAGAAACTACATGGGAAATGCAAAACCAAAGGCTAATCCAATAAAACTCTGCCATGCAGAATCTGTTGTCCTAAGTAGCTTAATGACACATGCATTTGTTCAATTCTATTGAGGGAGCAATCAGACAAGCAAATTATAGCAATATCCAATCTCCATTAGAAACAGACCCCTCTGAGGAGAAGCACTGCAGAGCGGAAAGGAAGCATCCTTTTCGGCACACCAAAAATGCCTCTTGTGACTGACAGATTTTCACAGGAGGCTGTCTGGCAATGAAATATGTCTACTCTCTTTTTAATGAAATGAATGGCTATTTTTTCCCGTGCCCTTTAAGCTGCCTAATATCTTCTAGCGATAACTGGCATCATTTTCAGAAGCAGTGGAGGTGAGGAGTTTCTGAGTCCACTGGGAGCTGAAAGCACTTAACACACATGAAAATCAGCCAAACAGAAATAAGAGTAATTGTATTGAGCACCTTTTACTCCAGGGTACAGTCTGCTTCCTATTAACATAAATTGTAATTGAATGTGAGAATCAAGCAATTGATTACACACCTTTGGCAGTAACAGCATTGTTGGGATGTTCATTTTTTAGCTGTGCAGAACCCTGCCCCCAGCAGCAGAACACATCATGGGGTGAGTTTCCTTCATGGGAGTGCAGCAGGGAGGGACAAGGGGAGGGCCTCGCTTCGAAGTTGCTTTTATGTAAATGTGCTTGGCTGTCCCATTCACCAGTTAGATCCTTCTCAAATATCACCTCACTGTAAAGCAGTCTTTTCAAGAGGTTTCTGAGTGAGAGGACAGAGGTAATACAGGTCAAGATGAGGGGACCAGTAATAAAAAGATAGAGATTGCACTGTTTTTGAGGTACCACTAGAAATTCCTTCTCCTTCAGGAGCAAAGATTTATTTTTTTCAATATAAAGATACACATTTAATGATCCACCAAAGTCCTGCCTGTATTTGCTGCCCACTTGTCTTTCCCCTCACTCCCAATCCACTGGCAATTGCAGGTGACTCTAAGATGGACAGGAGTCCCAAGATAAAAACTTTTCCCACCTTTAATGCAAGCTGGTGGCTGGGCAGAGGGAAGAAACCCAAGCTAGTGACCCTGCTGAGGAAGAGGATGTACCCCGAGCTCAGAAATTACCATTCTGCTTGGCTCTTGTGCTTTCTGTCTTGCTGTATGCTCAGACACAAGGATGTTGGAAGTGTTGGGGGAGGAGAATTAGGTGACCAAGGGAAGGGAAACTTCAGAGATTGCAAGAAGTTAAAAGCAACCAAAAAGGAGATGATGGGAGAGAAAGGGAACAGGATAAAAGTCTTTAGGAAAAGCAGTGAAGCCTGTTCTCGGAACAGAATAGCTTTTGTGCAGAAACATGATTTAAGCCCTAGGGACTGTCTGATCAGGAGTGCTACTGCGTCTTAAAAAAGGGATTTGACCCACCATCACACACAAATCCAGCTGGGGCAATTGAAGCATCACCTGCCTCTACCAGGGCTTTCCAGCCCAGCAGGCTAACATGGGCTTTAAGGTAATAACCTTTTAAATGAGGAAAAGGGGAAACAATCCTTCGGAGTTGGGCCCCTGCAGTCACTGAAGGTGATCTGCTGATGGTTTGATTCCTTCGGATCTAAATCCTGCTTGTTAGGGCACAACCACAGCATATCGAGTATGTGGCTAACAACAATTTAAAGGTGGGTTTGTTCTCAGCATAAAACCAAACCACACTTACTAGATGGGAAGGCAAGCCCAGGACAGTAGAGGTCCAGGGCCACGGCTCAACAGTAGAGGTGCCTCAGTGATTTCTCTCTCACATGCATTTTGTGCTATCACAGATGCACCAGTGAACTTGTATGGTAAATTTAGGAGGTATAATTTCTGATTTTTTCTTTATTTTTGTGTTACTGTACAGACTTCATAGCAGTATTGATTCCAAATGAATATGCACAGGCTTGAATGTGGCCAGTACTGTCAGTTTTAATCTGTAAGCTCTTTTGCTTCTAAATATACAAAAACAAATTAAAAAAGCACCGAAGTAACTGTTTAGTTCTCTGTTTTCCATGGCACGCTGATGATTCACTACATCTACAGTTTCAGCTGAGTGCCTGCTTTCAAGATCGGTGTGCAGTTGGACTAAATAATGAAAATATTAAAGTATAGATTGTTCAGTGACATGGAAATAAGGAATTAACAAACCAGGACACAAAAATTAGCACTTAATTAGCACTTAATGTAACCATTTAAGAGTTCTCTGTGTTAGGGTTCAGCTCCTTTAAAGATGTTACTAATATTTTATCTTTAAAATATACACAGTCACATTGACTGTGCAATGAAGACATCAGATAAATAGACTTTTTATAAAGTACGCATTTAGTCAAAGGAGAATTTCAGTGCATATATGAGCAAACACAATGACCAAACCTCTGAGCATAAGGGTATTATTATGAACTGAAGTAACTGCACTGACATTTGTCTAGGCTCTAAACCAGCCTTCATTACAGCCTTAGTCAAAGAGAAAGCGACTGTAAGTAAATCAAGAGATGTCTTGTGCATTTTCACACTTCTTGCATGCCCCTTGTTAAAAGGAAACCACTGTTTCAGTCCAGCTTTCCAGCTCTCACAGTAATGTGCTCTTTTTGCTGTTTAAAGTTAGTAACCTGAGAAGATGGCGTGCTTATGAATAAAACTATGAGATGTTTAATGAAAGTTATGCACATTAAAGAAATACATCCGCAAGTATTTTAAGTTTCTTGTGTTACTTATTTTATGCATCTTTTATTTTGCATCTCTATGACACTGAATATTATATACAAGGGAAGGTGGATTCAGAGGCATGTATTTGTAGGAGTTGAACTTCGGGCAGAATTTCTCATTTCCAGATTTACAGTGGTATAACTGGCAGCAGAAGTGGGTCTCAACTTTAGCAGACAATTAACTCCATCCAGCTGGACCCAATACACCTTGGCAACAATTCCCGCATAATCAGTCAGTTGTTTCTTGGAACCGTTTTATTTACAAACTTTTTTTTTTTTTTTTATACCACCACAACAAAACCAAAATGTTAATTAATCTCAAAATAGCTTTTGTTTAAAAAAAAAGAATACATACCTGTGTTCAGGCAACCTCTGTGAAATATGTAAAATGTGTTAAGGACATAAGTATAAAATGTTGAACGTGAAAGAGCTAGTGAATCAGACAGAAATAGGAATGCTAACCTGGTGTCTGCTGATGAACTATTTCTTCTGGATCCTGCAGGTGAATGAAGACAATGAGCCCAGCTGCTCCAAACAGCAAGATGAAGGAGAACATACATGTCAGCCTCATAATTATTGTTCTCAGATCAATCCAGTTTTGACCCAGGAAAAGAACTGCATGCAGTCTCCAGGGCGCTCTTCAGTCATAGTTTCATCCTCTCATCTGAAGTCTGGCATAATATTGCCTACAAAAGGTAAAACACAAACCCCTAAAACTTAACACATGCAACATTTATTTGTTTGAGGTATATTAGTTGATTTAAGTCCTTGTTTAGACCAAGTAACTGATTTCTCTAGTATTTCCTTGGTAAAGTTAATTGCAGTCATCCAGTCAGTTTCTGCCCCATTGGTTTGTCTTTAACTATATGTCACCGTTTTAACATGTTGAAAATGTGATGTAGAATATCATTAAAAAAGTGTAACTTGGGAAAAATGGTCATGCCATGGCTGTAATTTAAAAGGAAATCCTCGTAATTGTTCTCTTGCTTCGAGTGAATCACGTGTCACTTTTTATTTTCCACTGATGATATGAAAACTATAAAGTGAGATAATATGGGGAAAAAGACCACACGAGCAGCTCCTTGCATGTCAAACATGGGGAGAGTGATGAACCTGCTTCAGCCTTAAGGAAAATAGCCGAACTAGAGTGGTGCACCTCACATACATCACTACGCAGCCTGTTGAAAAAGCTCTGTGGGAGTGTTGTTTTCTAAGGGAAATGCTGGTCACAGTGCTTGGGCCACCTTTCACTGGCTTGCACAAAGCATTAGCAAGCAGAGCGCAGGGAGCAAGCTGGCTGTCTGCAGTAGCACTGGACACTGGAGCTGCTGCCTCTCCTCCTTAGGGAGCTCTGAGCAGGTTTCTGGGCTCAGTGCTGCAATTCTCACTGCTGGCTTTTACACTTGCAGTTACGTGCCATCCCAGAGAAACAGCAGCAGTGCTAGTCCCAGATGGGCACCGTGTATGTGATTCTAAACCCCTGACTGAGCACAGTCCTAAGGCAAATATTTCACTTTAAGCACACAAATAGTCCCACTGGAACCAATGTCCATTCTGGTAAGACAGTAAGAAGTGAATAAATGAAGGAACGGGAACCATAGAGAAAAACCATTAGCAGTGCCACATGGCTTTAATAATTAAAAGAAATGCTTTTCCACACAAGTTTGCTGCGCCTGCATTTTTTGGTAACATATAGGAAGGTCCATTAGAGCACAGGCATTGGAACTTGTTCCTGATAAACATAGTCAGATTTCTTATCAGCAAATTATTCAACACAAGAACCCAGGCTGGAAACCACCAACAGATCACAGCAGTGGCCATCACTTCACTTTTCTTGTATTTCTAATTGAAAATGTGAGCTGGTGAGAAGGTTTATGAAAGTGGTCTTTATTTACAAAAGAGGTCTTGGATACAGAGACAGTGTTATATTAGTTTGCAGAGAGGATGAAAGATGATGATTCAAAGTAATTATTCCAGGAAAAGTCTTTAAAGATTTCTTTATATTCCTGGAATATTTAGTGTTAGAGGCAACTTGTTTGCTTTTCATGGTTTCCATGGCTGGTTTTCAATTCTCTGCAGGGTATTGATTTTCTAAATTTTTAAAATGCACCAAAGAAGGACACCATTTGTGCAGTCCCAATGAAGTAATTTCTGTGACTCTGACTGATAAGGTTATTTAGTGGCAACTATATTTATTCTGTGTGTAAAGCAGCCAGAGGTAAGCTCCAGGCCAGGAACATTGGTGGATGCATGTATCTTAAATGAAGGCTAAGCACTAAGTTATTTTTATACATAGGCAAGTGCAGCTTTACAGTCTGTTAAAAATTATGGCAGACATTAACTGAGTATTTTTATTATTTTTTCCCTTAAACCTTTCTCATCCTTTTAAAAGTAAAACCAAAACGAAATTATGTTAAGCAAAGCTGAATCTGTATGGGTCCTTGTGCAATTCCATCTATGTGTTGTGTGCATGTCTATGGATGGATGTTTGTTTTTTTTTTTTTTGCACATACATTTTATATATATGTATGTTTTCAGGATCGAGTACTAACTCTAAAGCCCCAGTGGAGCCAGATTAGGGAAGGAGGATTAGGCTTCAGAGCAGTCGTGTTACAGTTCCAACCACTGTTGCTGTAAGCAAGCAATTAGGGAACATGAACAACTTTGCACTGAGTTTACTACAGAATGTGTTCACACTAAATAGCCAGTAGTTGGACTAAATGAGTATTTAGGACCACATCCATCTGTGGCAAGGCTGGTACAACACCAAAATCAGACCATCATTTTGTAATACTGTACAGTCAGACCATTCTAAGAATGATATTTAGTTCCCTAACATAAATATTTCCCATTTTCTAACCTACTTATGCTCTCTGCATACCCATGGGGAGGAGAATGCTACTACCCCAGTTTCACAGGAAAGAAATGAGGTAAATTTCTTGCCTGAGATTATACAGGAAGGCTGTGATGGAGTAAGAATTGAAGGGTCTCCCAGCCCTGAGCTGGAGTCGGCAGTGCTGCCCTTCTCTGCTGGGAATGCCCAGGCAGCTGGTGAGGGAGAGCTGGCAAGAAATGCATGACCATAATTTGAGAGAGAGCAGCTTAAAAAATCCATTCCCAAATAACAAGGTTTTTGTATTTGCTTAATGCTGAGTTTTAAGGTCGTTTTTTGAATGAATTATACCCTTGAGCAAATATGGGTTTCTCAAACAATTATTATTAGCTTAAAATGCTAAACCATTTTCCCTTTTTGGTTTGTTGAAATGTTTTTGTTTGAAGTAAAGGCAGCATCAAGAAAGAAGGTCCCTAGCCAGTTTTTAATTAGTGCGAGAAATGCTAGAGTAGCCGTTTTTAACAGTTATAATGTTTACATTATTCCGTATCCTATAGGACATCTGTGCTGAGCATCACATAGTCTTTTAGGTTAGACACTGCAGTGTCTCAGGGACACCTCACAATGCAGCAGTAATGAAGGCTAGATGAAAGCATATATTGACAGAAGAAAAGGCCACATGTGATTACATAACTCCAAAGCAAGACTACTGTTATTCCCTGGTCACAAATCTTTGCAAGGACTGAATGTAGAGGGAGTCCAGGAAGGAAGATGAAAGAGAGCCTCCTTCCCCTCAACAAAATTAATACCTCTCAACAAAACACAAACTTCAGAGATCTTTAAATTATGGGACTAGGCTTTTCCCATCTCTATTCTCCTGTAATTATTTTTTCCATCAGTTGACTTTAATTAATGTGTCCTAGGAGAGCAAACCTGCTGAATGGGAACTACTGTTTTATAGATGCTGAGTGTGTGCTTCCCAAGCCCTGCCAGGCTGGGCCGTGAGCTGCAGGAGCAGAGAAACTCTGAAAACAGTTGGCACCGACTAATACATGTGAATGAAGTATCCTCATTAAGAAACATTTGAAAATATAGTTTGTAGTTAAACTGCATCATTTAAAAGATGGATTAGATTAAAAGAAAAAAAGTGATGAGAAATCTTAGTGGAGCATCAGCTAACAGTTTCTTCAGGCAATGGTTCCTCAGGCATATGAGGCAGAGGCATGCGGCACGTGGCAGCTCAGGACTGGCGCACACAGAGCCCCATCGTCCGGGAGGCACAATTTTTGCAAATCCATAGCCTTCAATTTCTACTTTGGATTTGTAGTCACATACTTTAACTATGCTCCTTGCAGTGGGCAATAAGATGTTTTTATAATTCTGATTAGTATTACTGGGAGTGCAAGAAGATAAGGTTGCAAGCAGCTTCCAATCAAAACTCCATTTTCAGCTGCCCTGAACTCACAAAACAGATGGAGAGCGGTTCACCAAGATGTGCCATAATGAATTGAAACATCTAACTTTTAATTTATTCTTCCTTTATACATTTCTGCAGTGGATAAAACTCCTAGGTATCAATATGTGTTTTTCTAAGGCTTCCCATTACAATGGTATGTGAATGCTCTGCCCTTGAAAGCAGCAGAGCTATGTGTATGTGCAGATAATAATTAGCACTCAGGTAGCACTTTCCAGTTCAAAGACATTCATTAATCACCACAGCACTCCTAAGAATTGTGAGGTGAGGAAGTATTAGCATTGGGTAGGAGAAGAGGTGCTGCATCATTAAAGCAGACTTTCTCAGGAAAAAAGCTGTATAGTTTTAGGTAAAAAATTTGTTTGTGGAAAACAGTTGAATATTTTAGCAAAATTTTCAGACATCATAGCTTTTATTTGTAAACATAGAAGCAGGACTAATTCCCCCCTGCTCCCAGGCAGGCAGAGCTGAAAGCCTGTTGGAAAGACACTGCAAACCAATGTGATGGGAGAGATGGTTTGCATTAGCTGTTTAGTTGGAGCTGTGCTACTGCAGTGTCTACTGCCGAGCCCGTCTGAACAGGAGTTACCTGCAGCTCCTTGGGGAAAGGTCTGGCTCAGAGAAGGAGGGCCTCAGCCTTCTGACAAAGCAACTTTTGTATAGACAAAAGTTAAACTGAACTTGTTAATTTAAATTTTCTGAGAAGAGTGACACAGAAAGCAGTGCTTTGGAAGTCTGCTGTTTTTGCAGTTGCCCTCTGGAAACCTAGTGGGTGAACATTTTTACCACAAGCAATTTGACATTATGGTAGTGGTCAGTCCAAGAAAGGCACAGAGAGACAGTTTTCTGCCAATGTCCCTGTTGTTTAATTCCTCATACGAGATGTGATAGCCAGCCTGCACTTGGGATTGTGTCTGATAGCACACAGCTGTTTGTGCATTCACGAGTTCTGTGGACATTACACTTTCTTTCTTGTCTGCCAACAGGTCTGTGTGAAGAATGACATTGGCAATGTAATAATCTAGGGGCATGATTTACTTCTTTAGGTAGAAATGCAGGGGATTGCCTTTGGTCCATCTAGAAGAGGATCTTTCCCTAATAGGGGCCACAAGTTGATGCTTTGAAGTACAAAAACCTTGCAGGGCAAAGCGGTAGGGTAACTTGCTCCCAAGAAGAGGTCTGTTGATCCTTACTTGAGGTCACCTTTTTATGTGCGTAGTGTATCTTAGACTGGCTGTTCTAGGAAAACATGATAGGGCATGAACCATTCACAGCACTACAAATGTTTCAACTTTTAACATTTAAAAAATGTTTAAAAAGTGTTTCAAGAGCTCAGTCACTGAGTGAGAACAGGCAGAATTAGCCCGCAGATGGAAGAAATTGAGCAAAGACGAGAAGAGAAGAGGCTGTTTTCTGGTGTGGCACCAGGGGAAGGACCAAGGTGGGGCAGAGACCCTGTAAGGTTCCTACCCACTGCAGGACACGTCCGTACTCTCCCTTCTGGGGCTCTGCTCTGAGCTGCTGACGCAGCTCCAAGTCAATCAAGGAAAGCAAACTAATGCCAATCACAAGTTTACATTGCCATAGACATCAGCAAGTCAACAAACTACCCAAGCTGTTTGCAAACATCTACTGATTGCTAAATTGGACAATTACAAGTCACCTATGAATCAATGTAAATGTCTAGTTTGCACGTACACAATAAGCATCATTTCTTGTGCTGTGCAGGCTGCAACAACCAGTTCCTTTAGCTGATAGCAGGCTGCTGGTTTAGAGCAGCGTCAAAGCCTGCCGTGTATTCAAAGTAGAGAGAGAGATGTTTATAAAGGCAGAAATATTTTTATAAAACAATCTTTACGAAATAGAAATAAATACTAGATGTTAAATTTCAGCATTCCTCCAGCTGATCTGAGAGGGTTTAACTGAGAGCTGTTGGCAGCTGTGATGGGTTTTTGTCTTCTGCTGTACTCTGTTTTGTGTGTTCTGAAAGGGGGCCATAATGGAGCACTCACTTCATGTGTTATTAAGCTAATTTTAGTTAGATTGTGTAATATAGTTAGAGGCTGGGATAGTGACAGGGAGCAATTAGCTGAATGGGAAATATCAAAATACTAGTACTACAAGAATATTAGAAAAAGATTTGCTATTACTAGAGAAATGATCATTTCTAGATGCATTTGCTGTGTTCCTATGAGCTGTGTGAACAACTGCTGCTTCTCGGATCTGAAGCTGAGCCAAGGACGCATTTCCTTATGCAGAGCACTTACAGAGACAAAAGGCCTTCAAGCACCGGGCACTAAGTTTCCCTGTCACTCAAGCATCCACTCTCTGCTTTACTCCTGACTCCAACATCGGGCTTGTCATGACATTTGCAGAACAAAAATAATAATAATAAAAATAATAAAAGTATATATAAACATTACTCATATTCATATAGGTAAAACTAACTTTTTATAGCAGTTTTACAAATGCAGGCATGGTACTTGAGGCGTAGATATTACAAGTCATATTATTCTGTAGCTGTCAGCACTTCTTCTTGGAAATAGGAAATGCAAATGAATCCCAAGTATTATGCCCCAAATCCTCTAACTTTTTCAGCACAGAAAGAAATAAGAAACTAATTCTGTGGCTGCTTTCATTCACCAAACATTCATCTTTTGGTGCTGGATTTTCTGTCACTGTTGTTGCTGATGTACCAATAGGACAAATGCTTTGATTTGCCCCGAGACTGAGAAAAGACAAAATTGTTTCTGGCTGATATTTTTAATCAACACACTTTAGTTTTGCTTGGCATGCTTCAACTTTGTATGTTATTACATTAGTCTTTGAGTAACAAAAAGCAAATATTTTGAAGACGGATGAAATAAGAAATTTTAAGTTTCATTTCTTTAAAACGGCTCTGGCAAGTTCTTGGAAATCAGAACTGAGGTACTTGGGCAGAGAGAAGTGCCTCCGCCTTCTCACCTCTGTGCCATAGCAGTCTCTCTCCAAAGCCTGATGGTGAGCCCTCACCCATGTACATGTAGCTCTGCAGGGCACAGTCTGAGCAGCTGGCCAGGGGTGCCAGATGCACAGAGCAATTTAGCAGTTTGAATTTAAAGAAGAGAAAGCATAACTCGCCTCGTGTGATTTCATGCAGCATTACTTTAAGCTCTCAGTTTTTCTAAGAACCACTTGCAGAGGCAGGAATTGGCGCTCGGGTGAATCAGACCTACTGACCTGCCTGATGAGCTGGCACCTCTTCTTCTCCACAGCTTCATTAGTGTCTCCCGTGTCCCAGCCCTCCTGAACGCACACACTGAGCCGACCACCTAAGTTACATCCCACCCTGCACACACCATCAGTGTTGTGGGAAATCAGGCAGAACTTACTGCCTTCTAACAGCTCTATTCCCCAGTCTCTGATGTCATTACGTGTCTCAGCTTTCAGCATCTCCTCCAATTATGCAAAATGGGGATTTCAAGATATGAAGAGAATCCTGAAAATTGCAGGGCCCCTTTTTGCTCATATATACATGAACCCATATTCTGCGAAAAGAGGGAAAAATTGGGTTCAGAAGGATTTCTCTTCTTTGGGTAGAAACTTACTTTGTCATCTACCAGTAGGTCCAGTTCTATTCTGTTATGTGTGCCAGTTTTGTCCTTTCAACGTGTGCACCACTAGAAGGTATGCTAGCCCACGTAACATGCTAAAATCTGAATTTGTCATAACTGCAAAAAGCTACAAAATTGTTTTATGTGGCTGAAGTCAGAGCAGTAGTGCATGACCCCTTTTTCCCATTCTGAACCCCCTGGCAAAGCTGCTCCTCTCATCTCCATCACACGTACAATTTAAGACCAAAGACCAAAAGGGACAGCACTCAGTAAACAACCAAAATAATCCTTTCAAAGTCGAGAAGATTTCATTCCTATCTTTCTGGGTGCAAATCATAGCAGGAGTCATGTGTTACTAATCCCCTCAGTACTGCAGTAGGTCTGTAGCAAGCTAATACACACACCTCTCCGAGGTCCTTGAGGGGTTATAATGCTATTCCTAAGCTAAAATATAATCTCCAAAGCAGTTTGAATTGGAAATGAAAAAAGTCTTCTTTACTTTGTTTCAAATTAACATCTCACAGGAATTGTACAGTGGCAGTGCAAATAGTGAGTGTAAATAACGAATTTGTCTGGCTTTCTTCTGCGCTGGTATGGAAAGGACACGGCGCTGCAGATCCCCACACCCGGGCCCCCAGCCCTGCCAGCAAGGTTTGTAGGGCTGTTGTCCCTCCTAAAGCGTTTCATTACAGAAAACTCCACTGAATGCAATGAACTCTGGTCTGAAATACAGAGGAAAGGTGCCCAGGCTTTCAGATACCCACTTGGTTCTAGGCAGAGCTCAGTCAGAATGCTTCCCTCTCCCAATACTTGCCACTTCTATTTAAAGCAACTATCACACTTTTCTAATTTTTTTTTTTAGGTGATTGCATCATTATATGACAGTGATGGTTGCACCCCTTGAAATACCCTTCTTCAGTTGTCCTGAAGTTGTTTCATTTGTCTCCTGTATAGGTTTCCTGGCTACTCTGAATAAAAACAACTTCTCCCAGAAGATCTGGAGCAACTGTAGTGAGCTGTACTTCCAGAGGTAGGTCGCCAAACAAGTGACTGCCTAGCCAGATTCTCTCCTTTATGTCTGTATGAAGCAAATGTACATTGGAGTTTGCTTTTATAAATTATTTTTTCTGTTCAGTTTTAAATGTGTTAAGGTTGGAAAGAGGACGGAGTTTAAAGATTTTTTGAGCTTTTTTATATCTGTATATATGGACACATAAAGATTATGTTCCTAACCATTGGGTAAAAATTCTATTCACATGCCAAACTGCTTGACATCATGAGATTTTAAATAGTTTTTACAACAAGGATTATAAGTGGTTTCATGTATGTGTGTGGGGCCCTGTCCTCCAGCATTATAGCTTACCTCTGTGCCATGTGCAACGTGGTTCACGTAATGTAGCGTGAAGGTTTGTGATTCCCAAATGTTATTTCCTTTTCCTAAAACTATATGGAGAGTCTTTGTCTAGGAGTCATAAGCAAGCAAAAAAACCCTGAGGAAAACTGTAAAATGGTCCCTGTAAACTGGGAATTAAAAACCTTTGTCACACGTGAGGGTGGTTTTAATTCTGCACTTGAGGAAACAACAGGCAACAAAAATTCTGCAAAAGCAGAAAGAAAACTACCTCTTAGCTCACACTGTGTCTGTTTCATTGTGATGCTACTATGGTTACTTCAGGAAGACGAAAATAGCCCTCATAACCTTGAAACGGAACATTTTGCTGTGGCAGTTGAGTGGGTTCCTTTATTGACTCAAGCAATTTTCGTAACTGTGTACATCTGATTGTTTTCACCTAATACTGGCTCTCTTAATCCTTCTAGTCACGATGACTAATTTGTTTCTTATTGAAATTTTACAAATGCTTTCTCCCTAATGAGAGATCACCATCTGTTGAGTCAAGGTACTTTTTCACTTGGACGATGTCAGTATATCAGAGATAAGTTATTTCCTGTTGTTCTTGATTTGGGCAGTTGAAATGCAGCAGCTAATTGAAAGGAGATACTCTGTAAGTAGGTCTAGTTGGAAAACAATGTCTTTTCCTTCTCTAAAATGCCTCTGTTACATTTTATTTCCAGCTGAAAATTTTCTCCCAGGATACATAGTAAAGCAAACTGAAATAAATATTTGCATTTTATTTTGAAGTGCAAATTTCTAAATGAAATAGATTTTTTGTTTGGAATTCAGTTGTCATGTTATGGCAGTGTATAAAGGGAAGCTGCTCTGACTGCTGGAGGATAATTTGGCGTGGGTGTACACAGACGTAACTGTTACATGAGACAGTCTGCATAGGCTGAGAGGTCTGAAACAAGGATTGAACCCCCCCAGCTTTGATGCCATGTGTGCCTAAAGGGGAAAAAAAAAAAAAGAAAAAAAAAAAAAAAAGCCCTGCTGCCAGCTGGGAGATCTCTTAGGCATATATTAGGGAATTAAAATATCTGGGGGCTTTGTCGTCGCTTAAAGAGGAGTGAATTGTTGTGGTGTAATGACAAGTGAGGGAAAATACAAGTGGAAGCTGGTGTGTAATAAGGATTTGCAAAGAGTCAAGAGCTCGGATGTGTTTAGGAGGTTCCTCGGGGATGCAAGCCAAGTGTCTGGGGTAGATAGTGCCTGCTCAAAGGCAGCACGAAGGTATGTTTATCAGTATTGCATGGGAGCATTTACGTAGGATGGTGAGTATTTGCCCTAGCCTTGCACTGCTTGGCTTCTGCAAGTTTCGCATTTCACCAAGGTCAGCTCTGGGGAAGGTGTTCAATACCACCTGCAGTGTTAGCACGGCCATGCTCTGAGAGATGGAGTGTGTGTAGCTGCTAACAGAGACAGACATGGTCTGAGCTCAGAAATGTGACTGTTTCATTATGTGCTGCATATAGTAACTGGAGGTCTGTGTGAGAAAAGAGGTGCATCCTCCTTTTTTCTTTTAATTTCCTTTCTCCCCCTTCTGGCAATGCATAGATCCCATCAGCTCTTCCCAGATCGTCATTCACATGGAAACTGGGAAGACACTTGGACCACAGAAGAGGTATTTTGATAAGTATTTTCAAAACCAGGAAGGTCTCTCTGAACCTGATGCCCTTTTTAGTCTTTCCAACCAAAGGAGACATGCACACAGGTGTCTGGGGAGGTGCAGGCTGCTGGTTCCTCATGGGGTGTGATTGCATCCCCCTCCTCCCAACCACCTGGTGCAGAGCCTGAGAGATGCACAAGACACGTCCATCCCCAGCTCCGTGGCCCCGTGGACCCTTCTCCCAGCAGTACCAAAAAAAAACAAAACAAACAAACAAACCAAACCAAACCAAAACAAAACAACAACAAAAAAGTAAGAGCAAGAGATTTATAAGTTGGACTCTTCCAGTGTTGTGGTTCATCAAACAGCCCCAGGAGCCCCCAGCCCCTCCTGGCTGAGTGGCAGTGTGGGGGTGTAGAGGGCAGCAAGGCACAGCTGGGGCATGGCACAGAAATGCACCTGCACTTGGTGGGGCTGCAGCTGGGTTCCCACCACCCCATCTCCTGCCACGCCAGGAAGGGCTCCTGGAAGCACAAGCTGCTGGGCAGAAAGAGAGAGGTGTCCAGACCATCCTGGGCCACAATGTGTGATCAGGAGCTACTGAGCACCTTGGCACAGGTACAGCTCTCACCTCCTGTCGGTTCAGCACAAGGCTGTCTGGCAAAGGACCTCAGGTCCCCATTTACACAGGGGAGCAGAGACCAGCATGGTGGTCGCTGTACGAGCAGCTGGGACACCAACATGGGATCCACAGTGCTTCCCTATCTGAATGCTACTGCGCTCCACAATTTCAGGCACTCCAAATTTCAGAGTCAGAGAAAACTTGTGGATTTTAGAGCAACTACTCAGCCTTTTGAACAGAAGAGGATTTTCAATAGTGAGCTGTAATGAGAATCCTGAGTAGGCATGAACTGTCTTTAAAATCGGTTCTGTGATGGTAGTAGAGTGAGAGAATATTACTGTTTGGTTTGCTGTTATTCAATTATTTTTAAGCACCTTTTGTCAGATTTGTAATAAGAACAGATAAGGCAACTAGCTGCTAGGCATACTTTGGTGCTGTAAATATCGGAGATCATTAAATGTCACTGGGAAAGTTCCCGTTGTTACATTGATACTCCATAGGAATGGATATCCTCTATCGACTGGGTGCATTTCACATCAGACGCGGTTTGTAACTCCATCTGCATTCAGCGAGGGGAAGGTAAACAGAGCCTCAAAACTCCTGTCCCTTCCTCCCCCTTCTTGCTATAATACAGAGAGGCGTAATGATGCCTGCTCTAGACAATGGAACTATTTGTCAAAAGTAGTTGTCACACCAAGGAAAAAAATGTATTCTGGTATTCCCCTCCACAGTGCCAATGCTCTGGCTGTGCGATTGAGATCCTAACCAGTGTGTTAGGGCTGGTGAATGAGGCTCAGCTAACTAAACAGCAAAAATAATATAAAATGGGGTTCTTTGCCCGTCTGGTGTGTTTGCCCTGTACAGGCAGGGTTACTGTAGTGTCAGGGCCAGCATTGGCATCTCTTGTTCCTGTGCATGCTGCGTCTCCTCTGGGTTGACACCAACCAAGAGTTCTGGCTGGGGGCTGGGGCTGTTACTGCAGGCAGCAATATCTGCTTTCATTACTGAAATGGAGGGATTTGCATCCAAAGAACCTGACTGATGTTCAAAGAAATGGATGTTAGTTTTCTGATGCCATTAACATTTAATGGTTCTGTTAGAGGTACTAGAAGAATTAGGTTTTAACTGTAGATCTTGTGGTAATGTCAAAAAGTAAAGGAAGGCTGAGACTACATCAGTGCAGGGATCGCTGGCCTGACTAAGACTCGGTAAGACTAATTTCAGAGAGATTCTGCTCACACCACAGCATCAGTCTTTGTCCTGACACCCGTAATACACAACTAAGTAATTCTTGTTTTCTTGCTGGTTTGTTTTTACAGTTCCCATTAATGTAATGTTTCTGTGCCTCAGTCTTCATTCAATGTTTCCTCTTCAGCACTTGTCTGAAGGAAAGAAGTAATTGCATTGATTTTTATTTTATTGTTTTACATAAGGATGCATTTTTGCATCCTTATGTAAAACAATAAAATCACAGGGAGGAGTTACATGATTTGCATGAGATCATTTAGGCTGTTTCTTACAAAAGCGATAGCTGATGCTGGTTTTCTTATGCCACGGATAAAGGCTGTAATCATGAATTCGTTAGCGATAGATAAAATTAAACTAATATTTTATACAGTTTTTCCTGAAGACTTGTTCAAGTTTTTGTCTTTTAAATACAAAACCCATATGGAATAAAATGTGTATCTGAGGGGTATTTCCTGCTAGTAATATTACTAGGGTAGCATCATATGTAATCTTAATTCCATGAAGCTTGAAGAAACTTGTATAAAAAAAAAGAAGAAGAAGAAGAAGAATTAAAAAGAAATGCTATTGTAATGCAAAAGGTGACCTGTGAAAAGTCAAGGCTTTAGTCAAGGGACCGGGGGTGCTGCCATATGCTGTAGATCTTGTTCCACACCTGCAGCCTGCTGAGCACTGCAGCTTTCGTCGCAATTAAGGGAAGTCTGATTCTTCTCTGTTCTGCACAGTGTTTGGCAGACTGCTTAGCTTTGGATTTCATTGGTTACATCATTGTAATATCCCTTTCAGACTTCAGTTTTCTGATGATAGCACATCACTAAATGGTTTTCTTGCTCAGTCATATCTCACTTTACTGGGGTTGCTTGGGGAAACTGCACAGTGTGCAGCCCTACAGCTCTGCGGCTGGAGCTCCTGGGGCTGTGCGAATATGTTGTCCTACGTGCTCAGTTTGATTAAAAAATTAAAAACCTGCATTTTCAGATCAAGGGTTTCATTAAGCTTTCATTAAACTTGGATGGCAGCAGCTAGTGGTTACAAACAGAAGTTCCCAGCAGATAGTTCCAGAGAGGCTGAGCTTCTCTGGTTTGCCCACAGTGGGAGTTATCCCCAGGATAAACTAGATCAACTATGCTTAACCTGTGAGAAAAGATGCTTAGCAAATCCGTCCACAGAAATAGCCAACAACTGAGGTTCAATGGTCTCCTAGGACTTTTAAAGAAATGACTATTTTAATAATAATTTCTGCTTTTATCACCCTGCAATTATTTCATGATGAAGAAGCCTGGTGTGGCCCAACCAGGAGCACTGAGGCACACGCGGAGCCAAGCAGTCTTCAGGCTGCCCACAGTGGGCTGACAAGTCTGCCATTCAGATCAGGATGATAAAGAGACAAGGTTTAACTCCTGGTTCCATCAGGCTGTTTTGATACTGATGTCCACACATCCAGAAAGCAACCTCCAACCTAGCACCTGATGGCTTCTTAAATCTTTCACAAAAATTCCCTTCCAAGCCACAAGGCTGTACATTTACAAACTGATTATGCTCCCTGACCCTCAACTCCGGTGCTGGCAAAATCCTCCAAAGCTTAATTCTGACTATTTGCATTTCCTGAGCCATCCATGAGTGCTCCATGGTTTCGCTTCACACACTTTCAAGAAGCCTGTCACAGACACGGTGTTCTCCAGTGCAGCAGATGGGAACATTTACATTTGGTGCTCAGAGGCTCTGCTTTACTCCCGTTCTCGGGAATTAACCTTGCCTAATCTTTGTGAGCACTTTTCACCGTGAGCCATCCCACCACTGGAAGAAACTGCTAAGCTCGCAGTGTGTAAATATTTGTATTAAGCTATCCACGTTTAAAATCAAGACCTTAAAAATAAAATAGTTACTGACCTTTCAGCTCATTTATAATTAAAACCAGTTCTAATGTTGTGCATATAAATAATAGATAGCTGTTTTCACAGATCAATGCCTTCTCCTGCTTTATAAGAAACATTTTTAAGTAAAATTATTGTGCTTTTAAGTTTAATAGGAAAATTTGATGTGTTAGCAACTATGGGTTGATCTCTGTACATTTTTCAATTGTAAATTGCACTTTAAAAATG
Organism: Aythya fuligula; assembly: GCF_009819795.1. NCBI lineage: Eukaryota > Metazoa > Chordata > Aves > Anseriformes > Anatidae > Aythya > Aythya fuligula. Next base: position 11,154,146 of record NC_045570.1, on the reverse strand, counting down.
CAAACAATTATTAATATTGATTTGGACTAAAACAATATTGAATTTCAATATATTTCTGGCTCTTTTATGAATTACCCTGCGCAGCCAGCGTGATTATGATGAAAGAGTATTTGCACGCTCAATTTCTTTTCAGCAAGAAACCTTGAAGAGTGCTAGTTGTGTTCAGGCTGATAATGATAAACCCATACATTCAAGGAAAATAAGACTACCTCAAAATCTCAACTGAAGCATAGTGAATGAATATTTCATCCTATCCGTGCACTTCTTCTATCATGCTAGCTAACTTTGGTTATGAGCAAATATTGAGAATTTGTTAGAATACAGCTCCCTGCCTGAGCCCTCTGTTTTGGCTGTGCATCACACGCAGTTATAAAATGATGTAAATCCATCATTGCAATTTCCTGCGACTAAGTAAAGAGAGGAATATATTCATGGCCTCCACTGCTCTAACACGCCAATTTATTTAAGTGCCATTAAAACCATGTTTCTATTCTGCGGCTGGAACAAACATTTCCTGGCTCTGCTGGCCGAGGTTTTGAGCTTTTCCTCAGACCTCAGCTGTAATCTGAAGGCTGTTTGCTAATTGCTTTCGGCGGCATCCCAGCATCTCCCTGGAGGCCTGATCCCGGGGACAGCCCTTCCCCACGCGCTGCCTCGGCCGGCGAGGTCGCTCCAGCCGAGTGCCCTCATTACAGGCCCGGAGGAGTGGGTGGCACGGTGTCCTGCCGAGAGCAGAGGTACGTGGGCAGAGCTGTCTGGAAAACAGAAAGCCTCGCCTCCAGGGAAACGAGATGTGTATTGAATCAGGACAAAATGTCAAAGTGAGATTTTTTTGTAGAAATGGATTTTCAGAAAAAAAATTAATTTATTGGGACCTCAAGTGGAGTTCTCATTGTGCTTGGCTGCTCCCTGTGTGGATGCTATGCAGAAAACTGCTGAGGGTTCCCAGGCCCATGGAAGGCTCTGATTCTCCCTCTTCACCCTCTTCCCCTTCCCTCACATGTTGGAAGGGCGCAGACTGGGGCTCAACTTCCAGCAGCTCCCTAGGAAGCAGCTGCAAAATTCACTTTTTGCCAGAAGTGCAATTGCGAAGCATTTCTCAGTGCAGGCAGCAGCTGGATGAGCCATCATTTTTATCCTTCCAGTGAAAAATATGTTTTTCCAAACTTTCTATTTCCACACAGAAAACTTCAGATCTGTGAAAAGGGCATTTTCTCACTGAAAATCCTTCTGCTGGAGAATTCCCCAACCAGCTCTTTTTCTGGAATTTACTCCCACATACACTGAAAATAACCCAAACTTGGTGGCTTTCCAGTCATGTTACAAAAGCTAATGTTTTGCTAGAGTCTCTGGTGACAGCTGAGGTGTGCTGCTTCTGCTAAGAAAGAGGTAGGTAGTGAGCCAGCAAGTGACTGCAGGGCTGGTCTGAGTGCTGCTGGGCCTTAATTCAATTGCGTGTAATGAATGATTAATAACATTAAAGCACTTAACCTTGAATAGGGTTGTAATTATCTTGATTATAAAATAAAATCCAGAAAGCATTTATGGCATTTGCTATTTTTAAACCTTGTTGTTTAGGAGAGCATGATTCAAGAATTTTGCACACTTGAAATCAGTACAGTAGGGAAATGAAATGAAGCGTGCTAGTCCTTGCTGGTACCTGGCAGAGGTGTTCTCTAGTATGATTTCACCCTTCTGTGAGTAGAGTAGTGGGTCTGTAACAGCAAATGCCTTGTGTTCCTTCATTTCATGGGTAATCTTGTTTCACAGTTTTATGCTCATATTCCCATAAAATTATGGTCACCTCTCTGTTTTTTCACACTGAAATAGCATTGTGGCTTTGATTAGAGCCAGTCAATTTTCTTTGCCAAAATGGCTTCTTAACAAAGCAGTCCCTTTCAGAAAACCTCATCTTTGCTCATAATTTTGTGATGTAAAAGGTGTGTTCCTTGGAACGGCTTTCTGTGTCCTGTACTGCCAATCCTAACACTCTGGATATTACTATAATTTTACAATATAAACATGTTGTATGATACATAGTACATCAATAAAAAATCCTCTTGTGGACTCCTGTCTCCAGGGGAAAAAAAAATGGAGCTATATCTGTTTCATGTGGTACACACAAGTCATGGTGCCTCTCAACAGACAGAAGTTCAGTTTTTAAGAAAGAAGGAAACTTTTCCTGTTAATTTTTCCTTAGGTTAATCCAAGGCCTCCCTAGTGACTATATACTCTCTGGCTAGATAACTTCGGATACACCACAGATGTTTTACCTTCCAATCCCAGCAACTGCAACTCAAAGCTAATTCTGCATGGCCTGAGAACAGGCATAATTTTGTGGCTTTTGAGGATCCCCCACGGGGTGTTTTAATTGAGCAAGAGAAAGCGTGCTAGCTGTCAGGTGATGGGGTCTATTACACTGTAAGGATCTACTCCTAATACCTGTCCATCCTGGCTTTACTGTGTTATATTTCTCAAGAAATTCCTTTCATCGTCCTGGTTTTAGATAAGGAATTTTAGCATTCTCCATCCTTACTCTGGTTTGTGTCACCCAGGGGATGTTTCCTGACACCCTAAGCTTGTGCCAAAATTCTCGCTCAAGTTCACTGCAAACAACTTGTGGCTCCTTAGCACCTTTCTCTCCAGACCAATACCTGCTCATCCTAGCAAGAGGGAAATATCCAGAGGCCGTATCTATCTGTTAGTAATTATTGTATGTTCTGCTGCTTCATCAGATGACAACTCATGGTTTACAGTGTGACTCCAGTGGAGAAAAAACACTGTTGGATTTGAGGAAAATATACTTCTTTGAGTCAAATCAGGCTGCACATTATTTCTATCCCACTTGCTATTAGCAGTGCGTGGGCTGATCACTAGTAGTAAGCTGTGGTTAGAACAGAACTGAAGCTTTGCTGCTCTGGGTGTTACATGTTGCTGTAAAAGTTTAATCTAACGAACTAGAGAAGCCATTAGAGGAACTCCTGTGGTTCCCGATAGCAATGTTTCAGCTCTGCAGCCCTCTTCAGGGCTAGCAATGACTGGAGTTTATGTACATTCACCATGGTGAAAATTACAGCTTAGCCCATACACTAACTTGCTGTGTGGACCGCAGTGTTAGAGCCCCAAAATACCCTGGTATAACTGTGAGTTAAGTGCACCATTTATTCTGGACTTTCCCACCTTTCAACCAGCCCACTCCATTATTTTTTTTTATTTATAATTTTCTATTTGTCTTTACAGATGAATCTCCCATCCCTTTTCAGTAGCACCATGACTATTATTAAATGTTGCATTGCAACACAGGGAGGGGCTGAGACCCTTTCAAGCCCTGAGCTCTGGTTTAAACACACTTCCAGCACACAATATGTGAAGAATGCACTACCAATTCTTTCCCACATATATATACAGTAACTGCTCTAATATCATAATTTTGTGCAAAATATTACTAGAGCTCAGTAAAACATAATGAATTGGGAGCATCAGGAGTAACATATGCAAACTGTGCATCTGATGGTTAATGGTTATGATGTATTTGTGTTTTAGAGACCTACTGAAACATAAAAAATGCTATTTTGGTTTGCACTATTAATGGTAGCTTCCTTGTTGCCTCCATTTATCTTTTTCTCCTTCTTGCTTCACCCTTTTTTTTTTTCTAGTCTGCCGATGTATAATGAGCAACTTCCTGTTGGAGTGTTTTAATGTCAAAGACATTCAAGTGATAACCCAGGGGAGCTGGGGGAAACACAAACAGTAACTGTAGGCAGAGAACAGGGACTGTGTGGTGGAGGAATTTTCAAGCTGAGTGTATTGTGGGCAATTTCTAAACTGTTATGGAAAGTATCTAAGAAAACCAGCCTTGTTGTCATACACTTATTTATCTGTTCAGGGACTCAAAAAGCCCAAACTGAAGACCTGTCAGAGGTGGTGAAATGTCTGAGCCATGTCAGCACTATCACCTGGCCTCACTCCTGCAGCTCTTCTCAGTTCAGTTACAGGAAAGGTGAAGTTGGGCAAACAGATCCCTTCCTGTTACATGGCTCTTGTACTATTTCCTTGGCCTTCTGTTTACCCCTGACCAAAGTGCTAATTCCTAATGATCATCAGTATCTCTTCACACTAAAAAAACACTACAAAACTGAAATCATCTTATCAGGGAAGAAATACACAATACTACAAATGAGGTTCTGAAGCACAGGGTGTATGTAAAGCATGATCCTTTCTGAGCAGGCGGGCTGTTACTTGGGTGAGATGCCTTAGAGTAACTGGTGACTGCACCTTGAACAATTAGCAACTGTTTTTCTCCTGCCTTGTGCTGCTGACTGTGGATTTGCTGCCCTTCAAAATGTTATGACTAATACATAAAGGGCTGCTCCTCTCCAGACACTCAACTTTTCACTAGCTAGAGACTTTAAAAAAAAAAAAAAAAAAAGAAAGGAAAAAAAGCCATAAATCTGTCTTTGGCTGTCGGTCTCTAGGCATGTAACCTTTACTGTATATGCCATGCTGGCATTCATTGTCTCGTCTGCACTGTGTATATCAGCCTTACTTCCTTGCTGTGTGCATTGCAGTCTCTTAAATCCTTCTGCATTTACTCTTCATCCTCCTCCCCAGTAACTACAAAACTAAAAGGGAAGAGGATCTCTTGGAAAAAGAACCCAAAAGGGTCTAGGCAATATTTTGTGCGGAATTTCTCTCCTTGGACCTTTATATATCATTGGTGTACCCTTCAAGACACCTTTGGGGTTTTGAAACCAATTTTCCATCATCATTAGTGAGAAACTTCGTGCTTCCTTTCATTAATGTCTGGTAGAGGAATGAGAAGAAGTGCTGTATACGCACACTCTTTTTAACTTGATGCCATATGCAAATAATTAAACAAGGCACAGAAGCAATGGTTAAAAATTCTGCAAAACTTCCTCATTAAACTAAGCAATTATCTGCAAGAAGAGAGAGATCTGAACCCTCTCCCTCCATATCCACAAAAAAATCTTCACATCTTGCAGATGTTTCATTTTTGCCCAGAAGGAGAAGAATCACATTTAATTACTGTCAGGGGTGAGGACAACATGGTGGGTGCATAGATGGTGACATTCAGTTTGTGTCCGTCAGTGAGGTGGCTGTGACTTTGCATGTGATCTGCTGGCATATTGTATGCAAGATCACACCTCTATGCAAAATTGGTGGAAATGTTAATCGAGTTCCCGTGATGTCATGTGCTGCTGTGCAAAAAAATGATTCACAGAACTCTAGGGCCGCGATTTGCTCATTAGTGACTGTACAACTCAAGCAGTTCATACTTCCAGCCCTCTCCTCCTGCCTGCTGCATTACATTGGCATAATGTCCGTGAGCTGGGTTGTGAAGTGAACTGAGCAAACTGATTCAGCTCAGAAACAGTCCATCCAAAAAGAATGGCACTGAAGGAAAGTCATATTTGTGGAGACAAGTGTATTTTCAAAGCACGAAATCAGAGTAAAACCCTGCGTGTTCTAGTCCTGAAGTACAGTTTATCTATTTAGTCACCTGCATGGTCCCTGTCACTTTAATAGCCAAGATTTTCACAATCTGCAGTTGTGAAAACAATGTTGTTGTTCCCATTTTATAAATGAGAAGCCAAGGTAGAGAAAACTGAAGAACTCCCTTAGAAAAGTGGGAAATCTGCGGACAAGGAGAGGCTGAGTTTGGATTTTCTACAGCTCAGGTTAATATTCCAGGTACTGAATCATCCTCCTTTTCTTTAGTTACTGGAGAATAATGAAAAAGGTAAAATGTTTATTTTTTATATAAGAGGAAATTGAATATGCAAATCTGAATATGAGAATAGAATTTTTTAAGCTTACAGCAGAAGTTGTGTAAATCTGCCAAGAATTTCAGTTAAGCAACTGTTTCACACTAGATAGGATGTAGGTTAGTGGTTTCAGCAAATACACAGATAATTAACAGAAACTTCCTTTGTTCTAGCTGACAACATAAAAGCGATGCAAGAAAGAGGAAAAAATCACTTGGGAGTGGTGTGGCATCTTTCAAGGTTTCCAGTGTGAGACACACAGGATTACATCTGTGAGGTTTTCTAGTGCTAATGAAGGGGTGTCAGGGTGGCAGCACAAACCCCAATGTATTTGCTGAACAGGCACGACATGAGGAGTAGCCCAAATCTCCTTTTTTCAGAGACTGGCGAACAATTGTTAAGGGAAGACCACACACATTGTCTTCTCTTTCATCACTGGTACAGCCTGCTGCAGCGAGCAGGTCCTGGGCTGCTACCCGCGCTGCGGCACAGGGAGCAGGTTGTGTGCAATACATAGCCAGGATGTCACTGCTGTCCCCGTGGAGTGCCCTTGCAGGTCTGCATGTGTGCAGAGAGGACCTGTTCAACAAGGACTGTAAGACAAAGGGAGTTAACTGGCTGGCAAGCTCCTCTTTTCCTCACTCCCTCCAAGAGCTGATAACAGCTGAGCAAGGCACCCTATTAATTTATTGCAATAGCGAAGCCCATGGTTAGTGGGATGTGAACTAGGGCAGCATCTACCAGAAAGTAGGAAGCACCCTCAGCAGCTTCTCCCTCTGTCTCCTTGCATCATATTGCTTTATTAGTAAAGTTAATTTTATTTAGCTTTTGTAATAGCAGAGTTTTGTTTCTATAACAAAAAAAGTTTTGTTTCTATAACAAAAGTTTTACAACCAAGCAAGTAGTGAGCAAGTTCACCGGTCAGGGCTGTGAGGTGCTCAGCAACTTTTTTAGATTAGTTCCTGATAGGTGTTTTATGAAGAGCAAGGTTAGCACTTCAGGATAAAAGCAATTCTGAAGTTTCTGGGAGGAGCTGGGAGGTGGTTGTAAAGTGTGTCTAACAGGCAGCAACAACAATCAGACACCAGCACTGGCAAAAGAACTTGCTGAGGTGTTTGTTGCTGCAGCCTTGTTTGCCAAATAAGTTGTCTGTAAACTCTGTCATCATTAAAATTCTCCGCAGTGATAACAGTACTTTCCCTGGAACATTTTGTTGAAGCTTGCAAATGGAATTATCTACTATGACTGCTCTTTTGAGCAGTGTAAATCTTCAACAACAGTCCTAAATAAACCTGTGATATACAGTACATGGAACACCTAGTTTTATAAATATCTCTGCAGAGGAACGCTAGAGGTAGGAAGAATAAATTACAAAGAAGAAAACAGCATTTTAAAATGTACTCTAACCCTGTTTACTCCCTGCCTCTTTGCATTGTTTCACATTAACTTAGCTCTAGCCTATGGAAAGGCAAAGGTCACAACTTTTATTTGCATAACACAAGGTTTCTAAATAACAAGCATTAAAGGAGTAAACCTTTGCAGGGAAAAAAAAATAAATAAAATGAACAAGAAATAATAATTTAGCCTCTGTGGCCAGAAAGATATCAGCACTGAGGAATAATGTGCCGCTTTAGCAGAAATACATAAACACTATCACCCGCATGCACAAGAAACCCCAGAAACACCGATCTCCCTGCTGGGGAAGAAGTATCTCATTTCAGTGGAGGGACATCAAATTACTCTTTGTTGCCTTCTAAGTGCTCAGCCTGCGGCACCTCACGCCATGCAGGACAACTGTGCTTCTGCTTCAGGCTGTGACTGCTCCTCAGAAATTTGAAACAATTTCCACAAAGTTGGGTGTCATCCCAGGCACGAAGTACTTCTTAATCCAATCCTAAACTACTATGGTACGTAAATGTCCAAAGCTGACTTTAGTGCCCGGAAAGGGAAAGAGATGTTCAGCACTGGCCTCTTGAGCACCCTCTGTGATCTCATGTTTTACAGTCCTGCCACGACAGTGAAGCGTGGGCTGTTTGGAGACAACCAAAATGTTCTGCCGCACCCCACCGCAGTGATTCAAAAGAGTCTGCTCCACCATACAGCATGTATAGGAACAAGGAACTGCTCCTCTTCTCCCATTCCACCCCAGCCCATCTCATTCTTGCACTGCTCATTTTGGTCAGTTTTGGAATGAAAGAATCTGGTCAGGCAAAAGACCCTATAAAGTTCATATGGGATAGTGATGCTCCAGGTGTCTTATTGCAGAGCAGCTAACAAATCTAACGGATCTTATCCAGCAGAAACAGTCGTGTTACACTGTCCAAAGGAGATTAATAACTGTAACCCAGTACAGAGGTTACAGTGCTGCTGTGCCCAGTTAGCTATGCTATGCTATGCTATCGTACCTTTAAATAATGTAGAGCAGGAATGATAAATCCAGTCATGTGTTAGGGAGCTTGTATCATTTTCTACCTATCTGGAAGATGACTTTTGTCACCCTTGCAATATAACTCTGATGCAGCTGCTACGACTGCCACATGCACTCCTGGCAGGGGAAAGCTCAGTTTTTTAAGTATTGGCCATGGTGAAGGATGATTGGGAAGAAATACAGAATTCATTTTCAGGATCACCTTCTACTCACAGCAAATGAGAAGTACATATGGATGTTTTCATTTTTCACGCTATACTGCTGTCCCGCGGGGCTCAGGTTTCATCACTAGTGTCAACGCAACAGTCAGTTGGTATTCATTACACCAGAACTAGAGCAAGGAGTTTCTGAAGACTGTAAGGAAAACATATTTGGTTTCTCATGCTCAAGAGAAACTTTGGAAAAATCCCAAGCATGGAAAGAAGATGGGATATGAATTTTTTGACTTTCAGTGAGCCATATCTGCACATACATATTTCCTGTGTTACCATATTTTAGAAGGAGTTTTGAGACTGATGAGATGTGACCAAGCCCCATGGTTTTCCAGAGATGCAGTGAAGCTCTGCTTCTCTTTCATAATTCAGGACTATGGCAATAATACTTGCATTATACACTCAGTTAAATTACCCTTCATAGAGGCAATGCTCCAGCCTGCTCCTGGGGGTACAAGGATGCTAAAAATGCTGTCTGTGAGAGAACAAGTGAAACAGATTCTGGGTCCACTCAGTCCTTACAAGCCCCAGCTGGTAGCTATCACTCTCATCAAGAGTATTCAAAGTCTTTGCAAGGAGGGTGATGTTGCTTTCTTGTCTTTGGTTTGGCCCTTCTGTGGCTAGTACCTCTTATTTACTTCTGAGGTGCTCAGGGAGAGACAGTAGCCCAGGGGCCAGGAAGGGGACGTACCCTGGTACTTGTGAGGCGCACTGCAAAAAGGCCAGCTCAGCCCGGGGAGATGGGAAGGGCAAGTGTGGGGCTGCTGGCTGGAGGATGTGTGATGCAGGAGTATTATCGTGGAGAAGGGGTAGCTGGGGACAAGGTAGAAGTGTGGAGGAAGAAGGCTAGGATTGCAAAAAGGAAACTGAGTCCCAGTCTGAGGCATAGTTTTGGGATCGTAAAGCCAGTGAGGGAAGAACCAGAGATACATGTAAGTGGGACTTCTGAAATGGAAGAGTGGTGTGAAGACAAAGAGAGAGAAAGCTGTGGAATTTGTATCCTCACCATGTCCTCCAGGTAAATCATGCTCTATCTCTTTTTTTCCTCTCCACTGTGCATAGTGAGTGATATGGCAATTTCTGCACCCTGCCTGCATAGCTCCTGAATTCTCAGTGTTGCCAGAATATTGCTGTACAGTGCCTCAAAGGTGCCTCCCTTCCTGTGAGGGATGATGTGATCTCTGCTAGCACGCACAGTGCCCTCTTTGGTTCAGAAAATGTTTTGGAATCTTTGGGGTTGAAAGGTGCAACACTGATGTATTATTATCTGCTGAAAGGATATACCCAAGAAAGAATCGATAGCATCTCCTCAGCACATCGCTCCTCACGCAGGAGGCTCTTGGATCCTGCCCAGTGTTTGTAAAGCATGTGTAAATTAATGAACATATTCATTATTAATAATGACACAAACATGTGAAAGCCTTTTAGATGAATACTTCAAAGAGTACTAAGCCTACTACTAGAATGAAGTCTAAGCTTCAGCTGCAAAATGCAGTAGAAAATTGTGGCTGAAAGGAACACGTGTTTAAAATTAATGCTTTCAGAGTGGTGAACTAAAATATAATTCCCACGCATACAGAAGACATATAGACTGGCTTTCTGTAGCACAACGCCTTGAAATACCAACACAAGTAACCTTGTTTGGGATCAGCAGGGCTTATTCTATTTATTAAATCAATAACTGTAAAGCCCGTGAACCATTTTAGTTATCAGCTGTTTCCAAATGAATATCCCAAGCATTTCTAATCACAACCATCTGATTTCCATTATTTTGACATCCTTCTTCTTTGGCTGGATCAATAATGTCTGATGTAATAATTTATCAACATATACTGGGAAAATTATTGATTCTACTTGTGCACGTTAGATGGGAGAAAAATATGTCAGGCTCTCCCTTTAGTCTAAATGCCTTTCTGGATTTAAATTAAGCTGCATTCAGTGTTTGTATGAAGGATATTAGCACTGTATGTAAAACAAATCACTGTAGCTGCAATGGATGTTTTACTTGTCCCAGTTCCCCTGATGCCTTTATGGCACCCATCGCTGCAGTATCTGTTTTTCATACTCTAATTGCCTTGTGAAATCTCTCGTTCCCCCTCTGCCTCCCACCCCTGTGCGTTCACACAGCAAACTGCAGTGCTGCCTGACACTTTTCATCTTGCCTCTTGGGGAGGCTGAACTTAAGGCCAACTGGAGATTTTATTTAGTGGAGATGTGCTATATACATAGAAAGCTTGTACATAAATCCTGGATGTTCCCAGAATGATCAAAAGCGTATGTGTCTAATGTGGTACGATTACTATTTGGTCATGATGGTTTTTTTTAAGGTGTGGGGTTTATTGGTGAAAGTAGTATTTGAAAGAAGACGATGAAGAAAAGCTGCACGTTGTGTAGGTTACAATACGCTAGGCTAACAGTACTGTGCCTGAGAACTCTGAATTGCAATTAATCTACAAAAATCAAAGGCATGGAAATCTGGCTAGGTTTATTTCTTAACAGCTCCATACTAATAGTACCTTGGAGGGAGGAAAATCAGAGTACTAAAAAAATAAAAAACTCAAAGTGCTGAGTCATTAAGTGGAACGATCCCATCCTCCTCCAGCTATAAGTTGTCATCAAATTACTTACCTATGTATATGTTGTAATAGCTAACTGTAGTTCCTTTTCCATATCTTATTGTTTCAGGAGGAGATGAAGCGACTTAAAAATTGCAAATGTTTTTCCCCTTAGATGCAAGAGCATAAATCACTAGTAATACTGAGCGCTCTGCCTCATATTGATTCTTTCGTGAACTAAGCCAGATGGGTTCAGATATGAGCATGATCTAATATTCCCCTTAGCTTGATTTATAGATTTCTTTGTGCATTACCTGACCATAAATGAGTCTTGCATTATTTCTTGTGTGCCTGTCAAATTAAAGAAAAATATTCTTGTTGACCTTTAAACCTGGGATGAAAAAAAAAGTCGGAGACATTTTACTGCATGTATTACAGTGATCTTAGTGCTTACGTGCCAATTAAGGGTGTGTGATTATGAAAGAGGGCTAGTGATTTGTGTTGTGTGTAATGATTTCATTTTCTTGTAAAGCACGCAATAGATATACAGACAGTAGCATAAGCTACATTGCAGATAATCCTGGAAGAGAGTAAAAGAGAACAATTTGGCACAAGTCATTCCTTAATTTACAAAAACGAGCACTGATTGCAAGAACAGAAATGTTTTTCTGGTAGAAAATAATGTTCTTTAAAATGCAGGCACAGCAAGCAGAAATGCAGAATGACTGCCACATAAGGTGTTAATACCATTAAGGGCAATGAACATCACGAGTTTCCTGACCCTAGAGACCTCTTCTGTGAACAAAATGAGTTTAATATGTATGGAAAATAACAAGCAATGTATCATGAACCTATCATTAGGGCCGAACTCCATGCTTGGGACTTGCAGCCAAAGTCTGGTGGGATGCATTTAAGTTTTGTCTGCAGTTCATGCATAAGCTCAGGGACTGATTTCAAAACAACAACCCAGGACCTCCTCCCACAGCTCTCAAGAGTGTTTCTACAGCCTAATGAGCCTCTGCATTTATCTGTAATTAATGCTCAGAGCTATCAAATCTATCCATTAAAAAAAATAAATATCAATTTCTGCTATTCTTCAATTTCAAACCAGGTGAAGTATAGCAAACTGCTCTGAAACTGTTCAGCAGACCAGATCCCTGTCAAATATCTATTCGGGTTGTTTCTCTATTCCGTCTCTCTATCAGGAGATGACATTTTCAGCAAGAGCACAATTTTACCTTCTGTCTTCCAAGAAAACAATTTATTTTTAAATTTTCTTGGTCTTTCCATGCTCTGTGGGCATGCAGCAAAACCTGGCTGGTAGCCTTGGTCTAGGCTCTTCTAGGAACAGGCAAACCTCTTTGTGTTCTCAGCTCTGTCTTCTGGAAGCTTTTCCATGTGTCCATATAAATATTAAAAAAAAAAAAAAAAAAACAACAACTTTTTAGATTTTTCTCCAGCTCAGGTATGTTCAGACCAGCTAACCCCTTCCTACAGCTGAAAGCAGGGGTTGGAGAATGCTCATGCTCCCTTCCAGTCCCTTGTTCAGGTCATTGAACTGTTGAGTACCCTCTGCCCAACCTGCAGTCTTTGTTATTTTATTCATAAATACTCTGCTGTGGCAAGAAAGCTTCTTTAAGGCTTCCAGTTGGCCAAAGGCTAAAGTGTATCCAGTGTTTTACATCTGTCCAGGGATGCACCTAAACAGGATATCTGTTTTGGGGACCAGAGTATTCATGAGAGAAGGTCCTAAGTATAGATTTTCTTTGATTTGAACGTGTTATTTGAATTTGAGTGGCTGGCCACATTTGTTTTTTTATTACAGTGAGCTTCTAGTCCCTGAGACCGGGGTTCTGTGGTGCTAAAGACACTTTTATTATATATGAGACTTCAAGTGATAGTCTTTGCCCTGAGGAGCTCACAATAAAAATAAGCAGACAGATAGAGAGATAAAAGACATGATTCAGCATCAGATGTAATTTGCTGTATGAAGCTGATCCAATTGTATTCGAAGGATTTATTTTACAGATGAAGAAACTTAGGCGCAATGAAATTAAATGACTTGCAGAAAATACCACAGAAGTGTATGGAAAAGTAGGAACTAAAACTCTGATTGCCCCTAGCTCCCAGGACAGCCCTTCCCTTCAAAGCAGAGGGAACTATTTATACCTTATGTGAACACAACTACACATGCTGTACATCCTAATCTGGAGAAATTATACAGCCCTACGTAGTTATGCCATGCAGCAGATTTTTTATTCCTCTACTGAGCATCAATCTGGCACTATCTCTTGTTTCTTCTGCGAGCAGTTTTACTCAGAGATACTCTTTTGACTTCTAGCATAAATGCTGCTTTAAGGAGAGCTCTTTGTTGCATAAAGACATAGAAAATACATCTCAATTCCCTATTCTGGTCAGTATATTTATAGGAAAAGTATTGTGGCAGTAAATCAAAATGCAGTGATTGCCATTCCCCTTCCCATGGTGATTTATAATTGTGGATTTACATCTGGCTAAAAGACACTGTTCAGACTGTCTGGCTTGCATGGTAATAACAGCAAGCTCTCCTCTATTTCCTTTCAGTATGGCGATGGAGACTGAGAGCCCCTTCACTTTAAACAATGCAACAAACACATAAAACGAGGGTTAAAACCTTTTGGAAAATACAAAAATAATAAAGCACGATCTGTGAAACTCTAAATCATAATGACAATGTGATCCAGTGTCAGCTAGAGACACTCCCTGACTACCGTGGAGTTTAAGCGAAGCATTTCTCTATATGGTGAGTAAAAAGAGGGAAGAGGCAGGGAAATAATATTCAAGAATTTCTTAATAGAGTTGAAGGGCTAACAGCAGAAGAAAACTATTCACCCTCCGGTATTACAGAGTTTCGCTTCAGAGAAAAAAAAAAAAAAAGGATACCATAAGATCATGACATCTTGTTCCCTTTAACAACATTTCTGTCTGAGTAGTATAAACATCCACAAGTCACCTTCACATTTATGAACCATAAATGTAATTATCTTTGGTTGCCTTTGTTAAACCCGCTCAGAAGTTGTTGGTTTTTTTCTTCAGTTGCCTAGGAAAAGCAACTACACAAGGCTGAGGGCTGGTAGCTTGCTGTTGGTAAGGGTTGGACTTGTATTCTCGTTTGAGAAGTAAGACAACAGATTGCCTGTAAGATATTTACCATATAATGAAGAGGATCGTAAAAACAGACTGTTTGAAGGGGTTTTGTGCTGGCATCAGGAGTTCAGCTTTTGTCCTTTCCTAAGCTCTGCAGTGAACAGCCCGTGAACCTGCTCGAGGCAGTCCTTGGGTTTGCACTGAAAGGAAATGCTGTAACCCATGCGTTTCCCCTGAGCTCTCCTTGCTTTAACACTCACAGAGCTGTATGGGCAGGATGTGGGTGTTAGGAATTCATTCTAGACCTGAAATGTCTGACAAAGACTAAAGATGAGGAACAAAAGACATAATCAGCCTCTAAGTTTGCCCAGATACTCAACCCCCTAGCCATCCAAGCCACGTATCTTTGCAGTTCCTGACATCCTCCAAGGAGAACACGCTGTGCTCTGCAGATCAGCTGTGCACAGAAGAGAAATGCCGCTAAACTGCTGGGTACTCCATACTGCCCCTTGTAGGGCAGCGTGGAGGTGGATTAAGCTGGGCTTTTTGGTAGTATCCATCACGACAGTCAAAGCATTAAATCCTTCTCCTTGTCCAGCACTCTATTCCATAATAGAAACAAAGGCAGTGGTGACAGAGAAAATCACTTGTGCCATCTAGTTTATCCTTTGCTTGGAAGAAAGATTGTTTCTTGTGTTTGTTGTCTTTACAGATGATACCTCACCCAAATTGCCACCTGACCTAAAGTCTGACAGAGAAATGGAATATTACCCAGACAAAGCATGCCGGGATTCCTGGCTTATTGTTTGTGTCGCAGTGGAGAGTGAGATCAGGGTACGCTTTGCCAGATGAAAAGAGGGCAGGATTGTAAACCTTTCTCCTGCTCAGGGGAGATTGTGAGGGAAGGAATGGGAGGAAGTGGAGCATCGTGTGTCTGCGAGCTGCGCTTTCCTGCGGGGGTGGTAATCTGCAGAGGTTGTTGGGAGTCGCTGGAAAAGGAATAAACACTGCAGTGGTCTTGGCTGGATCCTGAAGGGATCTCCTCCCCTGATCCAGGGGATTCTCTGGGAAAGGGCTTTCTTCCCTAACTTTTTTTTTTCCCTATGGGACTCAAGGAAAAAGTCACAATGCAATATTGATCTCTGTTTCTCGCTGTCATAAAGAAGGGCAGAGAGGAGGAGAGAAAGGGGCAGAGGGTTATGTCCCGCAGGGCTCTGCGCAGCAGCTGGAAGATGCAGTTGCTCCTTCGCACCAGACCCTCCAGGACATCACTTTGTGATGTTAGCAATGGCTTTTCATGGCTTCATGTGTGCTTTTACGCCACAGGTTACAATTTAATTTCAAGCAGGTGTTTGCTTTTGCAACATTCAAGATGACTAGAACAACACCTAGGGCAGTAACAAACAAACAAAACAAGGCTTTGTCATGCTTTCGCTGATGCAAGGCCCAGGCTATGGGAGGCTCAGTGAGACATGCTGCCACCAGGAAGTGCTGCAAGTCACCTAAATGATGTTCCATCCCCAAGTTTGTGCCTGTATTCATCATCTGCATGTGCCTTCCCTGCTCCCCCGGACTCCTAGGTCTCTTTGAAAGCAGCTTTTCATGGTTGGGCAGCCTCCAGTGCTCCACCTGCACCAGTCTCTTGGGCAGGGGTGGCAGCTCTCTGTTCAGCTCACTGATTCCTCAATCCTCAGCTTTCGCTCTCAAGCTTGCACCTTTCCCTTGCACACCTTTTTTTTTTTTTTTTTTTTTTCCCCCGTTGCCTCTGTGGACAGTCCTACCCCTCTTTTCTTGCCACACCTTGTGCTGTCTTTGCCAGACTTCAGTTCATGTGTTTTGAAGTCAGTGGTGTCTGGAAGGGGATACGGGGCTGACTCTGCCAGCACCATCC
The DNA here is from genome assembly GCF_009819795.1 of Aythya fuligula. Classification (NCBI taxonomy): domain Eukaryota; kingdom Metazoa; phylum Chordata; class Aves; order Anseriformes; family Anatidae; genus Aythya; species Aythya fuligula. The sequence goes on along the minus strand of NC_045570.1, from coordinate 11,138,148 downwards.
ATGAGCAGGGGATCAGGAAAAGCAGAACTGATCGATTGGTGCCTCATCACAGAGGGCTCCTCACACTCCCTGCCCACTCTCCCACCCAGCTGTTGGTGGGGCAGAGCCCAGCTCGGTGAGCACAAAGCCCGGCCCGGTGAGCACAAAGCCCGGCCGGCTGCTGGGAGCAGGGTGTGCTGTGCTGCCTGCCCCCTGGGCCTGCTCCTGCCCCCAGGGGTAGCCAGCCCCATCCCCTGCTGCAGGGTTGCCAAGACCTTCCTGTTCCTTGTGCATGGAGAACTGGGCTGGCTAATCAGTTAAGTGATTACTAGAGAAAACAGTGATACTTAGGGTGAAGACAGAGATAAGAGGTTCTTGTTCTTAGGGACAGACAGGAAATGGTGCTTTCCAAAAAGAGCTTTTGCTGATGGTTTATCACAGGATTTATATTCCCTCTCTGAACACTCAGTATACAGGGACAAAAAGCAGAGGCATGTTGGTACGCTGTTGTATTTAGAACAGCCACAGAAAATTAGGATCCAAATCAAATCCGAGGTACCACGTGATTACATGGCAGGCTTTCGTAGCTGGAGATCTTCTGTGCCACTCTCAGCCCCTGACAGAGCTCTCACAAGCAATGTGAGTGATGAGCTCCTATTTAGGACCTGACAAATTTGTGTGGATCAATGATTATTAAAAAGAAAATGTCATTAAAGAGGACAGTTCAGTGCAGTATCATCCAGGAGTTGTCAATGTGTCTGCTGGGAAAATTAAAATAAAGTCATCTTACAATGCATATTTCAAACATTTAGAATTTAATAATTAACTAACAGACAGAAGCAGCAGTCAATTTCCAGAGTGCGTTTTGGCCTCCATTAAAAACATGGATTCTCTGAGAGGCAGGAGATTATAGCTTCTTGAGATTCTTAAACTTTACTGAAATCTTTCATGTACAATATTTTTGTAAACTATTTTGTTAAATGAGGGTGACAGTTAACTAAATATCTTACAAACTACTCTGAGCTTAAATTCATTTTGATCATTAAAAAAAAAAGTTTATCTGGAGTTATTTTAAATTCTGAAGACTTCTGTTTCAGTGAGTAAAGTGAAAAACTTCTTTGGTTTTGGGACGCACCTGAAGCAATTCTCCCCCCCACTAGTTTTGGATCAACCACGGAGCAGAACAATGAATTATTCAGGCAGTTCGATTCTCACATGGATGAGCCCTGCAGATGTTCGTCCGTTTCATATTGTTGTATGAAGTCAGCCGTGGCTCTGATAGGGCAGGTAAAGTGGTAGTAAAATTGGTTGCATTGCTAAGAGTAAATATTTGTACAATTTGATGATGGAAGATCTTTTGGAAAGCTTGATGCATCCTAAATGATGGTAGTCATTGCTGCCACTGCTACTCATTGCTATGAGTAGTTATTGGAGGGTGTTTTTCTTCCCCAGTAAACTTAGAACTAAGAATTAGTTATTTTAAACACGGTATTATAAATAAAAGCATTTATTTCCTCATAATTTTTCAGAACTAAGACCCTAGATGCAATCTAGCAGAAGCCCGGGATGGAAAGCCAACTCTGTTTCAAACAACACAGAGTTAAGTAAAATGAGAGGGCTGATAGAGTGATGGAGAAGTACAGGGGAGAGCTGGAGAGCACTGGTTAGCATGATAGATTGTTCTGTCCTACAGGGGACATCATTACTGTCAGGTTCCACGCAGCCATCAGAGTGAAAGGGAGATGTGCAGAAATCTAATCTGGGCACATGCACAAAGGGACCCATGCTACAGTTTAGAGGGTTTTTTCTATCTTCCTGTACTTTGATTTTCTTAGAAATCTTACTGTGGCCTAACTTCACAAATTTCCATTCAGACTTCTCCCTTCCTCACCCTTCCTGTTTTTGTGGGGGAGCTGTAACTCTTTCTCCATACAAAGCTCTCATTCCCAGCTTTGGTCTCCTTTCCCGCAATGTGATACAACCTTTTCCTGAGGCTTTTTGCTTTGTATGTTCCTCCTTGCTAGATTTGTTGTGAACTTTTTTGGAGGAGGAAAAAAAAGGCAGTAAGATGAAGAGAGACAGTCCTGCTTTGTGAACCACAGAGGCTGCTGAGTGGTGGCATTTGCTGGGCACTGCATGGGGCAGGTGGACCCAGCCCCAAGCTGGGTGGGCTCAGCTCGAGGGGTCACAGGCAGATCTGGCAATGCCAGCAGGCCAGAGGGTAGATCTAGGGCAGATCAAAAACCTCAAGATGGAGCGTTTCTCCTTTCCCAAAACTACATTCCTTTCCCAAGAATTTTGTATTTCATGACAAGTTTTAAAAGCGAGGATTTTAATCTTAACTAAAATTAGAATTTTCCATATTTACAGGTCAGAAATTCTTATTTCAGCAATAAAACTGAGGGAGCCATGCTAAATGGAGAAACTGAATGGTTTGGGCTGGGTACCTAACTTTACTTTCCAGTGCGGCAGAGAGGGAGGCCCTTACAGTGGGCCCAGGCCCGGTCCTGAGGAGAGCTCTTCCTCCCAGGTGAGCAGCTCACCTACGCAGAAGGTTGCTCCCAACTCGTGCAAGGTTTTTGCTTCAAACAGAAATTGACCCTAGGAGTTTTTGCTGTCAGATACATTCTTTAGCCTTGCTTCTTTCTGTTTATACCTTGGCAGCAGAATCGAGAGTTATTCAGTATATTATCATTTGCCAAATTAAATTTGGAGAGAAGAGAGAGATTTCATAAAATAAACCAATATAAACAAAAACAGTGCCTCTGGGTAAGATGATATAGATAACTGGGGGAACTGCATGTAAATCCATATAAGTAATGGCTGTGCAAAGCCATGATGCTGTGTATTTCTAGTTACCAACCTTCAGAAGAAGAAGATGAAAACAAAGGAGGGCAATGATACATGGATTAGAGAGTATAGCATGTGAAGAGGCTGAGAAAGCTAAATTCAGAGTCTAGTGAAAGAGAAGGCTCAAGGGGAACATGATCACGGTCTATAAATACCTTCAAGGTAACAATAGGAACAAAGGGAGGGAATTATTCACAGTCTGAGAAAATTGTAGGCCAGGGAGCAATGGCCTGAAGCTAAGAAAGAAAAAGTTTAGGTGAGATATTAGGGGGAAAAAGAAGCCCTGACAAAAGAAAGCGACAGGGCAGTTTAATAGCTGGACAGGGAGAGTGTCCAGCATAGCATAGCTGCCAGCTTTGTGCAACAGCTAGATGGCATATCACCGGGAGCAAAAACAATAAGAGGTGGAGGCTGTAATCACACACACAAGAGCCAGATCAGGTGGCAGGAGTGCCTTGTGGTTGTGCGGTCTCTGCTCCACTAATGCCACGTAGCACTAGGTGGAATTACAAGGCAGAGCCGCCTCTGAGCTAGAGCAGCTTCTTCCTCTGCTGTGCTCACCTACGTGTGTTGTTATCTGTCCTGGGCACATGGATGTCCCCACATCCAGGTGTGGATGAACCCCAGGTCGCGCCCCCTTCCCGAAGTCTGCTTTCTGTCCCTCCAGCAGCGATGTCGGGAGAACAGCAGGCAGACAGAGCAGCTGTTAGTAAGGCAGGGCCAGCCACGAGGCTGCCGACATGAAGGGCTATCAGAGGTCTCCAAGTCATGTAGGAATGAGTAGCTGGGGGTTTGCTTTCTGAAGAGAAGCTAGATGCTTGCTTCCTGGAGGGAAGCAGCAGACAGGGCCCTGTGGACTGTGGCTGTGGGTCCCCACCATGCCAGTGCTCCTCGCTACTTGTCTTTGCCCTAGAAATGGGAGGGAACGGGGTCGGCCAGGTCTGAGACAGGCTGATGTTACTTCTGTAGCACACAGAGAAAGGTGTTTCTCATGCGTGCTGCACCTTTAATGCTGGTACAAAAGCAGCAGTGTAGCAGCAACACTGGATCTGAAACAATTTTGTACAGTTTTAAGAGTTTAATTTTAGACTTGTTCCTAGTGAAACCAAAAAGCCTGGTGAGTCTATACTGATCTCCAGCAGAGGATCACCACTTTTAAGACCAATCCAGGCAGCTGATGAATGTTTTGCCAGTGGTATCTTGGTGACAAGCATCTTGCAGAGGGAGCTTCGTGGTCTCATTGGTTTCTTATTTACAAAGAACTACTTATGTAATGATATACTTATGTAATGAATGTAATGATTCTCTGACATCTTCACAACAGATCTTTTTGGAAAGGTCTCTTCAACTATGTAAAGTCAGGGGTAGGACTGGATTACAGAGGAGATCCCTTCATGGTAATGCCAATCGCTAAAAATATCAGATACAGTATTTTGAAGACCAGGAACAATTACAAGTTTTGCTTTTCTTTTGGTTTTAAAGCTAATTCTGTATTGCTTGTTGCGCTGAAACTTCACTGATAATTACTGGTGAAGTAACAAATCTAAAAGACTTGTAAAATAATCTTAGAAGTCCCCCTTTTTCTTTTTCAAAGTGTTCTCTGTCCTAAGGAATCCAGATGGGAAAGTACAAGCATTTCCAGAAGGTATGCCCTTGAAAAATCTGGAATGAATAAAGGCACAAAAAAGCAGTCTGTGTCTGTTACTTTCCCCAAAGTTGCTTTCATTCAATAACTTGGCTATAACAGTCTGCAGTTCCGTACGTAAGCTCAAACAATCGTATTTCTAAATAGCTGTGTAACTGAAGGGAAGTGCAGTCATTTTAAAGACATATCTCTCTTACAGTCTATAATGAATGTAATCTTCAAGGGGCAATAACTTCTCTCAATTACACCATTTTTCTGTTAAAAATGTCGTGTTACAATCTTAGGTTATCAGCTCCTCTGGCCATGTACACGCGTTTGTCAGTAAAGCATCCTAGACACCCACGGTATACTATAAATAAGAGTACTAATGTTAAAACTTAAAAAAAATAAATAAATGAAATAAAAATCTCATGTTAATCTGTCAAGTTATTTTCCCAATGTAATACAAAGGGCACAACAGCTGTTTGGAGATCTCCAATTATAGCCATTTTCTGGCTATCTCCACAGTAAACGCCTTTGGCTAATATAATTTAAACCTCTTCTGCAAATGCGTTTTCATGCTTTGAAGTTAGCTAATAACTTCTGCCACTTAACAGCACCGCTCGGCGATGTGCTCGCAGCGGCAGAAGGGGGACGCGAGCCCTGGCGCTGCTACCTGCTGCCCGCCCGCCTGCGCGCTGCAGCGCGGCTCCCAGCTGGGCACAGCTGCCAGCAGCTGCGTGGTGCCGTGGGCAGGACGAGGCAGCGGGGCTCGGAGCTGTGTTTTCACGGCAAGCGCAGGAGGCCGGGTGAACTTCAGTGATCTGCCCGGAGTTAGGTGCCAAGGTCACAGCCCGCATCAGGAAGGAGAAGCAGAAATTACAGAGCGCTGGGCTGCGGCCAAGCCCCTGGGAAGCTTGCGTTTAGCATAGCATTCTCCAAGCAGCAGGGTGAAGCCTTAGCTCCCTTTCAGACAGAATTTGAATGGGGTTTGTTATAGGATTGCCAGCCGACTTTCCGTGATGACTCTGAGGTGGATTGTGATTGCGTGGGGGAGGGGGAGCCCAAAATGATGATGAGGAGGATGATACAGCCCTATCAGATATTTATGAAAACCAGATGGATTTCTGTGCTAGCAATGTGCTGATGTTATAAAAGACTTCAGATAAACTCTTGACATTAACCAAACTTCTCCCCATGTAATCCAGAGGCTGAATGAGCTGCTTCTGGTATCCTGAATTAAAAAGGCTGCGCTGAAGGTTACTGGTGACGTAGTTAGAGCAACACAATGCCATTAAGTGCAGTGATGTCTTGGCTGTAGATGGAACTTCCAGACTGCCGTCAGTGCTGGAGACCCACATATAAGGTGCAGGGTTAGAGGAACTTCACCAGCTGCAAGCCCTTAGGGCAGTGGCTCCAGTTACGCTATGGGGACACATGGTAGCTAACGCTGTGGGGCCAGGCCAGGTCCTCCATGGGTCGCAGCTTAAACAGAATAACACAGCCTGTGTACGCCAAAACACTAAGAAATAAATTTTAAGAGGAAAAGTCAATTAATTATTTTAAAAATGGGAAAATTACTTTAGATTTAAGATGTTGGAAAAAAAAATTAAATCCCTGTAAATGTTCTGTGTGATAAATGTAAAGCCTCTATGTCTAGCTGTCATGCCACTTTACTCCAAGACCTGTGTTTCAAGATGTGAAATGATGTTATTGTCAGTCTCTGCAGGCAAAGGGGCAGCAGGAAAGCATTTTCCCCCTCATCTGTGAGGGAAAAGCACCAGCATTAAGTGCTAGAGGAGGTGCCCTGGCTGCAATGGCACCGTGCTGGGTGATGGCAAGCAGTGGAGATGTGAGAGCTTGGGCAGGGCTGAGTAAAGGCAGGAGAGAGCAATCCCTGAGCGGGCAGCAGCTTCCTCAGTTTGATCTTCCCTCTGTAGCTCACAAGTTAGTGAGAACCACCCTGCTAGGGAGCAACAACTGGTTCTTTCAAGGGCTGTTCCAGGACTTTGTGAACAGGGGACACAGCAAGAAAGGCTGGCCGTGTGCTGTGGCTGATCTAAGTAGCTGTTGTGAAGAAAAGCCAAAGAAGTAACAAACTGGCTGTTGTAGAAAGAAAGTGGTGTTGTGTTTTTTTTTTTTTTGTTTTGTTTTTTTTTTAAAAAAAAGCAAGTGTGATGAAGTATACCCTTGGGGAAAGCTGGAATAAAGAATAGAAGCCTTTGTAAAACACTGTAGAGATGGCAGGGAACAAACTCTCCCTACAACTGGCAGATGTTGTATGGAGTAAGCCCTGCAGTGGGAGACACATGAATGAAATAGCACTTGGTCATGCTCTGTCACCCCCATCCCAACACCGTGATAACCTCCAAACGAGCAGGTTTCAGTCACTGCAGATTAGGACAGAACTATCACTTCTCTTACAGGAGAAACCAAGCAAATACATTCCTGCCATGAGAAACAAGGGCTGCCTTCTGTGAGCACTCGTTTCTCTGAGCCTTTGGCATCTGCTAAAATGAAGAAAATAACTACTATTCTGAGCTACACCACAAAGAGGAGATTCATGGCATCCTCCCCGGTATGTGCCTGCAGATTCATATCTTTTATTGACCATGATGATACTTTTACACTTTCTTCCTTTATCTCACAGCTCTTTTCACAAATGAATTTTGTAATTCCTGAAAAAATGAGATGTCCAAAAGTTTGGAAACTGAAAATCTGTAGGATTTTTTTTGGCTTTGTTTTTTGCCAAATGAAAGAGCAATGTTTTTATTCCTTATTATGTACTAGTCCAACTTCCGATGCAGCTTTCAAATTTCTGGAATTATTTTACTGATTCAGCTCATACTGATTTATATGCTTTAAGCAGATCAAGCAGGTCATGCAAAAAAACTTAATGTCTATTAAATAATTATCTATGTAACATCTTCCATTAAAGAACTTTAAAAGCAAAAAATATTAATTGATCTTCGAGTTAAGTAGTGTACCCATTTCAGGATATAAAATCGAAGGCATATTAAATCAAATATTCAAATCTGGCTGCCCTAAAGTTAGTCATCCATATATGTGCATTACTAGCTGACTGCTGCTTTGGTTCTCTAAACTCAGAAGGGACAAGTTTTGCGTTTGGGAGTCTCACTGAGCAGAAAGATACTTCTCGAACTATTTCTGTGAGGGTTTTAATAGAATTAAAAGGGATCCTAATTTAAATACCAACTTCTCTTGCACCTTTGGCTCAAATTAGCAATTATTTATAAACAAAGCAATTCATACTTATCTCCCAGATATACCTGGATGTCAGATCGCAAGGCATCTGAGTTCAAATGCCACTCTGACAGTTTATGTAACTGATCCTGCAGCATTTCCCAATGCAAATAGTTACAGCTAGCTCAATGAGTGTCATTTACTTAAATTAACTGACTTTCAGGAGGTCGCTTCTTGCACAGATGGGGGATGTAAGATCAGCCCCTAGGTGATTTCATCATGGCCTTGCTGCCCATCGGCAGCACCGAGCGCAGCAGCCGGCCCCGCTGGCCACCCCGTGTCTTAAGCCCGGGCGCAGCCTCCGGCCCCTTCTCCAGGGCAAGGATGTGCAGCTGCCGGGGAGCGAGGCTCCGTTGTGATTAAGAGTGAAAGACCATTTATGCATGCTGTGATATACATTTCAAATTAAGTATTTTAAGGGAGGTGCGATAATTGTCAGGTCTGCATATTTAATGGACCTTGAGCTATAAACATGCTCAGAAAAGTGCCTAGTTAATATCACTTTGACAGTGAATTGGCACAGTGCTGAGCTCCGATGCATCAAATTAGCATCGATCCGCAAAATGTTACTGAAAGGCTTCTTAAATCTGCCAAGTTTTAAAAATCAATCCCAAAGAAGAGGGCTTCTCCCCAACCCCTGCCTTTTTTAAAGTCCTTTCTAATTCCCTACCAGCAGTCCAAGGGCATTCCTTTAGAAATGCCTTAGAAATGTTAATTCTTTTCAAACTTTGTCTTCCCATCCTCGTTCAATAGCGATCGATTCCTCTTAGGTTGTTTCTTCTGTTTTAAATCCTCTCCCTAGGTCAGGAGGAGCGAGGCTGTGACCGAGCAGTGCCCATCCGAGGTGCAGGCGGGCTCCGTGCAGCCAGCGCACATTCACTACTCTGGGATGCAGGTGCTCCGCTGCCTCCAGTGGATGGATAACAACTTCCACATGGGATCTGAAGGAACTGGCACTGCCCCATTACATTCCTCCATGGCTTTGGTCCTGGCAACTTCAACAGCTTCCCCTCTCCCTGTGTGATATTAATACAGCTGGGCTCAGCAGACCTGGCTACGCTGGAACGCCCTCAACAAACACAGGAAAGCTGGCACACTCTTCTCTCTCAAGCATCGGTGACTCCGCTGCAGTTCCAGCTTTGCCTGCCAGGGACGGTGTTTGTTAACCTCCTGGCAGCCTGCAAAGCCACCCTGCTCTGGGCTGTCCGGCTGGACAGGCAGAGGAGGGATGGCTGGGAAGGGGAAGAGTTTGACGGAGGCTTATGCAGCTGGAGGAAGCATCCTCCTGGGCAGCCTCATCCTGGTTGGTATTAGCTCACTTTGCTTGCATTTTGCTCTATGGATTTTCAATAACTATGATAGAAGAGCCTACATTGAAAGAAAAGAATTAAGATACAATGGTGACATTTTTCTCAATAATTTTTTATCTTCATTTAAGCAGGGATACAAATGGTAGGGTAAGGTTTCAGTACTTAATAACAAAGCTTTCCTTGAAAATGCCCTGTAAGAGCTATTGAAATGTTTTGCCAGCAAAAGTCACATCGCAGCACCTGCGAGGCTTGTGACATTCATCTTTATTCCCTGAAATAAGCGGAACTGGGTGGATTTCAGAAGAAAACCCCAGAACAGGCTGTTGCCTGCGATGAGGGATGCGTGCTGTGGCATGGTCACCACGGGATGGCACAGGCCAGCACCAAATGGCTCCAAAAGTGGCACTGCCAGACCTGGAAGGTTGTCTCCAGATGGCAGCCAGTGTGCTGCAGCAATGTCCCTGCTCATTCCAACCTCTCAGCCACCCTCCTGCCATATTGCTCACCCTTGGGGTCATGCCATGAAGACCAGGCCCTGCCATCCCATGGCTTGCTCTCGTCATGGCACATGCCCTGCGGCTGGAGCCACGGTGGTGGCACTGGGACTCCAGACTGTGCCTGCAAAGCCTCTCCCAGCACAGTGACTGCTGCGGTTGTGCCCTAGTCCAGAAACTCCTGGAGATGTCTGGGGAACTCGTTCGGGGTTGTCCTCACCGCATCCCACTCACAACCAGGAGCAGACAGAGGCTGAAGGTGTCGTTCCCGTGGCTCAGCTGAGGTCGGGGAGGAGTGTTGGCTGCTGTGAGATGACTAAGGCTCACATGCTCTTTACTTCTATCTGTTAGAGCTCTTAATCACTTTGTGCTGTTTCATCCTATAACATGAATTCACTTCAAGCTGTGAAATTCACCATTTTTGCCATGACTAATTCGTGAAATCTGCCACCTTCCTTCATGGTTTGCTTTGTACCCTAGTTAGGCATCGTCTGTCTGATTAGGGAAATCTGTGGTTTGTTTCTTGCAATCGTGCCAATACGGTTTTATTCCCCTCCTTTCGCCTTCTTGCTCTCAGCTGTGATTTCACTGTCATTTTTGTCCTTCCATGCCCCAGGAAGCAGCAGCGTGGAAGCCATCTTTGCTGGGATCTGCACACAGCAAGTCCTGGCTTTCCTCTTCTACGTAAAGCGTGGGCTGGGCTCAATCTTGCATCAGTTGGAACAAACCTGAAGCTCTACCCCTGGCTTTGGTTAAAGCCACTTACGTCTATTATGTTTACAATCTTAGGACATCTCTCCCTGCCTGGTTACTGCAATATTTTGGAAATCATCTCCCACCTGCCTTGCTAGTGCCTTGTTTCATGATACAGTCATCTGTTACTCTTCATATTGAACATTGCTGGCATTACTAAATGCTATAAATACACCCAGCATACTATAAAAATACACAAGCACCTGACTGATCTTGCCTACAAGAAATACTATTAATCTTTCATTTTTCACATGCTCTGGGCAAGATCCAGGGGGTGCTCGAGGAACATCTTATAACAGAATTGGGTCCTAAATTCTCATTTTCTCATTGATTGGTTAATGTCTAAAAATATTTTCCCATACTCTTAATGTCTTAATTGTTCTTTGACAAAGTGGACAGTCCATCCATCCTTTAACCTGTAATTTACACCCTCTTACATACCCAGTGAAATATTATTTTAGTATTTCTGTCACTGAAATACAGTGATAAATTGTCTTGGTTTAAGATCAGCAGGAACAGTATAATGGATGTGCAGGAGAGCTTATTGACTTGCTTTTGCCAAAATGGAGTCCTGCCATGAAGTTCAGAGGGATCACAAGCTGCCCGGGGTACTACACATGCTTTGAATAGTTCTTTTTAATGGTAAAGCATATGGGTTGTGGTATGTGGAGTTTGAGGAGGTAATGATAGGAGAGCAGAACACCTTCCCTCCTAGCTCAGCTCATTTTCACCATCGCTTTCCTTTCCATCTCTCCTTTCCCATAGCCTGCTTTTTTTCCCACCAGTTTCACACACTGAGTTAATCATCTCCCTATCTGAAATGCAATCATGTAAATAAGATCAGCAGCACCATTTCTATTAACAGATAGATAAATGGAAAAATCTCTGGAAGTCTCTGGTTGTAATTAACCCTTCATCGGGAACCCAGAGGAGGAGGTTCAGGAACATCCCATATGTGTGTTCAATACTTTCATCCAGCTATCTGAAAACCTGGGGGCCTGATCCTGCTCCTACGGTTTGTAACATCTCTTTGACTGACTCTGACAGCAGGATTGATGCCTGGTGCTCGTTTCTGCATCCGCTGCATTCAGCATGGGACTTTCGCAACCCCACTAGCCCAAGCTATTCACTTACCCCGTTGTGGACTAATCAGATGGCAATAAAAGCTTTTACTGTGCCATCCTGTTTGTGATCAGCAGAAACATAAAAAGCATGTTAGCAAATTGATTTTTGGCATTAATTGTGAGCAAAGAGCATTATACTGAGTACAGATACTTTTTTTTTTTTTTCCAGCAGAAAAATTCTATTTTAGTGTTTTGAAGTGATTCTGGAAGATGCTGAGATAAGCCCAACGGACACACTTCGCAAATACCACAAGGCAAAGAGCAGTTACTGAATCTCTTCAGTCTTATTAGCTTACATAAACATGAAAATTTGAATAATGTTTAAAAAGCTAAATTCTCCAGATAATCCGTAATCAGTAAATGTTCATTACCGAGATGCAGCCAATGTACATGAGATTTCCCAGGTGACGTTTTGGGAAGTTACCAGATGTAAAAGGCGCAGCAAAGCCCTGCTCTGCTGGGCCAGGCAGAAACTTCTGCGGGTTCCCACGGTGGCCGGGCAACAGCCGGGACCTCCCCAGCCCCACTCAACCACCTATAGAGAAAATCGGAATTCACTGTCTCGTTATACAGCTCTGGTGATTGATAAATAAATCATCCCCATGCGATGATTGATGTCTCCATATAAATAATTAAGTCCTGACCTCACGTGATGACACTTGGAACTAATGCTCAGAAAATATCCTTGGCACTAGATAAATAAAGGTAGGGTGAGATTCAGGGGGGAGGGGGAAGCCAGATCTTTGTTTACATTTGTTTTGTTCTGTTTGATTCCATCAGCTAATTGATGATGATGATTGTTAATCTCCGTTGCTTTCTGCACTATGGATTTCATTCCTATCGGTGATTGCTGTTGAAACTTTGCTCCACTGGAACCAGCCTGTGATTAGATTTCCAGCAGCCACAGTTTCACAGAGCTCCTCCAAATTGTTGGGTAGCCTGGCCCGGGCACTTTGCACCTATTTTTGTTTGTGATTTACTTTGCTCGGTAGCAGAGCTCTGGCAGCCCGGGTGTTGCTGCCACTCTGCTGAACCAGGCTAGGTAGCAGGTGTCAGTGAAAGTTTAATTTGGAAGCTCATGAATTCAAAAGAAGGGCTTAGCGGTTATCCCACACAGAGAGCTTCTGTGGCCTGCTCCTGGAAAAGAGAAAATCCCGGGGACATGAAAGGAATTGATGAGACGCCAGACGTCTGACAAAATGAAATCTCAGGATAAACTAGGGATAGCTCTCTCATCAGATGGTGAGCATCATTAATAAACAAAACGGATTAGCGACTGTATTTCTGATTTTCACTTAGGAGACTGTGCAGGTTTACCGTTCAGCCCCTCTGGTTCCGTACATACAGCCTATTCTCCAAAGAGCTGCAACTTTTAAATCTCGCAGTAAACCACAAGCATCTCGGGGTAAGCGTCTAACATAAAAAAAGCATCTCTGTGTTTGGGAGGCACGGTAATCTGCACACGAGACAAGTCAGCTCCAGACAGAAAGCGACACTGGCACACGACCGAACGGGGCTTTCCTAACCCTCCAAAACCTTACAAGAAAACCCGGCCGACCCGGTACTGCTTTGTCCCCGCCGTGCCCGCCCTGCCCGGCCCCGCCGCTCGCCGCCCGCTCCCTGCCCGCGGCTCCGAGCTCCACCGGCGGCTCCGAGCCCAGGGCGGGCAGGGGAGCGCCCGCAGTCCCCCTCCCCGAGCCCACCTGCAGACCTGGCGAGGCGCAGCGGTCCCCCCGCTGCTGGCACACGAGCAGAAGTCCGGGCGAGCAGCGCTCCCGACCCGGCGAGACGCCGGCGCCTACAAACTCTACTTTGCCTCGCAGCCCCTCGGTGCCGGCGCGCAGCCCGGGGGCGGGCGGCTCCGTGCAGCGCCCCCCCCCCCCCGCCACCTGCCCGGCGCCGCCCCGCAGCCACCAGGGGCTGAGGGGATCCGGGGGTGTGTGTGGGATCCCGGCGCGGCCCCACGGCAAGTTTGGGCACTTTCCCCGAGTGCCCCGGGGGGGCCGCCCCGCGCACCACTGACCTGCTCCGCGGAGCCTCGGCGCTGCTCTGCGCGGCTCGGCGGGGCGGGAGGAGGGCGCGGTGCGGTGCGGGACGGCCCCCCCGGGGCTCCGGCAGCCGCCGCCCCCGCCCCGCCTCCGCCGCCCCCGGCCCCGGCCCCGGCCCCGGCCCCGGCTCCGCTGCGCACCTGCGGCCGCCCCTCGGCTCCTCGGCCCCGGCTGCGGGCGGAGCCGTGCCGCCGCCGCCGCCGCTCCGCAAGTTTGCGGCGTTCCGGGGCTGCCCTGCCTCCCCCGGCACCGCGCGGCCGCCGCAGGGAGGAGGAGGAGACGGCGGCGAGCAGGGGCGCGGGCGGCTCCCGGTGGAAAGTTGCCGGCCGGGGGCTGGTCCCGAGCTGGGAGCCGGGGACCCCCCTTCCCGGGCTGCGTTGGGGTCGGGAGGCTCCGCTCTGCCGCGCTGGAGGCGCGGGCTGCCTGCCAGCCATCTCCTCCGCCGGGCTGCGGGTGGCAGCGCGGCTGCAAATGCGCCTGGTTGTGGGAGCCGCCGGGAAGGTGGGCAGCCCCCCGGCACAGCCCCCGGGGAGCGGCGGGGGCCGGGGCAGAGCTGCCGGCCGGTGCCCGTCAACAAAGGAGCCGAGAGGATGCGCGGTGGCGGGGGCCAAGGTGCCTTGGCTGGGAGCGGGGATGTGAACTGGGTAGGGACTGCGCCGAAGGTGCCTCTTGCACTCTCTGCTGGCTATTTTCCATCTTAAAACGCCGAGAGGCTTTCTCCTGCACGAGTGTGCAGCGGCGTAAACCTTCTAACAACGGCAGGACCGGGGTAAGGAAGTAATCCCCAAGGAGAGCCCCTGTGACATGCCTTGCTCTGGCTAGGTGTCACCAGGTGGCCCCGGGTGACCTCAGGCAAGGCCAGAGCAGCGGGCGCCCTGCCAGGCTCCCAGGGACCTGGCCATGGCATTGGGACTGGCCGGCCCGCAGAGCCACCCCCGTTGCTCCATCCAGCACGCCCACCAGCCGTCCCCGATGAAACGCTGCATGTGGATGTGCACATCCCGACGGACCTGGCCCCAACCCTCTGAAGGGTTCCAGGTGTGCCTTATAAATCAGCTATGGCATTTGTCCTTTGTCTAGATTAGCAGGAATACATTACGCTTAGTCTGCTCCTGGCAATCAATTATTCCAACTAAGTAGGTGGTATTTATTAAAGTATTGATTAGGGACCCCATCCTGTAGGCTTTGCTGAGGAATGGGACATTTGGCTGTGAGTTTTGGGATCAGACATTATGTAATTCTAGTGTAACAGACAAATAAAGCGCACGTAGTACAGCTTTCTGGGGGAGAGGCATTCATGCCACTTGGAGTTCAGAGGCGGAATAACACACGTTCCTTACATGAAAACCTTTCCTTTCGCTCCCGCTGTCACGTTCCTTGTGATACAGGGTGCATAGGTTGTAACAGCAAAAATAAGTCTAACTGGGGCGAGCACATTGAGTTGCACACTAAATTTAAAGCATCCCCCGATGTCCGTTGCCATGGCAGGTGACCTGGGAGAAGGCGGCACGCTGAGGACCAGCTCCGTGTCACATCACGCCGGGAAGCTCTCCTCCTGCATCGGCGGAGGCCGCTCTCGTGAGCAGGATGGGACGCTGCGTGCCTGGTTCAGGTTGTGCTGTGAGAAGGGTGACACCAGAGTGACCTTGAAACAGAGCCTGAGCGACAGGCCTGGCACTTGCCACGGTGGCAGGGCGTACTCTGCCCCTCGCCCTGAAGGATTCATGAACACTTAGATTTCCTTCACTTTTGTCTCCCTTACTTGCAAAACATTCTTGGAAATTTGCTAATAAGGTATCTTAAAGCAGTGATATCTGGGGTTTATTTTTGCATTTGAGAGGATTGATTTTTTCCCTCTTTGTCTCTAATGGAACAGAAGGCAACATGAATCCCTTTTGTTTACTTCTTTGTTTCTGCCCTGACTGCCTGACGAGCAGATACGTGCATGGCTCTGGATGTAGTCTGGTTTTAGTCAGTGGCTATTACAAAGTTAGGAGGAAGAGCACAAATCAAAAAGCCTTGGTTTGAGAGGAGAGAATGAAATAAGCAGGGAAAAAAAAAAGATTTAAAATGTTTAGGTGTTTTGTTTAAGAAAATGGTATACTTGTTAAATGCATAGGCTACTACAATAAGAGCTTTTCATTCAGGTTTTTACTGAAAATGAGATTTCTTATTTAGTTTTGAGATTAAAACATGTTAAAGCTAACGCGGTATTTACTGAAGGAAATAATTTCTGATATTAATTGTCCAGACTCGCACAGTTGGTGTGTAAAGAAACATCCCGGCATACGATGTTGGTGTTGTGGTTGTGCTCTAGTGATACTGGTAGCATGCTTGTAGTCAGGATTGTTGGCTACCTTGTATTATGAATTGTCACATAGAATCCTATATACAATCCCATTTATTTTAAAACTGGAAGGAGTTGTTAACCTTTGTTTAGTCATAAGCAAATGCAACCTCTATTTTCAGAATTCTTGCTGTGGAAGGATGTAGGGGAGAGTGAAATTAATTGTAAAGCTTATTTTGGTGGTGTTTAGATGCATGTAAAATATTTCTGGTGGAAAAAATATTTATCTCAATGATTTGGAGCCTGATATTTATAGCAATACTGTCTGAATGCTTTAGAAAAAAGAGTATTTCCCCTATCCTGCCAATTATTTGCAAAAAGTCATAGGCTTTTTAAATATTATATATCATAGGAAAGTTCATCTTATATTGAGTCTTTATTCCTCTCTCAGAAAATAGCACGGAGAAAAATTAAGAGAACATATGGTGTCTTCTATCAGTCAGTCATCATTACTGCTTCTTCACACTATGTCATCACCCCACAAATAGCAAATGAGTGTGAATTTCTCCCTGCTGAAAGAGAAAGGAGAAAACTGGTTAGTGCAGCCAAGTTAAAAAAAAAAATTAATAAATTTTACAATAACCATCAACTGAAACATTGTATAAAATATTAATGGCAATGTGAATGCAGAGGAAAAAAAAAAACTAAACTGTCAAACAATAGTATCAAACCTGCAAATGTTGAGCTGGAGCAGAACTCATGAATTTCTCTTGATTTGATAACCAAGCTTGAAATATTGATGGGACACAGTCTCTCTTGCCCATTCTTTATGAATGATTCTGTGCTATTTGAGGTGCTCAAATAGACAGTACTCAAATAAGAACTGCAAGGAATGTAATGTAATAGCTTGTCTCTGGGGCATCCATAAAATCCTGAATTTCCTTTTTAAGCAGACATCTAGGAAAAATATAATTTTATTTAATTCCCTGATGTTCTTATTACACTTCTAGTGTAAAGGTTGCAATTCAAATCCTTATCTGCAAAGCCTTGCTGCCATTCTTAAAGCCTCTTGCAGAGAAATATATGACAAAGCAGCTTTGGAAATAGCTGCCATAGGAACTTAATAAACCCCAACTGGAAACATCCATCCCGGCTTTGGAAAGGATATTTCAGAATCAACCTCCTCCAGAAACATTGAGATTATGGAAAACAAACAAACAAACAAAACACCCATGTACAGATGGGAGAATGGGACAATGCCAGCTGGGGTTCGTGGAAGAGGGAAAAGCATAATGGTAAGTAATGGTAGGGATACAAGACAGCAGGATTAACTTTTGGTCCCTGAGAATAAAAGTGAATTTTCTTGGAGTTAAAAATAAGAAAATACAAAATATTTCCTTAGGGATGTAGTACCTGAAAGACAGGAGTGGCAAGGTTTGCATGGTGAGGCAGTGCCCTTATCAGACTGACTAACATATGGTTCATCCTTTGGTAGCAGCAGCAAGTTGTCCCCTAGAGACAGGAGACATCGGATAGTTCATGAAATGTAGCCAGAAGGCCCAAAAGGAACAAGATGGTTTAGACAAGGAAGCCTGAGATGCATTTGATTTAGTCTAAGAGAAAGCAGCCAGACTCACCAGATCGAAATCCCCAAATCTTCCTCATAACTACTCATGAGAAGCTCCACTGACAACGGGGAGTCAGAGCATTTGGTCAGTAGGTACGTAGCGGGCCGGTGCTGAGAGGGGTTGTTTCAGCAGGACGCACGCAGGTATGTTGAGGCACTCCTCGTGACAGCATATAGAGGCAGAAGCATCTGAAGTATTTGACTGCTCCTGTGCTGTCCGTTCCCAAAGAACAGTGGTTGAGGTGAAGTAATTTTCTGTGGCCCATTGAGGGACTGGGCTGTGGGATTGGTTCTGGAGGATGTCACTCTCCAAGCCATAATTTGTTGCGAGTGATGTCCTAATTGTTCTAACTTTGTGTCTCCACTAGATTTATTCCAGTCCCATCCAGTTTTGGCACTTGGAGCTCAGGGCTTCTTAGGAATGACTTGTCTGTCCTGGATGTATTTGCTGTGTCATTTCCAGAGATAGTGAAAGTCAGGGACAGAATTTGTATGCGCCTCCTTATTGTCTGTGTTTGGGCAAGAAATTGAACCCTGTTTTATCCGTATGGTGATGGACTTCGCTGTGCAAGCAGCTGGGATGACCCTGAGCATATTTTTTCAAGTGGATGAGTGGAATGAATCATACTGGAAAGATAAATTGAAGAAAAACGTGCTTAATGCTGGCCAGCAAAAGTGATCCTCTGTGCCTAGTGGGATCCCTCTGTCACTGAGGAAAAGCCACCACTCTTCCATAGGTGACATGGACATGTTCCTTTTTAGGATGCAAGGGATGGGGGCAGATCTCTTGACACCTGGATTCAGCCTTTGGACTTTCTGTGCTCTGTAGGGCCGTGGGGTGACTCAGCAGGGAGGAAACAGTGCAGGCGTGTAAGTCTGCTCCCGAAGTACTCATCTGAGAACCAGCCAAAGCAAAATAATTAGAGTGTAATAAGTAATGGTTTTCCTAGCCTCAGGTTAAGCTTTGCTCCTGCATCCCTTACCATAGACCTCTCTCTTCAACCTGCCTTGCCTCCTGCTCCTGTGCTCAGGGAAACCCCTCAGCCCCCGGGAGCATGCCCCCACGCCGTGCTGCCCGTGCTCCTGCACCAGAAACACCAGTGCCTCTGTCCAAATTTCCCTTGCTCCTCTTCTCTTGTCCTTCGTGGCCTTTCTTTTCTCTCTCATGCTACTATTGCTGGTTCTACTTTTTATTTTAATTTTTTACATATAATGTAAAGAATTGATTTTGCATCTGGTTCGTGCAGGGGGTTGGATCTGAAAGAAGCCAATATTTCTTGTTCTTCCTTCTACCATTCTTTTGCATCTGTCATGCTGTTTTCAATAAACAATTAAAATAAGTACAAGTATTGCAGCCAACTGGGATTTCACCTCGTCTGCTTGCTTGAATGTCTGTGGTGTGAAATGGGAATGTCTTGCTTTGGAGCTGTTACATGATGCACGGTTTCATTCTGTGACACTGCTCCTGGTTTCTCCTGTACTTGCACCAGCTAAAAGAGGAGGAAAGCGGGGGGTAAAGGAGAAGCCGTAGATTTAGTTCAGGTTTTGCATCCCCTCATTGGCTGGGTTTTGTTTGCAAACCCAAGGGTGCTTGAGATTCAGGTCACTTCTCTCAATCCCCCTGCAGTGGTAGGCGTGTGTGTGAATGCATCAGAGAGGAGAGATAAATGACTCACGTTATGATCTATCTTTATTTCAAATAGTGCTCAGCAAAAGCGAGAGGGTGGCTTTTGTGTTGTAAACTCTTGTTGATTTATTTTCAGAGCCAGGCGTGGTTTGGGTAGAGGCACTCATTGTGCCTTTGCACCCAGAGGGTGAGGGCAGCACACACCTGCGATTTTACTTTGGCCAACTTCTCCGTTGAAAGCTAGAGGATCAACTTAGGGGGAAAAGAAAAAAGGAAAAAAAAAAAAAAAAGAAAGAAAGGAGAGGAAAATTAAACTATCTGGTCTGTAGGTTGTTGTTTGTTTTTTTTTTTTTTCCTGATTCTTACCTTTCAGTTTTCATTTCTTAACAGGCATCATCATCTTGTCTTGTTACAGGTAATAGAATCTGAAAGGTAAGAAGGCAAAAATCCTGGCTATTGACATATGTGATTCAAACTAGCTCTTATTTCCTTTGTAAATGGGGGATTGTGGAATACTGTAGCAGATGTCTTGTCAACTGGGGAGAGTCTGCTGTTGTCCTTTAAAATCAGCTGCTGCCTAGGTGCACTGGCTTTCTTTAGAGCTAAAGCAGGGATGCTTCCAGAATCAGGATTACGATCTTTCCTGAATTTTGAATCACAAAAGCATCTCCAAGGTCACTTTCTGGAATACCTTTGGATTTTCATCACTTTTGGCCATCTGGTCTAGATGAGCAAGGTGATATCAATGAACTCCTTTGTGAACAACTATCCATATGACGAAGGGAAGAATGCCTTTAAATGTTGTGAAAAGGAGAGGCAAAAGCTCAGGGTTGAATCAGGATTTCAGTTTTATTTTCATCTGAGCAATGTAACCTTTCAAATTCACGAAGCATTGTCAGTTCTTATAGTCCTTTATTAGGCTGCTTGGTTTTGATTTCTGTTTGTATTTTAACTATCTAGGGAAAAACAGCTTTTGGCATCCTTTAGTCCAAACGCTGTCAACTGTGTTATTATAGGAATAAGGTAGTAAGGTGAGTAAGGATTACTTATGTGAGCAAGATTTAATTGACCAGGCAATTAGAGAGCAACAACAACAACAAAGGAATATCTGTATATTTTAATTCAAGCATTCTGTCCATTCTGGAAATAAAGGAAGAGAGAACACAAGCTGCTGCATTTGTGTGATTGCACTAAAATAGCAGCTTGTGTTTACATTTTAACTTTCTATTATGAGGCTGCTGGCTGTGTACTTGGAAGCACAGATTTAGGATGTGGCGAATACCTGTTTTTGTGGGCCCTGTGACGGTGACCCAAACAGCCAACACATAAACACATATCCTTTTGATGTGAGTGCCAGCTTTTGGGGCGAAGACTTGTGACACTGGGGATTTCATTTTGACTTTGTAAGTGACAGAAAATAAGAATATTCAGAAATATGAGATGCAAATAAGTTTTGCTCTGGCTCTCTGAAATTGATGCTTCTTATACAGTTAAAGAGGTCGGTAACTCTTTTAGTGTGACCCTGCTAATTCCACTTACATTGAATTTTTCCTTTATATCATCCAGGGCCAGATTCTGCCCTCACGTTCATTTTGGATAGTTTCTTAGTGTGTCTCATTAGTCTCCAAATGCACCGTGGTGAAGCACAAAGCAATGTTTTATAGCAGCGCAGACTTGAAGCACCAATTGCAATGTAAATGCTCTCAGTCTTTTATCTAATTCATTCGCACTGATCCCTAATAAAGGTGATCCCCTGCATGGCTTCCCCAAATACTGGCAGTGAAAACACAGCTGAGTACTAGAGATGCAAATGACCTTTCTATTTTAATAATTCATATTCTAGTTATGAAGCTGTACCTGAAGCCTGGAGGAGCTCCCCTCCTCCCATTCCTTCCCCGTAGTTTTTTGGAGAGACTGAATGAAGATCTGAGTCTCGGCTGTCAGCTGGCAAATCAAGCTGTTTCCTAATCAGCACAGCATTCAATTATTTGACCTTTTGTACCTTAAAGAAGCAGTGATACAGATCACTGATAGGAATTCAGTGATAATATGTCAACCCTTTTTCATTAAGCTTGCCAGCTCTCATTGTAACCTCTCCTCTGCTGCTGTCAGAATACAGTAAACTTTGCTTGATCCCACAGGGTCCACGAGGTTTATTTCATTACAGAGTATAATATCTCCTAATGGAAACTAGGTAATAGTAATAGCAAGAACTAGCAAACAGGAGATTTTGTGTCAAAAGAGAATTCAATTTTAATTAATCTTTTCAGAGTAATTCAATTGAGTCTTCAGAAGGAACCGATTTCTGCTTTTCCCCACAGTTTCCTGCACTGATTCTGCGTATTTTAAATCTGCAGCTCAGTATTCTGAGAGTACATTTACATAGCAAGGAAGAGTTACATGTCAGACCACATCTTTGGAGATTCGCTTGTATACAAGGATTGGATCTTTTCATATTAGCAGGACTACTGCATTGTGGTGGCAGAAGGAAGATCTTAGTGGCTTTTCCTTATCTCTTTCTCCCTCTCCCTCACGTAATGTGTGTGTACATGTATATCTATGTCTATGCATATACATGTATATATATATAAGTAAATTATATATTCTTTAGCTTTGCATTGGGGAGAAGACTTTCCTCTTCCGACTTTTAATATAAATGCAAGAGAGACGTTTTATTGTTGCTTTCTCTGCATCCATTTAGCAGTGCACGAAAGAATTATGTGTCAGCATGTAAAAGTGCAGTATATGTGTGTTTAGTCTCTGTCTATATCTACAGCGTACTGAGCCTGATGTAATAATTCATGCAAGGGTGACAGCCAGTTTAGAAATGATCCTCTTGAAAATGGAAAGAAAATACACAGAATATATAAACTTGTAGTGTTATCTCATTTTAGTTAGTTGTTCTCCACCCGCCCAACCACAGCTTTCTACATTTTTATTCTGGTCATCTTTCAGGCTGAAAAAATGAACTCTTGGAGTCATTCTGATTTTCCTGACATTGCTTGAAATTAAAGCACTTTTATTTCACAGACAATATTGTATTGATTACGATGGGAATGAATGTCACTGTGATGTGCTCTGCCTCCTCCCAGCCAGTGGGGGTCTGTCCTAAAGGATCGAGGGTGGAAGGTAAGTCAGGATTCACTTGCTTGAGGTGTAAAAAGCACAAAATCGTGTAATCTCAGCGTAGTAGCTATTCATTGACACCCCCTTTGTGCACGTGTACCTAAGGGACTGCCATGAAAGCGAAGGGCTGATCAGCCAAGTGTGTGCAGGACAGCACAGTCTGCTCGGGGGGAAACACGTGGCTCTGAGCAGGGAGCAGAGAACGTACTGTGCTCTCTCTCCCGCTCTCGTTCTTAGTGCAGCCTATAACAGCCAATAAATTAACATATTTGTTTTAACCTTAGGCAAGGAAGAGTGACATATATTGCTTATCTGGCAACATGGGGTGTCCGTATCATCTCTGGCGGATGGGGAACATGCAAGCAAACAGACACCTTTGCAGAGTAGGAGCCTGATGAAAGGCGTGCAGTGCAACTCTGGAAGTGAGAGGAGCTGCGTGCTCTGGAGTTGGGCACTCAGCACCCAATTTATTTTCCATTTAATTCTCACTTTAGTTTTAGTTAAAATTGCTTTGATAAAAGGAAGCTTCTGGATTTGGGAGTTTAGCACAGGGAGGGGAGAACACTAAGGTTATGTCTTGCTGACTCTGTAAGTATTTATAATCTTGGTTTTGTTGTACAGTACAACTTGAATTCGGATGCAGTGCTTCCCCTCAGTGCAGTAGGTAATACATCCAGCTGGAAAGCTTCAGTGGGATGGGGCAGAGCTAAAAAAGAGAAGCAAAGAGATGAAGGGAAGAGGGAGAAGAGAAAAATGGATCGATAGAAAAATGGAAAAAAATAGTAAAAGGGATAAGAGTAGTGAGTACGAATGAAGCAATCAGGTGTATGCTAGAAAAAAGAAGGGAAAACACAAAGTGGCTTGAGGATAGCAAGAAATCTCCTCCTTCCAATAAATTAGAGTCTCCAGGAGCCAAAACAAGAAATGGAGCTAGAGTGTTGCCTTGTGTCTGATCAATGGAAGGAGCTAGAACAAAAGCCTAGAAGTAGAAGTGAAGGGAAAAAAAGGGGGAGTGCATCTGAAGATATGTGCAACTGGTAACAGGAGAGACGTGGTGCTGCTTTATACTGGGATGCAGAGATGCTGGTAGACCTGTCACTGGGGGTTGTGATGGATAGAAATGCACGAACCTACCATGAGAACTCTCAGTTTGCTGAGAAATATTTAGAGAACTGTATGTGTATAGAACTATATATGAAAGAACTGTGTTGCATTTATGGCTATTTATATAGGGGCTATTTGTATGTATGTATATATGGGCTATTTATTTGACATGCTGTAGAAATTTGCTTTTCATTAAGTGAAGAGAGAAAGTGAATCTGAGATAATAGTCTAATTTATAAAACAAAGCATCTTTTCCTTGGCATGCTTAATGAAGGAATCGTGCTCAAGCAGGGAAGGCAGCAGAAGGCAGCTGGAGTCAGCATCCGAGTGTGCCAGCCCCCATGCCCAGCACAGGGTAACAGCGGCTACTGGATTAGCAAATAGACCTGGCAGCTACTGGCCTTTCTTCTGGGGCACTTCTGAAATCTCCTGTCTCACAACTTGTGCCTGCAGGAGGGGCTTTACCACCGAGTGTTTTCCAAGAAACACCTCGTACTGCTGCTCAGGACTGAGTTAGGTATCTACACTGTCTACACTGACAGCGCTGTCTACACTGACAATATTTGTCGTCACATAAACCCTCACCTTCTGCCTTCGTATTTTTGTAAATTTACCTGCGGAGAAGGTTATAGGCAGGCAGGGCTGGTCACTGCACGGAGGAGTGAAAGGGTTGTGCTGAGGGGCTGTGGTAGAGAGCAAGGGTCTGGAGTTGTTGCCTTTGGACAAAGAGCTGTGTCTCTTGGAAAGGAAAACAGATCAATGAGGGCGAGGATCATGTACTCAGCTGCTTTAATTCTTGTGGGAATATTGGGACTGAGAAAAACTGGAGTAGAAGTATAAAAACTCAGAAAAGTCTGTGGATGGTTCTTGAGAACTGTGCTTAGAAAATAGGATAGGTAGTAAAGAACCCAAAGGAAAAATCCAGGTGTTCAGATCTCCCTATGCCAGGCTGCAAATACGAACCCTTTTTTCTTGAATGGAAGTGAAGGAGTATTAGAAAAATCTGTTTAGATTTTATGCTGTTATTGTGGTATGGCTGGCATTTCATCGGCTACCTGCTAAGTAGCGATGTCTAGTTACAGCATACTATTTATTTCCTATTATATATATATATATATTTTTTTTTATTATTTTTGAGTGTGTAATTTAAGCCATTCAAAGATCTAGAAGTGACAATTAAGGTAATAACTGAAAGAAATAATAATTAAAATATTTAAAAAGAATAGGAGCTGGGCAGTCCATGCACTCTGTGGTGGCAATGAGTGAGGTGGTGATGGCTCAGGCACTAGTATCGCTGATATCACCATGCCAACCTTCTCAGCCATTTTGCTGTAGAGCTCTTCCAAAAATGACAGTGGGAAATAGGAGAGGTTTTTTTTTATGTGTTTGGGTTTGTTTTGTTTGTTACTTTTGCTAGTCTCCAGAAGAGCAGCAGTTACGTACTCAAGCAGTCCAGGACAGAAGCCTAGCCAGGCAGTGCCCATCACCACCGCGCCCCTAGCACCGGGAGCAGAAGGTGGGCCTTGCTCCTCTCGTGCCCCTGCACAAGGCACAGCAGGGGTGTGCTGGTGGCACGGGGCCTCAGGGCCCTGCTGCACGAGCGGCACAGCCTGTCCTCGCCCTCACTGTTGTCACTGTGGCCAGCATGAGGGCTGGCTCGGGCTCAGCCACCAGGGAGCAGATCCCCTGCAGGAACAAGGACTGTAAAGCTGCCGAGAAAAAAGTTCAGTCCGCCTTTGTGTCTTTCCACTGTGCAAGTGGTCTTCAAAGGATGTTTCAGATGGAAACATCTTTGCTGCTACTTGGTAATTGCTGTACCTTACCCCACACAGCATTCATATCTGTGCAGTGTTTTACTGAAAGTTTGGCAAAACACAGTTTTTTGGCAGACATAATGCAGCCCCACATGTGTTGTGTAGGGGAACTGTGGCTGTGGGCGGGGACACAGGGCCAGGAGCTTGGTGCTGGCTGGATCCCCGAGGCGACTGCTCCCAGGCTCTGGTGTGGTGGCTGGCATTGGGAGCCAGCTGCTGTTGTCTGCTTGACATGGGAAACAACAGAACCCTGTCCACCCAGTAAGCTACTGGCCCATTTTGAGTCTGGAGAGAAAACGCAGCCTTCTGAGCTGCTGCTGCATGCAGGGGGTGGAGAGGGGCGCGCTGTAAGAGCGGCTGTAGCTGCTGTTAATGGTGCGATTTGCCTGCCAGCCGAGGAGGTTATTAAAAGCTTCCGTGTTTTATGTTTTCTCTGCCCATATCTGTATTTTACTAAAATGTGACATGTGAAATGTAGATTAGGATAGATCAAAACCAGCCAGTTCTGGGAGTGTTGACTTAGATGTGGATGCCTGATTTTTTTCAAGCTTTAGGATACCTTCCTGAACAAAGGAAAGCTGCCCAGCCAGCAGAGAAAGTTAAACACAAGGGAGAAATAATTTCTTTGTTCATCTGCTGCCAAATGACAGACACTTAACAAAGCATGCATCTAAACAAACATCTTCACTATTTTTCCAGCCATTTTTTAGAGCTGTCGCTCTTGAGACTGGTTGTGTTCTGAAGGACGGGTACGCCAAATTCCTTGGTAAAAAACACGGGGACTTCGGGGTTTGAAATGATTCCTTTTATCTCTCTGTGCCCTGCTGTGTCCCCTTCTCACCCCATTCCCCTGCCTGTGCCTGTACCCTCATCCCCCCATCCCTGCATGCCCTGGCCAGCCGGGGAGAGCAGCATCTCCCTCCCTGCACTGCGTGCCAGCAACTCTGCATATGAACAGGTAGATGAAGAGCCTGGTTGGAAAGGATACACACACCACAACAGTCAGCAGTACCGAAGGTATGCCATAAATTGAATGTCTTAGATAAAAGTAGCTGCAGCATGTTCAGATGGCTGCATCCTGTGCTGAGTGGGACCAGCAAGCCAGAATTAACTGCTCTGAAGTTAGCAGATGCTCGGGATCTGCATCGGCATAGTCACAGCTGGAACTGGGCTGTCTGAGGCCTGAGGTGAGGGCGTACAGCTCCTGTTGGGCTGAGCATGGCCGAAGCAGCCCAGGAGCACCGGGGCTGGGGCGCCATTTCACTCCTTCGTAGTTTTTAATAACTCTGGCTTTTAGCACTTCCACTTATTATTGCAGTGGCTGACAGGGGACCTACAGGAAAATCCAGCTTTATTGAAACTGAAAAGGTCAGTTTTGTTGAGCGTTTCCATGGTGAAAATAATAAATTAAATATATTCAGACTTTTCAGGCTATTCAGATCTGCGAGTGGGGCTGACCAAGATTTTCCTGCGAGCTATTTGAATGGTATCTTGTTGCACAGCTTTTATGACTGAGGTGGGGTTTTCTTCAGTCAGAAATAAGATCTTTTTCTTTGTTAAGCCAGATTCTTCAGTTGCTGCAGCACTGTCAATGAGGAAACCAAAACGAGGAAGGCAGCAGGGAAGGCAGCCTTTCCATGTAACTGTTTCTGTTTTACTGCTAAGGCCGGGATTTGCTTCCCCTTCCGTTCTGCATGCAGACTCCCATTGCCTGACCTGGTGGTAGGTGTTTGGAGTAAATATTCCTTCATTTGCCTCTGGCAAATGCCAATCAGTCTTGTCCATCTCCTGCTGGTGTCAGTGAGGTCTTTGCTTTGTGCTCGCTGAGGGTTGGGTTAGTCCATAATGGAGTGTGTTTTATTAGGACTGAGGCTGATGCTGGTTGATTCCTGAGGTAAGCTCTCTCTCATTTCTAGAGCATTGGGTGGTGTTTGCAGCTGCTGTGAACTCAGTAAGGACAGATATGGGCAGTGTTCTCTAGGGCACTGGACCTTGAAGCTGCCCTCCTTCTGTCTGCAGCACAAGCCAGCAGAGAATTACTGCCCCAGCAAATGCATGCTGGAGCCAGAGAGGCCGTGCCCGTGCCTCCTTGCATGATTTCTGGCACGGAGCAGCTAGCACATTTCTTGTTCGGTGTTTGTAACTAAAGGCCCAGTCCTGATCTATGAATTTTCAAATAATTTCTCATCAGTATCACGTACTTGCTATATTTCTTTTCCTCTCTGCTTGTTACTGAAGTGCCATAGGCATGAAAGTGAGGTCTTCCCTTTTTAAGAGTTCATCCTTTTCTACCACTCACTGCTAATTAGTTCTTTCTTCCCATAATTTTAATAAAACTCTCTCAGTCCCAGGGATGGTGGTATCTACTTCTGGGTTCCTCAGCTCCTGCGGCGTACAGCACTAGTGCTGTGGGAGCCTTTTTGCGTAAGCACATAAAAGGGTGTCCTATAACCTCCCCAGCAGTTGCGTCGATGTTGGAATATGTGTGAATTATTTAAAAGGTATAGAAGGGAGAGCTCACTGCAAAGGGGAGCCTCTGTTCCACAGTTAGGTGGCAGTCCCTATCCCTGCATCTGATAGCCGTACAATCAGGGCTGCAACATGCTAATCCCACTTGTATTTTGGCAAACCTTGTCCTTACTGGCCTTGCAGATGAGCTACAGATCTGCTCCCCTTCCAGCCCAGGCTGGCACAGGCTGAGCCTGGCCCCAGTTCGTGCAGCAGGACCCCGAGGATGCGGTTGTCATGTTAATTCAACACCAGCCTGGGGTTTACGATCTTGGGTCTGTGTCCTTCACTGTCTCCTACCCCAGACTCCTTTCTATCACATCTTCTCCTGCTCACGTTGCTGCTCACCCCTGCCTGATCCTTTTGCCACATCTCTTGGAATCACAAGAAGCTGGGAATGGCTGAGTCTCCTATTTTACTTGCAAGACACAACAGTATGTAAATTGAGGGAATTAACTTTGGTTGTTTTTTTCTTTCTTTCTTTCTCTCTCTCTCTCTTTTTTTTTTTTTTTTTCCCCACACTAGACTGCAGTATGTATAATGTTGTAATCCTTGTATAATATCCTCACAGTTTTTATAGCTCCCAGTTTTCCTATACCCTTATACCTGGCAGTTTCTGCATGCGATACCATCCACCATATGGCAGTGCGTAGCTGGCAGGAGGCTGTGCAGTGCGCCTTGCCTCACCTGCCTTTCCACCCTCCACCAGATCTGGTGGTTCATCCAGAGAACTCACTGGTTAGTTTTTCCCACGTTGCACATGCATTAAATACTCATAGCTTTTAGCTGTTAGTGCTGACTTCAGAGGCATTCTTCAGCCTGGACAGCTCAGACCTGTTTCATTTGGCATTCATTGCAGCATGAATTGAAGACTGAGGAACTGGAAAACAAGTAGATTGCAGACTTTTCTTATCCACTACCACATTAAGTTTATACTCACCCTGCACAACATACACATGTACACATACTTGCTTATTCACTACTGGCGGTTTGGTTGTTTGCTTCTCAGCACAGACCGTTTTTCTATTAAAATCTGCAGAAGTTTTATTTTTAAAAACAGATAAGCACCCGCAAGTTGGTATACATGGCTTGGTATACATGGCTTTGTTCTTTTCCATTTCCTGGTGACACAAGTTTAAATGTAGCCAGCAAATTCAGAATAGAAAAGACCAAACACTTTTGTGATCAAAACGAAGACCCAGCAGTCGCTGTTTTAGTCTGTTTCTTAGGGAATATGGTGAACTCTGCAGAATTATTCATTTACTACACAAATGAAATAAAACAGGTCCTTGCCCCTTTCTCCCACAGCATAAATCCAATCCACTGTAACATAATATTACTGTGATGTATAGTGTTGTAGGAAGTGGTTACAGAGATGGAAAGAAAAAAGAAATGCATAAGAATGTTACTACCAATCATTATGTACTTTACAGCTGAACCGAAGGACCTACTTTTACTCAGTAAGTTTACATGCTCATAGGAAAGACAACACAGGCCAATAGAGAGATGAAAGGAGAGGACTTATCCCTAGTGCAAGGGTGAAGAAATGAGGAACAGGGACCATGAGGAAGCTGCTCAGATGATGTGAGGAATCCATGGCAGAGCTGGAGCTCAGTGCAGAGTCCCTGTGCAGAAGCATCTTATCTGGAAGATCTTCTCTCCTCTTATTAATAATAATCTTTCAAATAAGATTTTATGTATGTTTAAATTTAATAACTCACCCTTCAGGAAGAGCTCAGTCCTACTAGGTACTACATCCAATTTGGGTTGGCTTAGATCTGTCGGGAACTGAGGATGCTCCTTGTTTCCTGAATCAAGCCCTTAGTGAAGCTGTTACTATTGACAGATTACCATTTACAGCTCTTTATTGCTTACTGTAGGTTTATTGCAACCTCCTTTCCTGCATAGTTCTCCTTCCCTCACTCAGAGCAAACATAATGTACAGCCCATGTAAATATAAAACATTAAGCAATTACTGGGTTATTTCAAATGCAGTGCTAATAATACATCATTTCTGAAAACCACAGCTTCAAATATAGGGCATGTTGTACCAGTCATCTCATACGATGCTCACTGGAAAGTGAGCTCAGCCATTACCGTTCTATCACTGAATTATTACTCACTCACCCCAGGAAACAAAGGGGAGTCCCTGAGGTTAATGTGGTTAGTAAAGCAATTTGAGGAAGCTGAGCTCATATCTGCTTACACAGTGTACTGAAGATATTTAAACAGCAGACTTCAATCTCCTGCTCTTTTCTGTCAACTCTTACATCACTGTCTTTCTTTTGTAACGACTGCAAGTGTTCTGCTGAAATAAGAAATGGTGAATTTGAGGATTTGCTACGTGCAGAGTTCCTAAGGCAAATTGCCTGGCACCAGCTCTAAGAGAAAAGACGTGAGTTCCTTGCTGAAAATGAAGACTCTCAGATTTGTTTGGCTTTTGTGCCCCAAATCCTCCTCAGTCCTGTCCTGTTCAGCCCTGGGTGAGCCCTGGAAGAGACCTGGCTGCTGCCAACGGGAAAGGGCATGGGTCTGCATCTTGGGTGCTTGGTGTCTGGGCAAACAGGAAGGAAATGTTCCTGCCTTCATTAGGACAGGAATATTGCCCTAGCCGTGTCAGTAGGGAAGGTCCTCAGTGGAAGGGGGCCTGCAGTACCATCACTCTTTGATACAAAGAACCTCTCCAGAATGTTCTTTCAGGCAATAGTATCCCCACATCTCTGTCGCTGGCCCCATGAGCTGACGTGGAAATGATGGGGCATTGAAGGAAGAGGCGATGTCAACCTGCAGCTGGTTAGTGCTGGGACAAAGCCGCCTCTGAGAGGCAGGGAGATGCAGTGCTTCGGCCTGGCTCCCTCTGCAATGCATACAGCATATCTGAGGGTGTTAAATTTTTTAATAAGTGCCAAAGGCACATTGGTAGGGCAGTCTCAGAGAAGTTTGTGCTGCCTGTGTTATGCCTGTTTGGTGGGTAAACAGCAGAATGAATCTCTGGAGCTGTCAATCCAGCGCCTCCACCAGCACTGAAGTCCCTGAAAAAGATGCTTTTAAAGAAAGGTACAGATGCATTTTGCTGCGTTGGAATAGAGAGATGAAAAAAGTTAGGATGTGCTCAAAAATCCTACTTGCTGCTATTTATAGGCTTCTTCACTCCCCCAAATAATCCATCTTCTGAATTTCATTTGGTGAAACATTAAAATCCCCGCGTTGTGGGATCTCGCTGTGCAGCAGGCTCGGAGTGACTCACAGACAACACCACACTGACCTCTGCAAATTGCTGTGCCCCACACTAATTATTTCTGGTTTAATAGATCTTGTTTTGAATGGAAATGTCATCGTTTCCAGGCAGAGGCAGCTCCTCCGTGGGCCGCGAAGGCCGGGGCTGTGCCGTGGGCCCTGGGCCTGGCCTTTGCGGGAAGGCCCGTCTGGCACCACGCGCTCCAGCTGTGGATGGCAGCTCTGCTTTTTTCTTCAGCCATGATAAATTAGTTTTTACTGATGTATTTTTGGCTGGCCTTTTCCAGACACTTGGCTCACAGCTCAGCTAGTTGTCATAGCAGTTATGGGACTGCCCATGATCCCGATAAGGGGTCTGCTGGCTGACGGATTATCTTGCCCTTTTGTTTTTTTTACTTCGTGAAAAATGCACTTCTTATGTTTTCTTGAAAATAAGTGATCTGCGATTCCAATTTAGGATGCTTGGTATTTGGATGCTTATATGGGAAGGGTTGGTGTGCTAGAAAGAGATGCAAATCACGGGAGTGGGGTGTGATTTCAGTCTTTGAACCTCGTTAAATTTGGCGTGTTAGAGGGTACCTCTGGTTCAGTGTCCGTATTTACTTTGTGCAAGTGTAGGAATAAGCAGTGCTCACTTATCTCTGCATCATTTACCAATTACATAAACAGCATCTATAATTATGTTTCATTTATTTAGGTTTTCTCTTGCGGGATTTCGTTGAGGACAGAGACTGGGACAGAATTAAAAGTACATGGCTAGGTTAGCAGCGAGGCGTTATCCCGTGCTGGCTGTGGCTGGCTGTGATTTCCATTTGATTTCAGCGTGTGAGAGCAGTCTCTGCAGCCTAATTCTTATGGACATGATAAAAGTCTTCCAAGCTGAACATTAATTGACAGGCGGTTTGGGTGGCCCCGGTAATAATCTGTAGCAGGGCTGAGGCATGTTTGTTTGTGGGGAAATAACCGAACCTGGGGCATGGTGAGGAAATCTCCACAAGCTGTGCTTGTAATGCACTTGTCTTGTGAACGGACAAATGTTTCCAGTGTCAAGCTTGCGCTTTTGTTAAATGCAGGATTTCAATGCATTTAAGAAGAACTGATCAATAGTTCTTCACATCTTTCTCTCTTTCTGATGTACAGAATTTGCTGAGCATGGATGAGAGGCACAGCTGTGAGTAACAGGCCTGCAATTCAGTCCTCTGGGAGATGCTGGCCTGGTTTGGTAAAATGAGTATTTTTTGGAAGAAAAAAAAATTCTGATAGAAACCTTAAGAAGCTGCAAAAATAAATGTTTTCAGATTAGAACTTGAGAAAATTTAAATGTTTTCAGCTTTACCATAAAAAGGTGGACTTCTTTCAGGAGGAGGAACCCCCCCACACATTTCTGCCATCTCTTGTTCTGTAACTCACCCCTCAAACATCCCCCACAGAAATTCCCCAAGGCATTCATAAAAGAAAATTAGATGGAAAAATTCCAAGCAACCTTGTTATTTACAAAGGGAATTTTTATCAGCTCTCAGTTTGCAGAAGAAAATCTCATTCCTCCAGAAGAAGCAACCCAGACATAACTCTTTTAATGAATTTCAACCACGAGCATCACTTTGTGATTTATTGGTCAAACTCTAGTCAAGACTCAGATATTGATAGTACTGCAAACAGAGGCAAGATTGGCAGATAACTTTTCTCACATTTTGCAGAAGAAATGACAAACCCTTAGTATTTATTATCCTTAAATAACTTGCCATAGTCCAAGGCTACCCTCTGTACTTAGCCAAAGCTCACGGTGACTTAGAATAATTTCACAGAGTTCACAATTTAATCTGCGAGCTGGGACTGAGCCATGTACCAGTGTACGAATATTAAGCATCCCACAAAGCTTTTTGAGACTTTGAGCAAGTTTTATTTGGCATTTTGTGTATACTAGAGATATCCGGACTAACAGCTTGCTAGGAGGGACTTGAATTTGTGTTTCCCAAACCCCAGAAACTGCCGCAGTCATGAGGTAAGTTGCTGTTTGCTTTCTCCCAGTATCTCCCGTGTCAGGGATATTTGAATTTGCTCCCCTCTGAAAGTGGCAGAACCACTGGGCTACCCTGGCAGGCTCTTAGGGTCACTAAATAGTTAATTATGCAGTAAATCGCATAAATAGGGAAAAAAAGGCACTGCTGGGAGTTCTCCCAGCCAGGAGAGCCTGGGCACCTCCCTGTGGTATCACCATCCAAATGCTGATGGGAGTCAGCCTGGACTTCTCTGCCTTGTCCAGAAATGCCTGGCACGGAGACGCTACTCAGCAAATATGTCAATGAAATAGATAAATTCTCACTTTTGGGGAAGGTGGGGAGAAGTTGATTAATTGATGTTTTCTGACAAAACATGTTTTGCCAGAAAATCCCTGCCCAGTTCTAATTAGAATGCTGTATCTGGCCTGCTTGTTTTAGGCTTATAACTCTGTTTGGAGATCAGATGGTGAATTCTTACCACTGAGAGCAATTTCCTAAAAATCTGTTTAGTATTCTGGCAGTTTGCAAGATGGGAAAAAAAAAAATCTAAAAAATGCTTAGGGGCAAATTTTCTGCTTGGTGCACAGGGAGTTGTAACGCAATAATTGCAGCTGGGTGGGTTAGTCATTGCACTGGAAATTTACTCCATAATATCTTGAGATTATAAGGCAAAGTGGTTTTCTACGTAAACTTTAGTTTCTTTGCCTCTTTGGATATCAACTTTGCAACTAAGAGGAAGTTGGCAAAATTTTAATGCAAAGAGGGGGAACGTGCACTATTGCTTAATCAAAAGCGGCTGAAATAGCTTAGGTAGATTTCTGCTGGTTGGCAATGTTACCATTTCTTAAAATTCATGTGGTAATTGAATCTAATGTTTGTGCTGGAAGCTGAATGCATTTCAAATGTGAATTAGACCTATGTAATGTAGAACAGCAGTGCATAATTAAGGTGTTTCATAAGTGAGATTTAGATTTGCATTAAGCACGGATTCTCAAGACATCTACAACCTTCTTGCAAAGTGAACCCAATACCCTTAGAGTATAGGTACCATTTCATCATGCGCAATATTTTCATCCAGGAATTACGAAAATGAATGAGATGTTAAAAAAAATTATGGACCAGATTTTCCCTTTTGTGCAAGCTGTATTAAGAAGCTTTGCAAGTATTTGGGATGGAGAAGTGGGGAAGACAGGACTTTAGTAGGGAGGTTCCTGTAGGGGCAGTGGCATGTTTTGAGGTGAGCCACTTGATTGTCTCTGGTCTAGTGCTTAACAGGACATTGGGATCTGAACTTCTCCATGAACCACAGGATCTTTTCAGAGCATACCTAATGCTTTTTAATTTCAGACAGCTTTGATTCCCTGAGCAAGGGGAAGATTTGTTCTAGGTGATCAAGCTAAATCTAATACAGATGAAATCCATGATCCATACTAGCTGGAGATCTGAGGGGTCTCAGCACCCACTGCTTGCATCTCCTGACCCTTTCCAATTGAGCTGAATTACTTGCTGATGGGGCACTGCTGAAACCATCTACGTGACTGCTTGATTTTCTGCTTGTTTCACACTGGGTAGGTGTCTTGGTGGGCATAAAAACACTCTGAAGGCATTAGAACTTTCTCTAATGAGTAATTATGGACCCTAGGAATGGGGTCCATGGCTCTGAGAGGTAAAACAGCAAAGTTTGATATACGAGGCAGTGCTGAGAGTAAATGCGACTTCTGTGCTACCAAAATTATGAGGAATTAAATTCTGTCTCCCGAATGCTCTTAATTAGACATCACTGGAAGATCTGATATACTTTAGAGGTTTTGACAGCGACTGAGATATGGATAACTTGGGGTGAGAGTTTTTCTTAACTTTAACTTCCAGATTGCTCTTGGCAGCGCTAGTAAGCATGTTGAATAAGGCATTAATTTTAGTTTTAAATGTTCTCAGATTTCCATAAGCTTTTATTTTTAAGTTCCTCCTGTTCCACATATATTACTAAGAGCATAGAAGATGTATTAATTTTAAAATTTCCCTAGCTGTTAGGATATTTATTAAAACATTGTAATTTGCCAACAGAAATGCAAACAAATAATTCCCCGGTATTACACTCAAAATGTAAGGAAGACACAAAGAACCCAATTAGCCTTTCCCTATCATCATTAAATTGACATGGGAGGGATGAAGATCATGCCAAAAAAAATCATGGTTTTAAAATGATTGTGTAAGTTGGAGAAGTTCTCCCTAACCAGCACTCAGAATACAATGCCAGTGTCAAAATCCTCTCTTTGTGCAGAGAATTTTTGAAAGAACAGAGAAGCAGAACAAAATGTTACTGAGAGAGTTCTGTAAAATGCATGTTTCACTTCATAAGGGCTGCTGCAAGAATATTCTTCTGATTTTGACCTTTGTGAGTTTAACATTGCAATGCTGTGGCTGGAGCTTTGGATTCAGCTGGAGACAAAAACCTAAAAATAAACCTAATTTGTTCTAAGACAGAAACCTGAGGCCCGTGTAACTCTAACGTGCAATTACAGGTGTGCTCAGGTTCACTCAGCTGGTTCCTATAGAGAATCAGTTGATAACACTTGCAGTGTTAATTTAAAGCTGGTAGCAGAAGCTGCCAAAAGACAAATCAGGTAGGTTTCCTGCAGCTTTATATTTCTCCAGAATCCTTCTTCCAAATGAGTAGTTTTCTCCTACTGCTAATTCATTAATGTTACAGTATTGTGTGTTGCTGTTGGAATAAGATGTGGGATTTTTTCAGGGTGAATGTTACCATTATGGCTATAAGGAGAAAAAAGCAACATGCTTGCAAATCGGATTTTCATGTTTTTTTGTTTTTTTTTTTTTGCTATGAGTTTGATGCTTTGTGGTTGGGTCTAGGTGGTTGGGTGCAGCTCCTGATGGGTGAAGGTCTAAGCAGGCTGGTGCAGCCGAGGCTGTGCTTGCTAGACCGAGAGCTAGGTCACGGTGACTGCAGCAACATGACCATGTACTTTTGCCGGCTCTCATCAGTTCTTCACCTTTGTGGTGCTTTGCAGGAGATTGGGGTTTTGGGATGCTGCGGGAGGGCTCCCTGCCACTGTCTGTGTTTCGGGAAGCTGTCTGCCATAGGCTGTGGAGCAGGCTCTCTGCAGCTGGCAGAAAAGCTCTGGGCTGAGCAGCAATCCCAAAGATGTGGAGCTAGACAGTAAGAGGTCAGTGTGAACTGGATAGTTCTCCAGCAAGGGGGCATTTTAAGTGCAATTGCACAAGCTTGTCTGATCCTAAAATTTGATTAAGAACAAATAAAATTATATTGCTGGGCAGTCAGAGACTTCTCCAAGACTACTTTAAGTCCTTGCCTGGGGCAGTCTATGAATATTCAATGTGATGACCGCTCTGGTAATATTGCAATCAACTGAACATACCAATCATGACTTTTCTTTAATCATTAACGTAGGTTGTTTTCCATTATTGTTCCCTTTGATTGATTGGCATATCTTGAACTCCTCAAGGAGTACTCCTTGAGGTGTACTCCTCAGTACACCTTCCCTGATCATCCTATGCTGATCTTGGCAATGCCTTCCTTATCCCATGATTGATTATTTGAAGTCTGAAGTAGTTGTGTGAGTACCTGCTAAACCAGTTCCAGATTATCTGGGTGGTTTTGGCTTTTCTTCTTCTAAAAACTGTCATCTTCACACTGTCTATTAACCAGCTCAACCAGGTCTCTCTTTGTGTGGGGCCAGGCACGTTGGGGTCCCAGTGGAGACAGATGCCTGCACCCCTTAGGGCACTGGGATGATCCCAAATGTCCCCTCTGGGGGAGTTCCCACCTCTGCCCACCTGGGCATGGGGATCAGCCCCTGCTGGGGCAGCAAGCACACTATAGGCACATGCAAATTTTGTCTGCAGCCTTAGTTGGAGACAAGTGAAGCAGTGGGCTTATTGTGTCCCTTCCTGCAAGCCCCCATCAGCAGGCTGAGGGCAGCTCCTCCCCATGGGGCAGTGGCGGTACCTGCTGCTGGGGGTTGAGGCTTGTGCCTGCAGTGGCTGGCAGCAAGCAGGGCAGTCACAGTGCCAGCAGGCTTCCCAGATGTCATCCTGGCTTATCACATGGCCACACATACCCGTCTGGGAGGGAGGGAATCAGAGAGAAATGAGACGGCTGAGGCACCTCAGAAAGCCATTGTTCCCATAACTGCAGCTCCTCACAGGGTCTCCTTAACCCGTTCTTATTGCCCCCTGGCCTGGTGTTTCCTCCCCAAGGGAGCTTCAGTGTTTCTTCAATACTTCACTGTTCAGAGGATTACAACACTTTTTTCTGATGTCTAACGTGAATCGTTCTCGCTGCCATTAAAACCAACTGCTTCCTATTTGGACAACTGTGGACAAAGAAAGTGTTTGATTCCTTGCGGCTTTGCAGGAGAATGTTAGGCTAAACAAAAATGCTCATTCACGGGGGCCATGTAGGCCCACTTCCTGGGCTTTGGCCTTTCTCCCTGCTTTCTTTCAGACTCCTATCAGTTGGTCCAGGTCTCTCCTGAGGGGCATTGCCCCAAACTGGCTTCATTTTCCCAACAAAAGCCTTGTCAGTGCTGGGAAGAATGTGAGGGCTGCTCTGCACACCTCGCAGACCATCCTTTATTTATGCATGCATGTTTGTCTCTTTCAAAATTGTGGCATTCTTGATTCACACTCAGTGTAATTTACTATAATTGCTAAATCCTTTTCTAAAGAACTTCCAACTAATCAATTTTTCTCCATCCTGTATTTGTGCAGTTGATTATTTTTGTATGCTCTAATTGAAATGCACCCTATTGTCTGTGCTAGGTCTCCAGCTTGTCAGGACCATTTGTAATTCTGATCCTATCCTTGCACACATTTGCAGTCCCTTCTGGTTGGGGGTCATTTGCAAATGTACTGAGAATATATTCTGTCTCCCAGGTCACTAACGTGGCATTGAACAAAACTGGCTCCGGACAAATCCGCAAGGAATCCCTTTGTTTTGGGCATCTTTCCACTCTGACAGTAAACAATCAATAACTCCTCCCCGGCTGTAGTCACCTTGTCTTTCTTGCATTCACCTGCAGGAGTTTCATCTACATTGTGTATCCATAACGTGTATACAATACCGTGTGAAACAGTGTCAGAGACTAGGTGAAGTATGACATTTTCTCTTCTCCCTTATCCACAAGGTCTGTTATCTTGTTGCAGAATTAAATTATATTGTTTTGACATTATTTTTACGTGACAAATTCATCTGTGGTGCTGTTCATCTCCTTCATGTCTTCCGTGGGCTTACAAATCACTTGTTTGTTTGTTCCAGGATTCTTGGCTGTCCTTTTATTCTCCAGCTCTGCCTTCTTCCCCTATGTTAAACGCAGGCACTGTTGTTCTCCAATTGTCCTGTGCCTCCTCCAAGGATTCTCAAAGGTGAACTCCTTCCCAGGGACTCCTAATGATGTCCCTGACTGGTTCAGCCTAATAACCGACAGGATCTATGTCTCAGAAACTAATTGGCCAAAGCAATCAGATGGAGCTAACTTACTGAAGTACCCTTGAAAGTTTTTTTATTTTTCTCTTCCCTTAATGTAGATGGTGATAGAAACTCCGATCAGAAGTTTTAATTGTTAGTTTTCTACACTGAGTTGAGATTATTGCTGAGAAGAAAGCCTTGAAATCATCAGCATTCACCTCTGCTGAGCCACAGAATGACACTGCTCCTGGTTTTCATCTTAATATTCAGTTACACTCACAGTGTCTTAGCTGCACCATTTTGTGATATCTCTTCACTTATTTTTCTCAGCCTACTTTGCAGTTTGTTAATGTCTGCCCCAATAGGTTCAGGTGCTTTGTAAAACCACATCACCCTGGAAGCAAAGAGGGAATGTCCTGCAGGGTGGTGAACCAGAGGTCTGCTAAGGACAGCCCTTCTGCTTGTCCAGAGTTGCTCAGCAATCCTACAGAAATAGGTATGTCTTGAAGTCGCTTCCATCCCTTGTTCTGGGTCCATGCTAAGTTGGTGTAGACTAATGAGGTGATCTGGCCCTCATTTTACCATTTAGGAGCCAGAAGGCAACTGGTAAATATCACAGACAATCCCTGTCTTCATGCATAGCTGCTCTATTGCATTTCTGTCTTACACGGCTGTATACAGTGGAGCCAAAGGACAGCAGCTGGGAGGAAATTGCAGACAATGAAAGTCCTCTGGCCCAAGCGCTCATTGTGATGTATGGAAGAATTGTGTTAATTTATATGAAGTGCCTTTTGGTAAGGCTGCTTCTGCTTGAATTTGATTTTGAAAAGAAAAAAATTATTCTCCCTTCTTACTGCAGACTTCATAATGCCTTTTGTATTCTGTGATCAGGTCACTCAGTACCTGCAGCATCCCACTGCTTCCTTGCTGCAGATAAAGTAGTGCCTTTTGTTTCCCCTTGCCCAGGCCTGACCCCTCCATTTACTTTGCCATCCACTACTTTCTGGTGTCTTAATTTTAGTGGGCTCAGCAGGCACTTGAGGAAGATTTTGAGGAGAATTTAAAGGAGACAGTCTTGTGGGTACTGACATTCTCCTCCTGGTTTCAGCCCCGGGCCTCTGACAACAGTAGCAGGGTCCTTCCTTCAGTGCCCTACTTCAGCCTGATTCATCTTCCTTCCAGCACATAGTGAGAGCCCTCTCACCCTCTGCACAGGGAAGTTACATTTCCCCAGAGGACCCAGTCCGCAGCCTCCCCGAGTGTGAGCCAGCCTCTGAATTACAGCCAAATCCCACTGGAGCTGGTCCATTTATATCCCAAGACTGCCAGGATCCTTTGGCCCTTAAGGGGTAATAGGCACAAAGTGGGAAGTAACGGAGGGATTTTCATTTGCACCACTTTTCTTACATGAATCAAAAAGTCCTCAGGCGTCGGCAGCTGCTCTGGCATTGCCGTACCTGCACTGGGCAGCTGACACAGGACACGTTCATGATAGAAGTCTGGTGATATCCACCATGCATCAGCCCTCCTCCTTATGGGATAACCCAGGGGTCAGTGTCAGGCCAGCTGTGCCTCCTGCTGTATGTGCTGCTCTGAGCAATGAGGCTAAACCAGGGGGCGGCCTCCTGGGGGGCTGCCTGCAGCCACCGTGTCCTTGGTAGGAGCGTGGTTGGGCTTGCAGCTGGGCACGAGCCTTTGCTGGGGGATGGTATCATCTCATCTCTTTAGGAAATAGTGTCTTCTTCCTCTGGACTTCCCAGCTCTTTTAACCAGGATCCATCCCCAGATCTTGACTTCTGTTTTACCACCTCTTTCCTACCACTCAGTACCCAAGCTGGAAAAAATCTAACAACCCCTTCACAACTAATAAAGCATGACTACTCTCACCCCGTGATTTTCTCCCTGTGCCTCTGCTGAATCTTTCTTTACTTATAACCCCTCCACCTCATTTTCTGTCTTATTACTCCTCTCGTACTTGTCGCTCACCCATTTTAAGACTTTTCTGTACCTGATAGATCTGTAAATGAGAATTGGATTCCTAGTAATTAGATAAAGTTCTGACTCCTGTGTGAAGACGGGGTTAGAAAGGTCAATACCAGCTAGTTCTGAAGAAAACTAGCAGGAGCTAATGTATAAATCAGAATTTGAAGTCAAATTTCTTCCTATTTACTGTTTTAAGAAATGAAAGAACCTAGAAAGTTTGAATTGCATTGAAAGACAACAGTTTTTAAACTAGTATTTTTTAACATTAGGAGCGCGCTGAACTTGCTACTCTTGTATAAAAAATAGTGATGTTCATGGGAAAAGGAATGAAACATTGATGTGTATGGCTAAAGAGAATTCATATCATTTGAGAAGATCTAATAAATAGAAGATATTTGTAAGATGTATATTTAAGATATATTTATGTGTGTGCTTGGAAATAAAATCCTTGGCTTCAGATCTTAAAGCAACCACTGATGGGAGAGAGTTTTGTTGTAAGATATGTAGCTGCCTGTGTAGTCCTGTGAAGCACTCGGTGCTGGGTGCCACCACAGACTGTGCATGGGACAGCACAAACCACGGGTCCCTGTTCAGGTGCATGCAGCACCAGGTCGAGCATCTCTTAGCTGTTGACACCGCAGGGCATTTTAGACAGCCTGGTTACGTGTACTGGGTTGGCTGTTGCTCAGGGTAGTAAAGTAGCATCTCTGTATTTCAGAAAAAAAAATCCAGGGATCTCTAAATGGCAACAAACAGCCAGAAGGTTTTTTGCTTTTATAAAACTTTCTGCATTAAATACAGAGAATAAGGCTCGGAAAGAGTTTCTGCTTTGTGTTCCCAGCACATGCCACAGAGCAGTTCTCTCTGGGAGAGCTGATACCTGGAAGATGCTTCGCTGAACACGCACCTTGAAACATCTCTTGCCCCCAGATATGTGGACATGTATACAAATATACATGTACACATTTTCCTGAGAAGCATTTTCTCCTATTGCTTAGTTTAAATATTGCACATCAATATTTTTGTCACTATTTTGTTCTTCATTAGCTCTTTAAAGCTGATATTAACTAGTAAATTAGATCCAAAACCAGCCATAAAAGCTGTCACTGACTGACACAGAAGAGCTTGGTATTTGATTGGAAATAACCACAAGTATTGCAGCAATAGCATTGGCAATAGAGTAATAAAACTAAGCACATCTCTCGAGGGCTCTACATACTGAATGATCTAAGCCTTGTAAATCTTCTGTCATGCAGCAAAATACCAGTATAACTCATTTACAATAGACAAGCTAAGGTAGAGTGTGAGTCAGCCTCCAAGAGTCAAAGCAAACCCTCAGCAGCTGAGGAAAACAACTACTGGTGAGCGTGTGTTTAGCTGCATCGCGCTAATATCCGTGTGTGTGGTGCTGTATAAGGACAGAGCAAATTGGAGCGGCTTCATCCGAGGTGTGTGAGTGTGGGATGAGGCAGACTGGGAGGTGTGTGAAGTTACGGGCAGGGAGTGTTGGTCAGCAGGGTCCCCGCCCCACAGCTTGTGCTTCGTCAGCACTGCAGCAGCATGGGCAGCCTGTAGTAAAATTGAGCCTTTGACCACACATGGAGACATCTGCATCAATAATGGTAGAGGGTTAGGTATTGTTGGAACTCTTTGATAGATAGCTACAGCAAATAAGGGGCAGATAAGATGCTGTGATAATAAGACAAATAGGTTACACAAGATACGCTAGAAAGAAAACAAGTTGGATAGCTTTATAAATCACACCAGAGCTCTGTAATACAAAACTTTGGGCTTTGCCAGAGAGGCCAATGGGGAGGTACGGGCAGCACCCTGGATCAGGAGAGCAGGACAGAGGTAAATGAGAGAAGCTGCATGTCAGGAGAGCCGCAGGAATTCCTGGACGTTATCATTCTGTCAGCTATCACTTGGACCTGGCACTTCAGGCAGACCTGGATTCACATCTATCCTTCCACTTTTATCAATGACTTCAGCTTACAGAGCAGCAAAACTGTTCGCA
Organism: Aythya fuligula; assembly: GCF_009819795.1. Classification (NCBI taxonomy): domain Eukaryota; kingdom Metazoa; phylum Chordata; class Aves; order Anseriformes; family Anatidae; genus Aythya; species Aythya fuligula. The sequence goes on along the minus strand of NC_045570.1, from coordinate 11,095,923 downwards.
AAGGACTCAGGGTTCATGGAAAACTCCTGGTGATGTTCGTGCTCTGGGAAGCAAAACCTGTACCTTGCTTCCCTTTGCTGTCAAAGTGCAGTGTGCTGCTTCACCCCTGCACGCCTGGGGTCGCACCTCATGCGCTCAGGAGTAGCGGTGTCAGGGCTTCCACCCCCTGCTAGGCACGAGGGTGTTCTGCACAGCTCCATCCATGCGGCAGCAGAGTAGAAATTTGGGTAGGATCCTATTTTGCAGGGATGTGGGGGCAGTCAAGCCATGAGCCATGTGGGGGTTTTGTCAGGATTTCTGAAAGTCCCTCTGGAGCTGGTGTGTTTCATCCTTTTTTATAATCTTCTGGAGCTAAATGACACATTGATAAACTGTCTAGGATAAATAGCATTTTCCAGACATTACCAGACAGTGGGGACTTTTTCAATGATCCTTTGTCACCGTTTAAGATCAAAAAGGTTTGTAACTACTGAAACGGGAGGAAGAAAAAGCTTCTTGCTATTGCAGTGTTTAAGTATCCCATTGTTTAGTTAACGTGTTTTGACAGATGTGGTTTCAAGATGCAGAGAAGTTTTAAAAAAATACCTGTATAAACCTCATCGGTCGAGGATTGGAATTTAGATTTACTTCTTACTGAATGGTGCTATTGTGTTATACCATGCAGCTAGTGAAAATGCATAGCCATAACAGTGCCTGGATTTAAACCACTATATACCAGGTGGACTTGCACAGAGTGATCAGAATACTAAGTGTCGCCCGTGGTTTACAGTGAGACTGAGAGATTATTTGTTTTAGGAAGAAAGATGAGAATGCCTGCTATAAGAGCGTGAGCAATGTCTGATTTGGGGGACACATGGTATACAGGCCCAACATATTTCATTATGATTAAGCAATCTCAAACGCTAAAAGTTGGATTGCTTATTCTAGTTCTGCTGCTGCTCCCTGTGTGTCATGGCAAGTTAATCTGTGCCTCTGGCTCAGCAGTAGCTGGGGGATACGTTTTGGCATTTGGAGTATGTTTTATCATTTGTTCCCCTTCTCGGATTTCTTTATTTGAAGTAGGGTCTATGAGTGAGAACAGTCAGTGTGAGCTTTGATCCACGTCAGGGTTTGACCCGATGTCGCTGTAATCTCTGCCATGCAGAACAGAAGGCTTTAAAAAGTGTGGCCCAATCTTCACCAATTTTGAGCTGGGCTTTGATAAGGCTTGCACTGCTGTTTGATTTGCAGCATCCTGTAAGCTTCTGCTTGCGGTGTCTGCTGTGCTAGGGCTTCAGAGGTAAATCCCTGGGGACCTTACCTGCTACTGAAGTTCCAGCTTCTGATCTGATCCTCACCTTGCTCCCTGCAGAGGAAAGGTGACATTGCCAGCATGTCATGCAAGCATGTCACTTAGGTAGGAATTCATTATTTTGAGCCTTTCACAAGCAGCACAGGCTTCCTAGCACACGAACAGAAGCAGTAATGGTACTGCTAAACAACAATATTTGTAAAATGGCAGGTCTTGGCTTCCTAGCACATCCCTCCTTGTTGGCCAGCAGTGCTCTCTGGAAGGTTGACCAGCCCTGGCTGTGGTTGCGTGCTGCTGGTACACGTTTTTGGCAGAAAACTGTACTGGGAAAAGCAGGCACAACTACCGATTTGGATGTAGTTGCACTTGCTTACATTGCACCGGCTTTGATCCTCAACGCTGTGGTAGCATTCAGGTTTCTGCTGCTTTGCTGTGTCTGCTGTGCTCTCTGGCCACCCACATGCAGGGACAATGCTGCAGCCACTTGGTGCTTTTGGTAGTTTCGTCAGTTAAGGTTTTGTAAGGGGGTTGCCTTTTTTCTCCCAAATCTATACAAGCAACTAGTAGCATGATGCTCAGCTTTATTGAGCCAGCAGCAAAGGAACTGAGCGCAACAAGAGCATCAGGAAAAATACAGCAGAAACGTCAGGAATTAAACAACAGGCATCTTCTCATCTTACCAGCAAAGCTTTTACTGAAATATCTTAATGGAAGGAATTATAAGGATTCTGATTTTTACACCGAGTAACATTAAAAATAAACACAAAGTGTTAAGCATCCTAGAATTTCAGTCACCGGAGTACCTCAGGCTCTGGCATTATGTAATTATACCTCTTCTTGTTCCCAAGACTACCGGAGTGATTTGGGTATTCCTGGGGTAAAAGGGGAATGGTCCTGGTGGATGGTGTCAGGGTGGCCACAGGTGGTGTGAGGCCTCTCCTAGCTGCTAAGGACGAGGTGCTTGGTGCTGGTGTTTGTAACCAGGAAGGCTGAGGGGTCCCAGGGCTCTGATTCCTGTGCTGCTGGCCCTCTGTGATTCGCAGTGAAGTGGGATGACATGAGCAAGAAAACAAAAAGTAAAAAAAACATCTGGTGTCTGTAAGCATTTTTGAAAAAATGATCCAACAAAGTGTTCAATGAGTATATTCACTAGTCATTTATGCAGCTGTATAGACTGGGAAGAAAGACGGGAAGGAGGAAGGTGAAGCATTTTACATTATTCCAAATAAATTGAAGTCTTCATATCGGTCATTCATCAGATATGAATCAAGCAATTTTCTGGTCCCCTGTGGCCCTGTGTCAGAGAATTACACCTAATTTGTGTTAGCTTGGCTCACCGGTGCATCTTGTCTGGACTTTGAAATTATGTGGCCAAATTATTAAGCTGCTCAGATTCTTCAGGAATTTCTTTGCTCATTTTGTGTCTATATGCTAGACATCCAAACAGATGGATGTCATTGCTGGTTTTATTCCTGAAGGGCTTAGTTTAACCTTATGCCCTTGGCAGGTCCTTCATAGCAAACTGCTGAAAAATAATTTCTGTGGATATTTTTCCCATTGCTTCCATGTACTGTAGCTGATGCCTTGAAGATTTCTGTTCTTTTACTGCCTTGTTACCACATTTGATGTAGTTATTAGCTTGTAAATGTCCCTGAGAAGTTAAAAAAATCTTGTCCAGGTGGATTGATGGCTCATTATTAATAGAAATAGCTTTTCAGAACTCATTTGTATGTTTTGCTGGTATGTTCTGCCCTGTTCTTAAGAGTTCATGTCTGCTCTAATTTGAGAAAAGACTTTGATTCTTAATTTTGTACCCAAATACGGGAATGCTAACTGACAGCATCTCTTTTCTTTCCTTTCCATTTTAATATACACAGTGTTTAAAGCCAAACCATGCAAAATCACTCATTGGCTCCTTAATTATTAAATTTGGCGGAAGCTTTGCCAAATGAGGATGGACAGTTTTGGCTGGTTACCAGTTCTGGTGCTGCAGAACTACTGGAAGACCATGTACTTTATCTCCAGGGCCTTAGACAAGCATGAAGGAGGACGTGAGATCGAGGTGTCGGGGAGTGTCAGGGAGCAGAAGTGGCAAAAGGGCTGCAGGATATGGAAAGGGAAGATGTGCAGATTTGGGAAGGAAGACCGGAGTACAGAAGTAGAAAGGAAACTGAGCAAGTAGAAAAATCTGTGTAATACCCTGTACACATGGTATCATTTTCAGAGGCAGCTTCTTATTTCACTTGACTTAGACCCATGTATATATAATATTTGATGATTTAGGCAGAAATAAGTCTATTTTAAAGCTAATCTTTCCATTACACATTGAATACATTATAGATTCTCTTCTACTTTAATGAAAACCTGGGTGAATGGCTTAAACAAAAACAACTTACATCGTGAATTTGATTGAGGCAGTTGCTTGAAAATTAGCATAATACGTTGCAGTAAATATTGCCCCAATCAAATAAACAGGAATACTCAGTAGAACTATTCAAAGAACTCAGTATGAGTAAAAGAGACATAAATGTATTCTGCATTCTGTGGCATTTTTCTGTGCCTTTTTAAGGGACAATATTTCTGCAGCACTTAAAAACCTCTTTTTGTATTGTGATGCAGTTTCTGACAGATGAGTAAGTCCCACTTAAGCATCATACTCAGATCAAGAATTTATGGCTTGTGTTAAAAACAAAAAAAAAACAAAAGGAAGAAAAAAAAGTGGTCTTTCTATGGAAGATATGTGGAGCTAAAATATAAAGTCCTCCATGACTCAGACAACTGCATGGAAGTACAAGCCTCCATGTATTGTATCCTCCAAAGGAACTATCCAAAGGATGCATCACAGCAGTTCTTGTGGTTGTTGCATGTATAGGAACAGAAGAATAGGGCATAATCCTATCCTTATGCAGTTTTTTTTCATTCCAAACTACTGCTTTTTCACATTGCAGCCCTCTCCTACCTAAGATAATGATTGTCAAGCAGATTGAAATAATTTGGTCAGGACTGTGATTACAGTGAAGTTCTGCTTTGCTAGTTAAGCCAGTGTTTTGCCCCCAAAATTCAAGAATTTTGGACTCGTAACTGAAAGAATAAGAATGGCAAGCACAGTAAACCTGGGCCCACTCTATGAATCATTTTTCTATTTTATTTTCTTTTCTGAGGTTCACTGGGCTGTACAAATGTTGCCTTGTTGTCATTACTGCAGCCAATACGTTTTTCCTGCTTGGTAAGAGAGCAAGCCTTTTCACTCACTTTGAGCATGCTGTTCTCACAGGTAAAACTATTATTTATTTATAGGACAAATGGGAAAGGTACTTAAAGGAGTTCAAGTATGTAGAATGAGGTGGCAAGGTTTTCTTTTGCATCACAGATGGAAGTGATTTGTTGTCATCCTTCATTTGGAAGATCCTCCTCGCTGTGGATGTCCTAACCCACCATCCCCACGCAGCGAATCCAGGCCTGTGTGTGCCGTGTTGTCATGGGCACCCCTGCTTACCCATGAACTCTGCTCCAGCAGAGCCTAAACAATCACACACAGACAGAGCAGAATTCTCTTTTCATCACAAGAGCCGAATTTATGCTCACACTGTCTCTGCAGAAGCTTGTTTGTCAAACACAGCAATATGGAGTCAAATGCCAAAAGAGCTGCAGCTTACAAGTTGGGGGTGAAAGGATGCGTTCTTGCAGAGGAGGAGTCTCTTGCAGTAGCCTTGGTCAATGGAGGAAATTAAGGACCCCCGGGCAATTTCAGGATTTGGTCCTGCCTCTCGACTGCTCCAGCATTCGTGATAGTGGCCAAAAAATAGCTGAGTGACTGTCTACCAGCTGGCTGCCAGCTACTCTCCTTCTCCTCAGAGAAGTAGAAGCAGCAGATTGGAAGTAAATCAATACAAAATAGAGGAGGATTCGAGCTTCCTGCCCCCAGCTCCACCTACTCTATAGATGTTTCCCAGCCTGTGGCCTATAGATTCCCAATTTTTGGTGGAAAACACAGGCTGATCTTGAAATGTGATAATTCAGAGGGAGGAAGGAGAGACTACCAGATGGCTCTGCTTTGCACCTACTTCAGTTTGCAGGATAACACTTCTTTATTTGCCATAAATTTATCATTCTCCCCCATCCTTGTGGCATGGAATGAAGTTAAACTTTTGGCCTCTTGGCCCCATCTTTCCACAGAACTAACAAAATGATGCAGTAACATTGAAGGGAGAATGAAGAGAGTTTGTCTTTCCTGTATGCATATGTGCAAAGGAGGAAAGAAAATAGGGGTGGGGGTGTTGTGGAAGAAAGCAAAGAAGCTCATAAAGAATATAAGCAGCAGATCTGGAAACACCCCCTCACTACCCACAGTGAGCATCTCATTCCTCTGAGAGTCTGCCTGGAGGTGTCTTAAATCCATGAGAAACAAGAAGGAACTATTTCTTCTCATGATCATCATCCACGGCGGAATTATAGCCAGAATTCACGAACTTTTTGAGGTATATTGTTTACTAAAATAAAAATTTAAACGATGCTTTCTTTCCTAATGTTCTTTGCTCTCTTCCTCCTATTGCAGTGTAAAACTATGAAGCAATTCTACTGGGGCATGGTGGGCCACTAATCCTCACGCAGAGAGACAGCAGGATGTGCTGTGCTTTCAGATCTGTGCTTCATTGTCCTCCTCTGTCCTCCTTATAGCATCTCTTCAGAGATTCCACAGAGAAGATTGTAACCATGTTGTTATTCGCTTTCCACATAACTATTAGGCATGGGATAATGTCGTATTATACTATTTTTTGTTGTTGTTGTACCATACTCATCTCAAGGACTAAACAGTAATAAGACTTTAAGTACCCATTTCATGCCCTAGTACAAGCTTCCTGGTTTATGGAAATGTTAATTTTCTTGTATGATAATCTGCACAAATATAGTACGTGTAGCAGAATGGGAGTTAGAAATTTGTAGTTGGGAGCTCTAATTTTGCCAAGTTCAAGAGCAAATTCAGCACAGAAAATATGTCAATGGTAGGCTTTTAGACCATGTGTTACTTTTGCATAGAAGCTCAGTTTATGCATGTGATTTACATATTCTGATAAAATTCTCAACCAGGCTTGTAAAATTATAGTCCTAAAATTTGAAGTGCTGTTTCAGCATTTCCAAGTTCAAATCTAGGTTTGTGCCTGCAATAACTTATTTAGCAGGATTGTGTAGATCTATCACCAGCATATGGAGAAACCAGCTTACTAAAACAGCTTTGGTCCCCAGCATTGTGTGTGAGTTCTGAGCAGAAGTCCTCTGTGTCACTGGCAGAAAGAGGAGTTCAGCTCCAGGGCAATCTGCAGCCCAGGCATCAGCCGTCCTGCTGCAGCCCAGAGAGGATTAGTGGTCCTGCAGCCCCCTGGAATTGCCTCAGTTGTACCTCAACGCAGTCATCCCTTAACCCTGCAGGTCCTTTTTTATGAATTGTATGAACAATTAACTATGCTTAATATTTTGGATGTGATCTAGATGCTTTTGATAAATAAATCAAAATCTAACTATCCACTGGTTTTACATTCTGAAATCTATGCAGTTTTTCAGTGTAATTTTATTTTCAATGGCTTCCTAATGAGAAGGCTGCCATAACAACTTGCCCTGTAATACAACATAAATGCACATAATTCAATATTTGCTTTGTTTCAGATACAGATGTCTCAAACATGCTTCTTTGTTCAGAGACATCCAAACTTTGGTTTGGGTATAATGGCATTTACTGTAAACTTGCAAGCAGATTAATGTCTGCTCAGGAATGTATCTAAAGCAATGTTTTGCAAGCAAATCTATGTGCAGAATTTTTGTTTTCTCAAGAGAGAAATGTGCAAACGTGCAGCCTAGGTAAGAATAATTAAACCCTTTATGTCTGTTTCTATTTTAAAAGTTCTTCAGTGTTATTGCAGTGGCTACAAGGGCAAAGCTGCTTTTGCTACAGAACATATCTAAATGGAAATAGAGATAGTTACAAGTGTGGTACTGTGCTGCAGATGGTCTGGTCAGAATAATAGCTTTAATATGAGAATGCGTGCTTTCTCAACAGCTCCTGCTTTATTTTTGGTACCTGACAAGGACTCTAGGCATTAAGAACAAATTCCTTTTTCTATCCAAAAACACTATTCAAATGAAAATTGCAGCTTAGGCACAACAGCTATGATTTAAAATAATCTGAGCCAATTCTATGAGGAGAATCTATCCTTAATAAAGCATCGATCGTAGTCTTATTTGTCACCTCTAATGCGGTCTTTCTTAAAAAGGAAGAACTGTCTCCAGAAGGTCTGGTTTAGGCAATAAAGCAGGATGAGAAGGTTCCCTCTTTTCCAGACTTGGAGTTTTGTGGGGGAAAATTGTATTAAGCCTACATTCAAACGGAAACTCAGCAGGAAGAAAGCACTGAAAATAAGCATCATTTTCAATCAGCTAAGACTTTTATAACTTTTTAATTTATTTTATTTTATTTTTAATGAGACTTGGTGGTAAATCTGCTAGGACTGAGAATGTGCAGTTTTCATAAAAACAGGCTCTATTTTTTTAATTCAATCTCTAAAGTGCTTTCAGTCCCTGGAGTGAGTTGAGACCATTCATTGTAAGCGGGAGGCTCTTTGATTCCTATTTTTATCGTTCGGAGCAGGATGTCATGACAATCAGCATGATAGGTGGGCTCAGCACTGGGAGGATGATGACTTCCCTGAGCAGTTGTGGTGCCGGTCATGTGCACTGAATGGCTGATAGCTTCCTGATCCTTCCAGGCTATGGTATTGAGCTCTCTCTTCTGGTTAGTGCCTCACAAAGCCACAGCTACTGGATCTTGGAAGTAAACAAGGCAATGACATCTGCTCACTGTGCACCCCTCACCTCTCCGTTTGCTTGTGCAGAGAATTGCCCGGTGTCAGTGTAAGGCCCGGTGGACCAAACACCCTTACGTTGCCAGGAGGTTTTCCCGATTCACCTTAACACAGGTGTGTCACCTTGGTGCTCAGAGAACAACACAAGAAAAAGTCACTACCAGCTGAGATGCAGCTGAAATATTTGTGCCAAATTACAGTGATTTCAGGACATTAGGCAGGGTTTTTGGACAGATTGGCTCAACATGGGCCCCATTTACTTACTGGCAGGACAGGCTGGGCTCAGAGCAGGAGGTGAGGTTTGCAAGGGTCTCCCTTGCCATCTCAAGGTGTCTGCAGGAAAATGCCATCCACTTGAATTTTCTTCTTGTGAAGTGGTGTTGGCCAGAAGGCAAAGGATTGCTTCATCCCAAAACGAGTGTGAGCTCATCCCTCCCACCTTCCGGACGTTTCTCTAGGGTCTTGTATGCTGGTATTTTCCAGATAGCTTTGTCTCAGCAGGTTCTACGTTTGTCCATTTGTGAACAAATAAATGCCGTGCTCGAGTTCAAGCTTCCAAAGCCTGTCTGGGGGAGAAAAGCCATTCTTCCTTGCACACAAACACTCGGTCTGTGCTCTGGCACCACAGAGCAGGGGGGCTCGGTGGACCCCTCCACCAGTTTGTCAGTAGAATTCCCAGTTTCAGAGGATGCTATCGAGTAGTGTAAAACTCCCATTGTTTGCAAACGCCCTGGGTCAGTAGGGGTTTGGAAATCACATAGCATTTTTGTGAAGAACAGATCAACATTTAATACTTCTTAATCATCTCTGTAAGTGAACAAAAGGACAGCATTTTGTAGATAAAAGTGTGGTGAATGGCACCTCTTTCTCGTTGGCTGCGAGAACAGATTTAACATTGCCTTTCATTAAGCTTTCACAGCACAGGTCTGTCACAGTAATGCCCAGTCATACTATGACCAAGATCGATTGTTCCAGGACTACACAAAGTAGGAGCTGTTGCAAATACTTTGATCATTTCACTTCTCCGCAGCATATACACAGCTTTTATGAAGGCTTTAGAAAATCCAGTATAAATAGTTTTAATCAAAGCAACATGGGTGAGAAAGTCAACCATGGTTATATCTATGTGTGGGCGAGAACAGAAGTTTTGCACCTGGTATGGGAAGGCTTGTGCATTCGTATCACCCAGCCCATCTGTTTATCAATATTATGATCACTCAAGAAAAGCTCTGCATTTTAAACCCCTTAGTTTTGATTTTCATAGTTTTGTCAGCAATTTATATATGATTGGCAGAACTTTGGATATAAAAGCCTCCTTGAAGCACAGAAACATTAGGCTCAATCATGAGATTTTATAGCTACTGCATCTGGATCCATTTCACTTTGCTGCCGAATGCTGAAATGCTGAGGATTCCCACTTGCAACTTGCTCTGCTACCATGGTGTCTAAAAATAACTTACATAAAGAGCTATACCGTTTTTGGATACTTTGCTATACATTTTGTGTTAACCTGACTCCACATATGGTCTTCCTGAGGAGCACAAATACTGCCAGATGTACAGTCATGAATCCTGTATTTGCAAGATGGGTGCAAACAGCTGAATTAGCACCGCTCAGTGTGTGAGCTGTGCTACCTGCTCCTGTGCGCTCCTGGGGGGGGAATCGTACATGGTAGCCTTAACTCCCTGGGTGGAATATCCTGATTTAGTCTTGACTCTTCCAAGTGCTAGCAGAGGTTTGACACTGTGCGTCTGAGAGCACCCTTAATTATATTACTCTTCCTCTGCTCGCTACTGGTATAATGAAAATATTTTTTTCATTTCAATGATTGAAGCCTATGTGACATCTAACCAGTGACTCAGACAATAAAACCGCTGGTCCTTTTATCTTTCCATTATTCCTTAAGCAATCTGATTCTGTATTTTTCATTTCATATGTACATTGGCTGAAAACCTTAACAATATTACAACTGTAAGTTTTATCTATTTTGTGAGGCAGATTGCTCTAGTGCCTTTCCAAATAATAGCTATTTCTCCTTCAGGTTCTTTGCTTGAAGACTTTAAAAGTCTTCATATATCTGCAATTACCATCTATTAATCCAACAGTGTAATCAATCTAACACCTCCATTGTATTAGAAATGGTTTTGATGTTTTTTCTAATTTAATCTCATCTGAAAAATTTGAAATGTAGCTTTCAACTCCATCAGTCATGTCATTTGTATATATGATAGTACAGTGGAAAGATTGAGTTCAAAAGTTCAGGCACATAACTTTTTTCTAAGTTCTTGTTGGGTTACAGGTTATTTATCCTTTCTGTTTAGGCCTTCTCTTTAAAACCCTGTGAGTTACATTAGATGCCTTGAAATTCTGTCCTACCTTTTTTTTTTCTTTTTTGTAAAAAAGATTTTTTTTTTTTTAGCCATGGTTTTTGGTGGTTTGTGTGTTTGATTATTATTTTTATTGTTGTTTGTTTTGTTTTTCTCCAGAAAAATAACACAGATTCAATTCTCAGAAATATAATCTCTTATTTGGGAATAACATGACATACCGCATCATTATTTCTTCCTAGGGATGGTGTCTGGTTGCTTCCAAATTGATCTGCAGTATGGTTTGACTTCCTGCTTTAGAGAAGGACTGGGAGAAGGTCTTACAGGTGTGTCGGAGTGGATTGAAACCAGCTCAACCATAGATTCAACCCTGTGGAGCACTACTGATACTGATTTTACTACTGAGCTGATAGAAAAATAGCCACGTTTTAAAGCACCAAGTCTGAAAATTTTTGTGATTACAGCTTCTGAAATCCACAGCAGCATTAGCATTAAAATTGTCATAAATGTATTTCAAGACATCTTGGAAACAAGAAATTCCAGTACATAGGTCAACCAAAGACTTGGGACAGTTGGAACCTTTCCATAAACTTCTCTCAGTTTTGGATCAAGTCAAGGGAAAGGTGGATAGAAGTAACTGAGGTACCAGGTCATTATGGTCACTAGTCCTATCTGGGCAACAAGCCAGGACAGAACCAAGCAAGACAAAATTGTCTATCTTCTTCTCCCTCCAATGTTGTATGGATAGGCAGATGTATTTGATTTAAAGTATTTCTGTAGTGTTCAGAGCATGTGGTATTCTTATATCCCGCCATTCTGTCACCAGAATATTAACCTTCAGGTCTGTGAACCTAAAAATGTTCACTTGGAGATTTTTATAGTTATTAGATTTTTTGAAGAATTTAACATAATTAAATAGTGTCTGTTGTCTATCTTTTACTTTAGTTTCTTCATCTGAAATTAAGTTTCTTTTTCTAAGGCCAACTCGCTGCTGCCCATAGAGAGTCTACACGTGTTTGGGAGGAAACGTCTGTTCATACGTCTGGATCAATACTGTGTTTCCATGGACATCCCTGAGCCCCTTTCATCTGCAGGTACTGCAGCAGTCTCACACCAGGTGCTTGACCGGAGGCCTGTGGATGCTTACACATTGCTTGTTACTTCTTCCCAGCTTTGTAAAGAAAGACCAATTGGTCAGATTAAAGCTTGGCTAAGATCACATAACTTCAGCCAGAAAAGCGATGATATTCATGTTCCACTTCCTGGGAGCAGCTGGGAATGCCTGTTTGAACAGAAAATACTGTCTGTGCAAAAGCCACCTCCTGCATGGGGTTGGCTGGGAGCTATTGCAGCTATTAAATGCCTGCAGCAAGAGGGGAAGAGGGAGGAGGAGAGGCACGCTGCCGGCTTTTGGCTGACCAGCTGGCATAAGAGCTGCCTTGTTTGAGGGAGAGGTCTGGGGAAAAGGAAGGGTGGAAAAGAGACCCCTAAGCTGCTGAGAAACTGAGACTAGATTTGGTACGGTACAGATTTAAGGCTATGTCTCTACATTCCCTCTGGTTTTGCTGAAGTTACTGGAACCTCTCAAGGACCCAGCTGGCTGCCTAGGCACAACTGATTGCAGAATTGAACCCAGATAATTGTATCTGAAATTGTCTTTAAAATGGTTAAAACATTTTTGAATGTTGATCATGTGAGGAGAAATCTGTTAATCTTTATCAAATCTATTCTTCGTATGATCCTGGGCTCAGAAGAGTCCTTGTTATACTTTTCTTTGTACTGTTCATACCATCAAGGTAACTTATCATTGTTGCACAAGAAAAAGAAACATATCAAATGAAAAAAAATCAGTTTTATAGTTGGCAAATGCCTGTATTTTGTCTTTGTATGATATGTTGTCATTCATCATCTAACCTTGGGGAAATCACGGGCACTCTAACAATGTAAGAGGCCAATAAAAAAGAAAATGATTTCAGTAAAATTGTAGCTGGGGATATGTAAAAGAGAAAAGCCCCTGGGTAATAAAAATTACCCATGCATAATGGCTGTGAATGTATCAAGCAGGCGTGCTGTAAACAATGTGCTGCATCAACTCAGCTACAGGATGTCCCTGTCACCAGGCTTGGGCTTTCAATGGTGAAGGGAGAAGAGGAGAGTCAGGAGAAGAAGAGGTCAAGCCCAAAGCAAAGGACTAAGAAGCCACGTAGTCGGTAAGTGCTCATGTGTCTTTACCTATCCCTTTTGCCTCTTTGTTAGAGCTGTCTCCTTTGATCTTGCCTTTCTCATTATTGCCTCTGCTACAGAATTTGGGCTCAGTTCCAAGGTCGAGGTCTGCTCCTGCTGAACATCTCCCATATCTTTCCCTTGTTAGTCAGGCTGTCTCATTAGAGTCTGGCAGGCTTGCAGGGTGCCTGTAGCAATGGTATTCCTCACTCTTTCTTTGGTGTACTACTGTGACTGCTTTCCAATTGATATTTGGATAATATTTTCTACTGTCATCCCCTTTGGGCTTGGTTGGCATAGCTTTAGGAGGCTTCTTAATGTCCAGATCTTTAGCCTTCACTGTACTTACTTGAAGACCTAGCCCTAATCCATGCCTTAGTAATGACCCATGGTCCTGAATACTTTGAACGAGGCAGTCTTTTACAAGAAACTGCTTTTATCAGCAAGTATTGTTCTCACAGACTGCTGTCTCAGCAGTGCTGCTTGTGGTGGAGGTTTAAAGTGTACTAGATGTTTTCATTTTATATTTTACATTTTTGTTTATTGCACTTTTTAAATGTGCTGACTCTCACACTAGTGAGAAGAATAAATCTAAGAATAAATTTGAGATTAGGGTTAGGTCAATAAGTGGGACTGTGTCCTTCCTCATAGCCAGAAGTTACCATACAATGAGCTTTTGACTGCCTTGGGCAATTAATTGCCTATCCTGTTTGTCTGACCAGCTCCTAACAAGCAAAAGTGACATGTATAAAACAAGTCATTGTTGATACAGAATTATTACAAAGAAAGGGTGTTTTTTTTTTTTTTTCCTGCCAGCTAGTCCGAGTGATGTGGGAAAGGTCCCTGAACTTTGACTCTAAAGTTAAGAAAGTCTTCCAGAAGCAGTCAGTCAGAGCTCTCACAGCACATAAAGTTCTCTGCAGATAAACAAGTCTAGACATAATCCCTCCTTCTCTTCTGCTGCACATTACCCCAGTGACTCTTTATTAATAGGAGTCTCCTTTTTTTCTATGTGACATTTTCCATTTGCAGTGACATAAAGGATGCACAGTGAGGGCTGGACCCCTCCCCACAGCCACTGCGTTTTTTGGCTCACTGCCTCCCTGTTGTCCACCGCTGCAGATTTAAGCTCCTTGTCTCCATCTCTGTAGACTGTCACAGCTCTTATTGTGAGCTACTGTGAGTTTTCTCTGTGAAGCAAAATGCTGCTGAATCAAGTCCTTTGTATCTCCTTATTCTGGTTTTAAAAGGGTTTCACTAATCCTGTTGGCACAAATATTCAAGCCAAAAAGCTGGGTAAATGAATCCATGATGAGCTTCGTGCTGCTGTAGCTGACTTCCTCTGGTACAAAGCTAGGTGGTTTCAAATTAGCTGGGGTGTCAATACGCTCCACCGCAGTCATTTCTGTGCCTGAAGCAGAGACGTGCCCAAAGAGTCTAAATTAGTAACAACTTCGCTGATTTTATTCCAGCTGCACCAGCTGTTTGTTTATGTAGATAGCCAAACAGCAAACACCCACAGAGCTGTTAGCTCTGCAAATCTTCAGTAAGTATTTCCTAAACTACTGCTGACAAATTTCTGACAAGACCTTACTCTCTGCAAAATCTATTGGGTGTTGTCAAAGCAGCATTAGTCAGCCTGTCATCGGGCAGGCGTTGCGGGTGTGACTCAGGGATTTGCATTGCCATAGTCAGTGCGGAAACGCCACGCTGGGAAAACCTCCCACAGGGCCCGAGCCTTGCTGAGGTGGGGGACCTTGCCGGAGTGCCCAGGGGTGTGATTACAGAAAGAGGCCTGAGCCTGGAGAGGTTTCTCCTTCTCCCCCCCCCTTTTTTTTTTTTTCTGGAAACAGGTTAAAATCACCTCTTTTCGGTCTTGGGACAGCAGCGAATGCTGTTGCTTTTCTGCCTCTACTCAACAGAACACAAAGGGGCAGAGCAGTGGGAAGAAAGGGCTGCCACACAGTGTGCAAGTAGTAACAAGTAAAACAATGCATAAAATCAGGTCCTAAATTAACACTGCTGTGTCACATTTAGTGGTGGAGCTGTTCTGGTTTACACATGTTTTATATGCCCTGGTCCTCTGTAAGCCCCCAGGTAGTTCCACAGGATGGGGAGCTGGCTGCGGGGAGCGCAGGCCGCATGCGGGGTGAGGCCTACACTCTGCTTGCTGCTCCCTGGCATCTCCCCGGTTCTGAAACTCAGTAAGAACCCACATTATTTTCTGAAGCCAAATTATTTATCTCTGACCCTAGTGTGATGCCAGCCTGGACTACAAGAGTCATTGCTGTCAACAGTAATGGTAGCAAAAAAATTACCACATCTTCTGAAAATGAAAACAAAACAAAAAAAAATCACCTCTCCTGCCAGCGTAAAAAGCAAGGACACCAGGCAACAGTTCAAACAGAGCCCCTGCATACAAACAAACAAAGATGCCTGTCAGGGCTTAAGGGGAAAAAAATGGCACAGCTGTAGCACCACATTAGCGAAATTGTATGAGCCTTTTTATTTTCAAGGATGCAGACAGATGCCACCTGAAATACAGGATGCTTGGAAGTACCACACACACACATACACACATGCACACGATTAAACCACACACGTTCTTTGAACTTCCTTTCTGACTCTCCTTAGCACAGATTGCTTTAACACTGCAAATGCTAATGGAAACCAAGTGAAACTGTTCTCACAATAGCTTAAACTTGTACAGAACTAAAGGATAGTTTAGCAAGGCAGTTTTTCAGACAGCAAATAACCTTCTTTCAGAAATTACTTTTATGTTTGTGACTGTAAAGTTAAAATCAGACAATTATACCTTAAATTAGAGGCTAGCCAGCAAAGGAAGGTGATTGTGGTTATTATGTTTGATGCCCAAGTTGAATCTCATTGAGCCTAATTTTCATGCAGATATTTGTAAATATTTGTGCCCAGACGTCGTGCAGGGAGGCTGCCAGGGAGAGCAGCAGCTGTGCCCAGAACCTAGCAGGTCCGTTTCTGGGAAGGAAGGCTGTGTCTCTGAAATAAACCCAGTCTTGCACTCTGATCAAACTGGTGCTCTTTGAAAAATGTCTCTAAATATGATCCGTTTTTAAAATAAATGCTAGGCAGTTGATTCATTAAAAGGCAAAGAGACATATCATATCCTCAGTACAGATAGGAGGCTGCTTTGTAGATTTGGTACAGCTCCCACTGCCGGGGAGAAAGGCCGTATTTTGTCTTTTGGGGGGGGAAGAGCAATTGTCTGAAATACCATTTTTTACAGTTCAAAAGATAATTGAATTCTCTGATTCATGTTTTTATCTTCTCTGTCCTCTAGCATATTCTTGCCCAATCTCCTCCATTCCCACCTCAGCTGCCATGTTAGAGCTTTCTCATGGGAATGGGCTTTGGAAAATGGAGAGCGTAATTGGGCTGACCAAACTGAAACATTGCTGTAGTCACAGGGCATAAAATATGATTAGATAATCCGATAGGCCAATTGCTTAGCACTTTATTTTTAAATTGAATCCAAGAGCCAGCTGGGTTGAATTTTCAGTCCAATGAAGAGGAGATCAGATGAGCCATTTGTATGAATAGGAAGTCGTAGATCTCATCTTCTGTGGTTGGTGCTGAAGGCGAACCCTTGTTTTCACTTTGGGGCAGGAGCACTGGTGACTTTTGGCCAGAAACGGCTGCACAAAGGATGTGCGCTGTGGCAGACGCGTCCCCAGCAGCACTGCCGTCCATCTGCTGTTGCAGCCCCGCTGTTGCTGCATGGTGGAACAGCATACAATGGGCAGAGCTGAAGAAAGGGCTGTTTCAATCATTAGAGGGCAGTATCAGAAGAAGCAGGTCTTTCTTTCCTAGCAAGGAGGGTAGGGGTGATTCATGTAGAAAAAGGAAATGTCATCCGTGCAAAGCCTGGATGAACATATTCACTCATTCAGACTAGCTTCCTCTCTTCATAGTTGGCTGTAATTTGTGCAAGAGAAAGCAATTTCTTCATCATCAACAAATGTAAATCTTGATAAACCAGTAGCTTAAAATTTTAATGCAAGACCTCAGAGTGGAAAATACTTTCCATATAAACAGTAAATAATTAAAGAGGATTTTCTGACAAAAATGTGGAAAATCTGACTTGAAATCAGTGTGAAGATATGAATCATAACGTACAAAAGCCTGAAGGCATTAATCTTTTGAGAAAATATTTACATAAGCATCTTATAAGCTTGTTTGGGGATTTGTTGTGCACTAGGTGGAGAGTATATTATGCAGACTAATGAAAGAAAAATTAAAATTAGTAAACATGTTCTGTATTATGACTGTACAATCTATTGCTAGGGTTCAAGTAAATTTGTAGTATCAAAAGGAACTTGTGTGGGAAATGATACTTTGCCATTGTACAATTGGTCAGATGCTCACAAATGCAGGCTAGAGCAAATTTTCTGTCACACGGTGCTTTAACTTCATCAGTTTCTTCCCCCACTAACACTGCAGTAGGTGGTGCAAATCCCTTCTGCCTGCCATTAGTGCCACTTTGGGTTTGCCATTCGCAATATAGCCAATTTACCACTTCTCCGCAGAAAAGGCTGTGCATTTGAAAATGACAAATGCTGAGGGAATAAATCATGAGGAATGTGAAGTAACTTTTTTTTTCTCAGTTGTTTCCACACTAACATTTGTAATGCTGTTGGGGTAACAGCTGCAGTAATACTACATGTCTAAAAAACAGTTTTGTAAAACGTCACTACATCCCTTTCTGTAAAATATATACTTAGAATAAACAAAAATGTCCATACTAATTAGCAACAATTTAAAAAAGAAATTACATGGGCTTACCTCTTGCACCTGGCAACTGACCATTACTGACCTGTGCTGACATCATGTAGCACATTTTTTATGTAGGATAAGGGAACGCAGCTTAGGAAAACAAAGCTGACAGCTCAGGAAACATGAATCTGTGCACTTTGCAAAGGGCGCAGAGATGAGTGTAATCTATGTGTCCATGGCTATAGGTTAGCAAAAAAGCCAATATATGAACAGACTGAAAATCATTGAGAAGTCTCCTTTTATTGAAGCAAAACAATATGTGGCAATACACAAAAACTGATTCTTTAAAGCTGTCAGAGATTTAGAGAAACATTACAGAGATCATCACATTGGCCACCATTTCCTACGAAAACAAACAAATAACAACAAAAAACAACCGAGCCCCCCCACTAAAAAGAACTCTTCCAAGCGTTTTTGCTAGTGCTGTTGTAATACATGTTTTATGAGAGAAGGTTTCCTGTGGCAGCACCTTACAAATACAGAGGAGAGATTGATTTAAGTGGAACATTGGCAGTCTGTACGAAGGATCTGCCCCCCCTACCCAAAAATAAAATTACGAAAATTTACAAAAAGCGGTTAACAGACTGCGAAGTTACTTTAGAGTCTCCAAACCTTGATGGGTGCATTTTGATCATAGTAGATTTTCTTACAATGAAGTGAAAGTCAATGGGGAGAGTAATGAGGCAGTATAATGCTTTACCTTTCTTGTCTTTTATAATAATTTAGTTCAAGCAGGCTTTGGGAAAATCACACTTATTTCAAGATCCAAAAAAAAATCAATACAGTAGTATACATTTAGTGCTTGAGGGAAAATCTACTCAACATTGTTTTACGATGAAAATGCCAAAGGCAGATGCTTTTCTTCAGTCTGTTACTTTGAAGGGACAAAGCTTCAGTTACCCTTTTCATATAGGGTAACTGAAGCTATGAATGCACTCATTGACACTGCTGAGACAATAAGGTGAACTCTAAGATTTATTTTGCCTGGACAGCAGCATAAAAACTTAAAATACACAGGGATGAAGAACAATTCACAGAAAAATGAAAAATCCTGGTACCAATTTATCAGTGCTGGTTTCAGAGTGGCAGATTCAGGAGTGCAGAGTGTGCAGAGGAGAGAGAGGAGCAGCGTGGAGTGCAAACTGCTCAGGAGCTGGGAAGAGACACACAGCTGAGTCTCAGAGGTGAGGAAATTTTCTTAGTGATCCCTGGGGACTCAGCAGCTTGATGTAATTCAGAAAGATGCTGCCTGGACAGCAGAGCAGCTGTTCCTCCCCCATCACCTATGCAAAGAGACAACCAGCCAGGCCATGCTCATGTTCAAATCTTTTTTTGTTTTGCTTCGTCTAATTCCACAGATTTGAATTTTCCCTATTTAAGAAATACATTGTTCTATTCAGTGTTTGAATAACAGTTGAAGATGAGAGCCCTCGCCATGCCTTTGATGTATCTACCAGGCAGAATTACCTCAAAAATCTGGCTAGTGCCAAATCCAACTACATGTTCCAGCGTTGGAGCTCTTGTATACCCTAACTGCTGCAATGGCAATTTTGAAGACACCAAAAATGCAAAATCAGGCCTTCAACTTGAAAGAGGATGATCTTTACCATGGAGGTAAATGCTACTGAGAGGTAAGTGACAGTAATGACTGAATCTTGTTATAGAGGGAAATGCTCTAAACTAGTCTCTAAGATATTAAGGTTGCATTATCTCAGTTGCAGAGTCAAATGCAGTGCAAAGGGAAAATCAGAATTACCTGTGCGTGCTATAGAGCTGGTGGTGCCTACCAGTATAATTTCTGTGGTTGGGATTTCAACTGGCTACCTGTATAGCCACATTGCAAATGTTTAATTTGTATATATTGCAGGAATTTCACTCTTTCAAGTCCTGAGACACAAGAACAGGATGTCTTAGGTAATAAACAATGTAAAGTAATGTTTTTTTGTTTGTTTGTTTGTTTTGTTTTGTTTTTGTTTCTTCCCTATGGAATGAAAAATAGAGTCTTAGTTTCTTCTGAGATTTAATACAACACAGGTAATTCTTCTAACTCTCATCAGTTGTTTTTGGAAAGAGGTTAAAATGACAAGGGTAAGAGATGAGGAAATTAAAATAAACTGGAGTAAGAGACCCAGAAAGCCTGTTTTAGAGAACAGACACTACAAGGCAGGAGACCTTTTCTCTAAGGAGGGCAAGAATGTCAGGAGCTATTAATAACAGTATTCGGAAGAGTATACTGAAGATTTTTTTTCTCTATACTTGTGACAGGAAAAGAAAGAAAGGCAAAGTGAGCTTCCCTTCCTCCTCCCACTAACTCTGCTCAAGTCTAAGCAGAAAGCATCACCACTAGGGACACAAAGCACTGCAATATTTTACTCTAGTTTACATTAAAAAACTTCTTCATTCTTTGAGTGAACAGGAGGAAGTCCCATGCAGCTCAACAGCTTATCAATAAGAATGTCTAAAGAGGGTATTGGTCTGTTAATCTGGGCCCCCAAAAAGTATTTTTTTATTGTCAAATGGGCAGTCCAGGGAAGAAATTTCAGATTCTTGAACTATGTATTTTGTAGTAAATGTGACCTTTGGGTAAAAAAACATAAAGAGCTAGAGGATGACTAGGTGACTTCCAGTTTTCTTAATATACATGCTCCTCTCCAGACTTTCTGAAATCAGTCTTTCCCTTTAATTGCCCTGCAGCTTTCACACACCACTTCAGAACCAGCTGTGGAGTAGTTGCAGTTTTCTCCCCAAATTTGGCCATCAAAAAGGTGTTTAATTATACACATTTCTTAATAATACTGCACAATTTTGTTATAACAAACATTAACTTCATCTGCACCTTCATACTTCTTGTCTTTTGTCAGCCTCTTTTCACAGATAACTAGTGGTAGGACTAGAGGGAATGGCCTCAAGTTGCAGTTGTGTCTGAAAATGCTGAGGTGGTTTTGTAAGCGTCACCTCATGTACTATTTTCTTTTATAAGAAGCACCAGTTAAAACAATCAGATTCCAGAGGTAAAAGCTGGAAATAGGACCTTTTAATGGAATTGCTTGTTTTCACAAATGAGTTTACAGTTGCTCAAAAAGTTAATTTATCATGCCATGTTGCTCTAATCCCTGCAAGAGATGCTTTCTACTTGCTTTTTGGAAGTGTTTTGAAGGTGTTTTGACTTGCATTCAAGCTGTTTAACAACAGCCATCAACATGGCCCACTGCAGCCAATACCAGTCCTTTGGTATCTGGTACACTGCACTGACTTTTGCTCCTATCCACACTGATTTCTTCAGAACCTGAGTTGGTTTGTTCTTGCTTCAACAAGGAACTAACAATTCATATGCTTGGGCCAATGCTAGGGCTGTTACATGGCCAATAACTGCTGTGCAACAGCTAAAGAAAATACCCAGAAGCATAAAATACTGGATAAAGAACAAGAGAGAAGGGTTCTGCTGTGTGACCTGAATACTTGCCATGGCTGCACTGTGCCTCAGTAAAATAGTGATAAGTACCAGTCTGGCAGCTTTTCTTGCATACCACTGCCCTTCACAATTTTGAAACACAACTGAGAAACACAATTTTGAGTTACCGCTCAAAATGATGACCAATGCCTTTTCACTATAGTTCTGACATTGATATCAGAAGAAAGTATTGTGATATAGCAAAGTATTTGGGTAAAGCACTTTGGAAGGACTGTTTCCACATCAAGTGCTTTGCAAAGAGACAGAGAGAAGTGCAGAGCCTGACTAGGCAGCTGTGCTGCTGCAGAGCCAGGCTGGTGTTGTAGAAGTGTTGCTAATCTTTGTGAACATTGGGCATGATTTGGTCAATAATACATTCAGCATTGCAATACCCTGGCATCCACAGATATGGATCCATTTTATAGATGCACAGTGAAATGGCAGGGAAAGAGCTGATAGTGATGGATTTCTTCCCGTGCAGAGACATAGGCTAGCACAGATCCCAGTGCTGCTGCTATATGGGGTCCTGCTCAGATGAGCAGGTACTCAGGGCCATGTCCACTGCCAGTGCTGGGACTCACTCCAACCAATGGCTGTACCTAAGCAAAACAGGTTTGGGACTATACACAGATAATACATGAAACTTCTCACGTATTTTGATATTGAATATGAAAAATATGTAAAATAGTATGCATCTTTTTCCATTAATATGAAAAAAATGAAACAGCTAATTTGAAGAAAAGTAAATGAATCACATTGTGTTAAGGGATTCAGGAATGTCACAGTTCTTTGCCTGTTCACTGGTCAGCAATTGTTTATCATAGAATCACAGAATCACTAAGGTTGGAAAAGACCAACCATCTGGTCCAACCATCACCGATGTGTACTGGGTCTGTTCGGGATGTAGTTAACTTTCCCTGCAGCAGTCCATACACCCACTAAGCCATGTCCCTAAGCGCCACCTCCAACCTCTCCTTGAACACCCCCAGGGACAGTGACTCCACCACCTCCCTGGGCAACCCGTCCCAACACCTGACTGCTCTTTCTGAGTAGAAATGTCTCCTCACTTCCAGCCTAAACCTCCCCTGGCACAACTTGAGGCCATTCCCTCTTGTCCTATCGCTAGTTCTCTGTGACAAGAGGCCGACCCCCAGCTCCCCGCACGTTCCTGTCAGGTAGCTGCAGAGAGCAACGAGGTCTCCCCTCAGCCTCAACACCCCCAGTTCCCTCAGCCGCTCCTCACAGGACTTGTGTCCCAGGCAGCAGCACGCAGAGACTAGAGAGGCCCGCACAACCTGCAATTTTATTTTATTTAATATTTATTTTCCAGTTTCTGTCGCTCCCCTGCAAGCTACCTCCGACCCCGTCCCTCCCCGGCTGCCCGTTCCCCGCCCCTGCGCCGAGCAGCCCGCCCGGCCTGCGGCCCGGCCCCGCCGCCACGTGACGGGCGGAGGGCGGCGAGGCAACATGGCCGCGGCGGGGTAAGCTCCGCTCCGCTCTCGGCCGCGGTACCGGCGCCGTGCCCCGGCCGCCCGCCCGCACCCCCTGTGGTGGCCCGGCCCTGCCGAGGCGAGGGCGGCGGGGAGGAGCCGCGGGGGACCCCTGGGGGGTCGGGGGTGGCGGAGGGATGGTGGCGGCGGCGGCGGCTCCGGGCGGCTCGCGGTGCAGCCTGTCGCCTGTCGCGACAGCCCTGTGGTGACAGCAGCCCGTGTGTCGCGGTGGAGCAGTCGGGGGGGGGCCGCGGGTCGCGGCGGTGCCCGGTCCGTGCCGGCTGCGCTCACAGAGCCTCCCTGCCCCTCTGCTGGGAGGTGATGCTGGCGGGAGGCACACGCAGGTAGCACGGGGGCTCGCTGCTTTTTTACGGCTGAACGGAGCCGGTGTGCCCCTGCTCGGAGGTTTGGGACAGGGCCCGGCGCCAACAGTCCTTGCCCGGTCCAGCTGACAGGGGAGCTATGCCACAAGGCAGGGAGCGGATGGGACATGGGACGGGACAGCGGCTCAGAACTGCTGAGGTAGTTACAAGAAGTGCTTAGCTGGCAGTGGGGGACACGGCCAGTTTGCGCCATAAGGCAGCGGTTGCTTGTGCTGTTTCCCTTGCAAAACGTAGTTCCCTTACAAAGCCAGTGCTGCTGGTAGGCCCCTTGCACTGCACATATTGGATGTGGAAACAGCATCAGAAATTGGCTAGAACTCAAGCTGATGTTGATGATTCGGTCTGTTACTCAAAACAAATAAATAAAGCCCAGCTAACAGATAGATAATTTCTGGAAGAATAGTTTCACGGGTTTCTTAGCTTTATTAAAACCTGGAACCTGTCATCATGGCCTCAGTGGAACAGCATGGCAAACCAGGAATTTTCTTCTGAAAACCAGGGGTGCAAAACACTAACTGAAAAATGGAATTCCTGGTTCCCAGTGTGTTCTGGTTGTTGCATCAAAACAAAACCAAAACATTAGATGGATCATACCATACCAAATATCTCTCTGAAAATATAAAACTTCTGAAATAAGCTTTGAAAATCAACAGTTCCAGGCAAAAGAAAAATATCCTTTAAAGAAACAGATGCAGTTCTTAGCTACACTTTACTTTGAGTATAGTAAAATAAAAGAGTTATTGTGTGGGCTTAGGCCTAAGTGATCATAAAAATTGTATGTGACAGGCAGCAGGGAAACTGCCAGCTGCTGTGAGAGGCCTTTCCAGACTGAGTAATGGCCGAGTTCTGGTACCAGGCTAGTAAAATGAGGAAGCTGAACTTCAAGTGTCCTCTCCTGGTCTTGCAAGTAGCCATTTCTAACACTGACAATTGCTTATTTGCGGAAGTTTGCATAGGTTCAAAGATGAACGTGCTACAAACCAGTGCTTACTTCTAATACTCGTCATTGCAAATTATCGTATATATAGTTCTGCTTTACAATTCTGAGTTGAGTTTGTGGCTGTAGACACCAGGCTCCCTGTGCTAATAGAAGAATCAGACCTTGAAGGAGCAGCCAGGGTATCATACCTAAGTTCTGGTATTTTTATGTCTTGTGAGATGTAAAGTGGGTGACTGATCAGAGATCACAGACCAAAACTGAATGCTTCCAGCTCCTTCTTGAGAAGGAACTTTGTGATAGTATTGTTAGGTGGTGAATTCACAGAGAGATTTATTTCGATCCAATTGCACGTGTATTTCCAGGGTTGATACACGAGGCAGTCATATACGTGCACCCACCCAACTTACTGTATGTGACATTGCAGTGAATTATAGTTGAAACGGAAGTGCTAAATAATGATCATGGCTATACTGCATAGACACAGCATTTTGAACCAGTTGGGTTGGAAGAATTATCGGGGGAAAAAAAAAGACCAGGCTGGTAGTAACCTACTTACCTGTCGTGTATGTCTTGCCGATAGAGCAATGGTCACAACAGAGTGGTTACACAGCCCGTCCTGTGTTTGAAGACATTTACTGTGATCTTGAGTGTTGACAGAGTTCTCTTACCAAATTGCTGCTTGCAATAGAAAAGCACCCGTGTAGCTGGGCTCTTTTTCTTTAGCCTTAAACACCTGTGTAGGTGCTAGTCTCTGACAAAACTCTGCAGAAATTGTGGAAAGCTGGTGCTAGGGCCACGCGTACAGAATGAGTCAACCTCTGCAGGCAGAGCGAAGTAGCACCTTTGGGTGTCTTGCTGTGGTGTTTCTTCGACCCTATTTGGTGAGGTTGCCATGGGTTTGGTGTCTAAGTGGGTGCAGGAAGGAAGACTTCGAAGAAGCAAATGTCTTAGCCTGTTCTTCCCTGAAAGCCACATGCTTTTCTCTGCAGATTCCCAGCTGTGAAAGCAGACCTGCTGCATAGCAAGTCTGTACAATCCAAGGCATTAATTCAAGTATGAGCAGAGAACCCCAGCTGCTAAGCAGTGTTTGCAAGGATGTTCAGCCCAGCCCTCCTGTGTCCTTCAAACCTTGCTGTGGGATCTGGCATGTGCAGCTATCGTGATTGTTACTGCACCCTTAAAATAGAGACCAAGGCCGTGCCTGTGACAAAACTGTGCAAATCTAAAACAACTGTATATGATCAAATGTTTAATGTTGTGGCATCAGACTCAAGCAGGGAGGGTAGGATCAGGTATGTACATAAAAGGAAAACCCCTCTTTTGTCATGGGGTTAGCTAAAATGTGCAGAAGAGCAATAATTTTATATCGTAAAGCATTTCAGCCTGAGTGTTAAGACCACACTAAAAGATAGTTTTGAAGCAGTTCAAGGAGACTACCAGTAAGAATTCCTGCCTGACATCATTATTTCTCCTTTAGTCTCACTTTGGTTGACAAAAGTTTTAAGTGCAGTAAAAGCATTAATGCTAAACTTATCAGAGATGAAAATGCATTTGTAGCAGTGTTTTATCAGCTCTGGGTTGTAGGTGTAGGCCTAGCAGAGGAGGGAGGTCAGAGCCTGTTTTTTTTTTCCAGAGAAAAAAAAAAAAAAGTGAAGATAGTAAAATTACAGTGGAAGTGTCTTTTGTTCTGTCCTCTGAAGCAAAACATAAAAAAAGATTGTGCTATAACCTCTGCCCTTTTTTTTGGGTTTGTTTTCTTATTAGCAGATACAAAGATCTGAGAGTAACCTACGGCATAAGGTATCAGATTATGTTCTCTCATGCCTTTTATACTTGCAATAAGATGAGCATCTGATCTCCAATCCCCTGTATGGAAATACTCCAGGGGTGATCTTGCTTGGATAACAGTTTTCAACATCTTCTGCAGTGCCAAGTTGCTGAGCCACTGCTTTGCACCTGAAAAGTCTTCCCCTTAATTTGTGTAAGGTTTGCTGTCTGATTTTGAATTTTCAGTAGTTTTGGCTAGGATTGTTTGAACTTGCTTCATTCTTCCAAGAGACCAGGGTATTCCAAGATGAAAGCTTATGCTGTGCTTCCATGCTATGCTAATGTGCCTCAATAGGTAGTCTGCAGCCCTTGTAATTATCACCTGCCATGTTGCTGGGTTATCAGGTGTGTGGGGGAAGTAATAAAAATAAATACATTTGGGTTTTGTGCACCATCAGCTGAACTCCCAGGCAGACAGTTTGAAAATTGGATTAGTAAGAGCAATCTTTCACCTTCTAAAATTACTTACACTGTTATATAAAGTAGTTATAAACAAGTAAAATAAAATATTTTATTAGCTCTTTTATGCTGTGTCTGCAGTATGAAATTATAAGGTTTACATTTCTGATGCTGATAAAGCCTTTCAGGAGATTATTTCATGCAGCTATAAATCAAAGGTTACTTTTCAGATTGCCTCTGAAAACTATATAGTAATTAAGGTATGGAGCTCTGCATCTCTAAGGTTAAGTCCGGTCTGTCATTTTAGCACACTAACAGTTTAATTGTAGCTTTCTATCATCTCATCCAGAAGCATTATCTGATAAAAAAAAAATGACTGTCCAGCCATTCAGAAGAATGTCTTCAATAAACTGAGAGAAGCGGAGATGGAAGGGCAAATTGGACTTAAGGCATAGGTTTTATTGATAAAATAGTGTTCATCTGTAACACTGAAGCTCCAAAGTACAACCTTGTTACGTTAAACATGCAGGAAGGGAAAAAAAAAAAAAAAGGGGATACTCTTAGATTTTCACCTTGGCCAATTAAAAAAAACATCCTGCACCAAGCTCTACAGTGCTTCTATAGTTAAGCTCCAAAATGTGCAAGTGTGGACCTATAACAAATGCGAATTAATCAGTAATATATTTTTGTAGTATTTTAAACGCCTTAATTACTTAATAACTCTTTTATTTTAAAAGCAGGCTGTCTCCCTTTAAACTGGGTTCTCCAGACAGCCTCTGTTGAGTACAGTCTTTGAGGAACTTTGTAGACTCTGGGCCGTGTTGTGCTGCCCGAGTGAGGTAGCACTGTACAGCAGGAGGTCACTGATACCTGGGGCACGCTCCTGTTGGCCATATGTATGAGCTCACTCGCTCACTGAAGCTGCTTCTGTGCGTGCAAGAGTAAACGTAGGTACAGATACAGGGGGTTCACAGGTACTTGCACGAGCATGGGGAACTCACCCCACGCCTGCTGACTGTCGTCTTCTCCCTGCGGTTCCTGTGTCAGCTACTTCAGCGCTTGCTTCCCAGAGGGCCTCGATGAAGTTTTGTCAGACAGCGTAGCCTTTCACTTCTGTTTTCAGTAATGCAGAACTCACTTTCTTCCCTCTTCTTTTGCCTTTATTCAGCAGAATTAGGCTGTCGCTACTGTCTGTGTCTACTTTTCATGTTACTTTACATAGAGAAAGGTAATGTGGTATGCTGTGGGCCATAGCTCCAGCCAGTTGTATCCCTTGTTGCCATCTTTTTCCTTTGGTACTCGTGTGAGCAATGTCTAATTGTAGCCAGAGAGCACTGGTTGTATGCAGCATCTCTTCCCCTCGAGTGATTAGTGTCTTGTTTGTTGAGTTGCATTAAACTTCATCTTTTCTACTAAAGTAACAAACACTGTGTGTCTGAATTGTGCCAACCGCTGTCTGTCTTCCATTAACTGTTAATTAAAAAAAAAATCTCTTCTAGACCTTCTTTTTGGCTGGGGAATGACACCTTGAAAGTGCCTGTAGCACTCTTTGCCTTGAACAGAAGACGGCTGTGTGATCGCCTGAGACAGAATAAGGATGTCCAGAAGAACTCAATTGTTCTGCTGCAGGGTGGAGAAGAAACCCAGAGATATTGCACTGATACTGGTATCGTGTTTCGCCAGGTAAGGGTTGAATCAGAGCTTCAAATCAAATTAAGTAACTGCCTCTAACTGCATGAATTTTTAAACCATTTTTAATTATTCTTCCTTTATCTCAGATGTGTGCCTTGCTTTGCTTTGCTGAAATAAATTGGCTTCTTTGTTACATTGCCCCTTCAGCTCTGGTTACTCTTATCCTCTCAATGCTTTCCTATGTGGGCTCATGTGGCTTAAAGGGCCTAAAGCAGTTCTTACCAGTTGTTTAACAAAAACATTTAACAAAATGAACATAATCATTTAACATAATATTAAAGGCAGCAACTGAATATGTCTTATTTTTTTCAGTCTTGTTTGTCACCAAAAAAAACACCTTCTTTCTGTAATGAAACATGTTACAATGACCTAAACCAAATTAATTCATAGAAAAATGTATTTAAAGTATATTCACTGTTTTATAGATAGCGTATTCCACATACCAGGATGTATCTCAGAATTTACAACGTGTCTTCTTGGATTAGACTCTTCCTTAAATATGTTCTCCTGTCACAGAGAGGACTTAATGACTTGTTAATGTCATGATGAACACATTCTTAGTACAGATTCATTTTGTTTTATGAATTTAATTGAGCAGTTCTGTGTTTTGAAGAAACAAAAACAATAAATTCCTGTCTAGATAGTGTGCATCTTGGTGTAGTTATTGGTCTGCTTTTAGAGATGCATGTTTCAGGGTATCAGAAGGTATGCCTGTCCGTACCAATATTCATCTTTGTATTGTTTGGTATTTTGTTATTTGCATGTTTGTTTTTAAAATAATTCTTGGCTAAGAGCTGTTGAAGCTTCCTTTTTCTCTGCGGGAGATTGAGTCTTCACTTCAGGACCAACCCAGTGAATCTGCACTCTGCTTTTGCCTTGTCCCATGTGACATGATTATTTCTTCCTGATACTACATTCCCTAATTCTAGACTGGAAGAAAGTGTATTATTATGCTGAGTTGACTGTTGTTTATTTCCTATAGTAGCTTATTAATCTCTGGTTATTTCCAGTTGCCAGCAGAAGAGTTTATTAAAACCTAACACTAATCAGTCTGAAAAGCTTTAAACCTAAACCACTTCCTTTACTTTCAGAAGCAAAATAGATCTCTTTCAGTATGTAGTGTAGTGTATTTTTAGAGTTGGTAGAAATGAGGGTTTACTTTTAAGAATATATTTTGTCTTAACCTAGGAATCTTACTTTCACTGGACTTTTGGCGTAACTGAAGCAGGCTGCTTTGGAACAGTAGATGTTGATACTGGAAGATCCATGATTTTTGTTCCACAACTCCCTGAAAGTTATGCAGTTTGGATGGGAAAGTAAGACATACCTTTTAACTGTGTTAAGATGTATCTGGGTATTTAATGCAATTGTCTGAAGAGCTGAAATGTTACCTGATTCTAATCAGATGCCTCCAAATCATTTGGTGTGAATTGTAGTGATTCGTCTGTGCAATGATGCAAAATGTGATCAGTTGGTATTGATCAGGTGACATCCAATGATCCACCACCATTCTGGAGAGAATACGTGTCCAATTGAAACCCATGAATTTCCTGGTATCTATGAAAGGAAGCTGAACAATAAAGAAAAGTAGAAGTCTTCTGTTAAAACAGAACAAGCTATTTAGTAAAGTAGACTTTTTCAAGCTGCTTTGCCACGTTGCAGCCTTCTCAGCTAATGAGAAGTGGGAGGAGGTAGTTTAGCTTTTGATATTTTTATTTATTTTTTATTTTTTTTATGAACCATCTGACTGGGGAATGTGATTTTAATTCTATTATGTGAGTATGCCATAAACATCTCTTTTTCTATCCACATAGGTAGTAAATATTGCTCAGTGCTATAGTAGTGAAGGGATTAATTTATTTATGTGCACATTTCCTTTTTCAATGTTAATAGTATTTATACTGTTTAACAAGCTGTAAATTTTTTTTTGGTGTCTACATGGTCTCAGAATATTGGATTACTTCTAATTTAATATTTTAAGCCCAGGTTGCTTAGTTTCTAATTGAAGCTATCACTTATATTTTAATGCTAATTTTGGGAAAAGGAAAACAATTGCAACCAATCCCATATGCTGAACTGTTAGACCATATGGTAGGGCATGGCTGCTGCCTTCTCAGAGCGTTTATATTGAATATCACTCCCTTAGACCTGCCTTGGAACTTAAATTGTTTATGATCACTTTAAAATGCAAATACTGCTCTCTGAAATACTTCAGCTGAGTGCTGCACCTGTATGGGAGGGTAGCTGCTGTTTAACTCCCACATGTCCTGTAAACTGTTCCCTAGTGGAGGTTGTTCGCATTTACAGACAAAGCTTTTTCCTCCTCCTGGGTTCTTTTCTGCTAGTTCAAATCAGCTGTTTCATACCCATGCAAATCATACCTAATCTGGAAAGTCTTTATAATATTACTGAAATTCCACAGTGTCATTTTATATTTTTAAACAAAATGGTGTTGTTTATATATGGTAGCCTTTTTGATTTGTTGTGCAACACTTGTTATTGGTTCATTTACAGAATTACAGGTCTGGGTAAAAATGGTTTATTGCCATTGTGACTTTTTTTGTGGAATATAATGAAGCAATTGCCTTTATTGCAGTGTCTTTGTTTTCTAAATTCTCCTCCTTACCGTTCCTGCATCTTTCTGTTTGGATCTTGTTTTCTTTTCTGTCAGCCATGGCCATGTACTTCTGCTTGTCAGAAGGACGGATGAATAACTCATTTGTGAGGCAGCAGCAGTTCTGCTTCATAAGTTAGTTGGCGGGGGGTACTGCACACAGCTAGGGATTGTGTTCCTTCCCAGAAGAGTCAATTTTAAGTCAAAAGTAGCACTGAATGAAAAACAATTTGCCTTCCATCCTATTTACCTACTATAGTTTCCCTTGGAAGTGCATTTTTCTGTGCATGTGGAAGGTACGATCTGCCCATCGAAGAAACATTCCTTTGACGTTGATAAAGCACAGATCTATGCAATCCCTTGTATGATATTTGCAAGGTTGGTATTGTAGTGAGGTCTATAGCTGGTCTTCTAGTTCATAGTACAGCATGAGGTTGATTTGTCTGCTATTTATACTGCCCTTTATTTAATACAGATGTGGGAATCTGCTACTTGAGTTAGTCAGAAATACACAGATTCTGTTAAAATAAGTGCAGAAGGCTCTTTGCTCCTACTGTATTACGAAAAGTCTTGTGTAATGTTCCAATGTGCTTCCACTTTTGAAGGACGTACCTTTGGGCTCCATCAGAGACATCATTTAGGTAATATGGCAGTCAGAAAGGTTAACCTTTTTGCCATTAAATACTGCAAAAGTGGGACTACTTTGCTTCTTTCAAATTGCAGTGTTAGGTTGGCCAAAACCAGTGAAGCGCCAGTGAGAGCATTTGGTTGGAGATGAATGGATTATTACTTTACAACAGAGACCATGAACACTAAAATTATTTTTAACTTGCCAGTTGCACTTGCTTCTGTAAGTAAGGGGTAATTTTGCATGCTGATGAGTGTAGGAACTCTCACCAGCTCACCTGCTGGTGAACAGAGAGGAGATGACTGCACCATCCTGGGCTGCTATCTGCCAGTATCCTGTAGTACCAGTGGTGCCAGAACTAGCACTTGTTTGGGAATGTTACTCATCTTGTAGGGCTTCTGTCTGAATGTGTATGCTCTAAAGATTTGTAAATAGCTGTAGGGCTATTTTTAGAAGTCCTTCAGGCTAGAAATAACCTGCAGATTTAAAAGGGAGGAGAGATTTAGCTAAACTCACAGTTTAGACAATGAATGTTCTCAAAAAAAAAAAAAAAGTGGTAATTGCAGAATTGTTATGAGGGTATTTGTTGGACTGGTTGTCCTACTTCCCTGTTGAGAAGGAATAACAACAGTCAGTCTCTTTTTAAATTTTGAGCATGGGTAATTCTCCTGATGTTAGGCTAGTCCATTTTTTAGTTGAAAAGATTTTTTCCAGATGACAACTAAAAGAACCATTTTGCATATCTACTGATTTTTATTTTTTTTAACTCTGCCCACTACCCCTCCAATTATTTGTAAGACAGAAACCAAGACTTTCACGGGATGGCTCAGAGTATAAGGTTTTGCTCTTCTGATTTTTTTTTTCTATTTTTACTTTTGGAAGAAGAGAAAATTGCAAAGGCTTCAGAAGCGTAACTGTGTTGTGAATGCCCCTCTTTTTCTGCACAGTCTTACACAGTCAAGTTTGTGGTGCAAAGCTGTTCACAGTTGTTTTTATTCCTAGGAAGCATTAAGCTGGTATGACTGTATGTCTTGCACAGAGACTTCAATTTCACTAATTATTGCTGCACCTGCCATTTACCTCCTTAATTATAAATGACAGAACTAGTCAGTGTGCTGATTAAAGATATTTTATAAAGTAAAACATACTGTACAGCAGCTGCTTTATGTGGAGTGGATGCCAAAATAACTTAATTGCCTTGCCACCTAAAGAATGTTTTTAATGGAAAACAAAAATATTTAACACTTTCATTCTCTAACTTTAGAAATACATATTAAATGGGACAGAGCAATATTTATAAGCAATTTCCTTTGTTTTCTTTCAAGCCCTGATGGCTAATTTGTAAGTGTAACAACATTAACATTGCATCTGATGTAAGTAATATTTTCCCATGAAGCTGATTGGGAGCTATCTGTATTTGTGAAGTATAACCTCAGTTTGGCACTTTGGAGCTACAGTAAAACACAATGAAATGCCTTACAAATGTCCAGATTTCGCAGTGACCTAATGAGGAAGCTTCTCAAACATTGTCAACATTTTCAAAGCAGATTATAACTAAAATCAAACCTTGGTTTTGGTTATTTAACTTGCCTGAGTTCAGCAAAGCTATCAAATTGTACTGCCCTTTGAAACTAGTGCAAAATTATGTATTTACTTTTTCCCAATAATTTATATAAAAAAAGTTTTAAGGCTCCATGTTTTAGTTTTTTCCTATAGACTATAAGTGGTCATGAAAATTAGAAGCTTAGATGCAAAGAAGTAATTTTCTCGTTTTTCTTTATGAGGATACATGAACTTTTGTGGCATTAGTATTTTTAATAACTGAGTGTTAAGTTTATGTACAGTGTGGTATGCTTATCCGGCTGTGTCATGGCAGCTGAGGCTGGTGCATTGATTGGCCCAAGGTTTGGCTTCAAGAAGGCAAGGTTTGTACTAAGCCTGCTCTCTGCAAGCTCAGATTTGAGACAACCCCTGACAGGTAGAGGGGTGTATGTGGGTGCCGTAGGGGACAAGCTGTAAACCACCTTAATTGTTCTTGATGCAGATTTTGCAGGAATGAAGGAATGATTAAAACTCTCTAGACGTTTTAATGATGCTCTACTTCTAGGCCCCTTCCTCTGTAACGTGCTCTGGAACTGTGTATCCAGACAATATACTCTTAGGAGGGTCTTAGTTTTACTTTCTGAACTGATCTGGCATGTCATCCCTTGATACTTTGTCTGGCAGTTTTTCCTTTAAGGTAAAATATACTTGATGTTTTCCTTTTCCACGTGTATCAGTTCAATCCTTTCCCAACATTTACCCCATTCCCTTACCCAACATTTTTATTTTGTTATTCAAAAAAAAAAAAAAATTGTTTTTTAATTGCTTTAGGTCATCTTATTACTGTTTTGTACTAACTAGCAATTGCAATTTATTTGCAAGGTTTGTTACCACCTGCAAATACCATCTGTGGATCTCATGAACATATCAGTCCTGCTTCTGCTTCTGAATACCATCAGAACTAATTTCAGTCTTTGCAGTATCCCACTAATCAAGACTTACAGTCTGTTGCTGTTTATCACTTTAACTTCTGAGAACATCAGTCTAAATTGATACAGCACTTCTCAGCGTGGTAGTTGGAGGGTTTCCCAGCCCTTGAAAAGCTCGTCTTTTTATTTATTTTTTATTTTCTGCTTTAGGCCTTTCAAGTCCAGGTCACATCGTAGTGTTCCTGCCCAAGCCAATTTGAGTTGATTTGGGGAAGTAAGGTTCTTCAGGGAGATATTTATCAAATATTTTACTATTATTCTGGTAGTACATCTGTTGCTTCATTCAGTCCTTTTGGAACTCTGTCCGGTAAAGCTCGTTGCTTTTGATTGACGATAATGACTCGTCTAATTCCCCGTGCTGCCTATTTTCCAAGATTCTGTTTCTTTCCATAGTGTGGTGATTCCTGTTTCTTGTCTTCCATTCATTTATTACGGTATTACTTTGTGGATAAAAAAATACTTCTGTAGACTAATTAGTGTCTGAATTGTGCTTGCCACTTCACTGATGATTGTTTTTCTCTAAATAGTGCTGCTCTAGTGCTCTGACTTCTCAAATTATCACTTTAGTTGTCTCAGTGTTGCAGTTGCCCACAAGCCTCGTTAATCCAGGACAAATGTGTACTGTTCCTATCATGTTTACTTCAGTGATTATTTGTATAAATCTTTGCTTTTTAGATGCTTAACTTTCTTTGTGTTTCTTGCTGACAAGATTATAAAAAAAAAATTCATATCAGTCCCTGGATTTGCAGTCACACCAGTGTGCACCTTTGACTGGATGCACAATTGGATGCAACTCAGGAAGTGTTGAAGTGCTTCTTTGTCCTCTCCTCTCTTTCATTTAGGTGTGTTGAGAAATAGAATGGACACGAAGTAAATCTGCCTAACAGTGTTGCACCAGAGTTTTTAGATGTGGCTTTAAACCACAGCATGAGGAAAGTTAAATCTTGCCTGTGCACATCTCATGCCTGTGGTAAGAGAGGAAATGTTGGTAACCCGCACCAGGCATTTCTTATTTTATATATATACTTTATTTAATGCACTAGTAGGAGTATAGAGTTCAGCGGTATAAATTCCTGATAACATTTTGAAATATCAGAGAATCCAAGTTTTCTTTGATCAGGCATGCCATCTGTTTTTCCTCCAAGGATTCAGATGCTGCTGGTAGGAAAGCAAGCTGCAGCAAAAGCAATGCCCTTGGGGATTTTCCAGCAGTGCTCCAACAAGGCTCTGCACCTCCACTCTGTCTTCTGCTGAGCAGTTGCCTGGTTGGAGTGCAAAGCTCTTTGCTTCTCGTGAGCCAGGATTCGAGGAGGCACTGCAGGATGCAAAAAACCCTCAAGTGAAGTATCTACAGCATGGCCTCTGTTCTTGCACTTGTAAAATTGCGTTCTCAGCTGCTGCTGTTAACTGTTCTCTTTAGGTTTTGTGTTTGCTAGGACTTTTGCTGTGTCTGCCCCAGCACACTTGCTTTCAGTCTTCGAGGCAGGACTCTGGAAGAGTATTGTCTGCATTGTGCTATATCAGGAGAAATGTACAAAGGGGAAAAAAACAACAACTTTTTTTTTGTAAAATAGGGTAGAGAAAAGTGCAATGAATATTAATGCATCTTAAGAGCAAAATGTGAGTGAAAAGCAGGCAGGTTGTGTTATACTTGCTGTGTACCCCTCTGCCTGTGTACGTGCTGGGGCTCTCAGTGTAGGAGCTCTTCTCCTCGACCCTGCTCCTAGGAGATGGCCAGGTGCTTTTTTGTCTTAGGGCAGTGTGGTGCAGTGGATCAGAGACTGTTTGCATGGATAGGTTCTTTGTGTCCAGTGAGTTGCTTTGGTAAATTTCATTAATTTCTCTGGTTTTGCTTCCTTTACAAGTTAGAGGATAGGAGCTGTTCAGGTCGCCATAACACTGCTGTAAACATCATTACTGCTTCCTTTCATTTCATATGGGACATGCTGCACACATTTCGGACCTTGCTGCAATGCTTCTGTGTGTGGGACATAAAATACTGCTGCTTTTCCTTCCAAAATAGGTGTGCTTCCAAAGTGAAAGCAGAATGTTTGCTATTGACAGATGCAATGGAACACATCCATGAAGTGGAACACTGTTACTATATGGTGACCTGGAAATTATACTTGCCCTCTTAACCAGTGTAATTCTTGTGTCCTTTTTTGCAAGGAGAGATTTCTTACGAGCATTTGTCAACAGTATTATGCCATGGGAAATCATTTTGGGATTTCAGTATATAAAAATTTCCTTTGTTATAGCTTTTTCTGTGTCTACTACAGAGTCCTTCTCCGAGGCAAAAAACATTATTTGCTGAAAGAAATAAACCAAAGGTTATCACCTTGCAAGTTTTCTGTGATTTTGTTTTTTTCGGGTAGCTCTTGATAGTATCCTTTAAATATCAAATCAAGATGCTGCCTCTTGAGATAGAATTTATAGAAAGCTTAAAGGTCTTTTCTTTGGGGAATGAATGGGAACAGCTGAGCAGGAGCCGTGAGACAGCCTATAAAATAGACGAGTTTGTTGAGAGTTTGGCCTTTATTAGGAAGAACTGTAAGAGTCTCCTCAATAATTTATTTCTGATTTCTTAAACCCAACGGTCTGTATGTTGCTCGTAGTTTTCCTGCTTCTGCCTAAGCTGTTTGTGACCTTGGGAAGTCAATATCTAACACCCAGTGTCCTGCATCCAGTATCACGCATGTGGGCTCTGCTGTTTTGTTGTTCTCCAGCATGGGACCTCAGTTGCAGCCCTGCAAGCCCTGTGAGCCTGAGTCTCAATCTTCAGTTCAATTTCTGTTAAATTCTGATATATTTTTTATATCCATCTGCTGTAGTTTTTGTATCCATATTTTTCTGGATTATATCAAAAGGAACAGGGAAAAGAAGTTTACATGTACACAGGCATTTCTGTCCTTCAAAGGATAAACAGAAATCTAGAGACATGTGGAAAGGGACTAACGTTAAGGTTGTCAGAACACATGCTGGAGGCTGCCTGTGATACCAGCGAGCCCATTAATACTGTTTCGTGTTAAACCTAACTGGATGCCTTTTAATCTTCCTGTTAGGTAGTGAAATTCCTTTTGGATATATAGGTGATTGCATTTTTTTCGACAAAGTCAGGAACATCTGCTGGTATCTTGTAAAGCCTCCTGTGTTGCTCTTTCTAGCAGTTCTCAACACCCCCTTGTTTGGTTAATGTTTTGCCATCTGTTAACGTGATGATATTGTAATGAGGAGGGAGTTTATTGGTGAAATTCTGACAGTATTAAAACATTGCTTCAGTATCCCTTTCCCTCCTTCACCTCTACTTTGCTGATGCATTTATTTATCTGGGTTTATTATTGCCTAGGTTCTTACCCTTTGTATGTAGTCCCACTGAAATTTTTACTTTTCTTTAAGCTCTTTCTAGTAAGGCCTGAAGTTGTTTACTGGGTGGAATTTGAGTTGCTGAGAGCTCTGCTTCTCCATCCAATTTACTCCTTGTGCATGTGTTTTCTCTCATAGGAGGAAAATTGCCATGTAACTCATGCGGTGGCTTTCTAGTTGTGAATTTGTGTGTGCTCCATGCCTTGTAAAGGCACAACGTGCAGGCGTATGTATGTGTGTGCTTTACTGAGTAGAGACTTATTTCTTAAGAAGAGAGTGGTGGATTATGTCCTTTAGTGTGAATGTGAAACTTAAGGTAAAATGGAGGAGGCAATATTGTTGTATCCCCATAAAACCAAAAGCATTGACTGTAGAGTTTGCTAGTTTTAGCTTTTCCATCTCACTGCCTTAACAATCTTCCCATTCTGATTTTGTGGTATGAGCTTTGAGAGTTTTTCCATTCAGTTGCGGCAATCATATCTGGAGGACTTTTTAAGAGAGCACTGTGCCTTGAACACTATTGTATAGAAACCCTTTTGCTTTAATCATTAACAATGTCTTTGATATTTGCCTATTATACTTTTGCTTCAGCTATGGTAATTCTTTTAATTACTGCTTGTAGGAATGTCACTTTTTGGTAACATCCAGAGGCTGTGAGTCTTCAAGACTCGCTTGTACTAAGCAGTGGATGAGGCACATGGATCTGTGTTTGAATTGCAGCAGGTAGTCTTTAGAAGGGCATGTCTTGCTTTGTGTCAGTACGTACTTTCTTCCTCTCTAAGATGCTAACAGATCCTCAAAACGGTTGCCGACTTTGACGCAGAGGAAGAAGTGTTTTTTATAATGTAGAAATAAGTATAACAACTACAATGCATTGAAGCGTACTGATGGTTCTCATGTACCTGCCTGTTTGGACAAGCTGATGATGAGAACTTAGCTAATGGGAGCTCTGGATGAGGGGACAAGCTTAGGGCAATGAGTTAGAATGACATGAAAGAAAGCAAAACTGGCAGCTGTAAGTCAGACCACTGCTAGTAGATGGAAAGGTGCAGCTGCCATTTCTGCAGTGTTACTGATGGAACTGTTCAATAAAGTATTTTCATTCTGTATTTGAGGAAAACAAAAAATATGTGAAGCATTACAAAGTGATGGTGATGAACTTTTTTCTCCTCCAGTGATAAACCTGCAGAAAGTTGAATTGCTCCTAAAGATAATGATTTATCTAGATATTTTAAAAGAGCTGACCAAAGGGCTCTCCCACCTGCTGTAGCAATTCAAATATGGAACAGAGAGTAGATCCTGTTCGCAAAATCTAACAGCAGGATATGTAACAATATTAGATGCCTGAAAATCAAAGCATCTAGAAATCAAACTAAAGATCAAACACGTGTGCTTATTCTGATCTCTTCTGGCTTTTATAATCTGTGAATCGCTTGCAGACATGTTAGGAAATATAAGGTATGTGAAAATAGCAGTGGCATTAAAACAGCCCTGTGAAGGGCCCTTGCAATTCTGTGGACTTTTTATTAGTCTAAATGTCCGGCAGTAGACTAATGCAGGACTGGCTGAAGCAGCAAACTCAGTGGCTTGTGGTCTTTTTTTTGTGTGTGTGTGTTTGTTTTTCTCTCTCTTTATTTTATTATCAGGACTGCAGAAAGCTAAAGCTTTTTGCTTAATCCAGGTTGTGGGTACTTGCCCTGCTAAAGGTGCTCTGGTCATTTCTGAGGTATTCACCTGTATTTACAGATATGTTTGAGTGTGTATCCACAATCCTTTAGTAACCAAATAAGCATTCAGGGTGAAGTTAGCCTTACATATCATGCCAATATAACCAATCCAAGTATACCTCATAGATGAAAAGTGTTTTTTTTTGTGCTCAAGGGTGTTTTTTTTAAGGATATGCTTTACCTGTACTTACAGATTTTTTTTGACTATGGTGCAGTCTCAGACATTGGATCTGCATCCCCTTTCTCCATTGTTGCTCTAAATGTTCAGACTACATAGAATGAAATAAATCAGCATTTTGTGTCAACCTGTCCTGGTTGCTCTGCCTGAATAGGATATTCAGACATAACCAGATTCCCAAGTAATTTGTTTTTATGCTATAAATTAATGTCTACTGCCACATAATATAGAGGAAGACAAAAACAAACAAACAAACAAAAAAACAGTACATGGAGATGAGAATAAGTGTTACGTACTAATTGTGATGGAATAAATCTAATATTTTTAGCCAGAAAAAAATAATGCATAATTACAAGTAAATATTCCTTTGCACCCCAACCTATAGCATTTTTTAAGGTTTCTTTATCTACACTTTCTGCCAAGCTGCTTTTATATCTGGCTATTTATTATAGGGCGGCCTATTTGACAAAGTGATAATTAAATAACTCCTAGCGTTAAAAATC
Organism: Aythya fuligula; assembly: GCF_009819795.1. Taxonomy (NCBI): domain Eukaryota; kingdom Metazoa; phylum Chordata; class Aves; order Anseriformes; family Anatidae; genus Aythya; species Aythya fuligula. The sequence continues at coordinate 11,056,693 of NC_045570.1, read as the reverse complement.
TGAAAAAAAAAAAAAAAAAAATTCCCACTGTGAATTCAGTTGAACCAAATGAAAAAGTTTAGAATAAACTTGAAGGCTATGTTAGGGCATTCAACTGACTGCAACTCCTGCTTCCTAGTTTGTAATGTTTCTCTCCCTTACTCTTTTGATGGCAGTTTTTGTTTGGCCAGTGTCTAAGAGAAATGGAATATTACTTCAGTGTCTGACTTAATGTTTCACACTGTGTGTTTATAGTGAAAATATTGCTCCTCCTCCTTCTTCTCTTCTTCACGTTGCTCCCTCAGTAGAAATTTTGTATATCAAAGTTGTCACTTGTGATCAAAAGGCGAGTCTTTGCTATTTGGCCCTTTAATAAGGCTTCAGCTTTTAAAATTAAAAAGCACATCCGAATTTGAATATTTTCTTTAAAATGTAGGATATCCTTAGCATGTCTCAGTTGCTTCAGAGCAAGAGACCAAGTAGGTGAGCTAGAACGAGGAAGAGGAGGTAGGAAGCAGCAGCAGACTGTAAGCACATTTGGTATTTAACCCAAGACAACTCAAGCTTTTTTTTTGTGATGAGTTCTAAGTGGTGAACTAGAAACAGTCTCTTCTTGTAGGGAACCTTTGGTGACAGAAGGAGAATGTATTACTGTAAATAAGTAAAATCTTGGGCTCCAGCCTGATCTTTCTGACTGCTGTAATCTGTGAGATGCCAGGTTTTTGGCAGGCCTCTTGGGTGACAGGGTACTTGGGCTTGATAGAAGTCTGGAGTTGCTTATTTCCATGAGGAGATAAAATGATGACTTCTGCTATTCCAGAGGCCCACTACTGACATTTCTAATGAACGCTAGGATTTGCTAGGCTGAATTATAAAACTACAGGGAAAGGAGATTGAGCCTTCTGAGGTCTCAAGTGCATTGTTCTCTGTAGGTTTCTGCCCATTTATGTTTACAGTGAATCTAAAAGTTTTTATACAGTTCTTTCCCCCAAAGCCTGTAAAAACTTGGCTGTAGCTTCTGTTCACATCTGCTTACAGAAGTTAATTTTTTTTGGATAGGTAAGGAAATACATGATTCAATAATATTTGGGATCATGTCTTCCACTTGGGTAATTCTTCTAATTAATTTATGACTTGCTGTGGGGTTTTCTGCTTGCAGTCTCTGTAGCGATTAATCAAAATTTTGAAACTGGCAGCCCATAGCAGTTTTACAAAAGACAAAGCCAAACCTAAAAATTGTAACAAATTAACTTATTCTACCTGCCTGAAAGTCATTTATGGAGAGAAGTACACCTAATCTCTATAAAGCATCAAATGTACTGGAAATGATCAGAACTGAATATAACCTTTGGTTTCCATGAGGCCAGTGAGCATTCTGTGCAAGGTATAATTCCCTGTGACAGGGATGGTCGGTGCTCGACTTTAACCTGTTTTGCATTTAAATTGTGTAAAAATGAATCCTGAACCCTGTCACTGCTGAGAAACTGCACTGCTTCTCTCTTGCATTAACTGATGACGGTGCATGAGGACCTTTCACAGCTTGCCACCAAACTGTGAGCTCTGGTGTTGGTGCCGGCAGTAGCTCAGGGTGAGGTTACGCTGGTACAAATTGCCTCTGAATACAGCATGCCTGGATGTAGTTGGAGCTCTGTATAGGAAAAATATGGTGGAGAAGGTTTTAGGATCTAAAGTGTGGGAAGAGCTGGTGAGATGTCCCAGTGGTGGGACGGAAAGTAGCACGTGGGCTGAAGTGGAGAGAGAATGGAAAAGTTTGGAGGGAATAGAGGAAGGTCTCGGTGAGGATCGTATTTGCTTTCCTTTCTCTCTGAGCTTTTGTTTTGCCCTCTTTACTGCTTTTCTACATGTGATGGTATGGAATTTTTCTGCTTTTATGCAGACTTCCATGTGCGTGTTTTCCTTCTGCCTGTACGGTTTTGCAAAGGGTGGGGCTGTGCAGAAAGCTTCCCAGTAATCCATGGGGAGAGGTGGCTTCAATACTGAAATGTTGTGGCTCCCGTGGGATGGGTAGGGGATGGTAGTTTGTGGGAAGTGTATGTGAATTTATTTTACCAGTCAGAGGTGCTAATGAATGACAAAAAGACATGAAACAGAACCTTGAATGCTTTGGAGAAGAGCTGAGAAGTCTTTCTGTACTTTGTGCTAAAAGTTTGCTGGCTTTCTGCGCGAGGCGGCCAGAACAGGACCCGAAGGAGGGATGTGTCTGGGAAGCTCGGAAGCTTGTCAATGGGTGTGATGGAGTCAGAAGTGGCTGAAGGATGACCTGGTTTAATAAACAGAAGCTTAGAACAGAATGGGAAGCTACTGTTTTCTTTCTGTCCAAGTACAGAAAAAAATCCTCAGCCTTGAAAGGATGAGGAGCTAATTGTGTTCCTCAGATGAATGAGAGAATTCGTAAGGGGAGGTGCTGGATGAATTACAGCTGGAATTGAATCGATAATGGTTTAATATTAACTGTAACCAAATTAATTTAGTGGCACTTTGCTGTAGACCATGCAAGTATATGAATTAACAAACCAAGAAAAGGACATCAAAAACAGTTTGTGGAAAGATGTAAGTTTTGTTATTGGCATGTTGAAAAGTGAGATCTACTCTTACTTAAATGGCATTAAATGGAGTTAATAAAATCCAGCACGTCTGTGGGCTTACTTTTAAGAAATGTTTCATTTACAAGAAACAGTTATCAGATTCAAACAATACAGCTAATTGTAAATAGTGCTTTGGAGGTGTTTCTGTAAAGGGTAAAGCATACCCTAAATTACCATTGGTTGTAAATTAACTGGTTTTACAGTGAGGATCCTTCCGATACCAGAGGAATTGGTTGAAACTGTAAAAGAGAACAAAAATGGAAAATGCTAAATCTGTTTATGATGTTTCTGGAATATTAAAGTACTTTAATGTGTGAGGAATGAAGGAGGGGGGAAAAAGAGATACCTACACTGGAAGCAGACTATGCAGAAGTTGGAGGTAAGGGAACTATAAAGTACAGGGTACAGAAAGATAAGGAGATAGAGATATTTTTTTAATTATATGCAAAATTAACCAGGGAGGGAAGATAAATGATAATTCCTTTGCAATTTCAAGCAGTAATGGGAAGAGTCCACAAAAGAAGCATTGCAAATGAGAACTTACAATGAAATGTTTGCGTTACTTTTGAATAATTATTTCACATATAATTAGATTTAAAAAAAAATATCTGCCATTTGCTGCTTTGGAGCCTGCTTTCTTCATGAGAATACTAAAAACATTTCCATGTCGTTGTTTGTGTCTCGGCCCAATATAATTTGGACCACAAAGGAATGTAAAACGAAGAAGTAGTGCACAAGATTGAAAGGATGTCTGAAATCAGAGATGCAGCCAGCTGGCAGCACAGACAGCTATGCCACACGTCTTTGTCACTGAGTACCTCCTAAAAACATTGGGTTCTTGGTCCCACCGCTCTGCAAGTCAGATTCTTTTTTCAGTCTCTGGCCTAATTTGCTCTTTTCCCAGTTGGACTTGTGCTGCTGTGGAGTAATGTTTAAACAACAGAAGTTTCTGTCCCATCGCACCTCTTGCCCCTCTGCTTTCTTGCAGGAAGCAGAACGCACAGAGCACTCCCAGCTCCCCTTCTGTTGTCTGTGTTTTTCCTCCTGTTTCATTCCTCTGAGGAAGGGTGTAGGGTGGGTGTTTTCCTTTTTTCCTTTTTTCCTTTTTTCCTTTTTTCCTTTTTTCCTTTTTTCCTTTTTTCCTTTTTTCCTTTTTTCCTTTTTTCCTTTTTTCCTTTTTTCCTTTTTTCCTTTTTTCCTTTTTTCCTTTTTTCCTTTTTTCCTTTTTTCCTTTTTTCCTTTTTTCCTTTTTTCCTTTTTTCCTTTTTTCCTTTTTTCCTTTTTTCCTTTTTTCCTTTTTTCCTTTTTTCCTTTTTTCCTTTTTTCCTTTTTTATTTTATATTAAGTTTTCAGAAGTCCTGATCATTTTTGTTTCAATATCAGGGGGAGATAGAGATTAGAATTATGGAATTGGAGAGTAAAATCTTGTGAGGGAAGGACTGAGCCATCGCACAGCCACCGTGTGTCACCAGGGCCCCGGGGAAGTACGGGGGTGCTGGGTCATGCCAGCATCTGCAGCGACAGACGGGAAGCAGATCTTTCACGTCACTCCTGCACTATTTTTCCTTTGCCCAACTGGGGCAGAAGAAGGCAGAAATGATTTCATTTTGGACACGGACCATGAAGTTACACACCCTGTTAGGTTAGAGGAGTGAAGCTGTGGGGTCCTGAGGAATAAAGGCTGCAGAACACAGCCCAACAGTCCTTGCTTCGTGCTGTGCCAGGGGGATTACAGCAGGGAAGAGGGTCCTGCAGTGAGTGAGCGCCAGAGCAGAAAATGAGTATCTTGTTCATTCTTCAAATATAACACAGGGCAGAGTGGTCTGGTGCTATTTCAAGGTGCTTCCACCATCTGGTGAGTTGGAAAATTGTACAAAAATGGAAAAGTTATTTTAAAAAAAACCTGTCTTGTGTAGAGTGAATGGAAAAAATATAACTTTAGTTCAGGAGGAGACCATGAAATCCAAGTATTCAGCCTGGTCTGGATTGAAGCATAATGATTTTGTGGCCGTGGCAACTGTTCTGTGTAGTCTACTATTCTGAGAAATTGAATTAAGGTTAGGATTACTAAAACATTCCTTGTATCTGCTTTTTTACTGTGATAGTAGCGGATGTAATTTCTTTGTCTGTGGCCTTAAACTATTAAATGTAGCAGTAAAGCTGAATCCAAATGTTTCTTTTTCCTGTTTTCCAAAGGATTCACCCCCCTGAGTACCTCAAGAAAAAATATGCTGTGGATGAAGTCCACTACGTGACTGAGGTGAGTTGTCTTTGTGTATGAATATTTTTCTGTGAATACAAAATGGACATGTGGCAGTGATTTTACTCCTTATAAAGCTTTTTTTTTTTTAATTAAATTAAAATAAAAAAAAAAGGCTGCTACTTTGAGCTGAACACACTAAAGTCTTAATCCAAAGACCATCTCATAAATAAGTCTGGGGCATCATGAGACCTGTCAGTCTGTATCTTTATCCAACAGAAACATGTTGCTAAATACATTTCTTTTTTTCAATGCCTTGGAGATTTGAGGAGATTGCTGTCAGGGAGATTGCATGTTTTAACTCTGACTGAGAGCCTGCACTTATTTTATGCATACAAAGAGCTTTGAGGAATAGCTGCCTGCCTACCTTATTCTTAGTCCGTGTTGAATCACTCTAATATTTGACTAAGCAACCATTTTCATATTTTTAAATGCAAGTGTGACTTCCTTAGTCAGGTTTCTCATTTTGTTTTTGAGCAGATGTTTATATACTTATGCACCTGGCCAGTCATCTTTTTTTTTTTTTTTTTTGAGGAAGGCTCAGCAGGATGAGGGCAATATTCCTGCCAAGCTCTGTGGTTGATTTTCATGGAGAGCAGCTTGAAAAGGAAGATTCTGATATTTCTGTCCCTGCAGAACACTAACTATGACTCACAAGACCCAAAACTTTTCTGTAATCAGCTGTGAGGATGTTTCATTTCATTTTCATAATGAGTCTAATTATGAAATGAAGTTTGATCCTGTATTTCAGTAGCTGGGGTGGAGGAAGCTGTGCAGAGGTTGCTTTTTGACGTGAGTTGGAATCACACAGAGTGCAGTCAGGCAGTGAAAATTGCAAGTGGAAAATGCATGTTTTGTTTAAAAAATAAAAATCAAGTTTATTTTGGGTCACTTTAGTTGCTTTGGCTGGCTTTCCACCAATAAATGACTTTATTACAGTTCTGTTCTTACTGTTTAGAAACCTCACTGATGAGGAAAAGAGCTCATAAGGTGGAGCAGTACACTTTTCCAACATAAAGGCCATGTTCCACCTGGACTACTTGGATTGAATTTAGTGGCAGCTGAAGCCTGCAATTAAACTATTTAGCTTTCAAAGGTTCTGTCTATAACTTTTGCCTGATTTGCCAAGGAAGTGGTTTTCTACCATCAGGATACTAGGGGCATTTTGCACAGGATGGTTTTATGTCAACAAATGACCCATCTCAGTAGGCATGTAATCCTCATTTTTCATTAAGAAATGAAATTTGGAAATGGTATTTTTATACCTCACTGCCATATGCTTTATTTTATTAATATTATTACTATGCTATTAAGTTATTTTAAAGTTTGTAGAACTGTGCCACATGGAATTATGTTGTCTGTTCATTGCCTCAAGAAATGTTTAGTTCGGTGCCCATGATTCTGCAGCAGCTCTCAAAGCCCAGTTGCTGTTCGTGTATTGAAAGGGCACCATCAACTTAAGCACTGCATCTCCCTAAATATTTTATGATCTGCTGATTCTTGTTGCAGGTGTCATGTAAGAGTAAAATATCTGAAAGGTATGAGAAGAATGATTTTGTCTTTCCAAGTTGTTTAGTCTATATACAGTAAATTTTGATGAAATAGGTATCATTGTAATTATGAGGAAGAAAAAGAAGTAATAAAAATTTAAAACTTCTTTTTAGATATCCAATGTCTTGGCTTCGAAGAAACCTTCTGTGCTTCTTACTTTGGTGAGTGATACTATTCTGAAGAGTAACTACCAGTTTCCTTCAAAAAGGAGATCAGTTCATTAAATCCTTCTATACACTGTCATTCCCTCCCTATCCTTGCCAAATTTGAGGCCATCTGTCTGTATTAATGTATTCTTCTGGCTCCTCTATGACCTCAGGATTTCTAACCTCTGGGTTTCTAGTCTGTGTTCTCAAAAGCTTTACCTGTGCTCTGAAAAAACATGACAAGCCTATCTAATGTTGACTGCGCTGTTCTCCAACCTCTCTAATGCTGCTCAAGCTATGTCATGAGCATATCTGGACTTTTCTTTGGGTACCCCATAAGGATTCAGGGAATTCTTATTGTGCATATACTGGGTTGGTAATAATCACAGAATCACAGAATTTTCTAGGTTGGAAGAGACCTCAAGATCATCGAGTCCAACCTCTGACCTAACGCTAACAGTCCCCACTAAACCATATCCCTAAGCTCTACATCTAAACGTCTTTTGAAGACTTCCAGGGATGGTGACTCCACCACTTCCCTGGGCAGCCTGTTCCAGTGCCTCACAATCCTTTCAGTGAAGAAGTTCTTCCTAACATCTAACCTAAAACTCCCCTGGCTCAACTTAAGCCCATTCCCCCTCGTCCTGTCACCAGGCACGTGGGAGAACAGGCCAACCCCCACCTCGCTACAGCCTCCCTTGAGGTACCCATAGAGAGCGATAAGGTCGCCCCTGAGCCTCCTCTTCTCCAGGCTGAACAAGCCCAGCTCCCTCAGCCGCTCCTCGTAGGACTTGTTCTCCAGACCCCTCACCAGCTTCGTTGCCCTTCTCTGTACCCGCTCAAGCACCTCGATGTCCTTCTTGTAGCGAGGGGCCCAAAACTGAACACAGTACTCGAGGTGCGGCCTCACCAGAGCTGCTGCTAATAATAATAATAATAATAATAATAATAATAATAATAATAATAATAATAATAATAATAATAATAATAATAATAATAAAATAACTTAATAATAATAATAATAACAACTTATGCAAGAAGGGCATGATGGAATGCCTGCAAAATACTCAGAAATGGGCTTGCTCTGGAAGTGGGATGAATGAGTGGAGGTAAAGCCTGCAAACTGCTTCTTCCCCATCACCTTGTCCCCAGCTTTTTTCCGCTGATGTGTTTGGTAAACCTCTCTCGCTGTTATGAGTATCTGATTTGTTGTCTTCAGTCTATATAAGAAATGATTTGCTGACTCCGAGCTTTCCCTTACAGCAAATGCAGTGGCAGCTCCTGGATTTCTTGTTTTCCCATGATAGTTGCCAGACAAGTCTTACAAAAAATCCCTCCTTAGGCAGACGTACAGTATAAGATCTGAGCTTTTTATCCATTAAGAAGATGTCCTAAATACAGTCTTCAGTCTTTTTTCCACACTATGTGTTAAAAAGATGAACCTATAGTTTTATTTCATGTTCTTTCAGAGAAATGAGAGTGAAAGGGAGTATTTGTCCATCTTGCATTCCTTATTGTGCATTTCTGCGCATCAAGTTGTTGATCAGTTGTCTCTCTGAGAGCGTCCCATTGTAGCTGGGAATTTACACAGATTTCTTGTTGAGAGGATGGAGCTGTGATGCTTTCACATTCCTCCCACTGCCACGATGGAATTCATAGAGAACGGCAGAGCTCTTCTCTTAGCGTTGGCTGAAGGGAGACGTGGTCCTCTACTGTGGTCTCATTCTAAATACAGAGCTGTACTGCTGCTCCACAGGGTTTCCCATATGCATGTCAGAAGTGTTCGTCTGCTGTGAAGCAGCCAAAATCCTCATGCTTATGCTACTTGCTTGAATGGAAAGCTGTAGGGAAGCGGCATGCAGATTTAAATAGTAAGCATTGCCAAGGCAGTGTGGAATAATTTATTTTTAAATGAAATTACTTTAGAAGAAACCTTGCCTGTTTGTTATTCGCTTGCACTTTATTATCGTATAGGTCTCTTAGCGCCTTTCAAGGCTTAAGGGAATTGGAAATCCAAGTCTGCCATTTTCCTAAGCAGCATATCCTAACCTGAGTTCCATGCTGGTCTCCTTTGAAGCAAATGATATCTTAAATTGGTTTACGTTTGAACAAACTGTCTGGTGTTTTTTTTTTGGTTGTTTTTTCTTTTCCTTTTTGTAATAGCAATTCAAGGAAATGTACAAGTTTTCCTAAAAACTTAGTGCAGTTATGTTCTCTCCATGATTTAAATTTTAAATACTTGTATTTGGCTCAGAATCATGGTCCTTTTAATCTTTTTTCCCTCCCAAGCGCGGTGTTAATACTGATAGCGGAAGTATCTCCAAAGAAGCTTCATTTGAGGGAATCAGCCAGTAAGTGACACAGCTTTTTATGTATTAATTGTTTTATGGTTATATTTAATTAATTTTTATTTCACATTTAAATGATTCTTTTCCTGATGACATAATGTTGAATGGCAAATCAAATGTATTGATACTTCTTTGGAATAAAACTTTTGATGTGTTTCTAATGATTTGAAAAGTTTGTGGGGGGAGATTTGGAAATCTTTTACATCAAAGATCATCTGATGTTTTTTGTGTTTGCTTTAAGCAGCTAAAACCAAACAGACCCACCCCTAATTTCTGTTTCCATTTTTAGGGATAGAATATTTGATTTTCAGATTTCAGAAACATGGATTTTTAAGAGTAGCTTCTTTCTGTTTTTGACTTCCTTGTACAGTGTTAAGTCAGGTATTAGGAATTCTGGTATGCAAATTTTTTCTGAAAAGATACAGAATTACATGTCCAAAATAAAAGATCACCTTTCTGCTTAGAAATGACCTTTTACTGTCCCCTTATATTGTATTTTTATGGAGTTTGGCTACTAGTAGACTGAAAATGTCATCCTACATGAAGTATTTTGAAAAGGCAGTTAATAAAAATACATCAGAGACTGCTTTTGGAAGTGCGGATGATGACCTCAATTTTGAATTAAATGCAAATATTTTTTTTGATATCCTAAAATGAGATCATTTTTCATTTTATCTCAAACGTATGGCAGAAAAGAAACAAAACTTCCCATTAAAAAGTCTGTTAAAATAAACACTTGTGCTGAGATGTTGAGTAGGTGGCCTCTTTTGTGATCCTTGACTCCTGGTCACCCTGCTGTATTTTTCCTCCATCTACCTCTGTCCGCAACATATTAACTCTGAAGTGATAATTGCAGTGCACAGAATTTACTACGATTCTGGGCAATCATTTGTATAGTCAGATAGCACGTGTTCTCCTGGGACAGTCTTTTTTCCATGTTATGTGAACTGAAGTCTGGAATCTGATCCCATAATTACTTTGTTCTCTCTTCCACAACCTACATGGAAACTTAATGAATGTCAGGATTATTGGGGACCCTGCTGGCAGACATTTAGACATCTTTTGCTGGCCAATGAATAAAATATAACTATTTCAGAACATAATCAAACCATTTTGAATGAATATTTGTGTCCTTTCTGTTGCTTTTACCAAGGAGATATTTAGTTACCTTATGCTGTGCAGGTACAGATGGACTCCAAAATCTGTGCAGAGAGATGCCTTCAGTTTTATCTGAGACACCTCCACATGAAATATAAGCAGTTACTAACTCCAGCAGTAATTCTTTTTGGGAAACATGTACAAAGGTCCATTTGAAGTATCAAAATTCCTTTTTCCTCCTGAATTTCACTGAGACACTGGAGTGTAATTATTAACATGTTCTATTACTAGTCAACATTAATGTAGGAAGCCACTTGACACTTGACTTGAGATTTTGATAGTGTGTACTCTGAAGCACTTCAATGGATTAATGGTATTTTCTCTCTGGCTTCCCAGTTTGTGGTAAACATGCTCTTTGTTTGCTCCAATTAGAGTACTTCAGTCTTTAGGGGAGCTTTCTGGCAGTTTAGCAGATAACTCTTTTGAGATGTGCTCCCCCTCTCCACCCCTAGGCACTGAACTGTTCATTTTGCTGCCTTTGACAGATCTGGTTAGTGTCTTCCTCTCTACTCCCATACTTGCAGTATGGGAGAGTGCTCATTGATTTTGTTGTTGAATATTCTGGAGATCCACTCCATCTCACCTCTTCTGACAGATACAGTGCCCTCAAACCACTTCTCACTCAAGTCTTTCCTTGATCTCCCTAACTCCTACTCCTGTCGTCTCGGGGGGCTGTCAGTTCTGTCATTACAGTGCGCTCAGCTTCTGTGCCCGCGGTGCACAGCAGGGAGATTGAACGCTGCAAACCGAGGGTGTGCACGAGGGGTGAACTTCCTTTTAAAGTCTGCGCTCAGATTTTTGTAACCATATGTAAACCAACCAGTTCTGCATTTCTTTTTGACACAGACCTAAACCAAATTCAGCATTGCTGCTTTTGGGTTTCTCCTCCCTCTCGTATATCACGTTCCTTTACTGAAACTTGTGTATTTCTAAGGTATTGATCTCTTCTAAGAGTACTAAAACTGTTGAGCTTGTACCAAACAATGCGTTCTTTCACACCATGCTCCCCCATGCCTACCAGTGATTGCACATTTTCCCGTCCCACTGTCCTTTGCTTGGCGAGGCTCTGGTTTAGCTGTAGGGTTGTACTTTATTCCTGTGTTCTTGTTTGTTTCTGTTTTCTGGCTACCTGCTCAAGATGTATTTGCTTTCTAGGGCTCTTTTGTGTTTCTCCTAGTCCCATTTGTCTTATATTCTCCTAGACTGACTATGCTCCAGTGGTGTGTAGTGTTTTGTGTTTTTTTTTTTTTTTTTTTTTTTTCCTATGGATAATTGTGGAAGTAATGTATCACTTCCTAAAAAGCAGAATCTTGCTCTCCTTGCAGGCTGTTCATCTGCTCCTGTCAGAAGCTATTTCTTTCTTGCCCTAATGATGTCGCTTCCCTGCCTTATTTTTTCAACCTTTTGAACTTCTTCTGGAACATAATTATCTAAATTACTAGATTATTTTTTGCAGTGTACTAAATAGTCACTTGGAGCAAAGTGACTACTGTGGTCACGGGTTATTTCTATGCTCACCCTGATGATCACCCCTAAGTTATTTTTCTTCTGCTAGCAATTATCAAACTTGATTCTATGCAGATAACAGAGCCCATAATAGTGAATCATATCAGAACTTCTATTATTTTATGTTATAGCTGTCTTCTGTAGCAAAGTATGCTTTATATTTAAGAGCTTTTATTTATTTATTTATTTAAAGGGGAGTAGGGCTGGTATGTTGCTGCAGTCTGTAGAAATGAAGACTTGCTATACTTGGAAAATTATCCTGCTCAGTAGTAGATAGTCCTGTGGTTCAGCGGAGGCAGAAGTGTGGGACAGTGACCTAATACCTGGACCATTTGCTAATGTTCTTGCTGCTAACTCCCCTGAAGACGGCTCCATTTGCAACTGCTATGAATCCTACCAAAATTACTTGCCCTCACTTACTCCAGGTAGTGTAAATGTAGAAGGCAGATTTCCAAAGCAGTTCTAATGTATTATTTTCCAGAAATATGAACTTTTGTCTGCCAGTAAAGGCTAGCTCCTTTTTTATTTTCTTTTTCTAATTCATGGAACCATTTTTTCAGTCTGGAAAAATATACAGGAATTTTTAAAATCTAATCATGTGGCTGTTACGTAACACTTGTAAAAATGTTCTGAGATTTGTCTTACCACATAGAAAATAGATTTGGAACTTGTATGCCTAAACAGTAATATGCCACAAACTCCAAAATACTGTTGACAAAGCTTTACTCACCATGTTAGGTGCTTTTCTTTATCCTCAGAATCTATTAATGTAAATGATAGACAGTTCAAACAATTATACTTAATGTTTAATGTTTTTCGATTAATTTATTTGTCTCAAAACTGCACCTGTTGGGTATGATGAAGACTAGCTAACTGCTTGGCCAAGGCTAATTCACTATTGCTGGTAGCAGGGTCAATCATTAGAGGAAAGATTCTCCATATTGAAGACAAGTAGGAATTTCCAACATGTTATAGTAACACATTAGAATAAAGTGTTTTTATTTTTTTTTTGTCACCATATATACTTTCTAAACTGACAAAAAAAGACTCATACAGTCTCTTTTGTACAGGAGGCATTGATTTCTAATCTTTTTTTTAAAAACTAATGAAATTGTCTTGCATGTTAAAGGACAAGTGAGTATGAAATCAATTTAAACATGCCATTCAATGTAATATTTATTAGTTCTGTGTTGATTAAATGGGAGTATTGACACATTACAGATTACAACAGTAGCAAATGTCATTTTTTCTTCCTCAAGACCACATCTTTCATCATCAAATATTGTCAATTTGCAAATTGCAGTAAAATGTAGAATTGGATTGCTCTACATGATCCTCTTAGCACTAGGGCAGACCGTGGTTTTTAAAAGTAAATTGATTATTGTCTAGCAGGATCTAAACTTCTGGGTAGGATAAGGTAGGATTATTTTATACAGAACTTTGTGCACAAATGACATGAATTAATCACTATTTGTGCACTCCTGTTAATGATGACATGCTCTTCCCCTTGAGCATATCATTTAACAAGTAACTTCTGGAATGTGGCTTCTTTAGCTGCCTTGTTCCTAATGAAAACAAAGCATAATTTGAGTAATAAGCTTTAGATGTTTAGCAATCATAATCAGGTGATCCTGTGACCACTTAAAGAGTACACTTGGTTACCACAAACTAAACAGAATTGAGATGGTTCAGTCCTTAATCGTTGGCTTCTTTGAAAAAGCTACATACAATACATTAGATTCTCTTCTAAATCTGAATTGATGCTTTGTCCTGCAGATCTAAGATCTTGTTTTATATGTACAATATATCAGTCTCTCTTTCACGAGGGAGAGCTGCAGTTCTTTTCGTGACCTCCTGCATCCTCTCCACCTCCTCCCCCCCGCACCCTTTTGTTTTAATCCTGTTGCCTTTCTTTTTGTTCAATTAGTTTTCCAAATTGCCACCAGCTAGTTTTTAAGGAGCTGCTGCATGGTAGGTGGTCCCAGCAAGCAAGTAAAACTTGCATTTCTGGCAGCATAAAGATAACTTCATGCTGCCAGAAAGATGATGAACCAGTGACTTTGCTATCTAAGGATGCAGAAAGACCCTGGTACAATTAGAATTAACTTCTAAATATTTTTTAATTGGATTTGTGCTTTAGTTGATCCCTTTTTGAGGTATTATGAGTAGCCAATAACCTGAAGTAGATTTATTTTTTCCTTCAAAATCGTGAGAAAATGAATTGTTGCCTTATAACATTCGTCTGAAGATCTGTTGGGAGCTTTGGAGCATTTTAATTCTCTTAAATGCCCTAATTGAAGAGCCAGCAGTCCAGAGTCAGACAAAAGTATCTTTGATGCAGAACGTTCCTTAAGCATTTAAATTGTTAGCATAAAAACCCCTCAAACAATGCTTGAAAATTCGTTTGTGTTCTACTTAATTACTTAACTTCTTACTCCATTGGCCACTGTAATGTTATTGTTTAGAGAGTCTTAAAATAGTTCCAAGAAAGCATGAATAGGTAATGCAGAAAATAAACAGAAAAAAAAAAAAAAGTTTTGGAGGTGGAAGCTTTCACTTTGCCTCTTCTGCAGATGACAAAAGAAGAGGAGAGGTTATCTGCCTTTTCACAGTCTTCGTCTGAGCAAACATGTTTATCACATGCCATGTTTTGCACAAGCAAAAATTGGAATGTGTAAAACAAAGGGTGAAATTAGCAATTTACTGTACTTAAATTCACTGAAGGGCATTTGGGGAGTGAAGTTAAAATCACAGAAGAGTTTTGATTGGAAAGGACCTCTGGAGGTTGATCTGGTTGCACTCGTAGCAGTGAATTGGTAACTTAAAATTTTACCTTTGTCAAAAGAAATTCTCCAAATACTTCCTGAACATGCTGTTACTCTGGTTTCTGCATGTTCTTAGAAGCATGTATCTGGTTTAGTCTTACGTATTTCAACATGAAATACTTGCGCAGTGAAGATGAGCGTGTGCTTTCTTTTCAGTGTGAGTTACTCTGATCAGTACTAAATTCAGATCTAATGTTAGCCTTTGCAAGTTTTCATATCCTCAGAGAAGACACATTTAAAAAAAATCAACAGACTAGTAACTATGCTATCTCTGCCTTTGTTTGCGTATTTGTTTTTTATGTTTTTTTTTTTTTTTTTCTGTTTCTAGATTCAATGTGAACAACAAAATCCTTCATCCTGAGATTGCAGAATGGTGAGTAGTGTAAAATCTTTCCGTTTGAGTAGTTGAGCATGCTTATATTGTGAACCATTGCTTCAGAGACGTTCCTTAAGCAGAAGCTCTTAGTTTACTATATGTTTTAAGTTTAGTCAGGTTTCACATCGTGGGCTGGAAATGAGGTACAAAAGTAAAAATATGCTTAGGTAACAGCATTGAGAAGTGAAAAATTTATGTAACATTTCTTAAGCCTCGAGTCTGGATATAAATTTTCATAGAATGTGTTTGGAACTAAGTCACATTTGTGTGGATGTGAATTTGTATGAATAAGAATGGAACTGAGGATAATTCATATTCTAGCAATGAAAATCAAAGGCAGATGAAAACTATGTCCGAACAGGTAATATTTAATAAGGTGTTATTACTTCTCTAGGATCTATTTTAACAGCATTAATTTTGTTGAATTATTACTCATGTAGCTATACTTGGTAATTTTAGGGGAATTCTACTACAGCTTATCTTGAATAGAAAAATTAGTGTGTGTGACTAAGTGTATTAGTAACTTACAGTGCACTGCATTTTACCAGCTTTCCTCTTTTGGTCAGTGTTGTTGACTTTGTCCTCAGAATTGCTTCATAAGTAGGGCTTTTTAGTTTTCCATTTAGGAAATTAACTGAAGACATAACACAGAGGATTTTTGTAAATGAATTAGATTTTTATATAAGTGTTTTGAGTGTATTTATCTGGAAATGAGGAAGCAAATCCTTGGTTAAGAGAGATAAGCTGAGAATCTTGAAATACAAACAGGAAAGTGTGCACTCTGGCTACCACTGCTCGTCCTTCTTGCATAATACCATAACCAGGTTCTCCAAGTGACCTGGCAAGCTGTGGAGCAGTGGAGCTACATCTTTTTGTGCCCTGTTTCTTGTCTGCATTCGTGTGTACTCTTGTTAACAGAGAAGGATGAGGGACAGGAAAGGGAACATGGAGAGGCCTGGTCAGATTTCCAAGCTTTGATCTGTAGGTACGAGCGCACTGCAAGGAGACAGAGAATTCATGCTGCAAAGGGTTTTGGATTATGGCTACAAGCATGTTCCCAAGTCAGCTTTCCTGGAACCATTCACCGTACCAAAGTGTCACCTGATGGTGATGTCTCTGTGGATTGGTATAGGAGAGAGGGTTAAATCTTCAGGAACCTCAGGGATGGACACAGGTGAGGTCTGTGCCTTAAGGTGACCGTAAGGACATAGCAGTAAGGCAATACAAAGGCAAAACTTGGAGATGTTTGTCTTGGTATG
Source organism: Aythya fuligula (assembly GCF_009819795.1). NCBI lineage: Eukaryota > Metazoa > Chordata > Aves > Anseriformes > Anatidae > Aythya > Aythya fuligula. Next base: position 11,040,679 of record NC_045570.1, on the reverse strand, counting down.
GAGAGAGTTTCTTCTGCAAATGGTGAATGCTAGTGCAGAACTCTGATTGTTGCCCTCGCTGTGATCTTATGTGGGGAGAAATACTTGAACACTCAGTATGTACACTCTCTGTACTTGGCTTTGAAGAAAATGGAGTTTTAAGTGAAACCAGAGTTCTTATTTGCATTCAAGAGTGTTTTGAAAAGATTTTATCAATTTTGGGGGCTTTTGTTTTAAGTTAAAGTTATGTTAAAGACCATTGTTAGGTTTTAAATATCTGGTGAAATCAGTATGTGAATGACAGGCTCCATATATTAAAATTTCCTAAATTAGAAATGTCCTTGGAATCTCAAGTTACTGCCCAAGAAGCTTTCTTTGGAAAACAGTAACATTTTTAGAATTAAGAACATTTTTATTTTGGAAAGGTGAATTTTTGGTGGCTATTTGATATATGCTAGGGCAGGGTATCGCTTCATTTGAATCATATGCTTGCATTGATGCACACATTTCAAATTCAGCAGCTCTGGACTGTTCTGTTTTATGTGGTACTTGTCAGAAAAACGCCGTTATGTCAAAACTGCCAACGAAGTAAAAGGGCTGAGCTTTCCAAACCAGCCAGGAAGAACTGTGAGCTGCAAAAGACATCTCTAGTATTCTCTTGTCTTCTAATAAAATGTAGAAAAAATGGTTCAATACTGACAAGGGGCAAAGTGTTTGTGGTTAAGGATCTGTTGCCTCCCTTTTTTTATTCCATTCTTTTTCAAGATCTCATATTTTTTTCTGACTTACTATGCAACTTCAGAATAAACCAGGAAAGAATTTCACTTTAGACTGAGTATTTTAAGTTCAGCAAAAGGGTGTTTTTTACTTTTTTTTAAAGTATGAATTTAGACATTTAAACACTTTTTTAGGGTTGTCTTTTAAATCTGATGCTGAATGTATACAGAATTATTTATTCCATTGTTTTGAAAAGAAAACAATATATTGATTCTACTGTTTTGAAAAGAAAACAGCATCTGAGAAGACAAATTCCAAATTAGTCCAATTTTTCTTTCTACTGATGAGAAAGAAATTTTAATACACTAGCAGTTAATGAAATGGGCTTTTTTTTTAACTTTTTTTTTTTTTTAACTGTACAGCAATATTGTGTATCATAATTGTTGGTGTTGTAAAGCTGAGCACAAGCGTTTTGTGTTATCAGAAGTTTTTATTTATCTTTCAAAGCTCTAATGTGCTTTTTGACTTGTCCAAGATAAACTCCTGCATTTGGTGTTTGTGCAGCTGTCTTCCAGAACGTTACCATAATGCTTCTCCTTTGCCCACATGCTGTTGTTGGATTTTATACTACTTCAGTTAGAAAGTTTTTTTATGCTGAAGCTTGCAAAAGAGCATAAATGTATCAACTGTGGCAGAAATTTGCATAAATAAAATGTAGAAATATAACAGCAAAAAAGAAAAAAGGGTGAAGACAAGGCAGGAGTGCAGAGTCTGTTGCTTGGACAGCATCTATGCTTTCTAGGTGGTCTGTAAGCACAGTTTTTAGAAGGACAAGAGGTGGAGGATGTACCCGGCTGTGTTCCATGTGTGTCATGGAAAGTAGTCATTAACATTGCATGCATATAGTAAAAACAACAAAGCAAGATGACTGATGAACACCGAACTGATAACTAGCAACAAATACTTCTAAGGGCATATTCAGGAATATTGAGTGCACATGGAGAGGGAAATATTTGTGCATCTTTGAGGAAAGCACTGCTTTAGGAAAATGCAGTTGAATTCTCCAAGTTCTAGGCTCATAATTGCCTAGAATTTTGCATGCTCTTGATTAGTCGGAAATAGTTTGTGCATGAGATTTGGTGTCTAGCCCCTTAAAATGACCAAAGTAATTTCAGAATAGGAATGATACTTGCTTGTACTAAAGCTTTTCTGTTGGATGACTGGCATGTGTGAAAAGATGACCTCATATGGCAAGTGCAAATAAAAGTCCAAAGTATGTGCAGAAGAGGAAAGTGAGGAAGAAGTGTCTTTACACTACTAAAAAAAAATAAAAAAATTGTAGGTTAATTCTGAGTGTGTTAAACTTGTGCTTCTACTTTGTCTTGATTTCATTGAGTGGTTTGCCTGTTGATTTAAGAACTGCATTGCGTGCTAAATTTGTACATTTTTGCAGTTGCATTAGCTGGAGCCTGGAAATGATTTGTTCCTGCTAAAATATTAATGAATGTATTCAGTGTGTAACTGGTCTGAAAGCTGCTCTTAGTAGAACATTGAAGTTCACATTAGTACGCAGAGGTAGGGCTTTCTAGCATTATCTTCGAAGTGGGAGGGAAAAAAGTAAAGAAAACCCTGGATCATTCATCACCCATGAAATTATGCTGCCTTGCTAACAAAAAGTGCAGAATTGGCAACACTTCAAACCTGGCTTGGGTGAGTGCTGCTTTTTATCACAGTCCGTCAGAAGGTGCTAAAATACCCTTCTGCCACCCAGATATTCTGGTGGGAGCTCCATCGACAGTTGGAGTCAGCATAGGAGCCCAGTGACTTCTTCTTAGGGGATCTGCTTGTGAATAAAGTTGATGTTGTTTTCTGCATGATTGTACACACTCTGTCTCCCCTACTAACAGTTGGGTAGTGATTTTTGGTGGTCTCAGAATGACTAAATGTTTTCTGTAAAATGTTTCAGTGCTTGACCTTGGGTGATAGAAGGTGGTGAATTCTATACAAAGTTGAACTCTAAGGCTAAATATGAATTTGTATATGCAAAAAGATACCAGAGCAGTTGTGATTTCAAATAAATACCTTAACCCTGAATGAAGCCTTATGATCAAGTCAAGTAAAATAGATTTTAATAGTGTTTGCACTTGCAGCTAAGCAGTTACTAAGCTGTATTACTACCAGATCCCAATAAAGAGATGAGACATCTGAATTATGAAACAGCCTATTTTTCAAGCACTTGCAGAGCAGGAATATGTACTGTGTATTGAAAGTAATATAAAGGCACATCAAACAAGTATTAAATTACCCTGCTAGCACATGCAGTCTTCCGAAGAACAGAATTTAAAAAAAAAATAGAATCTGTAAGCCTTTTGCTACCTCATTCTAACACGAATATATTTGAGCTACTATTTTTTGTCTCAGCTAAAAAGCAGAAGTTTGTTTCCTCATCCATGGTGAGGAGCTTATATTGTTCCAGTGTGGTTTTTTTCACCTTGGTGCACATTTTAAAACGTAGTACTTCTCATTCTCATTGTGCATAATGATCTTACTGTGTTATATTCCAGTTTAATAAGGTGGTCTAATCCATTCCCCTCTGCTGTTTTCCTGTTTGTAAGAACATTATGATTGATCAACATTTGAAAAAAAAAAAAAAGGTATCTTGATTCTTGCCAGAAAAGTTGTATTTGAATGGGAGTGGCTGTGCCACATAGCAGTGCAATCGCTGCCTGTGGGAAATGCTCTTATCACACATTGGAGGCCCTGATGGCTCAGTAATCTGTTTCTGGACTCATTAAAACAAACTACAGGAGCAGAAGTATAGTAAACAGTTTTCTATAGCAGTATAAGTTGAAGCAAGTTCTAATAAAAAAAGAGGTGTCTTGGTGACAGTTTCAAAATATAGCAGTTATGGTACTTTGTAGCTGCTCCAAGCTCTGGAATGGAATTGGAAAATACAATTTAAATATTTTCACCCGCTTCAATAGATGTAGTTCTGTTCTTTGTAAACAGCAAGTAAATACTTCATGGCTGCCTTAGAGACAGACATGAGAAATATTAAATCACTATGTATAGCAGTAGCAGAGTAGGCAATTTTCAGTAGAAGGTATGGAGCTGTCTCTGCTGCCCTGTTAGTATCACACAAGATAGCTGCTTTTATTTCAAATAGTAAATGAAATGATAAAAAGCAGTGCAAGTAGATAAGAGTTTAATGGTTCAATGTTAATTTTTTTAGATGAGTTCAGAACTGAATATCAAGGCTCGTGTATATAGGTGCGTTCAGCATCATATAAGGCATGAAGAACAGGGCTTTTCTGTTTTGTTTTTCTGGAAATATTTGAAAAAGAGCGGGCATTGTGGCTGCAGGTTCTGCCTCTGTGGTTTCTGAATTTCATGGTTTGGGTCTTTTTAAATACTAAACAGACATAAAATTTATTCCCTCCACTTCCCCTTGAGGTACTGCAAGTAGGTGGGAGTTGGGATTGTGCTGAATAGAAATTCTGTAGCTCTGGAAATTTCATTATGTAAAGTAGTTTCAAATTGTGTTTAAAAAAGTAAATCAAGTATGCTTGTAGAAATGTTCCACTTGAAGTAGTGTTTGAGTGATGACAAAGAAATCCATTGCTTTTGTTCCAAATGTATTGTAGAATGAGTTGAAAAAATGTTGATTGGACCACTTGTTTATTCATATTGAAATAATACAGGGTGGTGTTTGGAATGCTATGATTTTCCTTTGTAAGATTGTTTTGCTAATGGTGAACCAATGCCAACAAAACTTCACTGTCATGAATACTATAATAGCTCTTCGCTCTTGAGGTGTACTTGATCTAATTTTACTGTAGGTGATGAATATTATTTTCAGGTTATTTTGTATTCTTAAGCTGAAAAGTTGCAACCTAACCTGATATGTGTTCTACTTTTCTTTAAGTCGTGTGATTAAGACAGACATGGAATTGGAAGTTCTGCGCTACACCAATAAAATCTCCAGTGAAGCTCATAAAGAGGTAATAGATCCTTTACTGTTAATAATTTTTGCTCTTAGTGTAACAGTAGTACTCAGAAAATGTTCCCAGCAGCCCTGAATTGCTTAGTAATAAAATAATGGAAAGGCTGGATAGAAATAAGAGGGTAATATCCCTCCTATTACAGCCCAGTAATATACCTTGCATTGTCCTTGAACTCACTGGTGCATTTGCAATGTGTGAGAAATGAAGTGTGGTTTTGGTTAAGAGCTGGAGCCTCAGCAGAAGGTGACCTGCTTGCAGTCTATCTGTCCTGTATGCACAAATACTTGTATAGTGATGGAGAAAGAAGAGATTAGGATGATTTTTATTCCGGCCCATGTAAGTGTGTGCAGCTCTGAAAAGTTTTACTCCAGCAGTTTGCTCAGCCCTTATAAACTGAGGGAGTGTTTGCATGCACAGTGGAGGAGAGTGCAAGTTTCCTTAGATTGCTCCTCAGAGCAATCTGCTCTGTATCTGCTCCCACTCCCCTACGCCCCCAGTACAGTGCTTCAACATGCTGTTCTGTCAACATAACAGCATGGCAAAGATAAAGCCAGGCTGAGCAAGGCTGCTCAGGTTGGACCTGGCACGCTATCAGTAGTCATATTGCTCTACTGGTATTGATGGTAACATTGATCTGAGTATCCGTCCTTCTCTGTATAGTGACACAGGGGTGCCGTGAGTTCTGCACAACGACCACAGGGAGCTTAGGGAAAAGCAGCTGATGCGGTTACTGATTAAACAGTTGTCTTTGCCCTGGCTCCACAAACTTCTGAACTGTGAAGCATGAAAATATTTTAAAGAGAAATTGTGAAGTTGCAGTTTGAATAAAATCATTTGCATTTGTTCTCTGTGGTCCTTCCTAATCCTTGAATAATCTCATCCCATCTGAGACAATTCCTTCCCTAAAGAAGCTGCCTAGAACTTTCGTAATACAGAACCAGGCAAAGGAATAACACTGGTGCATGTTTTCAGCAAATCTGAGAGCAAAATTCAGACTTATGAGGTGTTAGCAGTGTTGACTCTAGTAGATTTCTGTTGATTCAAAGTACAAAAGCGAATCTTCCTTTGTAGCATATTCCAGCTCAGTTTTGTTTTGCTGGTGTTTCATGTGCGTAAAACAAAAGGACTTGCTGCCAAGTTCACCAGAGCTTTCAGAATTAAGCTTTGGTATTTTGATGAGCTGCACTTCATTAGGATATACTTTGGCAATTAAACTTGCTTTATTGCTGGAGACTGTAGGCATTTATAAAGATTAAAATGAGTTTGATTTCTAATGTAGTTTTAAAATGCATTTACTAATGTAAATTTAAATGAAGTACAGATGATATTTTTGTAATATAGGTTCCTCTGGAAATAGTCATAAGTCATAAATTTATAAATATGTAATTCCCTCCTGTTAAGAATGTCCCGTGTTAATATGTATCTTACAGGTAATGAAGGCAGTAAAAGCTGGTATGAAAGAATATGAGCTGGAAAGGTAAGAGGTCTTTTAATAAGTGTGATAAGAAGGAAAAGCTCTGTTTGTAGCAGGGCTTGATGCAATATCTGAAGCAAGGCAGTAGCGTTGATTCAGTAGAGACTGAGAGCTCATTTCTGCTTGAAGACTGTTTTAAGAATTATTATTTTGAGGTGGCACCTCATCAGTTTTAGAGATGTATTTGATGATGGTTGATTACGTTTTTGTCATGGTTTAGCATAGTATAATTTTCTTCCTGGAGTTTTAGTAATTTACAGAAGCTTTAGGAAATAGCTGTTGTTATTGTTTGAAGGCATCCAATAAAACGGTGTTTATGGATAAACATTGCCCTTATGCTAGTTATGCTTACAAGACTACAGTATGAGTGTTTAAGAAGCTTATAAAAGGCTGTATTCAATTACATTTTGCTTACAATTACAAGTTGGTATTGCCTGTACAAGGAGCTCATCTCACAAGTGTGGTGGATATTATTAGGGCTGTTAAGAAGTCAACAAGAGTACAGGATATTTCTCTGTATTGAAGAAAATACGTTGTACAAGCATGTATAGGAGGGTTTGGCTCCTTGCAACTGTGACGGTAAGTGATGTGTCTAGATACAGCGTAAACATTGCTTCCGCTTTTAAATCAATATTTACATTGGATCATCATCTTACAAAACATGGCTTTGATCACCGAGTCCACTTGTTTTTAGCTCACATACAGTAATCTTAATTTTGAAGGTATTATGTAATGGAGAATTATAAAATAGTGATAATATCTCAATTGCTGTTATTTCTTGACAATCATTTTTCAAATGTTAGCAAGCTGGCTAATTGGATGTCCTGTGAGGGGAAGAATAAAGTGACCTCAGTGTTTATTACCAGGTTTTTAAGTTAGCTCATAAAACAAATAATACCTATAGTTTTTCTGTATTCTATATGTTCTAATGTTACATTTAAATGGACTCTGTAGGCTTGTACTCTGTAGACTGCTTCAAATTGCAGTTATAGATGCTACCAGGCAACTGGGAAAAAATACATTGCATACATTCCCACATTAACTTTATTAATGCTCCTTGTATTTGTGTTCATTTTACTTACTGCCCATGTTACACATGCTGATAGTGAAATTTTGGCTCTGGAAGTCAACGGTAATAAAAAGAGAATCCACGGAGCAGAGTTTGCTCTCAAATGCTTTTAAATGTCAGGAGCCTGGCAGTTCGGTTTAAATGTCACACAACAAATATATATACTCTTCTCTAAGTCTATGAGGTATATTGCATTTTCACTCCAGGACTTCCATTCTTCTTTGTCTAGGTTCTTCAATATATGTGAACCTTTTGAAAAGATTATTTGTGCCTTTCAAAATAGAATAAAAAAATAAAAATCAGGCAACTGTCTATTAAACCTACTTAAAATTGCCTTCTGTTCTTCCATATGCCTTGACAGGTTACACTTCTTGAAAGAGTTTGAGGTTATTTCACTAATGAAAGAGGTCTTGGCAGACTATCTATGCAGCGTCTGCCTTTGAGACTATAAATAGAATTTAAGTTTCTGTTGCTGCACGGAATTCATCCTTGCACCAGTTTCTGTTACCTTATTGCTTAGGGAAGAAGAGTCCTAAAAATGCAAAACTGCAATTTCCCCACCTTTCTGACAAATAAATGCATGGCTGCAATGTTTAAAAATAAATTTATAAATTTAGAATCAGTCTAGGAAATCTGTGTTCTGTATACAGGTAGATCCATTTATGTAGTCTAAGAAGGAAGTTTTCAAAGACCTAAAAATAGGTAACATCCAAAAATAGACAACTTCTTTTGAAACTGTAGATATTTTTTCAGTTTTTTTCCTTGTCAACAGGCTTGTTAGTTTGCATTCAGCAGATTTGGCACATCTAGAATCAAGGGATGCAGAGAACTGAAATTTTTTGTTTTTATAGTTTTATCAAAAATATTCACACTTGTCTTTTAAGAGATCAATGAAAAGTTAGTGATGCTTTTCGCTTTCCAGTGTTTCTAGGGCTTCCACTCTTGGGAAAGCTTTCTGAATTGTGCAGCCCTCTTTCCCAGGTGTATTTGGAGTTCCCTCTGCTGTGAAATCATGACATTTTGAAATGAATATAGATATCTTTTGAAACATGGCCAATAAATCTCCCTTCATATTGCTTTATTTCATTCTCTGACATTCTGGAACATAGCACGTGTTTTTGAGTAGAAAGCTAGTCTGATCCTGTCTGCTAGGAAGAATAGTGCCAGGGATCTCAAAAGCAACTAAAAATTTCTATTACTGCATTTAAAACCTAACAGTTGCCTTTTCTTTTTTCGCTTGGGCAAGCAGCCTTCCTACAAAAAATGTCATGCTACTTCTGCTGTACAGTATAGCAAAAACATCTTAAAACTCTAAGAATATTATCTAAGAGTCAACAATGTGTAAAGCTAGTTTTATTTCTAGCTTTCTGAGAACTAATTGGTAGGAAATTATGGAGAAATCTCTTGATAACAATCTTTTATTTCTGAGGGTTGAAAGTTAGCTTCAAAAATGTGTTGAAAGTATTTTGTATGATTAAGGTCCACTGGTAGATGATTTTGAACCAGTAATAAATTAATACTGAGGTATATAAAAAATGAATGTTATTTAACTACAACTCCAATCAGCCCTGACTTTTTTTTGTTTGATGTTGTTTAACTTTAATATGTGGTCAGTTGACTTTAAGGAGACAGCCAAGCCAATTATCTACAAACAGTAATTCACAGCACATGTAATTTCACGTAAAGCCATTTGGTAGGTCAGATTCTGGATTTTCTCTGATGTAATTTGTGCTTATCTCATGTTTAATTAATTTTCTGTTTAATTAAAGGCTTTTAATTATGAAATTGATCTTTAGTGAATGTTGTTAAAAATACAGCAGTGCTAAATCACTGTACCTTGAGTTATGTAAAAAAATCTGCTTTCAGCTAAATTTTAGTGTATATATGAGCAAAAATACTTTATGTATGTACACATATTTGTATATATATTTTCATGAACACATTTTGTATATGTATATATGTACAAATATTCAGTGAAAGTAACCGTTAAAACCTACCATTACCTGTTTCAGAGTGCTCCATGATGCTGGAGACACCTCTTCTAGATCAGTGTTTGCTGATTTTTAGAGTAGTGCCTTTCACCTGCTTGTTATTTACCTAATCAAGTTTTGAGTCCTCTGTGCATTTTCTCATTTGTTCCCTTTTTTATTAGGTAGAACACTTTAAAGGTTGGGATGGTTACATGTAATTGTTGATTTGCTTGGAAAATGATACAAAAGTGTACATTAGAGCAACAACAGTAAGTAGTAAGAGAAGAGCAACATGTTATGCATATGGTATAGGATGCTTAGTTAGTCTGTGCATCGCCCCTTTTTGTGGTTGGTTACCCTGTACTTAATAGCACTGAAGGCCCTATGATAGGAGTATGTGCACATTCCTGGATTCATTTAATTTATAATGCCTTCTTCACTGCCTTGATGATACTGGGCAGCACAAAGCTGCCAAAATGCTCCTTCCCGTGTCCAAGATCTGCCTAGGTTATTGAAGGATCTCTGAACCCTCTGCAGCTGCTGAACACGGGAACATCTTAGTGTTACCATGCGGATAACTGTGATAGCAGTGCCTGGCATCCAAAAACTTGGATCTGGATCCTGTAGAGTGGGCTCTTAATGCAAATGAGAACTAGTGTAAAGGGCAGGTCGTGTGATTGGTGGTGTAACTGCAAGCTACCGGTGCTGAGAGAGTTTGGGGGGGATTTCTTTATGTGGCTCTCTTAAAAGAAGCAACCCTGAAATACTTCGGTGATTCCATCAGTAAAAGCAGAAGAGAAGGATCTGACCATACCTGCTCAGAGGAGGTGTGATCCTGTAGCTCTCAGGCACTGGTCTGGCACCACAAAAGCCTGCTTTTTTTTTTTTTTTTTTTTTTTTTGGCTTGCCAAATTCACCAATTCATCCTGGTGTGTCTGCTTTCCTCTGAAAGGTTTGCCAGCATTTTGTTGGTTTGACCTCAGTGCTTAGTGCTAAGGCTGGTACAAGTGATGGAGGGCCATAATAAATGCTCCATTTGATCTTGCAGTGGCTGGTTACCACCAGTCCACTGGAGAAATTCCTGGGTGTAATACTGGTTTCAGATGGAGTTGTAGAGGGGGCGCTGGAGTTGATTCAGAGCATGCCAACCAGGTCAGGAACTTGCCCAGTTGTACCCATGTCCCCTCTGTGCTGCCTGTAGCCCAGTGGATCTTTTAGGTCCATGTAACGATACAAATAATTGCAGTGATTTTGCAGTGGTTAATGATACTCTTTAACTCCACTGTAATATAACAGAGACAATCTAAAGAATAAAATGGCAAGAAGTGGAAAACCACTACAGTATTTTTTCCTTCTTGGTTTACAATGCTTTCAGACTATTTTTACAATTCACCTCTCCTACCAGCTGAGAGTGATATGAATTCTTTATCCTTACTCTTTTTTTCTAAAGAAAGAATAAGGTCCCTGATTCCAAAGCAGAGCTTAGACTGAGATGAGTTGCTGTCATATCTGTCAATGTTAAATTTCACTATCTGTGGAAGTCCGAGAGTGCTCTCATGGATTATGGCTCTCATCTTTCATTTATCTCTCTCTGCTCTCCTCCAGTGGAACAAACTGAGAATAAAACATACATGTTATTTCAATAGAAAATAGCTAGAATCATTTCATTTTCCATTGTGTATTTCCTTTTAGTGAAATGCATATTATTTTAGCTAATCTGGATTTGCCACTTCCCATCTCCTGATAGATTTTGCTCTTTAAATGTCCTTGAGAGAGCTACTGACTACTGCAGCAAAATCATCTTTAAAAAAAAATAATTCATGCTTGATCTACTTCTTGCACTAAGAATTTCAGCTCAAGCATAGTCTTTGTAAATTCTTTGCATAAGTATATGTGGAGAGTAAACAAAAATGACCATTGCAATTGGCAAAAATACATAAATGAATTATTCACAGTTGGCTTTCTGACGTAGGAATGATGTCGTCTTGTTCTGTGGCCCTCACTGGTATTTGTGCGGAGGATTTATTTTTATTAAGCAAGAGACTAGTATTAATCTCGAGCAGCCTGCCAATCTGCTTAGTTACTGAAAAATGATATTTTTTTTTCCTGTAAGAATAAATACATTTTAAACAGTTGTTAGCATTGTGGAGCCTGAAAGTGGCTTGACTGCCTTGTTTCCCAAAGCTGCCTCACAATTAAAGGTGATGTTTGTTTTATTATAGATCGATATTATAGAATCTGTATTTTAGATTATTTTGAATGGAAGGGGAACCAAAGCAAGGTGTTTTTTCTAGATGTATATAGCTATTGCTTAAAGTACCTTTAAAGGATACATAGTTGTCTGGGGGAATTACTTGGTTTCACTGTCAGAGCCAGGAAGCACACAGGAAACACAAGTGTCTGCAGCTTAGTGGAGCTCTGACAGCATGTGTCAGGCAGCTACTAGTGGCTTAGGTGCGTTAGCCATTGCATTTCTGGAGCCCAGTGCCCAGACAGGAGTCAGGTATAATACCTTCCTGGGAGGAGCAGCTGGATTCAGAGAGACACTTTCCTACAGTCTTTCCTCTCCTGCCTCTCTTTCCTCTGCAGGAGCACATAGCGTGGATCTGCTAACTGGCTCTGTGGACAAGCTTAGCTCAGCTGCAGTATCCTGGGTTTTAGTTCCCATACTGCAGTTGCACTGGAAATTCAGCTCCAGACACTTTTCTTACTTCAGTTTAAATTCACAGATTTTTCAGTTGCTCTGCTTGCAGCTTGTTATGTTTTCAGGTCTTGACTTTGCAGTCAGTGAAATGTGTAAGAAAAGGGATGTGAACATTTTGTAAAGCATTAAACAAAGGTTTGGTTCTGACCCAGACCAACCTCGAACTTTGGCTGAACTCAGCAGGATGAGCTGGGATGTGTCGACAGGTACAGCTGGTCTGTTCATGTTTTAAATTAGGCAGACCCAGCCAATTTCCTAATCCATCTGAATTAAGGTTGTAAATAGTCTTAAACTAAATCTGAATTTAAAAATTGGTTTAAAAAAAACTGAGCATTGCTTCTCTTCTGTGACACAGGCACAAATGCATGTGCACACACTGCACTTGACTCAGCTGGTGAGGATTACCTGCTGAGCATGGAAACCTTCTGTCAGTACCTCAGCTGCTTTAGGAGCGGTTTGTCTTTGTGGTAAATCCACCTTGAAAGTGTCCAGCTGCCCCAGCCCTGGCAAGCACACGCCCATTTCCAGATGTCCTGTTCTTCTCCTCTCCCCAGCTGATGGAAACATGCAGGGGGCAGAAACCCCCTGGGGAGGAAAGAGAGGGGGTAGCGGCACCTCCAAGACTGGGTTTACCTCAGGTGCCAGGCTGTGGGGTGCTGGAGGAATCCTGCACTGCTGGCAGGGAGCGCAGCAGTTGCAGCATGTTCACAATAGCCTCTCAGTGGTTTCCCTTTGCAGGAGGTCTTGCGGAAAGCTCATACGTTCACTCTTTCAGTAGAGGACAGCTTGGTTCACCTCCTGGACATCAGTTTAATTAGCTCTTTGTGTAGAGGAGAGCTTTTTAATTGCACAGGTCTCTTCTGCGACTTGTGACTGAAGTTCCACGTAATTGGGTTTTATCTTATAGGAAAAAAATGTGGAGTCGGACCATGTGAGAACTTTAAAATAAAATCTTCTGTCAGACTGCAGATGACAAAGAACAATTACCATGCTGGTGTTAGAAATTGGCTCCCTCCCTTCAGAAGGGGAGCAGTAGAAGGTTGTATGCAATTTGCATGCAGACAGAACTAGGTTTGCTTGTATAGCAAAATATAACCCAATTTTCAGTGCTCTGTCATTGTATGTCCTTACAAGGTTGTTAATACTGTTTGTGCTGTGATAACTCACAAGTACTCTTTTTAATATCTTTTTGGAAATCAAAAAGTAGTCATAATTTTTATTTACATTTTCAGTCTGATTGAAAATTACAAGCAATATTAATTTTTGTGGGTGTTCTGTAGGAGTGCTACTCTTATTTATATTAGGGAAAGAATGCATTTTCTTTTCAAATTAGCCATGGTTTCAGTTTTTACTGAGTCTAGCGTGGCATTGGGATATAGTGAGCTAATTAGCATTACTAATGACAAGCTCAGATCGCAGATATGTGACATGGAAGTCTTTGTAGAAGACAGCAGGCTGAACTGATTATTATTTGCTGTGGATTTTGTTCATGCTTGTTCAGACAAGTCGAAAGTAAAGCTTCTACCATATGTGAGGCTTTATCTGCATTGTGAACTTTAGTTCAATAATTTTTGCTAATTGCTGTGGAAGCGGAGAGATCAGAATTTCGTGTTTGCTTGCCCTCATCTTATGATAACCAGTACTACCGTGTAATTGTGCTCCAAGCCTGGAAGTCCTACAACTTGAAGGGAATGTGTAAAATACCAAGATTGCCCATTAATAACAGGGTGTTGCACACTGACCTTCTGAGAATCAAAAGCATTTTAGACAGATCAAAAGAAAATGAGAAAATTCTGTTCCTTGCTGCCAGCATACCCCCGCATAAATTCTTCTCCAAATAGTTTCCTAGAGCATCCTCATCACTGCAGCGTACAAGTACCGCCTTCTAGCATGGTAAGCAGCACTGCTTGCCTCTATCACAGTGTTTGTGTTTTTTTTTTTGTTTGCTTTTTATTTGCTCATGGGTCCCCCGACAACTCTCTAGAGGAAGAACTGAACAGATCTGTGTCCTGTTTTGGCAGGTGATGGTTTTTTAGTGTAGCTATTATGAACAGCATTGAAAAAGAAGATCAAGGTTATAATTACTGTATTATACATGAAAGGCGGCTTTTGTTTGGTTCCTTGTGCATCTGAGCTTGAATGTTGTAATTTTTTTGACCTAGGCCTTGGTCATAGGGCTTCAAGTATTGTTCAGAGATGGCAGGCTTAGGTCACCCAGTGCTTTTAAGGGTCTGAGATCCCTAACAGGAATTGAAAAATACATGTATGGGAAGTCAGTGACAGCAGGACAGGACAGAGCTGCTGGTGGCTGCCCATAGTGAGAAATGCAACGGTACTGGAGTTTGCTTAGTGCTGAAGTCTTTGTGCCCAGGTGTGCTGCATTTCTGCTGCCCAGGCAGAGCTGACGATGGCCCGTGTAACTGAACTTGAGTTGTACAGGACAGAACAGAGTTGAATTGCTAGCTAGAAGTGATGGAAAGTGGGCTCTGGGACTGGGGTGGAACCTGATTTGTATTATACAGTAGAGGCTAAGTAGAGGCTAGTTTTCTGCTAAAAGGAATATGCCCATGCTGAGAACTCCTCAAAATGCAACATTATTTCTGGGTTGGTTAAATTTTGCTTTCACCAGCTTTTCCCAAGTACATGAAGTTGAGCCTCTAGGCAGTTTTGGGAAGTGAAGGATATGAAAAGCTTTGCTGAAAACAGACTGTCTTCTGGTTCATCTAGGGAAACCTGTGTATTTTAAAGAACCAATGAGATGTGGGTTATTTGAAGTCTCTGTTATCATTTAAGTTAATCCTTTAGTGTGAGGTACAGTTGTCATCAATTCTCTCTTGGTGCAATCCTCTTAGAATATTTCCTGTCCTTCATGAGTTTGGGTGGATTTCTGAGATGTTTGTGTTCTTTAATGTGACAAATCAAATTTCTCCAAGTAAAAGATTCCTCTTCAAAACAACATGAGCCCAGTGGTTTGAGCGTTTATGTGTTGCAGTGCTGGGGAGGATGATTGAAGTCTCTGTGTGTGTGGTTCAGGCCTGAGATTTCTTGAGCCTTGGAGTGAGCTGCTGGTAGGTGAGAGAGGAGTCACCTGGTTTTGATCAGAAATTCTGTTTTCGCAAGAAGACAGGTAGCATTACATGTCAGGAAACATTTAAGTGAGAGACCTGACCAGCACTGGTTCATCCTCTTTTGCAGGTCAGAGAGGCTGCTGTATGTGAGACCTTCACAGGGCATCCAGGATTTATTTGGTCAGGAATTCCTGGAATCTAAGAATGTGGATTAGCTTGGTTATTAGGTGCTGGTTGGGCAGGAAGGTCTCTTACTTGGAAGAGTTCCTGCGTGGGCCTTGTAACTTTCTGGTATTTTCTGGTACTTTTCACTTTGTGCTTAATTTTCATGTTGGTTCTTGCACTGGGATCAGTGTAGTGATTTTATGACCTTGGAACTAGATTTGGCTGCTTTAGGAAGACTGCTGAACTGCTGCTCTCTGGGACCCTAGTGCGCTTCAGGATATATATTGAAAGTTAATCAGTTCTTATATTTCAGCCCATCAGTCCGCCGTTAACCTCTGATTTCTGCTGGTGGTGTTTGGTCTTTCTGCCCTTCTCTTCGCTTCAGCCAGCTCAGGTGCTGGCAGAAAAGCCTGAGCTCAGGGAAAAAGGAGCAGCATTTGCAGAGCTGGTGTTTGAGTGTTGTTGAGGCCAGTGAACAGATCGGTGGGACGCTGTGGACAGGTTGCGTCTTGTTTGTGAATGGGCTTGGGAACAGGCAGGTGTGGTGACTGGCTTTCAGAGCACCTGTGTAGTTGTTTGTGTCTCTCTCTGTTAAAGAAGGGTCAAAATGTTCTCAGTCATTATGGAAGGTGTTATAAGTAGGCTTAGCAGTGGCAGAATGTTCCAGCATCTTCACCAAGTGCATGCAGTCGTGCTTCTTCAGATTGCTTCCCCAGAAAAATTCTGATTTCTGCAGCTTCCTAAATCTGCTCCAGACATTGTCATCACAAATTGAGTGTTATAATCTTCTAGTGTCCTCAAGGCAGTAGGTTTACATATCCCATGTGACAAATTACTGCATTATTCTCTAAGAATAGCTTGAGTATTCAAAAAAGTATTGAGGGCAAATACAGCTCTATATTGGGACCCCAACCTACTTCTAATCTCAGCCCTTGCCATGCTTCTGCTTACACTGTGTTGTTGAACAGAAGTTCAAACTTCAAATATTCAATTTGAAACTGAAAGGAAGATTGTGAAGCATTGG
This sequence comes from Aythya fuligula, assembly GCF_009819795.1. NCBI lineage: Eukaryota > Metazoa > Chordata > Aves > Anseriformes > Anatidae > Aythya > Aythya fuligula. The sequence continues at coordinate 11,024,505 of NC_045570.1, read as the reverse complement.
TGATTATGTTGGCATTCTCTGCCACTGAATAGCACTTGTGTGTTATGTGTGATGTGGGTGGCTGTGTATTTGCTAAGAAGCATAACTGAAGATGAAAGTTTAATTATTTCTTCAAGGCAAATCCTCTCTCCCATGGACTTAAACTTGCATAAGAAAAATGAAAATTCATAAGGAGTGTAAAAATTGGCTAAAATTAAAAACCATTTATTTTTACCCTATTTATTCTTCTGAATAATAAAATTTCCCCATGGGTTTTTGAAACATATGTGGAATAATTACACTGTAGAAGTGGTACTTTAGTTCAGCTTCTAGAGCTAGGGCAAACATTGTGATTATGCTGCAAGCTTAAGTCTAGGTTTTATAGAAAATCTCATTCAAGGCTCCGTTGCCGTCAAGTGCAAAAAACTGTGACCCGTGGATTGGTCCCTGTGGGAGCAATTATTCTTTGCAGAGATTTTTTTTCCAGCACTGAATATTATAAATGTCAGAAAAAAGTTTAACCCCCAGTACCTCTAAAAGAATGTTTCCATACCTGCTGGCAAGAATATCAATTTTTTTGCTTGTATTTGCAAGCAATTTATGTCTAGGCCAGGATTTTTTCTAAAAAAACTCGTCTTTATAAACAACTCAAAAGTAACAGTGCTATCTCTGAGTTATACTCTGCATGTCTCAGTGAAGACAAAACAGGGCTGAAGCTGCCTGATGCTGCTTAGTGCAGTGCTGCACCTGAGGCTCCCGTGACGGGATTCTTGCATGTTGGGTGCAGTGCGAAGTGATGATCAAAACCTCTTGCTACTGGTGGCAGAGGGGGGAGAATGTGGAATGAGCATGGGGTTGCTTAGGAACATGGGTTAGCATCTGATATTCAGTATGGATGAGTGAGGTGTTTTGTATAACAAGAGGAATGTGTTCATCTTGCAGCCATCAGTCTGTGGAAGGCAATGGGTGGAATCAAGGGTAAAATCCCAGGAGACAATGCTTGCCTTCAGCAGAATCTGCTTCATTTTGAATAGAAGCAGTGTGTGCATTTTACTTGCTTAATTTTGGCTTTCTTTTGTGTGTTTATTTAAATTTCATCAGTCAAAGTATGTGTTACTCCTAACACAGATTAAGATAATACTTCTCTATTACTTAAAATAGCAGATCCAAACCCAGTACGTTTCCTGCCCCTATCCCTGTTTTCTCATGTTATCTTCAGTGCGGGGCATGGTTTGGTCATTAACTGTGCTAAAGCTGTGGTGAAAGGTATAGAATTTGCATCACGTGGTCAAGGGCTTTTGCAAAGTGAAAATAGTTGTGAGGTGCTCAGAGGGGTGTTACAGAACCTACCTGAAGTTCAAGTATGAGGTGAGCAGAAGGATCTTTCACTCCCCATAATTACTGCAGTGAGGTGTAAGAGAAAAACCAGTCCCAAACATACCAGCCCTAGGACAGGAAGGGTCACCCTAATTTGTACTTGTAAGTGCATAGGAAGTTGAGGTGTTTTGTTCAGAAATGTTAATGCTAACAGACTTGCTTAAGGGGATGTGAACTGCTTTCTGTACCAGCTTAAGGTTCTGATCAGCCTCCAAAGGTAGCCCTGAAAGATCCCCTTTTTGCTTTTTGATGTGCAGGTGGTCTGCTGACATACTCAGGTTTGGTTCCGTCATCTCTAACCTGTCAAAAATTGAAAAGAGACTTGGATCCAGATGTTCAATGAGATTTCTGATAATGCCACAAACAAAAAGCTGACTTGATTAATACCAGAACAGAGAGATCAACTCTGTAAGTTGTTGCTAGCCTGTGTGTTTGTTCCTTCAGGATACGGGTTAGATCTTCTGCAGGCGGAGGAGATGATTCGGAGGCGTTTTCCTGCTCCATCATTGAATTTGTTCTTAATCTGCCTTATGCTGCGGTATATATCATGCAGTCATGATGGTTTTTATTCTTCCCATGCTATTTGGAGCACAGGGATGCAGGCATCTATGACCAAAAATGTTACTCATTTTGATAGGGGCTTCATCAGCTCTGCAGTTAAGCCACAGTGATAGCTGCTGCTTTTTTTTTTTTGCCTTTTTTTTTTTTTTCCTCTTCACTGCAGCAAGGCTGTATCAAAGACCGCAGCTGAGAAGATGCTGTTCTCAACAGCAAAGTCTTTATCTGTCTTTGTCTGGGGAATGCTAGAGCTTGTGCAGCGGCAGGCTTGGGCACTGACACGGACCTGCTGTTTGTAGCTCTATGCACTCTCTGCACAAGGTCTCTCCTACCTGGCAGCAATGAAAACTTCGCTTTTAAGGTATTTGCTTTTCTCTAGAAAGAACCTGGGTGAAAGGGTGACTGGGAAAGAGAAGTGGCTTGTTTGAGCAGTGCCTGCCGGCGAAACTGGAAAGAAAAGGCTTGAACTTGATTCAGTGGTATTTCAGAGACTCAAAAAACAAACAAACAAAAACTTTCCGTACCATCTTTCATTTATCTTGAAGAAATGCAGAAGCTGATAGGGATGAGCAGGAAGGATGTGTCTTTGTATGTATTTTTCCTTGTTTGGAGATGAAGTGCCAACACGAGTTTAGAATCTTTATTTCCTGAAATAAAATAAAATAAAAAAACAACATTACTTATTGTTTTAGGTGGCACAGAAGCCAATCACAACTGTACATTAGCCTACAGCAGCAAACCTTGCACTCCATTTTCTTTTGAGTTACTTACTCTTAGCTGGTTTTACATATCTTGTTTTCTTCCTTTTTTTTTTTTTTTTCCTCTCCTTCTTGAACAAGTATTTTGTGTCCATGGATCATTTATCTTGGCAGTTCTCTGTAGAACTGGAAGAAGTGGAAATTCATATAGCTGCTGAAAAAGGATCTGGGAAAAAAATAAGTATCAGCTGCCATGATAGGTGTTGTGCTTGTAGACCTTGCCAGTGGCTTAGAGATCAAACAGCAGAGAAATAGCTTCACAGTAAGGGCCCAGGAAATTCTAAGTAGGTAATGAGTAGTGGCTTTCTTTTGATTTACAGCATGGCTTTGCTATCAATCTATAAAGCTTTGAAGAGAAAAAAAATAAACCTTCCAGGGAAAGGGAAGGGCCATACAATTAGTTGCTAGTCTGCTTACTTGTCTTCTCTAATTCCAAGTATGTGTGCTGAAAATGAGTGATCGTGTGCAAAATCTAAACTATTGGCCAATTCCTTTGTAGATTCAAGCTGAGATATGGTTCACATCATGCTGGTTCTTGGAGAAAATTCAGTTTCATCTTAACTATAGATTATGTGTAGACTGGTGTAGTTGGAAGAATTTGACAAGGGTTGCATCTGTGATGTTACTTTCAGCTCTTGTACATCAAATTCCTGCTCTGATCTCCTTTTCTTTCATCTCCACTATGTGTCTTTCATTAAAGAATTGGCCGGTGAAGTGGATGTGATAGCTTGCAGAACATTTTCCGAATCACATGCAAGAGTATTTTTTTTTTTCCCCAAGTAAATCAATACAGTTCAGAAAACTTAGGAGTATTGCACTGGAATTTGGATTTGGGAATGCAGTTTATAATTGTCAAGACAGTATTTGGTTGAGACTGCTTGGTCATTAATTTGTGTGAAGTTGACACTTGAGTTGAAAGACTAATAGCTACCTCTGGGCATTGCTCAATTTTAAATCTAATCTGTTACAGAGTTTGGGTGTACTGTGACTGTGGATGTAGTTTGTCATTTTTATAGCTAGTGGGGCAATACTATTGTTTGGGGATCTGGAGGTTTGCTATGCACATGCACAGGCTTTTTTTTGTGCATTAGTAACAACTTGGACGTAATGAAGAGTGGATTTTTTCAATCTTAAAGTTTAAATGTGCTTCATGGAAGTTTTTTCCATTATTCAAAACAGTTTGTTTACTACTAAAATCCAGAGAACGTGTATTTTAATGATCTGAAAAGTTGAAAGAATTGGTCAAAAGTATGGGTTTCATTCTTGTAGTGTGTACAGAGTGCTGTCACTGGCATTGTTGCTGTATTAATGTGCACATAATTTCAGGGCCTTTAGTGCATGTGACAGACTTCTGATAAGAAACAGACGTGACTTTTGAATAGGATTTGTGGGGGATTTTTTAAAAAGTGGCTACTAACTAACTGCATGTATGATGTTCATTTCCAAAACTAGTAACTTGCAAACTCAGATAAGGTTTTCATTCATAGTAATAACCTAGCTAGTGTTATTTGCTTTTCATATTTCAAATTAATTACAATTTGTTAAAAAACCAGCATTTCTCAGTTTTGTTTCTCAATATACATAGCAATATTAATTTTAATGTAGAAGATAGCATAGGCATGAATGAATCTGTTTCTCACTCCCAATACTAGAAAGCTACTGCTTCATTAGGAAGCTATCTATTTTTTTTTTGTCTGTCAGCTATTAATGTTTCCACAGCATGGTTCCTGCTTTTCTCTCTTATGATTTAAGCAGGCAATTGTCAGCAGACAATTCTTTGTTGTTGTGTTTGTTTTCAATGCTTACTTGCCTGCACCCATTTGTTATTTTACCATCAAGAATACTTGAAGCTTGGAGCATAAACTGTGAAATATTTGGTGCACTCTTTTACATAGTTAATAGATGTATCAGATTCCCAAAGTGTAAATCAAATTACGTAGCCTATTACGCTTTACATAGGAGAAATAAAATATGAAATATTTTACAATACAGAAACTGCATGTGAATCAAACTTTTTTGTTGTTCCTAAGGGATATAATTTTGACAATTTTACGAGGTTGAAATTTACTTGTAGGGTGAATTGGCGTGTGGTTTTGATGAAAGTAATATTCCTACAATATACCGCTAATAAGAATACTTTTTTAAAGCCACTGGTCTTGCTGATTTGTATTGTTATAACAAAGTATCTGTTAAAACTCCCCAGAAGTGTGCCTCTCCACTATATACTTAGAAACCCAGCATGGTAATGGTGGTTTAAGTTTTATTTTGTTTTGTATTTTTTTTAAACAATGTAAGTTTTCAATCTGTGCTGAGGAATATTTATACGTAATAACATAAAAAGAAAGCTGTTAAGAACTGAGGGAAAAATGTATTTTTTCCATACAGAATTGATCTTATGCGAAAGACTTGGCAAAAAATATTGGCCTTGACACGCTCATGCTGTGAAAGAATGGTCTGATGTGACTGTCCGAAGAATTATTTTGAAAGGAATGAAGTTTTCTTGCACAAAAACTTCAAATTATTATCTTGCAAGACATTTGCTCTAAAAATTTTAAATAATATTGGATGCTGGACTGAATATATTTTGTTATATTTTTTGTTTTAAATATATGCCATTGCAGGGAAAATTTAACATACAATGTTATTTCAAAATACATTTACTGTTATTTTTTAAAGAAATACTGTTATTTTTAAAAGGCCACTAGTTAGCCTCCAAAATGCAAAATTATCATTGATGAAGTTATTGCAAATACAGATCATGCAAAGTCTGAAAGGTGTGATTGAATCAGACGGGCTATGTAGATGAAAGAAGAATGAAGTTTGAATACTCTAGTCAAGTTTGATGTATATTTAAAATATTATTTGTATTTCAGTTTATGGAGTTTGTATATACTTATGCACACATGCACACACTTTTTGCTTTAGTGGAGCACTATGTTTTAGGGGATTTAGCAGCCTCGGGACCTACAATTACAGGTATGAAATCAGTCTCTATTAAAAGGCTGCTGGAGTGAGCAGTGTCCTGTGGGGATACAAGTGGCTTCTGAAGGTCCTTGCAATCCTAGTCGTACAGTTGCAGTTTTGAGAAAAGAACACCAGAACTTTGTCAAATTTTTCTCAAGAAGATCCATTGTTCTTATTTATCTCCTGATCTACATGCAAGCTGGCAGAAAATTGTTAAGAAAAATCTTAAACATATGTATCTGCAGAGGTGAGAAGGAAGATCTCACTACGTTTTGCCTTTTATGATCAGTTACTAAAGTTCAGCTCTGCCTGCTTACTCTAGGAGTTACACTGGTTTTTCCTCTCTGTTAGAGTGATTTTTTTTGACTTAGAGCAATGTCTAACCAGCACCTTCGTCCTTCTTAACTGAACATCCTCATCTAAGAGGAGAGAGGAGGCTTGTCTTCCTGGTAAAAGTCCATTTTTCTTCCACTACTCTCTAAAATGAACAAAAATTCCTTGAAGATGCTCTGCTTTGCACCTCTGGACTCTTCCCAGTATTATGGGATTTACCTGTCTCACTGGATAGTGGATGAGGAATGTATTCTATAATAAATTTTAGGGTTATGGGGCAAAATAGCATTGTAAGAATGTAGAATATCTGATATTCACAATTTTCCAGGGATTACTAGTTGCATTGAAAAGTACCTTGATTTCCTGATGCCTCAATTATTTTTAATGCTCCCCACAAGGTTTAGATAATCAGGCTGAATTGCTCCCTGTGAAGTTTCAATTTGTTATGTGAAACAGAGCAACGTTGATTCCTGATAGTTTGTTTAAAGATAGGAAAAAGAAGTGCCAAAAGCGACATTATTAAGGTTGCTCTTGTTGTTTTAAATTGCATGTCAGTAACTAGGAGAAGGCAGGCCATGGCTGCTAAATGCACGCTGCTGCAGCAGAGAGGTAGAAACCAGTGCAGTGGAAATGGTGACATGGGTGTTTTAAAAGTGTGTCCCCGGATGTTGGCTAACTACATTATTTTTAGGTATACTGAGAATTAGATGAGATAGTAGGAAGCCTTTGCCATAGTACATCACTCCTGTCCTAGGATTTGTTCTGCCAAAAAATGTCTGTTTGTCATACCCAACCTGGGATCGCTGTTTTTGTTAGTTTTTGTTTTTTCTTCTTCTACCACAGTGGTTAGGGCCCCTGGAAGGAGGAATACAGAACAGCACATCTCAGGTTTCGGAATAAGTAAATACAAATGGGAACAGTATATTGCAGGAAAATGCCTTGGCAGCATGCAGAGTTTTAGTGGGGGATTTGGGGTGTTGTTCTCATCTGTTTTCTTAAAAATCTGGGGAATAAAAACCTGTGTCTATAATCACATTCAGAGGTCTTGATTTTCAGAGTGATTAGAGAAAGTGAATGCTGCTCTGAGTCAGAATGAACGATTAAGAAGAGACTTAGCTGAAAGATACAGAAGATCAGAGGTATTAGGGAAGATAGGTGCTTATAAGGCTACTAAACCTAGTAGCAAATACAAGAAAATGCAGACATGTTCTTTAGTAAACAAAGAATCCACAAAGGCTCTGCGTGAACTGTGTTACTGGAAAAGTTCAATGGAGGGTAAATCAAGATGATGTAAAAACAAAACCGGATTAAAACCAAAACTAGTTAACAGGGCTTTGGGGAAAGGAGAGTGGGGAATGGGAAGCTCAAGGATGACATTTTACTTCTGGCAGTGTGAGAAGTTGCTAAGATTTCATCAGGTGTGTAAGCAGTTACTTGTTTGCATGTTTGCTTATTCTTCTTTAGTCAAAGAACATTCACAGAGAAATAGTTCGGTAGTTGTAGAAAGCAAACTCAGGAGCTATATGTGCCGGATTTCACAGATAGGATTATATTCTCAATAAAAGTAGGTAGCTTGTAGAATATTGTATGCTTTATCTTCTTCCAACTAGGAAATTGTATGTGATTTATTTTTTTTAGAGTGTAGTTGTATTCCCTATTCAAGGATTTATTGCACTTGAGAATCCTTAGTAAATGGATTACTTTTTGGCCCAAACATATGGCTTTCTCTGAGGCTAAGGAGTGTTGTTCTATGTGTGAGTGCATGAAAGCATCAGCATTGTGAAGGCAATGCCCCTTATACATCCTGTGGTGTGAAAATATGTATTTAATACTACTAAAACAGATAATTTATTAATGGGGGTAGATGAACTTGTGCTGCACAGCTGTTGCTAAATGAAAATAGAATAGAATAGAGAATAGAATAGAATAGAAAACCAGATTATAAGTGCTCATCTAATAAATCAAGAAAGCTACCAGTTGAGACACTGCCAACATGACCTGCTCGGGCTGGGATCAGCATATCCAGGGGCTACGGCCTGGGCTAGAAGTTAAAAAAGTGTTTCTGTGCTGAACTCTGCCAGGAGATGCCAAAATGTCTCTTTTTGTTGTTTCTTTTCTCTGTGTAGATGGAACAGAAGCTCTAATTCTCCATACAGTACCTAGAGCAACAAATTGCTGGACTTGGCTAGATGTGTTGCTGCTCTGAGATAATACTCAAATGTGCTTCAGAAGCCACCCCTAAGACACGCTTTCCTTTCAAATGCAATATACAGCTTCCACAGTTCTACTTGTTCAGTAAATTAAGGTTGAATTCCAGTTTTCTGTTAAACTAGTCAGGCTTGCTTTTCTTGTAAGCTTTTGTTGTTGTTAGTCATTATGAGGTAAAACAAACAACAAAAAACAGAATCCAGCTCAGGAAATTACTAATGAAAGGAGCAGTAGACTTGTTCTTAAAGATTCTTAACAGAGAATATAAGGAGAACAAAATGTAATATTTGGTAAATGAGAAAGTAGGAAGACTAACTAGTCTGGCTAGTCTCTAAATTACAGTTCACCCTAATGTGGTAATTGCTGTAGGTACTGAAAGCAGCTGGAATAAACAGGGGAAAATTATTTTACATCAAGAAGACAAGTATTTGTAAATGAACGTTGCAAGACCATATAGAAAACTTAGTGAAGAGAAACATGGTAAAATGCATTCTATAAATACTAGTATTGGGGGAAAATATCACTTTTAAGCAGCTTTGTATGTCTTACTCTTGTTTTGACTAGCAAAGATTATGAAGATGCAAATTGAATATTTGTATGCTTGGAAAAGAATTTGTAGCAATTTGAGGAGATTTGATTTCATTGATTATTTTGTAGGAAAGTAATTAAAATAGTTTGTGGATCTGCAATTTATTTCGATGTTTATGTGTATTTTAACAAATGTGTCTTTTCAGTTGCAATTACTAGAAATTTAAACAGAGAAATTAAATGTTGTCTTACCACAGAGTCGTCCTAATTTTAAAATGTTATCCATAAGCTTCTCTGTTCCCAGTTTTTCTAATGGAGACTGGTAGAAATAATTCAATTGCTTGAAGAAACAGGGAGGACCTTAGCTTTCCCAAAGGCAAGTGTGGGCTGTTAGGGGCTGGTGGTTGCAAGTTCACCTGGTGCATGAGAAGCTGCGAGTGAAATGGACTCATCTGTTTTCATTGTCCAAGCTAACAGGGAAGGAAAAGTAAGGCTAGATAGCAAAAAATGTATTGGATTTCTTTCAGCTTAAATTATCACGGTGCTGCTGCTAATGTAAGTAAGGACAGTGGTTTCAATTTTCAAGAGTGCTGTAGTCACACTTCTATAGTGCCTTTTCAGTTGAATTTAAACTTTTAAAGGCCAGATTTTTAAGGGCAGCTCTATCCTATTGGATACAGTATGAATCAATGCTTTAGCATTTTGGGAATGGGGACTTATATTTCCAAGATACTTAGATGCTTTCTGAAATGATGTTGAATCTTCTAATCCAGTCTTGATTTAAAAGCCTGTCTAATAATCCCACATTGAAGAAACCAGTGTCCAGCAGTATAGGTTCACTATGCAGGTCTTCTGTTTCTGCCTCCTGTTCTAAACAGAATTTTGCATCTAGAAGAAAGTTGCATGAAGTTGTACATCTGTTGAAGTTCATAGTAGTAATTAACATAAATGAATCAAATGCTTGAGAAAAAGTGCTTTTCCCATTGTTTGTACAATGGGAAAGGAAAACAGGTTGTTGCCCCACAGCAGAATCGTGCTGGGGGTTGTTGCGTTCAAGATTTACAGTGCAACACAGAAGAAATGGCATGCTTTTCCTGTGTGACTTACGGCATTGCTGTATGTGGGTTCTTGAGTTGATGATGGCAGCTGTTCATGATCATGATCAGTCCTGGTTCTGCGTAGCTCAGTTGTACGGCTCCATAGAAACAAGTGTACATAAGCTTCCTCCTTATGAATGCTATGGTATTGCAAAATACAAACCTCAAATTTCATAGAACAGCAAAGGGAACATAGCAAATGTTGTTTTAATATGTTCAGAGCTTAAGAGTAAATGGCAGTATTTCTGAGTTTGCTTCAGCACTTCTCCAATAGTTATTTGGGTTAAGTTTACTTGGGTTTGGAGGAGACCTTTGCAGTTTTATATTGCTGTACATTGTATGGGGTTTAAATATGTTGTTGTTTAGAGATAGCTGGTGGCAAATGTGTAGAAACAATGTGAAAGAAACATGAAATGAAAACAAAAGATAAATTCTGTCATGATTGCTACATGTTTCTGTTACACAAAATCAGGAGGTGATGCACAATGTCTTAATTGTAAAGTTTTGCTTTGGTTCTTAATATGCATGATATCATTGGTTCATGAAAACTGGGCTTTGTCTATGATGCTTTATCTATCATGAAGCTGGGGTGTCAGCCTAGTTAAAAATTACCTCTTCTACTAGGCCATTTTATGCACAGATAAAACTGAAGAACAATTTGATAGGACAAAGGTGAAGCAGCAAATGCTATTTAAAAGCCAGTGCTATCTCTAGCAAAGCTTCTTTGTTTCCTCCTTTCCTGTAGTGATTTTCTGATTAGTTCTATGTCAAACAGTCTCCTTTACCTCACTCATTCTTGTAGACCTTTGCTCAAATACCCATGTTAAGTAATTTTAATTTATTATGATAAGCTATATGCACTTAGCAGTTCAGCAGAGTGCTTTTCACTTTGCTTTTGATCATCTCATATGTGATGCGGCCTAACCAATTCTGACAGCAGAGAGAGTTCAACTGCAAGGTATAGTTTTAAAATTATGTACAATGCTGGAAGGCCTGTCTGCGTCAGTGTCCACTAATCGGGTCTAAATCTAGGGAGCTGTCTTCTGGTTCTGCCACTCTCTCTAATGGCCGTTAATAATAGCTGTTCTAGTCACTCTTCTGACTGAAAATCTATCTGGAGCTGTTACATCTCATGAGGCAGATCAAAATTGACATTTTTTTTATTGATGTGACTGGTGTCTGCTGAATACTTGGGGACAAATAAAAGTAACTGAACTCAAAAAGAAGGGGAAAGGTCATTTGTTTGGTGGAATTACCAGCCAACTGACAGCTGTAGTTAAACAAGCAATCCTTTAAAAGTACAATTTTTATTTGAAAAATGAGGAATTAAAATGAGCTTTTTAATTATCAGTTGCTTTAATATATCACATTTATGTTCTTGAATATAAAAATCATGTAGTGATTCACTTTATTAAATGAATCCACGATGCAGACAAATCTCACTAAATACTAATACTACATCCACCAGGGAAGAAATAGAAGTGTTAAAAGTAGAAAAACTGCAAATTTAAAAAACTGCACAGTTAGAATCATAGAATCATTAGGTTGGAAAAGACCTCTAAGATCATCAAGTCCAAGTTAATGTTGCACTGCCAAGTGTACCACAAAGCCATGTCCCTACGCACCACATCTACACGTCTTTTGAATATCTCCAGGGATGGTGACTCAGCCACTTCTCTGGTTTCGTAAGAAAATGAATGATCTTTGTTTGCTGTTGCTGTTTCCTAGATATTTTAAAATCAATATATATATGCAATATAGAAGATATTTAATATTTAATATATTAAATATTAATTTAACATTTAAATCTGATCATCCTGTTCTAATTTCCATTTGGGGCAGGGGTAAGGAGAGCAACCGTTAAGCGCAAAGTGTGGCTACGGAAGGTTCCCAGTTGAGTTCCTGATGAAGGAAGCTTATTTGACAACACCAGTAATACTGATACAAGTTCCAGTAGTGGAGAAGTGTCTATCTCATTTGAGTTAATGTGATTTTATGGAGGATATCCTATTAAAGAACCCTGGATTTAATTTTTTTAATTAGATTACATTTAGTTGATAGTTAACTCTGTGGCTGTAATATACTCAGCCTTCTGTAATGCATATGACTTACTATCACCTGACATTCTGATTAGTTGCATACAATATTAATAAGGTACACATCAAGTGGATTAAAAACTGGCTAACTGACAGAAGTTGTCAGGAACAAGTCATTTTCTAATGCATGGGCTTTTGCTTTTTTGTCCAACAAATAGGGTTACAGGGGAGTTGATTTTAAATCTGATGGTGTTTGAATTATCAGAAGTAATTTCTAGATCCCAGTAAATCATACAGATGTAGGCCATCAAAATGATGGGAAGGTTAAAGCTGTAAGATCTGGATCGTTTGATCAGCTGAGCTTATTAATACAAAATGTTTTTAATTACAGACAAGAGAGAGGTCATTAAGTTAAAGAAGAAAGAATTTAGATGAAAGCTACAGAATACTGGACTTGTGATCTGGAAATAATTTAGAAATCAGAGCTTGCAAACAACTGAACATGTCCTCTGTATAGTGAAATTCTCACAAAGAGCTAATGAGATTTTTACATATGCATCAGAACAAAGGCTTTATTACCTCAGGGAATGAATCTAGTCCAAGATAACTTTTTAAATTCTCTCTATATACTACCTCTGTGTCTGATGTCTACGTAGAAAGTAGTATTGTAATGTCAGCTTCAGTTTGAAAAGGATGCAAAGTGATTATTTTTTTCTTGAGAAATAAGAGTGCCTATACACACAGTTATGCAAGTATAGTCAATTTGGTAAATACTTTGGTAAAAGCGTCCTTTAAAGTCAATCCTTTAAAGTGTGTTTTGTGTTTAACATCAGCAAGGTTTAAGTGATCTAAATGTACAGGTACTGCTGGGGGCTACTTGTGCACCTAAACAAGAAGCCCCTATGTGCTTGTTGGCTGTATGGTGAAGCTGGACAAATTCACAGAGAAGCTGTGGTAAGAAACAAGGGAAATGGTGAATTCTACCTGTTCAGAAAATCAGTGGAAAGCCACCTTATTTTGACAAAACCTTTTTCCATTTTTTAAGTGGAAAACCAGCTTATTTTGGCAAAAACTTTTCTAAGTAAGTGCCTATGGAAGTTAAGCATAAGTTCAGAGAAACTCCAGTGCCCACGTGTGCTTACTCCTCTTGTGAGGAGAACTCAGAGCCGTGCTGTCTGCTTCTTGCCTCTTGCTCAATCTTCTGCTTGTGATTTGGGAAAGATGTAGCTGCTTCTCCTTGTTGGTGATCTCTGAGCTGTGTCTGTCCCTAGTCATCCTCCCCAGGCCTTGCTGGCATCCCATGGGTGCGTGGGACCGGGGTGCCCATACTGGCAAGATGGCTGCGCTGTCGTGCTCAGCTCCCAGCTCTCCTGGGCCAGGCCTCACTGCTCCCTGCCGCGCCTTCATCTTCAGCAACATGTCCTAACATCCTCCCTGGTCTTGGCTGTCTGGCACTCAAGGTATGCACTGGATTGTTTTGCTTTGTGTTTGTGGAGACTGTTTTTGAATCTGATGGTAAGCGGGGCTGTTCCTGTAACCTGTATGTGGGGGTTTTGGCGCTCGTCTCATCTGATCCTGTCAGCAAGGAATGGTGGATAAAACCTGTGTTTCTGTTTATATCTCATAAGCTTAGTGGAAAAGGGTTACCTCTCTCCAGAGGGAGGTAAAGAGTATAATATATTAGTAAAAGGATAATTGCCATCTGAATGCGGAAGGATTTAAAACACTTCTTATATTACTGTCAGAACCAGTGCCCATAGCTGGTAGGCACTTAGGGCTGTCTATTGGAGCTGCTCAAATCCCTGTTGCAGAGATTTGCGAGGCAAGAAATAAGTGTTGAGAATTTCTATAGATCAAACCATAGCTGCTTGGACATGACATTGCACTCTGGGGCGTTCTTTAAGGCAGTGTGACTATGTAGATTTTTTCTGCTGTCTTCAGGGCTGTGGCTGCTTGTTAGTTTTATACCATCAGGGAGTACAGCAGACCTTGTGGGGCTAGTCTTGGAGCTGTTGTCCTGCACGTACTGCCTCCATGTTGCCCTGTTTTCTTTCTTGCCTTCATCTTTCTTCAGGGAGAAGGAGACGCGTTTGGTGGGTAATAAATCTTCTATAGAAGGAGAACAGATGATGCCATTTTGGTCCAAAAGCATGACTGTGCCTCCCAGCAGATACAGCCTTGCTGTGCAGTTTCACATCTTGACACAAGCAGTTTCAAGCCCAACATATATATGCAGCATGAGGACAAAACGTTTTCTTTATTTTTTTATTTCAGACAGATCCAAAAATTGCACTGTTGGCCAAGTAGTGGAATTTGTTTTATTTACTGCTAGTGGAGGCTCTGCAATGCCAGGAGTGGAGTAACTGAAACATCCTCAGAGTTTTAGACATGCAGTAAAATGCTAACACTTGTTTATAGTTGGTTGATGTCATCTTCCTAATCTGTATGGTTTTAATTCTTTCTAATAAAAGCAGTAGATCTGCAGAAACTGATGAGCAGTGAGCTGGGCAATTTTCTCTGTCTTGCTTATGAGCAGGCAAGTGGATTTGTCAAGCTTTGCGTGACAGCTTAAATTGCTGAAAGTTCTGTTGAGGCTGTAGTTTCTCATGCTTTCACCTGAATGATGATTCCTACTTGGCAGTGTGGGCCAAGGGAACCATGATCAGTATTATGGATTTGTGTTTGAGACTCAGTATGGAGGGAAGCAAGCACTTCACAGCTCTTTTAGAATTACCTCTACTGAATGCATTCCGTTTTATTCCCCATACCTGGTAACAGTAGTTGCTTTGAAAGTGGTATATAGGCCAAGAGTTCACAGGAGCTGGAATTAGTTAATGTGGTTTTGAAACTATTTTCATGAATTCAGCTTTGTAAAATTCTCCCTGAATGAGCAGAAAAAGAGGTATGTTGGAGTTTCCAGGGGAGTTTGCAGGGGAGCGTAGTCTCCTCTGTCCCTTGAAAAAGCTTTCTGCTTCTGTTCCATCAGACCAACTTGAATTTAGCTTCCTAGTCTGTTGGGACAGAAGGTTGTTGGAGGCTCAACAGATTAATCTGGACACTTCTAGTCATATAATGTTAAAGTGTTGATACATGTTTTCTTTACGCTGAGTCTTTTTCAAAGACTTATAAGTCCTCTCTAGATTTTTATAACAGATATTTCATAGCCCCAAGAGTAGATCCTTGGAGTCATCTATCTCAGGCTTGGCTCTCAAAAGAGTAATTCCACTGGATTGAAGAGGCAAGTGTTTGAAATTCAGGAGACTATAAAATTGATTCTTCCATAAAGAAGTAATTTGTGGTAAATGGTGTAGTCCTCTGGGCAGCTATTCACTCATTTTATATGACCAGGACCCTTGAAACATGGACAGAAAGATTAGAGAAGGACATCTCTGATCTGTCATTTATCTGCACAAGTCAGGAAAACTTTGATTTTCTTTGACGACATAGTATCTGAGAACAGACCCAACCAAACACGTCATCTTACTCTAGGAGGCTGTTGATTTCTTGGTCTACAAAGGAAACTGCAATTTGAAGAAAAGTTCAGTAATACTCTGGAGTTAGATGGAATACAGGTTCTCAATGTTTAGTTACATTGTTTCTGCTAGTGAAGCAGTAAGGTGGTGTGCTACTCCAGAAAGTGTATGGGACAGCCTGGAGGTGTTTCAGGGTTCTGTGTTCTGGGAAGTGAAACTAACTGGCATGAGTCTTGCAAAGTATCCTCTGGAGCAAATGAGAATCTTCTCCCTTTCTACGTTACCGGTGTGCTAGGCTTACCCAGAGTGAAAGCAGGTATGCAGCTGGCGTTTGTGTGCTCTGTCCTTACTTTAGTAGAAAGCTGTTTAGAGAAGGAAGTCAGCGCTTACTGTCCAGAACTGCATCTTCAAGCAACAGTGGTTACTATAGTTAGCATTTAAATACACCAGGAAACTAAATTGTAAATAAGACAAGGAGTTGCTTTCTGCTCTCTATATATCTATATCTATCATAATGTTATTTCTATTTCTAGTATTGGCCTTATTGCTGTCCTTCCTGAGCACTTCTCTAACAGCTAGAATATTTCTTCTAGAATATTTCTCATTTAATATGATTGTACATGCTGTCATTAAATATATACGTTCATGGCTGCATACTGGGAGGCACTGTAAGAAACAGTACGAACAGTGTCCTGGTTAGGATGACAAGTGATATGACGTGGAGCAACAGCAATTGTATGTTATACATAATAAAATTGGGAGTGTTTTTTCTTCAGGGTATATCTATAGTCATCTTTTAAAAAGTAAGGAGTGTTTTTGATAAACCTTGGTAGAGCACATTGCCGCAACGGCATTTATTCCTCACATCTGCTAAGTATGAATACTTAAATATTCAAAATGACCTTTCCAGGCATGTTCTTTTGAAGAGATAGTTATATATTCTTCACAGTAATCTGTTGTTTCTGTTATTTATCGGGATATAAATGTACAGTGCACTTTTTAAAGAAGTAAAATGTAGTCCCTGCTGCCAAGAGTTTGATCTATAAGCAGGAATAGACAAAAAGGGAAATGAGAGGATACATATAAATCAAACTATGCACCAGCTTAAGTCTTGTGCATTTTAATATCCTTATATTCAGTGACTTCGTCATAGGTGCCTGTGATGTGAAAACATTGTACTATCAACATTCGTTAATGTAGAAAACTTGAAGAAAACCCAACAATTTCATTAACCTACCCAAACAGTAGAAATCAGCTTATGAAAATTAAATTTAATATGTCTGAGCCAGTAAAAATAACCTAATGTATATTTTTGGATTATTTGTAAAATACAATTTAATGGGTAAATTAACCAGGTTTCTTCTATAAGCTTATTATGTTTCCTCATGCCAGATTCAGATCACTGAAAGCAGTGAAACCCTAAGGCTGAATTTACTCTGTGAAACTACTACTTGGAACATGCAGAGTTTAGAAACGTATTTAATAGCTGTAATTTATTGAATGTTAGGTTGTCTCAGCAAAAAATATCTATTGTAATAACATGCAATTTTAAAGGCTGGATTACTACAGGATATTGAGTGTTCCTGACCAGCTATCTGTACACTCCATTATTCAGAAAGAAATAATTTGTTCCATATTTGCATTAAAAACTGAATTAGTCATAGCAAAGAACAGTTTAACTTCCATCTTTTTCACATCTCAGCCTCCCATTAATGCAGACAAGAAGGAACTGGCTGTCATGATCACATTGTGATATACCGTGCTTCCCTCCCAGATGGTGAAAAAGGGGTACTCTAAGTAAATGAAGCTGGTGGCACCTGCAGTAATTAGAGAATCTCTTGGCTCAGGTTGTTTCCTAAAACCAGAAGAGGAGAGAAGTAGGAAGATCTGTACAGATGTCACCTTATATTTTTTTCCTTATCTAGCAGGTTTTAAGTAGCCTTGTGTTTTGAGTCCACAAATCGTGAAGACATACAAGTTTAATAATAAGGATGAAGTATTTATCTTTATTATGGTCAGTTACGGCTAATCTCCTTTTAGAGTTTTAACAGGGATTTATAGGGATTCATTTGAGTTTTAGGATTGGAGATAATTAAGTACCTTTCTTCTGCAAAGAAATGGAGAGAATTGGCTCAAAGCTAAAACAAGATTCCTGCACTAGTGCATATATTAAACTTCCTTTTATTTGGTTGTCACCCCAATAGGAATGATTAGTGGGTTGTAAAGAAAGAAAATGTATTGCATTACATCTATTAAAGCATGTTTTATATGTAACAGTAATTAAAATATAATTGAAATCATGAGTTCTTCTAATTATTGGCTTTACATAATGCATAGTTAAAGAGTGAGCATCTATAAATGTGTCCTTTTTACACATCCAGAAATGGTTTGCTAGCAGCATTTTAATTAAAGATGGATTAGTTAAAATGCAGTTTAATCATTCTGTCATCAAAGGATTTAGACCTCATTAATTAGCTGTTGATAAATAGGTTTAAACCACAAAAAATTAATTTAAAATATGCCAGTTGAGATCTAGAATTATTAGAGTTGGAAACGGAGCAAAGAGTCTAAGAAATTTTCATGCCATCTCTTTCTGTAATATTAGATTAAGTATGAAATTCAGACCACTGCAGAACTTGGCTTTGCATTTTTACTGATGTGCATGGCTACACACGGACTTCAGAGTTGTTGAAGAAATGAAAAGGAGACCCTTCTTAATGATCATTGCTTTGCAGCATGGTGGTGGGGATCTGTTCTCCATTTATGAATGATGAAGGTTCAAAACTCATTTAAAATTCCCTTCTGCTGTATAGAGATCACACTTCTGTGTTAGATACCTAACTACAATGGATGGGGAGTTTCAGACTTGCCGGCAGGAGCAGGAGTCAACGTATAGAACGTGGTGTTAACACAGTGTAGAATGAGAAGGTTTTCACCTTGTGCTCTGTTACTGTGATCTCCCTTGATACCAATATTGAACCACCCAACTGAATGGCTGTTGAAGACTGCCTGTTACACTTGGTGTTGTAGTGGACTCCAGAATTGTTCACACGGTCTGTTACCTCTATCAGCTGCAGGGACAATTACTTTAATCAATTTAATTTCATTACTTGCAATGGTCTAATCATAGACAGTCTCAGTGATAGCACAGTCCTGTACTACATAGACTTACTCTGTTGGTTACCTAATGGTAGTTCTTTGACTCACTAAAGCTCTAATGAAATCCTTTGTAATAATAACTTGTATTATCTCTGTAACAGTCCTATTGCAGACTTACCCACTGTGGAAGAGACCTGTGTAGTACAAAGTTGGAGCAGTTTCAGTTTGTACAGGTGAAAAAACCAAAGGCATGTACACCTTGACTTGCAAGTTTTTCAGAATTAACATTAAAATTTGTGCAGGTTGATACTATGAATACCCTAATCAGCTGAATTTCTATCAAGCAGTAACTGTAAGGATTTCATTAGTTGTCATAATATTTCAATCTATAAGTCAACCATTTTTTATGCAGACAAATCTATTCTGACAATTGACAGATGCATTTTCCAAGTAGAGTTGAAAGAGTTTTGTGAAAATAATAATTTGACAACCATATTGAAGACTTTCTTAAAATGCTTCCTGAATGTAATTTTCAAGTCTGACTCATTGAAAGGTGTGTTTACAGCACACTCTGGTAGCTGTCCTATCTCTAAGTGTACCTGTTCAGTTGTCTTGCCATGCTTCTGGAAAATAAGTAGTTGGGTATGGAGTTAAACATTTACATAACTAATGTTTTCATTTGAGTGTTGGTAATGAAATGGTTTAGCAAAACTTCTGTGATAGTACATAATTTGATGAATTTCTGGAGTGGGGTGGAAAAATGTTGCATCTGTGTGGAATTAGATGAAATACAAAGGAAGCAGAGAGAGGTAGGTATATGAATCTCTTTAAAACTGCATTTGTTAAAATGTTTGCCCTTTCCTCATACTAGGAAAAAAAAAAAAAAGTTGGATTTATACTCAAACAGAGCTGTTAGAAGAAACTCTTATCAATCTCTCTGGGGTGGCAAAAGGGAGATAATTCCACAGACATTATTAAACTGCTGCTGTATCATAGTATCATGTTGTTTCTTTGCTTCCTGACCAAAATCATAAATTTTAGGTTTGCAAAGTGATGGGAGAAAGCTTGCTTCATATGGAACAGTTAGCTTTTGTAATAAAAGGATGGCTGTGAAAGTTAAAAACAAAGAAAAGGTCTGAGAGAGAAAATGCAAGTCCAGTTTTTCTAAAATCGCCAACCTGTGTATTTTCTTCAAAAAAGCTGAAGTATCAATTAATGTCATATAATTTCCTCAATTATTCTCTAAGTAAGACAGGTAATTTGTAATTCCCAATTATACAATTAAAATGCTAATTACCCCTCACCTAAACTCTCTGTTCTTGAACTGAGATTATCAATTACCTTCAATCATTGCAAATTGTATATGACATTTGTGACAGTGCTGGGGCTTGTATTATTTATGGACTTCCTGTTTAATGTGTCTCTGGTTTCCAGGTAGCACTAATGCCTGGTGAAATGGCTGTGCCTTAGTGGGCTTCATTTCCTGAAGGAATGCCATCCCTTCTGATCTGTGTCATTTTGTATGCTTAAAATATATCTGCATTTGGGGGTAATCTTGCCCTCCGTTCTTACACCGAGTTCTGGCTTGTCATCCATTTCAGTAGAAAGAAGTAGCACATTTAGAAATACCAACATGAATTTTTGATTACCAAGGTGAGACCATTCACTTCTATGCTGCTTTACACAGCTTTTCCTTATTTCATAATAGATGTTCTGCACTGTAGTTACATTAATATTCTACCAATTTCATGTCATACCTGCTTACTAAAGTTAAAGTTCTTCCGTCCCCACTGAACTCAAATAACATTTTTCTCTTCTAAGCACCTATTATTATCTTGAGTTTGCTGCAAATAAATAAAAATAACTTAGTTGAAGTAAACATACAAAAAATGACAACAGAGTCTAGATGTTGGAATTCGGAACAATCAACATTTTTCAAAAAAAGTCACATTATTTCTGCTTGTGTATGGTGCAAATTAGGGCAATGGTAAATTGTAATGCTTCAAAGTATAGCTGCTTTCAGTATTTCTGGCTAACAATAAGCTTCAACAGCTCCACTCCATGGCAAAACAGCCCAACCAACGATTTGAATTTAAAAAAAGAAAATCAGAAGTAGTATAAATAGTTAGGTTTTAGAAGTCAGTGCAGAGAAGTATTTTTTTTTCCTGTTATTTATGGACAGTAAGTTCAGTTCTAAGCAATTTTCAGTCATGTAGACCACTTAGATTAACAATATTGCCTTTTGTAAAATCTTTAACGATATTGTCTCTGAGATGTAGAAGAAAGCTCAGAGCACTAATTCTCCTTGGTCAGATGGAAGTCTTTAATCCACCTTTTGCTCACAAATAGTAACCTGGATTTCTTCTTCACGTCCCTTCTTCATTCTCTCACAATGGAGTTCTGACTTTTTTGTATTGAAACAACCTTGGACACATTTTGCAATAGTGCAGTGTTGTGTTGTGAACTCTATGCAATTAGGATTAGATAAACTAAACCTTAAAGCATCTTTTTGCCCATGGAAAATGAGTGACGTTAGAAAAGTAGTATAACAAAGGGAAGTGCCCTGTGTTTGAGAACCTCACTGTGTCTAGTGTGGGACTAAACAAAGCATTGCTCACCTTGAGCACATACCCACTGATCAGCTGCTACCCCCTATAATGGACACTTCCTCTTTCTGTGTGTGCAGTTAATTCTTCCAACCTAGTTTGGTGCTAGGTAGAAATACTTCAGGTATCGTGGACAAATTGTTTCAAGTGTGGCTTAGCAGTTGCATGTTATTTGGCCTTTACAGCTCCTTCATGTGAAGGTACTTACATGTCTCAATGATCAAAAGAATGGCTGTCAGTCCTGGTGTAATTAGAACAGCTTTAGAAGATTTGGCCTTTCGCGAATTCTTTAAAAAAGCTTTGTTTTTTTAGCCTGTCTCATGGCTATTCTTGATATTGACACTGTACAAAAGCATAAGGGCACAATATAGTTGTAATTCAAAAGTAATTCAGTTCACAGATAACTAATAGATATTCACCTGTGTCTTGCAACTGTACTCATATTAAAAAAATACAGAAAATCCTCTGAGTTCTGTACCAAATTCCCATAAGCTGCTTTGGTTTCCAATTCATAGTTCAAAACCACCTGCTTGCATTTCAAGGCAAGTCTCAAGGGCTCTGTTGAAAGAATAATATTTCTGAAGTGTGTAAAGGTTTCTTTTTATTAGGAAGCAACTTTCTCAAAGGTTCACTGAGGAAATTATTGTGGATCTGAAACATCCTCAAGCCAGTGAGTGATCACTTGTGGAAAAAAAATATAAATAAATGTATTTTCAGTACAAACATCTTAATGAGGTACTGACCCAAGAGTGTCCTTGACTCTTCTGTGTATTGTATGCTTCACAAGAAAAGTTAAGTTTATGACAGCTGATCTCCCTGATAGTCTGAAAAAAAAGAGAAAAAAAAAAAAAAAAATAGTTTCTGAGCTACCAGTATCCAGCAGGTGTTCTTGAAGTGGCTCCAGTGTCTGGAAATAATGAGCAGGATTATTTAGTGGTTTTGGTCATCTGTTGTAGGAAATGTTTGAAGGAGTAACTGTTCCTCCACTCCAAAGTGCACACCTTGTTCTGCAGCACCTCTCTGTAGTTACCAGGGATGCAAGGCTTGGGAAGCAGGAGCATCGGAACATGCCACTGAGGCATGTGTTGAGCAATTTGGGTATTTTGTTGGATATTCTCACCACTATCTGTTCCTTCTTTGTCGTTCTTTTTCTTCATACTTAATGCATTCCCTGCAATTACAGTTGTTACCTCTTTTGCAGCACACAGACCACGTTACTTAATTGGATTTTTATTTAGAAGTCGAAGCTTTCTGATCTAGAATTATCTTGGTTTTGGAAGTATATAGTTGAGAAGTATAAAACGTGGTGGTCTTCTGAATATTTATTATGACTAGAGAAGAGCCAACGACAAGAATTCAAATTAGACATTACTTATTTACTTCTTTTGGGAAATAAAATTCACACTTGGCAGAGTATATGTGAATATGTTTTATTTTAGTGATGAGGAATATCTGGAAATAAGAAGTGTGAGGGAAGTCATTACAGATTGTTACTGCCCCTCCTGCCCTAAATGCCTTTGTTCCATGAATCCATTTAAGTTAGGAAAACTGTTAAAATTAAACTTCGTTATTGGATTCAGTTTGCATTCCTGGTGCAGGTCTGGTTGAAGTTGTCAGAACGCATTAGACAGCAGCAGAAACTGGACTGTAGATGATCTTAAGACACACAAGCATCATTGTCAGAGTGGTTTGTGTAATTTGTCAGAAAGATTGTAGCAGATTTTACTTCAATGGCTTTTTAGGAGGATCTGTGAAAGTGATTTTTCAAGCATTTTGGAGGTTTGTTTGGATGTATGCAATACTCCTTAACATCTCAAAAATGCCAACTATATACTTTTCTGTTACTTCTAATGATGATGGACCCATGTTGTCAAGACTTGTCAGAGCAGTGGGGATAAAATGAAAACATACTTCAGCAAATTTGCAAGGGTGGGGGGCAAGAGCACTCATGTGAGATATGCTTGAATAAATGGGGGGTAGTTTGCTCTTTTTTAAGTTAATGGGAAGAAAAAAAACCACAGTTTTATTAAAACTTTAAACTCCATTAAAATACTGTCATTCAGTTAAAGATGATGGTATTTTTGGTACCAAAACCAGGATGTACTCCTATATTTAAAAAGAAAAGGGGAAAAAAATATTGTTTCAAAGCAATGGAAAGAACATGCCATCTCAAACAAATCGATGTGCGTTCAAAAGGTAACATCTGACATGTAAGTACACCAATGGCTGATCGGTATACACGAGTGAGATAGTATGTGTATGATAAGTAATATGTACAGCCTCCAGGGAAATACTGTATAAAACATGACAGAAAAGCTTTGAAACACATGAAAGAAGGAGAAAAGAAAGAGGTCCTTAACACTTGTATCTGCGTTGGCTGCATTAAAAACTCATGGCAAAGCATCCAGCACCAACATAAAACTGCCTAAACATACATGTATCCTCCAATCAGATAGACCAAGCAAAGTTCAAGATGCAGTGTTTGCAATATATGTGGAGCACCAGATGAAATGATATTCTGTACAGCTATTTCAGACTTCCACTTTTGTATTGGATTCTTTGATAAAGATTCTTGTAGCATGTAGACAGTGAAATCCTGGTGTAATGAAGTTTAGCGGCAGGATCTGCACTGACTTCAGTGGAATGAGGATTTTAACTACAAAGTACTGGCAGCTTCTATAATTCTGCATCTGTTCTTTTTTTAGCTTTGAAAAGCCAACGTTTACCATCAAAGGGATATGTGATCCTTCACTTACCTTGGACATGTTATACAAGGATGTTAGCTGTCTCTGATAGCACTGATGAATTTCTTGCCAGCTGCTTGAACATGTGTCTGATGAGTCATAGCCTGAAAAAGTAAATTCACGGCAGTGTGAGTAGTTTTACTTCTTGTAGCAGAAGACTCGTTACCTGGCAAAGTTACGCTGTCTTCAGCTCAGTCACATAAACAACTACTCACTCTTAAAAGAAAGTCCATAATGTTTGATGAAACAGCCAGGTTTACTTTTTTTAGAAAACGGAAATAAAGCTCAGGCAACAGCTGGATTATATGAAGCCTGTCTTAATTTATTTACTACTTTTTACTGCTAATTTGGGAGTACTGCAAAAGGTGACTACCGTTACTCTGCTGCACAGCTTCATATAAATTCCAACCATGAATATGTGATCAGTTGTCATATGGAAAAATAAACCCTCCTATCCCAGCATCAGCGATGATGGAAGGATGTTTACAACCTTCATTATTTCATTTTTAAAGCTCTTTAGAATGTTACTGAAAGTTGCTGTCTAGAGGAGATAGTTAATCCAATCATTTAGTGTGAAAGGTCTATAAATACGCTAGAAGTTGCTTCCTAGAACATAACTATACACATATAACAGTATAATATGTTGTTTTGCAAAATGTTTGTGCATAGTATCACGTTGTGTAGAGTAAACCTTGTCTGCAAGTGTGCTAGGAAGGAGCAAACCTGTAACTTCACCTCTATGTGACGTGTCTGTTTGGTGAACTGTCTGCACCAGAGCAAATGATGTTTTAGATGATACGTTTCATGAGCCAAATTTAGTTCTCTGTGCTATGCTCTCACTGTGTCAGAGTTTCTCCTTAGGTCCTCAGTCATTTGACATACTCTTTGCAATTACTGGTTTCTGGGGCAATGAAAAATCAGTGGTTTTGACTTGTAAAACCAAAACATTTTTAGCAGAAAAGAATCTTCTAAAACACGTCTGCCTATACATATGTCCTTAAATGCAGGTTTTTCTTTTTCTGTGTGATTTATTTGTATGTTTTGTTTCGTTTCTTTAAATACTGTAATTTTGTGTAATTCTAAAATCTGGTTTGGATTTGCAAGCATATAATGTCTTTAATATCCTTCAAAGAACTTGAATTGTGTTCTGCGGATTGCTTCTGCAGAAGGACAAAATCACAACATCTCTATTCTTTGAATAGCACCATTATCACTCTGTGTTAATGAAATGATTTCAGTATTACAACAAATGAGTTTTTGAAATCCATTCAGTATTAAAGGGAATTGGATTGTAATTAGAGCATATTTCAAATAGAATAAAAGGATCCATGATATGCTCTTAGCTCTTAAAGCACCTAATCCTATATTAATTGTGCTCTGGGCACATCTGCCCTTATGTGAAGGGGACTTAGACAGTAAGGATGAAAATATTTCAGTGCTTTTGAGGCCAAACAGCTCCTCCAACAGGATGTCATTTCAACAGGAGTAATGTTCAAGAGCACGCAACTGCTCTGCTTCCCTTCTCCATCCCTTGTGTATTGCAGTGTTCTTTGTAGGTTGTCAGGGACTTCGGCTAATGTTATCTTGTGGAGTGGGATCTGTGTTGAATTTTTTATTTCCCTTGTTTGGGCAGGGGAAGATCACAGATTTGCACAACACAGCTGTACTGAAGCAAGACTTGTCCTCTCTGTCTTGTGGTAGTTTTGAATATATTGAATATATTGTTAATTACCATCTTTCTTTCTTTGCAGCCTTTTCCAACACTATTGCTATACTCGAGGTGGCATGCGCCATACTTCCTACACTTGCATCTGTGGCAGGTAAGTCGATGGTTTATACTGAGCTATTGCAATGTTTATTGTCTGTTTCCCACTGGATATTTGTAAAATTGTTCCTTTTTGGCATGTGATGTGTTTGTGAGTGCCAACAGAGTGAGTTTTGAATTGTTTCCTCTGCAGAAGCAAGAGAAAGGTGGCAAGTGTTGTGTCTTAAAGAAATAACCCCGTTACAGATTCTGCTACACTCAAGAGATTCCACAATGAGCGCTGTTGCTGCCAAGATTCCATTTATGCTCACATCTGCGTGACAATTGGCTTTTTTATTAAACAGCGTTATGAAGAAGGGCTTTAGAGCTATTCTCCATTGTTCACAAATACTTTCTTTGAAAAGTATTAGACCTTAAGTATTTCATATGGCTTTCAAACTTCTTTGAGAATGTTAGGATGCACTAAAACTAATTTTCAGGGGTGAATTTTTGAAGTTTTTTCTGCTCTCTCTCTTCTTGCTGAACAGCTGGAGTTGAAGCTATTATATTTGAGAAAATAATATAAAAATTCTCCCTGCAATTGTAAAAATACACGCTTTTACTTCAAAGAATTTCAAGAGATTAGTGTAGGGTATGTGTCAAGGACAGCTATTTACTGTATGCAGAGATTAATCTTATGTAGTCACTGGAATAAATCTGATCAGAAATTTATGACAGATGAGGCATACCTGTTGGTATATATGCTCTACTGCTATGCACAAGCATTTGCCTGAATTCACATAGGTTTATTGTAAAAAATAATTTCTAAGACGATGACTATAGTATTATATTGCTTTGGGGGTAATGAGGACAATTAGCATCTCTGCTTCTTTCTGTGGTTTACTCAACTGGTTATTTGTAAATGCAATTTTTTCAATTTATATGCAAAATTGCAGTATGAGTAGTTTTATGGCAAATTGTGCATCTAAATTGTTGGAAAAGTTTTCTGTTTTAAGTACCATCATATAACTTGAAAATTAATGTGACACTGCAGTGAGACTTCACCTCAGTGGTATTGTTACAGGCTGAGATGGTAAAATCAAGTTGTCTCAGTGTATGGTTTTCCACAGCCATACAGGTTTCACATTTACTTAGAGCAAACCAGAACCTGTGCTGCAGGATCTGATTTGGGTGCGGAAGCTAGAAACAGGGATGGCATTGCTAAACCTATAGAAACCCCTAGTGACCTTGAAATGCCTTGAAATCCAAACAGTATCCTGATTTGCTGGGATATGGCGTGTTATTGTTATTTAGCTGGGAGATGGTGTTGTATCCTACCGCTACTATCAAAAGTAGAGACAGACTGGATTTAAAAATAAATAAATAAATAAATAGGCCTTTGTCAATAAATTGCTATATTCTGAATGATGCAGTAAGAATGAATAAAATTAACCATTTTAAGCTAGGACTTAATGAAAGGAAAGTAGATCTATTTGATTAATTCAATTAGCATAATAATGGCAGAAGTAATGGACGTTTTTAATTACTATGAAAATGTCATTGTAAATACTACACTTAACTATATTTGAGATTAAAAATAGCTTTTGCAATTAGGGTTTTTGAATAGTTATGTATTATTCTATTCATGCTGAGTTCTGTTGTTTTCCCAGCACTTAAAAGTGTGATATTTTGACAGGATCTTTCTTTCTAGTTACAGGCCTGATAATAATTTCCATAGAAGACAATCATGTTTTTAATTAAAATATGTTTGCTATTCAGGTTTTAAGAAAGATGCTCACTAAACCAGAAAACAAGAGTAATCAATACTGTATTTCAGGTAGAAATCACTTGGTATGCTTTGGGTGCATGCATTTATTGCAGTCTTGGTCCAGTGTTTGCACTCTGCAGGAGACAGGTACTGAATATTCAGTGTGACCAAGTGTGCTTCATGTATTCACTTCTATATATTCACTCTCCAATCAGTTGAGAATAACAACAAATGTGTTAGTGTTATTACTGGTCATAACCTAGCTGGGTTAGTCCTGCAGTTAGTTAGTAATGCTTTCTAACATTGTTAACTTGTAAGCAGTTTGAAGTGCAAACAGATGTTGCATAAGTGCAATTAAATAAGAATAGTACTGATAAATGTAATTGGATTATATTTAACATTAATTTCCAAAGTGTTGACTTCAAAGTAGCATTTAAATGCTAATGAACTTCTTATTGCAGTGCCTTAGTGTACCAAGTAGCCATTTTTAGAGAGGAAAAGAAAGGTTAAGTTACACGCACAGTGCATCCTGTGACCCTACAATGGATGGCACCCACTGGTGACAAGGCACCAGTATCTCTGCAACCACCATGGAGGCTGTGGTCAGCTGCTATCTGGTGTTGTGCCATCTTAGGTGTAGGTTCAGATCTTCTAGATAGATGCCTCTAGGCAGATTACAGCTCTCACCAGATGATACCAGTGATTACAAATGATGCAGTCCAATAAAACATGTTTCTCTGTCTGAGGATCATCATAAATAAAGCTTTTTAGATAAGGTTAGGGTACTTACTGAATCCGTTTTTCCTTCTTTTTCAATCCAACTTGAAAAAAATTAATCTCTTAGGTGAAAAAGTGGAGAGAAGGCTGTTAACACTTCCCACTAGATTGACTCTATTATTTAAAGCCTGATGGAAATAGTTTGCTTGTTTAGTTCATGGTCTATTGGTTTTTCTTTAGATCTTAATGTAGAGATAATAGCTGCACTTTTTCTTATGTTTGATACTCAGTTTAATCCTGTTCTTAAAATGTTGCTGACATTTTTCTTCTTTCTTTCTTCCGCTCCCTCATTTTGAGAGCTTTCTGATTTAAAGTGTTTTTTGGGGCCTGTTTTTTCCTTCTCTGGTAATCTGAATCTCTTCCTCCTGTTCGCATTCTCAGTGGTGTTAATTTGCAGCTTTTCTGCTGCTTCACATAATTCTTTCTGCAACAAACATGTCTGGCACCAGTTAGAGGCAAATTATTAAAGGAATAAAAATAGATATGTAGAAAACTCTTGTAGTATTTTTCAGTTGGGCTGCCTGAAGGCAGGCACTGACATCCCCACATGTGGTGGTTTTTGGAGGTGTGCTGGCCTCCAGGAAGGCAGCAGAGCTCCCGGTGGTCAGCACCTCCCCACAGCACCTCCTTTGAAACCCCAGCTTTGGCACTCTGACACGAGGCCTTTCAACTGTTACTCCTTGGAAAGAAAATAAATATTTTTTACAGGAAGGCTTGTTGGCTTTGCCAGTGCCGGGGGTAGGGAGGGTGTTTTAATTGTTCTGAAGCCACCTGGAAAGTCAGACAATCATTACAAGCAATTCCTGGTTAGCTGTAACGTTTACCTTGTGGGTACACTTCACTGCAGTGAAGTTTCTGTGGCCTTGCTCCTAAGGCATCTTCCCTGCCTCCATCTTGAGGCGGAGGTGAAGGTGCTTCCCCTGAGGGAGGTCTGAGTGCACCGCCCGGCAGCAGCAGGCCGGAGGTGGCCACACAGGTGCAGTAACCCAGGCCAACCCTGCCCTTCTGAGGTGAGAGCTCCCCCCTGCCCTCCTACGGGGCTTCGGTTTGAGCCAGGAACCAGTCCTGGAGTTTACACTGTGGGTTTCTTTCGGTTGACAAACAACTGGGGGAGCTTTCGGGAGCAGATCTCTCGTGCCTCAGTTGCTAACGGGCGTCCAGTCCGTGGGGCCTGCCTAGAGCCAGCCTGAAGTAAACAGATCTCTCACCCCGCTTGCCTCAGACAAAAACAGTGGAATGCATATGGTGTGGGTATCTGGTCTTCCACACCAGCTGCTTCTCTCTGTGGTACAATCCCATTTATGCTACAGAGCCAAGATTTGCATGAAAGATAGGGAGTTTCCAATGCCAAGAAAGATTGTGCTGCTTAATGCTTAAGTAACGGTGGAGAAAAACAGATTTTCATGCATCTTCTGTAACAGTTGGTGCCGAACCTTACAGAAATATTTTGTAAACTAAAACCTTTACGTTAAACTGTGCAAAGGAAATCCCTCATCGTTGTATTTGGAATGCCTGTTGTTGAAAACATTCGTGCTGTACTCATATTTGAATATATGACTTGTTTATGCAGCTGGTATGATATATAACACTGAGAGTGCCAGCATATGATGATAAGTAAACAAGTTATCTGCAAATATGTTAGCATGAAGTCATGCCCTTAAGCCTCATGATAATTTTTTTTAAGTTGATCATAAATGCATGCATATGCTATCTGCTTCTATTCCTTTATCCCTATTTTTAGAAAGAGATAAGGAATAGTATATCTAGCTAAAATCCTGACAAACTGCTGTGGAGCATGTGTGTGGATGCCACTTAGGGGAATGTTTTATTTTTGTGTTTTTCCTTAAAAACCAAGCATGTGGATTCACAGTGTCATGCATAGCACCAAGGTCGTTCCAGTTGCTTCCAAGTGCTCCCTCCCTGTCTCCCGTGAATCATAGCTCTCTACCTAGGAAGCAGTTCCTCGGGCAGCACATGATGCTGCATCCTCTTGTCAGTGCTGATGGACTAAAGCAGAGGCAGGAGCTGTCTGTGATGCTGTCAGCTGCCTGTGGAAGCAGAAGGCTAAGGCTGGAAACCCAGTTCTTGCCATACGTGTAGCCTGACACAGAAGGCCTTTCCATGGATTTCACTCTGTTGTCCAGTTATAATTTTTTTCATGCAGAGCAAACTAAATTTGAAAGCGTCCTGGCATGGAAAGCTGCAATCGTGGCCAAAAGAAACTATTCCACAAATGCCCAGGAGACAGGAAATCTCAGAAGGAGGCTCACTTGTGTCTTCATCTTGTATGCAGGTTTTACGGGGCTGTTTTCAGTTATCTGCATGACAGAGTAGGTTCTCAGCTCAGGCGGCCAGGAAGCAAAAAGCAGCCAGCTACTAGCCAGTTGTAAAAATGTGCTTACGCCATTGGACTAACATTACAAAGCAAATCTGTCATAGCCTTAATTCTGTGTGTGTTTTTTTTTTTAACTCTTTATTTAGCAATTTTAATTTTTCCTTTCAATGTTGTATAAGAAATACACTTCCTATCAGACAATCATTCCTACAATTCTAAAATGTTGTCCCTCACTGCCTTAGTATGTACTGATTTCCTACTTGCTAAAAAATAGAGATAAAATGTTACTACTTTGAAATTACTGACATGATCCAGCCCTTTGGATTGAGAGCCTTTGGAGATTTAAGAAGGCATCTGCTTTCTCCTCCATAATCCTTGCTTATGGAATTGTTATATTTGAATGAATTAACGCTCAGTTATGTATCTAAATGATCACAAGTACTGTGAAGGTATCTTGAAAGTAAGCTCTTTCTGGATACAGTGCATATTTACTGGGTTTGTAATTGCACGTATCAGAAGTCTAATATGAGATGTATGTCAGATGGCACATTGACGTCAGGTACAACAAGATTCACTGAAATTGAGCCTCTGATTCCTTCTACCTAAAATAGGAAGCTATTCTGCCATCATAACTGAAAGAATTAAATTTGAGCAGGATGACCAATACAGCTTTGATAGAGTGAGATAGACTGGCAAGTCATCTTGAGGGGTCAGAGTGATGCCACAGCAACCCTGTTCCAACACATGTATTTTTGGCTATGATATAATTTTTCTACCTTTGTGAAGAGAGAGAACATCTGTCTGAGGAGAATAGTAAAAGGTAGAGCTTGAGATCTTTACCCGTCTTTTAACTGACGTTTGCTAGACCTGGAGGAATAACAGTAGACAAGAGAGGGATGCCAAGACCAAATATAGGTCACTGAGTGGATCACGGAGCTTTAGAAGTGCAGAACAAAGGTCTGTCCTTCTCTGGAGATGTTTTATTCCTGTGAGTCAGCAGTTTAGTCTAAAGGGTTTTCAAGAATAAAAATCTTTTCTTTATAAGGTGATTTTAATAAGAGATGAAAATAGAGTGATGGGTTTTGTGCCAGATATTACTGCTGACATTACATATCACAAATGTTCCTCTAGCAGTGTGCAGTGAATTCATTCCAGCAGAGATCACACATAGCCATGCCAGAGGTGAACTGGAACTGTTTACTTGGACAGCTGATTTTTTCCAGCCCCAGTAACTTGTAAAGCATTTCAAATACTTCAGATTTTTCTCCAGAGGAAACTTGTCTTTTATGCCTCAGAATATTTAACCTTAAATAGGGAAATGTATCAATAATTAAAAAAAAATCCAGAATGAAATAAATAGGTACAGCTTGAAAAATTACACTTACATAATTGCTTTCTTGACATTTTCATGGATTTGCAAAGTATTTCTATGAACTGTGCTGAGTTCCTTCTGCAGAAAGGTCATGTCTTGCAGCCAGAATAGTAAAACGCCCGTTCTGTACCTATTTCAGCTGAGTGAGATGCAGAATGTTATCTTAGCCCATGACTTGGCAGATTCTATGGCAGTATTCACAGACTGCAACATTTCATGCTTAATATACAAAGGCACTGATGTTTACATGTTTACAATGTCACATTTACAATGTTCGTTCTCATGTTGTGTGTTTTAATGTTTCTTCTTGCATTAATTATGCTGCATTTTCTTTTTACCTAGTGGGGAGAACTCATCTGTTCTACATTATGGGCACGCTGGAGCCCCAAATGATAAGACTATTGAAGATGGAGACTTGTGGTAAGTAAAGGTTTAGAGCTTGTCTGATGTTTTTGTTACACTGCTGGCTTTTTTTCAATATATGTACTCCTGGACTTAATTAGTAAAATGATGGCTGCATAAGGAGAAAAGGTCTAATCTTTAAAACAACATGTAATTTTGCATGCCAGGCTATTCTGGTTTCTTCCAAAGGTTCTGTATACCTTTATCCCCAGTAGAAGGGGAATGGGATATTGTTTTCAAACTGCTCTGTTCCAACGGCACATGAGAATATAGTTTAAGAAGTGACTGTAATTTAAATAAGGACACTTGTAAAAATTGGAATCTAATTTTGCTTTTGAAATTCAGATCCAAACCTCAGCTCTGATGGTCGGGGGTTGAGAGGGTGTTCACTACTTTTAAGAAAAATGGTATAAAATTGTAATGTAGACGATATATTCCAAGTGCCTTCATGCACCCAGACACCCTAGCCTGAAAATGGACTTTTTGAACATGAGAGGTGATCAAACTCAGCTCAGTTCAGGTTAGGTCAGGGTGCTTCTAGTCCTGGATTGTGCCCAAAAAAATAAAATAAAATAAAAAAATAAATCCTTAGAATTTAACATCGCAAGAATATGACTGCAAATACCGCACATTTCTCTGCACTTGTATTACATTCCACATGCTTTGTAGTATCGCTGCAGATAAAAGCAGTGTGAATAAAATCACCAAAGACGTTACTATAAATTTCAAGACAAACCTAATTGTGTGGTGTGTAGCAGAGCAGAATATAGCTTTTGTACTTCACCTCTGAGGACTTTGATCAAAAAACCTACATTTGTAAAAGGACAAAACTAGTTCCGGAGGAGTTAATCACAGATATTTAGTGGAGGATATGTATTAGATTACTTTTGTAGCATGTGCAAAGAGACTGCAGGTATGTATTTTCACAGTTGGATGTAAAGATGTGGAGGAAAGCAAATGAGTATTATCATAGGCTCAGAAGCTGTTGTGGGAAATAAATTGGTTCTCAGGGTTCTCAAAAGTTTTTTAAAAAAGCTGGTACATCTACAGAGACTGCAGAGTGCACTTAATTACAGATACGTTTCTTTTTAATACTGTAAAAAATCTTTAAAAGCTTATTGTACAATAGTTTATGTATTATATTCATCTGTGGTGAATAGTTTACTCAATCAATCAAATACTAATACTAATTTATTGCAGTATAATAGCTTTGACTTATTGATCACGTTGTGTTTGGATAGGTAATAATCTATGAGGTTTCTTTTGAACAGGTAGGGCACACCAACGTGCTTCTGTATTGACTGTGGCATTTGATTATGTTTGCAAAAAAAAAGACAACATGTAGCCTAAAGGAAATCACAGCTTATGTTACTGAGAGAAGATACACCACAATGTATTACAATGTCCTGTACTTAAAATTAAGACATTTAACAGTGAGGGGGATAATATTGCTGGGAGAACTCAGGGCTGAAGTATATAAATAGAAGCTCTTGCAGGCAGCAGCTCTACATAGTAGCCATCTCAACAAAGAAAGCAAGGATTAACCCAGTTTGAAGTACCCTCTTCCTGAAATGGTCCAGCCTCACGTCTTGATCAGATCAAGTTTGTTAGGTGTAGATTGGATCTTAGTGAATAGGTGCTCAGATCAGCTTGACCTAATCATCTCTTTCCTAGTGGAAGAACAGGATGACAAGGTTAGCCTGGTTGTGCTCACTGGGGTACAAGATAAGCCTCGTGCTCACTAGCTGGTCTCCAGTACTGTGCTGTGTTAACCCTGGCTTGGTCTAGCTCTGTCTGAGCAGCTGCTGATATCATGAGTAGTTTGGGACCCAGCTCTTAGCAAGTGTCTTGAGTAAGTTTTGTTCCCTTCCCACTAACCCCTTTCAGGAGCGCTTTCTCTGAGTGCACAAGCGCCTGCCCAGGCTGTGTCTCTGCCCCTACCTCTTGCCTTGCCTCAGAGGCATGTGGAAGCCAAACTGTGCTCCACACATGGTTTTATTAGCATTTTTCTCAAGTGCATGTAAAGAAGTTGGAAAAAAAAAAAAAAAAGAAATAATTGCATTTGTATGAAGACTATTTAAAAATATACTGATTTTTCACAGTTTAAAGAAGCCATGCTAACTTACTTCAGTAGAATACAAATTATCACAAGGAACTTCCTGGGTGATTATACTGTGTGCTTTTACAAATTTACAATTTGGGTGTAGGCGTGCCTATAGTGCATACAGAATAGGTTGTTAAAATGACAGCATGCTGATTTGCATGTATATGTTAAGAGTTCATGTGTTTGACTCTCAATTAAGCTTTTGAACAGCTACTGGGAGCCCTCTGTTGGATAGTTTTAGTCTCTTCCCTGAACATAAGGAAAAGCAATTTCTCTTTTGGTGAAAAAGAAGCGTTTAAAGGGTTATTTCTGCTGCTGCCAGTAATTTGGGTATAAATCTAATGTAACAACTCCATAGAATAATGGAATAATAGAATCAGAAGATTGGGTACTCGGTGTGGTTTTTATTAAATTATTCAGTAGAATTTCAAGTCTTTTTCTTGAAATGATTTAGTTGATATGAAAAACATTCAAGAGTTTTGCAGAAATGTGCAGCTTGGGTTTCTTATATGCTAAGTATTACAATGCAGTAGCTGTCAGTAAATACATCAACAAAGCACCTGAATATTAGAAAAAATAGATTTGTAGGACTAATGTTTTGCTTCTTTCAAACCCTTGACTGCATGCTTTGTTTGCTCTTTGAAGAATATTAGTTACAAGGATTTGCTGGTATCAACAAGAGATCATAGGCAAGAATACTTGGTGTATTGCAATTTTAAAAAATATATTTTTAGACTGTTACTCAGACCTCTCATTTAAAAAATGTCACATCTAGAACACTGATTTTATTACTTTCATTTTTGATAATTAATCTACATGAAGTGGGTTTATTTCTGTAAGAAACTGGTATAGAATTAAATTGCCAACATTGCATAATAATCCACATTTTTATAGGTGTAGCTTCTGTGCTAGAAGACCTCAGTACAAGACAGGGACTGTAAAGAGAATTTCTGGCACTTTTTAATGTGGACTGTCTTGCTAAGCAGGGCTGTCATTTTCAGCCTATTAAATATTAAAAATGAAGTAGCTAACACGAAGAATTACAATTGACATAGAAATCAGTATTTTAGGGTTTCAATATTCAATAGGCATGTGCAAAGCACTGAACTGATATTAAATGTAAATATTGCAATTATGGCAAGTCAGTGTTTTACATAAATAATTCATGTTGTATAACATTTATGTAGTGGACATGTAAATGAATATGGTCAATGTGATCTAAAACAAACACTTTTCCTAAGCAAGCATCTATTATCTCCATGGTCAGAGGTCATGCAGATAAATTGCTAGGCTGAGCACCCTTGTGAATCACAGTGCTGTGCACTCTGCCCGTTCACTTGGTATTACATTTAAATAAACTCTTCTGCTCAAAATGTTAAAAATCACTATTACAGATGTCTACAGTGCTGTCATGGCCAGGCTAAGATACAAATACCGATTTTCTTCTGTCATCTTAAACCTGTGACAGCTCAGATAGAAACTGAGCCCAAGACTGAGGTTTACTGCATTATCTCAAGGTGTTGCATTATTCATTGCGTGCTAAGACGCTTGCTGTTTCAGTGGTGAGACTGTGGCTATGTTTTGTAATTTGGAAAGTGGAGCCATAAGCAGTTCTAGTTTACAATCTCCTGTCCTGTTCATGAGAGGCCTCCATCAGGGTCAGAGTTGGGAAGTAACCACAACCTATTTTTCAGTGTTTTTCGGAGCCCCACCGCCCATACCAACACAGTTTGGATAACGAAAGGTCTTTCAAAGTTTAGTGGGAAGATTTGACTCCTTGCCATGCACAAATCTGGTGCAAATAAGCACCTAGGGTCCTGTCATGTGGTGTCCCTGGTGTTACACCTGCTTCCTGGGCCAGTTTCTCTCAAGCTCTCCTTTTGCAGCTATTCTGCGTTCGTTCAGACTAGAGGAAGGGATTGGTTCAGTGGTTGGAGAGCCCTCATGGGATGCAGGAGTCTCTGGTCTCAGCTCTTCTCAGACTGATCTCAGAGAGCAGCTGGAAGTTAGGACTTGACCCTGGGAAGTACCTTTCATGAAAAATTCAGTAGAAGCCACAGCGTTTCTGCGAAAAGCTTCGGTCTCAACAAATCAGCATCTGAAAATCTGCTTCCTTAAAGAAGAAGGAAACAAAGCCCATTGGGTCCTTCCTTCTGCCCTGCCAGATGTTGCCGTGTGGAGCCACACCATAGCTGTGGGGAAAGGAGAAAATCGGCCATCGGGACAGGTGGGGTGCGGCCTGGGAAGTGTGGGGCCAGACAAACGTCTGTCCTCACCTTTGCGGTTCATTGCTTTGTTGTAGGAACCCTCAGATGAAAGTGTCTACATTACATTTTGATTCTGAGAACGCATTCAGGAAAATGATAGTTTATTGCATTCATTTCGCTGCCTTGCGGTTCGTGCCACCTGCCTTTGTTGATTCCTGGCATTGCCGCGGTGCTGAAGGCATGTCAGGAGTTGATTGTGTTACTGCGATTGATCAGCAGGGCTCCTGCAACGTTTGACAAATACAAAATGCTTCTATGATCTTAAAATAAAGATTGATCCTTCATGATGAAGCTCTCGCTTAAATAACAGAAATGTGAGAAAATAAGCCTGACCCCAGATGTCACTGAAATAGACATGGCTATTACCTGAGATGGCTTTCTGCACGTGTCCTGAGTTGCAGGTCTTTGTCTTTCATGGCTTCTGACAAATTTCTCTCAGGGAAAATTCAGCACTTATTAAACCAACTTTTGTTGGCAAGTTTACTGACCTTTTAGCACTTGATGACATTTTTTGTTGATTAGTTGGTCCATTCTTTGCAAAATGCTGAATATAATTGTATATTCTGAAGCACTTGGCATGTTTACCACTTTGAAATACCCTCCTAAGTCAGGATCTTAAGGAAGATCTCCCTGCTGCCTGGCACAGTCCTGTCCACGCAGACCCTGGGCTGCGTCAGCAGGTCCCCAGCTCATGAAGTACTGCTCATGAAGTACAGCAGACCTGAGAGAGAGACACCATTAACCTTGTATTCACAGTGTGTATTCACATCTGTTTATAAAATAAAACTACCTTTAAAAGTTTCAGCAGAAACAGGTTGGATTGTCAAATTGTGTCTTTCAATTTATTTGACTGTTTCTTTGAATGCTCTCAGATTTAAGCTCACTGATTGTAATGAAGCATTGGAAAGAATAGGGTATCTTTGGTGGAGCAGAATATTTCCTGCTGCAAAGGTTCACAGCTGTTTAGGTGACCCACCAATGATGTCAGGAAAACAAGTTTTACTTGCAAGTAGTTTTATTGCATTTCAGTACCAGAATTTAAGCACTAGAAAAGTTTTATTAATGCCACAAAACCTGTTTTACATTCTGTTACAGAAGTGCAATCGTAGCCTAATGCATCTATGTGAGATGTTTCAAATGTGTCTTGGCTGTATTGACAGGTATTTTTATTTGCTTAGTCAAATAGTGGAGCTGGGCACATGGAAGGCAACCTAGTATTGCAAAAAGATTTTATTGGAATAATTTAACTCTGAGGTATATTTCTTTCCTTGGTAATGCCAGTTAAATAATAAAAGGGATAATATTGACACCAGGGGGCACTAAAATAAATGCTCTCTGGAAGGAATTAAGTATTGACCTATGGTTTGATACTGGCAATGTTTTGATATCATACCAGAGCAAAGGCTCAGCACCAACCAGGAGCATTGTCTCTGCATGTAATGTACATTCCACTTATGTTGTGCTAAATTTGTGTTTGCTTCCTTCTATTTGACACTTATACGTGCCTTTTTATAAATATGTTAATATTATAATTTCTGGTGCTCTCAGAAGATCCTGTTTTAACTTCTAGTGCTCCTCCTCTTGTCATTTCAGAAGCTTTGTTATAGGGAGCTTGACTGCATGTATAAGCATTTAAGACAGATTTTTCTGGGTGAAACAGGAAAGTTACTAAGTTTTCAGGGGTCTTTATTGTTTAATTACTCTAAAGATATGAAGGACCATTTTTAGATCTTCTGGAGTTGTTGATCACTCTGAGGTGTACAAAGAACATTGTAAAAGAGTTGCTTGTTACAAGAACTGGTCAAATCCAGTTGTCCATGTTTATTCATAGAGGCAAGGTCTTCTATTCACTAAAATATGCTACTTTTCTAATTTTACCTCTTTTTCATCTGAAAGCATAGTACAGAGGTTTCTAGAATTAAGAGCTGTCATTTTCTATATAAGCTGTGTGCATACATCTTTTACATATGCACACAATATGCATACGCAGTATATATATTTCCTTGAAACTATCAGTATATTTCCCTTAGTATTATAGAGTTTTATTTGTAGAAAAATCATTGTTCATCTTTCTGCAGTAATGAGTAAGCGTGTAACGTGAAAGGACTTTTTGTGAGTGCTGGAGCTATGTTTTAGGAAAATATCAAGAAGACTTTCAACTACTTGATTAAAAGACAGGTTAGCTTAAAAAAAGATATACTGCACACAGAGAAGTTTGTTGCGACTCTTTTCCAAATTGAATTTACATTGTTTTACAAAGTTTTATGGTATTAATGCCAACCTATAAACCAAACCGCATTTGTCCAGGTGGGGGCAATGTTGCATTAAAAAGCAGGAACTGACCAATCTTTTTGCATCAGATAATAGAAGTCCTCCCTTTTCCACCCCCAAGTACTTCATTGTCTGCTATTAAAACAATTTATCCTACGGAACAAAATATTGTATTTATTACTTCTTGAAAGCACTGCTTTTAAGATCCCAGGATATTAATGTGTCAGATGTAAATGCTCATCTATTTTATGTGGGTGAGGCTAGTATTTTCATTTGCCCTTGTACATTTTTTATGCATTTTGAAGTTTGGTAATATAATAATATGCAAAAATTATGGTTAGCTTTAACCTTTCAGTCTGCAGTTTTGAAACAACTTGTTAGTTATGGTTTTGTTTCTAATAATAATACAAAGTACATTGCTACTACTTACTGGTTGATTGCAAAATCAACTGGCTATCCATTTCTGAAATAATTCCTTTGGCCTGATTCCTCTGGTTTGCGTAGCATTTACTATTTTCATCAAGTGTAGGTATTTTTCTTCCTGTTGTGCTTATAGACTATATTAATTTAATGCTAATCTACAAAAATTGATTTGTTTAAATATAGAAAAGTATATTTGCTAGAATTGTCAATAGTATTCCTCTAATAGATTGTGTGTTCTGGATAATTCAGGGCTTTGGGATTGCCTGCTGTTACAGATGTATAAGCCTTTTAGCCAAAGGAGAGATCACTAAGTAATAACATGTTTGCTATAACAAATTTTAGCTTTCTTTTAAACACCATGTTATGGCCTGCTTATTAGTTTGATGGTCTTCATACGTTGTAGTGCATATGATATTTTTTTAATTATCACCTGCAAATGAGATTCATCTTTCATATTTTTAGATTAACATTCTCAACAGAGCCTCAAGAAACCTGAGGACATGAAGTTGCTTTGGCTGTTGCTGGACTGACTTGGCTAGGGTTGCTTAAATAAAACAAGTGGGGTACAGTTTAGTATTTTTAAATAGCTGTTGATTTAATATTGATCATTCACAACTGCCATTTAGTTTAATCCATCTTTTGTGGTGGTCTTTGTTAACACAGATACACATATAGGATTTAGAAAATACTCCTACAGATGTTGCTTGTCTTGGACAGATTTCAGTAGCAAAGTCTTTCTTACTGTTCTTGGTGTGGGGAACTCAATCATATAGGTCAGAATACAATTGTAGAGGGAGTCTTAAACTAATATATGGCTCCAAGTGAAGGTGCCATTAATCTCCAGCACACCCTTTGTGTTTCCCCCATGAACCAGGTGTAATTCCCAGACCCTGCATTCTGGGCAACGTTGGGTCTCTTCCCTTGTGTCTGGTCAGGGAGCCCCTTGTTATTCCTGTGGTGGAGGCATGACTCTGAGCCAAGGCCTCGCAAGGAGTCTTTCTGGTATAGTACTGCTCCACTTTTTGGCTGAGCCAATTTAAGTCTTTAAAGCAAGAATATTTCTAATTTAAATTGTACATTGCCATATACTGTACTTCCAGCTTGAGGTGCTGCTAAGAACAGTAGTGGTTTTGTTTTGTTGTTGTTTTTCTGAATAGAAAAAAAAATGTTCTTACTGGCAAAACAGCAGACTCATTTAGGGATGGGCAGCATCAGCTTCCTTTTCTGAAGAACTAGTTGCTGCCTTCATTACTGCACACTTGGCTTGAACATTTGGACCTTCTCTCCGGGAAAGGGCTAGGAACTCTTCTTTTGCCTTCGGTTGGCATCTTCTGTACAGCATTCTGAACCCCCTGTCTTTTGAAAAGTGGTAATTTAGAGGTTGCTTGAACAATCCCAAGAACAACTACAGGAAGTCAAAACAAAAACAAACAAACAAAAAGTCCCACCCCCAAAAAAAATAAAATCCTACATGAACTGGTACCATTAGTCATTGTCTCAGTTTTCATTGTGGAAAAATTTGGAAGCTTTAACCTTTTGCTGGCAGGACTGTGTGTGTGTAAGCGTGCACACATAAGAGAATTTGATAGTATTTACAGTGAAAATCAATGAGTAGAGGTCTGACACTTCACCTACTCCTGTAATCTCCAGTGGTTGTTTGCCCAGGTCAGAGTGTCCAAAAACGGCTGCTGAAAGCTAAGGCTCCTAAGTCCAAATGTTAGCACCTAAGAATGGTGGCCTGAATCAGAAACATCAAACTTCTGCCATTCAGCTTCAGTAGGTACTTTTCACTTCTAGACATCTAGAAATTGAATGTATGAGTTAATTGCAAAATTTTGGTAACTTGAAAAAGCAGCTGCCTTGTTCCTATCCTGTGCTGGTATCTCATACTCTGGTGAGGAGCTGATGAGGTTTGTTCTTGTCAGTGTGACTGGGAAGTGTGCAGCTGCCAGTACAGGTTTCTCCTTGCACGTTTCCTTCTCTTCCCTGCAGCTCTGACATCCTTGCTCCTTGTTTGAGCAAGTCAGCCAGATACTGTGTTCCCAGTATGGAGCTCGTGGCAGTTGGCCAAAGTGTCA
Organism: Aythya fuligula; assembly: GCF_009819795.1. NCBI lineage: Eukaryota > Metazoa > Chordata > Aves > Anseriformes > Anatidae > Aythya > Aythya fuligula. Next base: position 10,983,204 of record NC_045570.1, on the reverse strand, counting down.
CGTTTGCAGCCATCTCTGTGTTAGGTTGACTTTTCAGCAAAGAATTCTCTGCTAAAGAGAGTACTGTCACTTACTAAATATGCCAATTAAAAACGGATAATAGTTACGATAAGGAAACCAGGAAAAGACATTCATTCAGCAAAAAGGCGATCCAGTTGTCAGAACTTTACCTGTCAGTTTGCCTGATCTTTGGCATATTGCCTGCATGGGTCTAGCAGAAGTGTGAAGCAGGCAGTAGAGACACTGTGCCTGCTGTGTCTTACAAAGCCTTGAGTGCTGCCTCACCCTTCTCCTAACGTGGCAATACTAGCTTGGGTTCCCAATCCCCTTTTTGTATGCTTCTTTCTATACTGGGGACATCCGTCTGCTTACCAGAAACAATGGGAGATGGCTCTCAGGGGTGAATTTAGCCATGAACAAGGTAATCAAAAGGGTTTTGTTTGTTTGTTTGGTTTTTGGCTCTTTGCTCTGGCAAACATTTTTAAAGCGACATTGATGCAAACTGCATGGGGGTGAAAGAGGGACGATCCTTGATCATGGAAATTGGTTTATTTAGTGCAGAAGCATAAGGCAGTTGTCTTCAGTTTCTTCCACAGACAAATATTGCAAACAAGGAATTCCTTCTCAACCTGCTTATGAAAAGAATCAGAAGTAGTACAGAAAATCTTACAATGTGGGTGTTTACTGAGCCAACTCCTACGTCCAGCTCATTCAGTGAATTCAATGACATTTAGATTTCATATCCTCTGAGATAAATGGATCTGAAATTCTTCTGCTTGGCTCATATTACTGAGTGAGATGACACTCCCACGTGGTGTTGTTGTTGGTTTAGGAAACCATTTTTTCTCTGCAATACAGATGGAGCAGCAGAGCAGAAGGGCGCACCTTCCCCAGCGACCTCAGGGCATAACCATGGCACACCCACGTGCAGCTGCACATCTCTGCATCAAGCTGCTGCACCGCTTCTGTGAGCTGCCGTTTCTGTCTGTTGTAGTGAGAGGAAGCCCTAGTCAGGGCACGAACACCCGGAGAAGGTTTTCTGTTTGATTGCTGTTTTTCTTGTTCTTTTTGATAACCCAAACTTGCATTTGTTCTTGCCACAGCTACTGAGGATCCTGAAGTTGGCATCATGGGCGTACAGTCTCCTCTCCTTCAAAATTCAGTGAAGACAGATCTTTTTGTTTTAGCCTTTCCTTTTTGGAGCAAAGCTTAATTGCGTATCTTGTCATCTCTCTGAGAGAAGGTTGAGACAAGCCTCCCATTTGCTGTAATAGTCTGGGAAAGCCTTTAGTGAGACAGTGCTACAAAAGGAACAAATATGGGGAATCCATGGCGAAGGTGGACATGAAGAGACAGTTGAGGACAAGTGAAAATATGAGCCGTATATAAATCACAGCAAAATGTGTGTAACAGAATAGTTGCACTGGCATTTTGTGTCTCTAATTGCATTACCTATGTGGGCTCCATGATCTTCTCTTGAACACGAGACTTGCACAAAGAGTGATGTTTTCTTGTGACTATCCAGAGCCCAATTTCCTACACACAAAATATTCTCTAACATTTTTCCAAGGTTGCTCTAAGCTGCAGGGGTGTTGCCAACAAAAAGCTGGCCTTACAATCAGCAAGCCAAGTCTGGCTTCGGGACAGAGCCAGTACAGGCTCTCTCTGTACCATGTCAGATGGAATCTGGACAGAGCAGAGCACCTCTTCCAAAAAAGCTTCCCAAGCATGGTAGGACTTTACCCTATTCTGTTCCAGCTCTGTACTGAGTTTTGTGATGTTATCTTACACAGGGTTGTTTTTTTTTTTTTTTAAATTGGTAATGCTTGGCTAGTCATGATACAAGTGGATGAAAAAGTGTGTGTCACTTAAACTCTCCATTTTCTTACTTCTGCTATCATTTACTATAATTTATTCTTGTGGTTGGCTATTAAGCCACCCTATTTCCAAATCACCTGGCGCATTTCCAAAGATGTATCTCATAGAAATACTGATACCTATTTCCCTCAAGCTTGAAATTGCCTTGAAGTGTTTAACCAAACAGTCAGATTTTGTTAGTGTGTGACTACTTCAAGATTTAATTGCTCATGAAGTCTAAAGCACAAAGCGTGCTCTCTGCAAACTCGGAGCAGAGTGTGATGAGTTCATACAGAATAAAATCTCCAGCTGGGGATAACTTGCTCGTATTGCAGTAAGAGGAGGAAAAGATTGTGCGTACATTTGTTCCTGTTGTCCTGGAACAGGGCTGGCACCAGTTCATCTGCATGGTGCTCATCAGCGTCTTGGTTGATAATGGCTCAGAACCCTAAAACCTCAGTAAACGTAGCTGAGTAAAGTGCATCGGGAATCATTGCTGTGCACCTTTAACCTGAGGGACGAGGAGGGCATAGTACGACGTGGTGGTATCAGCTTTCTAATTGCTGGTCCAGGAGCCTGCCTGGGGGAAGGGGGGGGTTGTTCTGAGAGCAGGCGGTGGGGGTCCGCACACCCTGCTGCACGGGGGGAGTCCCCGGGGGTCTCAGGCAGTGGTGGCTCTGCGGCATTAACCGAGGGAGATTAATTTGTTTTTATAACTCTCCTGAGGAGACCCAATTCTGACTGTGCACGCAGAACATCTCTCTAGAGCAGCAAGGTGACCGTTTTGCAGATTAGGTTAAAGTAGCTGTAGGTTTCCCAAGAAATGCCTGCGAGAGCTTGTCGTTGGGTTGGATTGGTGGTTGGATCACTAGCGATTCATGCACATGGCTCAGATACCCCAAATAAAGTATTCCTTCCCATTGTGATATTGGCCATAATTTGCTTCAGTGCCTGGCAGTTTCAAATTATTTGACAATAAAAATGTCAGCAAGCCTATAAAAGTTAAACACATGCTTAGAAGAAGATGATGCTTTACTTTGGAAAAAAAAATATGTATACAGTGACTTTATAAAGAAAAGAACCACAGTTTTCCAATCTAAAGTGTTACACAGAGTGTTTTGTGATGCTTCACAATCAGAGGTTTGGAAAGCTGAAAGTAGTATCAAAACACCTATTATTTTTCTGGGCTTTACAGCCAAAAAAGTAACTATAAATTTGCATTTTGTGGTGCCAATGTTCTGTGAAGCTCATCTGTGTTGTTTCAGAGTGACTTCAAGGAGAACGTGCAGAGAGCTGTTGTGCATAGTGTCATGTAGCATTTATAGTACAGCAGTGACTTACAAGCCTGTATTCTCCTTAAAAATCAACAGGACTTAAGCAGCCTTGAAATATTATCCTCTCTCTGCCGGCCTGGGTAGATGCAGTGGGGAGCAGAACCCAGGTTCCTGGGGCGAGGAGGAGCCACTGCTGGTGGCCCCAGGCCCTCCTGGGCCAGGCTGAAATGCTCCTGACAGAGGAAGCAGGATCGGCCGCTTCTTTTTATCGTCAGTGCCTGTCAAGTTGCAGGGTTGTGGCATGGGATGCGTGTTCCTGCTGCTTCTTGACTTCGTACTGGTTTATGTACAAAATGATTTTAAGTTGTGGTGTCAGGCTTTTTGCCTGTGAGAGGAATGAGACGCAATTAGTCATTTTTGAAAGTTAATCCTAAAACAGATGCAGAAGGCAACTTTTTTTTGACCCTGTTGGCTAACATTGTATTAATGATACGTAAACAAGTAATTCTGTTGGTACAGTAACTGACAGGTTATCTGATTTTTGTAATACTTTGCATTGTTTAGTTTTATCTAAGCATTTTGCAATATGTTTGGGAGGAAAGATTACAAATATATATATATAACTGAAGCCTTCCTTAGGAGGTCTCTGCCCATGTTTAAAAGGAGAAATTTAGGATATTATGTGCTGGGTCTCTTACATACGGTATAGCTTCTTATTAATTCTAGACAACAAATTGTAACAGTAACATGGAATTTTTAGTGTGTGCTCAGGTCTCCTGACTGTTTAATATTCTTTTATACGCTGCACTTTTCACCCTGAAATGAAGCCAGGTAAGTTTTCATTGCCTTTGCTCCCAACAAAGCGATACAAAGCAAGATTAGCTTTTCTCTGTAAAGGTTTTGAAAGAAATTCAGCTGTGCAATAAAAGACTTCGTCAGGTTCAGCCTACATCAGTGAAGACTTTGACACATAGCGGCACGCCTCTCTCTGACCAGCGATACTCCTTCTCTGGCCACCTTCCCATCTGAGGCTCCTCAGAAACCTGATGACCTCATGCTCCTCATCTATGGATGCATTTGAACCTGCAATTAACAATTGCACCCTTCCTGCAAAAGGGAGAAGGGTTTTTCTGTGCTGAAATTTGTCTTCATTCTACCAAGAACTGTACTCACAAATTTTATAATAGACAACATATGTAATCTGCTAGACATCTAACATTTGTATTTCCCTTTTAGATAAAATAATAGTGTTTGGAGATACTTAGTTCTATTATTGCATATGTTAGCTGACATTAAATAGTCCTTAAAAGGTAAGCCACAGATCAAGATGCCTATAAGGCCTATTTTCATTTGTGCAGTTAATTTGTTTATATTGCTGCTATATTTGATAGTAGTCCAAATAACATGTAGTAGTTGTTTCTCTATGTGACCCTTGTAAGACTGCATCATCAGACAGTTAATTTTGAATGCACAATTGAAAATGTACTAAAATACATTATTAATGCCTCTCTTGCTACCTAACAGTTACCTTCTAACTCCAGATTAAAATAGCATATTTTATCCAAGGAATGAGGATATAAGTAACCTGCTTGTAGAAACTTTTTTCAGTTAGTCCACAGGAGAAGATAGTAGCTCACATGCATTTTATTAGACTTAAATGTGCTTCACCACTTATTTTGCCTGGCAAGCAAAGATATGAAACTGGGATCTTCTCAAGCTCCCATTATTTCCTCAGGATAACTACAATATTTGGGCTATTTCCATGTCTTGGGAAACATTTTAACTAATGGATATGTTCCCAACTGAAGTTAAATGGAAGAGAATTCCCAGTAAGAGCCAAAACATCTCCCAGATGTACAGTTTGTTTTGGATGCTTTTTCACTGAAGCATACAGACTAGATGGTGTGTTATTGCTCTGTGGTGGAATTTGAAAGATCATCTTCCCTCATTTCTACTCTTGTCTGGAAGCCAAGAAACCTGAACAAATGGTGCTTCCTGGCTTGCAAGCCTTATTTTGGTGTACCATCAGCTTTGTAATAGCTTTTTTCCATTACTTAGTGCTCCAGTAACTCTAACAACGATTTAACAACGACCAAATGATGAATGGGTTTGAGAAAACACTGATAATTGTACAGAAGGAATTGCTGAAGTGTGTTGCTTATGCTAAGTTCAAATGAACTATTCTCCAGGTAAAATATAGAAGGCATGGTAACTTCCAGTAGACCTGGACCAGGGCTTTTAAAAGTTCCTGGTCACAGCTTTACTGTGACCGTGCTGCATTGACACATTTGTAAATAGGACAGAGTTAGGCCACAAAACTGCTGTAAATCCCATCAAGTACCATGAAACTTCACTTGTGATTTGGAAAGGGTTCGATTTGGGGTAGGTTGAAAGATTCATAGCTATACTAAAAAATGTATATGGTTGGCCTGTTAGAGAACTAGCAGCTTCTTGCATAAGTCTTAGTTGCTGCAAGTAGTTTTCTGCATCCGTAGATTTTCTGTATGTACCATTAGTTATTTTTAGAAGCGAGTCTAACCATAAAATCAAAACTTACACAGTGTTGATGGGGTTTCTGATTTTGAGGTTTGGCTAGGCTTGTTTACAGTTGCTATAGTGGTGTCAAATCCTGCTTTTTCACCCCATGGGTCTGACATTTGCTGTCTACTGTGTATCTTTTTTCAATTAGCAACTTTCTGTTTCAAAGTACTGTATTTCCTATTTAAGTGAATATATAGAGCATTTGCAGTAGCTCTTTGTGTACATGCATAACTTTGCAGTTGTCCTTGTAACGTTCTCCTGGAGAGTTTGTTCCTGTAGCTTTAAACCTCAAGCAGTTCAGCATCTGTGAAACATAGCTTTGATTCCTGAAGTTCCAGTCCTGCAAGTGGCTCTGTAGGTGAACCTTGCCCAGTGTGGAGAGGCTGGGGATGACTTCAGCAGGGCTTGCACTAAGCGCAAAGATTCATTCACAGAGGAAACTGCAGGGTGGATTTTAAAATTTGAGTAAATATTCAATATTGAGTAAATATTGAGTACGTGTGCATCTGTGTATGCAATGAAGCAAGAAGAGTCTCGATGCTGCTAAAATACTATTTAGTTTTACCATGATTGCCTTCGTCTAATTTTTGTCCGTTAATTTCAATAGCAGTTACATTGGAAATGGTGCACATTTACAGCTGAGTGTTGTAGCACTTTTGGGGGTAGCTTATACTTATCCTTACCTCATCATGTATGCTGGCTGAGAGCAGAGGTATGCAACGCAGTTTTGCTCATTACTACTGTGATTAGGACTCAGTAACAGAGAGTGTGCTGCAGTAAAGTGCCCTTCATTCTGCTCGCGGTGTCTGAGAGACCCTGCTGTGAAGCAGAAACATGAGGAAGAAAACACCAAGCTTTTCAAATGCAGCAAAGGAAAAACATTATATTTCTTTGTAGAATGACAGTCACATACAGTTGTTCGAGCTGGTTGTAGGAAGACAAATTAGCAGATTCCAACTGTGATTCATTACCTAGGAAATCAGGAGGTCACACACATACTGTGTCAAGACCAAAGTCTTATATGTAAAATGTGCCTTCTTGCAATCAATATATGATGAGCTGGGGGCTTATTTGCTTAAGTAATGGTTGGTCTGAATGGTTATTTGGTTATTTGCTAATTTTTGAGCCTGCTGAAACCAGTGCAGTGCCTTATCAGGTAGACTCAAGAAGCATAGTATTGCAAATGTCTAACCAGGTTGTCACAAGGGCACAGAGACCCTCTTTGCTGCTCTTGTAAATTGATTTCTGGCGGCTGAGCAATCAGTGGGGAGTCATGGATATATGTGTAGGATAAATATGATTCTTAAAGGGTAAAACATTTTTTCCCCATAAAAGAAAGCACTTTATAATATTTTTCTTCCTCTGATACAGAAAAGTTTACTGATTTTTTTTTTTCTGTTTGGATCTTTCCATAATGCTTGTTTCTTTAAGCCCTGTTTGGCATGGTTGTTGTAACGGAAAGTTTATTGTGAGCGGTGGCAGTCAGCCTTTATAGGGGACATTTTATTTAAACTATCAGATGTGTTTTGACACACTTACATACAAAAGACCATAATTAACATTTCTCAGTTAAGTTTTGAGGTTAGACCCTTTATGTGGTGCTGGCATTTCTCAGGAAAGAAAAAGAAGTCGTTTCTTCTGAGAAAAGGTCTTAGGAACTGAAACTGAAGACCTGGAAGTAGATTCCTCATGTGCTTTTTATCTTCCTTCATGTGTTCTTGCAGTGTTTCCATCCAGGACCAGAACAGCTGGTGAAGGTGTCCATTTAAGCTGTATGTAATATAGCAAATGCCCTTCTGCCAGGAGGGAAGGCAAGAGACTGTTGTCTCATTTTACTTAAAAACAGCATTGAAGTGGTGATTATGTGGCCAACTATCAAAATGCGGGTGGTTTTTAAGTGCAGATCAAGAGAAATACCTTCAGTTCTACAGTTTCCTTGGAATTAAAATTTACATCTCTTTCTCTTTTGTTTCCTTTTTAGCCTGTTCGATATGGGAGGAGAGTATTACTGCTATGGTTCTGACATCACCTGCACCTTCCCTGCAAATGGAAAGTTCACTCCTGACCAGAGGGCTATCTACGAAGCGGTGCTGAAGTCATCACGTGCTGTAATGACAGCAGTCAAGCCAGGTAAAAGATCAGTACATGTCAGCAGGAATTGACAAGCTTGATGGCAGCGTTCAGGCTGTCAAGCCAATTATGTCTGAATATCAGAAAGTGCTGGAAAGGAACAAGATGACAAAACTCATTTCTGTATTTAAACAGCTCTTAGTAGGTGAATGATACCCAACATTCTCCATATAATATTTAAAGAAATAACACATAAGCAACTATTAATAGTATTTAAAAGGTATTTTAATCTCCTACTTTTTTTAATTCCTTAAATACTGTGGTGACAGTTACTCTGGTGTTTACACTGGCAGATATCTTTTCAGGAAGCTTATGCCAAAGAATGAAGTAAGAGTTTGAGTGAACATGTGTCATGCTTCAGTTTGTTTCAAGCATTTTCTGTATTTTACACACAAACTCAATAGAAATCTTCTAATGAAGGGAGGATGGAGTGTGTACTTTTGGGAAGGACACTTAATTAGCCTTTAAAAACTTTAGAAAGCACTGGCTATTGGATATTTCACTTATGCCTTTAAGTTGCAGGCAAATTTGTTCAAGTATACATTTTCATAGTTGAAACAACTGCCTGGCTTCATGAAAATCTTATTTTTTCCAATTCTGCTTTCAGGCAGCAAATAAATGCTTTTAGAGCCAGCAGCTTCTGTGATCTTGAGTATTTCACTGGTGAAGGTACTTGAGCATTTCTCAGTATTACTAACAAAACTGCTTTGAGGAAAATGTACTTAATGCACAAAGCACACTTGTCCATTATATTTACCACATTAGCTTTCAGTCTTCAGACCCTGACTGCATGGGCTTTCTGGATTGCCAGTCAGAGCATACGTAATTTTCCTGTTTTACAAGCTGGCAGCAGCACTGTTCATTTGAGTAGGTTGGAACAGAGCAATAATACTTGAAGCTTATCTGCAAACGGAGACCAGATATTTTGCCATTTTAATAGCAATGTGCATATTCCATCATCTGCTGTTTCTCCCCTGAATAATCCCGTTCCCATTCATCTTCACATTTTGCTCACATTTCAGTGTCACCTCTCGTGCGGTATTTATCAGTATTTTGCACTAATAAATTGTGGACTATCTTCAGAACTTAAGAGCTAATATGATTCTGTATTCAGAATGTTGTGGAGAATTCCTCAGTTAGCTTACCGATTTATTTACAGTATCAGAAAATAAGGACATACTAAGTTTAATAATTCTTCAAATTGGTTGCAAGGATTATTTACTAGCCTTGAGAGCTTGAGATTTATAGACAGTTTTCAAGAGAAATAATTCTTAATGTTGGGGAGAAGACTGAATGAAGAAGAATGTTGGGACAGGACTGAACTTTCTGTTCTCTTGCTGTGCTTTAGTTTTCTTGCCTGTTTAGAAGAATGGTGCAAATGCATTTATTCTGCTCATGAGGCTAGTAATCATGAATTTTCTGGCCACAGAAAGCAGATTAAATGCACATTCTGTGGACTGGTTCATTGATTTGGTTCATCTGGTACTACTGTGTGGTGAAATGCAACCTGTCCCTTTTGTATTGTGTTGAATTACAGTTCTGAATAGAGTCCTGCAATGTGCAAAAATATTCTGGAAAAGTCTGCTTTTCGGGTCCATGTGACTTGAGCATGTGTTCTTTTTGCAGGCTTTAACCCTTCTGTCCACTGGGGGGAAAAAAAAAAAAAAAAGAAAGCTTTAAAAATTATTTTTCTCCTATGAGGAGGAAACACCCTAAAGACCAAGACTCGTTACTACTGAAAATGACATAAAGTATTTAAAATAGGTAGCTGGCAGGAAAGTATGCACAATGTCTGCAATGACTTTCCAGTGTGACAAACTGCTTGGGCTGTTGAGAAAGCCCCAAGCCCCTCGAAGGGGTGTATGCAAACTTGATGTGTTGCTACTGCTGTACAGGGAAAGCAGTTTCTGTGGGAGAGGCTGCAGCTTCCTTACCCTGGTTGAACAAACCTCACTTGTTAGCTCATTGACTGAAGCAGCAGAATCAGTCCTGGGGGGGTCTGTTACTGTCACAAAGGGGAGCAGCAAGGGGTGATGTGAATTCAGCTTTCAAGTATCTCTTCTCCCCATTTAACAGAAAGTAAATAGTTTAGGTCTCCTAATAAGGAGGCAAAGAAGTTTGTGGGTTTAGAGGCAGTAAATGTAAAACCCAGCCCCATCATGTTTTAGTCAGATTTTCTGAATTATGGAGCCCTGACTTATTTTGCTATTATTTTTGTTTGTCTTCATTTTCCAGGGTTCCTAAGATCAAAGGAGTGAAAAAGACAGTCAAGTGACTTGGCTCACATGACAGTAACCATTAGTGTGGCAGGCTGAGTAAAAAGAAGTTACACAGCAAAGTCAGCAACTGTAGAAAATGTTATTTCTCTCCAGCTGCAGAACTGGGGCCTTAGTTGTGCCTTGTGGCAAAGGGTCACAGGGGACATGTAGTTGTTGTCTTCTGAAGGTTAATGATTCCCAGAGTCTTTCTTGTTGCAAGATAGGAAGCAAGTGCTATAGAGAGAGTCACTAACTAAATACTGTGTTACATAACTGTGGCTTTGGAAGGACACACATTTGCTAGCAACCTTAAACATCTTACATAGATGTGTATAGTTCAGGGATTATTTGGTGTTCGTGTGAACCTGATTGACTATCAAGTGAAGTTGCTTTCAGAGAGACAGTAGACTTCCTACCATATTTTTAATACTTGTTATATATAAACAGCAATCATAATTTTAAAAATACTTGAAAACATCACATTTTGTTGTAGAAAAAATATTCATCTAAGTCCTGTGTGTGGTCCAAAAATACAAGCAGCTGAAATCGTATCTATGGGTCTTCATAGATATGGGTCTTTCAACTGAAAGAACAGAGTGCCTTCTGCAAGCCAGATAATGTATTCTGAAAGTTAAATGCTCTTTGTGGGATTATAGCCATGTTCAGTGCAGCCGTCACAATTCCTGCCACAAACCAAATCTATTTAAAATAAAAGGGGGGGAAGACATACTTGGTTCTATTGCATAAGCAGCAATTTTGAAACTACTGAACGTGGATCTCTTACAAGGGCAGCAATGCTAAGTCTCTGAAGCGAAAGAGTCAAAAAGGCGTGCTTGTGTGGCAGTGGGTAATTGTCTCTTTCCTACAAAGTCAGACTCGTGATCCAAAATGTCAGGGAGGAATGCAGCATTTCTGCTTAGGGGATATTCTTAATGCGTCAAGTCCATCTGGGTTAAATTTGCTCTTCCACAGAACTGAAATACAGGGGCGTATGCGCAAAATACTGACACTTCCACTGCTTCAGTGGCTGAGGCATCATCTACTTGTTCCTCAGAACAGCGATTTCAGAAACAATTTCTTTATGTAGATACTGTAAAGGATTTTAAATGGTGAAATTGAAAAGCCAAGTGTCTCGGAGTATTCCAGAAGTTAGTGCCTTGATTTGTCTAATTTGGGTATTGTTTTTCAATCTCATTGGATTTGCTAAATTGTTTGAGGCACACTAGGTGCACTCCTGGAGCACATTGCCCTGTGTGGTTTCATCTGAAAAGAATTCAGTTCATGCCCTTCAAAACTCCACTGTGTAAGCCAAAATACAGTAAGTGGAGACTATCAAGAGGTTCCACATCCTAGGATGATGAAAACTGTAGTACCACTGCAGAGATACCCATTGTTTCCCCCATTGCTATCTTCATGCAATGCATGTAACAGAAAAAAACTCAGCTAATGAGCAGCTATTCTGTAATTTATTTTAACCTGCTGTTCCGTGCATGGCCCACAGTCTGTTTATTGTCTGCTGTTCAAAACCTGCTCTGAATCCAGAATTATTAACGTCCTCACCAGTTTTTCCTCAGAGTGCTCATTGTGTGTGCACGTGTTTGACAGGCAGTCAGTTCGCTTGCACTTCATCTTAGTTATGTGGAAGTGTGCAGCAGTTCCCCTTCCATAGACGGTGGCAGACAGGCTGGAAAAGCTAGTGTAAAAGATATAGAATTGGTTTGGATTCCAAGATTGAAACCTCACATGTGAGATTTTTCTTTCAAGTATTTACCGTAATGCTCCTGCTCAAAACCCGGCTGTTTTGACATCAGTTACAGCTGTACCTAGTGTTTCTGCAAGTCAGACTCCAGACTGTCAAGCCAAGCACTGAAAAAAAGAAGGAAAACAAGTATTGAACATACGTAAAATAAATTAAAAAAGAAACCACACGTGTCTGAAGCAAGTTGCCTAGCATCCTGCTGGGAACCTGACTGGGGCAAGGGGGATTGTGAATTCTCAGTGGCAATGTTGCCCAATCTTCAATCTGCCATTGAGAATAGGTATCTGAGTTTTTTTCTCGTAAGTTAGCAATAACCTTTCCTCTCTGTCCATTCTACCAAATCCTGTCTCCTGTCTAGTTCTGTTTGTCCCAGTTACATACCTTAGATCCAATGTCAGTGTAATAGCTTAATTTTTTTAAAAAATCATTTGTCGCAAGTTACACCTGAGAGAACAGTATTGTTTGCTCTTTGTCATTAATATAAATCTGTGTGTAGAAAATTGTAAAATAATTAGCTTTGCTGTGAGTTCCTCTCTGAAACTTCTAGAAAACCTCTTGAAGAAATATGATGTAGCTTTGAAGTTAGCCCTATGTGGAGCCAGGGTTTGAACCAGATGCCTTCTGGCATCCCTCCTAACCTAAATCATTCCATGATTCTTAATACATTCTAAAATATGCAAAAGAAAATGTCAGTCATCAGTGTCGATGAGAATCAGTGACTGTTCCCAACTCTTGCTCTTAATAGGGGAGGTAATATTTGCAAGTCAAGCAAAGGATGGTGGCATGCTTCAGTTCGTGTGCATGAACCAAATTCGTATGTAACCCCGCTTTGACTATCACTCTGTTCTCCAGTGGATACTTTGCAGTTAGTTACACATATGGGTCCAGTGGTGTTTGGGAAGTTGCTGTGGAATAGCTTCTTCTTTGTTCTGTAACAAATGGCTGTGTTTTTGTACTGTGCCCAGCCACTCAGGTGACTTCTTAAGGTTATTATTTTGAATATTATCTTGAGCTTTTAGAGACTGTTGAGAATTGGAGTTCTGTAATTCCGAGTTGGTGAGGACAGTGTAGTGGTAGCATTAGTTACTCAAATACATTTAATCAGCTGCTGTGCCTAGAAGAAATAAAAAGGAAGCATGCTTATCTTCAAATTTTGCAATTGAAGATATTTTGGTTTAATGCACTAGAGAGTAAACAGATAGTGTATTTAAGATCGATGAGCTAAGTATTGGAGTAATTTGGAACTTCCCATTTTTATCCCTTTGCAGTTGCACACTGGGATCACTGAACATTCCTCCCTTTTCTGTAATGAAAAGTCCCAGGAGAATGGGAAGGAAGGGAGCTTGTTGTGCTTAACATTCCTAGTACTACTGTAAATTTTGTGTATGTTTAAAAAAAACTTTTACCAATATGTTATACGTGTTAGTGTTTTTGGGGAGAAAGAGAATGAATTAAAACACCTCAGTCAGTAAGTTCTATTGTCCTGAATTCCAGTTAAAAAAAGACTTCTTTGTCTAGCGAACTGTTCCCAAGGAACAAGTTGAGTAAGGCCAGGTTGGCAACCACTCAATTCCCTATCTCTACATTTATATGATTTAAAAAGCTTGTATATCCAAGTCCCCATTGAACTCAAATTGCATTCAGACATTAGCAGGGCAGCTGGGAATATTTGCTGATTGATGTTTGTTTGTTTCAATAAAATGAAAAATAAAAAATTGTTCCAAATATGCACAGAAGTTGTTGTTCACCAAGCCAGTTTATATGCAGTGTGAAAGCTTTCCTCCCTGGGACGCTGACATTGCTATAGGGCCTCCCAGTAGGATGACCCCTATAGGGCCTATAGGATTTGTATCTGATTTTTTTTTTCAAGTTGGAGCTCATTCTTGTATATGTTTATCCCCAAGTCCTGCATTTTACGATTCAAGGGAATGAGTATCATATTGTGTCTGGCTTTCAGGCTCTGCTTTTCTGATAAATGCTGTTGGGGAATGTCTTAAAAGGAATCTCCATGTCAGAGCTAACATCTCTGATAAGATGCAGATTTCTCCACACTAAGGCTGGAAGATCCCTTAGTAATCTTGCCTGTTTATAACTTTCTCAGAACACAAGTTTTACATAAGGGCTTGAAGACCTCATTTCTTTAAGTCTTTTCTTAAAGGATCAAAGATCAGCCATTGCAGACTTCATTGCTTCAGGTACCAGGATTGCCACATAATCTTTGGGCAAGAAAGTCCAGTCAAGTGACCATCAAAAAAAAATTCAGGCAAAAAAAAGGTAAAGCAACACCTAAGTAAATAAGATGTCCTTTTACTAATGAGAGTGTGCAATGTTGTGATAGCACCCTACTTGAAGGAGGGATTAGTTTAGAAGAAATCAGCTAACTGAGAAGAGAGAAGGTAAGAAAGATGGAGAGGTAGGGGCTGTATGAATGGTGTGAAGTTGAGACCTAGGAGAGACGTTTGGGGCAAGCAGCCAGGAGTGCAGGTCAGCAACTGCTTGGCTTGGATTTTAGAAGTTCTCTGTAGCTGACAGTCCCTGCTGCAGCTGCCTCGCCAAGCTAAGTTTTGCATTTTGCAGTTAAGAATCAATTTTTTTAAGATTGTTCTCTCAAGTTAGCAATAACCCTTCTGCTGTCATTTCTTTGTTGTGTTCAGTAGATTTAGAGCCAAACTGTGTAAGGTGCAATATGGTGCAGAGGAAGGCATTAAACCCTTCTGTGAGTCTAAATGAGGCCTTCCTTTAAAGATGAGGAGAAAAAAAGATCCATGAGAATTCACTAGGAAGAAGTTCATGGACACTCATGGTGTGCCACCTGCCATAGGCTCCCTTAAAATGATGTTCAGCATGTTACTATTTAGGATGCTGCTGCGGTCATTCCTAGAGCGTGAGCATTTGGCTGCTCCTCCTGGTTTCCCCTTGGTGGCATAGGAGCTAAGAAAGCCCTGTGTATTTGCAGGAGCAGGATGCTAAGCAAATTAATCCCCCTTGATCTGCTCCTGGGCAGCTGTAATATGCTGTGCTACTGTGTGAAACTGTGCCCAATTTTAATTCCTTTTCTAATGATTTCTTACATTTTTGCTCATTCATATAGCTTTTTATACACATTGTAGTAGAGAGGCCTTTATTAGCTGATTTCCCCAAATGCATCCCTCCAAGGAATGTTGTAAGTTAGGACAAATCAAAGCAGCCTCTTTATTTTCCAGTGTTTTGCCTCCTTCCTGTTTGACCGCTCCTAAATGATTCATGGAGGTAGATATAAACCTGGGGAATTTAGAAGGTGAATGGTCTATATTATTTTGTACAGCCAAATGTGAAAGCTTGGATGATATGTATTCTTGAAAGCTTTTTAATCTGTAAATATTTGAGGCATGGCTTTTTCAGAGTGACTGTCAGGAGGAGGTAGTGTTTAGTGAACACGTGTCACTTTCATAAGTAACCTACTTTATACAACAGAAGGAGCTGTGATTTGAGTTCAAAGCACTAGTATGATTCCCTGTTCTATCTTCTCCACTACTCTTTTTTGAAGACAGTACTCAAATTTAGTTTGGGCAGGATAGTACTAAGACGAGGGATTAGAATAACCCAATTAATTAAAGAACTATTTAATTGGAAACTAATAGCTAGGGTATTTGACATAACAGATATTACAGGCAGTTGTTTCTGTTATTAAATTAAGCAGAACTGTGCTTAGAAACATCTGCAAATTAAAAATGGTGAATATACAGATCACTTCTTTAGCACTTCTGTCTATTTCAGTTCTGTAACTTCTTAAAAGCTCTGATTGATTTTTGTTTGCTACTATTTTGAATAGTGTTTTAGAGTAGTTGTCACTGTATTCAACTAGGATTAAAATTTATTATCTCTAAAGAAAATTGAAACAGTTATTAACATTTATTCCCCCCCAAATAAGGTTCTCATTCACATGCAGTGGGTGTTTTTTTGCATGAAAGTCAATGGATTTTTATTTTTTTGTAGTCCAGAGTTGTACTTAGTAGAATACCATGTAGGCACACTTGTCTGTTTTGCTGTATAAAACCAGTAGCTTATTTAGATGAACTTTTAGGAAGAAATTGGGCTGTAAATTGGACCTTCTGACAATAGGACAACAGGGAAGGGTGTGGAAACACAGTCTAGTTTATAGTTTGTATAGTTTCAAAATGCCCATATGAATTATTCCCATTCAGACGGTCATATTTTAGGGAAAACGTTGCTGATAATTATTAATGTGCTGTAATATCTGAAGCAAAAAAAAATTATTATCAGGCATAAAACATTAATAACAGAAGTTGAAGATTTCATACCAATTCTCCTGAAGAACAAATGCTTTCAGGGCATGTTATAACCAGTACTTGATATTTGCAAGTCCTACTGAATGACACTGCAGTGTTTTTTTTTTCCCCTTGCAGCTAAGAATGTGTTATTGTGTTAAAGACAGATTGGAGAATAAATCTTGTCAATCTATGCTATAAAAAAATATTTGTAGTCTGCTCTCTATCTTTTCTATTCAGTGGATTTTGCTGTATTTTTCTAGCTAACATCAAGGTTCTTAAATAAGTTTCCCTTTGACTACTGGCTTTCTGAGTTTGACCCAAAAAGGTAATGTAGCTTTCTGTGGTAAATTAATTCAGTTATTGTCAGTATAAATGCCTAAAGCATCAGTCACCACCTAGGAAA
The DNA here is from genome assembly GCF_009819795.1 of Aythya fuligula. NCBI lineage: Eukaryota > Metazoa > Chordata > Aves > Anseriformes > Anatidae > Aythya > Aythya fuligula. Next base: position 10,966,711 of record NC_045570.1, on the reverse strand, counting down.
TAGAAGTTGAAGGAAGTAAAGGATGCACAAACATGCTGACAGTCAAGTAGCAATCCTTGATTCTTGCAAGATATTACATAAATATGGTGTCATTGCTTAGCAGAGAGCTCATTGTTAGACATGTAACCTACCCTTGCCCAGAATAGCATTAACCTACAGCAAGGGGTGAAAGAAATAGGCTTTTTTTTTCTTTCTGTCAAATTCAGCAGATCCTCCAGTCCCTCTGTGCAAGCAACGATCTGTTGAAATGCAAGATTTCAGACTGTGAGTCTCACTGCAAACCTTCTGGGAGCCGTTCTTTGCTGTTTGTGACTAATACACAGGAGCTGACCCATGCATACAGTGACCACTGCAACGTTAGTAAGACAAAAATAACACTGAGTTATTTCCAAGTGTATAAAACCAGGCACTTCCAGACAGTTGGGCCCTTCTGCCCTGAAGTCACCCTGGTGTGCAGCTCTCTGACCAGTCCTGGGGGCAGTTTCTCCATGAGACAGGGGCCAACTTGCAGCTTTCCAGCTATGCTGTGCAAATGGATTTTTCCACTACTTTCAGTGGTTCTTCAAAAATCCCACTTGTACAAAGCAGAGAGAAGTCTTAGAGCCTGCATTGGTGGCAGTTTTCTAGCCTTTCTGAACTGAATAATGTTTTAAGAATGACTAAAAATAAATAAATTCTGTTGTCTAAATTTGGTAACAGGTAGTATAAGTGTAACATCGTACAATCCTGATTTTAGCAGTGGCACTAGGGGAATAACCTGTTACGTGGTCTGACATGCACTAATTTTCTTCCAGTGCAGGATTCAGGAAATGTACTTTATACGTTGTAATTTGAGTTGGAGTACAAAGTTCGTGAGTCTTTCAATCTTGACACTATATCAGCTGTAGCTGTCAGAGTGCAAACCTCCTAGACAGATTATTCTGTTTGCCCTGAATCTTATCTAAACAGAGTCTTTTCTAAGCTTCAAAGATTGATAAGTTTCCACACCGCAATCACTCCCTCTGGGCACTTCCCACCTTCCCCCAAGCTTTTTCCTCTTTTCAACATAAACCTATGTGGAAGAAGCATGCAGTAAAATTTGTAGTGTCTGACAGTGCTGCTCAATCTGAATATTGCAGCTTTCCAGACATGGTAAAAATCCTTCCACTTGCTCCACATCTGCATCTGTTGAAATTGCTTTTTTTAAGATCTTGGTGATCCCTGCGATGTGTTTTAGAGTATCATATGTAGATTTTACAATGGGGAGGATGGGTTTTACCCCCCTTAAAACTGCTGTGATACTGATGCAGAAGAAATACCATGATACAACCAGGGAACACAAGGCTATTCAGCCTTTTGAGGAGGTGGTCAGTATTTTGGAGTCAGTGGGGCCATCACTGTTTCCCCGTTGCAGCTCCTGCTCCTGTCAGCCAGGTACATCTCACTGGGGGGTTTCAGGATGAGTTTTTTGTCTAATGCTGGCTGTGACTTGTACAGGCAATTATCTACACACGGTATGAAGCTGAGAACAGCTTCACTGTTGCCCAAATGCTGTCAGTGCTTGAGTACAGACTTCTGGTTTCTTACTCTTGATTTCTGTGCCCTGTGGCCCAGAGTTGCCTTACCTGGCTGGAAACCCAAGCAACTGTTTGCTCTCCGATCTACTGTGCCAAAAGGAAAGCGTGAAAATCAGAAAGACAACAAATTCATCTTCTAGCACCCAAGTGAAGAGGAAAGAAATAATCATTTCTATGATTTAAACAATGTTTTGGTTTGTTTTTTAAACTGGGCTTGATTAGAATTTTTTAAGGACCTATTGTTTTGTCTGATATGGTTACTGCCTGTTGGCAGGTTTTAAGCTGTTCCAGCGGTTTGTTGGCTGAACAGGGATTGCATGTTGTGTCTGCGTTTCAGTGGCACTGCCAGGGGACATCAGGCCTTTTGCCCTTGTCTGTGGACTCTCAGAAATAAAATGTAGCTTAACCTTAGCTCAATTTGGGGAGAAGTTCCTATAACCTTGCCATACTATTTTTTTTTAGTAGGATTGTGACATCTGTGCTGGCAAAAAAAAAAAAAAAAAAAAAAGCCACCCTACAACAACAAAAAAAAAACCCTGCTAAATCATTTGTGGTTTAATCATTGTCACATTACAACCACAAAGTACCCTAAGTAGCGGCCAAAAAAATCCTGTTAGGCCTTTCCAGAGCACTTTCTGACCAAAGTAGCTAAATAGTATGCAGCTATTCCAAATTACTTCTGTATGCTGCTTCTGCTTTACATTCTAGAATGGCTTCTAATAAAGCATCAGAAAATAATCCCTTGAATGAAAATACCAGTGAGGTAACAGCAACTGAGGAACAGGTTGTGGTGTGATATAACACTCATTTTTAATTCTACTATTTAGAAAGTTATGGCATGTTCATTGAAAGATAGGTATGTTTTTAATTGCAGGTTTCATTAGAAGCATTTTATTTTTCTTCTTTTGTAACAAAAGTCTTCCCCTTCAGTAGAATGCTCAAAAAGATGTCCTTATGAGATCTTTCTGAGTCCTGAAAACATAGTGGTATATCTGAAATTTGGTGGTTTTGTCAAACAGAAAATCAGAGAGGAAGTACTTTCAGGGAAGTAAAACAATACCTATTTTATCTTTTTCTTTTCTGACACAGTAATTATCTAAGAATATTGGAAAACATTCAGGTTGATAGGACCAAATCAGAAAAAAAAGCATAATAGACTTAATGTATGGTTTGCCATTTTTAAACACAGTACCTCACGCTTCTGTGAAGCTCTGTTACACTGTTAGTACAGTAATATATTAGTTGGTACCTGCCTCTGAAAATTAATAGCCTTTATAGTTAATATATTTTTTAATTAATCTGTGGTCTGTCGCATTTCAGTATTGGACATATGCGCCTCTGGTCATTGCTGTGTAGTTCACTTTATAACTCAAGGGATCTCTAATGCTTAGGTTGCGTGTGGTGCTGTAAAAGGTGCTTTTTGCCCTGGCCTCTTGCCCAAGCATATGCTACATGGCAGGTAACGAATTGCAGCCTAACGAGCCTTGGTAGCTGAGCTTTCCTGGGGAGCCAGCCGTTGGTTCAGTGACCTGTATTACCCAGTATCTCGTTTGGCAGAGAATTAAGAATGGAGCAGACACATCATCAGCAGATTTTCCTGAGTGCAGACTCATTTTGGTACAAGCTTTCAAAGTCCAAGGACCCTCCAATCTAGCTTTCTAAACCCCATCTGTCAGTAAGTATAATTGGTTTATAAAATGGCTTAAAGATAATAATGGAATTAACCTTTTTTACACAAAAAACGTGTCTGCAACTATGATAATCTTCTCCAAAGCTTAAAAATAATAATCCTGAATAATAAATCAGTAAAACATCCTCATGGGTGATTGGTGGTGTGAGGCTAATGCAGATTGGTGTTGCAACACCATCAAGCTGTTGCAGTAACACATACAACTGATATTAGATCCACTTGTGTGGAAGTTCTTTGTGGTTTTTAGTTGTTTTTTAACTTTTTCATCTTGCTACAAGAATGTTAATACAGTGTTTGACTTCTGCTGTTTCAGCTTGCAGCAGGTGACAGAGCTCTCTATGCTCTGAGCATGGTTAATCCAAAAAACTGGTGAGAAGCGTACTGAAGAAATCCTGTCTATGGCTTTCCTAGCAAAGGCAGCCATGATATTTAATCCTTTCTGTGCTTCTCACAGCTATTGGAAGTTCAGTATTGACATACGAAAATTTGATTTTGTACTTCAGGTATATGTACTAGTTAACTTAAAATACAGTTAAGACATGCTAAAACCAGTTCCAGAGACAGGTTTGGATAGGTTATTGTATTGTAAAGATTCTAATTATTAGGTAAACCTAACAGTATTTTAAGTTTAAAATAAATCTGAAGAGATGTATATTAAATGTATGCATCATGTGAATATACTTTATGCAAAAAAAAAAATAGTAAGATCCTTATAGAATTAGGACAGCTTCCTTCTTTCAATAGACTGTTCAGTGCTTCTAAGAAGTTCCCATATAACTGAAAAGTAATTGTTTCTTTTAATGCTTTTGAGGCTATAAGGGTACTAGGAAATGTTTGAAGAAAAAATGTTCAGATCCTCCTTGCCTGTCAAATCCCCTGTTTAAAAAGCTGGGGTGTGTGGGGGGTGGGAGGATCTGTTTGCACTTAATTATCAAAGTTTATTCCTAGCGTGATGGGAGTCAGTTCATAGCAAACAAGACATGGATATCACCATTTTTTAATTGAAGTGCAGTAAGGTCACTCCACTTGGTTCACTATCTCTACTTAGCTCAAAAATGCCCTCACATTTTGTGTTAAAACACTAATAATAGCCTACATATGGATGACTATCGTAGGTTAAGTGGTTTGGAGGAGAGTGGCCCAATAATGCAAAATCCCACCATGCTCAGAGTCATGATAGAATGAAACAAAGCCAGGCAGTAAAACAGACAGTGCAGTGCATCTCAATTTTTTGTCTTTCACTAAGATGCCTTTACCACCAATTTCTATTTACTTGTAGAGCAGGATTAGCTGTAGTTAACGAGGCGATTCCAGCAGTCTGACATCCCTCTGGCTGTGCTGTCCCAGCGCTCTGCACAGCTCCTGCAGTGTGCATCTCAGAGCCAGAGCTGCAGCGCTTCCCCCAGCTAGTAAAGCTGATGGCACTGGCTAGAAGATAAAAGTATTGCTGCCCTTATTCCAGCAGAGAGCCTGAAGCCGAAAGATTTCCATCCGGCTTCGTAATTTATTTTGCAGTGCAGCTTTCTGTTGTCCTTAGTCTCTAATGAAAAGATAAAAGCATGGAGAAGACAGAGCGCCAGTGAGAGGAGAAGAGGGCAAATAGCCATGTGTTCTCCATGAAGGCAAACAGAAAAAAGTAGAGGGGAGGAGATAAACGGGCTGTATTGGATTTATTGGTCAGATTTATTATTCAGGATTAACAAACACGGTAGTCTTTCCAGTTGGGGAGTAGTATTGTTGATCTGCTCTATTAAATTTCTGCAGAAAAATGGATATGTATTCTTGGTGTTTTGTATTTGTTTTTTAATTTGTTTGTTTGTTTTTAACATTATGATCAGTTTAATCCTCTCTCTTATTAGTTGCATCTCTTCCTGAGCTTGGTAAAAGGTCTCTGTATCTCTTTAAGTGGAGTCCTTGGGTTTGGATTGAGACAAATAGTACCAGCACAGCTGTGGAGGGAAGCTTTATTGTGAGCAGCAGACACCTCATCTTCAGTTCTTCTTCCAGGCACCTCATTTCATGTTTATGCAGAGCATCCGGGACACAGTTGTGCTTTGTCTTACAGCTGCAGAATTGTGACCTTTGTTTACATCAAAAGAGGTTGGAGGCTTCAAATAGTTGACCAGGGTCAGATAAGATACGTAGCTTTGCAGCCGTGGAGGCGAAAATAGAAGGCTTATAGTAATACTCAGCTAAGAAATCATGGGAGAGATCTCAAAAAAAAGTCTGATTTCCCCCAGAAAGAATACTGAAATTTTTAGAGCAGTCTGAGTTGATCACAAAGTGTGGAAGCTGAACCGGGAGGTACATACAGAAATCCAGTATTCCTACAGCTACAGAATAAACAGGAAAACAGCCGTGATTCAGTAATACTGCCAGTTTGATATCAGTAACATCTATGTGGTAGATTTTAGTGGTTTCAATTTATCATATGGGTTGGAATCTATTGTAAGATCGTTGTGAAATAACTTCGGGTGAATGTAAAGAAGTGAAAATTGCAATACAGTCAATGTCCAAAAAAGATAACATTGAAACGCTTTTAAAATATAATTACATTGATCACAGCAAAGAACAGATGGTTATAGCTGTATTTATACTTACTGAAGGAAAAATCTAAATTCATTTCTAAACAAACACAAGACAGCACATTTTGAAGGGGAAAACTGCACAAGTTTTATGGATGAGCATCACTCACTTGGGTGTTGTTGGCTTTTGGGAGAAAGCAGGATTTGTACAGTGTGCTGTGCGGCACACCTCAGCCTTGTGGTACTGCTTGAGAAGGTGCTTCTTCAGCTGCCTGCAGACAGCAGGCTGAAGAGGTGATAGCTCAGACATCTGAGGGAGAAAAGGAGCCGGCGTGGTAATTTGCGCGCTGAACCGATTCTAGGCAGTGCTGGGGGGAGCTTGAAGGTACAGCACTGGTGGGGTGGACGGCATGCAGTATGCAGCAGCCACTTGTCTGACCTTTATATCAGAGCTGTGTAAGAGAACTGAATTTTATTGAAACCCTCCCATAGGTTGGTTTTATTTCAGCTTTTGAAGCCTCAGTACTTTTAACAATAAGTTTTAATGTAATTTTGATATGACATTAATGTTCACAAGACCCTAAAGCTGTGTGTTTAATGGGATTAAAGCAAATGGAATTTGATGGGGCTTTGGCCTTAAAAATTGCTGGGGTTTTATTTATTTAATCATGCCAAAATTGAACAAGGAAAATATTCTTTTACTGTACCTTAGCCCTAGTTGTCTTGACTCTGCAACTGCTCTGTTGATGACTCAAAGCCATGGTGAACTAATTAAGACAGTACTGTGTTACTAACAAAAGAGCTGCTTTCTTCCTCTCTCCTCCCCCCCAGCAGTTTGTCAAACAAAATTGTATCCTATACCAAAATAATAGAAATCTAATGCATCCTGGCACGCTGTCTCTAGTCAACCAACAGTATTTTGTAATGCTATGTTAGTACGTGTATTAGAGGACTTGTGTTTTACGCAGCCCATCAACACAAGGGAATCATTAATTTCTGGAGAGTGCCTTTGCCAAACGATGTGGGCTTTAAATCTCCTACATACATAGAAAAGTACTGTCCATCTCAAATGCTCTAAATGGATATAATAATTATTGAAAATAATAGGTATAGTAATATTTTATGTTTTGTGTTTTAAGTAACTGCATTGTACAGTTCATATTCTTTTGAAAACGTCACTGATATGTATGCATTTGCATAGACATAGATGCAGCTTCTTAATTTTTTTCATGTGGAGCTGAATTATAGGATGCTGCTGTTCCTCTTGCTTGTAGTTTTCTGTGGTTTGCATGCATTTTAAGATAATTTTGTCTTGTTTAAAGTATTTTTGTGCTAATGTAGTTTCTCTTGCCACCTTTGTTTTTTATATAAAGACGTGTTGCATCTGCTTTTTGAAAGTTGTCTTTAAAAACTTTTAGCAATAGTTAACTCAGCTGCTTGTTTCTGCTCTCTAAGGGGTCGCCTGGCCTGATATGCACCGTCTGGCTGACAGAGTCCATCTGGAGGAGTTGACAAAAATTGGCATTCTGAAAGGCAATGTAGATGACATGGTGAAGGTTCATCTGGGTGCAATATTTATGCCACACGGACTTGGACATCTACTTGGAATCGATGTGCATGACGTTGGAGGCTACCCAGAGGTTAGTGTTAGTCCATTCTCAACGGCCTCGTAGATTAACCCCTCTGATTCGATCAGCATTTCTCTTAGCTAATGCGTGATTAGTCGGTTACATCTTCTCAGAGGTGGAACAGAGGTGCATTTAAGTGTATCCTTTTGATATTTGGTGTATCTAGTGATATCTTATGCAGTTCACTTAAGGGGAATTTATTACTTCATTGAAATATCTATTGCTTGTAGGAAGAAATCAACTGATGCTGCCCTCTGGACATTCTTCATCTGTTCAATTTCTATATACATTGTGGTGTACCTCCTAGATTCACCACTGTAACATATATCACTCAGGCATAACTATACCATGACAGAAAGCTATGTAGTGTACCTGAGCCACATGAAACCTGTAGTGAGAGGACTCACTTGCTGTGTTCCAGATGTGAGACAGCTGTGGGAACCTACTGTTCTAACTGGGCTAGTAAATCCTGATGGCTTGGCATATGGAAACAATCTGGTTTATATTCCTGTCTTGAACTTTAATCTCTGCTGTCCACACGGGCATCGATGTAGATGTGTTGTTCTGGAACAGAAATAGAAGGGAAGTGTCCATAAAGTCTCCCAGTCTTTGCAAATGTGAAAGCATGATCTCTTGTATTCTGAGTTTCTGCAGAAATCACAAAGTGATTACCTTTTCCCTTGAATTAACACAATGGTTTGTGACTGCAGTTTGAAAACAGAATAGGTAAAATTCTGTACCCAATGATAAGATGCTTGCAATGATACTGGAAAAAAAAAAAGAAAACCCTCTCTAAGGAAATTGAATATAATGTTTGAATACAAAAAGGAAGTCTACAGTAGCTTCAGAAAGATTTCAGAAGGATTTTCTGTATTACATTTTGGTTACATGAGGCTGACTGTTTAAGGGTTTTCTTAGGTAAGGTTTAAGCATGTTTAAAAGCTTGTTCATGTTGGGTGCATGGGCTGCATAACAGCTGCTCTCGCTGATTTTGCGTTTGCAGAGGGAAGAAACAGGATATAATATTTGAGGGTACTTGTTATTTTTAAACACTACAAGATGATTGTTGTTGACACACAGTACTGTGATGACAATATATTGGCATCAGCTATTATACTTACATGTAATAAAAATGAAACAAAAATCAAAAGCAACCCTATGCTGATTTTAAGGTTTCTTCACTAGCTAATACAGACAGGATGGATATTTCTCCTCCTCTCTCTCTCCCAAGTGCATTCTCTCCGTGTATAAATGGAAGGCATTCAGCAAAGCACAGGGGATGTGGTGACTTGGGAGAATTCATGGACTTTGAAATCCAGGACCCCAGTGTTGCATGCCTTTGCTTAGATCGTTTTTGCTTGTGTTGGGAATAACCTTGCTGGATTTGGTGGAGCTGCTGAAACTTAAGCATATGTTCAAGACTTAGTACGGTAGAGAGAGAACTAAATTTTAGGAACAAGTGAGAAGAATTAAGAAAGTGAAAAGTATTGTGTTTGCTTTTTAAGTTTTTATATAATTTAAGAGACATTTTTTCTGAGAGCATATTGATATATCCAGAGATCTGTAAGAGCAACCGTATAGATAAAACTAGATTTAGGGATGCAATTTTCATACAAGTTAAACTCTCCACTTTTATATTGAAGGTCTGTAAAACATACCAGAGCTCTATGCAGATAGAAAATTTTATACTTGCAAATGTTAAATTTGTTTGTGTAGACATGCAACTACATTATTAAATTAAAAATATTTGCATGGCTAATTCCCTTTCAGAATCTGATCCTAAATAACAAATTTCCTGAATATAGGGCAAGCATGTATGTGAACTCATGAACAAGTAGCTGAAGACCTGTGTTGGCATATAAACGTGCATGTAGCATGGCATCAGCTTAAGTTTGAAAAACAATGCATTTGGGCTTCTGTAGAAGGGCAGCCCCTTTGAAGTCTCTCTGCAGCATTGATTCCACCTCTGTTAGACCTGACACGTCTCTTCTGACCCTAAGCATGAGATTCCTTGCATTGGGTCATTTGGCTAAGGTGAGCGTCAGAGCACCTGATGGTGGAAAACCCACATCAGAAGCCTGTCAATGGTGTGAACTGCATTAGGTGCTTCTGGGCTTGAGCCTCTAATGGGAGGCACAGTTCCTGCCTGTGGCAGCAGGAAGCCATGGGGCTGCTGCTCCCAGGTGGCACTGGAAGGCTTCAGGGGACGAGGTTTTCCCCAGGCAAATCTAAACGTGAGCAATTGGACTCTTCTCATGAGTCTGATAAATGTCTGTATTAAATAGGAGAAGGCTTTTTTATCTATGGCTTGTTTCATGAGATGATGTGTTTTGAAAGCAACAAATGGACTGGGGAGTGATTTTTGGTGTGTTTTAAACATTTACTACCTAGCAAGATTTTCACAAGGAACTTTATAAAGCTAGTTGTGTGTTTGTTGTACGCTGAGCCTATGCCATGTATCATGCTCTTTTTTTCTAACTGGTTAAGAAGCAAGTTATTTTATTTTGGCCGAGGGAATTTCTGGGAGTATTACAAAGGATTTTTAAAAATAAAAACTTTTTCCAAGTGGATATTATTCCATTATTTTTCCTCAAGTGTAAACAGTTACATTTGGAATAATACAATAAGCTTTAATTTCCTAATTTTTACCCGTCACAAAGTTTTGTGTGTTCCAAAAAAACTATTTCCAGACATTGTTAGCTTAGATTAGTTATTCATTAGTAGCCAAAGTTTTTTGGTTTGCTTTTTTTTTTTTTTCAGAATTGGCAATAATAGGTTTTCATCTTTTCCAGTAAGCTGCTTTCACATGTAGCACTGAACAAGCACTTTCTTCCTTTTTGACAAACACTAAAAAGTTTGCACGTTTTCTGTAAAGGATACTCTTGAATATTAGAAAATATAACATTTCCCATCCTTTATTGCCATAATAAAGAGTAATGAGTGTTGGCCAGCAATAAACGTGGCTTAGCAGCTATGTTTAAGACAAGGTTTCTAAAAGAACGTAACCACTGGTGTTCCCCTTTTAAGCATGCAAGTAAATGTCCTGATTTTCAGAAGTGCTCCACAGTCAAGAGCTCCTTTGAGAATGTGGCCTCCTGTAGTGTGCCACTTTATTCCTACTGGGGAAGCTGAGCGTTGAATACTACTTTGAAAATCTGTCTGCTTCTTTTAAGGGTCTAACTAAAACTTGAGCAGCTCTGAAAATCCAGCCCCAGTGGTACTAATCACTTCAGAAAATCTGGCCTTCAGTCAGAAAGAGCTAGCTTCAAAGGGTGAAAACTCCACTGGGCTTAGCTTCAGCTGTAAAATTTAATCATGGAGGTGGTTTTCCCACACTCTTTCATTTGTTTCTGGGTAAATTCGATATGGGATATAAATGAGGGTTTGTGCCTGTTGCAATTGAGCAAATGTGGTAGGTGATCCCAAATTTTCAGACCCTGAGGTAGATGGGGCTGAAGTTTTCATTTAAATCTAGGTTCTGTGTCTCTAGATGCTTGAGTTGATTCAATTTCATGTTATATTAATTGACTGTAAGGCTCTGAAGAATGCTAAGTACATTTGATGACTTTCTGTAATAATAAGCCAGTTAATTTAAGTTAAGTTAATAACTACTGCGATTTTAACATCTTGTGAATTAAGAGTTTCATTTTGTTTTGTCTTTTAAAATTACAAGATTTACCTTAGTTTAAAGTTTTAATTCAGTTCTCTATTCTCACGAAAAGCTGATCCTTTCATTGCTATTCTGCATCGGCAAATTAAGGTTAGCGGTTTGTTTTGATCCTGGAGTTATCCATGTCCTCCGTGACTGTGCGTGCTCGGGGAACATCTCTGCTGTTCGGAGAGGTGTGCAGGCTCCGTCTGGCTCAAACAGAAAGCTTTCCACCAGGTCCCAGATGACTGTCTGGGGATTTAGGTCGCCAAACCTACTAGAGAATGCAGGAATAATCTTGTTCCCTTTCTTGTTCTGACAAAAATTATTTTCCTTTTGTATCCTAGTTTATGCTGAAGCAGAAAATTTCATTTTTTGTGGTTAGCATTGCAAATGATGCATTAATGGTTTTTCCTTTAAGAAGCAGAGGATGAGGTGAATTTACCAAGGAGCCTAAAGCTGTTACGTGGAGTCCCAGTGATGCAAATTGCTTCACTTGGTCATAACCTTGCAAAGCCTTGCTGCAGCTTTGTGTACCCAGGACCTGCAAACATGAAACAACCTGTATGGTAGGCACTTAAATGAGCAAGGAGAAAAAGGGCTTTTTACCAGTTCTAGCTTTTTTTTTTTTTTTTTTTTTTTTCTTGTAGTCAGTTTTTTTTTGCCTTGAGAAGATACAAGAAATTTGCTTCTTATGCCTCATGGGGTCCCCTTGAATCACTTTTCTTTTGATTCTTTGCATTCTTTTACAGCAGTAGCAGAGCTGTGTGGTTGGGTGGGCCACTGAGCAGGCAGAGTGCAGGCAAAAGACAAACTGGTAATGGCTTTCAATTCTGCAGCATTTCCATGCAGAATAGCACTGAAATCCAGAGTGTCTGTGTTGGGTCTAACACCAGTAAAGTTTCCTACAGCACTAAAGATTCTTCTGTGGGATTTGAAACCCCTCCCAGAGTTAGGTTAATAGATCTTCTTACCATAGCTGTCACATCTTTCATATGCTCAGAAAAGTTGTGATCAGGTCCCAGCAGCCTTTCCCTGCAGGGACTGTTGCTGGAGTGTGGGTGTTCTTGGAAACTTAGGACTTGGGCAAAGGCAGAACAGAAGGGAAGGTCCAGGTGGTGTGTCAGTGCAGTGCCTGGTGCAGACCATGCACCATCTCCCCACAGGATTCCCCTCTTCCTCTGAGAAAGAAAGTGTTATGGACTTGGGTTTTTTATTGCTTGGATTGGGTTTCATTATTATTATTTTTTTTGAAGTAGATACTTGCTTATGTTTGTTTTACTTGCTGAAGTTTGTTGCAAAACACTTTGTGTGCTAAGAGAGCTTTTATCTGAATATTTGTTGTCCAAATCTTTCTGAAAGTTTAGCAGAGACTAACAGAACTTGTGTTTCTGAGCAAGTCATTATACATGCAGGAGGAATCTAAAACCAAGATAACAGAGTTACAACTTAGTAACAACTTTTTATCACAATTCTTTTGAATTATCTATCTAAATAACCTATCTATCTAAATAATATTTTCCTCATCTTCCAGATTTATGCTGTAGTTGGCAAGTTAGTGATTTTTACTATTTGCTCTTGGTTATTCTCACCCTTAGGTTTTAAGAAGAAAAAAAACAAAAAACAACTGTACATTGCATTGTTTCCATTATGATAGCAATGGAGGTTGGTGACATCTGGGGATCAGGCAGTAAAAATGACAGGTGAAGTTATGGACAGAACCGCGTTTAAGCGATGGATTGAAATTCAGCTGTATCTGACTCAGAGCAGGCAGTTACCTCGAGTAAGTGACAGGTGATTCTTCCTCACTCCCTGCAATAGCAGAAAACTTACCAGGCAGTTTAAACCTGATACCACCTAGGAAAAGAGCAAAAATGTTCCAAATAAAAATAGCCAGATAATATCATTTGCCCTTCATTCCCCCCCAATATTAACTTAGAGCTGTGTCCCAAAAGCTCCAGCTAGTAATTAGATTCTCCTGCAGAAGTGGAAGCTTTGACTTGCAAATGCCACAAGTGGTATGTGATGCTTGGGGCATGTTCTTGGGTAACCTGCTGCTGATTTCAAAGGCAGGAGTAGCAGTACCTTCAGATGACTATAGGCAGCTCAGGCTGCTGGGGAAAAGCGGGACAGACTGAATAAAGTAATCTTCATTAGCAGCACTCAGCTAGAGAAACAAGGGCTGAGAGGGAAGGGACCAGGAGACAAGTGAAATGGAATTCAGGCCTTTTATTTTACTAGCCACATAGGGCTCCATTCTTTTTACAATAAATGAGCTAATTAGATGTTGGGTATACACAGTGGGAGAATGGGGAAGAGGGAAAGAGCTGAGATTTCACTTCAGTGTTAATTTTGTATAATCTCAATACAGTGTTGGTATTCTGTTGAATTAAATATTTGATTGAACTCAATTTGGTAAAACGGTTAGGACTTCACTGTATCGGATGTGGTCCAAATGGGACAGTCTTATTTGTCAGGCTCAGAGAAGTTCTGTGATGATTTAACTGGAAAAAAGCACCAGAAACTAGTTTTGTGTCTCTCAGTGTTTGCAGTTATGAATAGCTTTGGTGATCTCTGCTGTGGCCGTGTTTTGCTGCTCTTGCTGGCTTGAGAAAACTTGTGGGTGATGCCAACTAAGCCTTGCAGCCCTGGTTTCTGTGTTTGTGCATCGCCAGCTGGTGCATTGGCTTTGTAGGAGATGAGCAGCCAGCAGACATCACCTATGTGTTTTTCTTCTGACCTGATCTAAAGACACACCCAAGATCAGTCTCACCCAAGGGTTCCAAGAGCTCTTTGTGCTTTCCATCATTGTGCCTGGTAGCTGGTGGCTGTGGGACAAGATCCATCCTGATGCACATTGCAGTTCTTCCATAGAAGAAGTAACATGTACCATTAATCACTGAGCTGCTTAAAAGCAGATCGCTATTCATCTTTACATTGAGGTATTCTGGGATATTGCAACTTCTAGTCTTCTGTAAGTCTTCCTACTTTCCTGAGCGATAGGCATATTTGCATACTTCCTAATTCCCTCCTTATTCCAAAAATAGATCTATATTTTATATTACTCTCCACTTAACTTAATTTGAACTTTTATTTTGCTTACATAGTAATGAAATCAGTTTACATAATAATTCTCTTGTTCCCTTGACAGTCCTTATTGCCTAGACATGCTGTTTTTTGTTACCTTACATGAACCATTAATTGGAATCCGATGTTCTTGGCAGGAGTACAGTCACAAATGACAGTGTCATACATCTGTGCTTACTGTGGGAGTGTCTCAATTTTAAAATGTGAGCAGAACCTCCAAATAAAATCAGTCTTAGAAAATGGTTTTGGATATAGTTTGTTGTAGCAGTATACAGGAAAATAAACAGTTCTTTGAAAAGTAATATTCCCAAAATATCACTAGGAGTCTCTTTTTGGATGCCTAGGTGTTAATATTTTCTAGATTATTCTCTCTCTTTTTTTTTTTTGTACCATCTTACGCTTTACAATTGTACATACAGCACTGAGTGTGACAGGGTCCTGATCCATGGCCAGGCCTCCAGGATATAACAATAATAGAAACAAACATCCACAACTGCTGCGCCGGCATTCAGACTTTTACTCTTCATTTCATCTAACTCCAAAACAACATCATGGTTATTGTTGAAAACAAGACATTAGCTGTCTAGTTGCAAAATACATGGAAGCTTCCTCCTTACACAGAAGGAAATCTGTTAGTGGCAGAGGATTCGTACCAATGGAGCAAGGTTTCCTCAGCAGGCTTTACTCTCAACAGGATTTGACATGATGATGGGAAATGGCAATGTCCTTGTTTCAGACCTCTCACCTTCCATTTGAGGAGGGAGGTGTCTCGGTCATTACAAGAGTCCTCAGTTGTCCTGGTTCTGTAAACCACCAAAGTGGAGCTGGTGGACATGGTACCTACCGAGATAGTTACAAGTGCCTCAGACGTCACTTGGGATGCTGAGGCCATAGCTTTACATATGTTTTAATCCAGTGCTGCTCTCAAAAGAAGGAATGTTGTCATCACCCCTACATGATCATCTTCTGTGCCATGCTCTTGCCCTTCCTCAGCACAACTTTTCCTCCAGCTTCACATGAGACAGACTGAGTATGCATGGCCACATACAGGTGACAGCCAGAAACTCCCTTCTCCTCTTCCATTTCATGCATCTCTTAGTGAACACCTTGCCAGACTCTACTAAAGGGGCAGGTAGGGCTTCCCTGCCATGTTCCCACCCACTGGTGTCCTGCTTTCTGTCCTTGATAAGCTGAGCAGTTACCCTTTCTCCAAAGGCCCATAAAAGATGCTTTTGTGGAATAAATGCAGCTGCTGCCATTTACCCAGTGGCTTCAGTACCCACAAAATCCAAGGATATGGAGATGAAACCAGGAGCTAACACAACGTGGAGTTGCTAGGATTGAGGGAATATCAGAAAGTTTGCGAATTCCTTCTGCTTCTGTAGGAGCAGGACTGGGGGCTGTTTCCTTTGTTGGTGACCATCCAGGGAGCTTCCACCTCCGAAGGCATCCCCTTGTGTGTCCCTGGCTCTTGCTTGTTGGCTGTAAGCATGTTGTTAGCTTCCTGGAGGGAATGCTAAAAGCAGAATCGGACTGCAGACTGTCCAGACAAAGCATCTGAGTGTTGCTTTAGTGCTTGTATGGAAAGACCTGAGGTGTGCATCCAGGCTTGGTCATCACACCTGGTATTAAATCTCCTTTGCTTTAAGAAAAGGCAAAAAATGCACATGCAGTGCCAGCGCTGCCTTCAGAGGATGTTTGCCATTGTTTTTCTCACTGTGCATTCATCTTTCTAGCATCTGTCTTGGATTGACTGCCTTAGAAAAGTCATTTACAAACAGAATTGAAGGGAAGTACACTTAAAAGCCAAATATGGGTTGTTTGTTGTAAAGCAGCCGATAGATACTTGGCAACACACCAAAAGGTCCAGACACTAATCTAATTGTTTACAGCTCATGGAAAGATTAATCCACAAGATTGGATGCCCTCATTTCCTTTACGCATTACAATGAATGTGTGAGATGCCAAACCCCATGGGGCAACAGCAAAAAGAAAAATGGCTCCATTTCTGCACAGTTATTGTTTCAAGTTTAGAAATACATTGCTTCTCTTTGATTTTTGATAAGAATTTAATGCAAAGTGCTGTGCTTAATATCACACTATTCATGTTTCCTAGCCTCATTACATAAAAATTGTGCCTTCTTATTTTAATGTAACATGCAAAGCATGGATTGAATGTTTGGAATGAAAGGTAGCAATTATACAGTGAAAACAGTCAGAGTATGTTTGCTGCATCCTATTGGCCTGGCTTACAAGGGCACCAAGAGCTGCATATGCTCAGCGTTTCTGAAAAAATGGGCACATGCAGATGCCCAAGCTAGTTAGCTCTGAAAACCTTGGCTACTGTAAGGTGTTTTGCATTGGGACAGAATAAGCTCTGCAAAGGAAAAAAAAAAAAAAAAAAGCAACCCCATTATTGCTTGGGTGACCGGTGAGAACAAAACAAACAGTGCTGAGTGGCTACTGCAGGCTCTGCTCCTGTGAGATAGGCTTTCTCTGAACTGAAAGTGGAGCTCAAGAGCAAACAGTGCTGTGGGGTTAGACACACTTTGAAGAGGGAGCGATTCAGTGAGATTAAAACATGGCTAATATGCAGGGTATGCCCCTGCCTCCCCCCGGCGTCATGGCACTTCTTCCAGAGGTGTGGAAGAAATGCAGGAGCACAGCTGTGCCAGGACGTACAGCCCTGGCTGCCAGAAGCAGAGGGTAGCATCCTGGCAACAAGCTTCCCCTTCCAGAAGGGGATGTTTGATTCAACTGCTACCAGTTACAGTGCTGGTGCTTTTGAGAAGAGTCAGCCTGCTACCAACGGGAAAACTATGATGACTTTGGCCATGAGAAGGCCTTGGGAAAGCAACCTGGAGACCAGATAAATAAAGCCTTTGTCTTGCAAACCCACTAACCTTTGGCTGTATAGTTCGGAAAAGTTTTCATGAGTGAAGTGTGTACATGTTTGTAAGCTGGCCGGCCTGTGATCTGTTTGCTGGTCATCACGATATTTGTTGATGAAATTTTGCTACAGTTGCAAAGGATTTTCAAAAAACTAGTGGGATCGAGATATATTTATTCAGATGTTGCAATACCTGGCACATTTGGGGGAAGAAAATTAATATCCTGAACTAGTCTTTGCAGTGTTTCTAATTCCTTGACTAAGCACGTCCTCATATATCATTTTACTTTACCAGCTTTTGAGAAGAAGAGAACATTTTGCTAGTCAGAACTTGTTTTGACTTGGTGCTGACTGATATTATTAAAAACTATGTTGCCTGAAAGTCTGAATCTGACAAAAGTTTAGTTTTAAATGGGCTGCTTTTATGAGGTCATGTGTAGACTCATTGCTCATGAATCAAGATCATAAATATATAAGCTTAATAACATACAGTGAGAATAAACATTTGCATATCCTTGGAGAAATTGTTCTCTGTTGCATAGTTCAGCTATTTCAGCCATGATGTGGAGGGTGCATTTCAAGATTTTCATGTTGCTTAAGATACTGTATACTTCAAGAGAAGGTATAGAAAGAAATAGTGCAAGAAATTATTTGTTCTCCAAAAATAGTACATCTCCCAAGGTAGAGTGTGACAGTACTGAGCACATCCTAAAGCCAGAACTTCTGCAGCCTAAAAAACAGTTTGGCTATTGAGTTGAAACCTGGTAATCACTGTGCTTGAAAGCTAAATGAGAGAATGATGAGAGAGAATTTTATAGCACAATTTCAGTCCTCTAATTCCCAATTATTTTATGTGTTTTGGATGTCTTATGGAACGGTCAGCATTGGATGGTCTTGATAAGAGGTTTGCCACAGGTGGTGTTTCTGTCCATCAGAACTGGTGTTTTTTCCCCAGGGAGTGGACCGCATTGACCTGCCAGGGCTCCGAAGCCTGCGTACTGCTCGGAACCTGGAGCAGGGCATGGTGCTGACCATTGAACCAGGTATCTACTTCATCGACCACCTCTTGGACCAAGCCCTCTGTGATCCTGCACAGTCCTGTTTCATCAACAACGATGTCCTGCAACGTTTCAGGGGATTTGGTGGGGTGAGTAATTTTTGGCTGGATGGCTTTCTGAAACCCCTTTTCTGTTTCTTTGCTATATACTTGAGAAGTTTTAATGTCTTGTATGGGGGTCTGTTCCTGAAACAGTACCTCAGGCCATTTTGCCCTGCAGACAAAATGGTCTTTTCTTGTTATTTTTAAATGTACTTTTATACTTGTGATACCTAATTAACAAGGGACCTGTATTTTTCCATTGATTGAAATACCTTCTGTCAACACTGTACAGTTATGTGCCAGGTAGGAGTTCTGTCCAATCCAAGACGTGTATATGTTATGAAATAAGAGACTGAGATTCACATTCCAGAGTTACAGCAGCAGCAGTCGGGTGCTCTGTCCCAGGGCAGGAGAGTCTTACGCTGTTCAAGTCAGGCATTACAGAAAAACAGTAATAATTACTCTTACTGCCTTAATGCCAGAATGGCCTGAAACTGATTAATGTAAAACCTTCCCCTGTTTTCCTGAGGAATGGCCAGTGGTCTTCATGAGCTCTTGTGCTTAAGGTATCACATTGCAGGGCTTATGTAGTAGCGTGTGTGCAGAAAAGGTTGGCTGACTGGGGAGTTAGCAGTGGTCCGAATGATCGTTTCCACTCAGAGCTGCTGTGTAAATAGAAGGGCCTTGTTTCTCCATGCTCTCCAGGGCATTTCCCATTCAAAACCACCACCCTAGCAGAATGTGTAGCAGTTGCAGTGGCTTCCAGTAGGTTTTCATTTTAGCAGAGCAAGCATTTGAAGGGTGCCGCATTGTTCTCTGGGCTTCCGTATTCATGCACAGAGAAGATAAAGCAGGCAGCTGTAATGCCCCATCCTTCTCTTGGCTTTTCTGCTAAATCTCAACACAGCTAACAATCGCTGGCAACGGCGGTGATTTTCTGGTATGAGAAGTCACTCATTAGGAATTGTCTGTTGCTGCCATCAACTAATTTATCACTGTACGCCAGCCATGAGAGGGTAATTACTGTAACGTTCTTGGTCTGAGCTGGCTTTGAACCACCAACCCAGACCAAAAAGTGGTGTGTGCCATTACCAGCTGTGTGAGTCACTCAGGCTCCTGGGCAGCTGCCTCTGGAAGCTCGCTATCCGGTGTGAGCAATCTTATCAAAAGACGTGGGACTTTACCCTCTCTGCTATTTAATTCACTGCTGAGGTTTGGAACGTTATCTGTCTCTGTGTTGTTTCTTTATCAAGACTTGCCAGCCAGCCAACTGAGATACAGATGAATGAAAGGCAGTTAACTCTCCATTTTCTAATTTTGAACACGTTATATATGGTACCACGCGCTGAAACGTATTCTAAAGAAACACTGTAGTGCACTCATGTAACTTAATACCACAATGAAAACAGTTTTAACTATTTTCATTTTTCTTGCAAACATGCTGTGGGAGGTTTTGGGCAGTTGAATTGATTCCTGGTGAGCTTTCTTTGGAAGCATTCAGTGAAGCCCACGTTTTTCCATGGTTTGCTGTGAATGCCCTCTCCAGCTCTGCTGGCTTGAGGCATGCATGTGGCTCACCTGCGGTGTGTGTTTGCATGCAACAGGAATGGCAGCACAGCATCTCTACTTTGGTATGACTTGCTGAATCAGTCACTTCTGTTCCAGAGATTCCAAACAAAGTCTAACTTTCTCCCCTGTTTTTTGCTTAGCTTCCTGTAATGATGACTTGTAAGGAGAGCCAGCCAACAAACTTTGCGAAAAGGGGAGCTGCCCAAAAACGATTGAGCAAAAATCTAAATCTCCGATCCCCCTGTGAACAATACATTTTACTTAGAGCAAAAAAATAATACACACACACCCTGAGCCAGATGTTGTCACTTGATTTTGTCCAGGAGAAGAATGGAAATAAAATCTCAGACAGAAATGCATCCGAATATTTCTGAATTCTGCACAAAAGCTGAACAGTAATGCAATCAAAATGCAATTTGTGTTGTTGAGAGTGCTTAGTTATCTGCATGCTGGTTCATTTTAGCGTTTCCAGAATGAATGAGTATTTGTCTCAAACATATGTCAGAAAACTTTCTCTCTACATGATTTAAAGATCTTGTGAAGCCCAGTGTTGTTACTGATGTGTAGTCATATGTAGTCATAGAAGTATGGGGATTAGTACTGATGGCAGTTCTAGCCAAGGAGCTCACTACAGTCATGTCCAATGTTTCTTTAAGTTTGTAAGAAAAATACATACTGAAAAAGGAAATAACTAGCTTATTTTCCTCTGCAGAGCTCAGCACTAATTAAAGTATTCTTAATTTGGTATGGTTTAATTCGCTTCAAAAATGAACTTACATTAACCAAAGTAATACCACTGCAATTCTGAGTAAGATGATCCACACAGGGATTTGTGGAGTTTAATGAATTCACCTTGAATTCATGTCTTTTTTGGTTTTAGATAATTTTCTTGAATGCGACAAGTCTCTGCACTGAGAACAGAAGCCCTCTTGCTGTGCCAGAAAGACCGTAGCCATTTACTGTAATTCATGCTGCCTAGTGTTAGCTGTAAGAGATTATAAAAGCTTCAGAGCAAGGAAGAATAGAGAAAATGAGAGTTTTTCCTTCTCTAACTGTGAATATCTGCTGGTACCCACCATCGGTGCTGGTGCAGCAGCACAGCTGCACACATTCAGACCAGGTGCAAGGCAGTCCAGCCTTTCTGCCTACGTGTAACGCAAACACACCCGGGCTGTATGGCTGTAACTGCTGCTCGGAAACCTCGTAATTTGGCCTCTTCCCAATCAGGAGTTGTTCTTGATCAAATACGGATCCCTCTGGAGCGAGGCAAGAGTTTTTGCTAAGGGAGCTGCTTCTGAGAGCTCACATTGCCCTGTCTGAAGCCCTAAACTCGTACTTGACAGACGTGAAGTCCATTTTCGGGTCCATTACAAGCTTCCTCAGCCAATTTTGGGAAGTCACTCGGTCACATGTACTTTAGTTCTGTGAAATGAAGGCCCAGTTTACTGAGGTCATAAATGCTGTGGGGCATGGGCTGCCGTCAGGTGGTGGCACAGCGCCTGTCCCAGGGCACCTCTGCTCTGCCCAGGCTCTGCAAGCATTGTTCTCTTGAATAAACAGAGAGGTGCAAGTAGAGCACATAGAGGTATGTATATGTGGTTGTATGTTTTGCTCAGGAAAAGCATTTGGTTCCTGAGGGAAGGGGAAATACCAACTCCAAATGCTGCCCTTTAGGGTTTGACATTTCCATTCTTCATAAGCCGATTTCTGATTCATGCAGTTCATTTGATGTTTTCTCAAAGACGCAGTAAAACCATTCAGTCTTTTTTTTTTTTTTTTGCCTTAAGTATTCAGTCTCTGTTCAGGCTATATTTTTCCCTAAGATTTGTAGAACCAGCACTGCACTTAATATGTGAAAGCTGTATGTAACTTAGAGAAAACGCTCCATCACAGCTGAACGTTGAATGTATCACTTCCTTTCATTTGCAGATTTTTCTCACTTTAAAGTTCAATAACCAGCTCTTGAAGATCTGCAAAAATTGTTATATTTTTTGAAACAATAGGACTTCCCTTATTCAGGAAGGAATGTTAAATCAGATAAAAAGCAGAAAATATTTCTCTGTTTTGCATCTCTGAAAAGATATTTAATTGCTTCTACCTTTAGCTCACAAAGCCATGTGGTTGTCTTTGTCATGATTTCTATTTTGCATAAGGCTGAGCTCTGTTCCTGAGCTTGTGGCAAATGTGTGTTGTGGAATGAAGTAGCTTACTACACAATAAACATTATAATGCTCATCTGCTTTTTAACATTTCACGTTATGCAGCAGTAATAATGCTACTCAACATATTTTGGAAAAGTTTTCACAGAAAAGCGGTTGTCTTCATGAAATATATAGCTTTCTTTAAAGTTTTGAGAAGTGATAATTATAGGCAGCCCAAAATCAGTGAGTAGTTGCTTACAAACATTTACCCTTTTCTCTTAAGTTGTCTAATTAATGTAATTAGGTTAAACTAAGAGCAGTTGCTATTAACCTGTATTTAGCTTATAGTTTATTGCTTCTTTTTGAGGCTTGATGAAGGGAATGTGTGCCTAAAGCTTCTTTTTCCAGCCATATCAGTTGATCTAATAAAATGCATGGCCTCACCCTACAAATCTCAATCCTTTTTTATGAAATCTTTATATGTAGGCCTTTAAAATAAATTGTGCCTGACACGAGAACTTGCTTTTGAGTAAGAGAAGGGAGACTGGCAGCAGTGGATAAGAAAGAGTCCCTGCATAGCAGAGAGACTGTTAGCCTCCGGAGGAGATGTCTTGATGTTACCTCTCCATAGAATGTTGGAACAGGAGAGTGCCAGGTGTTTCCCTAGTCGTGCACCATACCCACCTCTCCCTAACTTTGACATAGGGGTGGGTCTATTTTCTATTCAATCCTCATATATCCCTGTGAAGTATCGAAGTTGAACTCTGCTTGTGATAAGTTTGCTGTATTAAAAATTATTGGTGAGTCGATGGCTGAGTCCCCTTGTCTACATGCATCTGCTTCTGCAGGAAACCAGCTATAATAGCAGATGCGTAGCTTCTAAAGCTGGCCAGAAGCACGTGTGCTAATTTACTCTGTGTGGCAGCACATGTGGCACATGCCCTCTAATCCTTTCCCAGACAGGTCTCCTGCTCTAGGATCTTGTAGCGATAGTATTGCTGCCTTCCACAGCCATAAACTAATGCTCAATAGATTAAAAAAATTGAGACGTGTCACCAGTGGTCTTTTTTAATCACATCTGGGATCTGTCATCCTGCAGATCTGGACTATTTAATTGGCTAAAATTGTTTCTTGACTCTCAAAAGCCTTTTATATATATCATCATCCAAAAGAAATGAATGAGTGCTACAACCCCCTTCGCTTGGAAGATAACACAAGAGGCTCTGGGGAGCATGACTGTATTAGTTAGTCAGGACAAAGTGCGAGGCTGTATATATAGCTGACAGCAGCATGGCGTTTAACTCCTGTGCTGTCCTTGGCTGTGCCCGCACAGCCTTGCTTTGGGACAGGCTTAGGTTCGTTGAATCAAGCCACATGATGGTCTGTTGCTGGCGTTAGGCAGTTGTGCAATCAAATGTATCTAAATAGATCATGCCACTACCCATGATAAGAAGAAGGCATTTTAGACTCCTGACGTTCCTTTGCAGGAGTGCTTCCTGAACCATGCCATCTCATGCTGAAAAAGCAAAGTCCCCCCTGGGGTGTTTGCAGGGAGCCCCTGAGAGCCGCTGGTGCAGCAACGGCCCCGCACCTCCCTTTGCTGTTCCTTTAAGCCGCGTTTGATTCCAAACCACGTTGTAGCCCTGAAACGAGCAGCACTGTGGAACAAAGAGCCTGCAAACAGGGACAACTCTAAGAGCAAGTTTCATAACAACTGTCCCCCACGGGGAAAGGCAGTCCCAAGCTAGTAAGCCTTGCCAGCCAGATCCAGCATCTTTTGTCCATTTGGACAGGAGACAAGACCAAGTGCCGGGCTCTCCTGGAGGGAAGGTTTTGCAGGTCCTCTGAAGCTGCTTCTTGCTGCTGCTGAGTTTAAGCTCAGTGTGAAGCACTGAGGATGTGAACAGAAAAGCAAATGCAAAAAAAAAAATCCCCTCTTGAGAACCTGTGTTCCTCTGCACTTGTTCTTTTTAGGTAAGGGGATTGTATGCACCAAGAGTGGGAAGTATTCTCTGTTATGGCAGGTGCACACTTCAGGTTAGATTCATCCAGGCAGAGGGGTGGTTGGATCCTGGAGAAGGAGCTGGAGCTTTCCTAGGAGTGATAGGTGAGGCACTAGGGGAGCGGCACGTTCGTGCCTCCAGCTGCATCCTGTTGACCCGCTGAGCAGCTGGTGGGGAGCAGCGGGAGACACGGGACTGCAGCAATCCACAGCAGCCTCCTAACAATCTTCCTCCTATATGCCCAGTCACTGTGTGTGGTACTCCAAACTTGTGGGTCTCCCCTGTCCTCCTATGTTTGGTAACTCCCAGTGTTCAGACATAGATGGCTCCAGCCTCCCCTTGTGCTTTGTTTGTTCAGGGTCTTTTGCTTTCCACCTCTGCCAGAACCTCCCTTTTTGTAGTCCTAAGCCAGCCCCCATCTTTTTGTCCCTTTATCCTCTTACAGAATTGCCCATTTCCTGGCTCCCACCATTCCAGACTTTACCTCTGCATCCACTGTTTGTCAGTCCTGTCTGGCCTCTCTGTATCTTGCTTTCCGTGGCTCCTTTCCTCACTCTAGCTCCATTTTCCAGCTCATTCCCCATCCTGATTTTCTCTTGAGGCACATATAGGGTGCAGTATTGACAGACACATTGCCCTACCTGCACTTCCCCATGTTAGGCTGGCATCTTCTGCTCTGTTTTCAAGGCTGTCAGTCCTCTCAAGGAGTGCCCAAGTTGTGGAGAAAGCGTGCGATGCTGAACTGGAAAATAAGATCAATTTTGGTGTGTGTGATTTTTTTTCGTTTGTTTGTTTGTTTTTTTTCTGATCTTACTTGCTAAGCAAATGAATTGTGACTGAAATGTCTCTGTAGCAGATTCACTGGCGACTTTTAGCTCAAAGAGGTGACACTGTGCAGCTGGAGGTGCTTGGGAAGGGGCTGTCCCAAGGGCAGTTCTAGCCTTAGTTCTAGTTCAGCCTTACCTCAGCTGAGTTACTTTGGCACTTATATTTTTGTTTTCCACATCAAAACTGTGCCCATATCAATTTTCACTGGTGAAATGGGGTGTTTGGGCTTTTACAATGTCACCAGACAGCCCTATCCCATGGATTCTAGCACTTCTGCACACTGACGGGATACCAGCAGGTTTTTGGCAGGGCCTGGAGAACGCAGCCCTTGCAATGCGCTGCTATCAGAGGCAGCAGGATGGATGCTGGGGGCTGAATCCTTGGCTTATTTTTCACTCAGCTGGCAAAATTTGAAGCAATGAATCAAGAAAGCAACCCTGGTAAAATCTGTTGAAGTGCACAGACTTGTTCATTGTGTTGCTGATTTCCCCTTCTGCAGCCTAGTACGGGCCTTTCAGACACACCAAGGGGAGAGGGACTCGCAGCTTTCAAATTTACAGCTGTCCAAATCAAAAGTGTGAACTCAGTGGAGTTTGTTTATTTAATTCTGCTTTATAATACGCTTAACTTGATACCAACTAAAAGAAATAATCTGGCAAAGACATCATTAAACAGTTTAATAAGGGCTGGATGACTCATTTTGTTTGAACAAATGGATTATTTTGCAATCAGAAGTACAAATGTTAACCAGCTTTATTTTTAGTTGAAAATGTCAAGAGGTCAGAAACAATTAAAGCAACTGTAAGGTGGGAGTCCCCTGAGTTTGTGTTCTCTTGGATTTACACCTTACTAAAATTGCTTTTATTGCAGCTTAGCGACTTAGTAACATTTTTCTGATAAGATAACGGGAAATGACTATGTAGGCATATTTACTGGTAAGGAGAGATTAGAGTCAAACAGAAATGGAACATACTTTTCATTTTAACAGAACAAGAGCTGGAAAACTGAGAGGATCTGTTTTTCCCTTGCGTGATTTGAAGTGCAATAATTGTATTTTAAAAGGAATGTCTGACCTGTTTAGGGTTTTCTCGTTGGCTCCAAATTCAGTGTTTTGAGTATCAGCTACAAGCTACTTCATATTGCAGCTCCTCCTTTGAAAGTTGGTTGTATTTAGAGAGAAGGGAATGTGGTTTGTAAGTGCAGAGTAGTTAACTGCAGCTCAGCAACAGAACTGCTTCAAGAATAAGCACTTCAGATGTTAGCAGGCACTGCTCTTCAACCTGTCCCTAGCGAGCTGTGCACTAGCAAGTTTGGAGGCAAATTCAGGGGGAAATGTACCTTTTTCTGCTCCTGATGTCAGAGGGTGGAGGTTTGTTGGCCCCATGTAATTATGTAGCATGAGCTCACTGATGCAGCATCTCACTCAGCCTGTCCCTGGGGCATCCGAAGCAGCAGAGGCACCACCTGCGTCACCTGCAGAGCCACCGCAGGGGAGGGGAGCCTCTGTGGTGCCGG
This sequence comes from Aythya fuligula, assembly GCF_009819795.1. Lineage (NCBI taxonomy): Eukaryota > Metazoa > Chordata > Aves > Anseriformes > Anatidae > Aythya > Aythya fuligula. Next base: position 10,940,531 of record NC_045570.1, on the reverse strand, counting down.
GGCGGATGGCAGGAGCCTGCAGCCCGAGGGGGATGTCGTCCTACAGTGCTCTGTGCCGCTATGGTGCTGAGGGGAAATGGTGCTGCTTGCTTTATGGTCTGCCTCTGTTCTGTCAACAGCTCAGACCAAAATGCTCCTCTTGTTCCCACTGCCATCGCTTCCTGATGTGCCTCTCATCTCCAGCTGGAATACCTTGATAACTGCATCTTCTCTGTAACAGGTCCGGATCGAAGACGACATTGCAGTGACAGCCAGTGGAATGGAGCTGCTAACGTGCGTCCCACGTACTGTTGAAGAAATAGAGGCTTTCATGGCAGAAGGCCAAAGCAGTGTCAAGTCATTTGACTCCTTGTCCAGCCAAAAGCAGTAAACTGCAGTGGGATACTTAATGTCTCACGCTAATCAGTCATCATTCTGATTTAATGCTGTGGCATATAAAATGCATCTAATTCTTAATAGCAAGAGAAGCAGGCTGGCTGTTAGCTGGAATGATTCACTAATTAAAACTGAAGGTAGAAGGCTTCAGCACTGGATATCCAGGTAAACCAAATGTTGCTGCTTGCAGTCAGCAGTTTAAATGACAAGTGCCACCTGAATAACCCTGCTGCATAATCGGTGGGGCTTACACTTCTATTGGAGCTTAGCTCTGACATATCTTTCTTCCAATGAAATCTGAATTTTGATGATATAGACTCTTTAAAGTAAGAAGTGGATTATATGAATGCTGTCAGCAGTTATAACAATCTAAGTCATTTATTAAACTTCAGTACAAGTATTGCGAAAAAGAAAAAATCAGCTATTCTTAGTGGACACAATGACACGTATATTTTTCTTATGGATCTTATTTCAATGAAAATGGAGTAAACAATGAAATTTTTATTAAAATTCATCCATGGCATCATTTGTGTTCACAACTTTGTGTTCATTATGTTCTTCTGTTGCCATTTCCTCTTCTTTATCTGACCTTTCTACCAATTTGTGCTCTGGAAACTTTGACCCATCATTAGACAGATTTTTCTGCTCTGGATAATGGGTGTATTGATCCTTCACACACAGCTCAGTGCTTATTAGATTTGTCCATCTATTTGTTCCTTAAAAATGTAGACCGCTGTGGTGTTCGTGAGCCTTAAAAATTTCAAGAAGGAAGTATCTTTGTTACAGGGATCGGGGTCATTTCAGCAGCATGTGCTCTGTGAAATGATAGTTCTTCTTAACTGCCCAGTGCTAGTAGGTTCAGAATTAAATAATGTAAATTTTATTTGGATAGACCACAAACATATTAATAATCATCATAAAATGATTTTCCATTCATGCAAGATTTAAATTACCCAGAGAGTCCTTTCTTTACTGTAGGTGAAGCCTGCGGGAGAATAAATGCTCTTCTTGCATCATAAAATAGTCCTAGTTGTTCTAACTACATAAAAATAATCTTCCTTACTGAACACATCATGCTTACGTTCATTGCTTATGAATATGTGAAAACTCCTGTTTAGTCTTCAGGCTCTTTTGCACAGTTGGACTACAAGGCAGCTTCAGAGCATTCTCTCCACTGTACCTGGGGCTCTGGAGTCACAGCAGCGTGTCAGAGCCCTTCCATGTCTTATCATTTGCCAAGGGAAGATTTTCCCCTGCGAAGAGATCTCAATCATCTCTGCATCTCCTGTCCTGTAGATGGTACATGGGCAACAGGATCTGGGGGCCTGCAAGCTCCTGTCTTATATGGGCTGTGCAATGCAGCATGGGCTTGGAGAGTGTGGAAAAGAACTGTGTTGCTGTTAGATCTGAAATAAGTTCTTTCAAAATTGTTAAACACATCACACTCTTTCTGCTAATTGGGTTGATCAGAGTGACAAGGACCTGCTCTTCATTTCTAAATACTTGGTGACCCATTGCCAAATAGGAAACTTGATGTGTTAGAGGCTAAAGAATCACATTCTGAAATAGTCCAGGGGACGTTATAGGCTCATTTTTTAGTAGAGTGACGTTAAACATATTTACATTTTTTCATAGGTGGTTTGGCCATGGTCTGTAAGAGGTAAGTACAGGAGGTCTTGAGCAAGAAGGGGAAGGGATGAGGAGGGAAGGACGTATGATCAGCAGCTTTACATGCAACTGTGCTAACTGCTTTCTCTTGCAGTGACTGGCAGGCTCGTGGCCTGAAATGCAGTACTCATGCAAAAGTCTCAATCTTTGCTTTGGTGAGAATAGATTTAGTTTGTGCAGATACACAAGCACAGAAACCTGCTGACACTGCTCCAGGCACGTCTCCCCTTAAACCTCGGGAGGTTTTTTCAGTGCGAGACCGTGCTCACGGCCTCAGCCTGCTTCCCTCTGAGTCAAAGTACGTTTCTGTGGTGTGCTCTGCACACACCCAGGAGCTCACTCACTGCTTTGGGCACTCTGAAACCTGCAGTTGCTTTGGTTCAATAGCAGTTACTATTTTAAAGTAACACTTCACAGATTTTAAAAAAATAATAATAATAATTTGGAATTGTTTCAAGTAAGCTGTAACCCCAGTGTAGTTAATAGGCCTTTCCCTGCCTGTGATTAATCTTGGCAAATACTGGTCTCTGCTGCTGCAGAACAGGTCGAGCAATCTGGTGTTGTGCAGGAGGCAGAACTGGTTTTGCTTCGACATGTACCAGCGAACAGGAGCTCTGCGGGGAAGGCGCTCGCTCACGTAACCAGCTGCTCTTTTGTTGTGCTTGCCCAGGATGGGGAAGCGTTGTAGTCGGGATGTGCACTGTCCTCCATTTTCCTTCCTAATCAGGCCCGTGAACTCGGTCACTAGAAATTTCACCCTTCCTTCCAGAGCTCTGTTCTGTAATTATGATAATTTTTATCCACTTAAGCAAAAAGTGAATTGGAATTATATTTTTATATTAGCATCTGTTGGGGGGGAGGAGGCAGGGAAGAAGGCCTTTAAAAAACACAAAATGATATTTAATACATTTTAAATGTATGGGGAGGAGAGAAAGCAGGTTATGACAAATTTTCTTTTTGGCTACATTAGGATTTGTTAGGCTGTTAGCTGTGTTTTCCCAAATGACTTTCCCCCCTGGTGCAGACTCAAGTAGAGTCGCACCAAAATAGCAGAGTGCATTGTGTTGAGCAAGTTGTCTGTTTAAAAGGTCCAAGTAGTGAGCTGATATATTTAAATTGCTTCAGCTGCCTGGGGTTGGAGCCACTCTGGGTTTATCTGCCACGCAAATCATGCTGCTGCAGCGACGCAGTATAATTAACGTGGTAGAGCCTCCTAGTGCTCGTGGAAGTTAGAGTAGGGAAGTTCTCTTACAGTAAGAAAACAGCAATCAGGTTTACAGGTGAAATGTAGAGCATTGTAGCACTTTTTCTTGTTGTGAGAGGCACTATGTTCTGTCACAGACTATAACTGCTATTAAAAATTGTATCAAAAGGAAAATACTAGTTTTTATAGGGCTATACTAAAATTTTATTGTGTAGGTATGTATTTATTACAAATTTTCCTTAGGAAGAAAAGAGGTTCTTCCGAGTCGCTTCACTGTGAGAGCTCTCCTGTGCCTTACTGAAGATGCTCGGCTGGATGGGGCTGAGGCGCTTTGCTGCCAGTGACCAGGAAAGCCTCACCTCTGCCTTTGATCCGCAGGGGGCTGAGATAGCTGTTGTGGCAGGAAGGGGTTTAAAATAACAGGCTCCTGCCTCTCTTGCAACCAAGTTCACACTGTGAGTAGATATTAATTTTTTTTGAAGTAAAATCTCTGGTCTGTGGCCTCGCATGTTGAAAGTGACATGCTGCAGTCTGGATGCTTCCCTAGGCAAACACAGCAAGTGCATGGACTGCTAAGCCGGAAAAGTCATTGTGCAAACTAACAGCTTTTCGTAACTCGGTGGTTTTGTTTTAAAGAAGGAAGTGGAACTGGTGATGTCAAGATGTTGAAGTGACCTACCCGAGCATTCTAGGTCTCCATCAAAAGTTTTATTCCTACTCAAGAGATTTAAGAAATCATTCATCTAGAGGTAGCCTATTTTCACCAAAATCAGAAAAGTGAGAGAGATTTGGAGCTTCTGGTTAGGTTGTCTGGAGAGAAGCCCACATTAACCTGTCAGACCAATGGCAGGGTAACAGGGCGATGTAGTCTCAACTCGCAGAGCAAAGAGAAGAGACTAGCTCCTGCGTTTTGCACCAGAGCTTCTGCTCCTCTAACAAACAGGGTGCAGTCAGGTCATCTTTATCCTTCTACAATTGTTTTCCCTGCCCACATTCCCACAACCTATCATAACCTTTTAATTGTAATACAGGTTCAGGAAAGGTAGCTTTTTTTTTTTTTTTTGGGGGGGTGGGGGTTGTTGTTGTTTTGTTTTTGTTTGTTTTGTTTGGTGAAATTTGGAATTTAGCTAAAATGTAATTAGTTTCCAAGTCTCCTTCCCCTGAATAAAAACCTAAGTAGAAGACAGTAATGGAGACTGTTGCATGGATTTCTCAAAGACAACAGCTGTTCAAAGTGGCCACCTCTGTATCTGAGCAAAAGAGAACAGGGACAGGAAAAAGAAGGCCAGCACTAGAGGCAAAATGTTTTTATTAGATTCTGATATTTCAACCCTACCTATTCAAGCTGCAGCTAGAACCAAAAAAACATATCTCTGTAAAAAGACTACCATAGTCCAAAACAATCCATAAAAGACTGCATCTAATTACCTTTGTATTAAAAATTTAAATTCAAAAAGAACTTTTAAAGGCTTTATTTTCTAACAGCATCCTCATAGAGATAATATCCAAGTTCTTTTCCTAAGTACAGATACAAGGCAAACAAGCATCCTACAAAATAATCTATGGAAAAAGGTAGTGTAGGAGGGAAATTAAGACAGTGTAATAATCCACTAGCCAGACACACGGGTTAAATGTAACACAACCATACAGTCAATGAAATATTTAAAAATGAAAATAAATTAAGGTTACATCAAAGTTCCTGCTTTACTTTTGTTGTTTAAATCCTCAATATGGTACATACCACTGCATTATGGATCATGGCAAAGACTTATCACTAGCATTTTAAAAATTGCTATAGCAAAACTTTGATGGAAATAAAACAAGACTGAAGATACTCCTTCACGCAACTCTATGATGGCAATAGAAATTCTGCTGAATCAGGTACTCAAACTAGGGCCATTTATTTTTAAAACCACTTTCTATACAAACTCAGCTACAAATCTGAACGCCCATGAAAATGGAAATGAGTGTCAGCAAGCAGTGGTCCATACATTCTGGCTGTACAGATGCTGCCTTAATCCTTTCATTGCTTAGCCAAGCTGCGCATTTTGTTCTCCCTGATACCTGCACCCCAGCAAGAATGCAGTTTTGCAGAGCAGAGGTTTTTGGTAGTATTTTGCCATTTTCTGAAAACCAAAATCTTTTTCTTTTAAGGCCCCAGAGTCACTGTGTGAGCAATGTTAACGTGAACACAGGCTTAAAAGACTTTGTCAGTGTGCTGCTTTACCTCTTATACTTGCTTCAGACTATCATTTACTTTTTGGAAGCCAACTGCCTGTATATATTATTATAGTATATTGCTGTTTTTCTAGAAAACATCAGTAAGCATCCTAGCTCACTAATACTACACCCTCCCCATTAACTATAGCCAGATATGAAAGACCTAAGTGGTGCTTTATAGGACTTGCTCTACAGGTTTAAAGTAGTTGACAGGACAGCAAACTCTCTCCACGGCCTTTGCAGTTTGTAATACATAATGGAGAAAACAACGGGCTTAAATACACTAAAAAGTATTTAAAAGACAATTCACCCAGTTACGATTTACTGATACTACAGTGAACCATCCCGATGGATTCCTCCCATTACGCAAAATATAAGAAGGTAAGTACACTTCCGTGAACATGTTATTTTCCTAATACTAAGCTCCTTGTTGTCTATGAATTTAGATCTGCATTTATTAGACAAATATTCCAGAGGAGAAAAATATTTAACGCTTTTAAACAAATAGCCTAAGCAGTTTCTGGTTTAATCGTATCAAATCTTCAGTGTTAAACCTAAAAAGATCTCCAAGAAATGACGGTTAAAAGAACACATCTTTTCCTCAGTTACTGCATGGGTGGCGCAGACAAGCTGTACCTCGACAGTTCATTTCATGAGGTTGTGACGGTGCCTACTGTCCGCTGTTCTCTGGGTTTGTTGTGGTGGTTTCAGTGCCAACAGGTTGCACATTGTCTGCGAGGTTGTGTGCGTGCTCAAGGAACAAGTCTTTCAGTACGCTCAGCTCCTTGGTTAGGAGCTTAATTTTTGCCTCCAAACGTTCATTTTCTTCTTTGAGCTGGGTGACCCTCTGCAGCGTGTCTTGTGCTTTCTGCTTGCTTTTTAACCGGCTCTTTTTCACTGCCATGTTGTTCCGCTCTCTGCGCTGACGATACTCATCACTGTTTCTATCCACAAAGGAATTTTTCTTTCCCTGTTTGCTTGGAGGCACAGCTTTGCCTCCACCACCAGGACTAACGGGAACCAGCTGGGGAACCTGCTGCAAACCACTGGTGTGCGCCTGGGTGTGAATCACACTTACTCCGTTCGCATCTGTAGCGGTGTTCTGTTGGGATGTCTTGCTCATTTGGACAGGCTCTTCTTTGACACGACAGAATATATCAGGAGACTGAAAACTGTTTTCTAGAACGTGTTTCCAGCAGGTCTTCACATGGATTAAGGGCAAGGTGAACCTAGTAGGAAAAAAAAATGCTGTTAAAGTTTTGCCGGGTTTAGCTACAGTCTTATACATCGCTGGCTTTAGCATAAGGTACTGATGGTACATCTGGCAGTAACACACCAAAACTATTCTGGAAGTAGAAAAGCTGCCAACTGCTGGGACATTTCAGAAGCCTCTCGAACATATTTGGATTGGAAGGGACTGTTACTGGGTCATCTAGTCAAGCTGTTTGCATTGTTCACTGGATTTACTCAGTTATTCCAAAGCCATCCCTGATGGATGGGTGTCTAGCCTAGCCTCGAATATATCCAGTTTCACAACCTCTGCCTTGGCAACTGGTTCCACTGTCTAACTTTTCCTCCAGTTATATAATTTTCTTAATTTTTAGACTGATTTTTTCCTTCTGCAGCTTAAACCTATTAACAGCCTGACTCTTGACCAACAGGAGTACTTGATCCTTGTCCTCTTCAGACCATCCCTCTGGGTATGTGCACAGACACATTCATTGTTGGCCTGTCTTTTCTCTGGAGTGAGTGTGCTCAAACTATCCACCTTTCCTTCAGCATCTTCTAGTGCTTTTACCAGCTCTAGGACTACTTTACTTGTTTTTTGAAGATGGTGTCCAAACTGATGATTGTTTCAAGGTCTAGCTAGTACCCAGTGGAAAAAAAATAGCGTATGGGAGAAGGTGCTGTGATTGCTGTAACCGGGTGCCATGAAAGGAACCCCTTCAGCCAATAGGACAAGTACTGTAACAGCACTGCAATGAGCAGGTGGCACAGGAAAACACAGTGATGACCACGTGAGCATCACTACGCTTGAAAGCCAGAGGACTGTTGCCACCCGCAGGGAGACGGGGGCCACGGCTGACATACCTACAAGCCACCTTCCTCGGCTGTAGCTCTCGCCCCAGTCACTGCCCGCTCTCCTGTCCGGCAGGCAGCCTGGCCTGATGAGCAGGATGCCCTCTCACCTGACTCATGTCCTCCCGCTGAGGTTCAGCCTGCTCCTGACCTGCTGGTGGTACAAGCAGGACTCCACCACAGCTGCTGCAGGAACACAGCCCTGTCAAGGCTAAAAGCTGCTCCCCTTCTCTTCCCATCTCACGGGATGTGACCTCCTAAATGTCTGGGAGAAAAGCTTGGGAGAGAAGAGGGGAGGGGGCAATAGGGTCGTGCTAAGCTTCTGAAATCCCTGCCTGTGGCTCCAGTGAAAAGTACTTCCAGACTGCTCAAATGACTATTTGATTTCTTGTTACATTAAACAAAAGCATCTAACTGGCATAAAACAATCCTACTCTGAGATCTTTTTGTGTTACAAAGGTACAGCCCCACACTCTGTCACATGTGTACGTGCAAGCACACAACAGGTATTCAGCTACCTTCCTGCCTGGTGCTGGGAGGAACCAGGGGAATGAAAGCAGCTGCAGCTGGTGGGGGCACCACGAGCTGCCCAGCATCCACAGCGCCCAGCGCAGGGCTCACAGCTTTACGTCCTAACAGCACGGGGTGACTGCAGCCCTGCGTCCGGCTGCCGAACACGGTGAGTGGCTGTAAACGAGCTGCGGTGTGTCACTCCTCCGTGTGTCACTCCTTGTCCTGCACTCGGGTTCGTCAGCTGCTCGCTGCTCTTGTTTGTTTGTTTTCCTCAGCAGCCCGAGTTGCCACTTTACCTTCTGCTAGGTTATCATTAACGAGGTTAAAATGTTACTGTGTAGATCAGTTCCAGTTTGTCTCCCATAATAGGAGGGAGCCAGAGCTAGATGCAGTTGCAGTGTGGTTCAATAAAATGCACAGAGAAGCCTGTTAAGTCTGGCTTGAATGTTACTTAAAATTACATTGTCACGAAGAAGTCTTCTCACTTAGTACAAGCGAAGAAGTGAATACCTGCACCCCTCCTAAAGAAATCGTTTCATTTTCATTTCAGGGTAGAAGGATACCAGAGTAGATGTCAGCTCTGACATAGCTAAATCTATGTACGTACATGCTTAACATTTGTATTTAATATTTTCCTGATTTTGGCTGTTAGAGCAACTTTTGCAAACCACATTTAAGTCTTAGATTCCAGCCGACTAAGCAATGCAGATCGGTGGTTGAGCCGAACACACAGCTAACAAGATGTCACTGTGCACAAATAGCGGCATTGCAAGGCCACTTACAGTAGCTGCATGCGTGATTGCCCAGATATTTTTAAAGTCAAGACACAAGTGTATATTCTCTTCTGGCTTTGTCTCAGCTGCAATTCTGAAAACAGGATTTCTGCAGCCCTCAAATAGTACAGAGCTGTTAGTTCGCCTCCTGTACCTGAGCTTTCCCCCTGATTTTTGGCATGTTTTCAAAGTCACACAGCATGGTCTCCTGTCCCCTCTATTTCAACACAACAGTGCTAACTAACTTCATCTGGACAACCCAGTTTAGTAACAAGTCAGAAACATTTTCACCAACTGCTTTTTGTGCTTGTGGATACTGCAGAGGAAGGGGCAGCTCCTGCCCCCCAAGATGAAGAACCAAAGCGTCCCATTGCTCAAGCTACTCTTCTAGCCCTGACTTACAGGGTACTTTGGACTAGATTTTCCTCAGTTCTTTCTTACCGCAGCTGACCCACTTTGTATCCAATAACTATTTCTTCAGTGAGACAAGCTCTAATTCGGCCTGACGATCAACAGAACACTTGCCTGGGAGATGTGACACCTGGACTCCTGTTCTGCTCCAACTACTATTTATGCAGAGCAAGTATTACCAACTGTGCTGTATCACAGATAACCCTGGAGTCACAACAATTAAGGCTTGAAGCTAATCTCCCCTGGTTATCTGGAGGCTGGATCCACATCACCAGCTGTCAGCTACTCAGTTGGGCAGTGAGAGGGAAGGACACCCTGGTCGGCAGCAGGTTCTGTGGGGCACATAGTACCTGGGGAAGGCCAGGAGGCAGCTGGGGCCCAGGGCTCAGGTATCGTGCCACACAAACAGGTTGGCTCGCTGTTAGCCCCGACACAACAGGAGGCAGCTCCTTGGAGAGCCAGCTCGAGTTTCCCAGCATCTTGTTCCCATAAAGCAGCTCATCAGCCGGAGCTCAGTGCCAGCCCTAGGCTGGTTCCACCCAGCACATGTTAGTGTTTCCAGTGGCCAGTTAGAACTGCCTTGTTCTCTCCTTGGGCCACCAACTGGCCACCCAGGACACCAGCTGGCCACCCACTACAGCATAATAGCTGGTAGCTCAGGGGTGTCCTCACAGGCAGCCACAGTCTGACAGCACTCCGCAGGGACTGCAGGCTCCCAAGCAAATCAAGACCTTTATTATCTTTGCTTTATCCCCCCCAAAAAAACTTTAAACTTCCAAATGTTTGCCTTGGCAGGAAAAAAAAAAAAAAAAACTATTTTAAATTGTTAATTAAATCAGTGGTTTGTTTGTTTTTTGTTTTTTTACTTAGCAGCAAAAACTATAAAGCACTTCTCTCTACTCCTTCTCTGAGATGTGACTCCGTGGACTCTGTTAGTCAGGACGGCTTCACTGCACAAAGTCACCCAGATGCCTCTACCCAGTGCAGAATCAGCGCAAGCCTGAACAGCAAGAGGTAGCCTCCCTTCTCCTTGACTTCCGTACAAATATCCCAGTAGGACCTGCCTAAACCCAACTGCTGCTGCACAAGGAACGGCGCAACCCTGCGGGCAGTTTGCTGAGCGCTGGGGGAGCCCCGTCCTGCAGGGCTTGCTGCTCGCCGCGCTCAGGGGAGGTGTCCTGGCCGAGGTGGCCTCCATCTGCCACCCGCTGCCAACATTTTGCCTGCATTTTCCTCCTAACCTCCAATTACTCCTCGTGAAGGGAAAACCCTTCCTCACCCTGCACAGCCCGACATCCTTTGAAAGAAAAGGAAAAAGGGACAGGGGGCACAGGGACCCGCTGAGCCCCCCCGGCTGCCCCCAGACCCGGCCCGGTCGCGCAGCGCTCCCCTCCCGCTAAAGGCGACAGCCCCTGTCGCGATAAGCCTCGCGCTGTCGCGACATGCCGCACCCCGCCGGGCCGTCCCACCCGGAGCCCCGCCCGGGCGGCCGCTGCCCTCGGGGCGGCTCCGGGAGCCTCCGCCCGCACCTGGCCCGGGGAAGGGGCGGGGGGGGGGGGTGTGGAAGCACCCCCGGGACACCCCCGGGGCCCGGCCGCCGCCTCCCCGCCGGGCCCGCAGCCCGGGGGCCGCGCTGCTCCTCCTCCTCCTCCTCCTCCTCCTCTCCCCCCCGCGGCCGTGCGGCAGCGCCAAGCCGTGACTTCACCGGGGGGAGGAGAGGAGAGGAGAGGCGCGGGGCCGGGGCCGCCCGCCCGCCGATTGCATCATGCGCGCCGCTCCCCATGGCCGCCGCCGCCGCCACCGCCACCCGCCGCGGCAACGGCAGCGGGCACGGCCCGGCCCGGCCCGGCCCCGCGCCCCGCGGCGGCGCCCCCCGCGCGGCCGCCCCTTACCTGCGGCAACGGCGGCGGCGGCGGCGGCGGGGAGGGGAGAGGGGGGGGGGGCGCGGCCGGGCCCGAGCCTCGTCGTTAAAGCGCCCAGCGCGGCCCGAGCGGCGATTGCGAAACCCGCCCCGCGCCCGCCCGCCCCCCAGCCCCCGCGCCAGCCAATCGGCGCCCGGCTGCCCGGCGGGGTGACGCAATGCTCGCCGCGATTGGCAGCCCGAGCGGCCAATCCGACCCCTCCTCGGCTTTAAAGGGCGAGGCCGGCGGGCCGCGAGGGCGCTGCGGGGCGGCCCCACCTCGGCGCCCTGAGGCGCTGCGCGAGGCCCCGGCCCGGCCCGCGGGCGCCATCTTCTCACCTCAGCCGCCGCGGGGGGCCCGCGCGAGGCGGGGGGCGAGCCGAGGTTGTGGCGCATTCTGAAATTGCGTTGGCTCTTCGCTCGTTTTTCCCCCTGTGAACACCTCAAAACAAATAAAAAAAACAACGGCTAAAGGTTTAAAACAGGTTAGGAAACACCTGTGCGGTAGCTAAATGCCATAGGAAGGTTAGGCGCAGCTGTGTCTCGTCATAAAACGCCTCACGTCTTGTGGAGGACAGTTTGGGCCCTTAATGCTGTTCAGAGGCTGCGGTTCACATCTCCTGAGCTCTGCCTAAACAAGATTACAATAAAAAAAATGCATGTTTGCATCTAAGCTGTAGGTGCATAAAATGCATCTGGTAGCTCTTTGAAGTGGAAACGTGTACTCTAACAAGGAGGTGTACGTGCTTGAAGCGGGCAGCTCCAAAAGTCATCAGTTTGTAAAGTAAGGAAGTTGCGAGCAAGTTTATGGGCACGCATAATGAAAAGAACAGTGTGGAAAAAATAGTTACTGTTTAAACGCAGAGAGTTCCAGTCTGTGATGTACTCCAGTTTAGGACGTAGACCTACCTGGGGAAACTTTTCCTATGCAAAAGAAGTGAGAATGATCAGATTTGTGAACACGGTTGCAGAGCTTGGTAACAGATATTTGTATTTGCCATTTCTATGGCCGTCTGATGTTGAGTGTTTTTGTTGTTTTTATAAAGCCCTGTGGAAAATAAACCACATTTGCAAAGAATTCTGAGGATTAGTCTGGGTAAACAGTTTTACTCAGCTCATTACCGTGGAGATACTGTTTCCTTGTCAGTCATCAAGTATTTGCTTTAATATCTCAAATGTTTTTCTGTTTCTCAGTTGAAACTGTTATGTTTTCTCTGGCAATGACTCATCCATCTGTAACTAGAGCAAAAATTCCAGGTAAGCATTAAACATTATCCTCTACTTAAAATAGTTAAGTAGGTGTATGCTCTTAGAGTGCTTTCCTAGGATTTTAGAGTACTTTATCACCATTTATTCATTAATCCTCATCAAAGAAAGATGAAGAAAATAAAATGTAGACAAACTCATTCTCATTCGGTCTGATTATTTTAAACATTAAAGCCCATACGTAATTCCATGCATATAAGGAGCTCCAATGCTTGGTTGGCATTGTATCCTATTACAGGAAAATCATCACACAGTGTACTTAAGTGTTTGCAAGATAATATTTTTCTTTCCCACAGTAAAAATGGATTATGGTGGAAGCAATTTAAAAAGTAATCACAGAATATATGGACTACTGCTCTTGAGGCATGGCATTGAAATACACACCTTATCTGCTTACTGCCACATACAAGTTACACGAGCTGTGTCATCAGCTGGACTGTCCCTGCTGGGATGGAGTCCTCGGTCTGATTCTGGATGTATTGCTGTAGCAGCAGTCTGCCTATAAGACTATAGATAATATTGTAATAGTAACTTATTTTCACATGCATAGTCCAGTTTTATGGTTCTTTAAAGACCCCAGTTCCTGAAAAATAAAAATTAAAAAAAAAAAAAAAATCCGCATCTTCAAATAGTATCTAGCAAATCACAATTCAAGGCAGAAAAACTATTGAGGAAACAGAGAAGCTATCTATGGGAGTCAGAGGCAAAAGTTTTAGAGGGGAGAGGAACTTTGAGGGAAATATCCTTGTTTATTGCTTGTTTACTTAGTGCTTACATTTAAGCAGTTTTCTGCAGTAGAACTCAGTGTGAGAACTGTTATGTCTCTGAATCATTTTTATTGTCTTTTTATAATGTTTATGGTTGTTACATCTCTGTTCATGGGCAATTATTTCTTTGTCCTAAAATAAATAATAATAATAAAAAAAACAACAACAATATACAAACAGACTGGACTACAACCTATACTTTTTTTTTTTTTCTTCTTCTTCTTCTGCAAGCATTCAATTATTTGCCTGCATTTCCCTCATGGATAGCCTTTACTGGACTTTTTAATTCAGACTTGAACATTTCAGTTAAACATTTACCTTTCACACATGATTTAACTGTATAGTTTTTCCCTTTGGTGTAATATCATGTCTTTTGAATTCTTCTAGCTGAGAATTTAGTCATTTACTTTCTTGTGATTTAGAAGAGAGAAAATTAAATATATATATATATACACATACATATATATATATGTATTTTACAAGTAGAAATAAATACCCTCCTTAGGTACTATTTCAGGTTGTGATATAAAGTGTGTTAGTGTGTTTGTGGGCAAATGCACTGAATGATACCAACACTTTCTGTCCTATTTATAGAGATTATCCAGAAGCTGAAGAGACAGATCTGTAATCCACCCCCAGCAGCCTGTTAGTGATCCAGTTTTAATCATTCAAAGAGTGCAAAGTCATGATAGAATAGTAAACAAATGGTTAGAAAGCAACAGTAGCAGTCTCTTCTTGTCTGTTTTGACATGAAGAAAAAAAGTTACTAACCTTCCTATTGTCAGTCTTGTTATAAAAGTTTTTCTTAGTAACTGCTACCCCTGTTCTGTTGAACTAGATTTGCTTGAAACTAGACAGAAAAACACTGTGGGATATGATCACATTCCTTACGATCATCAAGCATTTGTTTAGAAATATCCTAGCAATACAAAGTCTGTAGTAGAGTTTTTCCCTAATCTTATTATTGCAAAACTCTCTTCACTTAATAACCATTGTGTTGTGGTGTTACAAGACTTATATTTTGCATTCAGGACTGACCTGCACCAAGATGAAAATCCTACTGTTAGAAATGTCTTTCAATCTGATTCGATAATTTAAATGGTAGAAATTTGTCTATTAATAGTTGATTTGTCAGAGGTAGCCTTTTTGAATAGGTGAAGAGAAAGGAGAGGAAACATTGCTTACTGGTGATCGCTATTTCAGGACTGCACTTCTAATTCTAGCACTGACTCACTACAGCCTTGGAAAGTTACAGTGCTTTTGTTCTAGCAAATACTAAGTAAAGAAAGGAGCCATTCTATTCAAATAGCAAACATCCATTTTATTGTAACGCTGCCTGGAGTTCATTTACAGGAAAAATCCAATGCTTTTGTTCTTTCTCTCTATGCAGCTAATAATTTTTGCAAGAAAGTATTTCCAGTTTCTAGTTCAGCATCTTCCAGTACTACTTTCCTTATTATCAAAATATCAAAGCCACACAAATATCTAGAATTACTTACACTGGTTTCTGAAAAGAGATCAACTCAATTACATGTGCAGAGTAAAAGAAGTGTTTCGCCAGTGGAGGAGGACATAAAAAAAAAAAAAAAGCCAACAGCTGTTACTTCTCCCACAACTTCAGTAGGCTATTGTGTGATAGCAAAATGAGTCAGACTAACACAGAAATCATACAGTGCATTAGAGAAAACTAATGCATTAATGATCTTTTTTACTAGAAACCCAAACTGTTGCTATCATAAGTGCTACATGCCATGCTTTTCTCTCCACCTACATTTTATTTTATATTTTATTTTATTTTATTTTTTATTTTAGCATATATCCATATCATCCCCTGTCTTTAGAGTATTCCAGAGGACTTCTAAGAAGATGACCAAACTATTCTAACTATATCAGTGACTAGATATTGATTAGTGTTCAGTAGCTGCAAGTCCCTTACAAGTCAGTGAAGCTGCTGGACTTACTATTTGTGACCTTGCATTCAAATATCTGAATATGGAATTGGAAGCTTTCTTGTAGGTATTTGAGTTTGGAAAAAGCAAGTATGTCCCTGAAGAATGCCTGCTCTGTGGCGAAGCTCTAAGTGTGTCAAGTTAGTGATAGGACCAGAGGGAGCAGCATAGAGCTGTGACAGGGGAGGGTCAGGTTAGATGTTAGGAAAAGTTTCTTCACCAGGTGGGTGGTTGGGCACTGGCACAGGCTCCCCAGGACAGTGGTCACAGCACTGACCCTGCCGGAATTGAAGAGGTGTTTGGACAACACTCTCAGACTATGGTTTGATTTTTAGGTAGCCTTTGTGGAGCCAGGAGTTGGACTTGATGGTCCTTGTGTGACCCTTCCAACTCAGTATATTCTTTGATTTTATGACTATCCCAAACAGTTCAGGTCTCTGGGAGAGGATCTAACAAAAAAAAAAAAAAAAAAAAAAAAAAAAAAAAGAGTGCACATTCTAACAAGGATTGTACAGCTTTGCTAACCTGTGTTTGAACATTCTCTGGCTTTGCTCTGAAACCTAGTGCTGCAGTTAAAATTTGTGTACCCATTGTTGTGAATATCACTGGGGCCTGACTTGCGTTTTAGCTGAACTTCATTAACAATTGTGCTAAGCTTAATGCAAGCTGCATTTTTTTTTCTGATATCTATAGAATGCAACAGTGGTTTTTAGACTGCCACTGATCAATATTGTTTTTTATTTTCATGTGCATGTAAAATGTTAGGCAGGGTGAAACTGTATAGTTAAATATAAGTAAAAACAAAGTAGATAAATGGATTGAAAGGAAAATGTTGTGTATCATCTGTGTATATATAAAATCTTGTTCAAAAGAGACTTGTTAGAACTGAACAAGTCTGAGCGAGAATTAATGGCCCACACCTGGGAATAAGAGGTGAATTCTCAAGTATCCAGGTTTAGTAACTGCCACACCTGTCCTGTATTCCCAAAAGCATAAATGAGGTCTGCAAGGATTTAGATAGCTTAGCTTCTGAATGCACAGTGCCATGGCTCTTTTCCAAGGCATCATCAGTCACCGCATGAAAATCCCCACCCATAATTACTAGGGCATTATTTGTCACGGGGTATACTCTAATGAAGAACTTCACCTTATTCATATGATATCAAGAAGAGTAAATAGTTTGAGGGATGAATTTTACCCTGACTTTGAAATGGTTCTTCACGACAGAACCTTAGAGTACCCTTCCAGAAAAGCACTGAAGTTGGAAAGGCATAACTGTTTCATCTTCAGTCCCATGGTATTGGGAGAACAAGGAGCCAAACTTCTTTTTTATCAATGTCTTCATTATTCCCTGCAACCTATATATGGTCTCTGAAATACCATAAAAAGCACAATGAACAACTATGTGAAAAAAGAAGACAAGAGCTTGTCACCTCGGAGGGCGGGGGGTGGAGGGAGTATGGTCCACCTGCTTGTTTACCCTGTGTCACTTCTGTTCATACAAATGAACAGAAAGTTAGTTATTTATGCCTGGATGATACAAAATATGCAGGAGGGACATTTGAGAAAGTGTACTGGCAATTACAGAATGTCTGTTGTTGAGATGCTGCTAATAATATCTAGGATAATTTTGTGCTAGATAATTAGTGATGGTGGTATTTTTGTCATGCAGGTACAGTGTCTCCTCCCCAAGAGAAAGTAAAGGGAAGTACTCGGTGCCATCATTCTTCCAGAAGGCTGATCATCCCAGTTTGGTGAGTTAACTGGCAGAAAGGCCTTTTCTTTCCCTGCATCCTGAAATGGAAGCAAAAGTAATAGAAACAGTGTGGCACAGCTCTCTGCTCTTTGGCTCTGCATACTCTCTTAACATATTATAGACTCCCAGAGGAACAAAGCAATTACATTTACACATGCAGGCACCTGAATATCTCTGTCACAGCAAATTTACCAGATACAATCTAGCATTAGGTTTCTATTGAATATAAATGCTGCAGCCAAATTTGTGGGAGAAAAAAAAAAAAAAGCAAAAACAACACTTTGGTAACATGTCCCAGGACAAGAGTATCACTGGAGAAGGGCTCATCTGATTTTCTCTCCTCTTGACAGTAAGTAGATCAGAATTTCCCTCTGATAGGCAGTAAAAGCTTTATGTCCCCGTGTCCCTTCCTCTCTAGTCTGCCCACTGAGGTCATGTTTCTGTAGCTCACCAGTCTTAAAAAAAATAATCAGCAAATCTCCGTATAGGAAACTGTCCTTGATCTGATTTGTTGTGCCAGGGTTCTCCTGCACATTTATTTTTTATTATTTTTTTTTTGGTCAGAAGATTATCAGGAATTTTGCCTGAGGAAAGAATTCAGGATCAGTAATATTACAATAAAGTTTATGTTGGTGAGTCATAGGGGAAGAGCCTGTCTTTGAAAATACGGAAACAAAAAAGAGTAACATGTAAAGAAAAGTTGATGCAGGCACAGAACACTTCAAAATGCTATGAACCGTGTGGTGCAGATTCTCAGTGGTGCACATGCACTTGCAGTCAATATAAATGCCAATAGTCACTTAGCAGAAACTGAGACTTACTCTCCTAAAGCGTCCCTGAAGACTTTCTCCACATACCCAATATTTGCTGAACATACACATTGCAAAGCAGATTTTACCAAGGTGTACACAATCCTAGAAACCTTCAAAGATCCGCAGTGAGTGTGGTAACAGTTAAAATCATTTGTGCAGGCTTTTGAGGCCCTCCTTCAGGGAGTACAGGTATTGCTTTGAAGTCACCTACAGTTCCAGTGGAAATGTGGTTTGGCAGTTGGAGAAAAGGACTTTGCTTACCAGGAAATGAAATTACTGGAGGTGCATTGTTTATGTGTACTTTTACCTCACATCATGTTTTTCCTCCTTTCTAAAGCCCTTTGACATTAAGGGACCCTGCAGATGGGACAAAATTGAGGCTTGCAAAGTGTCTTCTGGTATTTTCCTTCCTGTAAAAAAAAAAAAAAAAAGGCAGGATGAGTGCACACAGGTGTATGTGTACTCCTGGCGACAATATGCGCATGGGCAGCCAGTCCCAGAGAACTCCAGCTCTAAGCGACTGCCTTACTTCTAACAAGCTAATGTGGGATGTTGTGCTATGCTGATGCCAGAAATAACTGGAAAGCCTTGGGTACAAATGCCAATGCCTTGAGCACAAAAAGTTTATAACAAAACATTTCAGTTACATAAACACCATCCTAAAGTGGGGACACTTATTAAACCATACTCTGTAGCATCAACAGAGAACACTGCAGCATATTCCCAAAGCCATCCATATGTCTTTGGATTTCATCAGGTGAAGGGACACTAGCTGTGGCTGTAAGCTTAATGGGAGTTCACAGATAGCTCTGACACTTCATGCTATAGCAGCACTGGTAGCTGAGCTATGGGAAGCTGAAGAGCATGCATGCTTTTACTTAGTATTTGAGTGCTTTTAAATTGATTTCTAGAAAGATTTTCAGTCAGCTTAAAATTTGATACATGGCACGTATTCTGCTAATCCACCACCAGATGTATTTTTTAGCCTTAACCAAAATATGTAGACCCAAGGACTCACAAGTTTTCCAGTTCTGCAAGGGAAGTTGACTGAATAGCTCTGACCTACAAATAGGCCAAGGGGTACTGGGGCAAAGTGTGATGTCCTGAATATTGAGTTTTCAGTTGATGTGTCAGGAGATAGGAGCTCTACCTCAGGGATTACCTACAGTTTGCACAGTTAGCCTTTTCTTATAAGAGACATATATTTGTTTTCCATAAGGGCATATTTTTTTGTGTAACCAGTGGACTCAGCAGCTGAGCTTGCACAGCTATGTGCAAGGAGACCCATGGTGCTTTCCACTTCCATAAAAAAGAAGGAAAGAGGCCTTTAACTTTTGTCAATGGCATGCTGAGCTGGGCAACCAAAGTTTCTTTCAGTTAATTAATAAAGGAGAAAAGTCATTCCCTTGTGGTGAGGGATCTAGAGGCACTACTAAAGATGCAAATGATCTCTTGATGGCTTAAGTTAAATGTAAATAATTCATAAGCCCTGCACTTAGCTATATAAATATTTGCATCTACTAAACCTTTCTAAAGGTCCCAGAACATTCATGGTATTGTGGGACAGCCCTTCCAATTTCATGGAAAATACTGACCCACTACCAACTGTACTGTCTTATCCAACCCAAATACTAGCTGTGTTGGCTACGGTAACTGTCAGGAGTTGTTTCTCTAATAGAGAAATACATATTTCTGTGCTAAGTTAGACTTTTCTGTCCTTCTTTTTTGGCTGCTGAGTGTAAAATAGCAGATAACAAGTATGGATCCAATCCTACATTGCATTTTAAATGACTCAGCCTTCTCATGATATGAGTTCTGTGGTGTGCAGGTTTTTAAATCATCGTCTTCTTTTTAAAATCATGTATTTTATTAAAATAAAATCCAGTACTGTAGCACTGAACACTAGAACATCTCATAATTCTTTTTAGAACCGTGCAATTCCTATTATTAAAGATCTGAAGTGTTTGCCAGTTTTTAAAAAATAAGACTTATTTTTCTAAAATGAATTTTGACTTTTCTGTGTTAAATTTTACTGTATGTCATGTTTACCACATTTATGTCATAGATATCAGCAATTTGCACTGCTCACTTTCCCTGTTAATAGAATGTTGGAATTTTTTTTTGTATTATGAGGACCTGATTGGAGAGCTGGATCCTTTTTTTACTTAAACACAAGTAGTTTGCAAGGGCTTTTTGTTTTGGGACTAGAAACCTCTCAGCCTCAGCCCTGAGTTTTTGCTGAGTGATTAGCTTTGGTAAGACTTAGTTCCACTATTAACTGTATGGACCAGTTGTACATGACATTGTTGATACTCCAAGTTGAGGGACAGTGACTTTTCAGCATGGCTTTATGAGCATTTAGATATGAAAACTTCTTGCAAATAGACTAGCACTGTCATTGGATTTTTACTTTCTGAAATATTTTTGCAAACAAAAAAAAACATTTTTATGCTTCTGTGAAATGAATGAAAAATATGATGGTGTCCATCAGAAGAAGCCCTCTGTTTTTATTCATATGAATTCTGATAATATTTATTAAAAGCACTCAGTAGCTCTACTGTCAGTCACCCTTAGAAACTAAGCATAAGGAATGATTTGTTCCAAACATCATATTTTGAGGTAGACAGTCCAGTTTTCATCTAAAACTTTAAAATGTCCTTGCTACCTCCTGACTTTAGTTTCTAGGTTTTTATGGGACTGTGATCCACTCAGGAAAAGTCTACTGATCATTAGACTGAACTGGTTTGTGATTCCCCTTTCTTGCACATAAGATAAAGACTTGTTTTACGCAAAGCATGACATTCCCATTTGAACAGAAAAATTGTAAAAAGGTCTCACAGAAGTCGTGCATGGGTGAATAATGCCTCATTTTTATTAACAAGACTGCTATGCTGAATGTTACTGTGTGTAATCTGTCTTTCTACGAAGGCTTAGAAGGCAGAATAGATGTTATCTCAGCAAGTAGGAGTGCCAGGTCCTTTCACTGGGTGTTTTCAAGCAAGCTTTGAATCTCTGCAGGGAATGAAGGGCCATGTCTCACATCACCTGCCCCTGGTTACATGAGAGAGCCTCTGCTGCCCATCACTGTGCTACATGGGCAGTCTTCACGTGAAACCACACTGTAACAGGGTCAACATGCTGCAGACGGGGACTTCAGTGCTGTATTTCAGCTTGTAAGTGTAAGCTGCTTCTTAAGTCTTTGTGCAGATGTTATTCTTAGGAGAGCCTAAAATCTGACGCCAGAAGTATCTCTGTTATTAGCTTGGAACTGATAACAAAACCAATGATTTTCAAGCTGAGATTGCCTCTGACTTGTTTCCTTCCTCCATGTGTCTGCGTTTCCCATGTGCTGGCTGCTTCTTTGATCATGGTTAGGATTCATTTGTGATGTCACTGGGCAACTCTAAGAACTTTGCAAAGCTTCCTTGTGACTCCCTTCCCTCTCGGTGCCTTTGACATTTTTTATTTAGTAAGCCAACTCCTGCTTAGATTACTCATGCCAGTAATCCCTGGGCTGGCAGTGGTATAATTAGAGAAAGCTGAGTTTGGCTCAACAGAGAGGTCAAACTTTCAGATACTGCTCAGCATCTACACTGAGCAGTGAGACTGTTTTCTGTTAGTATAGAGTCAATATTTTTTTAAACCTAAAGTTTCACAACGCTAGTCAAATGTAGCCCCAAACGTTTCTGCCACTGAAGTCAGTTGCTTCATGATATTCATACTAGAAGGGTTGTACCAAAGGTGAATAGTTCTTATATTTCCATGTCTTAGTCCTTAATTCCATAGATACTTAGAGCATCGAATGTTTCCAGGCTGAGAATCAAAAGCTATGAGCTGGGTAGTGAGGCTATACCATTGTCTGACTTGTGAGTCACGCAGTAACTTAAGCAAAAGAGAAACATAAAAAGCCCATTGGATCCTTGAGTTCTCTGGGAAGCCTCATTCCCTTCTCATACAGCTGAAGTCTGCCACAGAATCAGCAATGTGTTCACCTGTGGAAGGACAGCGGGAGGCTTTCCTATCATATTACAGAATGTAACTTTTTGCCACATTTTCACTCTAATTTATAGCCTTGTCAGTCTCACCTATAGAGGAGTAAAGTTGATTTAGAGACAACACGGACAAATTAGTCTATCTCAGGGACTCAGTTTTGTGACAGAATGTTTCACATACTGAAATACCTAATTAAGAAACAGCGTGACCTTATTTTTATAAGCTGATCTTCCTCTTCTTTTCCTGTTCCATCGCTCTCACTTTTTATATCTTGTTCTTCTGATTGTAAATTTTTTGTATAGCAAAGAGTCTCTTGCTATACTTATGGAAAGTGCCTAAACTATTTTGGTATTTACATAATTCTGAAATTTTAGTTTTTGCAGATACCCTTAGAATAATGTCCACAGCTCAGACAAGAACTACTTAGAAAAAGTGGTAAAGCCTGAGCCATGCTGTACCATTGTCTTTTTGAAAGTCCTTTGAGGTCAGGAAAAAGTGGCACCTAGGTTAGTGGCAAGGTTTGTTATTACCTAGGTGGCCTTCACAGAATGTATTTGTCCATCTTTTCAAATGTACCTTCTGAAAACTAGATGATTTGTGGCTGACTTTACATGGTGTCTGTACACATTGCCAAGGCTATGCTTACCCTAATAAACCACCTTTTGCATTAAAATAACAGGTGTGAATCATGTTACAGGATGACTGAATGTTTTCAAAGGATTGGTGTGGTCAGAACACAGGTGTAATAGACAAATGAGTATTTTCTTCCTGTGATTCTGTTACATTGCAGGGTTCTTGTAAGTGTGCAACAGTTACCAATATATGTGTTCAGCTTTACACTTCAGAGTTGCAAGTGAGTATTTTAAGAGCAGCTGGTAATCACAACACACTTTGGGTATCAGAGTGAAGTATTTGTACAAGTGAGAGGGGCTCTTTCTGTAACTAGTAAGATTTTGTTAAATAGTGATGCTAACCCAGGTGTACCGTCCAGCTGGCTTTATGCATGACAAGACTATCAAGACTCTCTCTGTGTTATTTCAGAATCCATTTTTTTTTTTAGGTATGGTTTGGGACATTCAGATTTGCGAGCCTCAGTTCCCTGCATGTTCCCTTCTTTCCTCATGTAGACACTTGGATGCCATCTAAATTAAATGCCTAACGTTGGTGTCACACATGTTCAAACAGACATAAGAAGCCATGGTCCAGTTTTCTAGATTTACCAAGAAACTGAATCTCCTTTCTTGGATTATATCTTGGATGACACCGTGAGAAATAGCTAGCCATCTACTAAGAGTTAAAATCTCCAGAGAGGCTTTTGAGAACATTCTGCCCCTAAAAGGGGAGTTGGATCTGGGTTTGGAGTATGGTGCTAACTGCCCTATTACTGTTCTGCTGCATAATTTGTCTGTTAACTAAGGTCTGTGTCAGTTCCCACTTAGATGGATAAGCCTGCGATTCAGCAGAGTAGGAGTAAGCTCTAGAGGAGGAGTAACAACACTTTTCACCTCCCAGGGAGACTTAACTGAATGAATAAAAGATTGTGAGCCATTTGTGGTGATAGAAACCATTGGTCTGTAAGGTAGACAGAGGATTGAAAAGTGATTCGGGAAGGAAAGAAGGAAAGTCTTTGTTTAGTCTGAAGTAAAAGTCTAGAGAGAGAATGTATGATTTGTGGATAGGCCAAATATTGAGCAATGAAAAGTATTCAGAATATTCCGGGCACCATGCTTACGGTCACTAAAGTACAATCCTAACTACAGAAGAGGAACTATCTATTTAATGGCTCATTAACAGTGTAAAACTTGTGAATGGGTAAACTGCTTACAGTTTCACACCCCGGTTGTATGTGATTACAGGTGACAATTAGGAAAGATTGAGTTATGAGTCCTGTGTGAATGGATGCAAGCTATTATTCAGGCAGCTGATGGAAGTGGAAAGGTGTTCCCAGTCAGTAGCATGGTAATTGCAAAGGTTCCGAGCTCTCAGAGGAGTCAGCAGTTAGGTGAGCACAAGGACAGCAAGGGTCGAGGGCACAGTTGCAGAGACCTTGAAGACAAAGGGAATTATATGAAAAGGGAAAAGGAATATAGCATGGATTTGCTTTCATTCACCTTAGAGTTGTGAACACTGTTTCTGCAAAGGAAAAAAGCTGTAACGATAAGTAATTAAATCATCTGTCATTAGACCAAACTTTGCACATCAAAAATGATGATCAGTCACCAGCTGCCTTTCCCAGCTGAAGGGAAGGTCCTGGTTGACTTGTCATACCATGCTGCATACTGATCTACCAGCCTCCAAGGCTTTGGCACATGTAGCCTTTTCTTTTGAAAATTGTCATGTGTGGCAGTTTTTACATGTACAGTATGATGTTTTCCCTCCCTGGGGCAGAAAACACGGGAGAGGGGAGAAGTTTGTGTTTCATTGCACCAAAAGAAATAAGACGGTATGTTGCCAGCTCCTTATTCATGTATAAAACTTCTGCTCCTTCCCTGCCTACTTCTCTGGAGCACCCATGGCATGGCTCTGTCCCCAGCTGAGGCTAACGTCCTCTCCCCCTCGTCACTCCCAGGACAGCCGTACTGCCC
The DNA here is from genome assembly GCF_009819795.1 of Aythya fuligula. Classification (NCBI taxonomy): domain Eukaryota; kingdom Metazoa; phylum Chordata; class Aves; order Anseriformes; family Anatidae; genus Aythya; species Aythya fuligula. Next base: position 10,916,260 of record NC_045570.1, on the reverse strand, counting down.
TTTCTGCTCTGTAGTGGAGTCCCTGTCCCTAGCCAGATCTGTCTCCTTTTCCCTCACCCCTTTTGCAGGTAGGAAAGAGGAGGGGTTGGGCTCTGCTGGCACTCATGCCCGAGTTTTGCATGCAGACAGGACATTCTGGAGCTTTGTCAATAGCAGTGAGATGCTCTAGTTTAACAAGGTAGTAAAATAAACTTGTAATGGCACTTTGGTTCATCACTGGGCTGCTACATGCCAGGTTCTGTACTCCCAGACTGGTGGATCAGAAAGCAGAGCGTTGCTGTGCTGCCCCTGCAGCCAGCTGAGATCCTGGAGCAAGGCAACCCGTGGGAGCCAACGGCCTGTGAACAGCACAGGAGCCGAGTTCAGCCAACAGGAAGAGAGTCCAGCTCTCTGGTGCAATTAAAAACTGTCACAAAATTAACTTCAAAATTCAGCAGGGGTATTTACATTTCCCCCATGATTGTGATTTTCTTTGGTTTCCATCTTTACTAGCAGAAGCTAGTACAGCTGACTTTGTATAAATGACTTCCAGTGTCGTTTAGGGTTTTGGAGCATTTTCCAGTCCTTCCCTGGTGAGATCTGCTTTGAGATGGAAGAATAGCACCCTCAAGAGTTGACAGCAGTGCTGCTTCAGCGATCCATAGCATGCAACAGACGTCCTTCCCCTTTAAGTTAAATTAACTCACAGGCACACGCAGCTGAAGCAGTGCGACAGAAAATTTTCTTTTGCCATTGCATTTGAAATATTTGGTATCGGTCACTGCTGATAGGAGTGAGGAAATCTGCATTTGTGTTTGTCTGAAGGATGACCAGCTTCTGAACATTTTATTTGCCTTCAAAAAAAGGAGAGACAATAAAAAGAATAAGAAATGTCTTATTTATCTAAATCTGGGAACTTCATTTTATACCATATTAAAAAAAAAAAAAAAAGAGCAGGAATTAATGTCTTTGTGTAAAAAGAGATTATTTAAAAGTTCTTAACTTAGATAAAAGGGGTCTACATAAAAAGTACTGAGCAAACCAGTCCTTAAATTGTGGGGACTTGTTCGTTAATTACAGTAATTAGGAATGGAATCTGATCCTAAACTTTCTGATTTACTTTGAATTTCTTTTAATATGTGGTTAGGCCTGAAATTCAGAATGATTATAAAATATGAGATCTTTTTAAGACTACAGAGGCGTAGGTATTGTTATTAAATGGCAAACTTAGTTACATGCTTCTGCTGTTTCACGCAGCACTGACCTTTTATTTTAAATGTGCCTGGCCTATTCCTGCAGAGCCCGCTGAGGCCTCCAGAAAGCTGGAAGTATGAGCTAGTCACCACTGTTGCTCCCAGCGACATTCCTCCCAGTAGGCAAAAAGTCAAGCTCTGGATTTGTCCCTTTCCTGTGAAGGGGTTTAATGGGGTAGCACCCGCAGAATTCAGCCAGCCAGATGTAGCTAGGGATGTGTCACTCTCCACGCTGAAGCATCCAAAACTTGTTTCTGTCACCGACTTGAAGCTTTTCCTCTGTATCATGACTTTCCTCGGAGTTCTTACGGGTGTTTTGCTTGTTCAGACAGTGGCCTTTCTAGCCACTGCTTATGTGTTGAAATGTAATTTCAGAAGATACTCACCATATGTAAAATGAATTTAGGATTTTAATTGTTTTCTATTGTTACTGAAAGGTACATTCTGTGGTCAGAAAGCCAGCTGACTGCTGCCTTCCTTCTGCTCATGAAACAGAGGGTCACAGGTGTACTGTGTGATACAAAAAAATGGGTTCTTGGTACATTGTAATATTGTTTCCAGATTAAAATTTTGTCAATTACTGTTAGTTGTGAGGAATCTGTCAAACCCTTTCTGAGCAAGCAACTTGCTGTCACAAGTTTCTGGGTTATTAGGACTCCTAGGACTAAAAAATACAGCATTTTTTTTCCAGCCACCGCTACGTTTGAACTCTTCTCTGCAGATCTTCCTCTAGCAGTTGCCTGCAGCTGCTCTAGCAGCCTTGACACGTCTTTTCTCTCTGCCTCTTTCCAGGTGACCCGGACCACCAGAGCTAAGTGCCGGGGGGCTTCCCGACGCGAGGAGGTAGGCGAGGGAGCCCCGATACGCCTCATCTGCGGGCTACAGGATGGCGACGAGAGGAAATCCCGGGCATCCGCACCCCTGCCGAGCTGAGGCTGCACACCGGGCTCCTCGGAAGGCTGCGCCCAGGAGCAGGTGGGTCCGTGCGGCCCTGGAGGGAGGGTGGGCGGCCGGGAGCCTCGGGGCGCCGCAGCCCGCCGGAGCATCGCCTGCTCCCGGGCCACCTGGCTGCTGCCGCCGCGCTGCGCCCCGGGTTTATCTCGGGTAAGCGCCGGGAGCCGTGCCGCGCTGCGGGCAGGCTGCAGCTACACAGAGCTGCTCCGTTCGCGCTGCGGGACCGGGAGTGGGACAGAGCCACGCGCCCACCCCGCATCGTGCCGGCCTGCGGCCAGGGGCAGCCGCCGGAGCGGCCCCAGCGGCCCGGGTCGAGTCGTGCCGAGCCGAGCCGGGCAGCCCCCGCCGCCCCTCGCCCCGAGCGCTCCCCGGCCGGGTCGGCCGGGTCCTAGCGCCGCTCGGGGCCGGGCTCCGCGGGTCCCCGCTTCTGCCGAGCCGGGCCGGGCCGGGCCAGGCCAGCCGCGCTCCGCAGGTGCGGCGGGATGGGGTTCTCCGGGCAAGAGCCCATCGGCTGGAAAAGCGCCGTCGGTCCTGCGGCAAACCCGGCGGGGCTCCCCTCCCGTCTACCCTCGTCTGACCAAATATTTGCGAGCACTCGCGGGCTGTGCTGAACTTTGAGACTTTCCCCGTGGCGCCGCCGGTGGGAGGGCGCCGACTGGCCCCGGGCACGCAGGGGGCGACGGCCCCGCTCCCCGCACATCCCCGGGAGGCTTCGGGCAGCTCGGGACCACCCCCCCCCCCGAGGGCGCAGCCCAGCGCCGGGAGCCCGCCGAGCTCGGGGCGGCTGCCGGGGGCGGGCAGGCGGCTGTGCCCGGCCGGGGCGCTAAGACCCGGCTGCGCGGTGGTCAAAGGTTCCCGGCAGGAGGTGGACACTAGAGGGCGATCCCCGGCCCTGCTGCGGGGGTGTATATATACGGCTCACAGGACGCAGGCAAGCCACTAGCAACAGGGCAGGCAGGCAGCGAGCGGGGCTCGGCCGGGCTGGGGCGGGGGACGGGCTCCGGGCGCGCCGAGCCGCGCCGTGCCGTGCCGTGCCGTGCCGTGCCGTGCCGTGCCGTGCCGCGCCGAGCTGAGCTGAGTCGTGCCGAGCCGAGCCGTGCCGCTCGCCGCCGGGGGACCGCGGGGTGCCGCGGGCTTGGCAGAGCCGCCGCCGCCGCCCCGTCCGAAACCTGGATTGCAGGAGCCCTTCACCATGCCCGGCAGACTGTAGGTGCTTCATGGAGCAAGCCAACTTCTACGAGGTCGATTCCCGGCCCCCGATGAGCAGCGGCCAGCACCACCAGCTCCAGACTCCCCTGCCCGGCAGCGCCTACAGCTACAGAGAGGCTCCCTCGGCGGCGGCACCTGCTGCGGGCGGCGCGGAGCTCGGCGACATCTGCGAGAACGAGAACTCCATCGACATCAGCGCCTACATCGACCCCGCCGCCTTCAACGACGAGTTCCTGGCCGACCTCTTCCAGCACAGCAAGCAGCAGGAGAAAGCCAAGGCCATCCTGGCCGGGGATTTCGACTTCCACAGCATGCATGGGGCCGGCGCCGCCGCCTCGGCGCCGGGGCACCAGCAGCAGCACCACCAGCAGCCGCTCTTCGGCTGCATGGCCAGCTACATGGACGGCAAGCTCGACCCGCTCTACGAGCGCATCGCCGCGCCGGGCTTGCGGCCGCTGGTGATCAAGCAGGAGCCCCGCGAGGAGGAGGAGGTCAAGTCGGCAGCCCTGTCGGCCCTCTACCCCCACCACGCCGCGCAGCAGCACCCCTCACACCTGCAGTACCAGATCGCCCACTGCGCCCAGACCACCATGCACCTCCAGCCCGGGCACCCCACGCCGCCCCCCACGCCCGTGCCCAGCCCGCACCACCCACACCATCCGCACCCCCCGGGCGGCCTGCCCGCCGCCGGCGCGCTCAAGATGATGCCCGCGGACCACCGGAGCAAATCGAAAAAGACAGTGGACAAGAACAGCAACGAGTACCGGGTGCGCCGGGAGCGCAACAACATCGCGGTGCGCAAGAGCCGGGACAAGGCCAAGCAGCGCAACGTGGAGACGCAGCAGAAGGTGCTGGAGCTCACCACCGACAACGAGCGGCTGCGGAAGCGGGTGGAGCAGCTCACCCGGGAGTTGGAGACTCTGCGGGGCATCTTCAGGCAGCTGCCCGAGAGCTCCCTGGTGAAGGCCATGGGCAGCTGCGCCTAGCGCCGGGACTGCGGGGCGCCGCCGAGCTGCCACGCTCACATACATATACATATATATATATATATTATATATACTGGAGCGCAGCGATCTCAGATTGTTGGGGGGTTGTTTTTTTGTTTTTGTTCAGTTCTTTTTTTTTTTCCTTTTTTTTTTTTTTTTGAACAATTAACGACCAATAAAAGAAGCCAGGCAGCTGTAGTATTAAAAAGGTTTGTGCCTTAGGGATGACACATGAATAAGCTGAAAACATGGTGGGTTTTATAAGGAGAGAGGCGAGGGGAAGGAAGAAATAAAAAGCCCACGTGTCTACACAGGGTAAATAACAATAATAATAATAGTAATAAAGCACATATAGCATCCCAGATGTGCCTTAAAAGCTGGCTGCAGGAGCTCTGGGGCTTTCTGTGCCCCAGCCTGGCAGGGTGCAAGGAAGCAGGGTGAGGGCCAGAGGGGCTGGCGCTGAGGAGGAGCAGGCAGCAGGGAGCACAGGCAGCAGGGCCCGATGCCTCTTGGAGCAGCGGGAGACAGCTGGGGGGCCCCATCCTGGCCCCAGTGCCTTCAGGCCACCCCGGGACCGATGGACACAGCCTGGACTGCCGGAGCAGCAGCTTGCGAGGGAGCACGGTGAGCTCCCTGTCTCAAAAGGAAGAGCGGCAGCGTCTTGTACTGTATGTCACGACATGGCGAAGCACAAGTGAATAAATACCTATCGATGCGGGTATTTACTATGAACTGTCAGTGTATTTTGCTTTATTCCAGGACATTCAGCTCTTCTCCAAGTCTCTGTCTGTCCAAGCTGTGCCTCATGTAATGTGAAAGCCTTTCCGTGTATACTAGCTACACTTTATTTTTATTGCATTACTTAGATCTTTGCCATCACATGACTTTCTTATCTGGTGACAGAGACTATGCCCTTGTGCTGCAACGTTATTTTATTATTTGTGTGGGTGGGTGAGTGCGAGTGTGCGCTGCGCTGCCTCCAGCGCGGGCCCGGGCCGGCCGCTGCCTCCCCGCCGCAGCACCTTTGGACTCCGGAGCTTATCCCCGGCAGAGAGCGGAAAAAAAAAAAAAAAAAAAAAAAAGAAAAGAAAAGAAAAGAAACAACACACAAACAAACCAGCCCAAACAAAACCCCTTCGCCGGAGCGCTCGTAGCTGGAGCAGGGCAGCAAGTCGGCCCGGGGCCGGGGCAGCGGGAGGGCAGCGCCGGGGCGTGCGTGTGCGGGGGGCGTGTGCGCCGCGGGTGGGTACCCAGCGGTGGGGTTGGGGATTGTTGGGGGGGAGGGAGGGCTGCATATAAAGTTTGTCCGAAGTCCTGGTTACACTCATAAATAAACAGCATATATTCGACCATAACCGCCCGCCTCTCCGTGTGGTGCCACTTCTTCCCCGCGGGCTGAGCCGTGCCGGCCGGCTCCGCCAGCTGCCGGCTCTCCTGCCCCGAGCCACGAACGCACGGCAGCTCCCCGCACGCCGCCGCTGGGTGCCGCGGAGCCGGCCGCCTCGCTCGGGCCGGGGCGGGCAGGGCCCCGCAGCGCTCCCGGCTCCCGGCCCGGCCGCTCTCCTCCCTTTCCCTCCCCTCCCCCGGGGAGTTTCGCCCCAGCCGGCCCGGGCCCACAGACACCGCTCCGGGGCTCCCGGCCGGCCGCGGGGCCAGCCCCGGCCGCCGAGCACGGGCGGGCGGCACCGCCGCGGGTCCCCGCCCCGCTCCGCTCCGCTCCGCCTCGCCGCGGCCGGGGCCGGGGCTGGGCCGTGAGGGGAGGTGGCGGGAGGCCCGGCGGCGATAGGGCGCGAGGGCTCCGCCCCGGCGGCTGCCAGCGGCGGGGCCGGGCCGGGCTGCGGGGCCGCGCCGCCCGCGCCAGGCACCGGGTGTAGAGGGGGGGGAGGCCGAGAGGGGCGGCGGGCGGGAAGGTAAGGGGCGGCATGCTCGCCGTGCTGGGCACCGAGAGTCGGGGGCTTGTCCCTGCCCCGCGGAGCCGGGACTCCGGGGCACGAAGGGAAGGAGAACGAGAAGGGGAAAGGGAAGGGGAGAAGGAAAAGGAAAGAGGAAAGGGAAGGGGAAGAGAAGGCTCTGCGGAACACACCGTGGCAGTCCATGAGGATGGATCAGAGGGACATGAATGTGGACCAGAATCAAGGATTTCACTTTCCAGTTAGGTTCAAACCAAGGGATTGATAGCGCGTACTTTTCCAAGGGGAGAATCGAGTTCTACTTGCACTGGGCAAAACCAATGTTTTTTACATGTGTTTCCTCCTTCCCCCAGCCCTTCAGAGCTGGGCTCCCATCGCGGGTGATGCGCCTCCCTAAGTAATGCTGTCCAACGTGTAAAGTGGGGAAACGCTGTTATCATCTGAGCAAAGATTATTGCAGGGTATATGTGGGAGGGACTGTAATCTGGTGGTTAGAGCATGGGAATACAGTCCTGATCGTTTGAGTTATGTTCTGAACTGTGACTCACTCTGTGTGTGTGTGTGGTTTCAGCAAATCACTTACGGCCTCAGACAAAGCAGATTTTTCCATTAATTTAAATGAACTATAGATTAGGCAGGTCTTCAGCGGCAGAAGAATCAACCATGTTGTGATTCAAAATTAAGATCACCTATCTACCACACAGGTGTTTCAATAGTTATATAAACATAGCGTGCTACGGAATATTAGGAAGAGTAAATTATTGATAGCAGAAAAGTGTTTAGAGATGCTTGCCTTAAACACAGTGCCAGAGTGAACAGCGTGCCCCAGTCCTAACCCAAACCACGGGCTGAGCCCTGACGAAAGGCTCTCACAGCACGGTGCTCTCTGCAGCCTGGGTCTGTGCTGGCAGCCCCTTCCCACTGCAATTTTGTGTTTTCTCTTGCTCTCCAGCAAGAGGCTGAGCTTTTGACAGGGCCGCAAGTCATTGCCCAGATGAGGAAGGTCTCACAGCAGTGTGTACAGGGATGTTTGCCCTCACACAGCAGAATCACAGAAAGCAGTGCTCCATCTCTCTGAAAGGACAGAGGACTTTACAGCCATCCTGCCTCCCAGCTGGGAGTGGGAGAGCAGGCCCCTGCTACCGCAGATTGAGCTGTCAGATTTCCTCCTCTGGGGGGAAGTGGCAGGGGTCGGCAAATCTGGAGAGCAAAGGCTGAGCCTCACCCTGGAGAGCATTATGAATTATTCCACCAGCATGGTGGGCTGTGGTCACACCATCAGCTTCTGCAGTGTGCCAGCCATGAGGGCAGGTGGTCACCCTGCTAGGACACGTTGGCTCCAGCAACAGCGTCCTGCCAGCCTGGGCAAGGGGACACAGGTATGGGCTGGCGTTAACTCGGGTACGGTGTCTGTCTCTGTCGTAAAGGTGACTTGACGAGTAACGCAAGAACATTTGTCAGAGCTGTTTCCTTGAATGGAGGAATGCTGTGTGTGACCCCATGTCTTGCCCTCATAGTGGCATATGAACCAAACTGTTCTCGGTAGCATTTGGGTGTGCATTAGGGGCAATAGGCAATGGAAAGGGTTTTTATCAGCTGTCTGGTCCAAAGATCACAGAATAGTTGGAAGGGATAGCTGGAGACGTCTGGGGATCGTCTTGACCAGTGGATTAAGTGCCAACAGGCACCAGGCTGTGCTGCTCCGGACGCAGTGGCAGCAGGGACTGCCCTGCAGCAGGGTGCTGTAAGCAGCATGGTGAGCCTGCATGGCTGTGGGCAGCAGCTGGCCTCGTACGCAGTCGTCCCGCTCACCTCCCTGCACACACATCCGCTGCACCAGGATCAGTTATCCTGACTCGGCCAAGGGCTTGAGCAGTTCTGGCACTGGCTGGGTGCTGTGGATGGGTGCACACTTGGACGTGTTCATCTTTACAGCTTGGGGGGGGGGGGGGCTTGTTGAAAGTTTCCTCCTGAGCCTGTTCCTGTGTGCAGTCCTGCTACAATGCTGCCAGCCCCTGCCCGTCCCAACACACAGTTCCACGGCGGCGGTGCAGCCCTTCCTCCTCCACCCCGTGCCCTCGTCATCCCCAGGCCTGGGGCTGGGGACACGGAGGGGGCGAGACGTGGGGGTGGGCAGCGATCACATGCTAGGAGGGTGCGGGGAGGAAGGGAGTAGTTGTCTGCTAGCACTGTGTACAGAGTTGAGAGGTTGCTCATGATCGTAACAAAGTCCTGCAGTCTGGAGTGGCTCAGGGTGGGGGAGGAACATCAAGATTTCTCAGTGATTTTTTTTTTTCCACTGCAGTGGGGGAATTACCCCAAAGGAGATCGTCTTCTCCACCTGTTTCAAGTTTTTAGAGGTTAAGAGACAGTTTCTGGAGTACTCCACAACAATTCCCATACTGAAAAGGGGGCAGTGGAAGATCCTTGCTGTTAGGAGAAAGCAGGTGTTTCTCCATGCTATGTGCTGGCTGGGTTTGACCCAATTTGGTGGTGAAAACAATGACGAATGTCTAATTGAGTAAAGGGTGGAGGAACAGGCCCACTGCCCTCTCTTGGCTAAGCCAAAAATAATGTTTTATACATTGACATCTGTGGTTCTGGCCTTCTCTTTGGTCCCCTGTAATGAAATCCTCATTTATACAAGTGAAATTCCATACAAACACACAGCTTGCGTGGAAACATCCATGTGTAAGTATGATTTGCTGCACCTTATCTGAGGTCCAGCATTTTAAAGCCAAGACAACACTTAGTGGGAATAGGTATACCACAAGAAACTTCAGAAGAATCAGAAAGTCAGTTCAGATAATTCCTTCCAGTCTGTATTATATTATTAATATTTTTTAAGGTAATACTAAGAGTCTCAAACGTAGACTGGATCTGAAGAGAAAAAGTCAGACCTTATCCCAAAGAGTTAACAGTTTTGGTGGAAAATCAGCACTCATATATCCAGAGTAACCCAATTCTGTGTAGGTAGCCTGAAATAAAAATCAGCTTTTGGTATACATATATAGAAATATGTATGTCAGTTCCATTATGAGGCTTCTCCTTGAGCTGGTAAAGGCAGCACGGTCACCCTGCTGCCTGCTGGGTACTGTGCTGGGGACTTCCATAAACGCTCCCTCTGTGCGGGAGCAGTGGGCTGATGTTCCAAGGAGTATGTGGCTGTAACTCCTTAACTGGAAGGGAATCCTCACAAAGGGAATCCGATTCATTTACTCTAAATATTTAAGTGCAATTTTCGTAGTTTAACATCGTATTCTACTGCAGTATTGCATCTTGCCTCCAGAATTAATAGTTAACCACTGAGAAAGACAGGTCTGGCAGAATGGAAATCAGGCATTATATTATCCCATGAGTCATGTACGTACAGAGAACCAAACAAGTGTCAGCCAATGGCTTTGAGCCCAAAATATGTCAAAGATGAGATGCGTATCTTCATTTATATTAAGGAGATAGAAAGCTTGTTGCTGTTCCCATTAAACAGGTTGGAGTCCTGCCACTGACTGCAGTGAGAACAGGATTGGGCCCATGCAGCAGGCACTGGCTCTGGTTACCTGCACTGACTGTATTTTTTGTGCAGCAGGGGCAACTTACATTTTAACAACCGTTCCTAGTCAACAGGAGATTCAAGACTTGCCCTAGTTTAAGACATTATTCCCTCCTTTACTGGACGCATCGGTTTCTCCTTTGAAATATGAGGATGCTTGGTAGGAGGCAGCAATGGAAGCTTTTCTGGGTGCAGCTTCACTGGGAGTCAGGAGCAAGTGACTGAGGAGAGGGGTTAGCACATCTCCTGTTATGAGCAGGGTTTTTGTGATTTCTAATTATTTACATTAAAAAAGAGCCACAGTTAGGAATTAACCCTGCTTTAGGCATTCAAACCATTTCCCTTGGCAAAATCCCACTGGAGTTAGGGAAGGTCTTGACTGAACAAATACCTCAAAATGTTTCAGAACGTTTTGCATACGGTGGGACTTCTGTACCTCAGTTTTCGCACTCTAGATATTCCCTCCGCAGTGCCTAATGCATCTGGCTGTAGATCTGCCTCAAGAACCAAATAAAACTCAGGCTACTAATACATATTGGATCCACCACGTGATTTGTACTAGTGTTCCTCAGGGAGAGGAGATAACACAACCAAATACCAGTAAATACACCCCAACTGGTAACTGGGAGATCAGGGCTGACTGCCAAACCTGCTGTTGGTCACTGAGTCTCACATATTCTAGCTTTCATCATATGCAACTGTACAGTCATCTCTGTCAGATATGTGTCATTTTCATTATGTTGTCATTTATACTTCAGGTTTCTCTTTGGTGGAACACAATTCAGTTTCATGCGGGGATTGGTGGACTAGGAATGTATATTCATGAACTTAAAAAAAAATTATTTTCACATTTTTATTGACGTGCCAGTTCAGTTAAAACACTGTTGACAGAGTCAGGCTGAAACGAGTATTTGTTGTTGACTCATAATTGTGAAAATTAGCATTTAGACTTCTCGTAAAATAGTATAAAATCTGGAAGTCTGTGTGCAAGTGCTGCTTGCTTCATTCCAGTCAGCAGCCCTCCCGTGTTGACTGGAACTCAGGCTAAATTCCAAAAGAATGGGACTAGCAATGTTTTCATACCAACATTTTCTTGACCTATCTTATTATTGGTTACAGAATTGGCTTATTCCCATTGTAGCTGAAGGCAGGGGTAAAGGAGGGATTGCTGTTCGTGCAATAAAGCTAAGGTTTGATTCTCTGGTCTGCAGTTTTAAGAACAGCACTGTATTATTTGGCTTGCTGAGTGAAGAATGTATATAAAAAGTATTGGCAACATTTATTTTAAAAAGTCAATATATGATTACCACATGAAAGCATCAAGTTTTGATTGTAAGTGAACATGTAGGTAATGTAAATAAATAAAGCTCTAGGCATACTGTTTAATGTTTACATTGTGAGCAATAACATTTGCAAATATCCCATCAAGAATTCTGAGTTGATAAAACCAATTTAAAAGCAGCCTTTGCTAAGGCAAATTCCAAGTGGGTATTTCATGAGACCTGTAACAACACATAGGACATTACATAATAGGTAAAGAATGACGTTCACATTTTGAGTTATCTCACGTAACTTATTTTGTAATGTCATGGCCAAGTGGTGTTGGAAATGTGATTCTTTAGCTGTCAGTAATACAACTGTAAATTTTTGAAGCTAATTTGTATATGGATGATTTCCTTAGAATTATAAACAGTGGCAGATGTTTCTTGACACTGCTGGTGTTTGTACTTTTGTTCAGTAGCTGGGTGCATTTCTCAGTGTTACGTCAGTGACCTGAATTATCCCTGCAAGAGCTCACGAGCAGCATTGAGAGAGTGCTCTTGTATTTGTTGTAGTGAATGAAATTTGTTCTTTCTGTAGCCCTGTAGGAGAAGACCTAAAATAATGAAAGTGTTTTAGGGCTCAAAGGAACAGTATGTATTTTGGTAGGAAAATGTGATACGGAGGGGAAGGTAGAGAAGAGAGAAGACAGACAGCTGCTGTTGGGGTGCAGAGCTGAGGACATTTGGAGTTTGCTTCTGCTGGTGACAAAAGTCACATCATCTTTACAAAAGTCACATCATCATTCAGGGCTGGGAGGAAATATTCGAAGGAAGGAAGGTCTGAGGGGGAGCCAGCTGTTCAACTGCTGTAAGAGGGCCTAGTGCTTGAAAAGGTACCCAGCTGAAGCCTGTGGTGTGTGCACTTGGTGATGGCAGACAGGGAGTAGGCGTGCTGAGACCATTATTTTTGTAGCTTTCATGCTATACAATATAATGTGTTTATTTAGAAAAGCATATTTTTTGCCCCAGTCAGAGTCATTTCCCATGAAAAGCAAAAGTGCTCTTGCTGGAGGACTGCTGGGTTTTGTGAAATATGAGAACGACGAGAAAAGTTTCAGTAAAGTTTGAAACGTAGGGGAATCCTTCGCTGCATTTCTTCCATCACAGGAGTCCCACCCAGAATTCCAGTGCGATGGGAGCATGGGGCAAGGGAACAACAGTTCATGTCTTGAGTATGTGCATGTCCTGGGCACGTTTCTGTGATGTACAACATGAAATTGGTCTTCTCACTGGGGGAGGAAACACATAGATGCAAGTGAGACTGGCTAGCAGATATTAGCATGTAACACAGACATGGGACATCAGCTTTTATAGACAATTCCTTAGTTAGGGTTTAAAATGCAAAATTACCTTCTGATATTGCCATTTTAGAGCAGCAAACTTGCCCTGTTAGCACCCATGAATCCCAGTGACAGCACTTGCATGGCTGTGTGTGCACAGCACAGCTAATGAGTTTATATTGTTACTGTAGTTCGTATGAAAATTATTTTTACACACTGAAAATCTGGTGCGTTGTTATGCATGTGAAGGAAGCTGTTATTTACCTGTATGTACACTCTTCTGATTTGGATAGGTAAATCTAATTTTTCTTTAAAATCTTGCATTCTACTTAAAGTGCAGGTCAAAGGATTACAGGATTTTTCAAGCCAAATTGTATTTTGAAGAAATTAAAATGTATAGGCTATATAAAGTTCCTTTAAAATGAGCTTTCTAGATTTCATATGTGACTGCATTAGAGTCTATAATCTGTTGGCACTTACGACTTCTAGACCTTTGCAATTTCAGTAATTTTATGTGCTAATAAATGGCTCGTAGGCAGCTCCCTCTTACCAGCCAAAACAATAATACTGACTGAATCGGGAGAGGTTTTTTTTTTAAAAAAAAAAAAAAAAAGAGAGAACAAAATGTGGAGATGTTTTTGTTCGGTGTTTTGATCTTATACCCTTTTAGTTTAGAGCACTTGAGATAGATTTTCAAGCTTTTTCATTACGTTCATGTTTTTTAATAAAAAAAGCATTAATTCCTATGAGGTCAGGGAAACATCATTTGCCTTGAGAGCTGCGATCAGGTCATAAGCTGTGCGTACAGCTGCGTATCGTCTTGCTTACCAGAGCTGAGCTGATGCATATGACTTGGCCAGCGCACATCTGGCCGCACTGCTGCAGATACCTGAAGGCTTTGAGCCTGCGGGATGCCCAGCGTTCATTCAGCTCACACAGGTGGGTGCTACAAAGCACCTGTGTGAGGAAAGCCTGCTCGATGCTTCCAGCACGGTTCTTGTTTAGAGGTGGGGTTGGGGTCCTGGCAGCCAGGGGACGGGTGCGTGTGCCAGGCTCCATCCAGAGGCACAGAGGGTAACAAGCCTGGACTACCTTAACTGCGAAAGAGTGACTCAGCTGTTTCTGCAAAGTTTTGAGTTTCAGCAGAATATTTTTTCCGCTATGCTGACAGCTTTTCCACCCACGTATTGCAAATGTGGCTTCGTGCCATAGAGGTATTTTAGGATTATAAAGTCTAGAGTAAATTTTTAGCATTACGTATGAAAAAGGTGCCTTCTGGATCTTGCAATGTGCAGGTTTGTGTATGGAGTGGGGGAGCAGGGGAATTCTTTGTAAATCCCAAGGCTTGGGGGAGATACGTTCCCGTCTATCATTTACCTATTTTTATTTATTCCACTGGAACCTAGTCAATGATGTTCTCAGCCCACCTGTATCTACAGAAATAGAACTACGTTGAAATCCCCCCAAGTTTTGGCAGTGCTTTCATTGTGGGGCAGAGTTAGTCACTCACACACCTGGTATATACTGTTCCTTTCTTGATCCTGTTATTGTAAGGCATTCCCAAACAATCCTGCAGGGAAAATAAAGTGTAGAGAGATATACAGGGAATTAAAACAAATAAAATGCAGAAGGTTTCTTAACCTGTCAAGTGTATTGCAGTGTTCAGTGAGTTACTGTACTCAGCTGAAGATGAAACTGGATGGAGTGTGCTTGTGATATTTTTCCAGCACATTGAGCCCCTACATGCAAATAGATCCAGCCTGCTCTGAGCCAGTCGTTTGTCGGTCCTTTGTGTAAGACCGTGACCCTCACTGTCTGTGGGTGCTGTGTGGATCAGGCATGGGAGGACCGATTTTGGAGGAGGACAGTTAGGAGCTGGGGTTGTGCTTGGTCGTGTATGTGTTTGGGCAATCTAGCTGGTTTGTCAAATCCAAAGGTTTGTCACAATTGTTTTATGCCACAAATGCTGATACAGCAGCAAAAGCCACTATCAAGGGCTTCACCACATGATGGGACTGGAGAAGAGAAAGAGCAGAAGTCTGGAGAAGTGATGTTAGTGACCAGTAACCACCACTCTATGGCAGATCACTCTTGTGAAGCCAGCAGGGCTATGGCTTCTTTTGACTCTGTGTCAGCTGAAGGAGCAGTAATTCACTCGCGATGTCTGCAGCAGTCCTCAGCTTTCTGTGGGGTTTGGATTTTGGGGTTTGGGTCTTTGTTTTGGTTTGGTCTTTTATGAAGTAACTTCCAAAGAAAAGATGTAATACAAAATGACAGCATATATTAAGCATAAAAGCATTACTGTCCTCTGGGAGCTGTCGGAGAAGCAAACACAGAGCCACTGAAATGCAACCCCACCAGCTGGCCTAAGTGCTGCCGGCAGGTCAGCAAATCTCTGCGGTCATTGCTGGGCAGATCTAAGGGAGCCAAAGGGACAAGTGACTCTTGTCCTTGGCTAGCAGGGAGCCGCCAGCCAGGGGAACAAGCTCACCCTTTGTTTCACCCTCAGGCTGCAAACGGATCAGGAAATCAGCCCTTCCAGCACCTTGCGCTGGATGCTGATCATGTTTTCCCTGTGTCACAACAAGGCGGCTTGGTTCCTCCACCGTTTGATGCATTAGTGTTCAGAGAAAGGGGAAGAGTCCTGCTCGATTGCTAGAGCCCCAGCTTGGCAGAGCTTATCGCTCTGGGCTGAGTCTGGAGATTTGTGAGCCTGAAATTCAAAGTGAAACTCGGTGGATGTGAGTGCCATGGGAACCAGAGCAAGCCGGAGGTTTGCATGGATCCCCTTAGGGTTAGAGCTGCCGAGTTTCATACGGTGCTAGAAAAAAAAAATACAGTGTCTCTGGAAAAAAAATCTGTCTGTGTCTTGAGGCAACTGCGGGCACCTCCAGCCAGCACCTGATTCACTAGTGAACAGTTACCTACGAGGCATTTCAGCTGGCAGACACTTGTCCTAGGCGCCGCAGGCCGTGAGGGCTGTTCTCGGTTTAATCTATTTTTAATGTGGCGCCTTATTCCAAACTGCTGAGTTCTCACATTCCCAAGCTGTCATGGTAATAGGATTGTGCAGTCTTATTGGCTAAAGTTTTCCACCCCAAGTGCCAAAAGTTAGGCTCCTAAATCCATATTCAAATTCCTAAATGAGGCTGATGAATCCCGCAGGAGTCAGTAGGAACTGGACGTGGTGCGCACCTTGGAAAATAACCCAGGCCATTAGATGCATGAGCAAAGCCTTGCTGTAGGCACCCAGGCTTTCAGATGTGGGACACCATATGAATTGACTGAGCCCAAACTACGAGGATGTATCCCCAAAGGTCAGAAAGGTTCAAGTGCAGGTTCTGTGTTCAGCCCTGCTGTGCCTGTTGTGAGATGAAACTTTACAGCCGGTGACTGTGTGAGCTGTTTTGTGCTGTGCAGGATGCTTTGAAGGGGCAGGCTTAAAAGCAACCCATCTCCTTCCTAGTGCGCTGGTCTTTTTTTCTTGATTGGCTGTGAGCGTCAATGTGAAGGAGGGAGGTGAGGTTAAACAAGTGGGAATTTTGTCAGAGATTTGGAAATGGAGTGCGTTCAAAATCGTGGCAAATAGCAGAGAGCAACAGCGTGCCTATCCCTTTCATTGGCTTCCTGTCTGTGCTACTTCCATACCCGTGATCTAACGCTGCATATTTTTACTCTGCTACCTTCTTCTGCTATTCTATTTGTAGCACCCTGCTAGACTTGTTTCCAAGCCAATCCAAAATTCTTCTGAAACTCCCCGTGCTAACAGCGACGTGAAAGCAGAACTCTGCAGTGGCTGCAGCAGCTATGCTGGGGGTTTAGCTTTAGTGGAGTGGTGGTGGTCACTTCAGCCCTCCAAGTTAGACTGAAAATGGAAATGCCATCTGCCAAGAGAAACAGCTTACAAAAATTGCATTACGTTGCTTGTTTTTCATGACAGGCCTGAAAATATGTTACATGGAATTACCGGCCAACACTTGAAACGTGTTCTTTTATTGCTTTGTTTTGTGTGGAAGGCTTGTTTGCTTGTTGTTGGTATTGAAAGATAACACATAAGGCTGCAAAAGTACAATGCATTTTCATCCAGAATTTATTTATTACACTTTAAAGAGGGTTTTACTGCAGTATGAAAATATCAAGTCATTTTTTCTCCCATTTTCTACAAAGGGGGAAGAAGCAGTTTTCAGTGTCCTGTCCCACTGTCTCAAAGGTAAAAGCTTTGAGAAGTCAAAACCAGTTCCCACAGAACATTGCCATTCACTAGCCAAAGGACCCACAAAGCTTCAGCAAACCACATCCGTTCACCCAAAGAGCACAGATGGAGTGGCAGACCCTTGTTCTGGTCATGGCCCTTGGGCACCCCATCACCGAGCCCTCAGGGAGGTGCTAAGTGGCTGCTGGCCCGCGGATGCCAGGCTCACTGCAGGGCACGGGGCTATGAACAGTGAGTGCGGCGCTGTCTCACCATAAAGCCAGACCCTAAAACCAAAAGCAGAGCTGATGTGCTCAGGCTTCCCAAGCACAAAGCATGTTTGATATCCAGAGGTCAGCCTGAAAATATGGGTGTTTCTGATTTTTTTTTTCCCACTCTTGCCTCCCTTGCCATCCCATCAGAGCATAGAAACCCCACTCAGGGCTTCATGCTCAAGTCCTCTGAGGACTCCAAGCCCAGAGTCTTCTCCCCAGGGGCAGTGCCAGCAATACCACTGAAGTGAGAGAGCAGTGCTCCTTCCTTCTGGCTGGTGTCTGTCTTCTAAGTCACTGTCTTTTATTTTAGAGCATTCGCTGAGGAAGTGGGAGACCTGGGTTCAATGCGTTCCTCAATCTGCGAGCGCTTGTCTCTCACTTCCCATGAGAGTGTCTAACTGCCAGCCGATCAGCTATTCCGGGTGAAGCTCCTCAGAGTGAAACCTGCATGAAACCTCCACTAAACGGATGTTTGCTCTCTCCGTCCTGCTGGTGGTGGGCAGCTCCTGGGTTAAACAATTGGAGCTCTGTGCTGAGAGGAGCCTCAGGATGCATTTGGCTTGCTTGGAGCTGGTTTGCAAGACCCCCACCTCGGGGCTCAGGAAAGGGGTGTCTGTGTCTCTGTATGCCCATGGAGGCCAGTGTAAAATGCAGCTCCTTGGAGATGCTGTTCTGGGCAGGTGTGCCAGCAGAAAATGTGAATGTGAGCCAAGGAGAGACCACAGAGTGCAGGTGGCTGAGAGACAGGGACCTCTGTGAATCTGGACTTCAGTGCCTGAGCTCAGTTAAGTCTAAAAGCGAAGTCTGGTTTTAAGCACTCAGGGCGTTTATTGGTGGCAGCTCCTTAAAGCTCAGCTCTGCATTTGGATCCCTCCTGGGCACAGACCCTGGCAGATCAGCCAGGATCTCTGCCGCTGCTTCGATAAACATTTCCAAGGTTTATTAAATGTGCTCGATGACGTTCTTTTGTGGAGACAGTAATTTGACAGTCATCACGTGAGAAACTCAGGATTTGCCATCTGGCCTGGCAAGACTTTTTTCTTCTCACCATTAATTAAACTGACGTTATTGCAAACTTTTATTATGGTGGTTATGATTTGGCCTGCGATAACGCTGGGGCTAGTACTGAGGCATGCAAAGTACCTTCCACTCGCGTGACGTTAGCGGGAGGTGCAGCTGAGCACCTCGCTGGACTCCAGTGTCAGCTCCAATAACAAAATTTCTGAGCCGATTCCTGTGAGCCCCACTCAGGCACCTTCCCCTGGAGCGGGTTCTTCTGGTTCTGAGGGGATAGTTTCACAAGTGGGAAGACGTAGCTCGGGGGGAGGAAGGGGGCAGCTGCTCGGCTGCAGTGGTGGTGTACAACGTGCCCTGACAGGAGAGCTCACTGACCACAGCTTTGCCCTGCTTGGTGAGGCCGTGGCCATTAATGGGAAAGTGGATTGGCAGCAACAGATTTTTAGAGCACAGTGCAAAAAGATAGGAGGGCAGCGCAGTAGGACTAATGCTGAAGTCATCTGCACAAAGCCAGTACATCATGCTGGTAGCTGGTGTGAGGAAGAAAGACATTAAGCTTTTCTGGTGATGGGACATGAGGTGGCTGTATTCTGTCTGGGGTGGATGTGTGTGGTATCCAGCATCCTAGCCCATTTCTAATCCCTGCTCAGATCCAGCTCCAGCTCCTGGGATGGCAGAGCTTCTCCATTCTTCCTTCACGAGTCTCACAACTGTGACTTTGCGAGTGTGCCAAGACCAGTAGGTTTGAAGAAAATGGAGGGCTGTGAGGTTTGTGAGACGGTGTCCCCAGCACTAACTCTTGCCATTTTTTCCCTGTCAGAACCTTGAATGTTCAGTGGCTCAGAGATAACTCAGCAGCTTCAAGGGATTCAACAATATTTGTTTTTGCCCAAATCCCTCGAAGTCTGAGGGAATGGAGACAGAATCAGTTTGAGATGAAGAGCCAAGACAAGTAAATCATCCTTGTGTCCGGGTGAGCTCTCATTTGAAGAGGCCACAGATGGCAGGGATGTTCATGAATCAGCACTTTCACAGACCTCTGCCCATTCAGAGAGCAGTGTGTGTAAACAAACATGAAAACGGCACGGAGCCACAGAGCTTTCCAGATCCTTCCTGTTCCCTCTGCACCACCGAGGGGGCTGTCCTGGGAGCAACCACAGAGGAGAGGGCTGCCACACCGGGCGCTGAGCTGGTCCCAGGCTGGTCACCCTACACCCCGTGCTTCGGCTATGCGAGAGCCAGAGGCCGGGGTGATGGCCTGGGGCTGTCCCCTGTTCACCCCACAGCACACCCAGGTGTGCTCTTCAGGCAGGGAGGCAGCTGCTGACTGGCAGGCACTCGGGGTTTATCTGAAATGGAGGTAAGGAAGGGTGAGGCGAGGACACGAGCTGTTGCACCACTGCACAGCTGCAGGTGACGAACAGCTCCTGTGCGTTTGGGCTCCGTGAGGTGGGCCTGCCCCTGGTGTGATCCTGCTCTTTGACACCCGCGTTGGGTCCACGTGCCCATTAGCCCAGGGCCTCAGAACCCCCCCCCAGCTACTGCTGATGTGAAGCGGGGAGATTCTTCCTGCACTGTTTGGTGTTTGTTAAATGTTACACCAGGAGAAGGCAACACCAGAGGGCTGTGCCTTTGCTGGAGTTGTGTTGTGTGTTCTAGGACCCGCTGGTTAAGAGGTTCCCAAGAGCCACGGTGTCACTTCCATGCCTGCCCAAATGTTGGCCTAGGGAGTGCTGCTCCTGAAGGGTGACATGTAAGTGACGAGGACTGGCCAAGCCAGTAAGTGTGCCTAAATTGTTTGTGAGACTTTTATAGACAATCTCTCTGGGCTGAAACACAGTCTGAATCTTCAAAGCACTGTGTGGGATGGCAGCTGTGGGACTCCTATTAAAGTTACTAGGCATCACACAACCAAAAACTCCTGTGACACCAGTGTGTTTCTGCTGGGAAATAGCTGCTGCTGAGGCTGCTGAGACAAAGGAACGTGGAGGAAAATGGACTCCACCAACTTGCTCCCCAAGAGCAACACCTCACTAAATTTCAACCCTAGGGCTTGCGCGTTTCTTGTAATAATAGTGGATATCAGTAATAGTGGATAATAGCTATAACAGAGGATATCACCAGAGATGTGCAGAACCTTTGAGACATTGGGATCTATTGTCAGCAAATGAGATGCTTCAAATTCATTGCAAAGTTGGAGAACATCTAACTCTGTAAAGAAGCTGATGGAGTTAAATGAAGGGAATTGAGTGAATATGATGAAGTCAGAGCATCAGGTTCTCATCCATGTTCCCAGAGAAGGTTCTCAGAGAAAGCCATCACAAAGCATTACCCTGAAAAGTAACTGCCTCCTACAGTGATAAATAGTCAAGAAAGCAGCTAAACATAAAAAACATAGTCACCAAATGGCTACAAGTTGATAAGCTTGAAAGCCTGGATTTTTCTTTAGAAAGATCCAAGAAAAGCAAAATCTTTTTTGTTACTTTTCTGAGGGTTTCCTGTGATGGTGTCCAAACTGTATTGGGGTTGTCTTAACCAGCTTTGACTGTCAGTGGTAGAAGGCAGCAGCCAAGAAAAAGCAGCCTGCTGACAAAGCTCAGAAAGTGTGAAGCGTCATATGGCACCGGGATTAGAGAGGGGGTAGAAGAGCTTGGGATGGAAATGAGCAGTACAGAGCAATGAAGTGCTTGAAGGAAAACCTGCTTTAGCGAGTGAGCACAGCCACAGGGCAAAAAGTTGCCCACCAGGCAAATACCAGTGATCATATCATAGACAGGGAAATGGAGTCAGGCTGGTCACAGAGCTTTTTGCAACTCTTAGAAGACACTGATGGATGAAGACTCAGGGAAGAGAAGCTTCCTTTTTCTTACTGTTTTGACATCTTTCAGGCTTTAACATGAACTAACTACCATTATCCTAATTTTACAGATGGGGACAGACAGGTTACGTGACATGCTCAGGATCACATGAGCAGACTGTGTCAGAGTGAGAAACTGCACCTGGATCTCTCAGTTGTGAGGCTGCTGCTCTGGCACTGCGTCATCCTGACTGCAAACACAACACCGGGATTGACTTTGCCTGTGTCCTTGCTATGGCTACCAATGGTAAGGTTTTTGAACAAATTAAAGAAAGCAAAAATAGTCACTCCTCCAATTTGTATGTCCAATCCTATCTAGGCAGTAGCATAATGTACCCTAGAGGAGTCTGTAATTAATACAACTAATAACCCCTTGCTGCAAAGACTGAGACATCACTGGTTAAGAATCTAGATGAAACTTTCACCTTGTTTACCAAGTGCTTTATGTTGTGTGATTCAGAGTGGATTGGGGTGATATCTGCAGGAAAAATTAACTTATAACCAAGATGAACACTGCAAACTCCTTGGTGCCATTGACATGACTTGGCCACCACTGGAGCTTTAATGCACCTAGAGAGAAGTCAGGTAAAAATTAGACTGGAGAAGTAGTCATCAGCTATTGCAGAAGGGTTCATTGTGTTTGTCAGCATTCATCTCCACCACTCCAAAAGGTTTAATACACGTATTACAGCTGACAAAGGAATGGGTATCAGTAGTCTGTTGACACAAGAGCACATGTGGCTTCTAGGCATGTTCTTGGTTTTCAGCTACACCAAAGATCATCAGGATTGTTATTTTCCAAAGAGCCCAGGAGACCATTGTTCCCAATGCACAGCACACCTGGGGCACGTCCCACTCTAAGCAGGGCAGCTACTGAAAGCCCAGCCCTCAGTGGAAGGACCTATCCTTTTGACTCCAGTTCCCAAACCTACTACTGACTTATGCTGCTCCAGATATGTGCTGTGGGCTGCTGCTTTTAACCTGGTAGTGTTGCCAGAGGCACTGGGCACCTGGCATTTCATGACACCTAAGAAACACCCATTAATTGAAACTCATCAGGCAAACAGCCACTTCTGCTTGCTGTGGCTCTGTTTTTAGCTCTTCAGCTCTGAAGTAAGGCTGACAATTTTTGCTGGTTTCTCAGACCTCCTATTGAGTTTTGCTAATTAATATTTTTGAACTACTTAGCTGTTCTCAAGTCTATGGTGATCCAGAGAATTATTATTACTGCTGGTATTATTAAGACTAATAATACTGCTAATACCCTTAGTAAGCCTGGCAAAATTCAATTTGACTAAAATTCTTGCCACAAATGAAAAAAAAAACTAACTTCAGTGCTTCAGTGATGTGAGGGGGTACGTGACTCAGTTACCAGTACCTGCTGTTTACAAGGGGCAGGAAGAGTATATTTGCTCAAATGAAAAAGGTCAAGGCAGAGGCCCATTTGCTGTTTGTTAATAAGTAATCTGAAGTACAACACAGCTTTACTGTAACAAATCGGCCTAGCTTAGCTGTCCTTCCATCACCATTATTTCCAACACAATTCTTGATTAAAATGCCAGTTCAAAAATAATCCACATTCTCATAGATTATTTTCAACATCTCCAAAGCCACGCAGAGGATTTGTAGCTGGGGATCCACAGCAACAATAACATCAAAAAACCTCTTCCATATTTTTGCCAGTGCTTGTCTCAGGACACTGTTGGCGGCAAAGGCTGAAATGTCAGATAGAGCATTATTTAACTCCTCAGAAATTCTCCTGTAGACTTAGTCAAACCCATGCATCTTCCCTGTGGAAGTGTGCCAGTCCAGAGCCGTGGTGTAGCTAGCCTGCGTACAGCCAGCCCTCTAAGTTACTGATGTAACTTACAAATCCACCTACGTCATCTCTGCACCTGGCCCACAGTCAACAGTTAAAATTCAAACATGGACGTTAGAGAATATCTTTCTTCCAAGTATTGAGCATACGTGCACTTCATGCATTGCAACCCCTGCCCTGTCATTGTCTTTTGCCAGAAAGATGGTCATTGTCCAAGCAACAGTTGTCTTTAGTCACCCAGCAGTATTTTGGAAAAGGGCTGGAATAATGATGAGCCTTTGTGGTTCATCTATTGGCTGCAGGTAGGATTCATTAGAAAAGGTTTTCTTATTAATGAGACAAAGCAATACTTGTGCCAGCTGCCAGCTAACCACAGATTCTCTTCTGTAACCCTTAATGTTCATGTCCTTCAACTGTACTGGCCTGGGGCACTTCAGATGTCACACATCTGTTCCTTAAAATAGGGATTGTGAGGTACACCCTGCCGGAGCAGATGCAGCCCTAGCACAGAGCGTGGCACTCTCAGCAGGCACCCCAGCACGGGTTTGTGAGGGTGTTTTGCCGTATGCACAGGTATTTCTTGGAGGAAGGTAGCTGCACACACATGCATGAGGTCACCTTTGGAAACAGAAACCATGTGGATAGCAAACTGTGATTTCTAGCTTCCTGAAATGCAATTTCAAGAGGCAATGATCCTTTAACAAGTCAACAACCTAGTCCTGACTGCCTGTTAACTGAGGGGGAGGGAATGAGCTTGGTGAGGGAAGATTTTCCCTGCAGAACAGGTCACATTTGGCTGTGAGCGCAGAGCATCTTTCTGGTGCCAGAGCCTTACTAAAGTCTCCCAGAGCTCTGTAGTCCTCAAGGCCACCAGAGCCTGCCACCACCCAGGGCAGCAGCATGCGAGTGATGAGAAGTAGGAATGGCTTTCTGCAGCTGCCCCTCTGGCACCACACAGAAAACAGTAAGGCTGAGCAGCAGATATGCAGGTGTAGAGAACTCACAGCAGACAGGGAAGAACATGCGTGGCAGCAATTGCAGGGTCTTTGTGGTGGGATGGAAAGAGGATTCTTGCAACTGAGCGTTCACACACGTCAGGAGACAGCGTCAGTGGCTCCTAGCTGCCAGGAGCGGAGTGTTTTGGATGCCCTGGAGCCCTCTTGTTGTCTGGGGGAAGCTGGCATGGCTGGCGCTGCCCTGTGTGTCTGTACCTGCACGATTGGCTGCAGCTGGGTGGTTGGCAAGCAGTGCAGTTCACAGAGATTCTTGAATTGATCTAATGTGCACAGGATGTTTATCCCAGAACACCTGGGATTGTGGTGGAACTGATGCCCAGTTCTATGAAATTTGGGCTGATTTCATCTGGGATCTGGACAAATACCTTCTAGCTAAAGTGAGGCTAAGAGGAGGGTAGCATGAGGTCCTAGATCCCATGCCACCATGCTGCTCTGAAGGAGCATGTGGCTGTGCCATACGTCACACGTCCTGGCAGGGAGAGTAGTAAGCATTGCTAGCTGGCAGCCTTGGCAGAATGGTGATGCCACATGAAAATGCACGTGTTCATTACTCATGAGATACACATTTTCTGCCCATCCCTGCCTTTTCGCAGTATTATACACCCAGGGTGGTGGAGCTTTCTGTGCCTGTCCCTGGATGTTGTGCTATTTCCTTTTCCTGCACTTTGTCCTGGGTAACGTCTGTTGTAGTGAGTTGCAGGAGCCTTTAAAAACACTGCTACATTTTGCTCTTCCTCCAAAGTCCAGTGAGGTTTTACTTCTTCCCCTTGCAGCAATGGGAAAACAGGGGTTCCTGGATGTCAGGTGATTCTCCTGAAGCAGTGAGACTAGCTAGAAAATGCTAAGTATTCCCCAAACCTACTCCTGAGCGTTAGTCATCACCCTCACGTCACCCCTCAATGGCATCATGACAGCCAACTTGTGGATTATGCAGTCATTCATGGGAACATGAGAGGCATGTACTGAAAAGCAAACCCAGTGCCGCAAACAGCACTGTGGAGACGCACACCCTGTTCTAACCAGTAGCCACGATACTGGGAAAATGTGCAGGTGGTTTCAGAAACTCGTAGGTAGTCTATTATCACAGAGAAGGGGGGGGGGAAACCTTAGGGAGGTTTCCCCTATGACCATCTGTTAATTTTCTCCTGAAGCCACTATTGATTTTCTCATGCTAATGCCCTGCGCACACTGCTGTGAATCAGAGCACTGCACTGCTGTTGCTGGACCATGCAAGCTTCCCCGACTGGAATTAGCACACTGGCATGCTTCCTCGATTTGTACCTCAGTGCTTCATGTGCCTGGCAGTCATCAGCCTTGGAGACAAGTCTTCTGCTTTCCCACAGATCCTGGGCTTTGCTGCACCTCAGCTTGTGACAGCGGTGGGCTTCCTTTTTCTACTCACCTGCCTCCTTCCATATAGTTTCTGTAGCCCATCCTATTGTAACAGAGGCCTTGCTCAGACACCTAGCTGTGCTTCAGCCCGAGACCACGCTACTATTTTGTGCTACCTTAGGGATCAAGTGCTAAGACTGCTCATTGTCTGCCGTCCCCTTTGCACTTATATTTTGACCACTGCATGGACACATGCAACACATTAAAAATAACCACCCACCTTGGTGACAACAAATGTCAGCCTTTTGTACGTGCCTTGCAGTATCCATAGCCCCTGTAGCTAATGGTGGTCTTGGGGATGGACCCACCACGGACTAGCTCTGTGCTTCTGCCTTGTGCCAAGCTTTGGATGACATGAGTTTGTTGGGGCAGCAGCTGTACGGTGTTACAGCGTGGTTGCCAGCTGCCCCTGCTTTGGGCTGGAAGTCCCTGATGTTGCCTGTGATGGTGAACGCAGTGAAACTCCAAAGGTGAGCTATGGGGCAGTGATGGTGGGAACTTAGTGGGGTTAGCTTGGGCTGGAGTACACAATTCAGAAGAGCTTTCCCAGCTTTCTCTTTCTTTTTACAGTCTTCTGAGATACCAGAAGAAGGTGTTGGAAGGCAGATCATGGCTTGGGGGCAATACAAACAGCTTTGCTCTTTATCCTGGCACCTGAGAGCATTTATTATAAGTGACTCGGGCTGTGGCTTCATCCTGATGTGTTGTGTGTGTACTGGGAGTGCTCAGTGGTTTCCAAAGGAACTTACTGAGCATTGCAGCAAATGGGGAAACTCACCAAGGAACAGTTGCTGCAGTAAGTGAAACTTTGAAACAACTTTTGCTTTTCATTTGTGAGCAAAATACGGCATTTTTAAAGCATTTTTATTTATTTGTTTCTGAGCAGAATTATCAATTTCTACCATTGCAAATATAAATTTGTGCAGTGAAAACAGAAAGCAACCAGCTCAAGCTGCAAACTGTCATGGATTTGGTCCCGATGGAAACTGATGTAGTTGAATGTTTCCTCAAAGAAACGTCATCATTTGTGCATTTTTATGGTAAATAATTCTGGAAGAAAAAAATGTTTCTAATATCTATGAGCAATGCAAACAGATGCCGAAAGTGTTTTGCTATTTACTGGCTGTCTAAATACAATTTTTCCCTTTTTTAGAAGAAACAAAAAGGTTTTTCCCTCCTCCCACAAATGAAGAGACGAATGCACCACTGCGTGTCACGCAGAGAGCCGTAACAGGGAAGGATTTAGCGTGGTGCTGGGGTAGGATGTTGCTTCTGTAGCAATAGAAGCAATACAGAATTTTCCAATGGCTTTCCCCCTTTAGTGGATGCTAATTCACGAAACTCCTCATTTTATGGACCAAGACCTGAGTGCCCAGCCTGAGTAACCATTTGGTGTAGCCATTTGCAAATGCAATTATAAATTTTTGAAGTTATACCCAAGAGCAGTATTAAGCTCTGTGCTTCTTGATTTGTAGTGCCCACCTGCTGACTGCAGAGCCAGTACTCTGCACCGTGTGCCCAAAGCAAGCCTGGAATTTCCTTGCGAGGTCCGAAACCTTCAGCATCGTGGCCAGAGAGACTAATAGGGGGATTTTAAGGCTTTAAGTCTGCAGTGACCCAGTCCAGTGGATCCTCTTGAAGGTGAGTACAGACAGCCTTTCTGTCACAGCACACCTGTTTAAGCTGAAACACTTATTACCATCAACCAGGAAGTGACAAACAGGGTCACTGTTCTCCTCAGGGTCATTGTTCCCATCTTCCACCTCTTGCAGAGCACCCAAACCACAAGGTAGTGAGCTAAACACTGCTCATCTGCCCTCCACTGAGGATCTGCTGCTCTACAGCACAGCACTGTTGAATCATTGGGCCAGAAAGCAAGTGCACACGAGGGAGCGTGGCTGTCTTTCCTACCTGTTTGAGCATTCACATGGGAGTTTGAGAATCTGGTCTCTACTCCCAGGACTGTTTATGCATTTTACATGAAACAGTCACCAGGTAACATATAATCCCTGATCAAAGCCCTCAGGGGCTTTAGGCAAAGCAACGCCCAGTTTCTGGATCTTCATCAGAGTTAGGTGTGAAATGGGCTGAGCTGCTTGGTCCTGTCAAGACTGGGGCAGTTCTGGGCATGCAAAAAGGTGGAACTCTAGATAACTGAGGAACTTGGGAGTATTAAAAAAGTTGGAGATTGAAAGGGCCAGATAGTGGCAAGGACCTAGAAGCTGCAGCAGGACGTATATGCTGGCATTTCAAACCAACGTGCAGATTTAGGGTAAAACCTCTGGTGCTTCAGTAGTGAAGTCTTCTTACAGGGAAATAATTGTTCTCACAGATTCCTGAAGTGGAAACTTCTTTACATAACAATTCTATGTCTTGTTTTTTGTTTCTTTTGTTTGTTTGTTTGTTTTTTAATGTCCCATTCCAGCCACTTCATTTGCTTGGATTTCTTTCTACTAGGCAGCATGTGCTGAGCTGCACAATGGTGGCTGCCGTATGAATAGCTTGTTATTCTTACCAAGCGTGACAACTGCTGTAGCAAAATCAAGAGCAACCTGCTCTAATGTAAACTGATTTCAGATTGCCCCCGGCAGTCCCAGCTACCTCATCTAACCTCTTTTTTTTGCCAGTTATTTTTTCTTTCTTTCCTTTCCTTTCCTTTTTTTTTTTTTTTTTCTTCTGCTGAAGACACACCCTATGCTTTCTTACAAGGTGTTTTATCATGCTGTCTTTTGTACCACTGTCCCCAACATGCAGAGTGTCTCTGGTATTATCCTTGGTACTTTGCACAGCCATTTGGTTTCTCTACCTGATGCAGAATCCGGCTGCCAGCCTGCCCCAGGGTTGAGCTCTGCCGTTGTTGACGGTTGTACCCAAGAATACCTGGCTACAAAACACCACAGATGTGTGCCCAGCTCTTGATGGGGCTGTTGTATCTTTGATACCCCACCTGCATTTTGGAGAGTGCTGTAGGGCTTGATAAATGCAGACAAAGTCTTATTCAGAGTGACAGCAGTGTCAAGTGGGCAGCAGTTGTGCTGGTAAGGGAGAGGAGAACATGGAGGGTGGGTTTGGGGCAGGCAGTATTGCTGGAGAAGCAGTCTGATTTGCCAATCACAGCTGCCAGATTGGTGTGTATGATGGGTGTGATATAAATTACTACCTATAAATAAATACCACAACAGCATTTTAATGAGGTGTTTTCTAGTAGCACTTGTCCAGGCTGGTTGTGTTATGCTAAGGCTGGAGAAGTATCTCCAAGCAAGCATCTTGGCTAAACCTTCATAAACACGGTCTCACCCAAGATCTAACTATGATTTGTTTGGATAAGAGGTTTTGCTTGTTTGTTTCTGGACATACTTTCAAATACATATGGGTTTTTGCCTCTATTTATTTATTTATTGCTTCTTGGCCCAGGTTTTGTGTTGGTGTCATAGACCCTAACTGGTGCAGAGACAAGGGCTAAATCTGGTGCCTTTGCCGAGCATTCATTGTTGTTCTGACAAAAAGTTGCAGAATGGCTGGGTCATCTGTGTTTTTTGGGTGGGAATTTGGGGCTGTGACTCACAGGACTGGCCTGTGTCGCCCCTTACACACCGTCCCATCTCAGGGAGCAGTGTCCTTAGCTTCTCATGGTGTGCCGGCAGACCTGGCGGTGCCGCCCGTGCTGTTGGTAGTTGTGCTCTCACAGATCCACACCCCACATCTGCACTGTAGTTCACTAAGAGCCAGAAACCAGTCCTGAGGACTTTTCACAGCAGCTAGCAATTTTTAATGAGCCTTTGGCAGCCTGGGCTGCTGAACAGATGGCTGCAGATAAATGTGCACATATACACTGTTTATCTGTCCTGCTCTATAGGGTCCCCTCACAGTGTTGTATCGGATCCTGTAAGGTTGCCCCTGCATACCTGAGTGTACACACTGCTTCATACAGCTGTGCTAGGGTAGATGTGAGTCTAAAGATCGGTCATGGTGTTCTATGAGAACCAAACAGATCCTGGTAGGAGGCAAATACTGAGGCTGGGGTTGCATTTGGAGGCTGTATCTCAGGCATGGCTTTTACAATATTTTAGTACAAAACAATAGTTTCATCAGAAAGCCTCTCAAATGCTAAATTGTCACCACAAGAATGTACGAGTGCTGCATATATCCAAAATAAAGTCAAGAAATAGACTTGCTCATGAACTAAGGAGTTTTTGCAACTTTGATGCCTGTACATTAAAGGCAGGACCTCTTTTCTACTCAGGTTGAAGATCTGAGAGAGAAAGTTCAGTTCTTTGATCCTTAAAGATAAAATCTCTGAAGTGAAGTCTCTTTACTGTCTGGACTTGTGATGCATACACCAAATTCATTCATATTATAAATAAGTAATAACTGGCAGGTGATGCTATGGAGATAACAGCTTCATTCTTTTCGAGGAATCATTAACTCCAGCCAGGTCTCCCAGATCAACAGCTATTAAAAAAATAATAATTTTGATGGTTGGAGGGGACATCTGGAGGGCTACACTCCAACCTGACTAACTTGTATATGAGCTTAGGTTGCTCAGGGCTTTGTCATTACATTTTGGATATCTCCAAGGATGGGGATTTCACAAATCTCTCCCAGCACCTGTTTCACTGCATGCCTATTCTCATTTTGAAAAATTTCTTCTATTATATTCAATGGAATTTCTCCTGCTACAACTTGTGGCCATTGCCCTTGTGCTGCATGCCGCTGATGAGAGTCTGGTTCCATTATCTGCATGCAGCCCAGGGTGCAGTTGGCCATCATTACTCACAGGCATGCTGCTGACTCATGGTCAGCACTTTGTCCACCAGGACCCCAGTCCTCTGTTCAGTGAGCTCAGTGTTAGGCACAAACATGCCGAGGATGCATTCGCCCTATCATCCAGGTTGCTGATCAAGACTGGCCCTAGTGTTGTCCCCTGAGGAATGCCATTTGTTAATGCCAATTAGAAGTCTAGTTGTTGACCATTATTGCCTTTTGACCTTCATAGTCCAGCCATGTGCTTTTTCCAGCCATGATGTGGTCTGTCCCTACAGTCCATACCACCCGTTTGGTAAGTGTGGGAGACAATGTTACAGGTCATACTAAAGCCAAAGTAAGTGACATCCACTGCTTCCTCAACCTTGTCCATCCAGCCCATAATCACAGCACAGAAGACAACCAGGTTGGCCAGGTACAATTTGAGCTTAGTGAATTCACGTTGCCTGTTCTTAGTCCCTTTCTTGTCTTTCTTCTATCTGGAAGTGGATTTTACGTGGACTTGCTCTGTAATATTCCCAGGAAATGTGCCGATACTTTACAACTGACATCTTTTTATTTGCTAACGCTTTGAGTAATGCCTTTCAGAAGAAGCCAGGTGATTACATGTGTGGGGTTTGTGAGTCCTCCAGCATGAGCTGTATTGGTTGAGGGAATTTTTGGTAGAGAGTGGCTGAGCAGGTCAAACTCAGAAGCAAGCTAACCAGGATACTCCTGCTGGGAATCCCTTTTTTCCCAGCCTAGCCACCAAGGATGACCTGCCTACCTTTGTTGTCATGGCTTTTGTGTTACCACAGGGCAGGAATCCTAAAGAGAGGAAATGATAAAAGAGGAGGAATGAGGCTACCAGACCAACAGACAGTGGAGTATGATATTGTCAGAGCTGGCACCAGGAAAGGCTTTGACTAGTTTGAGTAGGAGGAAGAAATAAGGAAGAAGAAGGGGTAAGGTTATCTGCATGGAGTGCTAGGTACAGGCATGGTCATTTCTAGAGAGCATGAGTAGTTCAGTCAACAGGAGGGGTCAGGCACTTGCCAAAACACACATTAACACAATGGCATATAGTGGGTTGAATTCACAGAAGGCGGTTGAGTTTCACTAGGTAAGACATTGGCAAAGCAGTTGGCCTGGTCTGGCCCCACAGTCAGACCTGGTGGATTTCCAACCATTTTCTTTCTTACTTTCTATAGTCACACTATTGTACTTCAGGCCTCTGTGAATTAATCTGCCATGCCCTCAGAAGCTCTCTTTTGCTGCAGGGCCTGGCTGCAGATACAGCACCTGCTTCTGGACAGGGAGGCATCCATGAAGTCCCCTGAATCCCTCCTTTTCTGTGGAAAACAAAACTCCTGGAAATGCTGGTCAGGACATTGGTGGTCTTTGTGGGAGACACTGGGGCATTCTCAGCTGGAAAGGCTTGGCAGACCAGATACATCCCCTGTGCGTGAAACTAGCCTGTGTAATTGGAATGAAGGAAAGAGGCAGGAAGGTGCAGTGGTGGGAGGTGACAACTCTGCATGAGCACTTGGACAGGCAGCATTGGGCATGGCTTGCTAATTAGCAGAAACATACATAATCCTATTGTCTTTCACTGTGCCCATGTTAATGTGACTAAGCAGCTGTATTCCTGTGATGGCCTTACCTTTGTAATCTTCTTACCTAGCATATGAGAAGACTTTCAACAGTGATGCACATAAAAGCAAATAGGACACTGGTGTAGTGACAACCCTGCTGTGGCTCCATGTGCGTCTCTAACAGAGGAGACACAATCTCAGGCACATGCAGCTGAAGTTTGGATTTCTCTGCACAGCACACTGAGGTTTCCAGGGTCCCAAGGTACATGTGAGTACCTGCACACTGGACTGCAGTCCCTCACGCACTAATGAAATCTGACTTGCTGGGTCACCCTCCTGCTTCATTTGCAGTGACACAATATCATTTAAAGTTGTTTGCTTATTACAGAGATAATATCACAAGGTGTGGTGCCCTGATGGGAGTCTAGCAAGAAAGTAACACTCATGCACCCTCCCACCTTTGGCAGATCGTCTGAGGGTCCCTCATTGGCTTCGTGACGGAAAGTGGTTGATTCACCTCCACCCAGCGGTAATTACCTGTTGCTGTCTGCTGGAAGTTCCCATGTTTGGCATTGGAGTGGTAAGCCTAGAACTCACTGCTGAGATTAACTGCAATGTAAAACCATGATTTCTTGATGCCTCTGTTTTATATTCAGCCTAGTAAAAGTTGCTTAGTGCATTATATCATTTACTTGTGATATTATATAATCATTAAAATATGCCTAATTGCTGTTACCCTGATGTACTCATACTTCTCAGCAGCTATTTGCATGCAGCCTCCCCATCAAACAAGAGAGCAGTTCTGGTAGCAGAAGAGCTGGTGGGTTTTTTTTTGCTGTTTTGCTATTTTATTTTATTTTATTTTATTTTATTTTATTTTATTTTATTTTATTTTATTTTATTTTATTTTATTTTATTTTATTTTATTTTATTTTATTTTATTTTATTTTATTTTATTTTATTTTATTTTATTATTTTTACTTGCCTTTTAGGAGAGTCCTTTTTTTCTTTTTCCTCCCTCCTTTTATTCTAGATCCTCATGCATACAATAGAGCTCCTTCCAGAGGGGCTTTGCCCGCCCCTGAAAGCTGACCGTTTTAGCCCCTCAGCTTTAAGATACAATTACTCCCTTGTCAGTGCAGTTCTTACCGAACCAGGCTGGCTTGGCAGGTCTCCACTCCTTCTTTGTTTAAGTTTATTTATTTTTATATCAGAAAGGTAGTAAAATTGACAAAAGAGGTTTATTCAGACTCTAACTGTACAGTTTACCTCACACACAAAATAAAACATCCAGCACACTTCCTTTTGTTTGTGGCATCAATGCTGAACTCTTATAAAGCCAGAGTTAGGTAACTTCTCCCTGGCTTTACCTTTTGAAACCTTTTTTGTATCAGTGTCCCATGCTGAGTTTTCTGTTGTTTGCTCTGCACCCTCCATCTTTTTGGGATGTTGTTGGCTCAAAGTGGAAAACTTTTCACAGAAGTGAGCCCAAGCCTTTAGGGCCCCAGCAGGCAGGGCTTTCACTGGAAGAGAAGGATGGAGAAATGAAGGGAGGGGGCTCCCACAGGGGCCATTTTGGGTGGAATTAGTGGTGCCCCCCTGAGCAGTTCACGTGTCTCCTCACTCAGGTTCTGTGGGTCCCATCTGCACAGGGGGAAACACTGCATCAGGACCAGCCGTAGCCTCACTGGGGTCAGGCCTCCACTCGGCTGCATCCCCTCCTGGAGCACCTCAGAGCTGCTGTGCTGAGTAACCTCTTCCATGGCACGAGCACTAAACCCTGGAGTCCTTACTCAAACAGTGGGCTCTCATTTAGGGATCAGATTTAGTATCCAAATGATCCTATAAACACAGCTATGGAACAGGAGCTGCAATCTATTTAGCAAGGTCTGTTTTCATGTATGTTCATCGATGAGTTGGGATCAGAGTGGGTGTAGGTCCTGGGGATGGGTGACTGGAGTTAGCAAAGAAGAAAGAGGTGTGGGAGGATGGAGTTCTTTCAAAAGAGAAGGTCAAATCACAACTCTGTTTCTAGCTGGTGTACACTAATACTCCTGCTACAATTATATATGGGGTCTGGAAAAATGAATAAATTGTCTTTAAAAACCTGGTTTAATTGAGAAAATAGAGCAGAGACAGCAATGCAGGAAGGAGAAATTAATTCACTCAATATTATTTGTTAACATACCAACTTCTCCGCCTTTATATGCACTGCAGTAGTTCTGTCATCCAATGCAGGCACACAACACGTCAACTAATGGGGACACTGCTGCTGGGGAGGCTCTCGGACAAGGTTAGCAACAGCCAGACCAATACTGAAATGTTTACTGCAGACACAGGTTCATTTGTGACCCAGGCACTGGGACTACACAGCCTCCAGCCCCATGTGTGTTTATTTTGGCGCCTGCCTTCCTCTTCTGAGGCTCTGCTCCCCACCTAGGCTGTACGTAGCCAAGTCTGTGCTCTGCAAAAGGCAATCGGTGATGTTACTGTGCTCTGCTGACCAGGGGTACTGTCTAACAGTTGTTCTGAGTGCACTGCAGGTTACATGCATGTTAGCCAGCATTTTGACTTTGGGGAGGGCTGTAACCTACATCAGATGGTGGACTGGGATATTTGCAGGCTTGTCCAAGAGCTTATCATGTTCAGCACTACCGAAAGCCTGGGGAATGGGATACCCAAATCCCTTTGGTGCTGTTACCATCCCAATCCAGCTTTCCTCAGCCATGCCTGGAACTTGTCCACCACCAGCATTGCTGGGTGTCTGTGCCCATGTGCTCTAAGTGCCTTCCTTTAGAAACAAGTGAAGGGCATTGCCTCGTGTGCTGGAAAACACGCACAGAGTCTCTGTGCTTAAACTCACCAATGGGTACAGCGCGAAGCCAGGCCTTGGGAACTCTGATTTTGCCTCCAACACCGTCTGATGATCTGAGTCCTGCTCTTGACAGCCCAGAGCTGCCACTTGCCCTCCTGGAGGTGAGGTGACCCTGGCTTGGTGGGTCACACACCCACACCATCAAACCCTCCCAAACGTATGCAGTGCATCATCACCTTTGTGCTACTCCCAGCTGAACAGAAAGAGGACTTCACCTCCCCTTCTTGTATCAGAAAGGTCAATCCCAGCACAGACTGCCTTTTCTTTTAAAGCCATTAAAAGGATTTTACATCATAAAATGCTGTAATAGCAATGCAATTAATGACTCTTTAGAAGCATTCAGAGATTACTGGCTCTTGGTGCAGTAAATAGAAAGCAGTAAGGTTCTGTAGTTCATTTCCAAACAGGTGAGTGGGAACTCTGAAAGCAGCAGCGATTAGTGTGTCTGCAGGTCTGGTTTCTCCTTTCCCTGAAGTGAAGGTAGGCGTTAGTCTGAGGTGTGCAACATCAACATCATGCCTGATCTAAGATTTGCCAATGTTCATTTGTTGCTTTCTACTCTTTAGCAATCAAACAGAAACTTTTCAGCTGGTACCTTCTGGGTGACAAGGTTTGAGAAATAACCTTTCGGTCACTATTGCAGCATTGTGAAAATATTCTTAGGTGATAAGACAGCTGCATCCCATGAGTAGAGCTCATTATAGCAGCGCAACCTGTGTTCCCTGGTATGGTTCAGAGAGTTCGCTACCAAAAATGTACATTACTTCTCTGGGTGGTAGTGTATATACTGCAAGAGAAATGCTCCAGATGGAGCTGCTCAAACTTACATTGGCATATTTGCCTGTTCTAGAAACCTTTACACTTGGTTCTGCTTAAGCACCATTAGTGGCAAAAGCTACATTGCGGGCTGTGGCAGTGGGACTGGGTCAGTAATGGCATGTTATGATAAATCGGCTGTGTTGTATCACAAATATTGTGATTGCTCAGGAGACTGGTGACCCTCTTACTTTCTGAAGCTATATTTAAGTTTCAAAATTTGAGTTATTTGCTATATAAGCCATTGTAAAAATGAGTATCATTGTAGTGATATATAACAGACAAAGGTATCTCTTCCCAGTGAAGCAGTGTTGAGTCATTATATATTACCACCAAAGGAACAAACTAAGTTTTAACAACAATAGTTGGCAGTATTTCTATTAAATGGCATTAGCCAATAATTTCTAAAAAATGCCTGTTAATTACAGCATTCAACCCTTGCAGACAGTTCTATTTTACATGAGTGCAATCCAGTTTCCAGCCATTAGCTGAAGACTGTAGCCTTTCGTCGTAGCTGAACAAGACCATATATTACCAGATTCCTTTCTGGGGTACATTTATTGTCACCATTTTGTTTTGTTTTTGTTTTTTATTATTTTTGGTTTTGATTGGTTGATTGGTTGGTTTTAATCCTGACACTGCCAAGTAACATTCAAAAGAGACAGTTTACTCACCGCTACCTCCAGGCAGCTCATCTGGCTGGTAAGCGACCTGCCGGCTCAGGTCCAGGGCAGCTGCTTAGCTCAAACACAGTGCTCTGCCGCTGCGGCTGGGCTGTCGGGGCAGCCAGCCTGG
This sequence comes from Aythya fuligula, assembly GCF_009819795.1. Taxonomy (NCBI): domain Eukaryota; kingdom Metazoa; phylum Chordata; class Aves; order Anseriformes; family Anatidae; genus Aythya; species Aythya fuligula. The sequence goes on along the minus strand of NC_045570.1, from coordinate 10,880,425 downwards.
CTCCAGAGCCCAGGTGACCTGCTGTCCTCACAGCAGCCCTAACACCAGCAGCAAGCTGCACGTTGCACTGTGGCAGCCAGCCTGGGATGAGGACTGCTGGTGGAGCTGGGGTGGGCTGAGGAGCAGGAGCTGCTTGCTAGCTGGGGCATCCTGCACATTCTGCCTGGGCATCTGGGCCATATTGTGTGTCCCTGGAATGCTGAACCCCCTTGGCACGTTTGGCAAGAGGGCTGGCACAGGGTGTGCTGCCATGGCCGTCTGCTGCTGACCCTCAGCTGCTCACAGGAGGTGTCTGCTGGGTTCCCAGCACATCTGGTAGTTGTCATGTCATGCCACGAAGTGTTACCTTCTAGCTACACAAGTGCATCCTAGAAGGCACAGAGAAGGAACAGATATGGATAAATCTCATAGGCAACTGTAATAGCGGCAGGAAAAAAGTGATATTTGTTTTGTACTTATCACTTCGACTAGCTGTAATTATTATTGCTATTGTTAGTGCTTCTATTTGCAATATTACCTGAGGCTGCTCAGCCAGCACTGGGCTCCATTGTATTCAGCACAAACGCATCCAGACCCCTCCAAAAAGCTTCCAGATCAGAATGCAAGTGACGTACGATGGCAGAGAGGAGGGATAAAACCAAATGGATACAATTAGCCTAGGCACAACTTAGTCATTCTCTTCTTGGTATAATTATGAAATGGACAAAGGTAGCGCCAAATAACCTCAAATGCCCTTCTGGCCATAATTAATTATATTGCATAATAATAGTGTCAGTTTAAACATTGTTTAAAACCGATGCTTTGCTCAAAATTACTGTACAGCCACACTTACATCTTGCACAACAGACTAATACATAGCAGTGTCTTGACTTCCATTTTCTATTTCATTGTGTCCTCAGTGCGTAGGAAAAGCTCTTGACCAAAGAGGAGTCAGTGGTACAGTGGTAAATAAAAGTGGGTAGATTCATCTGTCTGTGGTATAGAAGAAGCAGGTAAATACTCGAAGTGCCCAGAGTAGAAGTGGGTACAAAGGGAGTGCCCTTTGCCTGCATTTACCCTTGACTACACCACTTAGAAGAGTTGCATAATTGATACAATTGAACCACATCAGTCCTTTATTTATAGAACATAATGAAATGGTTTTCAACATCCTGGATCACGCTACATGGGTGATTGCCATATATGCATCCAAGGAGAATAAATAAAAACATTTCCCTAAGGTATTCTGTCTCTTCACCTTCTCTAGTTGCATCCAGGACTTAATTTTGAGAGATGTTCTGTAACTAGTGCAGCACGTAATCCTGTGCTGCTATTGCACACACTGTGTCCAGAGAAGAGCTGCAGTGATGCTGCCCCATAACATTGGAGGTTCACATTTCCCATGTAGTACATCAAGTGTTGTCATAAATCGGGGAAGCTTAGAGTGCACACATAGCTATACATACCACAAACTGTTTAGCACAGACCCCCACATTGTACTGAAGTTACTTCTTTTTTTCAAACTTCATTAGCTTGTATTTGACATAAATCTAGCTTGCCTAGAAAGCAGACAGACTCAAGCTCATATATATATATATATATATAAAGCTGTGGCATATGATGGTTGCTTTCAGTGATGGAAATGGAAGTGAGTCATGAAGCAGTCCCCTGATAAACACAAATGGCATAGATAATCTGAGCCCACTGTTTGAGCCGCAGGCTCCTACACCAGCTTGTGCTTGTGATGATCGCAGAATCATAGAATCATTAAGGTTGGAAAAGACCTTCAAGATCATCTGGTCCAACCACCACCCTACTGCCAATGTCACCCACTAAACCATGTCTCTCATTACTGCACCTTGCACTGTGATCATCATAATCTAAGGACAAGTGTGGTCTACAACAGAAGCATGAGCATCAGGTAGAACTGAGAAAAGATTACTATAAAAGTTACAAAAAATAAAACACTGCCATTATTATTATTTTTTTTTCCTGTCATTGGAAAAATATGGATAATTCAGAAGTATTTCTCTGGCTGGCTGTTTTGTCCATCTTTACATGATGTTCTACTATTCCTATTGCATCATTTGAACTTGGCCTTTACTTATGATGCTACATTGTTTTATGTATACACTTTATAATTAGAACTACTAATTGCAAGCTTGCTTGTTGCCTTTAGTTGATTTTCCAGGGCATTACTTGCAAAAAGATCACAATTACTCAGTTCTTTTCAATTGCTCAGTGAGTATTTTCATACATAGAAACCAGGACTAGGTGTTAAACTTACTGTATTTCTAAGCTTTAGACTGTGCCCACCTGATGTGCAGAAATGATCTGCATCAAAAATTTAATATTTTCTGAGGTGTTTAAGTTCTCTTCTCATAAACTTTTTTTTTTTTTTTTCTGAATAAAATTAAAAAACAAATCCAATCAGACATACTGAGGGAGTTCTGCACTAGCTGTTACATTAATTTTTAATTGTTTGTGTTTTGTTTGTTTTTTTTTTTTTTACATGTATAACTCTAGCCCAGACATATTGTCGTATTCTTGATACGTTTGGGAAAAACTGCACACAAAAAATATCCATATAGTTTAATCATTCTGCAAGAAAGAGCTAGTCATTTCCATATACATGCTGCAAACCTAAATACAATGGTCCCATTTTATCATTTGTTATTTCAACTTTGCTGATGATTCAGTGGTGTTATTCCAGTGCAAAACTGGAGTAACACAGCAGTGAATCAGGCTCATTGGCTCTGCATCTCTCTATCTAAAATGAGGATCCACCTACAGGTAAAATACTATCATATTGCGAGTATCTCACAGACTGCAATCTGTTCTGGCATGTCAGATCTTCATCGGAAAAGGATTGCATAGGTTCAAAATTAAAGCACATGCTGAATGCTGTTTTAGTCAATGGGAATACTCGTGAACAAGATGAGCTGGTTTTGGCTTTTCTAATGACAAATCACTCCAATGAAAAATATCAGAGCATATGGTTACTTTTTTTCTTTTTTTTAATTGCCCATGTTTTCATTACCTGTGGCTGCCACGGATGGAGATAGCAGCACCTCCACCGCTTTCCCAAGCGGGCTGCAAGTTGTAGGGCCAGCTCCCTGCTGGGGACAGGGCATGCAGGCCAGAGGAGTTGCTGGGTGTGCAGTGAGCTCAGTGACGTGCTGACAGCAAGACGCAGTGACTCTCTCCTGTCACCACACTCTGATGCTGGTGACAGCTCCAAGGAGACACCTCCAAGTGTGTTCTTGCAGCAGTGGGAGTTACATCAGACACTACAGCTATTTTATTGGCAGCCACGAGCTCAGCTTCACCGCATTTTGGTAAAACCTCAATGGCAAATAATGCTAGAAAGTGCATATAAGTGAAATCAGCATATTTTTTCAGTATGAGTATTTCATGATTTATTAAACAGTCTCTACTCAAACTGCCAAATAACTTCCCCCTTCCCTTCTGTCATTCCAAGTTTGTTCCTTTCCAAAGGCAGTCTTAAAGGGCATCCCACAGAAATCTGCATTCAGTCATGCCTGCAGATGTAGCTCTCTCCCACTTGCACAAACACACATTTAGCTCTCGTGCACCTTGTGCTTGAGCTGATTAATAAATAGATCCCAGGTATATGATGGTCCTGATACGCTTGGCAGGAAACAGCCAAATGCCTGTTGGGTTGAGCAACAGCCATCAGAGGACCTGAGCAATTAACTGAGTGTATTGATCTGTTTGCAGGTGGGAGGAATTACCAAGGTGAGCTGCCTGTGGCACACTGAGGGGCTAGGAGAAGGGCTCTACTGTGCACCCAAGGATTGCTCTGGGAACACAACCGGAAAAGCTCTTTTGTTTCCACCACATGGCAACAGCATCACATTGGGTAGTTGCTGCAAGCACCCTGCGAGGCCTTGGACCCATGGCTTTGCCCAGCATGGCTCAGATCTCCACACCTGACCTGCTCACGGCACGAGTGGTGTCGTGTCACACACGCTGGAGTCTTCAGGGTGACATCAACACTAAGACATCACCGCTGGGCTTTGCTGGATTAGCACAAGCTTTTTCACCCCGTTAAAGGCTTTGTCTTTTGGTCTTCAACCTGTAATCAACCCAGGTGTTAGCAGGTGAAAGTTGGCACTGTCTGCTGGCATTCAGCTGGAAGGAGCTGATGGCATCAGGGTGCAGTGACAACTGGGTGACACCATAAAAAGAGCGGCAAGTTGTTGGCAATCCCAGCAGAGAGGGAAGGGGGGGCCATGACCTGCCACTCCCCTGCTGAAGGCACAGCCTTGGTGGCAAGGTTTGGCTGCAGCAGATGGGAGATAAGCAGTGTGTGTAATTGCAGTGCACAGCTTTCAGGAGCAGAGTGAAGGCTTCACTCTGCAGTGACACCCAGCCTCTACCAGCACGGATCAGTTGTCGTTGTCAAAAAGACTTCAGGTGAACCCAGGAAAAGTGAAACATTGTGAGAAAAAATGAAGGATGAACAAGAAAGACAGAACCTTACACTAACACTAATATGAACACTGCTTTATTAAGAATTGTCAGCCTAGTTTTTATCTTGTAGCAGAGAGATTGTTTTTGAGAACATATGCAGAGTGAAATGAATTCATAAACCTCTGTACCAGGTGCAATCATTAGTCAGTAAATGAATTACACATAATTATCTGCTTTGTATTTAATTCACTTGGCTTCCAGTTTCTTACTCTTCATACAGTGAAACTCTCTATCTCTCTCACACAAACACACTCTCCATGGGCAAGGAGGTTTTGGAGGGCTGCCATCATCCTGACTCATGAATCAGACTCCATGATTTGAATGATATTTATCTAAGCCTGCAAACAAAGAAGATGGCTATGTGTCCAATGAGAGAATAATTATTGTTATTATGTTTATAGAGCAACAAAGTCGGGAGTTAGGACCCCGGGGGAAAGGCGGCAGGAAGGGCGAGCTGGGCAGAGGCAGGAGGCTGTAGGCAGTGTTTCAGTGCAGGCATGTGCCAGGGCCCTTGCAGGGTTCCCTGCCTGTGAGTCACCTCTGCCAGGAATCGCCCAGCGGCCAAGGCGGGTGGCGAGGTGATGCCTGCCTCAGCAGGGACGCTCGCTGGGAGCCGTAGGACCACCTCGCCGAGACACCAGGACAACGCAGGGCCTGCGAGGGCTTTACCAGTGGCTGGAAGAGTTGGGGGTGGCTCAGAGCATCCTAGCCAGCTCTGCCACTGCAAGGCTGAGGACTGAGGATGGGGATGTGCCGGTCTGCGGTAAGTCAACCCCGGCCATGCGGGGTAGCAAAGCTGAGCAGCAGCCTCCTACTTGCAGTAAATGTTGTGTATTGTTTTCTTTGCAGAAGCCATCTGTACACTTATATCCACAACTACTTTATTTTAACTTAACTAGAAAGAAAGGGAAAAAATCCATAAGGGAAAAAGCCTCCTTTGCATGTAACACAGCTGCTACCACAGCAGGTTGCTTAGAAATAGAAATGTCTCTTGGCATGGCATTTGGGCTCACCTTGCTCCTTGACCTCAGTGCACCGTTGGGCAGAGGAGCTCTGCTCCACCGCCTGGGAGAGCTCTGGACACCGTGACAGTGGCAGTTCCTTGCGTGACCCAGGCTTGCTGCTGCCAGGTCAGTGCTCAGTGTGCTTACAGAGGGCAGTGACAGAGGAGACTTTACCTGTCAGGGCAATCTGTAGTAGGCAGTGAGCTTGGGAGAACCAGCAATTTGAACACCATATTTCTAAAATGCACCTGCCACTCTAAATCCTCATCCTGCCTGGGACCTGTTAGAGCCTTCTGAATTTAGAGGGCACCCCATGCCACACCAGGAAGGGGACCTCAGGTGACTGATGTGTGGCTGTCTCCAAGGCACACACCTGCGCAAGGCTCAGGCAGGTTTCTTGCTGGGCTCCTGGAGACAGGCCAGGTCTCACCTGTGTTCACAGCCGACTCATGCTGCATCTGTACAGCACAACAACAACTGGTAGCTTTCCTTCATCTTGGCACCACCAAGCAACAGCCCTGGTCATCACAGCACTGCTCTGTCTGGAGATCTCAGAGAAGAATGCCAGCCTCTGGAAATGGTTTGGTTCGTGGTTCAAGGACACAGCCAACCAATGTAAAGGCAAACAGCACTCCTGTTGAGAGAATCAGAGCAAGCGTTAACAACACACAGCCAGGGAGGCAGCAGGACAAACAGTTGAAATTACCTGTCAATAACAATGAATTTAGAAGAAATCCTACATGAGGAATAAACCATCCTGGTATTGGTCTACCAAGATAAGTGTGAAACACTTCCAAATTTAGCCTTTGTTATTGGAAGGGTGGCAAAACCAATAGCCTGCATAATAATCAATGCTTCAAAAATACCACTAAAAATAGAAAATAAATTGATGTTACTTCCAGTCAGCCCACTTTTAGAAACAAGTTTTATCTTGCTAGATGTTTTAACTGATGAATAAATACATGTTAATATCCCAGGAAGAAACATGGAAAGGCTTTGACTAAGGAATTATTGCCAATGGAATGATATGAAATGATACTTTGGATCACAAAGCATTCCTTTGGGGATGTGTATTGCAAGTGCTGGCTTTTATAAACTGTAGTAAATCTTCCTTACTTAATTCCCTCTTCAGAGTAACTTACATTTTCTGGAGAAGGTTGATAGAAAACATCTATGTGCCAACATTAACAGCCCAGAGAAAAAAAAAAAAAAAATCTTTTGCATGAGAGCAATCAAAAATATTGCTGAGACAATACTGGCCACAACAGGAGAAAATGTGTTTTTACAGGCTTTTGGTAAAGTCTGGGAGTCCTGGACCAGGGCTGTCCTGATCCCACAAAACTGGTGCATAGCCTTGAGAAAGCCAGCCCAGCTCTCGGTGCTGCAGTCTGCCTTGCTGCAGCAGCGATGTGGCACTGTCTGCCTCCCTGGTGGCCTGAGAGAACAAGAGGACATCGCACTGGTTACCCAGACTCATGGCACTTTTGGGGCTGTATTTACCACTGAGGACTGCTGATTCTCTTGAAGATCATTTTTTAGAATGGAAGAGGACCTCCTGGAGGGACAGTCCTCTCACCCTCCAAATAAACAATCAGTTGGCCTAATAAAAATATTACTGGTCCCCACATGTTTGGTCTACAAGGCATTTTTAAGATCCTTGGATGGAGGAGATGAACAAAACAGTATATCAGGTGGGTAGAGAAATAGCTGAGCACAAGACTTCTTAAATAATATTGCATGCTGAGCAGTTTCTGCATCTCCCGCTCCCCCTTCAGTAATCCATATAGGCTTTATTATTAGAGGGAGAAAAGACAGTGCCCACACTCACACGACAAGGGCTCTGCTGTTTACAGTCACAGAGAAATAATGCCACGAACTATGGGACCAACGAGAATGCCATAAATATTTCTCTCTGAGCTGGCTGACAGAAAACAGTCAGAAGTACAGAGCTATAAATTGCTGCTTCATTATAAATCACTGCATTTGGCACACCTGTTCCAGCACACCTTGGGGCTGTTGCTGGACATAACGTGCCTTTATTTATTTATTTATTTTAATGTTGCAACACAGATGGCAGCTGGCTTTGTACATGTGAGCATGGTCATATTGTCACATGCACCACAAGACCACAGAGCAGTCATACTCTTCACTGTCAAACCCAAGGAGGTTTCTGAAAAATGTGGTTCTGCAGTTGCCTGGTCTGACTGAGCACACATGGCAAGGCTCAGGCGCTGCATAACACGGCTGTGCAGCCGGCACCCGTCCAAACATCGCAGAGCGTGGGCAAAGCAAGTTCAGGGCTGTCTGCACCTGTCTGGAGAGATGTATTTTTTCAGCACAGTATGTGGACTTAGAACCAGGTCCTTTTCCAGTGTGAAGTCCATCACAAGGCAGTGATCTTGGCACAAGATCAGTAAGGAAAAAATTTTTTTCATATTTTGAGAGAGGAATTTTTCACAATTTACAAAAGGTTTGATGTTAACAAAGTTATAAATTGAAGTCAGTGACACAGGAGTGCAGGTTCAGCAGGAGAGTTTTGAGATAAGACTTACAGTCGCTGGACTTTTTGAGTTACACCAGTGAAGCTAGACTAGTATTTTATGGGATGATTAATAGTCTGTGCTTGCTGGGCTTTTACTAGTTTTTGGTAAAGATACTCAAGCAATATAGAATAGGAATATTGTTTACCAGCCCTGGGAAGACGTAACATGGCCCCTGCTGGGCCATGTTCTTCTGCGCTTTGGACGGCTCAGAAGGGGACAGGGAGAAGGAGGAGAAAGAACCACATCCTCCTCTAGATCACAAATCACGTTTGTTTGTACCTGAAGGGCCATAAATTGATCTGTTTGCAGAGTACTGGCATGTAGCCTGGGAACTTCCATTAAAAGATGTAGCTCTACTGCACTGCACCTCTCAGTGTCATAAGTGGCATCTTCAGCATGCAAAGAAAAGCTTTAAGACCATGCCTGTGGTAAAGAGAAAACACCCTGATGGATCTGACAGCAGAGTTCACCAGTGCTTTCCCATGGGACACCGAGGTATTTTCTCCCTTGACAATGCAGCACGCTCTGGCTCGCAGCTTTTATTATTGCATTGTGTCCTGTTGCACCAGCCTTGCTATGGCATGAATGTATGAATTTGTATTTTGGGGATGTGATCTAGCACTGACCTACTGTGGTTCTTCACACACACGTAAAGAATCCTCTGGAGGCAGGGAGAATTTGGCTCTCCAAGCTAATGGCAGGACAGGTCATGTCCTTTATGTCCCGGGCACAGGAGATCTGCCTGCATGCCCACAGTCCCAGACCTTCCCAGCCTCATTCTGTCTGCTGCGATGGAGGAGTCATAACCTGGGCTCCCACAAGCAGCTTTGTGGTGTGACCGGGCTCTGTGAGGCCATGGCAATGAGTCCTCCAGCACAGCTAATGGGCACGGCTGTGAAATACAACCTTTTCTGAAGAACCCACTCCTGCCCATGCTTTCTGCCACCCCGTGCCAAAGTAATGAACTAACCTCATTTACAATTGTTTTGCTTGACATATGGGTCCCAGATAGTGAGAAAGAGCTAAAAGAAGGCCGGTTTAACTCAATATGGGGAAGTCCCTACTGCACTGGGTGTGGGTATATACTGATGAGCTTGACTCTACAAGAGGGAAAAGGACAAAGGGACAGCCAAAGAGAGGAGAAAAGCTGAGCTGGGAGGGAGGGGCAGAGGAAGATTTTGTGTGCGCCTGGGAAGGAAACAATGGGACAAGGGGAAGGAATTAAAAGAACCACATCCTTCTCTGCATCACACCCCTGCAGTTTAAGTTACTCCCTCATGCTGGACCAACCCGTAGCGCCTAACATTGCTCCCCTGTGACTGCTGTGGTGAAGCTCTGTCCCAACAGATGTGTCTTGACCAGGCACCATGAGGCCAGCAATGCTCTTAGCATGGCAGATAAAACTTCCCTCCTTTATGATGACATTTTGACATGTCCCACTACTCTCTCTAGCCTATCCCAAGTCCCTGCACCTAAGCTCAAGTGCCACAATTTGGAACATAAGCCAAAACACGTTCCTTCCTCCCCTCCATCTCTGACCAAGCCAACCCTGAGCCCAGCTCCCTCCAAAGCTCTCTGCAGAGCTTCCAGTCAGGACATCTTTACAACCCACCCACCCCACTTCCCTGCAACTCCTCCTGGGGAAAAGGTCTGTGAGGAAGGGAAAAACGCAGGACAGAATTTCCTTGCACCTTCTTGTGCCTATTGTCCTCTCCTCTCAGCTCAACTCCCCACTTATGGATGGCTAATTAATGCCAATATTGATGTCTTTTTCCATTATTCCAATATTCCATAATGTACTCATACCATTCATAATATTCACCCTTCTGCACTCTTTGAAGATTCAAAGCATTTGCAACCATTTAGTGCTTATTTTTCCGCAAGGCAGTGCAAGATAAGTGGGGTTGTCAGCACTAGCAGCCCCCCCTAGCAGGTGGACCAGTCAGTACAGAGGGATACGGATTACCAGTAGCACCCTCAGCATTTGCTGTCCAGTATGAGGTCTTCTGTTCCAAGCAACAGAACAGAAATAGGTCTCCTCAATTTACCATTCCCTTCAATTAACAAATGTCTGAAAGTGCCCAGCACTGAGTCAACTTAGAATGGTTTGGGCTGGAAGGGACTTTTAAAGCTCATCTTGTCCAACCCCCCTGCCATGGGCAGGGACACCAGACCAGGTTGCTCAAAGCCCCACACATAAATGTAGATATGTAATGTATATATATCTATATGCAATAATATATATTATATACATCTCCATGTGAGACAATCAGGTTTGATTTTGCTTCAATAAACCTTTGAATCTTGTTGAAGTATCTGTTAGAACATCTGAGGCTTCTTTTTTGGTGAGGGAACTACAAATGTCCAACTTCCCTGTCTCCAGAGACTGCAGAGGAACTTAACCCTCTCTCAGAGCACCCATGACCGGGAGCGCTGGATTGGCATTCACTTAGGAGAAGCGTAAATCAATCTGAACACCACCATCCTCTCAGCTCTTAAACTCCTATGGCTCTGAAGTCACACCTTAATAAATAGCACTACTACTTGGAGAGCTTCTGTTGCTGAGAACAAGGCCAGTACGAGGGGACAGGTTACACACTTGGAAGCGTACAGAGTCCTTCAGGATTTATTTGTTCACTCCAGAGAGAAAGTGAGTCATGAGAAACCTTAAGGTGGAGCACTCAAAACAAGGAGTGTATAAATGATTAGCAAGGGAAGGTCAGCACTAGTCCTTCAAGTCTGAGCATGCCCCATTGTCGATGGTACATAAATAATACCAGCTGGATGCTTGTGGTTGTAGGAGAACAGCTATCACACTTCTAGTTTCTTACACGTCTCTGACTCATATAATACAATCAATGAGGCTGATCTCGGTTTTCTTATAAAAAGATAGTTAAAGTTACAAGAATAAAGTGGTTGATAAATGGAACTCAATCAATAGACCCACTTTCAAGACAGAAATGCAGCTTGACAAAAGCCAACCTTATTTTTTAAAAAACAAACAAACTTTTTACTAGATGAAGATTGAAAGAGGGATGAGAAATGAACCTGAATTCCACTTGCCATCATGCAGCAGTGCCATAAATCATCCTGTCTGATAAAATCCGATTGCAGAATCTGTATTAACACACTGATGCAAATGAATGAAAAAACACTGCATGTTTTCTTCACAGGTTGAATTTAGTGTATTTGCAGAGAACAAAAAAATCAGTGAGCAGGAACAATTGGTGATTCACTCAGAGATATCCGACAAGATCATTGGGATCTTTTTTTATTTTTTTCCTAAGACACAGTTCTATAATATAGATTTTACAGAAAATGCTCTGGGTAATATGTAAGTATGTTAAATACATTATCTCTAGATCCACTGATACTTCTGATATTGCATGATATGGCATCTAACTACTGAGTACAGCTGTTGAAAGGCTGTAGGTTCTGCTATTTTCACCAGTAGCAACTGTACTTTACTACAGGGGAATCCAAGCCACTTTTGTACTTTATGATCCAGCTGTGACTGCGCTCAGACATTTCTGACACAAAATCTCTCATGAAGGTACTGAGCACCTTTTCCAGGTGTACTAAGCTTTTCTTCAGATACTCTTTACTAAATTATTTCTTGAGGATTTAAGTTGGACAGGTGAACTGCAACACAGAGACTGGCCAAGTCCTGAATGGTGCAGAGAGCAGAAGCTTCTGTGGAGTGTGAAGGTATATAATCACATACCTTTATCTGGTCTTACATTAATACACACTTAAGTCATTTCACAGACATCTGTATCAGGTGTACAGCATCAGGTGAAAAAGCAATATTTTTCAGCCTATTTCTGTTTAGAAATTCAAAAGCACAATCCTACCACAACCCAGCAGTTAGAAGCAATGTCAGGAAAAGTTATATATTTACATACCACAGACAAGATGGTCATGAGTCTGCCCTTTCTCAGGGAGCTTCTCTTGCGCATTTTCTTTCATGCAGTCACTCAAAGACACTTTGAGCCCTACATCCAAGTAGGTCTCTGGCTGAAATAAAAAGAAGTCACATCTGAAACTGATGTGGCAAAGAGAAAAGAGACCACAGAGATGCTAAATGTATTCATCAAACTGTGGGGAATGAGTTGGATGGGGCACCCTGCACGGCTGGATGGAGAGGACCAGTTAGAACAGGGTTGTGAGGAGCACAGAAGTGTGGTTCAGTGGCTCCTGTCCCAGCTGGAATAGGACAGGTGACAACCAGATGAAGCCCATACAAAACCTGAATGTTTTCTGGTGCTACCTGCCCCCCCTTGCTCTCAGGCAGTGAGTGGCAGGAAGGTGACACTCCTGTCCTCTGCCTCTTGAGGCAGGAGGCAAGAAGGACATACATAGTTCCTGGGTGTTCGGGTAAGGAGAATATTTGGGCTTGTTGTCATATGTGCATGCTTTCCAGTCTCAGTGCTATCTCCCTTACCAACATTACCTTTGCAGTCACCACTTTCTGACTCGGGTAATTCCCAGCTCTTCTGGGGATACTCTAGTGCTGGTGATTTACTGAACTACAGAATTAAAATGTGATTTTGAATTTTAATGAGGTTTAGCATTGTTCAGAACTGTACAAAGTTCAGTTAAGTCAATTTGCATTTTTTTCTGTCTATATACATCTATAGCTATGTGTATCTTGTCTAATAATGCATTTGTGGATGTGGCCCATACATTGCCTTAATTTGAGAATCTTAAAACCCTTCTCAAATATTAACTATGGAATACAGAAACTTTATTCTGAACTGTTCTTAATCCTCAGGAGAGCTAACATGCAGGGAAGACATACCGTCTTCTGCACAGAAGGTATATTGGGTAGGGACCCCAAAAATTCTGACATTGAACTGGCCAAGGAAAGAGATGGGTCTCTTGCTTTGGTAACTGAATGTCAACTCCTTGTTTGTCAGACAAGTTAAAATAACACTTGATCATGTCTGGTTTGCAGATTTATTTATCCTTTTGCTTTCTGATCAACAAAATAATAGAAAAAAAATATTAAAAAAAAAATCATAAAAAGCTGTGTGCAAAATGCCAATCATTATACAAACAATAACGGGTGAAATTGTGAGATAGGATTTGCAATGTCTGCATATGTGGCAGAAGGAAGCTGTACCACTGGATGGCTGCAATATCATCTTCAAGTTGTAAGACCCCTTTCTAAGCCATTACAACAAAAGTTATATTCTGAGTTTGTCCTATCTTTATCCGCCTTCTGCAATCATGTGGATATCCCCTTGTGCAGCAATACAGTTAGGGAAATGAGCTAAAACCTAATTGCTTTATTTAGATAGTTGAACCTCTGAAATGCATAAACCCTAACTGGTCTTGTAAGTGCTGCATGTGGACTAGGCTCACATACGTGCATTGCATTTTTGCCTAGAATTGTGTTGTTCTTATGCATTTCTATGGGCACAGTGAGCGCTGATATGGGCATGCAGTTTACTTATGCAGAACTAAAGTAATGACGTGTGGTCTCTTGTCTTTTCTTCTTTGGGAGGTGCTGCAGATGGCTCCTGTTTTCAAAGCAATTGTTAGTGAAATTATGTCTGCATCCTTTGGTATGAAACAAAAGAATGAGACGACAAAATATGAGTTACAAACTAACAAAACAGAGGTTTGGCAGTCGCTTTAGATCACAGGAAAATGTCTCAATCCACATACATTTACATGAATAAATAACCAAATTAACTACATAAGCGGTGCTATGATTCTTTGTCAGTGTGATCCTCTGGATTATGCAAAGTGTACGAATGTATGACAGCAGACAAGCATTGCAGAGAGGAGACAGGTAACTCACATTTCCTTGCAATGAACTATACTGAAAAAGGATGTTTAAGCCTGTAAGCTCAGAATTGCTGTGCCATCATCACACAAGCACATTACTGAGACATGGCTGACTGGAAGCACAAACTTATTCTCACAGAAATCCATAACAAAAACCATGTATTTATTCCTTTTAAAAGACATGAGGAATAACCCCCAAAGCTGACCAAGCTATTTCCTTCTGTCCCCTTTGTTATTTTCTAGTATCTCTGGGCCTGAGTCAAAACCACAGCTGTCCACCCAAGCTTTCCCACTGATTTCTGTGGGGCTTGGAAGGGGCCTGAGTGTTATCTGGCTTTGGTGCTGACCTTAGCTTGTCATCTCATCTCCCAGGCTCCCAGGAAGACAGAAGAGCAGACCCCAAACAATGTGAGGGAAGACGTTGGGTAAAGTCTGCCTGGCACAGGTTTCAGTAATTGCCTTGAGATATAACTGATGGCGAGGCATGGCTTCAAAATCCAAATGAAGGAGTTATGTCTCAGCATGATATCCCATGTGTCTGAAGAGCACCAAGCTCACTGGAGAGCAACAAGCTCACTACAGGGTGCTCCCATTATAGGGCACCCCCAAACCTCTGCATTGTAGAAGGAATAAAAACTGAAGGCTTTGGGCAGTTTCAATGATTTACTAATAATAAAAAATAGAATTGTGACTGAATTTGATGCTTGCCTACAGTTCTTGTCCTCTCAATTTTGCCAACATACATTACTGTTCCATTTTTTTCTAGGAAAATAGGGACATACCTGGAAGCTGTAGCTTTCTGCTAGGACCTGCAGCCGTTTGAGCAGCCGTCTACAAATGACTCAGGCATAAATCTTCTGTCATCCAGAATGGCACGGAGAGCATCGCTATCATTCCCAGGCTTGCTAGCAGAACGTCTAAAAACTAATGCCATGTGTTCATGTCCTGGCTCAGGACACATCCTTTAACCAGTGCTCTTTGTGGACCAATAACCCTCTGTTCTGTCACCCATGTTCCCTCCTAGCCTGTACAAAATATGTAAAGCACAAGAGAGAAAAAGTCAATGAATGCTCCATTTACTCAGTAAGGGCTTGCACATGAGATGGAATAACACGTGGCACCCACCCAGGAGTACATCAAAACATAGCTCTGCTTAAACATGGTGGGTTTTGACTGAAGAAGTAAAATCAGGAACTAGTTAAAATTAGAGGAATAAGGTAGAGTTTAATAACCACAATAGACAGCTTCTGACCATGCAGTAGTGCAGAGGTTTACATAAACCCAGAAACTTTGCAGAAGCTGGCAAAGTGGCTGGCAAAAAAACATGCAGGACACATCCAGTGCTATTTTCTAAGGTAGGCAAGTGGGAGGGATGTTCGCTTCAGTAGGAAAATAGAAGTACTCCTTTATTCACTCCTTTACTCACACCTAGGGAGAAAATATCTACTGTTGACAATAACCCCAGCACACACAAGAAGCCTCCTCTCTGCCAGAACATGCAAGCCTACAGACATGAAGTAGGGTGCTCCCATAATAGGACACCCTCAGACCTCTGTATTTTAGGAGGATCAACCACCCACTTTGTAGACAAGCTCTGCGTTCAGGATATCTCTGCTGTTCCTGAAGATCTGTAGCTGCTTCTGGGAAAGAGTAGAATTTCAAAAAATCATCTTTTAGGCTAGTGAATTATTATAGGTGATAATTTCCATCATTCTTTTTGAAGGGATGGTTCAGTGGCCCTTTGAGAATTTGAGTATATCTTGTTTTTGCTGTTTGGACTAGACAGACTGCAACCATGGATTTGAAAAATAAATAACTTGTTAATACCCTGCTGGCTTTAAAAAAGAAATTTTGGCATATGCATCTTCCCTTTGGGATTTTGACTTCTAAGATCTGAAACCCAAGTAGCAGGGGAGCCATCATTTGGCAGTAAGACAAAGTGTGGTACCGTGACATTTTCTGTTCAAGCAAATCCTTGCAAATGCACATTTTTTCTGAAGCGCAGGTAAAGGTTTAACAAAACTGTAGCTGGATGGACTAAGACTCTGAGAAATAAAGCCACTGGAAAGTGTGGCTCCATGAGTGAAATACCATTGCCGAAGAGAACCTGAGCATCACCACAGGCCAGGATTATGAACCTGAGGGCTCAGCTCCCTGTTGTAACGGCAGTATAAATGTACTGGATGAGTTTTCAATTTAAAGAGCAATAAACCTTTTGCCAGTCAACCCCAAAATATACCTAACCACTGACTCCTTACCCCTGCATATTGATGACTAATCTGTCGTGCTTCTTATCCTCATCGTGTTCCTGTTTTCTCTGTTTTCTCTCTTGTTTTGTAAGCTCAGACCTGCTAAACAGTGCTATAGGACTTTTCCTCTCCAGTCTTGGTGCCATTTTGTACTACAGCACTCTAGTGCCACTTCATACTGTGACGAGAAATAACGCATCGACTGCAATGTATATTGCTTGTGTTCTTCTTCACTGCAACAATGAGTCATTATTCAGAGTATGTTTATGTAATATCATAAATACCAATCTCTGGTATTTATGCAGCATAGTATTTACTTGGGCAAGTTGCCACATGCACTAAAGAAGTAAACAAAGAGCCATTCTTTGGAGGGTTAAAAAAGTCTTAAAATGAATCCAATTTTCCTTCATAAGGCACTCCTTGTTATTTTACCTAAAGTGGCTCTTTAAGATATACAGTATGATAAAACACACAATTCCTGGGAGACGTAATTATGGTTCCTAAGAGACTGGTGAATAAACAATCAGGAAAAGAGTGTTTGTTTTCCCTAGGTTTTTCTTAACTATTAATGGAAGGCATTAAAAAAATGGGGAGGAATGTGTCGGGTCGATAAATGGTAAGAAAAGTCGAGGAGCACACTTCACTGAACACACAGGGTTTCTGCCTTAAAAGCAGTACTATTTTATTGGATTGCAAATAATCCTATTTTGCAAATGTATTTGCGGTGGGTGTAAATACCACAGTGGACTCTTTGTTTGTTATATTTAATGTACTGCATACATCAATGGCGTGGTGCATGTTCTAAAGTAAAGAGCTTGCCTTGTCTCACATTACCTTTAAGCATTAACACAAACAACTTCCTTCAAATCAAGGCGACAAAATCTTCTGCATTGAACGAAATGTTCTATCTGACACAAATTCCTCAGGAGTGGCGGGGGGGCCCGCCTGGTGCAGCGCTGAGCCATTGCAAACACCTTCCTAGCATATCAGGGACACTGCAGCCAACCCTATGTATACGTGGCCACTGGAAACCTACAAGATGGCTGAGGCAAAGCTGAATCAACAGCTGAAGAAAACCTTTTTGCAACCTGCACGTATCAGGATGTAACTGAATAGGGGACAGTGTTTAATAGTATTGGTACCCATAACGTCACCCAGTGGTCTCTCACCTAAAAACAGAAGATCCCAAAGTCACTGACCACTTCTCTACATCAGTTCCCTGTCCTGTAAATTAGACTGATGAAACCAAGTTATTGTATTAGATGGTGTGAATTTTTAATTTGCTGTCATCTATAATATCTGAGCAAGTGATGGACTTCAGAGTACCCTCGTAGAAGCACAACTTCACACCGCAGGGCCCGAACAGGACCAGCACCTGCCACTGCGGGTTTTTACCCTCGTGAATATAACCATCAGATCTGATTAGTTTAGCAGAGACACATGGAGACTTCACATTTCTCCCGTGGCAAGTAGGTGTCAGAGCAATAGATCACACTGCTATAGTTAATATTCATTTATGATCCACTCACTTCCTTTTTTAAAAAATACAGAAAATTCATGGTAAGGTCTTTTATTCCAGAAGATCTGAAGTAAATGTTGATGGCATTAGCAGGCTGGGGAGCACACAGCTCATGAGCTATGAGTTACTGCCTAAGTGATGGGAGATAAAATTTTGTCTCTTTTTCTCTATCCTTCGTTCACAGATTTGCAAAAATGGTTACAAGAGAAATGTATGCACAGGATGAATCTGGTCAAGCTAGTACTTGTTCTTGTCTTAAGGATTTATTAGAGAAGTGAATAAACATACTTGTTGTGGTAATTAACCCCATGTAAATCACAAATCCTGCCTTTATAGGGTTTTGTTTGTGCTGCTGTCATTAAGGGCTATTCAGTGTTTCCAAACTG
Source organism: Aythya fuligula (assembly GCF_009819795.1). Classification (NCBI taxonomy): domain Eukaryota; kingdom Metazoa; phylum Chordata; class Aves; order Anseriformes; family Anatidae; genus Aythya; species Aythya fuligula. The sequence continues at coordinate 10,862,452 of NC_045570.1, read as the reverse complement.
AAGGCAGGCCCGAGGTAAAATCCCGTCAAGCAAAGGGGGAAGACACGCAAAATGAGGGATAAAGGAGCCCCTGGCAGGGGGACCCCATCAGGAAGCCATCCCCCTTGTCACTGGATCACTTCCTTGAGGGTCCAGAAAATGAATACAACAGCAATAACAACCATCAAGTCTGAGCATCTTCGGGCAGTCTCGGCTTGGTAACTACACTCTTGTCATCTAAAAAAAATAAAATAGATTTACCTCCAGCCTCTCAATCCCCAGGCCCTGTTCGTGTGAGGCCCATTTCCCTTAGCCAGACAAACAGAGTTCAGGGTCTGGCCAGCCCAGAGCTGCCCCAGTGTGTGTGGCACGTGTGTGGCTCAGGATACCACAAGCTGATGAAGAACAAACTGCTCATGCAGTGCTGGGCTAGCTACTCCTCAGCCTCTGGATGGTCCCTTCCAGAGTCTGTAGGAATCTTTTCATTGATTTCAACAGGCATTGGGTCAGGTTTAATACTCCCAGACAAGACACCTGAACAGATGCAGAGTGGTAGTGTTATCTGATCTCCTCCTTTGGTTTGCTGGGCTGATCCTGACTTGTTTCTTCCAGCAGTTAACACCACGAGTAAAGGAAGCCCCTCTCTAGTAGGAAACGCCTTCCTTCCTGTAACAATACCCCCAAATGAAATAGCAGCAGTGCGATGCCTTTGAAGAAAATCTGAACCAATGCTGTAATGCTGAGTGGATACTTCAGTTCAGCAGGTTGCTAGACCTCTTGCTGACATCTGCTCTATCGAGCATGCAGATGATTAAGGTTCGGTAAGAGCAACAAGGAATGAGATGTTTCTGTACACACACTTCTGATCACTTCGGTAAGGAGTGGTCGATCAAAGATGCCTTTCAGTTCAGGCCACTTCTTTCTAGAGGAAGTTTAATCAGTGAATAATCTGGAGCCACCCAGTTAGGAGCCTGCTGGAGAACTGGAAATATAGTTGGCTTTTCATAGGTCAATACTGCTTGTGAGACAACTACACTTTTCCTCTTGTGCTATGAACCCATCCTGTCTTCTGGCTACACTGGTGAAAAAATGATCACCCAACAAAGACAGCACAACACAGCAAAATTGAAAACACATTTAGCAATTTGCATACCTTGCATGCCATAGAACACCCCCAAATCCTGGTGGAAATGTGCATAATGTGCCAGACATCTTGAACCCAGGAACTCCCCTCCCCATAATCCCTCGGGACCGAAAAGTTTCTGATTGTACTCCAGCTTCCCCATAAAAGCTTCATTGTTACTGCAGCCCAGCCTTTACCAGGAGTCATGGCATTGGGCCACAGCCTCCAGGGACACTCTCAAGCTGCACAAAACAAGTTTTTCCAAACAGTTTAAGTATTTCCCAGCCCAGACTCTCACATTCTAGTTGTTTGTGCAGGGACAGTAACCCACCAAGCCCTGCCTAAAATACTGGTTGTTTAAACTCCACAGAGACATTTTTTACTAACATTCCTTACTGCTGTAACCTCTTGACCATTTTAAACTACTATTAACGGGCAGACTCCATAGGCCTAATGTCAAGGAGTCATCCCTGCTGCAAAAAAGCAGCAGGCAGACAATAGATACATAATTGCTGCTTCCTTGGGACCACTAGTTCAGCTAGAAATTTCTTGGTTCAACCGTACTTGGGAGCAGTCCTCGAGATAGACATAGCGCCAGCTCAACAGCTCTTAGTCGCAATCCTGCTGACTGATGAAAGGGGGAGAAGGGGCCAGGTGAGAGCTGAAGGGCCCAAGGGGCAGTGCCATGGTCCAGGGGCACTGGGGGAGCTGTACGTGTTGGAGGGGCCCGGCCCACACAAGGGGCAGCAGCACCAGCGGCCGGCTCAGCGCTCAGCTCCTGTGCTCGGTGCCCAGAGCACCCGGGGCAGGTCTCCGAGGAGGGCAGGTGGCCCAGTGCCCGTGCACAGATTTCACCCTCTCAATGATAAGCAAGGAAGTGCTGCAGAGGGAAAAGGCCATTGGAAAATCACTTCTTGTAATTAGGTTTCTTCCATGGGAGCAGGGGGGATCCTGGTATTTGTGCCAAGGGTGCAGGAATGTGATGGCAGCAGGGAGAAGCTGGGGAAAGAGGAATGGCACTGGGACACTTGGCAGCTGCCACGATTGCCTCTGAAGTTGTCTCTCATGCACTGCTCGTTTGCAAGGGGCTGCTTCGTGAGAGTGGCACAGGCTCCCTGGCTCCTGCCAGCCTCTTCCATGTGCATTACATGAGCACTCAAGGATGGTGATCTGGCTTGAAGGGAAGGGCTGGCAGCCTGAAACACACTGCCTTTGGGGATTTGGTGAGAGTGGCCGTTCTCCATAGGGACAGCAGCAGCCTGTCCTGGCCCCACAGGAGCCACCAAGCTGCAAATCCCCTCCCTGCAGGGCAGCAGCTCCCCAGCCCCACTTAAACCAGTGCCAGACCCCAGGTATCCCACACCTTCCCCTCTATCCTAGGCCTAATCGAGCTAATCAGGGCACTCCTTTGCTAAATTAGTACTAATTAATGAAACACTAATTAAAAAAAGGGCTGACTGTAATTCACGGCTGCTGCTCATCATGGACTCCTCTCTCAGCACTCAGGAGGCACTGGTGTCTCTGCCTCGCACCGAGGAGGTCGGAGCAAATCAAAGACAAGGGCACAAGCCACTGGGATGCTCCAGCCACACCGCCTCAGCTGCACGGGGCCCTTCAGAAGGTGGCTTTTAGGTGGCTTGCTCGGCAAAGGCGATAAAGCAAACAGAACTGGAGCTAGAGAGGAATTTCTGGAGTGCTCAGCACTGGGCCTGGCCTGTGCCAGGAGCCCAGGCTGTCCTTAATGAGCTGCTGCAGGCTGGTGAGTGCCAAGTGGGCAAAGCCTTTTTGCAGGTGTCTAAACACACACTGCAGTCTGAGGGGGGAAAAAAAGGCTTTAAAATGTGCTCGTGAATTCAGTCAGGGGTGCCTGTGCCTAAGGGCCCTCAGTCCATCAACACTTTATCCCCTTGGACATCAAGTGGCTTTGGGCAGGGCTGAGGACGGTGTGGGCAGCCAGCTGCCCTCCCTGCACACTGCCAGGCTTTCCACTTCACGGCAGTGTCCTCTCCAACGAGGCAGCTTCAGCAAGCAAGCATGTAGCACGGCATCACCTAATGCCTCGGTAAGGCCCTTTGGCTCAGTTTGGTCTAATTTGCTAACACACACACCATAATTACAGGGCTTGTGTTTAGGCATATCTCAAGAGTTCCTCGTACATGTAATAGGAGAGGCTAATTCATCTGGAGCCCATCAGGGAATAAAAGCCCTACACCATCCAGGGCCAACCCATATAGAGGCCATCGCACAGGTGGGAAGAACCTTGAAAGCCATGGGAGATCTGTTGCAGATCAAAATTGATGTCTGGCAGGGTTCTGCTTTTGCACCTTACACTTGCTTCCCGGCACCCCTTGTGGGTGCCTGCTGACAAGTTGGAGGCAGGGACAGAGGCAAGCTCCCTCACAAGGGTGCCCAATGCCACTCCTGCCCCCCTGTTACTTGCTTGCCCCATCTAGGGACACCTTGGCAAGCTTGAAGGCCCCAGCCTGGAACAGATGGGCTCAGCTGCCAGGCCAGAGGGTGCCCTGGGGAGACAGTCATCAGTCTGCCCGTGGGTGCAGGATGCAAGGAAGGAGACCCAGCTGCTTACTCAAGGCTTTTTGCCAGCATAACTATGTTGCTTAGAGGTGCACTACCTTTCTTTTTCCTGATCAGGGTAACTATGTCCGCAAAAATCTAAATAGAGACCAAGCCCAGGTGTGGGAGTTGATCCTTTGCCTTGTGCGTGCCCAATGGCAACATCTTGTGTTGTCTAATAAGCTCCATCTTGCATCTCTCAGCGCACAGGTTGAGCCTTGGAAATGCTTCTTGGGTTTCATACAAACCCCTAGCCAGGTAATGCAGAGTGGGCAGCTTCTCCAGGATCTTTGCTCTCCCTGAACGACATCTGCTGCAGTTCTGCACTGAAACTGTCCTTGCTCCAGACTCAGCACTGCTCTGCTTTTAAACACTGATCATCAGAGCTGGTTTACATGTTTTGAGATGCCAGCAAACCAACAAAGAACAGCTGACACAATTCACTGATGGAAAAAGCAGTGCGTGGCATTATTTTGGCCTAGAAATGTATCTCACAGTAATGAAACATTCTGGTAGAACTGCTGTGATCCTGTTCTCCGGACAGACCTGCACCTGATGGAGCAGGACTGTGCACTGTGCAATTACAAGTTAGCAGGCTCTGGGGGTAACCGAGAGCCTGTGCAAGGCCCCAGGGGCTCAGCACCCAGGGGGCTTGTATTTCAGCAAGCACTGTAATGGATCCTTTTTGCAATACAGTGAATTTCTGGTCTTGAAGTGGAAATGTTGTGTGAGGGCACAAAGCAATGGTCCCAGCTCTGTGAGCAGTTAGTCTTTGGGGAAATGGGAGGCTGGCAGTGTCACCAGCAGGGTTGGTGCCTCTTTCTGGATGCTTTTATAGAGTTTCTGACAGTTGCTTAAGACATTAAATGTATACGTGTCTCAAGAGAGACTTTTACTTTCTAGAGGACTGAAACATTTTGAGATCTTACAAGGAGTTATTGGCTCTGGCTGAAGATAAAACCCTGCAGCTGCCTGGACCAGAATGCTTCTATGCGAGGATGGACACGGCTGCCACGTGCGGACCCTGTCAAGGCTTATCACCGTGCTCCCGACAGAAGATCCCAGCTCTGCATTGGCAGGAGCCCTCCCACTGAAGTGCTACGATTGCAACTACTCTACTGAAGCTACATTTGGCCTTTTATCTGACCTCCTTTGATCTTTTCCACAACCTCTGGCAGGTCTTCAGTGCATTCAGTTCTTTATATTAGAGCAATCAATCCCACATGCAACCAATTAGGTTTAGACATAGTTTGGTGACCATAATATTGTACAGACATTCTACCAAGTTTTCAACAAGAGAGGGTGGCTCCTACATGTCACTTTCTAGTGGGGAGCACGCTGACTGCAGTTCAGAAATATCCCAAGGAGAAAAACATATTCCAGAATTATACTCCGAGCCCAAATGTCCCACTTGTAGACAACATTCTGGCTTTGTGTACATACAATAGCAACCCAAACACTGTTCCTCCTCAGCGCTCGCAGCATACAGGGCAAGAATCTCACTAGACCTGTGTGACCAGGTTTGTCATCCAATAACTTCATCACCTGCCACTGTCATTGCCTGTGACACACACCAAATATGTTTCGCTTATCAGAAGCAAAGAGGCAGCAGCACCCGTAAAGTCTTTTAGCTCCATTCGTTTTGTCTGGGCCCCCAGTGAGGGATGGGAATGCAGTCAGCATGGGTGGGTACCTGCCTTCGCTGCCTTTGCACTGAATACAGTTTGGTCCTCATTGCTCCTCTCTTCCTTGCTTGCTGTACTGATGCATCACACTCTGGCCGATGCTTATCGTATTATCTGAAGCTGCTCCCTGGGAAATCTTCAGTTAGAGACACATCTTCTCTGTGTTCGTGGTGTGAATCTTCTGCTGATCTGCACTACTGACCCAGACAAAGATAAATGGGGTCTCATCCTGATCCTTTCCAAACATGTATTGCACGTTTGCTGTAATGGACATAATACTTCACAGGAGTAACCATAAAACATTGTTTGGCATAGGCTGTTGTATGCAGGCTGGATACCTGGCCCAGATATGAGTTAATGCATGGGTTGTGGGGTTCCCTGACCAAATGAAAGACAGCAAGATGAGGAAAGATACTGGATAATTGAGGTGGCATGACAAACATCACAGTTGTTATTCACAGGAATGTACTTGCAATCTGGTTTCCCTGGGTAGGACAAGAGACTGCAGTCCCTGAGATCACCCCCATCAAGAAGCACATCCTTCTTATGCTGTGAGTGCCCAGCACCTCGCAGCACCAAGCCTGCACTTACCATTAAAGCACAAAAATAAATCACAAAGAAAGACAGCATGGAATGAAAATTCAGGAAGCAGTTCATACTTGGAAACGAATGAAAAATGAAACTTGGTTCTGTTCTGATAACCCTGAAACAGCACAGGTCTTCCAAAATTCAGCACAGGTATTGAAAGCACATCACTAACATCTCTTTTGAGCCCTGGAATACAAACTATTGACACTGCTGTTTGTCAAAGGATCCTAGAATCTGTTCACCATGGACTTTGCCCCACTAGTGACTGAGGAGGAGCACGGTTCCTCATGTGGGTCATTTCCTTTCAATGGAAGGAGCCAGTGTTGATGCTGATTAGTAGCTCGTTTGCTTGCTCCGCTGCCAGGGAGAAGATTTCTTGTGTCAGGGGGCTTGGTGGCAGCACGAGCAACTTCACATCAGTTGTCCCAGACCCGGAAAGCCCTCCTTAGAAAGTGTTTTCTCCTCTCCCTGCTCACACGTTGACAAGGAGAAAGATGTCTGTGGGGACTCCCTAGTCCTCGCCATAGCATAAGCACGTAATAAGAAGCACTATAGACCATGGTGCTGGTGCTAAACTATTTGTAGAGTTTTTGCATTACAGCTGCTGTAGAGCAAAACATCTGGATAACGTGGCAATAGAAACTCTAATGAAGTTCAGATGGAAAATTATTTAATGGAGTAGCTTTCCTTCAAAAATGTCTTTCTGTCAGAATCAAAATGCTTTGTGAAACATTACTTTTACCAAGAGTTTTGGAGGAAAAAATCCCAGCAATTTTGAGGAAAAAATAGATTTTTGATTTTATATAATATTTGCATTTTTAAATGTTATAATGATTTAAATAAGCCAAAACTATTTATTTTTGTGGAATTTTCCTTTGTGGAGAATTTCAACATTTTGAGGTTTTGTTCTGAATTGGAATGAAAACAAATTTCAAAATCTCAAAATCGTCTGTGAAACACAATTTCCATTCTCTGGCCAGCTCAAGTTTCGGGCTAGAACATGTATAATAGGTCCCCTGCAGGGAACCCCCTTAGGGGAAAAAAGTCTCTGAATGAATTTACTGGTGCAAACATATAGTTTTTAGGATTTATCTATTTTTCCAAGTACACAATGGCGCTCTGAAAACTTCTCCAAGTCACTACAGAAGAAGCCTCCACAAGTTCCTGAAAAACTTATTTCTGAAACGCACTGCTAACTTTGCCCTGTTGATGGTGGCCATTTCCTGGTAGTGATATTAGTCATTCAGTTATAGTTGTCACTTATTTCCCATAGACCACAGAACTAATCTCACAACTATTTTCTTGTCCAACAAAGGCTGGACTGCTTTGAATAGCTTTATATTACACTTTCAAGGTAGGTGCTATCTGCTCAGATTAAAATATTCAATAGAACAGAGTTTTTCCTCTGGGATATCTAGATGGATTTAAATATTTACAGTCTTAGCAAATACTTCTGCCCCAAAATAAAATAAAAAATCAAACATTACAAACAATCAGACTTGCAGCTGGATGCGCAAAGACCAAAAATCCACTGTAGGACAAATTAATTATTAGGGATGCTGATGGATATCTACTGCAAGTGCTATTGTCATGGGAATTATTTTGGATTTACAGTGACATAAAAGATTTTTGGCCATCCTGTTCACAACAACTTTATGTATCATGAAGGTATGAAGAAACCAAACAAATGAATTAAAATAACAAGTTAATCATGCGCTCTATTAAACAAACAAACAAACAACCCCCTGCATATGATGTTTTTGTTTGCTGCCTTTTTCTAGTTGTGTTTTACTGCTGGGGAGTTTGTATGCACTGCTCTCGGTGTGTGCATGGCACACCGTTCTGCTGTATTCTGGAGAGTCTCTGCTCCTCCAGAAAGCAAAGGCTTAGTGTCAAGGTGAAAGCTGAACTAAACACACACTCTGCAGTCAAAGTTTGTTTATAACTCCTGACTCTGCTGGGTCAGTTATGCGGCAGTTTCACTAAACAAACAAGTAGAAAGCAGGTCAATGTCCAAATACTGGAGGGCAGCTCATTTAAATTGCATGAATAGTTGTCAGAGGAGTAAAGTTGTAAGTGAAACACATCGCCTCTGTGATAAACAAAAGTGCACGAAAGGTGGTAGATCAAACTCATGCCCAGGTATGACTCTGGGCTGGCCTTGCCTTTCACTACGATGCCTTTGACCAACTGTCTCAACATAACGCAGGAAGTTTTTGAGAGCACATTTGGCACTTGATGCATTTGTTGCAGAATCGGCAACATAAATCTTTCATTCCACTGTCTCGAGTTGCTATATTGTAAGGTGTGTGTTAAATCACAACAGGGTTCATCCTCAGAGAGGGGAAAACAAACCAAAATTGCATGGTAAATCTATCAAGGAATGACACTGAGGAGCCCAACTGGTTAGATCGGTACCATGGCTGTCCCTTTCCCATGCCTCTGTTCAACAAGGCATTTTCTGGTGTTTCACCCTAGTGTGTTGGCTGTTTATCTTGTATACACAAACCCTCTCCTTTGCTGAACTGCCCATGCCTCTCATACCCTTAAACCAGTTCTCTTTAGAAACCCTGTGAGGTGCAGAAGTGCCATTCCCCATTTTATAAAGGCAACTGGTGCCCAAAATGAGAAGGGCTAACTGACTGCTAAAATGCAAGCAGCCCTGTCTCTAGCTGAGACTTCCCTTTGAATTTTCTTCTTGAAAGACTGAATGCTTGTCTGGATCCAGAGAACATTTCCAGCCACTTGTCTTTCAAAATCCTGCATATCCCTTGCTGAACATACGCATATCAACAAGAGCAATCAGTCATCTGATGCACATAAATTCATTATGATGCACAGAAGTTCATAAATTTGTTATCAGCCCCTATGATGTAACCACAGCCTTTTGACATAATACCCCCCTCTTTCCTTCTGTGCTAGAAAGCATGTAAAAAACCTGCCCATCTGATTAGAAACCTAATTTTAATTTTAAACAATCCCAATATAAATATATTCCCTCTTTGACTTGTATTGTCCAAGAAATATGTTAGCGTGCTTCCTGCTCTGAGGCTGACTTTGTGATGCCACTGTCACGGTGCCCCATCACACTGCCACCGGGTAGATGTGCCGATGCCTCGGCTTGGTCCAACTCTTTCACTTCAGAAAGGAGAAAGCACTGTTATTGTTGGACATGGAGAGGCAAGAGTCTCTCAAGAAGTAAGCTCCCTGCTGGGAAGGAACCTAATGTGGTTCTCATGTAATTTATAGTAATTCACTTGTTTTATATCAGCAAATTCATTAACTAGAGTCTTGGTCACTTTCCTCAGTGAAAAATTTCAGTACAGCCAATTTAGAATCAGTCTTTAAATTTTTACACACTTTTTAAGGCTCTTCTCTTTCCAGTATGCCTCTGCTCCTGTGTTTGGAAAATTTCCCTTTAGATGCTATCAATTCCCTTTATAGTTTTGCTCTCCATCAGTATTTCTGAGGGGGCTGTCAGCAGCGTGCTGTGGTCTCAGTCTGCTCTGTCTGTAGCATGTACTGCCTTTGACAAGAGCAAACGTAAACCAGGGTCATCTACCTTTGAACACAGCAAACTGAAACAAAAATAAAGATTTGCAAAATGAACGCAATCATGTAGATTTATTCTAAGGGAAGTGGGCAGAGAATTGGTCCCAGGCAGACTGCAATACAGGAATCCCTAGATTCCTAGACAAAACCTGTCTAAATGAGTTTGTGGTCAACACTTGAAACAAGCAATTGGCCCTCCCATCAGCTCTTACAACAGACCGATTATGGCAGAGCTCCATGTGGCTGGCACGGAAAGCTCCTCCGCGGCTTCTGCTGGCAGCCTGACATGTGAAGGTGCGGTAACGCATTAACTGCGCAGCGCGAGATAGAAACCACTGCTGCTTTGGATTTTACCTCAAATACTTTTTTTCAACTCAGTATGTAAACATGCGAGCAAATGGGCAGAATGGTTTAAAAAGCAGCAAGCATGATTCAAATGCTTAAAGGAGAAGAAGATATTGTTCAGCTGAGCAGAAGTGAGAGAGAGGCAGCTATCCAACTTGGAGGGACAAGGGATTTGTTCAGGGAGCCACAGAAATATTTGTCTAGAAGCCACAGAAGAAAATGAAGAAAAGTATGCTCTATAATTAATATCAAGACAATCTTGTATCACTAAGATCTAGCTGGGAAATATTTCCTTCAGGGAAGCTCTAGACTTTAAAATCTAGCAGAGATTTTCTAAAAGCTAAGGAATAAATACATGCATAGAGTAATGAAAATAGTATTAGATTCCCATGCAGAAGGTATAAATGAAATAGCAACAGCACTTCTACAGCAGCAAGAGTTATACAGGACTAAAACTCCAGTGAGAAAAATCTAAACTGCTGTCCCATAGACAGTCAGTCTCTGATCCATCCCCCGTCAGTGGGAAATAATGGGAGAAGTTAAGTGGGTCAGTGTAAAAACAATAAGGAAGTGAAAGAAACACAGAGGCAGAAAGTTCATCGCTTTCTGTTGTCCAGTTCCTTTTACAGTGTGATAGCTGGTTTGCAATGACACAGTAAAAGAAAAGCCTACTGCAAACTTTTTTGCACCTTTCTAAGCAGATGAAGACAATTAGAAACATTAACAAGTCTATTTTATTAGTAGTAGCAGCAGCAGCAGCAATGGTTGTTGTGTTACAGTAGCATTGAGAGTCACAAACTGTATGCCCGTGCCCACTGCACTCTGCATCCTACAAGCACACAGTAACAGATGGAAGAGTTTAAAACCTTGATCTTATTTGTTTGTAAAATTTTGATTTGATTTAAAATTTGTTCTTTTCCAGCAAAGATTTATTTGTGTGCTTTCTTTACTACTGTGAGGAACGTGACTAGTCACAATGTGGAAAGCAAAGCACATGCAGGACGAGAATCAGAAACAAGCAAGAAAGAGAGGGGAGAAGGAGAATATTAGCATCCCTGAAGACTTTATTTTCCTTTGCCTCTTTGTACTGTGAAATTTTATTTAATGCCAAGCCCTGCTGCACTCAGAAAACATGGGTGAAGACGCAGAGAAGGCTTAGATTGCCTTAAAACTTCAGAGATTTAAAAATGGCAACACAGTTTGGCTTCTTGTTGTTTGGCATTTGGTTTCTGAGCCTTGCAGTGCATTTGGATAACATTTTCAGGCTTTTCCCTGCAACTGGAAGAATTAGAAATTTATTGTTAAAAAAAAAAGAAAAGAAAGAAAAGTGAGAGAGTCATGTGATCGTGTGCTTCCAGGAGCCGAGACTTGAAGAAAAAGCCCACCCCAGACTCACAATAAAATCATGAGAATTGAAAACACCAGACTTAAGAAGCTCATCCAAGATTTCTGCTGTGCATATGGAAAACCAGGGTGTTGTCAGGACTAGTTAGCTAATGTTATAAAGCACTCAGAAGAAAAACGTTAGTTATTATTTAGGAGGAAACCAAAGTGTAAAGTGTTTTACATATAAATCTGCCCTTTAGAAGGGCAACATTAAAAATGCAAGATTGAGCTCCGGATTACTGAAGGGTAATAAAGAGGTTTTAAACACAACCATAACTCATTCTGCATGAAAATGACTCAGCAGTGCCTTGACCAAGCTGAAAACAGGACCTCTGGAAGTGATTAGGAGTGGACTGTCTCCCATCACGCCTCCCCACCTCATCTTCTGCTCAGGCTGGTAGATGGACGCAGCAGCCTAGGGAGAGGAGCGAGCCCAGAGCTGAGCAGGGAGACCGCGGCTCTGCGCCCCGCTGCCTGCCTGCGACCCCGGAGCAGGGCAAAGGGTGGTGGCACGGCTCTGCTGGCTCTGGCAGGTAATGCCACACAAAGAAGCGTATCGTGCTGTAGTGTAGATGTCCCTGTGTCTACATCACAGCGATTTCAGGGGGTTCTGACCAGTTCTAGCCTGGCGGTGTGGACTGAAATAGTACCAGCAGTTGGAGCCCGCCTGATGTGCTTCTGCAGTGCCTCTGCCCGCCTGGTTTCAGGCAGAGCAATCCAGTTGGCACAGCTGAGGCCATCTTGCTGTGCAGCAAAATCAGGAGAGGGGGAGAAATGGGGAGATTTACTTCAAAAGTGACTCCTGAGCTGAACTAAGACACTGTCACAGGCTCACCCACCGCTCCATGTGACAGCTGTAGGGAACGCTGGGTCTGAGGGCGGAACTGAGCCTTCTGAAAAATATATTTTAGGCCAAGTGTTTTTCAACTGCATCCATTTGCGGGTCCAAACAATATTGCTAAGGGGGTGAGAACTCCTTTAAAGCAAATGCAAGCCTGCTGACACAGGGTTTGCTTTTCCTTTGCACCTTTTGCAGGCTCTCCAGAAGTCCTTCCTTTCCCCAGAAATCTGCAGCCGAGGATCACTGCTTTCAGTCTTTTGGACCGGATCTGTGAGTGGCAGAGCTCTGTTCGGTTTGGTGGCACTAGAATAATTCGCACATGTTGAAACATTCATTTCCTGCCTTTAGCTGCTTTGGAGCTGGACCTGTCTTACAAGGCACTTAGCTGCTTGGAACCCAGCAGTCTGTTCCTCCTTCAGGTACAAGGCAAAGGGAGTCCCGTTGCTTTGTTAGGAGAGAACTTAAAACAAACAAGCCGCCACCAACTGCAGTTCATGTATATGGTTATGATTTTAAATTGCAAACAGGAGGCTACTTGGCTTTGCATGGTAAGCATTGTCTGGCAGCGGATGGGCTCCTCTGATCTCCCTGAGCCTTGGATTGCTGCTGTGAGATTGTGTCACAACTAGTCATTAATTATTTCATCAAAAGCTTATTTTTCTCATTTCCTCATCATTATTTCCACCTAGTTTCTTATAAATTGAATCCAGTTATTGGCACGGTTTGTTTCTCCCAAGCAGAGAAAAATATTGACCTTAGAAAAAATGTACTGTTGATATATGTATTTCACGTGCATATGTATGCGCACACCAGGCAAGAAATTACTGTATATGTGTATAAATATTGCTCAGAGCCTCTTTGTCCTCCCACTTACTCTGGAAGCAGATTCCCCTTCTTCCTACCTGTTAATTGGTGGACACAGAGCCCTTCTCTGGGAAAAAAGCAGAAAGAAGGTGAGTGCAGCTACCAGGAAAAAAATGAGAGATCTAGCAGTGCCATCACCTCCTCAGGAGATATTTATTTTTAAATGTGCCACTGTATTCTTGGACAAATGAGACCCCTCCTGGGGTAATGGCAGCCCTGATAGACAAAACAGCATAGTTCTGGCACTGCTTTTGGGAGATAATTACAGCCTCAAGAGAGTCATGAAGACCAAACCCAAAGAAGCTGGGGAGGAGTGAGGCAGCCAGAACATCCAGAGCCGGGGCTCGGCAAGCTCTCCTGTCACCAGCCGCCAAGATGCGGCAGACAGGAACGACCAGATCCACCGACCCCTCCTCGCCCCCTGAGAATAAAGGCAGCCTCACAAGTACATTGCGGTTGACAGCCCAAAGCGTGGAGGCTACCAGGCTGCAGTGGGCCGGAGGTGAGGGGATTGCCCCAGGAGAGGCTCTCCAGGCAGCCCAGCAGACCGACAGCCCCATTGTCAAACCGAGACAGCAACGAAAGCTGTTGGGCAGCAAGTTGCCGCTGCCACCCTTCTGGAGCCTGGGGCAGGAGACGGGAACACTAGCATCTTGGTGAAGAGCCCAGCTGTTTTTGGGAAACACAGAGTCTTCTCCTCACAATATGTTCAGTATGCAGTGTGCAAAGCATTGAGGAATGTCAGCGAGGTCCCTTCTGTGCCTGACTCAGCAATGGCGCCACGATAAGCGCGGTTTGTCCTGCAGCTCGTGCTAAAGACCGCGGGATTTACCACAAGGACTCCAACTCTTTCACAACATGAGAGGCACAAGAACATGACAGCAGCCACACTGGGCCAGGCCAAAGGTCCAGCTAGCTCCTGTCTCCAATAGTGGCAAAAGCAAAATGCCTGGGGAAAAGTATGAGCACAGGGTAAGCACATACAGCATTTCCCCTGAGTGCTCTCCAGCCCCCAGCCATCTCCAGCTTAGGAATTTCTGGAACCAAGTATGGTTTTGCTGTACTTAGAGCCCTGTAAACTGCTCTGAGTTGCATCCTTCAACAGTCCTTGTGTTTCCCCAAGTTGTCATGCTCTCACTAGACTTATTCTTTCTGGTAGCTTATTTATTTACCCTCCCAATAGCTTGACGTATGTCTGTCCACACCATTCATCTGAATTTTCCACTCTTGGTTTTATCTGCTCCTCTCTTCCCCATCCCTCAAACTTCACTGCACCTGCCTAAAGGTCAAGCCACCTACTGGGCCTGCCCATCACTAGAAAGTTGCCTCTTCCATGCTACAAACTTTTGTGGAACCTTTCAGTTCCACACTACAGCTATCGTCCTGGGTCTCCTCACCTGCACCAGTTCTTTCTGACGCTTTGTTTTTGCAGTTCTCTGTCCAGGACTGGTGCTCCTCTTTGAGGTTTACCAGTGGTCCCTCCAAAATCTCTCAGAATTTTATATGAGAAGTGATAAACTAATTTTTTGGTGCTGTCACCTTGTGTAATCAAGGTTAGGCCATGAAGTGTGTGACACTCCTGAACTACGTGGATCAAATGCACATCTGATTTCTGGAAAGTATGCAAAAGACAAAAACATTAGGTCTTTCTGGAAATCCCCGTGCAATCCTTTTTGGCTCCTGAGAAGGACTCATTAAACTGTCTGTGAGCCCTCATTTGCAAAGACCTTGATCTGAGAGGACGCTGCAAGGAGAGGCCCAGTTTTAGTAATTCAGCACTGATGGTGCAGAGACAAGTCCCCGAGATCTGCACCACGTAGCTCATTCCCAGAAGCAGCAAGTCATGCTCAGTGCTACGACAGTCAGGGGAGGAGTCCGCGTAAGAGATCACAGCTGTCCCTTTTGGGAAGGCGGTGTCCATACTTCATCCTGGACTTCCCCAGTGATGAATCACGTCTCCAAGAAAGCTGTTCCCATGAGTGCAGTGGGTTCAAAGAACAGCTCTTGCACCCATGGCAATGAGTCAAGCCTCTGCTCTCTATGCTTTCTGTTGGATCATCCTCAACATGGACAAGCAGACCCCAGTGCTGCTCTGACAGGGGAACAAAACCAGTGGAGCTTCCCTACCAAATCAAAGGAAAGCTATTCCTCTCACATCTCATTCATGGTAGAAAGCAAGGAGGTCAGGGAAGGTCCTATTGCTTTTCTTATTTTCTCCTTACCAGTAACCAGAGTCAAGGACAGAGCCTCATATACTCTGGGCAAAAATTTTCCTTCTCTACATTCTGCACAGATACTCATAAAAAGTTAATTCCTTGTCTGGCTACTAATTCTAAAGATTAAAGTCCTTTTCATGTAGAAATGGTACGCTCTGGGCAGGGTTCTTGTAAGCACCTCTATATATCCCTGTGCTGATCTTAAGGACCAGAGATCATGTCTACACATCTGTGGGGAGTGTGTTTCAATGCCTATCAACCGCTGGCTTCTCACAGCCAGTAAGTGTGTGTGTTTCAAGTGGCGTTCTCATGAGCTCCTGGGTGTTGCCCTGTCAGAAGATATTTTCATTTAGGAAAGCAAACAGGGAGGCAAGCTTCATCTTGCTTCACATGCAAAGAAAAGAAAGGATGCAGAAAAGAGTGTAGCTTGATGCTCATCATGAGGACTTGGCACAGCATCCATCACGGCCCTTCTGCAGTATCAAACCTCTGCTCACCTCTGCAAATGGCACTGGGAGAATCTGCACATACTCTAATGACATAGCTCACCAAGACTTCAAAAGCTATCCCAAGCAGATGACCAGCTGAAAACTCATCCAAAGCTGGAATGAGCTCCTCCACCAGAAGGAGCACACAAAGCACAGAGGAAAGCTATTATCAACATAAACAAGTGTTGTATTTTTGGCTTTGCCCATTGTTGCCCATTTGTGTCTGCTGTGAAGTCATTGTCCTGCAACTAACAGCAGGCACATTGCATGCATGACATTATCAAAGCAGAAGGAGATGTTGTCATGCTCCACTGGAATTAGAAGTGTTGCCAGGAAGAGAAAAGAATATTTTAAAATATCACATTGCTACATCCCCATGTATCTACAGAACAGGACAGTGTTTTGAGATGCTTATTTAACATCACTATCAGTGTATAAACAAATGGAGATGATTTTATAGCTAAGGTTTACCTGTGTAAAGACTGGATGAAAAAAAAGAATACTTGAAGTCCAGCTAATGAGCATGCAAATCAGCCTTTGGTTGAAAAAGTTTCACTGAGTTCAAAATGTTATTACTGTATTTACTTTCACAAAAACTTTTTTTTTTCTACCTATTCCTTTAAATCATTCATGTGTTCAAAATGAAATGCAGGATTTTTAATGCTTGCTATGTAAAGACTGGAAGTTCTTAGGGGCAGGGCCCATATTTTTTCTACAACATCTAACACAACAAGGTTGTGTCCTGGCTAATAGCCAAGACATCTGTTCCCATATAAATATTAATGCTATACCTCAGCATGCACCCTCTGATAGTTGTCAGGGCTGTAATTCACAACACACATCTCACCAAGAGATTTTCCTGCACAGCACTCCAAAGCCCTAACAAGCTTTGAGCAGACGACAAAACAGCCTGGCAAGCTGGCAGTGACAACGGCAATGGACGTTTCTGCAGCAAACCCAGAGATTTATGCAACATCTTCAGGAACAACAATACATTATAGAAACACTGCACATCTGCATAATTGCACTCTACATGATGCCATCTACTTGGTACAGCCCACTGCGCCAGAGTATGTGCACCAATCACCTCCGGTATGCTGGGCTCCATTTAAAACACATTAGTACTAATCGCTGCATCTTCTCCCACTTGGATGCAGGATTAAGCACCAGGAGGAATGTACAAGTGCTCTGCCATCCCCCCATGCACACGCGTCCTGCTCACAGCAGACCTGCAACTCAGCGTGACAGAGGTTATGTCCTTATGGGGTAACGTCACTATACACAGTGCCTGGGTTTCATTATCAACAATGCGGATGGTTTAATGGTAATGGGTCCACGTAAGAACTTTATATCGAAACATTCCCACCCCTGGACCAGCCTAGCTCAGATGAGCTGTTGTTTCGGTGTGCTTACGCCAGCAACCTGTCTCAAAATCTCCTTTGCTCACAGACCCTTTTTTACAGTTGCTCACCCTGCTGCTGTTCCAATAAAATGTACTTTGGACACTCCTCAGCTCCACCTTGGAGCTCTCAGCTGCCACTGAAGAACAAATGTGACAGCAATGGAAGTGCCTCTGACACATTTTGATTGCAAAGCTTGAGCACAGCCCAGCGTGAGCTAAAGGAGCCCATGGGTGCCCTGCTCTCACAGCACGTGCCACCCCACAGGGCTATTTAAGGGGCACCTCCACAGCCTCGCTCTGCATTGGCACCACTCACACTGAACTGAGCTGAGCTTTTCACATTAAGGAGCAACAGGGTGTCCCCTTCCTTCTCGCATATGTGTCTTGTGGACCTAAATGGCAGCCCCAGATGTGATGGTGGGGAGGGTAAGGGAGTTGTAAAGTAGTAAAAAGTTAGAGTTCCTCTAGGAAGTACACAGAAACCAGAAAACCAAAGGGACCTCACTGTGCCAGTGCAGTTTCTGAGATAACTCATTTGAAAGCAAAAGGGGAATAGTATGTTTAAACTGAGGCAGAATTACACAATTAGGAGGAGCTGGGATACTACCCAGTTGACAGAGTCAGCGATAGAAGAGAGCCTTAGCCATGCATCAAGAGAGGAACTGGACACATTTTTGGAAATGGAGCAAACTGAGGCATAAAGCCACTGGCCAAGGTTAAATGAGCTGGAAAAGAAAGTGATTTATATGTCCTGGGCTGATAGGGGCAGGTCTTGCTGGGCTTTCAGGGCAGACTTTCCCCATTCGTTACTGTTCCTGCATTGCTTGCGTGCTCAGTCCATATTGATGAGATTAAATGTAATGACTTTGGAAGTGTGAAGTCATGACTGCTTTGAAACTCTCAATCAATGGGACAAATCCAGATTGCCTTTCCTGAAGCCAACAGGGAAAGGTTGGACTTAAACCAGTTTGGCAAAAATCGGTATTCAGCCTTTGATAACATAAGACAGTATTGCTTAGCGTAAGCAAAGGTAGCAGATTTGGGCTCTCGAGAATACATTGCTCATATCAGAGAAGGGGTATTCTTTCCCTGCCATTAAATATTTTTCTGATGCAATATTCAGTGGCAACCGAACTACATGTGGGCTGAAAACCAAACTGAGGTTTTACAGCTCCCATCGGTTCAGCATCTCTGAAAAGTCATACGCACATTCTCAATGGGGCCATAAAGAAGAGGCATCCTGGAGATGAGACCTGGCTGAAGTCTAAACGTGTCTGTTCAAGCACGTGTGTCATGTCCACTGCCACCACCTACTACGTGAAAACTGAAATCCTTGAAACAAGGGGAGGGAGGAGGCGTACGGGGGGTGTCTTCCCTCTAGACTCAGCAATGAGAATGAGAAGTTACATCAGTCTTTCTCAGAAGCTAATCTGTGGCTTTCAGGCCAACATGGTTTGTTGCCAATGACAATTTGATTTCTGCATCAGCAGGTCACAGAGATCAGGTAGGGGCAGAGGGAGTGCTTGTATCAGCCCAATGAGACAAGGCTGAGCTCTGCCCACTGTCTCCTTCCCCTTTGGTTGGCGTTGCCCTGTTCCAAGTTTGGGGGTGGGAGGGAAGTTACCCTTTGAAAAACAAAACTCAGATACACTCAAAGGCAGCTGCTGGCCACTCCTGGCTGGCAGCCGTGATGCTTCCTGGACAGTTGGGTGGTTCTGTAAAGCCAGGAGACAAAAAGACTGTGTAACACACAGGTTATTTACTAAAGGCTAGACTGATGAGATAGTGTCTGTGATACCTGTGCTAACAATACAGCATTGATCTCCTTGCTGCCACTGCGAGGCACAGCAGCGCAGGATCTGGCTTCTTGCCTCCTGGATCGCAGTCCTGATGCACAGGGGTCTAAGGACGGATGGCACTGCAGTAAAGGCCGCTCAGCAGTCGCTGGAGAGGTGTGTGCCACTGTGGTGCCCTGCAGAGGAGCGGTCAGCCTTGCTTTGGGGGAGTGGTGTGGGCTCACCTCGCATGCTGGCTTGGGTGAAAGACCTCTCTGTCAGGCGGGCGGCTCCGCAAAGCCAGCTGAAATGGATGCAGGAGCTATTTTGCCAGAAGTCAGTGTCAGACTAGGTGCAAAATGTGGTGTAGGATGTGAAATCTGCATCCTGGCCCATAAAGTCAAAAAGAGAAGACAGGTAAGAGCTGCAAAGGATGAATCTCATATTATCAGCCCGGGAGCCTGGCTATGCTGGAAGCACACTGGGACTGGACATGCAGCTACAGCTCCTGTGTCACTCTGAGGCAGACTAAGGACAGCTTAGCCATCAGACTTGCATGGAATAATCTTTCCCAGCCTTTCCCCGGAGCCTGAGAGGGTTTGGCCTGATTTATCTTGATTGGGTTTTGGACCAAACCCAGAAGGTATGAAGGTTTCAGCAGAAGATGGTTGGGACCAGAGTTTCTTGAACAACCCTAAAGCGAAGCTGATAAAGAAACTTTTACAACACAGTCCCCATTTTACAAATGAAGCAAGAGATACGAGGAGATAGCAGATTAAAGAAGATAAGCCTTCTGCTGTTCTCCATCAGTCCATGATACTGATCATACCAAGCTCAAGGCTTTAGCTCAAGGCACTCAGACACTGCAGGGTTGAAGCCTAAGATAAAGTGTGTGGGGAAACATCATGAACTGAATATAGATCTCCTGGTTGTGGCCACAATTCCTGAACGATAAACACAACTTCCCTCCCAATGAAACACTAAGCAGATAATAACAGCTTTAAATAAAACTGTTACAATAAAACGCTGTTAAATAAAACAGCTTGCAATCTGGGATTGTGACTGGAGAAAGAAAAGCAACAACTCGCAGCATCTTGAAGGCACACCAATAGGTAATGGCTGAAGGAATCTCACATGCAAACTAAAAAGCAAAAATTGCTACCACCACCCCCTGCTTAGACTCTGATGCCAATGATGTAGCATTATAACTGCATTCCCTGCATGTGCTAGCAACTTGGAAATGAGTCTTTCCCCTCAAGTGCAGAATTGCTGCGTGACTCCCCCTGCAATGGGCTGACAGCAGGGCTCAGGCAGTGGTAGGAGAGCACATGTCATTGCTGCAATCTGTAATCAAGGTCTGTGGTGCTCAGGACTTCAGTAAACAAGATTTTCTCATGTTTACAGTGCAGTTGGGAGATAAGCAGGAGTTCCAGACACTAGAAGTTCATGATCTGCTCCTCTCCTATCATCCAGACATAGCTATTTCCCTCAGTATGCTCTGGGGAAGCAAGGAGTACAACTTCCTGGGGACCTTCAGCTGGGCTCAGGCACCCAGGATGACAATTTGAGTACACCTCTCTAGCACATTAGCCCTTAACGGTAATGATAGCAAGGGCACAGCAGGCTGAGCCACCTGCCTCAGCAGTCTGCAGTGCAGAAACAGCTATCGCAGCTGAGGGAAGTGGAGACCTGACCTTCGCTGCTACAACCTGCCTTTTCTCCCTTTTCATGTCCCTCTGAATCCCATCTATGTTCTCTACCAATCACATCTACAAATGACAAAGCATCTCGTCAGTTTAAAATTGGAGGCTCTCCTTATAACCTCTGACCCCTGTACTCTTACCTACTTCCCAGGGAAGACATTCTCCACCATTTCCATAGGCCTCCCAATCATCTCAAACTATATAAGCATCTCCTTGCTTTCCTCGCTTGGCTGTATCTTTAATATTTCAAGCCCTTAATTGCCTTTCTCAGGTAAAGCCATGCTGTTTCTGAGCAGCCTGTTTCAGTGAATGACTGCTGCAGCGAGTCCCTGATCGATTCCTCTTATCTTCACCATCTGACACATGCGAATGCTCCAGCGATGCAAGGCGTTGGCTGTGCTCCTGGCTGGGGAGGCCTGTAGCACCTGGCTGGAGAAATTCTGCACTTCCTGACTTGTTCTTTCCATACACCTTGGAAAAACACCTCTATGTAATAAGGTGCATTTCTCACTCTATCTTAAAACAAAACCAACCAGAAGCAGACACAAAGTGGCTTCTGGCCAGGACTTTCCTCAAAACATCTGCTCTGCAGCTCAGTCAGGCTCTGTGCCCTGTGAAACCAGACTTTAATGAAGAAGGAAAGGAAGAGGAAGTAAAATCACCTGTGGCTTTGCTTCTGAAGAACTGGATGGTTGCATTAGGCTTGGTTCAGCCTGGCTTTGAACACAGGTGTTAACTAAAGAAAATGTGTTGCTTTTCTGAGCTGTAGCCTGGAGAGTTAGAGCAAGGAATGCGTGGCCTGATAGGAAGCAGTCTATTACAAGCAAGTCAAGTAAGTCCATACAGTATGCAATTCCCTTTTAGTTATTACATTTTGAATTTATACACTGTTGTGCAGCATAAACGTGTTATTGGCCATCACTATTCCTACAGCTGAATAATACTGTAACTTCTGTGAACCTGAAAATGTCAAGAATTAAAACACTTAAGATACTAACTGCCAAACATTTCAGAAACGACTCCGTTTCACTAAATCTTAGCACTAAATCCTCTTATATCATCTAAAGAACAGATCTCTTTTTGTTTTTAACATTTACTGTGTGTCTGCTTGGCTACCAGCTGCTGCTATCTGACTGCTGTGGTTGGTAACCGTAAATGTGGGGGGCCATTTTGAAACCAAAAGAGATTAAAGACAAGAAGAGGAAGTCCAACAACTTGAAGATGCTATCATCAATCCACAGCTGGCCGGGAACAGGAAGCAAGCGGAGATGGCATACATAACATACAGCCTCTATGGCAGAAAGACAAACAAAAATTAAAAGCTGTAGAAATGGTAGAAGTTGTTTCTGAGTAACTACTGCTCTGGGCTGGTCATCTGTGAATGAGAAGCACACACTTAGAGCATGGCCTCTTCCTGGTGCAGCCCAGACACAGTTTAGCTGACAGCACAAATGCTTTCATAGCCAGTTTATAAAGGGAGAAGGGCACAGTGTGAAATGGAGTGTAACAAACTGCAAGGGAAACTGAGGATTGGACTAATTTTCATGAGTGTCAGAGCTTTGTATGGACCATGGTGGAAGGGCATTCAGGTCCTGAATGTTTTCATCACCAGTTTAATTACAGCAGATGAAATACAAAACAAGACAAGGCTGCTCATACATAGCTTGCAGGGAAAACAACGTTATCATCACCTCAGGATCCTGTGTGCAATGGAAAAGCTGCCATTAGGAGAAAGGCCGTTTCAGGCCAACCATGAAAGAGCCAGATGTGGGAAGGCACAGCAGTCCCTGAGAGCCAGCCTGGAAAGGAGGGCGTGCTGGGTACTCCGAACCACAAGAGCAGCAGTTTGGGCAGAGATGCTTTGCTCCCTCCCAGCACTCAGCCCAAGGTGAGGGCTCTGTTCGGGATCCACAGGAGTGCATTTGCTGGTGCGTTGTGTCTGCTCTGGGCAGCAGGTTGGCAGGATTTGCCTGTGGCCTCCCCTGCACAAAGACCATGGTGCAGTGGTGGCACCAGCAAGCCAAAGCCATCCCTGCTGCAGCTGCATGAAGAAAAGGGACCACAAAGAGTCCACAATATGTTTCACCTCTCTGTGGACCCTTGAGGCCAACGTATGCAAGGAGAGCTCTCAAGCCGGGGAGAAGCAGAGCACTCAGGCTAGTGCCAGGCACAGGGCAGCAAGAGGAAAGCGCTGCGCCCTGACTTGCAGCCAATGGAGTTTGGCCAGCTCCAAGTATCCGACCCACAGCTCATTAAACACTTCACAGTGCAGTCTGAATCTTTTCTTTAAGTTTTGTTAATGCCACGAAGTAAATTGTACCCGTAATATATTTGTATGTGTAGCTTGCATCAGATTGGATTAAGGTACAGAAAGCTTTTTAAACACAAAAGTGCCCATTGTAGGAGTGCTGTCATTAATGACACTGCACTCATTTGGAGCAGAGTTCAGCCACAGCCTACCGAGTGTCACTGTAGGGAACTCAAAGTGGGCACATTCAGCCTAAGCAGTAATACCCAGTATCTTCACCAGTGAGGTAATTATGATAATCCCTTAATTACTGGCACTGGGAGAGTTTGAGGAAAACCTGCCCGGCAAACAAGCTCACCCTATAAAAACAGAAGTTCAGAGGCCAGAGAAAAGCTGAAAATACTCAAGTGAGTAAATTGAGAATGGGGAAAGTTATAAAATCAGTGAGTAAAAGATAATCAAAGGGGGAGATATGTGAGAAGAAAAACCAGAATCCACATTTTAAAGATAACTTTCTTGTCTTCACTGTTTGCTTCCCACAGCCCTTTCTGGCAGAAATACAGGATTTTGCAAAGGCTTTGCCGAGGCCCCTCAGTACCCCAGCTCTTCTCCCTCCGAGCATCACACTTCATGGAATAGCAAGCACAGGAGTGCAGAGACATAGAAAAGTGCAGGGAGGATGCCCCAAAACTTCTGCTAGCCGAATTACAGCCCCTTGTTGTAAGCACTGGCTCTTACTGGTTTCTGCACAGCAAACTCACAGCATGCAGCGGGCACTGCGCTGTCCTGACTGGCGTTAGGTGCTAACAGGAAGCCCAGAAAGACTAGATAAAAACTGAAAGGAAACGAACAGCGCCAGATGTAATGAATTTCACCGAGGACTAGACTGTCTCTGAACAGCCTGCCCCGACCGAGGGGCTGTGCATGGCTGGGTTGCCTCAAAAGCAGAGTGAGGAGAGCGCTGACTGTGAGTCACCACTCATTTCCTGTTCTCTCCCCGCTCCATGATGGAGCAACTTGTGTTGGCCGTGCCAGCTCCCCTCGCCGGGGCACTCAGCTGCTCGCCTGGGCACCCCTGCTCCAGGCTGTGACGGTGGAAGGGGACTGCGTGGTGCCGGGGTACTGCCCTGGCACAGTGTGGGGGAGCTGCTCCATGAGACACTCGTCACCCCTGCTCGGCATGGGGAAGTCAGGGGCACCCCGGGTGTCACGTACAGCAAGTGGTGACACTGGTCTGGAAGCACATGAGTCACAGCCAAGGCAAACTCCCAGCACTTGCCTTGGTCAGAGGAGAAGGGTCTTGGATCCACCCCCAGGACATGAATCTGCTTGGAAAGATATTAAAAATGGGGATTCTACAACAATTTATGTCTCAGGACATGGGTGCTTTGCTCACATTGAAGTTTCCCTCTTTGATTTGTAAAACAGAAGGCCACAGACTTTAATGCCAACAGGACTTGGGGCCTTGTGCTCTTCATCAGAGCTCCAGCTGTGGTGATGAGCAACTTACTGAACTGAACTGCATGGAAAACGCTCGACTCAGGGTCCACAAACTGTGCATTCAGGACTGTTTACTAATAGCACATCACAAATGTAGCATATCACATACTGTACTCAAACTACAAACCACTGCAACATTACTCATGCAAATTTTTTAAAATAGAATAAAAGACATTGAGCAAAGCAGTAAACAAACTCTGCCATACCAATCATTCCTCAGCAGGATGGTGCTCATTCTTCATTTTGCCAGCCTTTGGCTCTTTTCATTTGCCTGCACTGTTCTTTTGGATTATATCAACTCATCCAAAAATTCACATGCAGTCTTGCCTTTGTTTTAGTTGCTAGAGGCATATGCAAGACCACACTGGGGTGCACGCATGTGTTTAATTGATTAGTTGGGAATTACACCACACTAAGTGGGAGACCTCTGCAAAACAAGGGGATATGAGGAAGATTTGGGTGGGTATGAGTTCTACGAAGCAAGAACTAGGTATATAACACTACTGCCACCACCACCACCACCAGTTCAGATTTCCCACTGCAAACAAGCAGACTAATTACGTTATCCAGGAAGTCTATTTTTGAAAGGAAGCACTGGCAGAGACAGAAACGAACACAAACCTGGTAGAAACTTCCAGTATCAATTAGATCAAAACCAGGGTCTTGCATCTTTTGTGACTTATGCTCTGAGAGCAAAGTAGCATGCAATGTTTTGCCGCAAATTGCTTGTTCTGTGATTGTAAAAATGAAAATAAACACTTTAAGAATTGTTCTCATATTCACCCTTCCAACAGCAAATACCAGGCCAAGTTTATCAGCTCTACTGACTTCAGTAGAGATACCCCCAGACTAAATTTGGCTTGCTGACCTTTGTGCCTCTTTAAATTTGGAGTAAATGTTAATAGTTGTGAAGACGATGGACTGAGCCAGACAGGGCAGGCACGTGCTGTGCAAGCTTCCCCACAAAAGTTCTGCTGATACAACACAATCCTGACCTGCAAAACCTCTGCTGTTCTTACAGTCTGGATTTCTTAAAGAGAAACTGTTACTAATGTGACACTAGATCCAATTGTTCTGTGACAATGAGCACATCTCTCCTAGGAATTCGACCAAACATACTTCATGGGCGATCCAAAGCAGCCTTTAATTCTGCTGTGGGTCTAAAAGAAAATAAAACTTAATTAAATCTGCAGGGGGAAAAGTCCCCTCATCATTCCCACCAGAAGCAAGATTTTCAGTCTTCACCAAAGACCTCACCAAATCAAGGCAAACTCATGGAAAACTGAGCAAGCCTCACCTTGCTAACAGTTTTCTGGAATGCTCCAGTAAGCTAGCGAAAGAGTCTCAGAGATATTATAAAAGTGAAATATTTTCATTAAGGCTCATTAAAAGTATGCCTTTCATGAAGAACGTATGTATCTCGCAGTCCTAAAAAACACCGACAAACTTGCTGGAATAGATGCTGCCATGTTGTGCCCTTGCTGTATTCTTGGCCTTTGACTTGCCTTCAAGCTAGTAATGAAGCGACTCCATATAATGGGTGGACTAGAGAGCTGCATATATGTGCTTTGCTTAATTGCCCGTTGCATGCTGTGGTCCCTCATGCAACAACAATGAATCCATTATAATTAAATCTGGGGATTATTAATTGATTCCATTTACACATATTGTCATCTTCCATAGGAGCTGCAGGAATCTGTCTTTAATGAACTTGAGCTAGAAATCTTGGGGACCGTCTGAAGTCATATAAAACAGAAATTTACCTGCGGTAGGTAGTTTCCAGCATTGCTTGCAGTGTGCCAATATTCCTAGTGAAGATTAGGTAATTATTTTTGTGCATGAATAAAGGCTCACATGCACATTGTAATCATTAGGTTTGTTTGGCTTTTTAATGTCAAAAATTAAGGACCTAACTTGTTTACTGCCTAACTATAGATCGGATTGTGTGGAGATGTTTATAATGAAATTCAGCAGCAAGGGAGCAATATAAAAACCAAGGAACTGGAACCGATCTCAGGAATAGAAGTTCAGTATTGTCCTAATAATTACGCTGGCAGCTGTATTTGCATGAAACCATGCTTTTTCTGTAGTACTCAATTAAGGTTATTCAGCTGCCTTGATGTGTTTAGAAACAAAACCACTGGCATCCAAATAAGGCTAATAACAAAAATGCAATATGATGTTTCCCATTTCCAGCAAAGGGTAAGAGAACAGATGTTCCTTATGTTGCCATGTTTCACCAGCACAGGGGGGAGCTGAGAAAGTTTGCAATTCATAGTGACAGTGCCATTAAACTAATGTAGTACAGAATGTGCGCGATGGAGGCATGCAGCTCTGAACAATCTGTTTGGGCACAGAGGAAAGGATGGGAAGAACTGGAATTGACCTTTCAGGTTAAAAAAGAAAAACAAACCAACAAAAAATTCCTCTGGCCTCTCTTCATACCTCACACAGAAAGATCAGCAGTTAGATGTGACTGCTGTTGGGATTCCAGGCTCCTTTTTCGCCTGGACATCCAGTCTGTGCTATGGACATCCAGGATCCAGAGGGAAGCTGTTGCTTCTCCCAGTTGCCCCTGGCTGCTGCGTGGGAGCGCAGGGCACAGCTGCACGGACGGGCTCTGCTGCTGCAGCTGCAAGCGCGGTGCGACTGAAGAGTACAGCCAGTGGTGTCAAACAGCTACCTCGGGCCATAAAATGATCTCTTGATCTCTCAGCACAGCCGCCGGTCTGTGCCAGGACTTGGCACTATCACGGTGCAGGGACGGTCTGACACAAGGTGGCAGTACCCTCAGAAAATTGCCTTGACTTCTCCTCTGGGATCTCCCAGAGTCAGGCTGGCTGCCAATGGTTGTCACCTTGCCACCACCATGACACAGCCATACATGGCCACAGCACGGCCAGCCACTATGCCCACGTGTCCCTCTTGCTGCACATCTGCCCTGCAAGGCAGCTGCAAGGGCTGGTGGCTGTCGCCAGAAAGAGATGGACCTTCACTGGGTGTGACCATGCCTGGGCCCCGAGCCTGCGGGGATGCCTGCATGGACCTGACCAAGTGGGCTAAGGGCTGCACAGGATGGGGCAGCAGCCTTCGCTTTCCAGCACTTTGTTCCTCTCCTGGTGGTGGATATTTGCAAAATGTCCATTTCACAGAGACACAAACAAAAGCTGTGGCATGCAACATACCTGATTCAGACCTTGGGTGCAAGGCCCCCTGCCCGTGCTCCTCAGGGAGCAGCTCAGTCCTTTGGGAGCCACTCACCAACCAGCCCCTGGGCAGCCCCCAGCACGGGCTGAGCAAGGGGAGCCCACACCCGTGGTAATGCCCTGAACAGACTGAGTAAACCTACAAGCAGGCAAGGGGCAGATCTCCCTTCCTGAACTCAAGTCTTCCTAATATCCTGGGGACCTACACCCAAGAGAAAAATATTGTATGAAACATGTTAGCACATTTTGGGGAGGGGGAACAATGAACAACAGACTGCATCGACATCTCTGCCAGCGTTAGGTTAATAGTTCAGGCGTCGCCACTGGGGCAGGCTGGGCGCTGGGGTGGGAAGGCTGCTGGAAGACACACAATATCAAGCAAAGGGTAGATCTCCAGCGAGGCAGATGAGATCAGGGCCACCAGCAGAGAAGGAGACACACACAAACCAGTGGGCGCCAAAGTAAAGCGTCAAATGGATCCAATATTGGTTTTACTTTCTGTGCACATTCCTTGGGAAGGCTGCGAGTGCCCACGCTGTCTGAGCAGCCAGGTTGTTCTTCAGGCTGCCCCCGAGCAAGCACCGCTGCCCCCGAGGGCGCTGAGCACCTCCCTGATGACAGCAGGTCCTCAGCACTTCACAGGATCAGACCCTTTGACAGATCTGGAGCATTTTCACTGACCTTCCTCCAAATATGCCTTGCCTTGCTTACCATGCCAAAGTAAATAAATAAATAGACCAACAAGCAGAAATGCCTTTACCGGACATTATTCTGGGCTGATTGGTTGTGAAACTTTACTCAAAACCCCAAAACCACAAAAACTGCCAGTTTTCCAAGCCCTGTGTTTTTCATAGCTCTCATAGCATTCTGAATAGTTTGCATTATTTCAAACATAGAATAAATATACATTTAAACTGGTTGGATTATTGACACAGGAAAAAAAAAAAGAAGAAAAAAAAGAAAAAAAAAAAAGGCACTTAACTCCTTGTTCTGTTTCTTTTTCCCATGAAATGAAATAAGAATTAACACCACTGAATTATGCCCTGGACTTTCACATTTGTGCATGTAAATGCTGACAACAGCCAGTGTCTGCAAATGCATTTGTATAAAATGCATTTAGTAGGAGTACTTTAAATTAAAAACAAATAAAAAATCACCACATATGTCTCTGTGCAATTTACTCAGAGAAAGCTTATCGTAATGATCCCAGGCACTTGCACAGTTTTTATTCATTGCGTTATCCACCACATTCTCTAACGTTAGCACATCATTGTCCTCCAGCCAAGCTCAGTAAAACACTACGGGCTGCGGTTACCCCTGCTTTACAAACGGGGCTGGAGAAGGACTAGGTAACTTGGCCAGAGCCCTGCCTGCCAGGGGCAGTGATAAGGATCTAGACCACCAGCTCCCTGCTCTCTTCTTGTTCAGGAAGGGTACTGGGTGGCCACAGAGCTGGCTCCTGAGGCTGGAGGTCTGCAGGAACACCCAGCCGGGGCACAGCCCTGTGTGAAGCACGAAGCGCTGATGCCCATGCCATGCCCTGGCACGGCTGCTTGTTTGAGCCCATCCGGGCTGCACACTCAACCCCTGCCCAGGGTCACTCACAGCCACAATGCCGTAGGGAAAAAAAGACATGTTTGAGCTCCCAGTCCCCTATTGGAAAATCAGGCACAGAAGGCAATTTCTCCATTATTCCTTCAGAAATGCTGTTGTATTTCATAGAGTCATAATTCCATAAATTCAGCCCACTGCTGAACAATCACAAAAGGCTAGTTAAGGACAGGAGGACAGACGTCTGGGAAGGCAAACCAGTCTGTTATATTTGGAGATCCTGCTCTAATGAGCAACCCTATACAGTTATTCAAATACAAATGTCTGGGTAGCTAAGGTGTCATATGTGATTAACTCTCGGCACAAATTATGTTAATATTGCTACCTCAAGAACACAAATTAATTAAAAAGTTACAAAATGTAGGCATGGAAATTCACATTGTCTAGAACCTGTATAGACAGTTTCCCTTTTCATACAATAGCTGGATTAATTACTGAAGTTGCAAGAAAATGAGAACCCTCATCAAGTAAGGTATTAGAGACATCAAGAGTCTCCTCTGAGTAACTTGCTCTCAGTGCTCTTCACATGCACGAGTGTATTGTGAAAAGATCCTCACAAATGAACATGACCACTATCGTGTCCATACTTCTCACACTAATTCTAACTTTGGGATTATCATAATTAAAGAGTTTTTAAATCAGTTCAGTTTTGAGCATTTATTCTCTTTCTTAGCATTTGTGCTGTCGTCTGGTTATAGGCTATGTAAACTGTTTTGTTTTTGTTATCAGCTTTGTATTTGTTTCTGACCTGTTTCATCCACTTGCTGAAACAACTCTCTTAAGAAATTGAAAGTCTATGGCACTTGGGCAACTGCTTACATCAGGAATTTACTTCTACTGCTACCTGGATACAGAATTGCTTTCCTGAAATAGGGTCTTGGTCCGAGTTTCACTTCTAGTGAAAAAAAAAAATGCTTTTAAAACATTTTTAAATCTAAAAAAAAAAAAAAAAAAAAAAAGCTTTTAAAGCACTAATAATTGAACTGTGCAAAGAAAGTAAATGCAAACAACTTTAGTTAAGCTTCAGTGTTGCTTTTTAAACAGCAACAAAAGAAAATCCCGCTCAACTTCAGTTCCATTCTGAGCCTAACACTTTCTAAGCCCTCACAAAAGCACCCATCCTGTCTCTGGGACAAGAAGAGAAGATGTAAAGCAAAATCCTTCAGACCCTACCCTAGCCCAGCACATGAACACTTCTGTTGGGAACAGGTCCCAGAGGTCCCAAGCAGATTTACTTCAGCTGACAGCTTTCTGTGCAGGTGTCTCCTTCTAAACAGGCAGGGCAAGGGCCTTAAATAGTCTTCAAAATCAAGTGAAACTGCAATAGATGGAGAAGCCAGGGCTGCTCTCCACTGAAGAGCCAAATGCCTTCGGGACTGCCTGGGTTTAATACAGAGAATGCAACCAAGAGTCTTTATTTATTTCTTTGTTCTTCTGAACTGAGGGAAGGATGCCATTTTAATTTTTATGCTCCTGCAACGTAGTCACCTATTAAAAGTTATAGTTGTGCTCATTTCTGGAATTTGTAATGGACAGTAATTGTTCCTGTAATAGTAAAATTGCTCTCAGCTAGGCTTTAGCTTTGCTGTGATGCATTCCGTACTGTCACCCAAATCCTGGGATAATAATGAGGCTGAGCTGCTTTTATCACAGACAATAAAAATTGAATACACAGTATTGCAGAGAAACAAAGTAGAATACTTCCCATTGGAGTATCAAAATGTAATACATATGGGTTAATGAAAAAAGAAGTGCTTGGTGATTAATTTGAGCATTAATTAAACCCTGTAGTAAGATACTTCTATATACTGCTGAAAATTAATAGTAGGTCCCTGCATCTCTCTGATTTCATTGAGAAATTACAGCAGCTCAACAGCTCTGGAAAACATCACATGTCTTAAAAGAGATCTGCAATGCATTAGCAAGTGTCATGATGCTTTAAGTAAAGGAATTGCTCCAGAACCATCCCTGATTAACAGTCTAGTAGCTCAGCATTCACCAAATATGTAGAAGGCATACAGAGACATTGTTCCTAAATATGCTTCAGTCCTTATTTCTAGAGATGAGATTATTAATTTCCGCATCTTTATAGCAATTTTACTGACACTATCTCCATTTTAGCTGCAAAGCTTTTGGACCCAAAATTTAGGATGACTACAAAATGGAAGTCTGGCTTAGTCTAGGTTGAAAATTGGAGCCCTCATACCTTTTCTGATACAAGCTAATTGTATTTAATTTGGCTTTTCCACAAAGTTGAATGAGAGTGTGGGCAAGCAAGAAGTTGACTGTATTTCACAGAAAATTTTGACATATTTTTCAAAGGCTAGGTGCAACCATCAGTGCATGGTACAACAGCCTACAAACAGCAGAAAGTAATAATTCCTGAGTGCTAAAGCATGCAGGCAGAATGGGCTGATCTAAAGGTCAAATACTGGCTACCTCAATGAGATACTAACTTTAGCTTTTAGCAATCATCGAACCTTTAAAAATTAACTGAAACTAAGTTTTGGCACTGCTTCTCCCTTTGTTGGTCTTAGCAATTGCCATAGGAATCCATACTACCCCTGCCTCACCTGGAGTTCATAGCACTCGTTATACTCTCACTGTAATATGCTGGTGCCCTCCTTTACCCAGATCATTTTAAGAATGAATATGCCGTATATAATTCTCAGCTAAGCCTATTACAATAGGCTATAATAAAAACAATGGTGAAATGGCTTTGAAATAATGATGGATTGTGCATGTGGCACACGAATGTGCGCTTCATCGGCAAGTGCCTTGTGGATACTCTGTGGATCTCTGAGGCGAATCTTGCACATAGTCCATTATTATTCTTTGCACTGCAATCTTGTGCACTGCAATCTTGTGCTAATCCATGGTCCTTCTCAACCCAGGCCCCTGATCTTCTGTATTTTATGGCAATTCTCTTTCCCAATTCTGACTCCAGTCATTTTTACCCCCCATTCAAAAATAGGAAGGACCCTGATAGAGGTCCGCTGCTGTTACTTGGTGGCTATGTCAGAGCTTCCTATCATGGCGTGTCTCAACAGCAGAAAATGCACATTGCAACAGCACGGAGCTGTGGCTTACGGCCAATCAACTGTTACGATTACGCTACCGCGCTGAGCTGCTTTTGCATTCCTCTGTGAGGAAACCTTTCAGAGGCCCTAAACCA
This sequence comes from Aythya fuligula, assembly GCF_009819795.1. Taxonomy (NCBI): domain Eukaryota; kingdom Metazoa; phylum Chordata; class Aves; order Anseriformes; family Anatidae; genus Aythya; species Aythya fuligula. The sequence continues at coordinate 10,830,191 of NC_045570.1, read as the reverse complement.
TGTTTCATAACATTTTCTGGTTTTACATGTCAGACTCATCTTACTCACTTGCATCTTTCCCTGCACAAGTTCCCCTTGGGACTTCCCGGGAGATGCTGATGTGGGCTGCAGAAAAATGGGTCCTTCATTAATATTGACTGCTCATCGAGCACATGAGAAGGGGACAGTGTTCAGGCACTGATGGGAGCTGGGTGCCCAACCTCTTTTCAACAGGGAATCAGTTCAAAGCCTGGTGAGAATGCCTGTCCAGCCTCCCAGATTTCTTTATAGGGATTTACAGGCACAACATACAAACCAGCTCGGGTTGCATCAAGAGCAGGCTCCTTCTAAAAGCCAGTAGCTGAGTGCTAAGGTCCTGCCTTTGGCTTTCCAGGAACCTTAAAAATAAGATAATCTTTTTACCGTACTAAATACTTAATCTTAAAAGTATTTGTGTGAAACTTATCATAAGCAAATGAATCATAATAGAATTACCTTCTAATACATTGCTACTCTGCAAGCAAAACCTTGGCAGTAATGGGCTTCTAACATGGAGAAAGCTAAGAGAGGGAATCAGCCTTGGTAAAGGAGGAAGAAATTGAAAAGCCATATTTCACACAGGCCATACCTATCTATCTCCTGGATATATTAAAAACCTGTAATCTTCATTCACTCCTGCAATTACAATGAGGAATTTGGCAATCTAAAATACGATGTTCTGTTATGGATAGCATGCCATATGGAACATAGTAATGTCATATGAACACGGCTATGCTACATAGATGAAAAAACTGGGAGACGTATGAGACCCTTACGTCTGCCCAGGCTCAGCACAGGGGCAGCCATGGCAGCCGTGAGGTGTGGTGGGGCTGAGGTAAGCCCCACATCAACCAGGAATTGAGTAGGTATTCAAAAGTCCTCATTTATAGTGCATACTGTAGCCTATAATCATAGTAATCCTGTAAGGCAGTGCCCCATGGCTGCCAAAGACCAATTTAAAAACTGGAAATATTACTTTTTTTTCTTCTCCCCAAATCAAGCCTGAGGCAAAAAGTGTTTCTTTGCCAGATTCTTTCAGCTCTCTGTGGATTAGCTTCCCAGACGGGGGTAACCAGATGCTTTATACATGTTTCTAAACTGGCATTAAAGGTGTGGCCTCTGGTTTTCAGTTTTTCAACCTGCCACGTACCTTCAGGATTTTGGAGGCTATGCACTGTTGACCACTATTGAGCAGCAAGGGAAAAGATAAGTTTTCAAGTGTTAAGTTTGTTTTTCATTTGGGTTCCTCGCAGCTCCAGCTAGCAGAGCTGGGCATGCTAACACAGCACCACAGCAAGAGCTGGACTGCACTTGTGTGCTCCCTGCCACAGTGCTGGTGAAAATAGCCTTTGAGCTGAAGTGATCTTTGGTGCTGGAAGAAACACAAACCCAACAGCTCAACGCAGAACTGCTGCCACTTTCATCTTCAAAGTGCCACACTGCGCTATGAAATGCATTTCACTACAAAACAGCAGGAAAATTCAGTGCCCTGAAATGAAGTATAGGCTGAGCTGCAAATGTTTCCCCTCTGCATCACACCACAGCAATAAAATGTCAGAACTATTTAAGAGCCACTGAGGTATATACATTATTTATACAAAAGGATGCCCTCAGCAACTCTGGGAGTTCCCTGCAAAGCCAGAGACAAGGCAGAAAACAAAAGAGAACAGAATCTTATGAAAGAAAGCTCAAGGAGATAATATCTCCCGAAATGTGTGGGCCCAAGCTATGGGTGCACGTAGCTATGGGCACATGATGTTGTGGGGCAGCTGGTGTTGAGCAATGGCCTGAACCTGCTTCAAGCCACTGTTGCTGAGCACAAACCACACAGAAGTGCGGTGTGCTTCAATGTATCCCATGGCAAAGAGGTTCCTGCAGACACCTCCAGCCTTTTGGGCTGCTAACCCAGGCCCTCCTGGTCCACCAGGACTTCACGACTCAGCCCTGTAGAACCTAGAACGAGTTCATCCTATGGCTTTAGCCTCCAGTCGCTTATTTGTTATTTATTATTGTTTTTATTACGGTAGCCTCAAATGGCCCAAGCAAACAAGGGTACCACAGGGTTCAGCCTTGATGGAAAACAGATGGGGAGCCAGACCCTGCCTCCAGTCATAAAATGCAGAAAGCTGATGTAGCAATGCAACAAAGCTTTTGTGTGGTTTCCTTCTCGCTGCCCCTGTCTCTTGCTTCCTAGGGGATGTAGGAGACAGAGTCCTGGTACTGCTTTGCAATATTAGCAATAAGAGGACCTATTTTCAAGGCAGCAGAAACCAAAGGCAGCGCCTGCCTCCTTTGGCGAGACACAGATCCTAACAGTCCTGTCACATTCAGCAGTTCCCAGCACTACCAAAGGGTCCCGTGATGTCCATGGGGTTGCTGTTCATGCACATATAAAATGAGAGGCACAAAGATCTGGCTCTAATCATCACTTAGCCACAACTGTCTTAGACGCTACTTACTGTGCCAGGTTTTAAGCATCACACTTCAGCCATTCTGGGGGAAGGGAGATTTATATCAGAGCTCTGTTCATGACAAGGTAGCCCAATTTACACTCGAGAATGTGTAAAAAAATACCTCTCCCCCCCTACCCAGAAGTGGCTGAAGAGATCTTGCTCAACTGTAGCAGAGAGAGTGCTCTACCCACTGCAAAACAGAAGCTGAACTCATAAAGTTTCAGCAAACAGAAGTACACAGTTCAGGAAATTAGGAGCCTGCGAAAAGCAAGGATGGCAATGGAAAATATTTTGCAAGCCTAACTCTTGCTGTTTCTAGAGAGATAAGCAGAGGATAGCCAAATTGAAATCCAGCTAAAACATCTGGACTAATTCTTCTGCAAAATGCCCATACAATTTTTATTAAGCACACAGTCAGTGCCCTCAGCAGCCCGATGCAAAATAAAAGCAGTGTGGGGCTAGTGACTCAAGCCACCTACAGAACTAGTAATACTGCTTCCTTCAGCGTTTACACCACACCAAGAGGTTTCCCGTTCAAATTCAGATCAGAGCCAGCCCTATTTAGCTGGTTAATTCTGGTGAGATTATATCAGAGGAGATCTGACTTAATGCTGATTTTAATAACATATCAAAGCCTCTCTTTTTTGGACAGAGGCAGAGACCGTTCTAAGTAATACATTTTTTTAAACTACCAGTGTTAATAACATAAATACAGAAGTGACAAATACATTTGTAATTGCACAGCTAGTTTGTGGTATTGGCATAGCAGAAAATGTTTCAAGCCTATAATACTGTCAGTAAGAATTACTTTAGGTAACAACTTGGGATCAGTTACTTCCTCTAAAATTGGAAATTGCTGAAATTACTCCAATTACCAGAGCTCTCTGGGAACAGTATACACACATACCACTTGTCTTCTGTGCTGTTTGGGAATATTTTAACTAATAGCAAATTATGGAACATCCATAACTGGCTATCATTATTTCAGAGAGAGCGTTTAATCTAAATTTGATTAAAAGACCATTTTTGTTTCCCACGTTTAGAGAATACAGCAGATGTGAATCTGAATGCTGTTATGCTTGCTAATAGATGCAGGACACATGGTAGTGTGGTATTAATAAAGGTTTGGGCCAAGATTTTCAAAAATAGGAGCATAATTTTAAGATTCCACCATCCATATTTAGTGTTGGAAATGAGCAACCTTTTTTTCAAAGAGCTCCAGCAGCTCCTATTGAAATCAGTGGGTGTCAGAGCTTTTGGAAGTTGAACCACTAATTCAAGAATCCCAAGGGTGAGTTAAGAGCCAAAATTTCATCTCCTCATGTTTGAAAATCTGGGGATAGGATTCTGTGTGTAGCAAAATTCCCACTCACTTCAATGAAGCCAAGATTATTCTGTGATCTGAAGCTGGTTTTTTCGATGAAACCAGGTTATCCTAAGAGACACGAGCAGAAGTGAGTTATGCAAGCCGCTCCAACACAGCAAAAGCATGAAGTCATCCCCAAGATGCCAGGAATTGTACAGTATAACTACTGCTATTTCAGATATTTTTTGTGTGGTTCTAACAGGTTTGTTAGATGTATTGCATACTGTTTTCCTGTGTTCTGAACATTTTTATACATGTTGAAGTAAATGACAATTTTCACCTGAGGGAGGACATGCTCAGAGTAAGTATTGTGCTCACGATAAAACAGGAAAATGCAATATATTGCAGCACCTTCCCATAGATTGCCGGTTTCAAAGACTGTTGTATCAAGGGCACTTTCAGGGACTGGGAATGCAGTTCATTTTTCTCTCATTACTACTACTGAACGTCCCCCAGAATACTTTACTAGAAAGCATTTTTGCAGCTATTGCAGACATGAAGAGGGGTTTCTCAACAACAGAGGAGCAGGCGGTGGGAGATGCAGCACCCAGAGCCTGTCTCTGCCCTTTGCTCAGCCTCCCTGTGCCCACAGGAGTCCTCTGCCATTCAAGTCTCCTCCCAGAGCTGCCACCGGCAGCCAAGACTGCACTGCGATCAGGGCATGTTTTACACACTTTATGTCCTTATGGATGTGAAACTCTGGAAGACTGGGGCAGATTTACTCCCTGCCTATGTCATCAAAAACGGAGCTACACCCAGTCAGGCCAGCAGCAAGCCCTTTGGCTCCAGCTGGGGTGAATCATGCCAGCGTGGAACCTGATTCTTTAGGGGAGATAACATTGTAGCTTGAATTTTTAATAAACAAGGCTGGGCTTGAGCTTCCTCTGGGTAAAACCACACAGGGCCTCTTTCAGTTTCAGGAGGTGAGAACCAAAACTACACTCTGCCTCCAAACAAAAGCTCGCTTTTATCAATTTCCAGGATTTTCCTAATGCCAATGTTGTGGTTCTCATTTTTCCACAAAAACATTGCTAATAATGGAGCCATCTCTTGAAAAGCTCCAGGATTTATAGCAACTGGCAGCATGTTCAATACATAATTGTTTTTTTGGAACAATCATAATCCTATTATTTGCCAATCTCCCCCACCAAGATAAATTTGAAGGAAATCAATCTGCTGACACTTCCCTGATAATTTTGGTGATTCCCACCTTAAAACTTAGCAGTTGCACTGAGTGTATACCTTGAGGGTGTGAAACCCTAATGCTTCCAGTTAAGGGTTAAAGAGTTAATTGCTAGCAGTGAACAAAGACCATTCACTAGCATAAGCCCTGACTTTGTCCAATTGGTATTACAGTAAAATATTGAAGCAACTTTGTCAACAAGTTCGAGCAAAGATTTCATGGAATTATCTGGATGGGTAACAAACATCAGAACGTCATCAGCTGAGAGAGTAATTTTATACTGCTTCTAACAAGAAATATGTTGTATTCCTTGAACTTCTTCCCTGGGTCTTGTGGTGATAGCATGAGGTTTCAAATCATAAATTATCTGCACTTTGGGACTGGTCAAGGTTTTGAGTTATCTGGCTAAGTTTACAAAGTACCCCTGCTTAGTGTTAGCTGGATTTATTTCTTGTAGTGAAAATTCAACTGGTCTGGCTGAATATCAAATGCTGAATAACTATTTCTATTCTTGAAATTCTAATCTTTGGGAAAAAAATATCTTGTAATCAAAAATCCTGTTTACCCAATAATGCTAGATTACTAATGATACTGTCAGCAATTGTTACTGGTGACAAACTATTATTTTGGCATGGTAGTCATACACGTCCAAACGCAAATCTGATAAAAATGCTGCAACCATTTGCACGTTTTCCAAATTTGGCCCACTGAATATGTACACAAATGCATGACTCCAAAATACAAATATAAAGGTTAGATGCGAACAAAACACTTGGAGAGGTTTGTTCTGCAAACTAGTAATGCCCAAAGCTCGCACCTTTGCGTGCCATACAACTTGTGCTCAGTGCACTGCGGATGCTCGTGTGCTGAGCTGGCGCTATGCCACCCATGGCCAGTTGAGTAAGTAGGTGTGGAGCCTATGCAGCCAGCCGGGAAAGTTGGATCTTGGGCATGTCACGTCTGGTAGAGGCATATTCTACAGATTACTCAGGAGAGTAACAGGTGACTCAAAATGAGGGTTAACCTCTCCCAGTCGTCTGAATCCACGGCACTGAATGGTCACGTTCAACCTGGTCCGCAGGGATCTCACAGAATCCTTTCCCGTGGTTACTGCTTAGTGCTATCTGGCCACTTTGTAACCTCTTTTCAGCTGTGTGATTATACAATGAACACAGAACATCTGGTTTTTGTTACGCTTGAAACACGCCTCATCAGTGGTTGAATGAGAGGATGTGCTGCTGAACTGCTCTGGAAGGGCTCCTCACGCAGCAGCTGAGAGCATCGGCTTTCCACTGATAGCTCTGGCAGCATGTGAAGCATTTTAGCTGGAGCAATTGTGGTCATAATGGTATGCAGTTGGTATTTTTTGGTTGGTATTTACCGATACAACTCACTAAAGAGCAGACTGTGTGCGAGTGCCCCCTCCTTACCCGGAAATGTTTCACAAGCAGGAAGTATCACCTCCTCGGCCAACGTGGATCCCCAGCACTGCCACAGCGCAGAAGATGGTGCAGCTGGCAGAAATGGCTGCACTTTGCAAAATGGCTGGGGTGTGGTAGTGAGAAGCAGAAAATGGCCTGGTTTTCAATGATCTTTTCTCTGAGCAGCATTGGCTCACTTTTTTCAGCTAAATTAAAACTATTGCTACCCTTAGGTACTCAAGAGACAATGCAAGAGCTATTGAAACCAGAGAAAAAGAGGTATAAAATAGCCATGGGTATATTTGGGCTAGAAACAGAAGGAAAGTGCCAGAACAGGAATATAGTAAGAAAAATGGGAAGAAGCAGCTCAATTCAGATGTAATGGAGTTAGAAAATACAGTTACCTGCAGAAGCGGGAAACTAGACTTGAAAAGTTTCCCCACCCCTACGTATGTCCTATAATTGATGGAAAACAGAGACACTTCCTAGACATGGCTCAGAAGGATGGTTCTAGCTCTCCAGCTGCCTGATTACAACTGCAGCTCTGAATCCCTGCTCTGTGACTTATTTTTGTGACAATCTGGAGTCTGAACTGAGCACTTGCACAACTTCCTCACAGTCAAAGGATCAGAAGGCTTTATTCAGGTATCTGACCCTGGAAACACCTGACTCTCCTTCCCAGAGCTGCTCAGTCTTCAGCCCACGTCTGTTTGCATGTCCTTTAGCCCAAGTTCATATTGCAGTAGTAGTAGTGAAAATTAATGTTATCATACATTTGACAAAATACCATTTATAGATTTTCCTTTTTTCAATAAAAGCTACATTTTCTACAGATTTTTTTTCCACAACAGTGGAACCACACAGCAGTTTTCCATTCAAGAATTGTAGGTAGGCAATTTCTGAAGAGCTCATTTGTAAGGACAGAAGAAAGTTAAGGTGGTTCTCTTACCTCCCTAACAGAACCACAAAGCAATCTTTTCTTTTGTCACCTTTTATCTAACAATTCAACATTAGAACCTGGATTCTGATTACCTGAAAACTTATTAGAGTTTCCTCAGCAGAAATGAAATCACTCAAACACTCTGTTCAGTATATAAATAACACTGTTGCAAATCATTCCTGAACTAAGTGCCAGTAACTATTGTTAAGATTTAGGTAGATCTTTCACAAAATGTCACACTTTAGGAATTAGTAGTTAAAAACACAGTTTATATTTCAAGACCAAATACAGAGCAGAAATTAATCTCTATCCATATTCTTATCCATTTAAGTGAGTGATGACAGGTACTGTATAAACATCAAAATGTGTGATAAACGGAGCTGTTTTTAATTCAATGATCTGACTGAAGCAATGATTGTGCTGAAAGGTATTTGAGAATCAGATAAATGCAACGAGTTGCCTGACTGGAGTAAGTCTCACTCACCATTTGGTGAGTGCAGTTCGCTCCTGACTGCATGTGCTATTTAGTGATGAGCACAAGCAGCTGTTTGAGCCATGCCACTCAGTCAAGGTCCAGGTGTCTGCTGCCCTAAGATACCGTAAACTATGACTTGTTACTCAAAGGAGCTTTGTTTCAGCAGATTGCACTGGCGTGGCAGCTAAATCCCACTTGAGAATGAAAACATTCACTAAGTTCCTCTCGTGTCAGGTATTTTTCCTCCGTTACATGTCCCATGCTAATTATAGAATTATCTGAAGGGCTTTCTAAGTGATAATGACTGTAAAACACAGTTCAGTGTTGCAATTACATTTCCTCTTTCTATCCTGTGAGGCTAAAGATTAACTGATTTCATACTAACATGCCAGTTTTTTGATAACTTCATAATGTTTCCTAATCTCTGACTAACTTCCAACTGATGAGTTAACTACAGTAAAATAGGTAACACAAAACCAACCTGATGAACTTCTTTTTCAGCAAAGCAGTGAGTGAGAAAGAGAGAGAGGGAGCATGCAGAAATAATTATGCTGTACTGTGATTCATACAGATACGGGACTAAGTTCTGGACTAGTTTTGATTATAGGAATACTTTGCATCATTTTCTATGATTCCTAACATTTTTCAAGCCTTAAAAGTTCCAGCCTAACATTTTTGCAATTAAATGTTTAACTTTCTTTTGATAATATTTTACTGAAGAAAAAAAAATATGATACAAGAAATATTTTAAAATATAAAGGATCCATATCTAAATGAAGCTCCAAATGCCTTTTCCTTTAATGATTTGCAAGACATGTCCACATTTTGATTGTCTCAGAATTGGGACACTTACTTCCAGCATTTTGATATTTTCAGAATGAGAATATTGGTTTCTGGCCAGGAAGTTGGCACCTGGACTTTAGGAGCCAATGATGCACACAAGTCAAATGTGGGATGCTCTGCACACTCATTTCATTACTGAATTTTAGCTTTCAGATTCTCCCCGGTACCACCGAGCAGGAGGTGTCCAGCAAAGGGCATTCTCTTCTATTTTTGGAATAGAAGAGAATGGAAGTGCTGAGGACCTCAGGGACCTGTCTGGAGTTCTGGCAGTCTGGGAGCCCTAACAGCTCCACCACCTGCCCCCCAGCTGTTGCGGGCAGCTGATGGAGGAGCTGGGGCAGCTCCCTGTGCTGGGCTGCTCTGCGAGTCTGCTGCTCTCCCGGAGAATCAGAGCGACTGCGTGCTGTAGGCACTCGTTCTGGGAATGTGCGTTTTGGTCCAATTCTTCCCATGGATTTTGTCTCAATTCCAGGAGAATTAGACAGCCCCACTGTGCCTGCATTGATTACCCCATTGTTCTGCACAGCGGCAGTTAGTCTGATGCCTCAGGGAAACGTTAGAAATGTGGTGCAAGTCCCGTAAGCCATTCCGAGCATGGAAAGTAAATCTGACCCAATCCAAAAGAATTGGACTTAGTGCAAAGTAGCTGGTGCATGTGGGTATATACATGTATTCTGTCCATAGACTATCTGGTCCCTCCTTTGCTGTGCGAGGCATGGATCAGAAATGCAGACCCAGTGCAAAGGTAGGGGAACTCTTGCAAATGCAGCTGAAATAGTAAATGGGTTCACCGAATGAATTCAGGTCACAGATCTTGGTGTCCGATTGAGTGAAAGGGAGGGCAGAAAACACTGTTGCAAGCCGTGCACTGAGAAGATGTATTCTCAACAGACTAACATGAGCAGTGCCTTGCATTGCCTTGCACTGCAGCATCCTCATTAAATCCGAGTCTGTCAGCCTGTACCTGATAAAATGGGATCCAACACCCAAGAGTTAGTTGTGCCTGTGTTTTGCAGTATTGACTAAACTAGCTTTGACAAACATTCATTAATCCCATAACTGCCTTCCATGACAGATCAGAGCATGCCCTGATATGACTTACATTTACTGCTTAAGATCACACACACTGAGTCAGACACAAGTGGAATCCAGGAATCCTGCCTCTGTCTCTTCCATTACCCACCCAGGACTCAAGCTGGCAACTGATTTCATCAATCATTTCAGTATTTAGGGGGTGCCAGTCACCAGGCTGCAGGATCCAGGAGGCACAGTTACCTCAGTGCTCGAGAAAACGGGAAGAACTGCATTCCCCGCACATGGCTGTCAGTAACCCTGTGCAGATACAGACTTTTTAAAGAAACTCCTCCTCACCAGAATACAGCATCAGTCCTAAGCAAAGGAGAAAGTCTGCTCTGTGCTACACTGGGCATGGCTTGTTTCCTTGGTAAAAAAGAGATATTCCACTAAGCCCATTTAGAGAGAGCTCTGCATTTTCTGGACTTGAAGATTAATGCTTAGCCCATGTAGGAGCCATCACAGATAAAACGCCCAGGGTGCAATTACTTGAGGCAAGATTATGCAGGTAATCTAAATTATGGCATTTCCTATCTGTTCTCTGTTTGACTTTATATAACCTAAATAATTTTCTCTTAATATAATTCTTCTGTGTGTGTGGTAGCTCTATATGCACCACTGAAAGACTGTGTAGCCTTCTTCGTTTGCCACAGGCTTGCTGTAAGTAACTGTAAATACCCGGGTAGAGCTGAATGAACTCCCTCCTGTAGTCTGGATGAGGAATGAGCAGACTCTCAGGCCTGCGAGTGTGCGTGGTGTTAGTCAATGCACTAACCTTTGGCCTCAAATGACACAACTTCTACCAGTGGCTTGCTGGCACTTGTGTCTGTCTGCATTTGCCGGAAGGCCTGAAGTCTGGCTGGCTGTCATTCTGTCCATGTTCTGTTTTTAAAAAGCTGCCTACCATAGAGACTCAAAGTACCTTCTGTGATAACTGAAATACACAGAAATGTAATGATGCTACCTGAACATGCAAAATCCCCAAGTTCATACAGCGACTTTACCCATGTCAGGATTGCAAGATAGGGTCATACATGTAGATTATTAATGAGTGTCTTCATTTCTAGATTGCTCTAAATAGTTATGTTGATTTTCTAAAACCCAAGATTTAGCTATTTTGCACAATCACTTAATGACCTCCTGCAAGCAAAGATTTTATCATCCGTCTACACTCTGTGTTTGCAAAGTCTTAAGGATACATTCCATCTCTCAGAACATGTAAAATGGCTTTCTGTCACCTTAAAATAGACAGTGGTTCTCCCAGACAGATGTGAAAAACAGATTATCAGTTGGACATTGTGGGGTTATTACCAATGAATCATTGTTTTTAATTGATTAATCAGATAAGGAAGGTTAGGGGGTAGTTTTATAACAAATGGTAATTTCTTCCTCTCTCATATGGGCATGCTATAGGAAGCAATAGACCACAGAAAATGGCTACCCCCTTTGATTTTACTGCAGATCTGGCCACAGGAAATGTTGCACATTTGGATCAAGCAGGATAAACAGCAAGGGCTTCCTCTTTTGTGAAATCATCTTTAAGCAGCACCCCTCCCCAGGAAAATAGGTTTTCCACTTTACATAATGTTGCAGCAGCAGTGGTTTGTTCCTAAGTTTTTTCTGGGTAGGTTATGAACTTTACGGCTCTGACCACAGATCAGTTATTTATCATAACAGGAAAGATGAGACCAAAGATATTTCCTAACCTTCTTCTTTGCAGATCAGAGAGAAGCAAACCAACAAACATTAACACTTTGTATTCAACCGACAAAGATTGTACAGAAATATCTGCTCTTCTTCATATTTGGTTGAATTCCTCTGTAATTTTAAACAGCAGGGAGCTAACCAATATACTCAGCTTCATTCGGATCTCTTCTACAATCCATTATAACTGTCTCTCAAAAGTAGTTATGCAGGTACAAAAAGAACAATTTTGCTTAGATACAAACTAAAGAAGACGGTAGAGAAAAATCGAACTTCTAGAGAAGACTCCTCCATTTTGATATTTAGTGCAGATGTTCCTATGTATCCTGGCAGTATGTTACATACATGAAATTTCTTTTTGAAATATTCCTGGCAACAAAAGCTTTTTCTGAATCACATTTGCCCCTCATCAGTTGCCCCTCAGCACCAGGGAGTCTGAAAACACTGAACTCTAGTGGCAGATTTAGCATATTTGTTATTTTGCAGGAGAAAATTAGTAACTGTAGGAAAGCGTGTTCCTATTTTATAGTGCCATATGACAAAACACACATAGCTAGGATTGCTCAAGTTACTGTGCCACAGCCCTAAAGAACAGAGTATTTCATGCAGGACCAGATTGCAGCATTTAACCACAGGCCCGCAGTGCGCCTGTATGGAGCTACACAGTGGGAGGGGGAGGTGGGACGGCCACTGACCTCTGCGAGAGTAACCCAGCCTCTGCAACTCACCTACTGGGGAGATTCAGAGCAGTCACAAGCACGTGTGGGTAAGAAGTGAGGGATTAGCCACAAGTACCAAAGTCCTTGCTCCTGCTACCTTGGAGCAGCGTTAAGCCCCTCTTCTAACACCCCTCCGCACTGTCATGCACAGCAGTTGCTCTGGTTGACAAGGAATAGCTTCAGCCAGAACCTCCACTGGGTGCTTGTAAGTGATAATGCCAGTTCTCATTATGCTGTCCTATTTCTAGGTAGCATTTTGCTATCAGCCCTGGAGAAGCTGAGGTCTTGCTCACAGCTGTGCCCAAGGGCCTTCATAGGCTCTTCTCCACCTGTGCTTTAACAGGTTGTTTCTGGCATGTTCCTCTAGGATGCTGGTCACCATAAAATTAGTATAAAAGGGAAACTCTGCTGCAGTTCTGCACAACTCAGGAGTCTGCCTGGGGAAGAGCTTTCCTGCTTGTCTTAGGTGAGGAGACTTCACTCAGCCAAGCACACAGGGGAGGTGAATGTCACTGGTTTCCTTACAGAAGACACGTCTAACCAAAAGGCAGTTTGAAGTCAGGAGGATTTAGCACTGGCTTTGGTAAACTTTGGATCGGATTCCAAATGAATTATTTTTGTTTCCTTTTGACATCAGTTGGACACTTCCTAGTTCACATGCGCCTGAACACCCAAACAGGACTCAGCAGGTTGGAGCTGCAAACCACACAAAGAAATCCTGCAAGCCTGAATTTGCTGAGGCTTGCCTCAAACAGAAACGTGGGTGATCTAGAGCTTATGGGGCGTAAACCACAGACTGCTGGCTGTAAAGCACATACTCCCATTTCTCCATCCCTGTGCAGCAGCCAACACACGTAAGAACAGAGGTATCGAAACATGATCTTGACTTCAACTCAGTTCAACACAATGTCCAACTCAACAAAAGATTCCCAACTGTTTCCGTGCTGGAAACATCACCAAGAGAATATATGCAATTAGCACAATAAAAAAGAACTCTGAGTAGCAACCAGCAGACTCACTAGTATATCTCAAGTAAGATTAACACTTCCATATAGAGAAACAGGGTCCTCATTAGTCTGCCACTAAACTTCATGGCTTGTTCCTGCAGCCAAACTAATCATAAAGACTGTGGCTACCCTGCTGTTTAGAAAACCCTTCAAAATTAATTAAGTCACATAGGTAGGTAGGTAGGAAGACAGACAGACAGACAGATAGATGGATAGACAGATAGATAGATAGATAGATGAGCAGCAATTAAATCTAAACCCACTTGTTCCTGAAACTACTGAATTTCCTCTGAACACAAGTCTGGCTGTTATGCAAATACCTGAAATCAACTCACTCGAATTCTTCAAAAAGGAATTGTCCTTTGGTAAAGAAAACCTAACCACTGCCTTTTTTGAATCAAGACCCTTCTGTTTAAGCAGAAATGTCATTTATAATAAACACAGTATTGGTGGAAGAAAGACAAATCTATTGTCTGAGAAGAACAAGCTATTTAAATTCTACAATGATGGAGAAATTGAAGGGAAAGAGGTGGCTGAAGGGCTTTGTGAGTCGCACAATGCCTCAAGCACTGCAAAGAGTCTAGAAAATAATAGTGATCTGCTTAAGGGTTGTGTCTGTTTCAAACAATGATGACGACTCTTCCAATCTCATTTTAGTACTGTTGCTGTTATGGAAACTTTCCCTGTCCTCATCAGCTCAATTATGCGTCTCTACGACACTAATGAATCACAGCTGACACTTCCGGGGCTCAGCCTCTTCTGAAGGCTTTTGCTTCCCTCATAAGCTCTTTGGTCAAGTTTAAAACCGTATTTTCTTAGGCTGAAATAGTTGTCTGAAAGGAGTTTTGAGAGTTAATTAGGAAACACATGAAACCAGCAACAGCTGCAATGGCACTGCTACTTCTACCCCGTTACCTTTCTAAATAATGCCATCATGTTTTTGAGAGGCACTCTGATGCTCCAGTGATTGCTGATGTAAACAAAATACAAACAAATAAATAAAATAAATTCAGATTCCCTCTCCGATCTCCTGAGTACCTCTTGTCTGCTTTGATGGGACTAAGCTCTATGAATACAGAACACTCTTTCCTGATGAAAATTTGCTACAGGTACTCACAGGGCTCAGGGCAAGGAAAATTTCTTCTGGTGGTCTGG